>NC_091836.1:44603871-45803871 GCF_037783145.1 Equus przewalskii | reverse complement strand
CGTCTGCGCGTGGAGACGCCCGTCTTGCTTTTCCCTGAGTGAGGACAGAGCTGGGCCCCTCAACCAGCAAGATAACAAGTTTCACCAGAGCCGGAGATCAAGTCGCGGACGACAGAGTCCCACTTGTCATTTCACCTGGACATCAGAGGAAAACGCTCACCTTCCTTTGTTCATTCATTCGTTCATTCGACACATGTTTATTGAGCATCTACTATATGACCAGACCTTACTCCAGGCAGTGGAGACGGACACACCCACGGACAGAACAGGTAAGAAACCTGCGCTTTAGGGCAGAGAAACCAGAAGAGAAGGCGTGAACTTGGGTCCATCCATCACACGACAGGTAAAGACAGTCTTGGTAAGAGAAACGGAGCAGGCAGGGGTCAGACAGAAGAGGAGGGCAAGTTATTTGGGAAAGGCTTCTCTGAGAAAGTGACATTGGAGCAGGTGCCCGGGGACAGAGGAACAGAGACGCAGATCCTGGGGAGCCATGCCGCCAGTGGAGGGACCGGCACAGGACTGTGAGGACCACATGGTGCGCGTGGACAACAGCCAGGAGCCCCTGCGGCTGGAGTGAAGGGAGGGAGAGGAGACGAGGGAAGGGAGGTGACGGGGACAACGGGGCTTCATCCCACGTCGGGTCTTTATTGTTTTAAAATGTAGGTTTTATCATTAACGTCCGGCGAGGCCAACAGATTGGGAGACGACGGCCGTAGAACAGACGGTGCGTCCACTCGCAGATCCTGCGGCGGCCTGGCCATGCCCCAGGGCCACACAGGCAGCACCGGGCAGTCAGGGACGGGGAAGGTGGGTTCCCTGCGGTTTCCTGAGCAGGGAGGTGAGGCAGGGCGAGCGGGCTTAGGATCGGCTGGGTTGAAGAATTCCGGGGCCGGAGGCCTCAAGGTCCTGCATGCTGTTCGTCTCCAGCTCAGCAGCCCAGAGAGGTCGGAGCAGACGCCTGCCGCCCCAAGCCGCCGACGGACGGCAGCTTCAGGGACACGCGGAGGTGAGCCGTCCTCATGGGAAAGAGACAGGACGCCAAGACGCCAGACACATGCTCCTATTTTTGAGAAGAAACGAAGGATCAACCCAAGACCAGCACAGATGACGTCCCGAGAGGCCAGGAGGGGCCTGGGGGGGCCGGGCCGGGGTGGGGGCTGGTCCTGACGCCAGGCTAGAACGGGAGCAGCGTTGTTTTCCTGGAAAAACGTGGGCTTCCTCCTTTTATTTTCTTCTGTTTTGCCCAAAGACTACAAAAAGGGAGCCGGAAACACACACACACACACCCCCCAACGAAGGACGTGGTAAGAGTGGCGCTTGGTGACAACATGAATGGGAACACGTGCACGTGTTCACAAGGTTACACGTAAATATATGCACACATCTGCCATGTCCTCCCGTTGCGGTTCCCCTTCCTGTCGCTGAGATGACAACAGCTAACTCGTCTCAGGCTCCATATGGCGGCCCGACTGTCACAGAGCGAACGCGCTGAGAGTGAAGGAGGGCTGGCGAGGGAACAGAAAACCTCCCCGATGGCTCGTGAGCAGGTGGGCACGTCCCGGGGGCGGCCGGCACCGTCCAGCCCTGGCCCAGCCACCTCGTCGGTGCAGGTCTGAGTCCCAGCCGCCAGCCCCGGGGGCTTCCTCTGGCCGTCTGCGTCCCCTCGGCGGGCTGGGATGCTGGGAAGCGCGAGCTCCCAGGCCCCCTTTAACCCACGATTCCTGGGAGACGGTGGACGAATACCCCAGCTCCCACGTCTCGGGACGTGCTCTCTGCCACCCCCAGAGGCACCCGCCCACCCCGAGCTCATAGCGGTGACTCGCCTGACGGTGCGTTCAGGACTGGTTCTGCCCTTCGAGGTCCTGGGATCCCCCGCAAAGCAGCTGAATCCTTGCCTCCACCTCTGCTTCTGGGGGATCCAGCTCAGACAACAGGGCTGGACAGATTCCATTAGCTCTTTCAAAATTCACAGGAGGATCTTCAAAATCTTCCTTCTTCCTCCTCCTTCCTCCCCTCCTCCTCCTCTCTCTCGCTTTCTTTCCTCCTTCATTCTTCAAACCACAGTTTAAGGGGCTTTCAGGATGAAAGTTGAATATAAATAAGGTCCTCCCCGTCCATGGACCATCCCAGCCTCACTGTGGACTAGAAAAATCCCAGAACCACTTGTCACAAGGTTTGGACCCGCAGTGGCAAAGGTGCAGCCACAGCGTCCCATGGCACCAGTGCCGGAAACGGGCCCGGCCGGCAAATACAGACCAGAGTCTGAAGAGTTAGTATGAGGAAAACAAGTGCAGGATATCTCATCAATAGTTTTTGTAGGGACCGGCCCCGTGGTGCAGCGGTTAAGTGCGCATGTTCTGCTTTGGCAGCCCGGGGTTCGGCGGTTCAGATCCCGGGTGCAGACATGGCACCGCTTGACAAGCCATGCTGTGGTAGGCGTCCCACATATAAAGTAGAAGAAGATGGGCACAGAGGTTAGCTCAGGGCCAGTCTTCCTCACCAAAAAAAAAAAAAAAAGATTAAGCCACTATCCTGTGACTGCCCCAACACAAACATTGTGGGTATGTTATTGCGCTTCTGTCTAGAGTCTTTCCTTCTACATATTTATTTACACACAGAAGTACAGCGAACTGCTGTGCAACCGACCGCGGAAGCCCCTGGGGAAACTGAGGAAGACACTGCAAAAGTGCGCAGAAATGGCCCCCTGATTCCGTCACAAAAGTCAGAGATGGGATGAAGGCATCTCCACGGGGAGGGACGCGCCCGGAGCACCAGCCGTTGACTCGTTCTTTGTGAGCTGCGAGAACTAGGGCGCATTTGCAATTATTACTTAAATTTTGTTCATCACGATTGGAAAACAAACGTCGGTTTCTGGAGGTCGGGTTCATCCTACGGGACAAAGTCCCAGTCGGATCCCCTTTCTGGCGGCTTCCTGGGCGCGGTGTCCCCATATGAGTGTCCTGGAGATGAGAGGCCACCTCTGCCCGTCTCTCCCTGCGCATCAGTTGCGCCGACCCCGTTACTGGGGACACTTTCTGACTCACTTGTCCCCCTTTTGTGAACTTTTAATGTTTCCAACGAGATGCTTTTAACCACAATAGGACAAGGGCCGTGTCGTGTCTTCGTTTTGGGCCCAAAGACACTGCCCAACATGCGGAATTACTGGGCGGGATGGAGAACGGCCTCGTCTGTGGGGCCCTGATGTGTGTCCCCGCGTCTTTCCACACGCAACGTACTGTGCCCTCGGGAGCAGCTGAAGAGATGCTTCTGTTCTTCATCTGCATCCCATACTCGTTGGCTGTCTGCTGCGCTCAGGTGCCAGGAGCTGTCCTAGGGCCTCACGCACGGCCCCCAACTCCTGCCCTCACAGAGCTGACAGTCTAACTGGGAAAACCAGACGATGAACAAATAGTCATGTAATATAGCAGCCGTGGTGTAGAAACAAGAAGTGGGGTGCGGAGGTAAAGGCGGGGCGAGGTACAGAGGGGATGGCCGGGGATGCATCCCCGGAAAGGGAACATTCAAGCAGAAACTTGAAGGAAGCAATGAAGGGAGCCATCAAAAATCTGTGGGAAGAGCACTCAGGCTGAGGGAGGAGGAGGAAAGCAGGGGCTGGGAGATGGGGGGTGGCAGGTCCACCAGCCCAGGTGGGAGACGACGGGGGCCGTGACCAGCTGGGTCCAAGGAGAGCTGTTCCTGCGCACATCTTGAAGGCAGAGCAGATGGGCGCTGCTTACGGCCAAGGGCGCCTCGGGGACCTGCCATGAGCAGCTGGGACGGAGACGACCGGGGGAGGTCAGCGAGGAGCACCCCAGCCCCTCAGCCTGGGCAGGACGCCCCTGAGACCCATGTTGGAGCTCGCTTCCCAGAATTCCTCAGTGCGACTGGCCTTCAGCGGTCCACGCGGGGGAGGGGGTGTCGCCCGACTTTCGTGATTGTCCTTCTCACTTCCCTGCGTCCTTCCCAGCGTTTCCTGGGGTCACTGCACAGTAAACGGCTTGACCTCAGGTCCTCATCCCAGGGTCAGCTTCCGGGAGAGTCACCGCGAAAGCTGACACCTTGGTGCGACATCCCCAACGCCCACCTGTGGATTCGGCCACTGTTGACCATTCATGACATTATATAGACATATGTGTCCACACACGGATAGATCTTTTCTCTGTCGCTGAGCCATTTGAAAATAAGTTGAAGTTTTTTTCACATTTTATACCTAAATACGTCAGCACAGGTCTTCCACAAATACAGACGTTCTTCTGTTCTCCTATTCGAGGCCACACCATCCTCACAGCCAAGAAATGAAAACTACTTACCTAAAACCATCTAATGGCCATATTGGGATTTCCCCAACTGACCCAACAATGCCTTTCACAGCTTTTTTGGTAAAAACTAGGACCCACACTGCATCCGTTTGCTAGGCTGCTGTAAGAAAGTGCTGAGACCTCGTGGCCTCAGCCGCGGCCGTGTCCGCCGCCGCGGTCCTGGCGGCTGGAGGCAGGAGCAGGTGTGGTGGGCCTGGGTTCAAATCCCGACTCTGCCCCCTTTCTGACTGCGTGGGCTCGGGCAAGTGAATTAACCTCTCTGTGCCACAGTTTCCCCATCTGTGAAGTGGCAATGATAACAGTATCTAATGATTGCATAACCAGTCACGACAGCCAAAGGATCTAGAATGGTATCTGGCCTATTAAAACTTCTACTTAAGGGGCCGGCAGGGTGGTGCAGTGGTTAAGCTCGTGCACTCTGCTTTGGTGGACTGGGGTTCACAGGTTCAGATCCCGGGTGCGGACCCACACACTGCTCATCAGCTGGACAGTGGCAGCGTCCCACATACAAAAAACAGAAAGATTGGCACAGACGTCAGCTCAGGGCCACTCTTCCTCACCAAGAAAGAAAGTACTACTTAAGCGTTGCCATGGCTCCTATTGTTTCTCCACCACCCCAGCCACAGTGGGCCGGGCCTCCCACGTCCCTGCCCCGCTTTGCTCTGTATTGTTGTGCCCCGCTGGCCTCCCTCACGACCCTTCACGGCCATTTGTGGACTGACTCCTCCTGGGAAGGCCGTTCTCCATCTGCCCGTCCTGCCCGCCAGGCCCGCTCTCTGCTCTGAGCATCCGTGGCGCCCAGGCACCCGGGCTGCTGTGGCGTTCAGCCCAGGGGAGAAGCCAGCGGGAACTCAGCAGGGGGAGGAGAAGGCAGACGGGGCCTTCCCCCATCCTCCCCGCTGTGGTGCCGCCCTCTGGCCCCTCGGTGGCGGCTCCTCCTCGGCGCCCCGGCTCCCACTGGCCCTGTCACCGCCGTTTCTTCTCCAGGGTGGTGACGGCGTCGTGGCCTCCCCTATTGTCAGCCCCCCACCCCACGTCCCTGTGGCTTCCCTCAGCTGTGCCCACACTTCTTCAAGGATGACCCCCCTCAAAGCGTCTTCGAGTGACCATCTGGGACTGGGGCGCGAGCTCCCCCTGTGACCCCGGAGACCCCACCAGGATGGAAACCACAAGGGCACGGAGCCCGTTCTGCCTGACCCGCCATCCCGGACCCGGCGGGCAGCCCGGCGTGGAGAAGCGGCCTGAGAGACATCAGTGGCATAACCAGCCTTGCTTTCCATCAAACAAATGCAAATTATAAAAGAACAGGCAGTACCCTTTTTTGGCTATTAAATTCACAAAAAATATTGCAAATTGGTAACACTCGATGCTGGTCCATGTGCCCCTAAATGGGCAGGTCAGGCAGCGCCGGTCGGCGTGCAGCTGAGCATGGCCCTTCGCAGAAGCCGTTTGGCTGCAGGCACCAGAAGCATGAACATAGGTGCTGGGCTCTAGCATTTTTTAATGCTGTCAAAATATGCCCCAAATAGTGGAATTGTCAAGCAGGTTCTGAGGAAAAGAACCTCATGTTGCTGTTAAAACGATAATGTGAAAATTTGGCGCTGACCCAATTATGGGAGATTTTTTTCCCTTCTGTTTTCTCTACTTTAATAAAACAAAAATTAATTTCCAATAAATAATAAAAATGAAGTTATCGGGAAAATAAGTTAAATGCTTTGCATCAGAAGCCCTTCTATTAACCCAGGCTTCTCCTTTTAGCATCCTCAGATCGTCTCGGCGCCCCACAGGCTGGCGGCCCTCGCGGCACGGAGAAGCCGGCCTCTCCACGCATGATCTGACCTCTTTACCAAAACTCCCCAGGAGGGTTAAATCATTCAACAGGAATCAGCGATGATGATGACGGGCTGGGGTACGGCCATGACAAGACTAACGAGAGTCCTGCCCTGAGGGAGCCGATGTTCCAAAGAGAAGAAAAGCATAAACGAGACAAATAGCAAGATTTCTAGTACATTATAGTATATTGACAGCGCTTCTGATGAAGACGGAACAGAGACAACCTATTGATGCGAAGTTCGAGACCAGGTTCAGTCGTGTGCGGTTGTGGATGAGCCACGGGCAGCCACGCAGGAGAACGTCACCCAGCAGCGATGCGAGAACAAGTCCCTGATGCACGCACGGCACCAGCGAAACCAACCCCTGGCGACAGGAATCGGAGCCACGTCCCCTCGTCCCCTCGAGCCACGTCGCCTCAGGCGGGGTGCCGACCTGGGGAGGCGCAGAGGGAGCGAGCTGGGGACGGAAGCCGTTTTACCTCGAGCCAACGGTGGTCACACAGGCGTCTACACGTGTAAAACTTTACTGAGCTGTACACGTAAGATTGATGACGTTTGCTGTGTGGTAACTCAATTCAAAAAATAAAAAAGGGGGGCCGGCCTGGTGGCGCAGCAGTTAAGCGCTCGCATTCCGCTTCTCAGTGGCCTGGGGTTCGTCAGTTCGGATCCTGGGTGCGGACATGGCACCACTTGGCAAGCCATGCTGTGGCAGGCGTCTCATATATAAAGTAGAGGAAGATGGGCACGGATGTGAGCTCAGGGCCAGTCTTCCTCAGCAAAAAGAGGAGGATTGGCAGCGGATGTTAGCTCAGGGCTAATCTTCCTCAAAAAAACCCAAAAAATAAACAAGGAAAACGGGGGGCGGGGGGAGGGAAGAAAGGCGGAACAGGGGCTGGAAAAAGTTGTTGGTGGTGGAGTAATAGTAACTTTCCCCAGGTCGGGGGGTCGGGACGGGCAGCTGTGAACAGGCACCTGCAGCAGGTGAGAGGAGCTGGACAGGGCAGGAATAAGTCAGAAGAATAAGAAAAATGCAAGACAGGAATGCTAATAAGTAGGTACTAACAGCACTGCACTGATTAATCATTATTTTCGAGCCTCCGTGCTTGGGCTGCTTTAGGAGCAAAGCTGGATGCAGCCCTTATCTTCTTCTGAAGCAAATAATCACACCAATAAAGCTAAAGGACAGGGCTGACGAGGGTGACGAAAGAAAGGCACACGATGCGATCAACGCACATAGTAGGGAGTGCATGAGAGAGACACAGGCGCACAGAAAGAGAGACAGAGAGACAGAGATGCACAGAGAGACAGACAGACAGACGACAGAGAGACGCAGAGAAAGGGAGACCGATCAAGGGAGGGAGAGAGCGACGGAGAGAGATGTCAATAAGGTGAAGTCTATTTGGAGTTTTCTGAACACTCTTTTCCACACCCAAATAATAACAGTAACAGCCTAGTAATTAGTGTGCAACTGCCCGGCCTCCCTCCCGCCCGGGGCTGGCAAAGAAAACAGCCGATCCTGCGGCAGAGAGGACCAAGGGCTTCTGGAGACACTGGAAAGAAAAATCAGCCCAGAGTCGTACAATAGTAGAGAAAAACAGTCGGAAGGTTCTAACAAAGTAAAGAGACCCTGGGGTCAGGTGGGAGGGTGGGCACGTTAAAAACTATGTGTTTCTAAAGTAGGTTCTGACGTTAAATAGGATTTGGCGGAACGACAGAGGAAGGCTTTGACGGGAAGGCGCTGTCCATTTTCACAGACGACGTTCGTGACGCTTCACCACCGAGTCAGCCCTGTGCGTGTGCGTTTTCCTCCAGTTACGGTAAATGATGGCGATGGATTTTGTCCATCCGGCCGCCCTCTCTTGCTGGTCCCATTGGTGGCAGAGACAAGGCCACGCATCTGCCAGACCTGCTCCCTCTTCCTGCCGGGCGTGCAGCAAGCACGTGGCCTGGTGCCCCTGCCGCTGGGGCCCTGGGGCTGCATCCGGTCAACGGCGTTGAGGCGGAAGCGATATGACCATGTCCAAGCCTGACACGTCAGAAATCTCGGGTCCCCCACGCTCTCTCTGTCCTCATCCGCCAGCCAAACCCAGGAGCACCCCTAGGGAAGCGGGAAGCCCTACCGGGGAGAAGACAGACGCACAAGACGGAAGGGCCCTGGACGCCTGAGTCGCCACGGGAGAGCCACTCATCTGGGCAGGGATGCGAGCAGGAAGCCACTCACTTGCTCGGTTGGCCTCGAGGGCTCAGGGCTGTCGCTGCACCGGCCATCACCACCCGTCCTTTAACACCCTCTCAACAATGGGGCGTGCGGCCAACGAGTTTGGAGGAGCGTTGACATTCTCTCCAATTCTGCTCTAAATCTTTATTTTCCTGCCCTTGAGAAAGCATCCGTCCTCCTCAGAGACTCAGACCATCCACATAGCATCTCCCGGGCACCCCCATCTCTGTCACTGTCCTCACCAAGTGGTTACTCACCTGTGTGTGTCTTTGTCCTTGAGCTCGTCTCCACCTGGAACGCCAGAGAAACACGGCAGACAACGCATGTGCTTCCGCCTAAACGGCCAGAGACGCTGTCTGCTGCTGGGCACAGATCGGAAGCCGGTTGGATGCATCACAGGCAGGACTTTTGGCAACACTGCTTTCTAACCACTAGGCAAACGGAGCTTTCAAAACAGCCCCGTCACTGGAGCGAGCGCGGGAGTTATTTTTGACTCCTCTCTCTCCCTCATCCCACTGCTCAATCATGTGCCAAGATGTATTGATTCTGCATCCAAATCTCTCTCAAATCCACCCATTTCTCTCCATTGCCATTGCTTCCATCCAATGCCAGGCCGCCATCGTCTCTCAGGATAAATTCAGACTCTGCTAGTGCGGCCCAGAGGCCTGGCATGACGCGGCCCCGGGCCCAGCCTGCCTCGCTCCTGCTCTGCCTTCCAGCTGGCCTGGGCCCTCTCAGCTCGTAAGCGCACCACCCTCATTCCCAGCTCCAGACCTTCCCACAGCCGGGAACACCCTTCCCCCCTCCCCCGCCGAGGTCTGCTCACTCTCTGGGTCTCAGAGTAAATGTTCCCTTCTCCGGGGAGCCTTCCGTGAGCTTCTCAGACTACAGTCGATCCTGCAGCTATACACCTTGTCCTTCCATCGGAGCACTCCAGCTGCCTGCTAGACTGGGATGCTGGCCCGCAGGAAGGAGATCTGCATTGTTCGCTATTGACTTAGGGTCTAGCATGGGGCATGACACACAGGAGGTGCTTGATAAGATATCATTGAATAAATAAATGGATGGATGGATGATCTGATGGGTGAATGGATGGATGGATGGATAGATGGATGTATAGATGGATGATGGATAATTGGATGGATGGATAGATAGATGGATGGACGGATGGATGGATAGATGGATGGATGGATGGATAGATGGATGGATGGATAGGTGGATGGATGGATGATGGATAATTGGATGGATGGATGGGCGGGTGGATGGATGGATGGGTAGATGGATGGATGAATGGATGGGTGGATGGATGGATGGATGGATGGGTAGATGGATGGATGGATGGATGGATGGATAGATGGATGGATGGGTGGATGGATGGATGGATGGATGATGGATAATTGGATGGATGGATGGGTGGGTGGATGGATGGATGGATGGGTGAATGGATGCATGGATGGATGGGTGGATAGATGGATGATGGATAATTGGATGGATGGATGGATAGATGATTGGAAAGATGGATTATTTGATGGATGGGTGGATGGATGGTTGGATGGATGGAAGACAGGATGGATAGGTGATAGGTGGATGGATGTATAGATGAATTTCTCCCTCAAGACGCTGAGTGTGAATCTGTGAGTCCAAAGGAAACCAGATAGCTGTCATTTTGACAACCCTGAAACCAGAAGTTCCATGACACCACATTCTTTCTCATCTTTGCTCTTGTGGCGTTTCCACCTTCTTTGGGAGTGAGCAGATGATGGTGAGGGGGCAGAGACAACATAAAACACACAAATAAACCAAATAGTACAAGAAGATGACACACAATACACGCTGTGAGGAGGTGATGTTTGAACCCGAGACCTCAGGCACTTAAAATTAAAATTAAACAGCTGAGAATGCCAATGCCACGCCAAAAACTCAAACCGAATGATAATCGGAACGTGTTGACTGGCAGCAGTGGCCGCGATTTAAAAATAGACCAGTCAACCCATTACGCATGTCCTGCCTTTTGCTTTAGTAATCACTTTCCCCAGGTGCCCGAGGAAATGGAAATGGCCCTTAAACAGATGACAAGAGGCCCGTTTTCACTCCTAATAAGAGAAAAGCAATTAAAACTGCACTGAGATGCCGTTTTCCACATATCACAAGGGTAAAACCCCAGAGGCATGATAACGTGCTTGCCAAAGGGCACGGGGCCGAGGGGCGCCGGCAGCCTCTCCCACTGCTGGTGGGAGTGGAAATTGCTGCGAGGCTCATGCAGGGTCATTCGGCAACGTCAGTTGGATCTATCCGGCCTTTGCCCTTTGCCCCAGCAATGCTGCTCCCCCAGTTAGCCCATTGTCCGTGCTCCGTTTGACACGTTTTTTAAAATGGTCTGAGCACAGAGTTAGTCGTTGCAGTGCTGTGTAACAGCAGAATATTGGAAGCATGCACCCATCAGTAGGGGCTGGTTTAAGGAACTATGGGCCGCCACACGAAAAAATAATAATCAGCTTAGACGCAGGTCGCTGACCTTGTGCCCAGCACTACTCTAAACACGTTATATGGATTGACTCATAGCAGCCATGGGAGCTGCATCCTAACAACCATATCATCTTACAGGTGAAGAAACTGAGGCCCAGAGAGGGTCAGTAACTTGCCCAATACCACACACCCAGGAAGCGGTAAGCGAGATCAGGGAGGAGGGGTGGTGGCTTCAGGGCCTGGGGGCAGGAACAGGTACACGGGTGTAAGAAGACGTCCAAGAGAGCCATCAGAAGCACAGGGAAGACAAGCGACAGCGGGTAGGGCGACAGGAGGCTGTCAGGTCACCTTCTGCTCACACCCCAGCCCCTGAGAAGACACTCGTGGTTGGGACAGAAGTGGGAGCCTCTCCGTCTCCCTCACACAGCTGCCGCCCCGCCTCTCTGAGGAGGAGGACGCGTCACCACGCCGATCTGGACAGACCCCCAAGAGCACAGTCAGACAGAAAAAAGGCAAGATCCTGGACCGCATGCAGAGTCCGCGCCCTGTATGTAGGAAAGGAGGGGAATTAAAATAAGCATTTCCATGTGCACGCACCTCATGCGCTTGCATGAAGCAACTTGGAAAGACGTACGAGAAGCCAGTGGATGCTGCAGGCAGGGCGGGAGGCCGGGCGGGGCAGGAGGGGACAGCCCGGGGCGGAGCGGCAGGCGTGCCAACTACGGAAACACCAGCAAGTGGTTTAGAAGCTGCCAGAGAAGCCGGCGGGGACTCAGGAAAAGCACCTCTGATCTGCACACGACAGGGCGCTGCCCAGCAGTTTGCCACGGTCTCCACACCGTCCCCTAATGTCTGCCTGCTGTGGAGGCCTCACCTGAAGGGGGCGGTCACTCTCAGTTCTAGTCAAGTGTTGCCGCACCCAAATGTGGCCCCCAGGCCCAGATTCCCTCATTCTTCAAAAGGCATGGAAAAGCCAGATTTTTATGTGAAATCCAGGTTTCAAAAGTTGACAAGGGGGGCCGGCCCAGTGGCGCAGCAGTTAAGTGCGCACGTTCCGCTTCGGCGCCCCAGAGTTCACTGCTTCAGATCCCGGGTGTGGACATGGCACCACTCGGCAAGCCATGCTGTGGTAGGCATCCCACATATAAAGCAGAGGAAGATGGGCACAGATGTTAGCTCAGGGCCAGTCTTCCTCAGCAAAAAGAGGCTCATCTTCCTCAAAAAAAATAATAATAATAAGCACAAAAAAAGTTGGCAAGAAATCCATTTTTTCAGAGAGTAGCAACCGCAGTCTGTGCACGACCTCTGATCAAAGGACTCCAGACTCTGCGCATCCTCAGGGATCCTCTGCAGACTCTTTCCTGACCGAGCGGCACAGTGTGTGCAGTCTGAGAAACTTCAGGGCAACTATTTCACGTGCTGTCTGAAACCAGAGATGTCAAGAGGCAATAACATTAACAAAGGAGAGACCTCCATGTGTGGTTGCTCAAGGCGTGCAATGCACAAGTGCTCCCACCCGCAGGAGAGAGAGGAATGCTGGAATATGGCCCACCGATGGGCGGATCAGGCTGGCAACGTCAGGACCCTCCCGGATTGACATCACTAAAGAGGGGACAACTGGATGTGACGGGCCAACAGGAAACACTTGACACCATCGAAGAATTATTCTTGGAAAAGCAAAACCAAACCACCCAAATGGAATCAGATTAATCCTCTAGATCTGGGGTCCTCAAACGACGGCCTCCGAGCCCTCCACCTGATTTTCTAAATAAAGTTTCGCAGGGACCCGGCCCCACCCGCCTGTCCTCCATTGTCTGTGGGCTGCTATCACACCACGTGAACTTCAAAGCAGAACCTTTATTATCTGGATCTTTAGGGAAAAAGGTCAGCAATCCGGGAGCTAGATCACGGCCCCCAGGAAACTGGGGGGCCCTGACCCGGCGCAAAGGGCATTGATGGAAAAACTGGTAAAACCCCAACAAAACCTGTGGTTCAGCTGCCGCGCGGCCCTCGGGATGGGTCCCCCCAGCGCCAGCTGACGACACGAGTGGCAGAGGGCGCACAGGAGCGCCCTGTGAATTTCGCCACTTTTCTGTAAATCTAAAATTATTCCAAAATGCGAAGTTTATTTTAAAACATTGGCATTGTGAGTGTAGATTTTAAGAGAGTCTTTCTCCCTTAAAGTACGAGCCCTGAGACCAATGGATCCAGTGACACGAGGCCGAGAATTTGCTTTAAAATCACCAGCAAAGCACAGACAGCAGGCGGGGTCCAGAGACGCCAGCTTTACTCAAGGTAGGAAATGTGTCCCTGAAGGGTGTTGTTATGTTTTTCCTCAATTTTGTTTAAGTTTAAAATTTTTCATGATAGAAGATTTTTCTTTTTTGTTTTTGAGGAAGCTTAGCCCTGAGCTAACATCGTGCCCATCTTCCTCTACTTTATATGTGGGACGCCTGCCACAGCATGGCTTGCCAAGCGGTGCCATGTCTGCACCTGGGATCTGAACCGGCGAATCCCGGCCACCAAAGCGGAACGTGCGCACTTAACCACTGAGCCACCAGGCCGGCCCCAGAAGATTTTTTTAATTACAAATTGAACCTGCACTCTGCGGAACAGGCTCCCTGGGGCAGACGTGTCCGCTGAGGCCCGGCTCCTTCAGCTCACCAGAGGCACTGCCACCAGCCGGGCCGCACGTCCCCAGGTGCAGACACCCCAGGGCAGCCCCTCAGGGGCCCGGGCCTCCCCATGGAGCTGGAGCGCTGGGGTCGTGTGGGTGTCTGACCCTGGGGCTGCCACGGAGTCCAGCAACACACCAGCTCCACGAGACATTGTAGGGTCTGCCCCCAGCCCCGGTGTGTGATGATCAGAGGAACCCAACTTGGCCACACATTTTACACATGTTAATTTGGACAAGAAAGCCTGCAAGAAGATTTCCTGGGGGTGTCTGCAAAGAGTCCTCTCCTCTTACAAGAGCCGCGGGAAACCACCCTTTTCCTTCCCTTGGGCCTGAACAGGGACGCAGGCAGCCCCAGTCGCAACGGCAGCCATCCCAAGATCTTGGGTCCTTGAGAGATGAAAACAGTGCTGGATCAATCCTGTCCTGAAGCCATGCCGCCTCTGCGTTTTCCATCACAATAGCCAGGCCCTTCCCTGCTCTCAGTTGCCCGTGTTTTCTGTGACCCGCACTCTACCCCCTGCCCTGACCCAGCCACATGAAACTTTCTTCACATAGGCCCCATGAGTATCAGTGGATGCCGGTCTGTACAGATTTGCCAGAAAAGGAGGCAATGGTTTGTTTGAAATCATCAATCTCTGAATCCCAGTTTAGGTCCTCCTCGGAACCCTAGTCCAGGGGATGGAAGTTTTTATAAGCTCTAATGGTAGGTCCAAACAGAATCAAAGCCCCCTCATCACCACTGTTCCATTGACTAACCAGCCTCTAAGCCATCCTTTCCACTCCATCATCATCACCACTCAGTTCAGGCCTCCTTCGCCATTTGCTTGGACCATTGCAGTATCCTCTTTATTAATTCCCCTGCCTCTAGCATCATTTCCGTTCCGTCAGCTCTCACACTGCACCCAGAGTGCTCATTCTAACTCACACATCCAATCAAGGACCTTCCTGGCTCAAAATTCTTCAATGATTCTCTCTCCTTTTAATTAAATTGGGGTAAAACACCCATAACATAAAATTTACCCTTTTGACCATTTTAAAGTGTACACTTCAGTGGCATTAAGTGTATTCACATTGTCATGCGAGCATCACCAGCAAGCAGGTCCAGAATTGTTTGATCTTCCAAACTGAAACTCTGGCCCTGTTAAACACTGACCCCCCCACCCGTCCCCCGGTGAATTCAACTTCTCTGGGAGCAGAAGCACACAGCGCTTGTCTATTTGTGATGGGCATCCTTCTCTGAGCATAACGTCCTCCAGGTTCACCCACGTGACGCGTGTCACAATGTCCTTCCCTTTCCAGGCTGAGTAATACTCCATCGTTCGTACACATCACGTTTTGTTTATCCATCACCCCTCCATTAGGGGCACTTGGGCTGCTTCCACACGTTGGCAACTGCGAATGGTGCTGGTGTGAACACGGTGCACAAGGGTCTCTTTGAAATGCTGCTTTCACTTCTTTTGGGGACACACTCAGCTCCAGCGTTGCTGGACCGTGTGCGATGCTTCCAGTGACTCTCTTTTGCTTCCGGGTTAAACTCCTTTGCTCCAGGCCCCATGCCTCCTGTGCAGCATCCGCACCGTCGCGGGGCTGCCATCTGCCCACTGCATAACGTCGAAAGGCCGGCTTTGACTTCTGTCCACCGGATCCCGTCTTGCTGCATCCTCCTTAGACCATAAACTCTAGTCCGGAGATGCCGGGTGCCCATTAGAATTCCCAGGGGGTAGGGCTTTAAAAAAAAATACGCAGCATCAGAGAGTCTGTTTCAGCTCGTCCTGGGGTGGCACCAGCAGACCCCAAGCCCTGGAATGGAGACGAGCGCACAGTAGGTCCTCACGAGACACCGTGGAGTGAAGGTTTAGAAGGACCCGGCCCGTGTCATGAAGACAACACCATCACCCTCATTAAGCGGAGAGTGTTCCAGCCGTGGGTGTGGGGGGCGCCAGCTTAGCTCATCTTAATGCACAAACGGGAAAAATTCTGAAGGACCGTCACCCCCGTTAACAGGGTCTATTAGGATAAGGGGGGAGTTCAGGCATTTCAAAAACACTGATGTTTTGAAAAATAAGAATTCATTGACTTCACAGTAAAACATATTAGGGGGGAAAAAGGCAGCACGTGCAAGGCTCCTGCCGTCCTCAGGACAAAACCGTCACGGGCAGATTTTAACGGCTTTGGGCCCGGTGACTGGGGTGGAGCTGCTGTGTCAGCTTAGCCCTGAAGTCCAGGCAGCCCTGGGATTTCCGCATTGAAAAGGCTCAGGAGCAGAGGTTGTCCCGGCCCATGCGGCCGAGGGTGAGTCTGGAAGTCGTGTTTGTATGACAAGCCCGGTGCTTGCACTCGATCTATTGGTTACCAAATGCTGCATAACAAGTGACCCCAGAACTTAGCAGCACAAAGCAACGCACACTTGGTTTCGTGGTTCCCAGCATGGCTGAGCGGCACCCTTGCCCCGAGTCCTCCCGTGAGGCTGCATGAGGGTGGCATTCAGGGCCGTGGTCTCATCTGAAAGCTCAGCTGAGGGCGGGCCCATGTCTGAGCCACTCACAGGTTCTGGGTGGGATTCAGGTCCCCCCAGGCTGTGGGCCAGAGGCCCCTCTCAGACCCTCACCACGCGAGTCCCTCCCAGGGGCAGCTCGCAGCCCGGCTGGGCCTCATCAGAGCCGGTGCAGCCGGCGTCCAGAGGGAAGATGCCGTCTGTCCATCACGAAATCAGGAAGTGACTTTCCATCACTTTGCCACATTCTGGTTAAAGTGAACGGTTGGGTCCAGCACACACTCGAGGGAGGGGTCACACAAGAGTGTAAGGACCAGGATGCGGGATATGGGGCAACCACACTTGGATCAGGAGGCTGCCAGGCTTAATGGTTAATCCCAGAGCCACATGGTCTGGGCTTGCATCCAGCTCTGCCAGCTCAGGCTGTGTGACCTTGGGCAAGTCACTCTCCCACTCTGAACCTCAGTTTCCTCGCCTGGAGAGGGGACTACTGGTACTAGCTCCCAGGGTTGTCCGGAGATTGAAAGGGCTGATGCACAAAGGCACTGAGACCGGTGTCTGGCACACAGGAAGCCCCGTGTGAACGCTCGCTAAGTCACACATCCGTAAAAACAGCAAAATTTCCTACAGATGTTTTTATTCACACTTACAACTACGAAAATGGCAACTGTCTACAGCCAAGAACAAGAACACAGTGGGGGTGTCCGTTGACTGGAAGGTCAAGAATAACTAAACCCAACCAACCGCAATAGAATAACGGGGCAGAGACGGGGGCACTGAGGAGCCCAGTGCAGGGGGCGTGCTCTACATCTGGGTGTGGGTGGTGCCCACGTGCTGTGACCTCGGTAAAAGGAGCTGGGACTTAAAGAATGTGTGTTGTACACACCTCACCCAGTGCACCTTACGTCTCAATTTTTTAAAACGTTTAAATTACAGAAACTACTAAATTATAAAAGAGCGTGATGAGCCGGCCGTAGAGGGCTGGGGTTGGAAACCGTGGGCCGGGTTGGACCGTGGCCCCAGGTCGCTGGTCCCCGGGGAGGACAGAGCTGTGGGTCTGCGCCAGCTCCCTGTGCCGAGAGAGAGAGGCCAAGCACTTAGGGGCACCGGGCTCAGCACTTTTTCCTCTGAGAGCCGCGTGGAGGCTGCGCGTCGGGGGAGGAAGCGGAGAGCGCGGAGGAGCTGGCTGTCAAGATGCTGGGCTGGTGGAAAAAAATGCTTCCAAGGCAGAAAGGCTTAAGAACTAGCTCTTCTGGGCGGCTGCCTGGCCGGCTGGAGCACCCCACCCATTTCTGCTCCTCTGGGGAAAAGGGTGCAACGCTTCAGCTTCTCCAACAATCCCCCGAAAAAGAAAAAATAGGGTTCAGTTTAAAAATATTTTTTAAACCCTCTAAAAAAATATTTAGCCAGAAAACATTCCCAAGAAAACTGGGTGCAAATACTAGGTCAGCCTCACTGCAGACGGGCACGCGTGCTCGGTTCCACGGCTGCGGCCCGGCCGCGGGCTCGGATGGGGGCAGGTAACCCAGGGGCCAGGTGCTTCATCCACAGATGTGTCACCTAAATGGAAAGAAAGGCAGATGTCTCTGCCCTTCACTGTTCAAGGGCGAAAAACTAAGATTTCAGGGCTGGGAACCGGCTTTGCTCCTGCAGATGAGCCAAAAAGGAGCTTTCGGGGGAAGAGAGGGGGAAAGACACCACGGTGAGCGCTCGTCGTCCGAGGGTGACCTGTGCACTTTACCAGCGGGGCTGCCTGCCTTCGTCCTGGCCCAGCGTCCTCTCGGGGGGATCACCCACGTCCACCAATGACCCTCCCAGCTGCCCTGGGAATGCGGGTGGAGAGAGACACACGATGAGCAGGACGCACGAATGAAATACACAGTAGGTTAAATGGGGCTAAGTGCCAAGGAAAATATGAAACGGGAGAGAGGAATAAGAAATGTGTGTGGGCTTGAACTATAGCCAGAAAGCCCTAGGAAGGTGACATTGGAGTAAAGCCCCAAAGGCGAGGGAGGAGCCGTGAGACCAGCCGGTGGAACAGCATTTCAGGACGAGGGAACAGAAAGCGCAAACAGCCTGCGTTCAGGCAGCTCGCAGCCTGCAAGCTATGTGTCTTGCTCTGCTAGAGCCACCGTAACAGACGCCACGGATGGGGCGGCTCACACAGCAGAATCGAGTTCCTCGCGGTTCTGGAGGCTGGAGGCCAAAATCAGGCTGTCTGAAGCCCCCTCCTTGGCCCGCAGGTGCCCCTGCGTCTTCACATCAGCTTCGCTCCGGCCACGCCTCTGTCCAGACATCCTCTCCTTACGAGGACCAGTCACGGTGGATCAGGACCCCCCTAACCTCCCATTTACCGTGACTGCCTTTTCAAGGACCCTCCCTCCAAGGACGGCCACCCCCTGAGGTGCTGGGGGTCAGAGCTTCAACACGCGAATCTGGGGACACGATTCAGCCTGTAATAGTGAAGCAAGACCAACCCTGCAGCCACGGCCACGTCCCCACCGCAGCAAACAATGAGGGTTAGATGGCGACACGGGGACTGTCGAGGGAGAACCCAGCAGGCAGAGTCTGGGGACTCATGGATGCGCGATCGTAGTCAGGACGGCCCTTCTTTGCTGCTGTGACAAACGGCCCCAAGGCCCATGAGCTCGACAGAACAAACGGTTATTTCTCGCTCCCGCTGCGTGTTCAGCGTGGGCCCCAGGATCACAGAAGTTCATACCGACACAGCAGGAAGCAGGGGACGGGGCACGCCGCACACTGGCTTTGAAAACTCCCACCGGAAATGACTCGAGTCACTTACACGCGCGTTTCATCAACCGAAGCAAGTTATCCGGCCACATCTGTCCTCAAGGAAGCAGAGAGCCGGGAATATCGCCAGAGATGGACATCACCTGCGACCACCTCAATCGCTGCCTTCTTAATCGCTCTTTTCCATTAGACCATACACCCCTCAAGGGTAAGAACCTCATCCGAGCTGACTTCGCACAGCAGGTGCCCGATAAATGGTGACAGTTGCTATCCAGCCCCTTGCTTAGCGCCTGGGACAACACAGGAGCAGAGCAAATCTCTGACAAAAAGGTCAAACGGGAAGATGTGGCAGCACGCAAGTGACAGCACATTGAAAACGGAATTGACAAGTGGAAGGGGGAGCAACGATCTCCTGCCTGGCTTAGGACCTTGGCTCCCAAGTCCTTTGGAGCTGTGGCTGACGCCTCCATTGGACTCCGCCAGCCTCTCCAGCCTCACTTCCCCTCGCTCTCCCCCTCAGTCCCCTTGTTCCAGCCACGCCGGCTGCCTTGCTGATCCCCAGACTTGTCAGGCACACTCCCGCCTCGGCCCTTTGTCCTTGCTGTTCTCGAGGCACTTTGTGTGGGTCACATGGCTCATGCCCCTCATTCGAGACTCAACTCGAGTGTCAGCTCACCAGACAGGCCATCCCGACCGCTGTTTCTAAGATGTCCCCGACCCGGTCACGTTTTACTCTGGCACCCTGCTCCATCGCCACCCACCACCACCCAAAGTCACTCCAGAGTCTCTTCACCTGTGGATTATCCGTCTCCCCTCAGAGAATTTAACCCCCATGAGAGCAGAGTCCTGGTCTGATTTGCTCTTTGCCTCAAAGTGTTCAATGAACACGTGCCGCATGAGTGATGGACGACTAAGCCTCGTCTCCTGCACCTGCCACAGTGACGCTATGTCAACACAGTACTTCCTGTGCGCAGGTGCGGCTCTGAGGGCGCCACGAGCATCAGTTCTGCACGTGTGAACTCACTGGGTCCTGAGACGGCCTCCGGGCATCACTGACCCAACTGCCATCCCCAGAGTACAGCTGAGTAAACTGAGGCCAGTAACCGATACGTAAGCCAATGTGGTCTGGATCTGGTACCAGAAGTGGGTGCTGTGGAACCCACTGTGATTGCTGGTAAAAAGTTCAGCCAGATCTGAACCCAGGCGCCCCGCCTCCCAAGCCCACAGGCTCCCTGGCTCTGCCCTGTCGCTGACAGCTCCTCCGAGCTCCGTTTCCTGCCGCCTCTCCCCGCTGCTCTGCCCTCTGGTCCCCCGCAGCCTCCCACGGAAGCCCGCCTGACTCTCCCTAGACTGCAAGCCGCAACTCCTCTGGATTCGCCTCTGCCTTCGAGGCCCAGGTGAAGCGGTGCTTGGCGTGTGTGCCACTCAGGGAGTCTGTGACTTTGGCTGGGAAAAAAAAGTCACATCTCAATTTTCACTCCGTCTCGCTGAAATTATGAATGGAGGCAATAAATTAGTAGGACTAACAGTGTTAGCAGCACCTGTGACTTTGTCATCAACAGAAAGCACATTTCCCTGGCACGTTAGCATCGCAGATATCTTGAAGCATCATTTACTCTCGTCGCTACCTTGAAATTGTCAGGTCTGTCGCTCGAACTGGCTTTCCGCTGTCATTAAAGAAGCATATTTGTAATGGTGTGACAAAGCCGTTGCTTTCGATATCTTATTTTCCTTATAATTGGTCTTCTTTGTGCTTGATTTTATGCATTTAAAAACACAATTCTGAGAGGGGTCCCTGGCTTCATCGGACTGCAAAGGGCTCTGTCTGACCCACTGATGAGCGTGAGTCCTATAGATTCTCCTGAAATGGTTCTGGGTCTCTCCTTGTTCACCCTCCACACTCCATCCTAATTCCGACCCCGTGCATCTCCCCTGCCTCGCCGTGCTCTCTCCCCCAGCCGCTCTCTTGCTCACCTTGCCTTCCAGTTTTAAGAACCCATGACAAAATTAATAACTAACATTTACGTTGAGTACCACAGTTTACAGCAGATTCTACAGACAGCTCACAAATTGCTTCCTTGATCTATTCACATCTTAAGATATAAATACGTTAAGGTTAAGTCAGGAGATTGCACACAAAAATGGAATTTTGGCCTTTTCTTGAAAAATCAGAAGATTTAGCCACACTGGGCCCACATTCCCACACGGCACCCATCGGCTTCTATTGTATAACGGCCATGTCCCTTAGCTGGGGCTGGAGCTCCCTGGTTTGCCACAGGCCTCACCACTCCCTATTGTATCCCCAACATGAAGCTGAGCATTCACTGAAATTTATCACCTGAAATCGAGCCTGCCCCAATCCTGTTGTCTGATGATTGAGTTCGGCAACCCTGGTTTACAATGTCCTTTACAAATGCGTCCTTATTTGGTCCCTGTAAAGCCCTGTAGGGTGTGTAAGGTGAGGATGACCCTGCTTCACGGGTGATACAGCTCAGGGCTCAGGGAAGGTAAGTAACACACGTCGTCGTGAGCAGCAGGAGCCCTGGGGCTTCTGTCCCGACTCCCTGCTCCTCCCTCTGAACTGTACACTCGTGTACAATCACCTTCTGAAACACCTAGATGATGTTGCTCGCCCGTCTAAGACCTCCAGTAGCCTGCGCCACGGGGCAAGTTCCAGCCTCCCCACCGGGCATCCGGGCTCCTTCACGCCTGGAAGCTTCCCTTACGAGACGCAGCGTCTGCCTTCAGCTCTGCTGTGCTCTCTCTTGAAACCCAGAGTCTCGAAAGCCCACCTACCCTGAGGCCACGTGCCGGGAGGAAGCCCAGCCAACCACGTAGGGAGACGGGCCACTGGGGACCCACGAGGGAAGCCTCCGGGACTGCCCCGCGCGGCCCCGGCCACACCGGCCCAGCCCCTCCAACAGTCAGGCCCCGCCCACACCAGCCCAGGCCCCCACACCAGTCAGGCCCCGCCCACACCAGCCCAGGCCCCCCACCACTCAGGCCCCGCCCACACCAGCCCAGGCCCCCCACACCAGCCCGGGCCCCCTCATACCAGCCCGGCCCCGCCCACACCAGCCCAGGCCCCCCACACCAGCCGGCCCCCTCACACCAGCCCAGCCCCGCCCACATCAGCCCCGCTCTGCCCACACCAGCCCTGCCCGTCCATCAACACAATGCAGCTGAGCCAGAGACCCAGCAGAACAGCCGAGTTCCAACAAACCCCTGACCTGAAGAATCACAAATAATAATAATCAATGGTTGTTGCTGTAAATGGGTTTTAAAACTTGGCCCCCTCACCTCTCACCATCCCCTCCAGCTGCTCGATGGCTCCCGCGTGTTGTTTCCCGCCTTGTGGGTGTGTCGCTGCTGTTCCTCCTCGTGGCCTCGCCAGCCCTGCTCATCCTCGCCCCAGGAAACCCGCCTCACCAGCTCTGTGACACACCGCTGACCACCCAGCTGTCCCACCACACACGCCATAGCCGGGCTCGTCCATCTTCCAACACAACTCTCTCTCTTATAGGGAGCTGTGGTCACCCGCCTCTGAAGAAACAAGATGTCTTCGAAGTCGACACCTTTCTTGTCTCCCAGGAGATCTTGAATTCACTGAGAAACTCATACCAGCTGTGCCACGGGCAGAGGGAGGAGGTGCTCTGAGGGGAGCGAGTGGGGGACATGGAGGCTGCAGGATCCCCCAAGTATAACAGGCTGGGGCGTCTGGGGTGGGTAGACACTCAGGAAAGCTTCTAGGCCACCCCAAAGATTCCTGGGTCCTCAACTTGCCTCAGAAGCCGCTGAGTCTCCAGCTTGAGGTGGTCCTACAGGCTGGGACAAGGGCAGGCCTGGAAGGTGACCCGTGTGGACGGGTGAACTCGAGGTGCTTTCCGACACCTTGATGCTGCACAAGCCACGCCTGACGGGGAGCAGCTGGCTGAGGCTACACCAGCTGCAGGAGGAATGGCACACAGCCCCCAGCAGGCAGCTTCTGAGACGCCCCGGGGGTCTCCACCTCCTGCTCTCACGACCTGGCACGACCCCTCCCCAGGGAACGTGCCCTGAGCGGTGGGGTGCCTCAGGCTGAGGGGGTGCCGCGTCCCCAGGGGGATTACAAAAGGTCTGGCGTCTGTCTTACTAGTGGACTCTCTCTCTGTGCTGACTGACAGAGCAAGCTGCCGTGTCGGGGAGGAACAGAGGACGGCCTCTGGCCAGCAGCTGGCGGGAACCGAGGCCCTGGGCCCAACAGTTTGCAGGGAACTTCATGTTGCCAACAGCTGGATGTTCTCGGAAGCAGACTGTTCCCCAGTGTAGCCCTCGGATGGGACCCCATGCTGGCCAACACCTCGTTCACAGCGTATGAGTCACGCGGGAGCAGAGGGCCCAGCCAAGCCGCATCCTCACCTGCAGAACCCGGGAGAGGATGAGTGGGTGTTATTTAAGGCGGCTGAGTTTGTGGTGATGTGTTCCATGGTTTGGGGCCGTGTGTTACACAGCAATGGATGACTGATACAACATGAGCACTTACACGACGCCAGCTGCATGCAGGCCCCGCTCGAAGGCCTACCATGTATTAATTCACTTAAGCCTCACGCCAATCCTCTGGGGAAACCGAGGCACAGAGAGGCTAGACAGCTTCCCCAGCTGGTCAGTGCCACAACTAGGATTGAAATTAGTGCCACCCCCTCTCCCAACAATCAGCCTTCCCTCCCTCCTGAGATTGCAAATGGACCCCCCTACCTATTGGAGATTCCGTCTGCTCAGACGCAAAAACTAAACATACGGGCGTGAGCGAGCAGCCAGACTCACCGGGGCGGAATCTTAAACGCCCAACAACCCGCGGGAGGCGCTGCCGGCGTGTGGCCGTCAGGAGGCGCGGAGCACCCGGGAGGGGCGGGGCGGGAGCGGAGCTCGTCAGGGGCCGGCAGGCCACAGCTATTTACCGACTGGTATGGAAATGTTTTCATATTTTCACAATCAGCTGTACACTGTGTCCCAGCTGAGTCTCTGCTCTGAATACACAGAGAGCAGATAGTTGAAGCCAAAAGGATAAGATTCCACAGGGTGAATCAGAGTAGAAAAATTCCTTGTTGGCTTAGGAACAGCTCAGACACCACAATGCTTTTCATCGCCCTGCAGATTTCAAATTTCCCAGTCGTGTGTGGCCCTGGGGGCCCCCCTGGGTGTGTCGTAAGTAGAGTGCAAAGCGATGACCCGCACGCTGGGTCTCGAGCTCGGCCGCATGTCGGAATAACCCAGAAACCTTACAAACGCCCTGGCCGGTGCTCCATGCCCGGCGTGAGATTCAGCGAGCGGGCTGGGCCGGCCTGGGCATGAGGATGCTTTGAATCTCCCAGGTGAGCCTGACACGCAGCCACAGCCGGGAGCAGCTGACCTGAGGCCGTGCTGCTCAGAGTGGGGCCCGGAGCGGCGGGAAGGCAGACAAGGGTGGCGGCGGGCGCTCAGGGCCCACGGGCTGGCACAGCCAGCACCTGCTGCGGGTCAACCTGCAGGCCAGCCGACACCCAGGGACGCGCTGTCACCCAAAACCCTTCCCACCGCAAAGAAATCCAGGACTCCACGTGCCGCTGACCTGCTGGGGTCTGCCCGAGTCCAGCACACAGCCTTACTCTGCGGCCGGACCTGAAGGGCTCCAGAATGTTCTGGCAGGCCCACCAACAGCCCGGATGCACAGGCTGCGCGCTGCATGCAAAGAATTTCCACCATCTGTGTCTACTGAAAACCCAACGCATTCGGTTATCGTTGCTTGCTTCCCCGTGTTCAGGGGCTGGCTTCTAGGGCCTGTGTGTGCGGCCGTGGACATTTAAATGATAGCTTTGAAAGAAGGGCCCAGCCCTTCTCCGTCCCGGGAGGAAAACACCAAAGCCTTAGAAATGGACCCCGCTGGGCAGGAATGTCACTTCTGAGCTGTGTGACCTTGGGAAAGTGTCTTAACTACTCTGGGCTCTAGTTTCCTGACTTAAAAAGGAAAGAAGGGTAATTAGACACTCACCAAGGTCGTCCTAAGGGTTAAAAGAAAGTATGAGAGCGCCTATTACAATGATCAGCATGTAAACGGCACAACTCGGGCTTAATAAATGTTATTAAGTAACAAAAATAAACAGACCCTCTGATTCGAGGCTTCGGGGACAGCAGTGGTGGCTTTTAATCTCATCATCTCTCCAGAAAGGACCCTCTGAAGCATCTTCTCTTTTCCCACTAACCCTCGCTCTGATTTAGAGCAGGAGTCAGCAGCCTGCACCCTTGGGCTGAGGCGGCCCACAGCTTGTTTCTGTAAATAAAGTTTTATCAGTAGGTGGCCGTGCTCGCTCACTTCCGTGGCTGCTGTGGCCGCTTTGGCACTGTACCGGCAGAACCGAGTTGCTGCCTCGGAGACCAGAGGCCCACGTGACCCCAGAGTTGAAAATATCCACCATCCAGCTCTCCACGCAGGAAGTTTGCCCACTCCCGGCTTAAAGGTCAGATTTCCATCTCGCGGGCACGAGCTCATTCCAGTCTCAGATCCTGCCTCCATCCAGCCTTTAAGCCCTGGCGACACGTGAGCAACGAGACAAGGCTGTGCCCTCCTGGGGTCACGGCCGGGCCTGGGTGGGGACGGGTTCACCTAGTTAACTCCCCCCGTCCGTACCACTTTATAACGTGCCGAGCACCACTCTGAGCCTTTTGCAGATGTTTAACTAACCCTCTGAGGTGAGCGCTGGTCTGTTCTGCGTTTTACAGATGAGGTGACAGGGACAAATGGAGGCTGGTCTCTGTGCAGCCCCGAGACGCTGTGTACAGTCATGCATCCGCATCTCTGCCTCCTCCTCCAGGCAGACCTCCTTGAGTGCAGCTTGCAGAGCGTGGCACCCGAGGATGCCCTGGGCAGAGAACTGAAGAGAGAGTGGGGTTCACTTGCTCCAAGGGCCTTGCAGATCTCCAAGCCAGAGACATAGAGAGGTCATCAACACAGATGTGCAAGTTTCCAGGGATCAATCTGTTATTCACTCAACAAACGTTGGCACCTGCTATGCACTGGGTTTTTTCTAAGCGCTGGGGACACAGCAGTAGACAAGGAAGGAAAAAGCCTGCCCTCGTGTTGCTGGCAGTCCAATTTAGAAGGAAACACACAATTGTAGGTAAAGAACAGAGTGACGTGATCCACAGTGATGGGGGGCGAGGGGCGTCTGCATGAGGAGCTGACATCTGAGCTGAGTCTGGAATGTAAGAAGGAGCCAGCCACGGCAAGGGTGTTCCAGACAGAGGGCACAGCAGGTGCAAAGGCCCTGTGGTGAAAACGCAGGGAACAGAAGCAAGGCTGGGAGACTTGACCCCAGTGAGAGCAATTACAGTGGAACTGCAGGCAGATGCGAAGCCAAGGGGCCCCTCCTGGGCGGACGCAGCCAAGAGAGCCCGGGAGGGAGAGCGTAGACAAGATCAAAAGAACCTAGAGGTGTTGAAAAGACAGTCTTCTGGAGTGATAATGGAGGAAAAAAAGATGGGAGCGCAGGGCAAGAGGGTGACTCTGGGGGGCATTTGTTCACAAGCTGCGAGGGTTCCAAGGACTAGTGAAGAGAACCGGATGGAGCCTCAGGGCCGGGGACACAGCTCCGGGGCCGTCCCCAGCCTCCAAGCCTGGCCGCGGCCAAAGCTGCTAATTCAAAGGACAAAGGAGGGTCTCTCTGCGCTAAAAACCAGCCGGCTGCACCGAAAAAGAAGCTCCCTGGGACCAGACCTATTTTTTTTTAAATATCAACTAGGCTAGAATTGTCCAAACGCCTCCCTTCAAAAAGGAAGGAAATGAAAAGCGCTCTGATTCCCAAGCAGGGCCGCTTCAAAGGTCAGCCGGGTTTAATTGCGGTGTCTAAACAGCCTGCTCTTCTTTTTTTCTTTAACTGTGTAAGCTGAGGCCCCCAGATGCTCAACAGCTCGTCCTCTGGGGCCGCGGCAGCTGTTGGCCAGGCTTCCTACAAGCCTGCTCTGGCCCGAGTGTCTGCCACCTCCTAACGCATTGAATCTCACCTTTGTAAGAACCCCAGAGGCCGTCCTGTTGTTCCCTCCACTTTACAGACGAGGAAACTGAGGCACGGAGAGGAGAAGGATGCCCCTCCTCCAAGTCACCCAGTCAGCAGGGGCAGAACTGGCTCTGAACGCCGGCCGTCTGGCTCCCAGCCCAGGATACCGCCCCACCCCAGACCAACGCCAGACGGGCCCACACCTGACCCCAGGCCCCACCGCAGACCCCTCAGCCTTCCGGGGGCCTTTCAAACCCCTAGGCCCCCAGCTCCTCTTTACCAAGCCCTTCGCGCACTGAAAAGCAAGTCGCCATGTGTGTAACGACTGAGTATTGTAGGATGGAAACTGGATTCTTGCTCTGGGGCTGATGGTCCACCCGGAGCAGGAGGGCCATGGGTACCGGGAGGAGGGCGGTGGGTTCTTGGGGGGAGGAAGGTGGGTCCCAGGGGGGAGGGAGGCGGGTCCCGGGGAGGAGGGAGGCGGGTACCCAGGAGGAGGGAGGCGGGTCTCGGGGAGGATGGGCTGCCGCGCTCGCCTCCACCGCCTGGCACCCGCCCGGCTCGGGTGCCACGGCGCCCCCTGGTGGCTCGTCGTGGCGGCCGCAGCAAGGGGCGGTGCGCGCAGGAGCGGGGTCCCCGGGCCCAGGTCTCGGCCGCGCCCCCGCCCAGGTTGGCTGCTCGCGGGGCGCCAGGGACCCCCAGGCTCCTGCGCGGGGCCCGAGAGTAAATAGTCTGGGCTTTGCAGGCCGGTCTCTGTCACAGGCCAGCTCCGCCCCGTGGTGCCAAAGCAGCCGCGGAGGACACGGGCGCAGACGGACCAGACTGCGGCCCGACAAAGCGTCAGGGACGTCGAATTGTGAATTTCGTAGAATTTTCATATATCAAGAGATATTCTTCTTCTGATTTTTTCCAACCACTTAAAAATGTAGGAACCTTTCTTAGCCCGCGGGCCATATGCAAACAGGTGTCCCGCGGGATTGGGCCCCCTGGCTGGCTGGCCCACCCCTGTTCTAGAAGATGGGCACCTAGCCAAAAACGAACCAGACAAACATTCCTGCCTTCCTGGACGTGGTGGAGAGCGTACCATCCACAAGATAATCAACCAGACATATAATATATGTGAGTTGGTCATCGGTGCTGGCGGAACAGGGGAACAGATGTGTATAGGGGCTGCGTTTTAAGCAAGGTGGCGAGGAAAGGCTCGTAGAAGAGGTGACCTCTAGGTAAAGGCTGGAAGCAGCCGAGGAAGGAGTCATATAGGTGTCTGGAGGAAGGGCTTTCCCAGCAGAGGGAACAGCCAGTGCAAAGGTCCTGAGGCAGGTCTGCCCTGATGCATTTGAGGAACAGCGAGGAGGCCCCTGTGGCTGGAGCTGAGCAGATGAGGGGGAGAGTGGGAAGAGGTGAGGGCAGGCAGGGGGCCGGCAGGTCACACAGGGCCTTGGGGGCCTCAGGGCCGTCTTTGGTTATTACCCATGTGAAGTGGGAGCCACGGAAAACCTAGATCCATCTCAACAACCATTGAGGCCACATCCAGGTCAAACATCTCTCTGTGGGGTCCAGTGGTACTAGTTGTTCTACCAACGGCCCCACATAATCCTATACAATCCTAACTTTCCCACAAAAACCGTGGAACTGTTCTCCTGGGTGTTGCAGATGGAGAGAAAGCGAGGGAGGCCACTGACTCACCAGAAGGGTCGATGTCCCCTGCTTCAATCACAGGCCCCGGGACCAGGACAGTTCAGGCCGTCCACCCCAGCCCCAGCTGCTGACCGGCAGGATGGCTGGGCCTGACCCGCCCACATCCTAGAAATGGCCAGTTCTGAGCAGGAGCCAAAGCCACACCATCCCTGTCCTGACTCGGCCCCCAGATGCCTCCGTAACCTGGGACTCACCCCCGGGGCCGCGCCGACCCACCTGCATAAGGAGCAGAATAATAACTACTATTATTAATGGTAAGAGCAACAACAACGCCTGCCCTGTCTCATGAGATTGCTACACGCGTGCGGTAAGATGTGGGACACAGACACAGTTTGGAAAACAATGACGTGCTGCGCAATCTATTTATGACAACGGTGACGAGGATTAAGTGAGTTTGTTTAGAGGGCTTGGAGCCGTGCCGCAGACAGTAAGTGTTCCACCGATACTGGGCGTTACTGTTACCATCACAGCACAGCAAGTATTATTCATGGTACTCGAGTATTATTCATGGTACTCGAGTATTGTCCATGGTACCCGAGTATTATTCACGGTACTCGTGGCAGTTTGCTTAGCTCTCCTCTCCCTGGCCTCCCTCCTCCCAGATGAGCCTGATGGCGATGAGGATGATGGCTTAGGGCCGGCTGCTCGGACCGCGGCCACGGGCGGCAGCGGCAGCCCCACCGGGGAGCCTGTAGGAAGGAGCGCAGATCTCAGGCCCCAGCGAGACCTGCGGAGGCAGAATCTGCATTTAACCAGACCCCGCAGGGATCCGCAAAAGCAGGGAAGTGCGAGAACAACCGGCCTGGGAACGTTCTCCTCGGGGAGGCCCCCGGCTCCCCGGACCCCTGCACAGGGCGCCCTTCCTGCTTGTCGTTGCTCGTTCCATGTTAGCACTTCCTGCTGGGTGCAGAGTGCCATTCTGGAAAGAGCAGACTGTCGACTGATGTGTCCCCAAGGCCCCACATGGAGCTGAGCACAGAGATGGTGTCCTAAATATCGGTGAAAGAAAGAAGGAGGAGGGGAGAAGGAGAGAGGGGAGAGGGGAGAAAAGGAGGGAGGGGTGAGGGGGTGAGGAAGGGGGAAGGTGGGGGGTAAGGGGGGGGACAGAGGTAAAAGAAGGGAGGGAAGAGGGAAGGGGTGCAAGGATGAGGAAGGGAGATGGGGTGAGCAGAGAGGAGGAGGGAGGGGAGGGAGATGGAGAAGAAGAGAGGAGGAGGAGAGAAGGGGTGGTGAGGGGGAGAAGGAGGGGGGGGAGGCAGCACCTCCACCCTCCACTCTGGGCACAGGAGCCTCCCAGGTGGGCTAGGGGCACCCAGGGAGCACATCTGCGGGGCGTGGGACCAAATTCCGGAGCTTCCATCTCTGTTACTGTTCCATCCAGAGCAAAGAGAAGCCCTGAGCTTTCGTAACCCTTCATTCGTGTTTGCGCCAAATCCACATCGCTGGCCGGCAGCGCCCCTCGCTCTCCTCATCCGGTGTGTCCATTCAACAGGTTATTTACTGAGCAAAGGCTTGAAAAGATTGTGGCCTGGGAAGCAAGGGTGGAAGAGAACAGTAACGGGGGCAGAAAGGAGCCGTGAGAAACGGCAACTCTGAGCCCCTGTCCCCTCCGGGCGCCAGGACTTCCATCAGTCACAGGAAGAGGCAGAAACCATGGTGACCTCATCCAGTCTCTATCAGAAGGTGGCCACAAAAGCATCACAATTCCCCTGAGGAGGTTCTGCTTGTGGAGGGACGTCCGCGGTGGTCGCCTCCCCTCGGTGGGCGTCTACCGATGGGCAAGGCCGCCGTGGCCGGCAGGGTGTGCAGAAAGAGGGCTTCCAAACAGGGCGTCTGCTGAGGGCCAGTTGACCTACTTCCTTCTGTGAGTCCGAGAGATGGGAGAAGGGGGCAGGGAGCGAGTGCTGAGGACTGAATGAGACTGGAGAATTGACACACGATCCAGCCCCTCCACCAGGCACGTCCCCAAAGGAGTCGGAGCAGGGTCTCAGAGAGATGTGTGTACACTCGAGTTCACAGCAGCATCACTCACAGTCGCCAGAGGCTGGAAGCCACCCGAGTGACCCCTAGTGGATGAACGGATCGGTGAAATGTGGGCCCTCCACATAATGGAATAGTATTCAGCCTTTAAGAAGAAGATTCTGACACGGGGTACAACATGGACGGACCTTGAGGACATTACTCTCAGTGAATAAGCCAGACACGAAAGGACAGATGCTGTCTGATTCCACATAGATGGGGCCCTGGAGGGGTCAGATTCATAGAGACAGAATGTGGGGGGCGGGGCCAGGGGCTGGGGCAGGGCCAGGGCTGGGGTGGGGCCAGGGCTGGGGGTGGGTCCAGGGGCTGGGGGCGGAGTCAGTGTTTAGTGGGGACAGAGTTTTGGTTTTGCAAAATTAAAGAGTTCTGGAGATGGACAGTGGGGATGGTTGCACAACAACGTGAATGTTCTTTTTTTTTTTTTTTTAAAGATTTTTATTTTTTCCTTTTTCTCCCCAAAGCCCCCGGTACATAGTTGTACATTCTTCGTTGTAGGTCCTTCTAGTTGCGGCATGTGGGACGCTGCCTCAGCGTGGTTTGATGAGCAGTGCCATGTCCGCGCCCAGGATTCGAACCAACGAAACACTGGGCCGCCTGCAGCGGAGTGTGCGAACTTAACCACCCGGCCACAGGGCCAGCCCCACAATGTGAATGTTCTTAATGCCACTGAACTGGACACTTAAAATGGTGAAAAGGGTAAATTTTATGTTATGCATATTTTACCACAATTTTTAAAAAAGAGATACGACAACCAAATGCAACACACAGACCTTCTTGATTCAAAGACTTCGACTGTAAAAAGACAAGCTGGAAAATTTGAATGTGGACTGGAAATTAGACTATGTAAAAAAATTGTTAATTTTCCCAGTGTGATATTAGTAAGAAAATGACCACGTGCTTGAGAAACGAGGTCTAACGTTTGTGAAATCATATAAGGTCTGGGCTTTGCTTGAAAGCAGCTCAGAAAACAAGACAGAGGAAAATGGATTATGATGCAAATCTGGCAAAATCTTGATAATTATTAAATTTGGGCGACGGGCGCGTGGGGCTCGCCGTGCCCTTCTCTACCCTCGATGCATTTAAACAGTTTCAGAATAAAAAGCTCTTATAAAACGCAGTACTCAAAAAGTGGAGGTAAACCTCTAAAACACGAGGGCAAAGCGTTTTGTGCCATTAAATTCAAGGGATTAGATCCACTTAAAAATGTTTATCTCATTGATGTCTCATCCATTTAACGCCTCTATTTTTATGTATATTTTATAGTGCACATAATACATACAGCAGAATACTTATGTAATTGGTAAATAAATAAAAATGCATATGTTATGGGTGTGTTGAAAATGTCTTTGTTTTACTGGTAGGGGTAAAAGTTCAGTTTGGAGATCATGGCTATAAATGGCTGTAAAATCACGGCTTTGAGATTTTTTTATAGTCCTAGAAGGTGATGGCAAAGGGAAATGGAGGCAGCAGTTGGCCATTCGTGGAGCTGACAGCGGAAACGGCACGTGCAGCGGCATGCCCTGACCCTGAACACCCCACGACCCCCCTCTGCTTCTCCCCGACATGAGGGACGTCTTTATTTTCTGAGTTATTTGAAAGCCATTCCCTGCCACTGCTGTCCTGGAAACTCTTCGGTCCAATGACTGATTAAGACCTTGAGTTTTGAAGTCTGACAGCCCTGGGTTCGAATCCCAGTTCTGCCACTTTTCAGCTGCAAGACCCCGGGCAAGTTGCTTCGCCTCCCCCAGCCTCCCTTTTTTTCATCTGTTAATTGGGGATAACGCAGAATCTACTGCATGGCAGAATTACAACAAGGCAGCAAGATCACACAGTGTCTGGCATACAGTTGGTGCCCAATCAATGCTAGCTATCATTATTATTATAAATTATAGTCATCATTTTCCTTGGGCAATAGGATTTTTTACATTCTTTAATTCACTGACACTTTTTCCCTCCCCTGGAAATCTCTTTTCAGTGGGTCTGCGGAAATAACTCATTCCAGCCCCTCAAGAAAGCCTCACTGATTCTGAGAGAACTAACCAAATTTCTTTTTAAAAAGAAAATAAAAGGAAACGGGAGGAGAACGGAAATAAATGGAGACTAAAGAGGGGAGGGAGAGGAGAGAGAGGCCGGCCTGGAGTGGGGTAACAGAAGAGCAGTGGCTAGCTTCGCAGCTGCAGATACAGGGGCCAAAGTTGTTTATGGAATGATGGGTGGATGGGTGGATGGGTGGATGGGTGGATGGGTGGATGGGTGGGTGCTTAGGTGGATGGTGGGTGGGTGGGTGGTTGGATGGACTTAGGAATGGGAGCATAGATGGAGAGATGAATGAATAGATAGAAATATATGTCGGTGGATGGATGGATGAGCAGATGGAAGGATAGATGGATGGGTGGGTGGATGAATGGGTGGATGGATGGATGGGAGGATAGATAGGGAGATGGATGAATGGCTAAAAGGATAGAAATGTGGGTGAGTAGATGCATGTGGAGATGGATGAATGGATAGATGGATAGAAATACAAATGCATGGATGGATAGATGGGTGGATGGATAGATGAGGAGACGGATGAATGATTAGATAGATAGAAATGTGGGTGAGTAGATGGATGGATGACTGGAAAGACAGGAGGACGAATGGGTGGATACGTGGGTGGGTAGCTAGATGGGTGAATGGAGAGGGGAAAAAGTCAACAAGAACCGAGTGGGAAAATAAATAAAGCTTTGTCACCGCGTTGCCTTTCTGCGCGGTGCCCAAATACACCACCAGATGTCAGCGTAACCTCACGAAACCACCCAGAGGCCGCGCGCACCGCCCCGCGCGCCCGACCCGAGGCCCCTCGGTGGAAACCCGGCGCCGGCTGGTTTGGATAACACAGTTTTCCTCGCGCCCGGTGTTTCCGCGGCCCCCGTCATCATGCCCCGAGCGCAGCTCCCCCTCCGGCCCCCCCCCGCGGACGCAAGACCGGGGAGCCTGGCGGGAGCCGTGCGCGCGGCCAGGGCGCTGCTGACCCCGGAGTCGGGGCGCAGCGCGGGGCCCCGGGAGCCGCCAGCGCCCCGATCGGCCTCAGCGCCGGTCGCCCGGAGCTCCGTGTCCGCATCCCGCCCCTGATGCCCGCCGGGGGTGCACCCCAGCTCTGAGCCTTCGCCAGGAAGAGAAGGAGGAGACCTCGGCTCTCCCTCCCCCGCGCCCGCGTAGACCGCCGTCGGTCCTCGAACTGCCTGGAAAGAGCGGCCTCACCGGGGGCCCGGCGCGCGAGCCCACGCAGCAGGGCCGGCTCAAAGCCCACCTTCCACTAGGCTGCGACCCCCCACTTTCGGGGTCAGTGGCACGGGGGGGCGGGGCAGGACCAGAGTCGCCAGGGCCACCGCCTTCTCCCAGCCCCCCTCTCTGCCTTCAGCACAAACTCCGTCTTGGCCCCCAAACCCGCAGGTTTAGACTCAGCGCGTGCGAGCCCTCCCCCCACCCCACCCCACCCCACCCCCGAAAGCGGCATTTCTCAGCTGGGGTTCGGGACGCCATCCCATTGGACCGAGCTGCCAACTGGCCGGGGGTCGCTCGCAGACAGGAGCAGGGGCCTGGGGCCCCGCCGGGGTCAACCGCTCGTGGCTGCGCCGTGGGGGCGGCGGGGGTCCGGGGGTGGGGGACTGGAGGCAGCGGGTATCGGTGCATCGGGCGGGGAAACCCTGGGGTTTCAGCAGCCAGCGCCCCTCTATGGCGATGCTCCGCCGCACGAGCCCGCCCCTGAAGACCCCGCGGCGCGTACTCACTCCCATTCTTTTCGCCTGGCCTGGGGGGTGCTGTGGATTTTGTGCGCCTGGTGGGCCAGGATGACATCGCGGTGGTCCACCACGCCGCCGCGCCGCTTCAGAGCCGGCCCCTGGCAGCCGCCGCTCATCCGCGGGCGCCGCGGGGCGTCCTCATCACTGCGGGGAGAGGACATGGGGTCCGACACCCGGCAGGACCTCGACATCCATGGGCCTCGCTGAGAAATCCCGGGGTCTTCTGCCTCCAGCACAGGGTGAGACTGGAGGAGAGAGGGAGGGAGGAGCAGGGAGCAGGGAGGAGAAGGGAGCGCAGGGCCGGCCCCGAATGGGGTTTAGTGCTTCCTTAGCAACTCGGGCCCGGAGGCCAGATCTTGGGAGCTGCCCGGCAACAGACCCAGCGAGGAGTGAGACCCGGCCGCGCCTCCTCCCAGGTGCCGGCCACAGAAGGTGGGACGCTGGATCTCTCGGCACCTCAGTGTTCCCCTCTGCAAAGGGGCTGGTCAGGAGCCTGCTGACCACTCCCCTCCAGTCTGTAGGTCCTTGGAAAGCAGAAAGATGGAGTTCAAGGGTCGGCTTTAAAATCCACCAGCGGCATGGCCATCTGTCCCCTGAGCCTGCTGTTTATGCCTCTGCCAGGTTTTAGCAAAGAGGAAAGCCACCGGGTTCCCACCACTCACCAACGTGCCAGGTGGATACTCGGCCCCGGAGGAGCTTACAGCCCCCAGAAGGTCTTTGTCTCCGTTCCATTCACTTAGTCACTCAACAAACGCTGAGTGCGCAGCCGCTGTGTGCCGGCCCTGTGCTGGGGACTTGGGACACAGCCGTGATGAGACACACAAGTCTCCTCCTCCTTGTGGAATGGGGGTTCTGGTTGTGGAGATGGACGGTGAATGCTAGGTACAGACTCGGGTCGACAGCACACTGGGGGCGTCAAGCAGGGAGGCGCCGTCATTCGCTGGAACAAAGTGCTGCGGCCGGGCTTAAACAGATGGTCACCTCCTCCCGGGGCTGGAGGCCTCTGTCCGCGGCTCGTGGACAGCCGTCCTCTCCCTGCATCTTCATGGGGTCACCCCATGTGTGTCTGTGTCCTGGTCGCCTCCTCCCCTAAGGACTCCAGTCACTGGGTTAGGACCCCGCATACGACCTCATTTCACTGTAGTTTCTTCTTCACAGGCCCTTTCTCCAAATGCGGCCACATTCTGAGGGGCTGGGGCCAGGGCTTCCCCTGGGGACCTGGAGGAGGGTCCGTAACAAAGGGTGATGGGAAGCGTTGGGCGGGCTGGTTACTGCATCAAGCAGTCAGAGATGGCTTCTCGGAGGAGGCAACATCTGTGCAGAGGCCTGAGGTAGGCGCTGCAGTGGCCATGCACGTGTCTGAGGGAAGAGCATCCCAGGCCACGGGAACAGTGTATGCAGAGGCCCTGAGGCAGGTCGTGTGTGACTTGCCCAAGGAGGCCGGGGTGAGTGAGTGACCACAGAGCAGAGGAAAGGGGACGTGGGTGAGGAGGTGACAGGCGGATCCCTCAGGACCTGTGGGCCGTGGGGAGGGCGTCTCTTGGTTCTTCTTGGAGGCAGACGGTCCATGGCTCTCGGAAGGCGCCCCTCACCCCGTGAAACCTTCCTCTTAATCGCCTGCGACCGCACATTTAAAACATCTTTTGTGTTATTCCAAATACATTTCCGTCACATTCAAAAGAAATCTGCTATTGCTTTTACAAACACTTGCGCGTGGAAGGCATTTTCCTTCCCATTTTACAGCAATAAAACTAAGGCCGGGGCTCTCCACTTCGGTAGCCCGGGGTTTCGCTGGTTCGGATCCTGGGTACGGACATCAGGCCGCGCTGAAGCGGCATCCCACATGCCACAACTAGAAGGACTCACAACTAGAACATAGAACTATGTACCGAGGGGCTCTGGGGAGAAGAAGAAGAAGAAGAAATAAGATTGGTGACAGATGTTAGCCCAGGGCCAATCTTAAAAAAAAAAAAACAACTGAGGACAGAAGGTGGATTCAAGTGTCTCGCTAAGAGATTCCTTTTCTACCTCCAGGAGTCGCCCCATCCTCCCCGTCAAGAATATTCTCACTGCGTCAAATGAGAGCTCACAGGTGGGCTGTGCTGTGTAGAGGCTACAACTTGGCTGCAACCCCAGGCCAGGCGCAGTGGAAGGGCCTTGATGAAAAAGTCCGGCGCCTGCAGAAGGGGTGTTTGTCCCCAGGGAGGCGAGAGGAGGGGCAAGAAGGATGAAACCTAAGGCACATGCCCCCAGTGACATCTTCTGGGACATCCACCAGCTCATCCCACAGGCCAAGGACAGGCTGCTCCAGGCCCCGCCCCAGCCCCACAGCACATTATTCTCAGTCTCCCCATTTCATTCTGGGCCCCCCAACTTACCCAGAGGCCAAAACCTCAGACTGAGTCACGGCTCACGGTTCCTCACTTCCTTTCACTCCCCGAGTCAAATGCCTCAGCAGGTCCCATCCACTGGCCTCGTGAATCCTGGAGTCGAGCTGGTGCGGGGCCCCCTTCCCTCCTCGCTGGACCGGGCGGCAACTCTTGGGGCTGGTCAGCTTCCCCGCTCCCCATCTGCATTCTGCTCTGCGATCATTGGGTCTTTCTGAAATGTCAGTCTACACTTTCACTGTTACAGGAGTAAAAGCCGCACCCTCCAGGTGGCCCCATCGCCCCGACCCCATCCCCTCCCCTTCTCCCCTTTGTCCTCTAAGCTCCAGGCACACTGGCCTTCTTGCCGCTCTTCCAAGCTCATTCCACCTTTGCATCTGCTGTTCCCTCTTCCTGGAATGCTGTTCCCCTTGCCTCCAGCGGGCCAGCTCCCGCTCCTCATCCAGGGCTTGGTCAGCTGCAGGCACTCCCCGTCACGTCCTCCAACGAGGCCCTCCCCGTGGGCTACTCACCCTCTGGGACTTATGTGTGAGTTTGGGTGACGTCTGCTTTCCCCATAGGATGTCAGTGCCACACACGCGAGGGTCCTGATCTGTCCTGCTTGCCGTTGGGTCCCTGACACCTTAAATATTTCTTGCCTGAATGAGTGAATGAAGGAAGGAAGGAAGGAATTGTCTTGGGAGTGGGTCTAACCATGAGGCACCTCGCAAACTGCTGCCTGGGGTCCAGGACGTCCCCTGAGTAGGGGTGGGATGAAGTGTATCCCAGAGCCAGGTCCCACCCCAACACCCCATCAACTAGCTGTGTGGTCCTCAGCACGCTGCTTCGCCCTCTGCGTCTCTGTTTCCTCCTGCACCACATGGGGACCATGACAAGTACCAGAGGGCCAGCGGGAGGGGCCGGCAGGCTAAGCTGGGGGGTAGCGCCCTGAGCATGGCTCCAGGCCTGGAAAGTGCGCGGTCAACATGGGCTCCGCGGTGACATTGTGGTGCGCTCTGCAGGGCCTGCACCTCGAGCTTCCCCCAGAGCCCCAGCTGGCCTGTGTGTACACACGAGAAACAAACACGCCCCCACCGCCGGGCGCGTCCCCGACACCTGCCGGGCCCCACGGCGGCCAGGTGTGCGGCGCCCGCTCCCTGTTTGCCCAGCCAGAGCCGGCAGAAACAGCGGAGAACGTGGGTTTGCAGCCCCTGGAAGCAGCCGGGTGCCGTGAACAGATGGCGCCAAGAGAAGACAATGGGGAAAAGCAAATAGAAGAAACAGGCGACGCTTAACCACGGAAAGCCCTACAGCCACCACCACAGGAACAGAACTTGCCCAAAGCGCCACATGTCGCTTGCGTCCACCGCCTTCCTGGATTCACACTGAGGCCCCACCTGAGAGGGGGCCAGCCCCCCACCCCCAAGCCGGGCCCAGCCTGAGTCGCCACGACAACCAGATGGCGCCTGCAGGTGCCCAGGCTTAGCACCTGCTGGTCCGGGAGCCGTGGGGGCGGGGGACGGGGTGGCAGGGACATTTATATTCCCAAGACAGCTGTGCTGGGCACCCGTGGGCGAAACAAGTGCTGATCACTGGTAAAGTGGTGCTGCTTCTGGTAAAAACTAGTAAGAGATACGGCGCTTAAGCAAACAGTTGAGGACCAGCGCTCTCCGACCTCCGTAGGCGCCTCCCACACACCAGAGAGACACACGATGCTCCTGGACGGAGGCGGGAGCTCACGATGCCACGAGGCCCCTCCTGCAGGAAAGAAAAACAAAGCAGGCAGGGGGCCAGCAGGGAACCCTAAAGCCTTCAATTTGTCCCCTGGTGGGGGAGGGTGTCTTTCGCCCCCTACCTGGGAGGAAAATTTCACAGCTGGAAATGGCCAGATAACTACTGAAACACGTTCATAAAGCCTGAGTAAGGCAGCTCAAAACTGGAAACAACCCGAAGGCCCACCAACAAGAAAATGGAAAACAGAGCCAGAGATGAGATCGGTGGTGTCCAGAGGGGAAGACGGGAGGAGGAGGGCAAAAGGGGTGACAGGGCACAGGTGTGTGGTGACGGGAAGTAATTAGTCTCTGGGTGGTGAGCGTGATGCAGTATATACGGAAACTGAAATACAATTATGTGCACCTGGAAAACAGAGAAAATGGGAAAACAAATTTTGGGGCATCCACATAATGGAATACTACTCAGCACTGAAAAAGGATGTGCTGCAGGCAACGACGTGGGTGAGTCTCACGTGGACAGACACAGAGCAGGACTCGCCGTGTGGCTCCACTGGTGTGAAATTCAAAAACAGGCAAAATTAGTCCATGGTGAGGAGAGTCAGAATACTGCTGACGGGGGGACGGTGGCTGGGATGGGACACGGGGAACCTGCTGGCGGGATTACCAGATAAAACACAGAAGGCCCAGTTGCACGGGACATACTTATACTGAAAAGCTATTCATTGCTTATCTGAAATTCAAATTTAACTGGGTGTTCTGTATTTTTTTAATCTGCTTAACCTGGCACTCCACAGGGGGCATGGAAGCTCCCCGACTTTTAACCTGGTTGATGGTGGGGTCACAGCATACACACACATGTAAAACCCACTAGAGCATTTCCCTGCATGTTTGTTACATTACGACAAATATGTTTTAAGCTAAAACAATCATACTAAATTCATTAAGAGAGATTAATGAATTCCTCCTACAACCAAGTTTTGAGTTGGGCAGAAAAGAGAACATAAGCCGGGTCTCCCCACCAAAACGCAAGTCCCAGAGGAAATGGAAAAGCAACTCCCTTGTGTTAATAAATGAACCTGAGGTTCAGAGAGGGGCAGTGGCTCACGCAAGGTCCCACAGCCCGAGCAGACAGGTTGGAGATATGGACCCAGGTTTCTCGGGACCCCCAAGGTCTCGCTCTGAGGTCCAGCCAGAATCTGGCACTGAGCATGTTTCTCGCCAGGCCCACCTCGCCCCAAACATGAGCAATCTGTGGGAGGCAGGATTTTGTCCCCCATGACCTTGGCCCCCGACTGTGCTACATTACACGGCAGAGGGGACTGTGCCACTGGACTTATGCGATGCACTTTAGGACAGGGAGCTTCTCCTGGATTTCCCAGTGGGCCCCGCGTCATCACACAGGCCTTTAGAAGTGGAGATGGCGACAGAAGCAAAAGGGGGACTCGGCCCGCCATCGCTGCTTCTGCGATGAAGGAGCCACAAGCCAAGGACTGCTGACGCCTCCAAGGCGAGCATGGCCTCCAGCCTCCAGCCGGCGAGGAATGAGGCCCTGGTCCCACAGCATTGTTGAGGGCCGGGCGATGGTTAGCGTTCTTAGCAATAAAGTATCTTTCATTAAGGGGTGTACATTGGCCTTTTGTCCATAACACTGTTTACAATTCGTAGCATCAGCATAACTTTTGCACGCACTAGGAAGCATATAAAATTTGTATGACGCACTTTATGGCCGTATTCCCTTCCTGTGGTGGCCTGGAACAGCACCCGCGATGTCTCCAAGCTGTGCCTGTGTGTGTAAATGTACATACACGTATACGTTATATAGATACATAGAAATACGTGTGTCCAAATATATATACACGAAAAAGTCTGTGACTTTTGCTTTGCATTTAATAATATATCTTAGGCAACATTCCACACCGGTTTCTATACTGTTTTTTAATGACTCCACAGAATTTTTCTAGTCTGGACGTCCAGACCTCTCTGAGTTTTTGCTCCTCCTCAAAATGTCGTGGCTGCCGTTGCATCCACAGCGCTCCGCGAACTGCCTCAAGGATTTCTGTGGAATGGATCCTGGAAGTGGCATTGCTTTCTCAAAGAGTGTGCACGTTTTGAAATCTGACAGATACTGCCCCCAAAATCGAGGTGACGAGACAGTGGCCGACAACGACTCCCAGCTCGTCTGGAATCGGCGTGGTGAGGACTCTCCCCCCGGCTGGAGGCGGCCGCCTTCTCGCTGCGTCCTCACGGAGAGGAGAAACGGAGCGAGACTCAGTCCTCTGGGGCCCCCTCTCATCAGGGCCCCAGTCCCAGCGCGAGGGCCCCAGCCTCCTGACCGGCTCTAACCCTGATCACCTCGCATCTCCAGACCCCATCTCCGCAGGCCTCAGGCTTCAATACAGGGGTGGAGGACATGGACCCGCCCACAGCAGCTCCCTAATCAACGCCCTTCTGGATGGAAGCTGGAGACCACGATGCACACAGTCAGGACAGGGACGAGCGAGATGTCGTCCGTACCCGACCTTCAAATGCTTTCGTCACCTCCCGGGTGAGGCTTTATTTCACTGATAGTGAAAGTGATTTCCGGACCTTGAACAAACAAACTCCCAAGCAGGCAGCCAGGTGCGGGGCGAGTGTCGAGGCCCCGCCTGGAAGGGAAAACTCGGAACAGGGAGCAACGAAGGCCAAAATCAACAGGCGGGACCATGTCAGACGACAAAGCTTCTGCACAGCAAAGGAAACCGTCAGCCAGATGAAAAGGCAGCCCACGGAGTGGGAGAAAATATTTGCAAATCATATATCTGACGACGGGTTAACATCCGAAATATATAAAGAACTCACACAACGTAATAGCAAAAAAAACAATCCAGTCAACGGGCAGAAGAACTGAATAGACATTTTTCCAAAGAAGACATCCAAATGGCCAATGGGTCCATGAAAACGTGCTCAACGTGGCCAACCGTCAGGGGAATGCAGATCCAGACCGCAGGAGGTTCACCTCACGCTGCTAGAATGGCTGCCATCAGGAAGGCAAGCACTGGGGGTGCCTGGAGGACATGGAGAAAAGGGCGCCCCGTGCACCCTTGGAGGGATGCAAACTGCCAACAGGGAGCAACTCCAACCCCCAGCAAGGGGCGACTGGGCAAATGCAGTGTATACACAGACGGGGGAATATTACACAGCCTGGCAAAGGAAGGAAATGCTGACACCTGCCACAGCATGGATGCACCACGAGGACATTATGCTCAGTGAAATAAGCCAGTGACCAAAGGGCAAACACTGCAGGGTTCCACTTCTATGGGGTTCCTGGGGGAGTCAGATCCACAGAGACAGAAAGTAGACGGTGGGGGCGGGGCTGGGGGAGGTGATGGGGAGCCAGTGTTTGACGGGGACAGAGTTTCAGAGAAAGTTCTGGAGAGGGACGGTGGGGGTGAGTGCACAACAACATGAATGTACTTAATACCACTGGAAAATAGTTACAACGACAAACTTTATGCCACATATATTTTACCAAAATTAAAAAAAAAAAATGTGTTAAAAAACACACTTCATGGGCCGGCCAGGTGGCGCAGTGGTTAAGTTTGCACGTTCCCCTTTGGCGGCCCAGGGTTCGCCAATTTGGACCCCGGGTGCAGACATGGCACGGCTTGTCAAGCCATGCTGTGGTAGTCGTCCCACGTATAAAGTAGAGGAAGATGGGCACGGACGTTAGGTCAGGGCCAGTCTTCCTCAGCGAAAAGAGGAGGATTGGCAGCAGTTAGCTAAGGGCTGATCTTCCTCAACAAAAACCCACACTTCACAGGTGATCCAAAGCCATCCACCCATCCTCTCGAAGACGCTTAAATGTCCACGGCTGCCCCGTGTCTCAGCCTTCTTCCTCACAGCATCACACACGCCCCAGAAGGAACTGGACGACACGGCGGGCAGAGGGCCAGGCTGAGCTGGCACAGCCCCGGGCGACCAGAAACCGCGTGGCGGCGGGTCCCACTTCACCCCTCCCTCCGTCCCCAGCCATCACCGTGCCTCCCGGAGGGCGCTCCCTCCCCCATGCTCAGGCCACCCCGGTTCTCACATCGATGGGGATGGAGGGAGCAGAGAGGAGGGGAGCCCCCATGGTGCAGGGTGTGGGACGGGACCCACGGGAGCCACTGGATCTCAAGCTGAATTCTCCCTCCCACGTCCGTCCATGGCTCCATTGTCCTCCCTCACTCACTCATTCACGCATTCACGCATTCATCCTCCAGCAGTATTTACTGAGCACCTGCTGTGTGCCAGGCCCTGTTGTAGGGGAACCAGCAGTGAATGACAGAGGTGAACGTCCTGCCCTCCCTGAGCTGACATTCTAGTGCGGGAGACGGCCCAGAAACAGGATAAACAAGTCAAATACACAGAGCGTCAGACGGAGAAAAGAGGACTGGAGAGGAGGAGAGGGAAGAGGAAGCGGGCCATCGTTCAGAGAAGGCCCCAGTGGGAAAGCAGCACCTGAGTAAAGCTCTGAAGGAGACGAGGGAGGAGGGTGAGGGTGTCTGGCAGAAGGGTGTTCCACAAAGAGGGAACAGCACGTGCAAAGGCCCTGTGCCTGGAGCATGCTTGGTGTGTTTGAGGAATAGCGAGGAGGCCTGTGTGGCTGAAGCAGAGTCAACGAGGGGCGGATGGGAGGCAGTGATGGCAGGGAGGTGACGGGGACAGATGGATGGATGGATGGATGGATAGATGGATAGAGATCCTAGGAGCAATGGCTCCGAATTCACTAATTAATTTAGTGTTTGAGTGAATTTGTAGAACATTACTGCATATAACAAGAATCAGCCATACCTCATGGCCTTGGGAAGACTAAGTTCATATGTATAAAGTACTTAGAAGTAAGTGCAACGTAAGCATTATTGTAAGCATTAAGCGAGGAAAACAGGTGTAAAAGCAGTTGGCATCTGGCAAAGACCTAATGCACTTTAATGCCCTTCTTCTGCCCTTGTGCTCCTGATTGACTTCCTCTCTGCTCAGCAAGTAGGCACCACAGTGCCAAGCGTGGTGCTTTGTCTTAAATTGGATCCCCTGGAAACAGAGCCTGAGATGAGGACTCCAGGGCAGGGAGCTCATCAGAGAGGTGGATCCACGATGCATTAGTAGGGACGTGGATCAGGGGAAGGAAGGCAGCCCACACCGCTGCAGGAGAGAGCAGGGAACCACTGCGCCTGAGTCCGCCGGGAAACCTTGGGAGGCCGTGTGGAGCGTGCATCTCAGAGCTATCGCACCAGGGGGATGAGGGAGCTGGGGCGCCCTCCAGCTCCCACACATCGTCGGATGAGAGCTGCTCAAGGGGTGTCGCCTCCCCTACACACCTTGCCAACCCCACACGTGACCAGCGAGGAATCCCACAGCCAGGGAAGCCCTCAGGCACAGCCAGCTGCAGACAGTACGAAGCCACTGATGTGCACAGGAAAGGCGAAGGCCATGGGGATGTGGACAGACCACCCACAGCTTCAGTACTCAATAATAGTTCTTGAATGAAGGGTTTATTGCAGGGGACTTCCTTGCTCCTTGCAAAAGTGGAGGGCCGCGATGACGTTAGAGGCAGTATGACCACAGACTGAGTTGTTTCAATCAAGATGAATAAGTGCAAAATCAATCTTACATCGGGCAATGGACAAACGGCAGGGTTTGCAGCTGGGAGGGGAGCACACGGGCCTAAAGTATTATCTGGGAGGCTGGTGTGTGTGTGTGGTTTGCACAATTTTAACCCTTGTCCGGATTTATCCACCATCCCAATCAGACGCACTGTCGCATCTCCGCAGAAGAACTCCCCCGTGCTAACCTCTGTGGGCACACGCCCCCTTCCCAGGCCCTTGGCGACCGCTAATCTGTTCTCCATCTCTGTAATGTCATCACTTCACCACTGTTCCACCAATGGAATCATACCGCACACAGACTTTTGAGATGGGCTTTTCCACTCGGCGTAATGCCTTGAGACCCATCGAGGCTGTTCTGAGTCTCCGCAGTTCATTCCTTTCCGATCCACCTGGGGGCTTTTGAATCCTACACACACCCCCCCCACAAAGACGACCGATGCTGCATGGGGCTGCCTCATCCCCGTTAAAAGCTACCAGCCCACAGCTATGATGTGTCGAACAGGAGGGTGTCAGATCCCTTCCACACTCTGGGCGGGGGTGCAGGGAGGAGGGAGAGCTGAAAACCACTGCTTGTTTTCTCTGACTCCCCATCACCCCATTGGCGAGGGAGGGGCTCCTGCCCTGGGCTTACGGGGATGGCCGAACATAGCACCCACACCGGGCAGATGACAGGGCCTGCAGCTTGTCGGTCACGTCTACTCACACCGGGAGGAAGGACAGCGCCGCCCCGTGGGACCACGCGCGCTCTGCACTCGAGTGCAGTGAACAGCAGTGTTGGGAGACAAACTTCGCAGTAACAACACACTTAGGTGGCCCCCGGTTCCTGCAGGAGGATGCAATTGGCTTGTTGGAATAATTCCCAGGGCTGACAGGGAAGCCACCCGCTACTCGGGGACAAGCAGCCACTGCACCTGGTGTGTTTGATAAGGAGGGTTTTTTGGCTCAGGGTCCGTCCCCGTGGGAGCAGAATGGGGAGAAACACAGGTGATCAGGCCACCTGAGACCCCCCCGGTTTCTCCAGATGTCAAGGCAGCACTTGACACGGAGCCTTAATTTCAGGCATTATACCGCATCGCTTCAGAACAACATTGTCCAGGATTGATCACGGAGCAACAGGAAGGAAAGGCAGAAATATTTCCCTGGGGCTCCATTCAGAATTGCCGTGAGTCGTACAGAAATCAGTATCAGGTGTCTGTTTGTTTTGGGTTTTTTTTTTTCTTGTTCTGGGGAACTAAACCCCAACTAAGGTGACAGAAGCCGGAGAGAACTTCGACCTTGCTGCCCCGAGAGCACACTTCTCACTCGGGAAAGAGGGAACTGACCCGAGGATTTCCTGAGGCAATACGGCCACCACCGTGGGCGATTCCAGGTAGCCAATGGACAGGCAGGAAACCTGGGGAACTGCCTGGACCGACAGGCCGAGGAAGGGAAGCTTGGGGTCCATGACACTGTGATTTATGAGCAACAGAGATTTGGTCCTCGTCCCTGCTGCTGGCACAGAGCTCCTAAACCCTCCTGTGAGGAGAGCGATAATGGGGTCTTCTGTTACGTTAATAAAGCGACTGCTGGACAGCACCTGAGGATGGGGGCGGGTTGCCAGGAGACCCAACCACACGCTTAGAGGGTTGGAACTCTCCGTCCCACCCCCACCCCCGACCCCGACCCCCACGGAGGGGAGAGGGGCTGGAGGCTGAGTTCAGTCACCGACGGCCAATGATCTCGTCAGTCGCGCCTGTCATGACGCCTCCATAAGACCCCAAAAGGACTGGTTCAGACAGCCTGCAGGCTGGTGAGCTAGAACGCTTCCAAACTCTGGGAGGATGGAAGGTCCCTGTTCTGGACCTCGCCATGCATCTCTCTGTTCACCTGCCTGTCGATTCGGATCCTGTGTAATAAACCAGTAATCTGGAGTGTGAACTAGTTCCCTGAGTTCTGTGAGCCGCTCCAGCAAGTTAATCACAGCCAAGGAGGGGGCTGTGGGAACCCCTGGTTTCTGGCCGGTCACTCGGAGCACAGGTTCCAACCTGGACCTGCCGCTGGCATCTGAAGTGGGGGCAGACTTGTGGGACTGAGCCCTCGGCCTGTGGGATCTGATGCTCCCTCCAGGTCGACAGGGTCAGAGTTGAGAGGAACTGTGCAGGACACCTAGCTGGTGTCAGAGAATTGCTTGCTGGTGGGGGGACCCACACAGTGGGATTGGGGTCCAAATTGTTAGGGTCAAAGTGCTTTTCTGGAGAGAGGCCTTCTCTGTCCCTCATCCCAAACCAAGCCCGGGGTCCTGCGTCCCCGTCATCCTCTGACCTCTCCCTCAGAGAAACCATTGCAATTGCCACCGGTGTCCTCCTGGCAGGCGGGCGTCAAGGGCCGGGAAGCACGTGGCCTCTGTTCTGCTGTGTCCCCAGAGGACAGAAGGACGCCTAGAACGAACCCGTATTTATTGAACCAAGAATGCGCGCATTTAACCCACGCACTGCTGCCTCGCTGTGGTTTGTGACGTAATGAAGCCATGAAGGAGGACAGTGACCAACTGTCCGGGTCTGGCGGGGGCTGAGCGAGTTCCCGAGACGCGGGAGCTGCAGGGCTAACACCAGGAAAAGCCCCCTTTGATAAGGAGATAACGACCACAGAGCAGCTCTCCCAAGCCTGCTCCTGGCTCGGAAGAGACGCTCTCCCAGCGGCTCATCCCTGCCGTCCCGGAGCGACCCCTGTGCAGACACCGAGTCTGCCCGGGGAATTGTTGCGTCGCCCTATTAACAAGCGACCCGATCGCATTCGGTTGGAGTCTTGTGCGTCTCCAGCTGAGACTGGGGGACGTGCCTCCGGGTGGGTTTGCCTTCGCTTCCGCCAGGAGCCGAGGCTGGCCCTGGCCCGGGACCGCTCCGCCCCACTCTGAGCCCCGCCGCACCCCGCGGAGACGAGACCCCCAATTCCCGCCCGAGCTCAGCTCCCCGAGAGCAGCGTGCTGCGGGCTCCCGGCGTCCACGCGCACCTCCCGCTCACACCATCGCCTTGCTCCTCACAGCAGCATCCCCGGCGGTGCTTTGCGTCGTAGGACCAGCAACGTCCCCAAGAGTGTGTCCCTGCGCATGCCCATGGTTCTGCAGCAGGAGTCACCTCCCGGACGATGCGTTCCGCCGGATCGTCTGGGCCCCAAACCACGTGGCCCTTAGCCTCCCAGAGTCTAAGGAGAGCCGCTTTCTCCTCCCGTCCACGTAGCGTCAGGACCCTCCCGGGAAAGTGCCCGGGGCTCCCCTCCCTCTCCTCCGGACCCCCCAAACGCGTGCGCGGCCACAGCCTCTCCTGCCCCATCGCGCACAAGCCAGCGCCCCGCGCAGAGCGCGCAGCACACCGCCAGGGCCCGGGTCGGATGGGGCTGCACGCCAAGAACACCCGACCCGGGTCTGCGCCCAGACTGGTGAAATCTGAGGATGGAAACGTTCCATTCTGTGAGGGCTCCTTTGTCACGTGCATTATTGCATTATTCTCATTTCCTTCTTTGCTTTCTCTCTCTGTCCTTGTGAAGCAAAGCCCTTTAGAAGAATTCCATCTTTCCTTCGCTGCACGTTATGGTCACGTGGAGAGCAGAGTGACTCCGGCTCCATCTGGTTTCCATGCTGAAACTGATGACCGCGGGGACCACGCTCCAGGAGGGCAGGAGAAACCTTCTGACTCGCATACTGGACCAGGTCTCTAAGGAGCCAGGCGGGTCTCCCAAGGAAACTGAAATGGCTTGAGAGAGAAGGAAGGAGCCTGGCTTTCATCTAAAGGACAGGAGATGACGAGTGTTGGCGAGGATGTGGAGAACAGGGAGCCTTGTGCTGTTGGTGCGGAGGTAAGTTGGGGCAGCCACTGTGGAAAACAGTAGGGAGGTTCCTCGAGAAATTAAAAATAGACCTACCACACCACCCAGCCATCCCTCTCCCGGGCACCCACACAAAGGAAATGAAATGGGGATCTCAGATCTGCACCCCCATGTGCACTGCAGCATTTTCACAACAGCGAGATGTGGAAGGCACCCAAGTGCCCATCGACAGACGAATAAAAAGAAGATGTGGTCCATGTACACAATGGAATATTATTCAGCCATGAAAAAGAAGGCAATCCTGCCATTTGTGACAACATGGGTAGACCTGGAGGGCGTGGTGCTGAGTGCAACAAGCCGGACACAGAAAGACAAGCACTGTGTGAGCTCACTTACGTGTGGGACCTAAAACAGAGAAAATTCAAACCCACAGAAACAGAGAGTGGAAGGCTGGCTACCAGGGCTGCGGGTGGGGCGATGGGGAGACGCTAGTCAAAGAGGACAAGCCTTCAGTTTCAGGATGGACCACGTGGGGCTCCAGTGACAGCACGGTGACCGTGGTGAACAGCGCTGCATCGTCCACCTGAAATTTGCTGAGAGTGCATCCTAAGTGTTTCCACCACACACAAAATGCTGATCCTGTGAGGGGGCGAGTGCGTTAACGAGCTTGATTGTGGCGATCGTTTCACAAAGTCTACGACTGTCAAGTCATCACGTTGTACGCTTTAACTAAGTGCAGTTTTATTTGTCTGTTATATCTCGATAACACTAGAGGGAGAAAAGGAAGGAGCTTGGTCTGGGGTTTTTGTGGTTACAGCCTCCCTGCACAGGCAGGCGCTGGGGTGGTGGAATCTCCTGGCTGCTCTAGAGGAGAGAGCACCCAGGCTTCTCCTCAGCTTGTCCAGGTGGGGGCACGAGGGGAGGAGGGTGGGTGGGGCTTAAGCTGTGAGCACTCAAACATCCAAAAATGGAGTCACTAGGTGGAGGGGGAGAAGGAGGGGTCAGTGCTTGCTGGGCACAGAGTTCCATTGGGGACGATGACAAAGTTCCAGCATGAGGTCGTGGGGGTGGTTGCACAACGTGGTGACTGTACAAAGTGCCATTGTTCACTTTAAAGGGATTAAAATGGTAAGCTTTATGCCAGGTTTATTTGACCACAATAAATATACATATATATATGCTTAATATGTTTCTAGAAATAAAAGAGAAAAATGAAAACAGTAAGTAATAGGAGATTATAAAAAAACGACCATGAAGTCTTAAAAAATCATGAAATAAAACGTTTAGAAGTGGAGGAAAAAATCTGGAGTCGGGGCCTCTTTAGACTACGCTAAGGGGAGAAAAGTGAATTAGGGGTTCCGCCTCCCCTGAGGAGGAGAGAAAGGGAGAGTGTCACACTCTCTCGGAGGTAAACGGGCTGACAATAGCGAGGGGATCCCAGGAGGGGGCAGACTAGGGGATTATGGGAGGGATGCTTTGCAGCAATTCTTCTAATTAGGGGAACCCCCGTGTGGGCTCTGGGAGGAGTTTAGTTTCGTTTGTTGGGGAAGGAGGATGAGGGACAGCAAAGAGCCCTTTACAAGGACCCCAGGGAACAAGATGGCGCCCCTCTCCCAAGGGAGGAGGCTGCTAACTGTCTCTGTAAAGGGCCAGCAGTAAATATCTTCAGTTTGGGGGGACCAGGCCATCTATGTTGCAACTCCTCAGTTCTGCTTTTGTAGCACAAAAGGGGCTGTAGACAAAATGTAAACGAATGGGCGTGGCTGGGTTCTAATAAAACTTCATTTGTGGACACACATTTGAAATTCATATTATTCTCAGTTGCCGTGGAATATTCTTTCGATTTTTTTCTCCAACCATTTAAAAATGCAAAAACCGGGCCATCCCGATGGCCCAGTGATTAAGTTCCTGCACTCCACTTCAGCGGCCCAGGGTTTCACCCGTTCGGATCCTGGGCGCAGACATGGCACCACCTGTCAGGCCACGCTGAGGTGGCGTCCCACATGCCACAACTAGAAGGACCACAATTAAAATATGCAACTATGTACTGGGGGGCTTTGGGAAGAAAAAAAGAAGATTGGCAACAGTTGTTAGCTCAGGTGCCAATCTTTTGAAAAGTAAAAGCTTTAAAAAAATGCAAAAACCATTCTTGGTTCATGGGCTGTATAAAAAAGGCTGGTGAGCCGGATTCGGCCCCCACAGGTGGGCATACTTTATGGGCCCCCTTCCCAGATGAGGATGTCTAGGCTGGGGTTCAGGTAAGTGTGTCTTTAAAAAGCTCCACAGGTGAAAAGAACAAGGCGCTGACACCTGACACGACGTGGATGAACCTCGAAAACATCATGCTGAGTGAAAGAAGCCAGACTTTGCGGCCACAGATCGTGTGATTCCTCTGACAGGAAATGTCCAGAACAGGCAAGTCCAGAGACAGACGCAGCTCAGCGGGCGCCAGGGCTGGGGAGGGGGGGGGCCGGGGGAGTGACTGCTCACGGATGGGGTTTCCTTTTGGGGTGATGAGAATGCTTTGGACCTAGATAGAGGCGATGGTTGCATGACATTGTGGTTGTACTGAACACGACTGGATTGTGTACACTGAGAAATGGTTAAAATGGTGAATTGCATGTTATGTGTATTTTACCACAGCAAAAATTTGAAAATTTCCACGGGTGATTTAGATGCCTGGCCAAGGATGCTCTCCCTGTCACCTGGGGTTTTGTTCCTGGCTCTGGGCGGGGCATTCCTGGATGAGCCTAGGCCCTTGGGGAAGGGTCCTCCTGCCCATTTTGGGAGATAATCGCTGACATTGAAGCCCATTGATGAAATGAGGACAGGGCTTGCCAGGGAGGCAACCGCAGGAAGCCAGAGAAACAGGGGATGAGAGAGTCCAGCTTCACTCGACAGCAGACCCCTCGAATGTGTCCCTGAGAGGGCAGAGCTACCCTGAAGACTGAAAAGAATGGAATCGACAGTGATGGATGAGAATTGCCACGTTTTGCTCACTTCAGCACTGTGCTCGGTTGAGCTGTGGTCCCCGAAAGATATGTTGGGGCCCTAACCCCCAGGACCTCAGGAGGGAATCTCATTTGGAAATAGGGTCATGGTGGATGGAATTACGTAAGATGAGGTCATGCTGGGGGGGGGGGTGCCTAACCCAATATCACAGGTGTCTTTAGAAAAAGGGGGCATTTGAACAGACATACACGGGGAGAATGACATGTGAAGACGAAGGCAGACATTGGTGTGATGCTTCTACAGGCCAAGGAATGCCAAAGATCGCCAGAAAATCACCAAAAGTTAGGAGAGGGGAAGAGAACAGGTCCATCCTCACAACCCTCAGAAGGAACCGACCCTGCCCAAACCCTGATCCTGGACTGTCAGCCTCCCGCACTGTGAAACAATAAGTTTCTGTGGGTTAAGCCCCAAATATGTGGCACTTTGTCACCACGGCCATGGGAAACAAATACAAGCACCCAGGAAATGCGAAGCACAGGTTTGCCAAGTGTGATCTGGATGGAACAGTCTGAAACAGTTGAAAAATCCCGGCACTGATCTCTCTGCCTCTGAATAATTTGTTTTTGCTATTTGTTACCACATACTAAAGCCCAAACTTTTGAGTTCATATCACATCAGAAAAGTGGCTTGGGTGAGGAAGTAGGCTTATTTTTCCTCAAAAGGACTCCAGAGAGAAGAAATAGTGTTGAATTTTAGTCACCAATGGCAAACATAACAAAAATACCATCTGGGGTCTATTTTTTCCAACATAGAACCTCTGCTACAAAATTTGACCTTTATTGGCATATTTAGCTTAAAGATTTTCTTTGGTTCTTAAGGGAGACTGTCACACAGTGGCTTCAGGCTTGGCTGGATCCAGGTGCTCAAACTGTGTTAGGAATCTCTCTCTTTCCATTCTCAGCCCTGCTTCCTTTGTGCTGTCTTCATTAGCGGTCAGTCTGTCCCTGCTGTAGGCTCACCCAAGCTTAGCAACTCTGAGAGAAGTCCTGGGATTAAGTCTCATTGCTTGTTGTTGAACTGTGGGCAAAGAGATGGAAGACACTGATTGATCAGTCTTGGTCACATGCCCAATTCTAAAGTTGGCCCTTCTCAAACCACATGGACGGGAATGAGACAACGATTCCCCAAAGGAAAATCAGAAGAAAGATGTGGACAGAAGAGAAATGGATGTTGAAGAGGCAGACCCAGCAGACATCAACCACACTGACTCTAAGTGAGTCACTAAGGGTCACCCAAACACAGAGTTCACAAATTCAAAATAGAAAGTTACTGTAGTTTATTGAGCACTCTAACTTGGTAGTCCACCTAGAAGTCTGGCTGCCAAATACCTCACAGCATTACACACACACATACACCAATAGTAGGGATTTCCATAACTTCCTGAAGGAACCTTTGATCTTTGTGTTATCTTGAGTTGGCCATTTTTAACTGCTGTTCTTTTTACTAATCTAATGATAAATTACTGCGGGTTTAGCTTGTTAATATCAATTCAATCTGTTGTGGGCTGTTTGGCAAATCCTGCAGTGTTAATAACACTCATTTGCATCAGCAGTATTTTGGGTCTGTAATTTTTCAATAAGTAGACTTTAAGTCATGCACGCATTGAGTGAAAATAGAAATCATCTGTACTCATGTTGCTAAAGCAGATGTACCCACAATTCCCCAACTTTTAGGATGCTTTTAGGATGACATTTCATTTTCATCACTGGAAAGTGGGAACAGAGAGGCCTCTTGATTCCCTCCTAATTGTGTTGGGCACACACAAAAAATGTTAGAGCTGAAGGCCTGGAGGACTTTGTGTACACCAGTTTTAATACACCGGGAAGTTCACGTGGTCGAGCAGTAGAGTGTATATTTGAAAAGCCGATCTTAAATTCCGGAGGGTCTGAAGGCTTGATCCGGACAGGGACGGCAAACTCCTTAAATGACCAGATAGTAAATCGTTTTGGTTTTGCAGGCTATCTGTCTCTGTCCCAATTCTGGCGTTGTCGCCCAAACCGCCATAGATAGTATGTGCATGAATGGGCGTGGCCGTGGGCCTATAAAACCCTAATTACGGAAACAGCCAGGACACCCGGCCAGCGGGCCACGCCCGCCAACCCTGATCTAGCAGCCGGCCTTCTTCTGCGGAGCCCTTGAGGAGGCTGCCGGTGTGGATTTCAGTTCCCCATCTAGACGCCCAAGAGATGCAACTACTTCTCGGTAACAATCTCATGGCTGCTTCAAACGCCTATCCTGGGGCGGTGGAAGCTTCATCTCGGCCGCTTTGGCGTGCCTTTCTCCCTGGGGGGGTGTTCTCTGGGGTCTGGACGGTTCCTGGGGCGATGGCGCAGCGGAGGATGATTGTCCCTCCACGACGGTCCCCTGAGGGCTCCCTCCTCATGCAATTCTTGGCTGCGGGCCGCCACGGTCCAGCCATGTCCCCCCAAGGAAGATCCGTTCAAGCTCCGCCCTCCAGCCCCGCAGCTGGTGACGGTATCAGGGCGGCTGCACACGTGATGGTTACACGAGATCTCAGCGGGCGGGCGTGCTTACAAGGAGAGAGAGAAGACGGCAATACAGGAACAAGAGGGGACCACAGGCGCAGGCTGAAGTAGCCCACGGGGACGCAGGCCGAGCGCCGCCAGGGCCAGGGGTGAGCGGCCTTCCCACGCCCGGCTCGCGGGCTGGGACACGGCCGCCCCGGACACGAGCGCCCGGGCAGCGCCAATGCCGCTGGACCCACCGCGGCGCCCGCCTCTCCGTACCTCGCCCCGCGCCCCCTCTCCTTCCGCAGCCCCAGGCCGGCCCCCTGCCCCTGGCCAGGGCCCCAGTCCCCGGCCACGCACCCCTCGCCACGAGCCCCCTCTCCTTCCGCAGCCGCAGGCCAGCCGACCACGCCGGCGCCACAGGCAGTTCCCAGCCTCCCTTGCCGTCAGGAGGCCTCATGTGACCGGGCTCTCGCCAATGGGGCGTGAGAGGAAGTGACGCTCCACTTCCTGGTTGGAGCCTCGCGGTGTTGTGCTCTTCCGGCAGCGTGTGTTCCGGTCACGCTGGCTGGCGCGGGGCCGCGTGTGGCGAGCCTTGATGGCTGACTGGTGGGCCGTGGGCCCCGAGGCGTGCGCGGCAAGGCGTCCGGGGCTTTACAGTCCGTCCCGGGCCCAGGTCCCCTGCCCGGGCCGACTGCGCGGCTCCTGGGGCGTCGGGCTCCGCCGGAGAGGGGTCGCTGGCGTTGGTAAGGTGGCCGCCGCGAACCGGAGCAGCGGTCCTGCTGGATCCCGAGGCTGCGCGTCAGCTGACCGGCCAATGGGGCAAGGCGAGTCCGATGCTGCGTCCACTTCTGCCAGGAGGGTGCCTCACCCTCCTCCCCGCCCCGTTCCCGCATCCTGGAACCCCCACCCCGGCCACCCCCGCCCCGTGGCCTCGCTGGGAGCCCCGACTGTGGCTGCATCCTCCGCACTGCGGGGAGGGGCGTGGTGGTCACCGCCTTACATGTGGGGACAGGCTCGGGGGCGCCACCCGGCCGAGTCCCTCCTTTTCACTAAGTCTGTGCTTTTCACTAAGTTGTACTGTTCTCTGTTCCTTGTGAGTTTTATTAGTGTATTTTGTTAACAAAACGTCACATTTTGTATACTCAGTATGTCCTGAGTAATGTGACAAGCCATATACGTGAAATATGCAAGTGAATGAATTTAAAACCTGAAAGGACTGTACAGATCGTTTTAAATTTGGCTCCTTCATTTTAAAGGTGAGAAACCTGAGACTGGACTCATCCATTTATCGTTCATTCAATAAACGCATGCTTATCAGGTATTGATGAGGCCCGCCGTTCTCGAGTGCTAGGCGTGTTCCTCAGCCCATTGCACGGATTAACCCCCAGAAGCTTCAAACACCCTTATGAGGTTACCATTATTTACCCCATCTTGTGGATAGGGAAGCAAGACACAGAAAGTGACGTGCACACTGCCGGCAGGTGGAAAGAATTCAGACCAGCAATCTGATACCACTGGCCCGGCACTGGATGAGCTTATAATAATAATAAAAAAAAAAAAAAGTCACCAAAGCCGTGAGAAGCTGCTTTGACCAAAAGACAGAAGAAATAATCATCAATAGTTTTAAATCCCTTTCCAAGATCTTCAGATACTGCAATCGTCAGATACAGGCAAAGAGCAGCCTTAGGTGAAATAATTAAATTAAGGATGCAGTCACAAAGATGACCAAACAACTAGAAACTTTGGGGGAACGATAGAAGGATTTTAAATGGAACTTGTAAAAGTGAAAATACTATTGCTGAAACAAAAACTCAACTGATAAAAAGATTGAATACAGCCCAAGAGGAAATAAGTGAACTGGAAGACATAGCTGAAGAAATAACCTTGAATGTAACACAAAGAGATAAGGAACACATCGCTTCTCAGCCTGTTGGCAAAGATCAACTGTAAAATAAGAGACAGTAAGAGAAATGAAGAATAAAATGATTAAATCCCAAGGTGCATCTAATCAGAGACTGAGGAGAATCAAGTAGAGAAAATAGAGGAAAGGCAACACTTAAAGAGATAAGAACTGCAGATTTTCAAAAACTTGAAAAACGTAAGTCTCCTGATTCAAGAAGCATAACATATCCCAAGCAGGATAAATAAAAATAAGTATATGCCCAGGCGCATCTTGGTGAAACTGTATACACCAAAGAGAGAGAGAAGATCTTCAAAGCAGCCAGAGAGGACGTACACGTCACTTACAAAGGATGCCAGTTTCAACACAGCGCACTTTCCAACAGCGGTAATGGAAGATGGACAGCATCAGGACAGTGTCTCGACAGAGTTGGGGCAAAAGCCATTCTCCCCAAACACCCTTGGCAGCTTTGGTGCCATGAGAGTTGAGAAGGCCATCAGTGAGGACCACTGATGAGCAGGGCTCCCACGGAAAGCGCTGGAGAAGGTGACAAAGTGGCTACCGTTGGGACTTTAACAGCAGCAGATGTGTTGTGAGTGAACTTTTTCCCAGATGCAAATGAAAAACTCCCTCAGAATTCTGCAACATAATGTGGGAAACTTGTAGAGAAGAGATGGCATGGTCCTATAAGTGGAAGATGCCGAGTTCTTGAAATTCAGGTGTCAGTGTTAATATGGCCTCATTTGCATTCACAGAGCAGTTGGAACTGGACTCTTTGCTTCTAGAAGCTACTAACTGACCAATAAAATGGTAAATTTTTTTTAACACACTTTGACTTAGGTGAAGAACCACATCCATTCCCTGAGAGATGCTCTCATGCCCAGATGGCAAGTGACTGTGTTATTGTGCATGTAAACAAGATAGAAAAACAGAGAGACTCAAGAACACAATGGATCACATCAGAAGTGAGTTTAATTTTCTCTCACTGAAGAATCCGGAAGCGGGGCAGGTGGTCCAACACAGGCAAATGGTTCTGCTGGGCAAGATCATCCAGGGACCAGTTCCTTCTATCTCATTCTCCACCCTCCCTAGAGTGTGTCTTCATCCACCTGTGCATCCTGGCTTCCCACCGTGTGCCTGCCAAAACTCCAGGGAGTTCTATTACCAAAAGTAGGGGCGCAGAGGATTCCTGAGGCAGATGACAATGCCTGCCATGGACGGCAGGGGGCACGAAAGAGCCTGTTGCAGTTAAGTTACAATGTTTTCACTAACGCTTATAATAATACTAGCTAACATTTGCATAGGATATGCTAGGCACTGTTCTGAGTACCTTGCTTGTATTGAGTTACTTAATTCTCAGCTCTATGAGATGGTTAAATGCAGAGTAAGGAATATGACCAGTGACACACAGCTAGTAAGTGGTACAGCTGCAGTCTAAAACTCTAGCTGAAAGTTTTAAGAAAATCCATTTCCAAAAGGTTACTTTTCAGGGCCGGCCCCGTGGCCGAGTGGTTAAGTTCACACACTCTGCTTCGGTGATCCAGGGTTTCACCGGTTCAGATCCTGGGCACAAACCTAGCACAGCTCATCAGGCCATGCTGAGGCGGCGTCCCACATGCCACAACTAGAAGGACCCACAACTAAAATATACAACTATGTACTGGGGCTTTTGGGGAGAAGAAGGAAAGATTTTTAAAAACAATTAAAAAAATGTTTAGGAGGCTGGCCCTTTGGCCGAGCGGTTAAGTGTGCACCCTCTGCTTCTGTGGCCCAGGGTTTCGCCGGTTTGGATCCTGGGTGTGGACATGCACTGATCAGGCCGTGCTGAGGCGGTGTCCCACGTGCCACAACTAGAAGGACTTGCAACTAGAATATACAGCTGTGTGCCAGGGGACTTTGGGAAGGAGGAAAAAAAAAGATTGGCAACAGTTGTTAGCTCGGGTGCCAATCTCTAAAAAAAATCTTTAAAAGTTTACTTTGCATTCACCTGCAAAGTAATTCTTGGGGGTTGCAAAGGACGTTTCTAGGACGGCGAAGAAGAAGGCTAGCAAAGCAGCTGCTTTCCAGTTTGTCACATGAAAGCAAGCTGCTGTTGAATATGGAAGGAAAAACCTACTCCCTGGTTCATCTCTAAAAGCAAATGCTTTGAGAGAACATAATCCATTAGCCCCTGGGATGAAGTCAGAGCAATTTCAACCTCAGGCTTTAATCTTTCTGCCAGATATGGGCTTTGTTACTAACCCCCTTGGCTAGGAATCTTCAGGATCCAGGTTCCTTTCTGGTCCCTGACATACAGATGCTGAGAGCAAATATTTGTCCCCTGGGAACCTCGGCAGGGAAAAATCTGAGAGTGGCTTTTCTGCCACCACGCTACTTTGGGAATTAAGATCATTAAAGGCTAATAGCAGCTGTTAGGTACTTAGCAAATGTAGCTAATCAGCCTCCCACACATAGGGACTATTCCAGCTACACGCCGAAGCTAAGTCCCCTGGTGACCGCAGTGCCATCCATCTCCCTCCTGACCAGGTGATTAGGAAGCACTGGATAATCATCGTGGCCAAACGACAGAGGCAGCGACATGTCACAACCAGTGATATATTACAAGCTGTGTGGCAGGATCAGAGGCTCAGAGTGCTTCCGGGCTGAGAAATATCACAGTAAAAATGAGGCATGACAGAGGCTGGAATTCGAGCCGCTCAGTGAGAAGACTCTGACACAGGTGCAGTGGAGCCTTCTAGAGCGGGCACAGGGACGTCCAGCTGGAGACCACATTTCCCAGCCTCTCTGGGGGCCAGATGTGGCCAGATGAGTAAGGTCTTGCCAATGAAATGTGAGCCAAAGTGATGAGCTGCGGGCCCAAGGACTGGAACGTAGGTGTGCCTGCAACCCCGTCTCAGGCTGGCAGATGAGGACAGTGCCCTGAGGAGTGACGGAGCAAGGAGATGAGAAGAGGCAGGATGCCCGAGTGATGCTGCATGGAACAGCTCTGCCCCGCCAACCTGGACGGCTCACGGAAGACTGTATGTGAAAGGGAACAACTGTCTGTGCCCCATAAGCACCATATTTGGGGGGCCCCTTTGTTACAGCATCTTAACCTTTACCCTAACTAATACAATAGGCTGCTTCATTTAATCCTCACAACAACCCAGTGAGTTGATTACTGTTAGCAATCCCATTTTGCACATGAGGAGACAGAGACTCAGAGGTTAAGTAATTTTCTGAGAGCCTAACACCAACAAAAGGTGCAAACAGGATTGGGAGCCAGGTTCATCGTGCCCCAAAGCCCACGCAGAAGGTTCTGATTCCATAGGTCCAGGACAGAGGCTGAGATCCTGAATTTCTAGAAAGTTCCCACTTGATGCTGATGCTGCTAAGCCATGGGTGACAATTTGCAGAGCAAGGATCTCAACCGCTCCACTCCCGTGGGAGTTAGGAACCAAGCCTCCAGATTCCCACATTCTAGTCTCAGATCTCTAAACGATGGTGAATAGCTTCCTAAAAAATGGTTTCCCTTTCTGTGCTGTTCCTCTCTCCCGGAAATTAGTTGGATTCATATATTCAGGGTTTTTTAATAGGCGAATTCTCTTTCAAGCATTAGATATCTCCTAGGAGGGTGTCACGCTTCTAAAGATCGGTCATCATGAAATCGTGAGATACGGTCCCGCTTCCGGGGTGTGGTGACCACTGTCCCGTCCTCTGTCTGTTCTTACTCTCCCTCTCTCACCCAAACTAGCATCCACTGAGGCTGCTTGGGAAAGGCGACAGAAGCCACTCAGTGCTCATTTCAACAGGAAGCATTGACTACATGAAGGCAGGAACACTCTCAGCCGGGGGGGCGGGGGGGGGGCGGATATTATAATCAGCACAAAAACCACAAAAAAGCACCCAAAACACTTGGGAAACGACCCCTGTTGCAGACCCAACTCCAGCCTGAAGAATCAGCACGTTCCAAAGGAAGCCAAATTCAGCTCACAAGGAGAAATACAAACAGCCGGTAAGTGTCCGAAGGACGTTCACTGTTGCTGGTAAACAAGTGAAGTTCAAACAAGGTCCCATTCTCCACCTGGAAAAAACTAAAACGGAATCTGAACACCCAATGCTGTTGTTGGTGAGAAGAGATGAGCAATCTAATGCGCCGTGAGGGGGAGTGCGGACGGGGCCACGTGGGTGTAGGTGACAGGATCCCAGTTCAAAATAGCTTAGTCAAAAAGGGGAGTGGCAGTAAGTCACCCATTGGTGACTCTGAAAAGTCCAAGGATGAATCTGGCCCCACGCATGGCTGGGTCCAGGGCTGCCAAAGATGTCACCGGAACTCACACTGTCTCTCAGAGCTGCTGCCCACTGGGTAAGGATCTCTCTCCCCAGCATGACCCAGCCATGACAGCTATGGTTGGTGGGACTGCGTTTCTAGAATAGCAGTACAGGGCAGGCCCAGTGGCATAGTGGTTAAGTTCACCTGCTCCTCTTCAGCAGCCTGGGGTTCACAGGTTCGGACCCCGGGCACAGACCGATGCACCCCTCATCAAGCCGTGCTGTGGTGGCATCATCCCACATGCAAAATAGAGGGAGACTGGTACAGATGTTAGCTCAGCAACAATCTGCCTCAAGCAAAAAGTGGAAGATTGGGAACAGATGTTGGCTCAGGGCACATCTTCCTCACACACACAAAATATATACACATGTAACAGAAAACTGGAACATCTGCACCCTTTGCCTGTGACTGTGCAGCGCCCTCCCACCGTGGGGGGAGTACGTTTTCCCGCCACAGTGATGCTGGGTCTGATCACACGACTAGCCTTGGCCAATGGAGTGTTAGCAGATGTGATCAAGGATTTAAAGGTGCCTACGTGACTGGGTTTGGCTCTCCCACTCCGTTATGAAGAGAAGAACGTGCCCCAGGGAGTTGCTTCCCCTTTGTCTTGGCCACAGAATTAACAAATGGAGCAGAATAAACCCAACCCCGAACTGGGCATCAGTGGAGCCCAACCGACCCACGACCTGCAGCAGAGTCGCCAGCCTGCTCAGGCCTTTTGCCCATTTTGTGACTCAGTCATCCGTCTTACTGATTTCTGGGAGTTCTCTGTATGTTCTGAATATGAGTCCTTCGAGGCTATATGCAATGTAAATATCCTCTCCCAGTCGTGGCTTGACTTGGCAGTCTCTCAGTGGGGTCTTTTGATGAAGACAATGTCTTTTTTTTTTTAAAGGTTGGCACCTGAGCTAATAACTGTTGCCAATCTTCTTTTTTTTTTTTTTCCCCCAAAGCCCCCCGGTACATAGTTGTATATTTTAATTGTGGGTCCCTCTAGTTGTGGCATGTGGGATGCCACCTCAGCATGGCCTGATGAGCCATGCCATGTCCGTGCCCGGGATCCAAACCAGCGAAACCCTGGGCCGCCGAAGTGGAGTGCGCGAACTTAACCACTTGGCCATGGGGCCAGCCCTGAAAATTTCTTAATGAAATCTAATTATCGATATTTTCTTTTATGGTTAGTGTTTTCGGGGTTCTAATTCAGCTCCTTATTTAAGCCAAATGATATGCCTTCACGTTGAAATTCGTAAAAGTACTTTCAAATGTTGGTTTTGTTTTATTAGCAAAATTTCAAAACCTCAGGAGAATTTGTTAATGTTTCCCTTAAAAATGAGGAAGAGGGACATTTTTCTGTTATTAAGTATTTTCTCTAATGAAAGATAATGTGAGTCGACAGGTCGTATTGATGTGGCCTTCCTGAAAGACTCCCAAGGGTAGTTTGGGCCACATGCAGCTTGTGCTGTTTCGCTGCCTTCAGAAGCCAATCCCGGGGCCAGGGGCACTTCCGCTGAGGGAACAAGCTGGTTCCCCAAGCAGCCCACGCGCTCGTCAATTCCCAGCAGCCCTTGCATTTTGATCAGCGTCGTAGGGCTCATTTCGACCAAAGAACTGTGAGTGGAAATGATGCCTGCTGTTTCCAGACCACAGGAGTTGAGAACTGATGTTTCTCCTCTGCCCAGCAACCCTGGAAGCCACGTTTCCCATTTCCTGCAGCTGCAAGATGGGAGAGGGCTCCATCTCCGACTGCATGCGAGTGAGAAGTCAGCCTTTGTCATGTAAGCCGCTGAGATCCCAGGCCTTGCCTATCGTAGCAGCTGGCTGTGCTTAATCTAACTAATATGCAAGGAGAATGAGAACTCCTGTTAACAGAAACTACTGCACTCTGCAGGTTGAGTTCACGTCCCAGCAGTTTCTGTGTCCTCTGCTCGGAACTGCGGTTGCCCTTGGCAGAGTTCTGCGTCACTGATTTCATAGGTCAGATTTTCCCACAAGTGGAGCTTGAGACAAGGATTCAGGTGCACGTGGTTGACAAAGAGGCTCTCCCAGGATAACTAAGGGAATGGGGGAGCAGGACAGGGAAGGGAAGGAAGCCACACAAGAATGCGACGTCGGGTGAAGTCTGAGCTCAGCCCGATCAGCAGGGAGCTCTGGGGTGTAAATTACACCCCAGGAAAAGGGGCCTTTTGGGTTCTCTGTTCCTCTGCCAGGGCTGCTGTGACCAAGCACACAGGCTGAGCAGCTTCAAGAACAGAAATTTCTTTTCTCACAGTTTTGGAGGCTGGGAAGCCAGGATGGAGGTGCCGGCAGGGTGGATGTCCAGTGAGGGCTCCCCCTTGGGCTACAGACGGCCATCTTCTCACTCTGTGCTCACGTGGCCTGTCCTCACTGCGCATGTGCAGACAGAGAGCAAGCTTTCTGTGTTCTCTCCTCTTCTTGTAAAGACACTAATTCTATCTGATCAGAGCCCTACCTGTAACACCTCGTTTCCCCTTAATTACGTCATAAAGACCCTATCTGGAAATACACTCACACTGCTGGTCAGCGCTCCAACATGTGGACTGGGGGGCACAAATGTTCAGTCCATGACAGACTCCGAAACCCATTGGCAATTGGCCACTGAGGGCGGGGGAGTGAGGTGAACTCCCAGGCCTTCTGGACCTGTGTCGGAGCAGGGAGGCCCTCTGAAGGTCACGGGCGCAAGCAGGTGGCGGGAAGTTTGAAGAAGCGGGGTGTGCATGCAGAGCTGGGATTTGCGTCTGGGCCGCAACAACACCTCTTGCTGCTCGGGTGCCCTGTCGATGAGAAACGGCTTACAAATCTGTTTTAATGGGGGAAGCGCATGTTAACTGCGTATCTCCAGGTTTCTGTCACTCCACTGCATGCAGCGTCGTCTGCTAGAGTTGAAAATTTCCACAGTTAGTCTCCGATCTCCTCTCACAACCTGGCAATTTGACCAAAAGAGTTCCCAGATTTTTCGCAAAATCTGTAATGGTGACCACAGGGCCTTGATTTCCCCTTCATTCAGATGGTCTCAAAGAGCTGCCAGGTCGTGGTTGAGCTCCCCGGCAGATCACCCTGAGAGTGAGCAGAGAAATGAGAGACTGCCGCCCAAAGCCCCAGCAAGCGTTTGCCTTGAAAGCCAGTCAACTGCTGTGCAACAAAAAGAACCCATCTTCTGCTTCTGTTTCTTGACCAACCCCGTGGAGAAGCAGAGACTCGAGACCTGGGCTCCGCGGAAGCCAGTGGCTGCGCAGGGCGGTGAGACGCCCGTCAGCAGGGGCGCGGTCTCTGACAGCGGAGGGCGCCTACAGGGAGGCTGTGCCACGGGCCGGCGGCTCCCCATTGTCCCTAGAGCAGCCAGGCGGGGCTGGTGCCAAGCATCGCAGGTGCTCCTGAGCTGGGAGACCAACGGCTGTCTTCCAGCTGAAGTTGTGTTTGGCAAAGAAATTGTTGAGACTTTCCCAGATATTGACAGGCTTGTCATTTCCAGAGTGGGGTCAGAAAATGGAAATTCTCCTTGGACAGTGCCGTGGGCACACAGTGGGTGTGCATTTGCTCTTTGTGCTCAGAAACGTCTGCGCTTCCCTCCAGTTGTGCGCTGAAGGGAGACGGGAGCTGCCAGCTCCTTTGCAACCGCTGCAAAATGCTAAAAGAATCGTTAGCAATTCTGGGTTGATGGCAAACTCAACTCTTTGGTTTTCTTATCCTGCTTCAAATCTCAAGTCAACTCCGTCATTTCTGGGACACACAGCTCTACGGGGGGCCTATTTCATGCACTACAGGAGACGTCAAGACAAGTTTTTGTGTTGGAGCAATGCCGACTCTTTGTAAGATTTCCACCTTTCTAATTGTGCTTTTTTCGCACCCACACTCACACACAGAGCCAAGTTCAAGTTGGAAAGACTTGACATAGTCCATCCGCTTTGAGAGTCTTAATTTGAATGCCTCCAGAAGCCAGCACGGAGACGGGATTTGAGGAGACGTGGCGTATGTAGGAAGTAGCCCAGGAGGCCTCGGTGGAGAACAGGGATGTGAGACAAGGGGGAGGAGGCAGCCGGTAAAGAAGGCACTGGCGAGAAAGTTCCCACCGTAGGTGACCAGTGCTCCGTGCCTCCAGGGACGTCCAGGAGACAGCACAGAGCGTGCCCCTGACGGCCATGCTGCCTGAGGCACAGGGCGGCTCCGCTGTTGGTCCCCCGACTCTGTCAGGCCCTGGCAGAGGCTGCTCCAGGGGACTTTGGTTCCCCAGCACTGCTGACCGCCCCAGGGGAGGAAGACAGACTCTGGCTGCAAGAGGAGGAGCCCAGGCCAAGAAAGGCAGGCCTGGCAGGGGCCACGGGGCCAGGGTTCACCCGAGTGTCGAGGGACAAGGGAAGGGTATGGCCTCTGGGGATGAGAATCCTACCACATAAATAGCGTTCAGCTTTTGTGACTCACCAATTGAACGATCAGTGGAAAACCAGAAAGTACCTTAGACCAGGCAGGGCTAACTTACAGGGGAAAAAAACCTCTTCTCTTTTAAACTGTGGTACAAAATGTGTAACTTAAAACTTAACGATCTTAACCATTTTTAAGTGTCTGTTTGATTGGCATTAAGCACACTCACATTGTTGTGCAGCCATCACCACCATCCGTCTCCAGAACTTTGTCGTCGTCCCAAACTGGATCTCTGTCCCCATTAAACACTAACGCCCCAGCCCCTGGCCCCCACCATCTACTTCCTGTTTCAATGAGCTCGACTCCTCTGCTGACCTCGTGTAAGTGCAGTACAGTGTTCGTCCTTCTGTGACCAGCACATGTCACTCGGCGTGACATCCTCAGGGTTTGTCCACAGTGTAGCGTGTAACAGGACCTCATTTGTTCTGAAGGCTGGACAGTGTCCCACTGTGTGTGCCGCGTTTGGCTTATCCGTTCTTGAGTTGATGGACACCTGGGTTGCTTCCACCTCTTAAAATTCTGAATAATCCTGCTAGAAACATAGAGTACACTTTTTTGGGGAAAAAAAAAAGGAGTCCAGCTGCTGAGTTCTGAAGTCCAGGCCTGCACAGGTGCTGAGGCCACTCTTCCCACAGGCTGGTCCCTGCCAGTGACCGAGCAGGGCAGGGACACTGAGGCAGGCGGGATCCGGGGGAACTCAGGACGCCTGTGACACAAGCACGTGAGCTCTGCAGCCCGGCCACAGCCCTCAGAGCTGCCCTGCCGTCTAAGGGCTTCCAGCCCTCCTCGTCCACCCGCCTTCCACCTTCCTTCCTTGCCTCTCGGCCCTTGTGCATCGCCGATGACTCTCACAGCCGCCCTGGCTCCGTCCTGTGCCCCACACCAGCACTGCCCCTGACAGACCCCTCACATGGCTCATCTCATCACAGCCTCTGCGTCTCGGAGGTCACAGACTCGCGGGGCAACCACCTGACAGCTACCCCCATGGACTTCACCGGAGCAAAAAATCCTCCTTCTGTGGTCTTAAAACTCACTGGGTCGCAGGATTTATCTGTTCCAGCAGTTGTTGTTACCTTCATTAAGACAGGAGGGGATTGAGGAGCCACTTTTCAAAATGTTAAGTTCAAAACCACGACTCCAGGGTTGAGACTCAGAGAACAGGAAGCTGCTGCGTCGGCCACCGAAACTTCGCTGGAGACTCACAAAGCTGGGGGGTGCGCCCCGGGCCTCTGCCAGGAAACAAGAACGAAACTCAGGGTCCTGCTGGCCACCCTCACCAGAGTAACAGCTGGCACGGCGAGGAGCTGTCCTCCGAGTTACGCCTGCCTTCCAAACCCAGACGCTCCCAGTCGCTGGACCTGGTTCGTCTCCAGCATCCAGCTGCAAGGGATTCCTGGAAATGCCGTGTTGTGCTGTCCAGCCCGGCGTGACAAGAAGATGTGTCAGAAGGACGTTGGGATCCACCACCAAGTGAAAACTTCAAGACACTTTCTGTTCTTTGACATTTTTCAGTCTCCACTGATTTTCACGTAAACAAGAGCAGGTGGCCCATATGCCTGAAGACAGGGGTCTTGGTCTGCGCCCCTCCAACAGCAGATCTGGAGATAAATACTCCAGTGCAAGGAGTTTATTAAGGGAGGTGACCCCAGGAAGCAGAGTGAAGGAGTGAGGAACGAGACACAGAAGGGAAGCCAGCGAGAGGGTGATGATGCGCACTGCATCAGTCAGCTGCTGCCGCGTAAGAAACCGCCCCAGAACTCAGCAGCTTCAAACAACAGGACTTATTACCCAACAGTTTCTGAGGGTCACAAATCCGGGAGCGTCTTAAGTTAGGGGGCAGGGCCATTGGGGGCCCTCTTAGAGTCCATCTGCCACAAGCACCTTCCCACTGTCAGCGATGAGGGCTCAGTCCCCCCGGGGCCTCTGAGGGCCGTGTAGCAGACCCCCCACAACTGCCCCCCAAGGAGTGAGCGAGTGGTACATCTGCCCCTGAGCCCCATCCCCATTTGGGGGCCACTCTGGAGGCGTGAACTTTGCAGCACTGTGGCCTGCCTGCTGCCTCAGTCCACTCAGGCTGCCTGATGAGTTTCCTAGACGGGCAGCTGAAACGCCGGGCACTTCCTTCTCACAGCCCTGGAGGCTGCAAGTGCGACACCAGGTGCCAGGCTCTGGCGGGCGCTGTCTCCGGGCTGCAGCTGGCCGGCTTCCCGTTTGTCCTCACAGGGACTCAGAGAAGGCGGCTGCTGGCGTGAAAGGGGGCCCCGTTCATAGAGGCGCCGCCCCCATTCCGGAGGGCTCCACCCTCACTGCCTAATCCCCTCCCAGAGGCCTCACTTCCAAGTGTCCCCACTTTGGGGGTTAGGATTTCCACAGACGAACCTGAGCAGCACACAGTCAGCCGTGACACCCACAGGCTGAGGACAGCGGCCTTAGTCAGGGCAGTGGGGGAAGAGAGGTCTCCCCAAAGCTGCGTCCACATTGTAGCCCCAGACCTGTGAACGTGACCTTATTTGGGAAAAGAGTCTGTTCAAATGTAATTAGATATCTTGAGATGAGGTCCCCCTGGACTTAGGGTGGCCCTGAACCCCATGACTGTGTCCTCATAAGAAGAGGCAATAACACAGAGACACGCGGAGGAGAGGCCGTGGCCACACAGGCCAAGACGGGCACGATGCAGCCACAAGCAGAGACCCGCCAAGGACGGTGGGGACCAGTAGAGGCCGGGAGCGAGGCCGCACGGACTCTCCCTCGGAGCCTCTGGAGGAGCCACCCGGCCTGCCCCTTGCTTCCCGACTTCTGCCCTCCAGAACCTACAGACTTCCGGTCGTGAAGGCCACACGTGGCCTGTGTCACGGCACCCCCAGGGAGCCCTGCTGGTGGGAGCAGAGGGCGCTGGTGCGGAGGGGAGCTGCCCGATGGTGACCGCAGAGACCATCCCAGCACCAGCAGCGCCCACCGTGGCGCAAGCCTGCTCTCTCTGGAAAGTGCTGTGGATGCAGCAAAGAAATCATGGAGGCGACAGCACCCCGCTTCCGCCAGGGAGCTGACAGTGGCTATGTTTCTGGCCATCGGACGTCCAAGCTTCCACCTTTCTGTTAGCACCCTGACCTCCCTTTTGGGGGAAGTTCCCCCCTGGAGAGTGGCCTTGGCACCGGGGCTGCTCCCACAGCAGCCTCCCTCCGGGGCAGGCATGGGCCATGGTCCCCGCCCTGAGGCGCATCGCTTGGCTCCTGGTGAGCGGCCCAGTGTCACTGGGGAATGTTTGTAGTGTGTGGCCAGAGCTGGTGGCCAGGCGACCTTGGCTCTGTGCTCTGCCCACCCCCGAGGAAGAGGCTACTCTAACAGGCGCTGAGGAGCCTCCTGCAGACTTTCTGCGGATGTGCACAGGCTCCTGGACCGTGGCGGGCGGCCGTGGAGGGCTGCGCCTGCCCATGGCTCCAGGGGTCAGCTGCGCGGAAAGAAGGGGAACTCTGAGTGGGGCTGTGCTCGGACTTGCAGAAACCCACTGTGCCTGGCTCCTGTCTCGGGGCTGCTGTCTCCAGGCGACTGGGAGATTTCGGGGCAACTTAAAATGACAGTGTTGACACCACTTCTCAGCCCCTCCTTCTCAATGTGCATAAGTTCCCGGGTCTGGGGGCTTCTGCTATGGCATGCAGTTGTCTTCGCTCAGTTTCCCCAGGAGTAGACCCTGACCCAAGGACTCTTGGGCAAGTCGTTTATTTGGGAAGTGACTCCAGGAGACACCAGTAGGGGATTGGGGATGGGAGACAGAAGAGGGAAGGCAGCCCGTACAGGGGCAGGTTGCCCCGCGGACATCTGGGACTCAGCCCGCTGGGGACTGCTGGGGCACTGAGTGAGGCAGCCCCTCGGAGTCATCCACCTGAGGGCAGAGGGGTCTGGGGCACTGACCCACACGCTGCATCCGTCGTTGGCTGAGGGCCGCTGATGGTGACGAGGTGGATGCAGCTGTCAGTCCCCAGGCACTTGCAGCCTGCTGTGCAGCCTTGGGCAACGTCAGAGAGGTCCTCAATTGAGCATGATGATGCCGACACGGGCACCCGGGAGCGTCTGCCAACGGCTATGGCCACTTAGCGTTTTCGTGAGCAACTCGTACCCCTCATGGTGTCGGCTAGACCCCCAGAGCTCCCTCAGTTCCCCCCTCTCTCCAGGCTCTTCCACAGCTTCCAGTCAAGTCTGTGCACCTCCGATGTTATTTCCATAAACTCACCCTTCGCATGTGAGACCCACAGAGTTCATTTCTGTTGCCCGCAAACAGAGACCCTGGCTGGTTTACCCTGCCATCCTGCCTTTGGAGCGAAATAATCTGTAAATAACACAATTGGGCATTTATTTTTCTTAAAGATTGGCCATGAGCTAACATCTGTTGCCAGTCTTCCTCTTTTTATTTTCTTCTCCCCAAAGCCCCCCAGTATATAGTTGTATATTCTAGTTGTGGGTCCTTCTAGTTGTGGCATGTGGGACGCCACCTCAGCGTGGCCTGACACGTGGTGCCATGTCCTCGCCCAGGATCCGAACCAGCAAAACCCTGGGCTGCCGAAGCGGAGCAGACAAACTTAACCGCTCAGCCACGAGGCTGGCCCCTTGCTGGGCATTTAAAAACTTTTTTTTCCCAAAGATAATTTTCACAGTAACAATAAGGAATTTAAAGGAAAAAAATACCTGTGCCCAGGTTTCAGCAGGCACTCCACATACCCAGGCTGATGGTCCCTGTTTAACGGCTGCCACCCGGGTCCAGCCCCCACCATCTCCCACCTGCTCCAGAGCAGCCTCCTCCGGTCTCCTCTCCAGGCTCCCAGCCCTACCGCCCACTCCCCGACACTCACATGCACAGTCGGTTCCCCCCACAGCAGCCAGAGGGCGCCCGTGAGCACTTAAGTCAGATCCCATCCCTTCTCTGCTCAGAACCCTCCATGGGTCCCACCTCATTCAGAGCAAAAGCCACAGTCCTCCCTGCAGCCCACAAGACCCTGCACGACCTGCCCTGTCACCTCCCTGCCATCCCCTCCCCCCACTGCTCCCCTTGTTCACTCTGATCCAGCCACACGGGCCTCCTCACTGTTCACAAACACGCCAAGCCTGGTCCAGCCTCAGGGCCTTTGCACTTGCTGTTCCTTCTTCCTGGAAGGCTCTTTCCCAGATATAGGTGGGGCATGCTTCCTCACTTCCTTCAATTCTTTAACGTCAGCGAGGCCATCCCAAGCCACCAATCTAAAAGGTCTGAAACAACCCTGTTTTAAATTATAGGTTTTATTATCATTCAGGTCTGGCGAGACCAACAGATCAGGAGATGATTGCCATTGAAAAGATAGTTTGTTACTCACAGATGCGAAGGGAAGGGAGCGTGCTATGCCACGCAGGGCCCCACAGGGAAGCTGCAAGGTCAGTCATGGGGCAGAGAGAGCAAGAGGAAATGAGGGCAGGAGCCTTTAAGTGGTTCCTGCAGAAAGGAGCAGGTGAGGTAGTGTGAGCAGGCTTCGGGTGGGCTGGTCTGAATAACTTTAGGGCATAGGAATGGTCCCTAGTTGACTGGCACCTGGCCCAGGGGTGGTTAGGGCAGGTGAACCGCCACCCTCACGCGACCCCGAGCACCGCCCCTCCTTCATCCTCAGCGAGCAGGAGAGCGCGGGGCTGGGGGACGCCGGACCCTGTGACCATCTGCTTCCAGGACGTGAGCCACTCACAGGAGGGGGCCTCTCTGGGCACCGCGTCCTGAGCCAGGAAAGGGGGTGCTCCTCCCGGAGGTGAGCGTCAGTCACGTTTTTCCTTCGCCCCTTCCCATGTCCGAACAACAGGCGACGCTGGGAGCGCTGGAGGCTGCGTTGAGCTGGTTTCCACCTGAGGCTCCGGGAGTTGTGACCCGGCTGGGCCTGGCTGAAGTGAAGGGATGTCGGCGGGGAGGTCTCGCCTCAGAGAGGCTTTCGAGCATCCCTGTGCTGTGCAGGTTCCCACTTCTGACGTAATAGATGGTGAGCACTGACAGTTAGTGGGAGAGAAGCAGAAGAAGGAGTGAAATGCATGCATTCATTGATTCATTCCATACCAGCCTCTGTTCTGGGTACTGAGGACACAGGAGGGAACAAGACAGACAAAAATCTGCTCCGGAAACGAACAGGACAAGCTTTGAATATCCACTTGTATCAGGAAGCAAGGAAGGGGCTTTTAAAGAGCAAAGTGTTTTGCCAAAAGAACATGAACTAGGCTGACGGGGTTCCCACTGGTCCAAATCGGGACAACATCCTAGTGTGTCGGTCAGAAGCTCCCGGTGCAAAAACCTCGCTTGCAGCTGTGCAATTTCTTACAGCTCCAATCAGGGCAGGTAGACACACAGACTGTCTGCAGGTTTCACACAGTAAGAATAAACAGCCAAGTGCTGGGGATTTTTGAAAAGCAGTATGGTGCGTAGTTTCCCCTGGGAGAGTCACATTCAACCATGGGTTAATCAAAACTTGGAGCACGTGCCCCTCACTGCCAGCAAATGCGATTTCTGACTGACTTATTCTACTTGGAATGTCAGGAGCTGACCATTTCTGGGTCCCTTCTAAGTGCCAGGCACTGTTCTATGTGCTTTGGGTACACCATCTCGCCTGATCCTAGCCACAACCCAGCAAGGCAGGTACTGATTACGAGCATTTCACAGAAAAGGCAACTGAGCATCCAGACCCTTTAGGGCAGATTTTAGCAGAGAAGGAGAAGGAGGGAAGAGGAAGTATTTTAGTAGTAATCATTTCCCCTTTCAGTGGGTGAATAAGTCTACCAATTAGAATTCAGTTCTGCTGCGTAGATCAGAAAACTCAGATAACAGTGGTGGGAATGGGAGAAGCATGTTTTCCTCTCATGTGGGTTGTGCAGTGGTAGGCGGGTCACACCTGGTAGGGCAGCTCTACAGTTACCAGGGACCTAAGAGCCTTCCAACTTTCTGCTCTCTCATCCGTCGCCTTCATCCTCGAGGTTGTCTCATGGCCACAAAATGGATGCTCCAGCTCCAGCCATTGTATCCATGTTCAGAGCAATATTAAGAGGAAAAGGTCTAGGGCACATCTCCCAACTGAGTCATTGCCATTAGAGTTTACTAGAAGCTCCACTCAGTAACTGCCATTTACATTTCACGAGGCCACTGCTACCCACGTTAAAGTTTAGGAAATCTAGTGTTTTTAGCTGAGCACATTGTTGCCCCCCAAAAATACCAGGGGTGGGGGGTTCCTGTTAGAACAAAGAATAGAGGCTGGATACTCAGGATGCAGTAAGCAATCGGTCTGCACAACAAGCAGGCTGCACTGTCCTTCTGGTTTTTGTTTCTTGCCAGGAATTCTGCCCTATGCCCCCTTGCGCTCACCCCTTAGAGTCTGTCCTCCACCCACCAGAACTGGGGGCTCTCATGTGCTGCTTCGCCCGCACAGGCCATGGGATTCACGCCCAGGGAGCAGCTCTCAGCCCCCAACTGACAGGAGTGGGCAGATAAATATCCCGACTCCCGGCTTCCACAGGCACAGCTCCTAGGGTGCCCAAAGCTGGCTCCCAGGGGTGCCCAGCAGGGTTAGCTTCAGTTGCCACGGCAGGAAATTACTTGAAACACCCACCCTTGGTTGTCTTCCTTCCCTTCCCCTCCCTCACACCAGAGTTTTGGGGAGAGGGGTCACCTCCCAAATAAACTGCTTGACCTCAGATCCTTGTCTCAGAACCTGCTTTGGGAAGAACTCACGCAGAAAAGAAAAAAAGAAATGTACAAAGAGAAACGTCCACGATCCCTTCATATTCATGTTGCAGCTTGTTTTCAGACAAACTTCCTCGCAGGTCGCCGCATCTTGTCTGCTGCATTCTCAGTGGCGTTAGTTTTTCTGGTAGTGGAGGGCGAGCTCCAGAACCCGACTGCCTGCATTTCTAACCTTTTGATTTTGAAAAAGTTGTAGACGCAGAGGAAGCTGCAAAGAAGTGTACAGGGCGGCCTCACGGTCTTTCACGCAGCCTCTCCCAAGGCTCACATCTTGCGTGACTGTGACACAACATCAAAACCAGAACCCAGCATTGGGACAACTCACAGGACTTCCTCAGATTTCCTGAGTTACACACACATTCACAAATGTGTGCGTGCATGCCATGTGCACATGTGTGGAGCTCGGCGCAATTTTATCGTGCACGGCTTTGTGTAACCACCACAATTAAGGAAACAACTGTACCATTGCCACAAGACTCTCCCTTGCCACTTGCAAGCCGCTAATCTGTTCTCCATCTCTGTAATTATGTTATTTCATGAATGTCGCCTAAACGGAGTCACGTGTTAGGTATCCTTCCCAGACTGACTTTTTTCACTCCAAATAATTTCCCTGGAGTTCACCCACGCCGTCGCACACACCAGTGGTCCAGAAGTTCACTCTTTTTTGTTGCTGAGTCGTATTCCGTAGGTTGGGACGTACCACAATTGGTTTATTCATTCGCCACTGAAGGCCATCTGGGTGGTTTCCAGTCTTTGATTGTTAGAAATAAAGCTGCTGTGGACATTCGTGTACACGTTTCTGCCTGAAGATGAATTTTCATTTCTCTTGGATCTGTGCCCAAGAGCATAATCACTGGGCCTTATGGTCAGTGCCCAGCCATTTCCAGAGCGGTCTCACCATCCTGTGTTCCCACCAGCCATGTGTGAGAGATCCCATCTCTCCACGGCCTCTGACCACCGACGCTTGACTCCTAGTTCTGCATCTTCAGCTTGTGCATCCTGGGCGAGTTACTCTGCCTCTCTGAGCCTCGCTTCCTTCATCTGTAAAATGTGTGTAACAATAACGCCCCCTCACAGTATTACGATCCAGAAACGTTCTGGAGCTAGACAGTGGTGATGGTTGCACAACATTGTGAATGTGCTTCACGCTGCTGAACTGTGCACTTAAAAATGGTTAAGATGGTAAATTTTACAAGAGGTATATTTTTCCACATTAAAAAAAATTTTAATTCACTGTACAGTCAAGTATTCCATAAAACAAGTTGTTTCTGCAGAGGGATCCAGAGAAGAAGGTGGGTGGGAATATTTATTTTTCTAGCAAGGCCTCCCCTGTGCTAGAAAAGAAAATACAGAGGCTTTGGTTAAGGGTACAGATCCTGAGCCAGACTCAAGTCAGATTCCGGCCCCTCATGAGCTGATCAACCTTGGGCAAGTCCGCGGGCCCCGCAGAGCCTGGGCCCCAGTCCACAAAGTGGGCGTAACAATCATCTCTCTCTTCTTGGGGGTTGTGAGAATTAAATTCCCTGTTAGTTTAGGGGCAAAATGCTCAGAATAGTGCCAGACACAGCAAGGGCTATCTAATTAATCATTAACACTTAAAATGAGAGTTCCTCTATTGAGCTTTATTTATTCCATGTTTATTGAAAAACACAGAACCAAGATTCAGGAAACTCATGTTCAGCTGTGAGTACCAACATCTGGCCACGTGACCTGCTCTGACCACTGAGAGGGGAGAGGAAGTATCACGTGTCCCCTCCGGGAAGCATTTGAGGCCAACCTGAGCCCCTCGGGCCCCTGCCCCTGCCGTGTGTATCCTGCTTTTGAGCTCCCACAGCAGGACCGAGTTGTTGCGACAGAGACACATGGCCCTTAAGCCAGAGTGTTTGACCGGAAACACTTGCCAATCCCATTTAAACCACCAGGATTTGGGAGTTGTTGCTGCACAATCTAGAACATTCTGACTGCTGAACTGTTCACAGCCTGCTTCTCGTCTTGGAAGCTTCGGGGCACCTCAAGTTGCTACGTGGTGGAGTGAGAGACCACAGGTTTTCTCCCACTCTCCCCACAGGAAGTGACCAACAGAAGGTGGCACTCGGGGCACCTGAGGACTTCTAAGCCCAGGTCTTAGAAGGGCTGAGGCCTCCTCCTCCTCTCTGGAGCCAGCGCAGCCACGGGGAAGCTCAGGCCAGACGGCTGCGTGCAGGGCGGGAGACAGAGATCGCGGGGTCCCAGCCCCGCCCCGAAGGCAGCCTCGCCACCCACAGCAGGACCTCGGGGGCGCGGACCTGAACTGCCCCCTGAGCCAGGTCCGCGACCTGCGTGAGAAGTGATGGTCACGACCGCTCCAAGCTGCTAAGTCCGAGGGGCTGTGCTGCTCAGCAACAGGGGAGTGGAACAGGAAGGGTGGGCAAGGAATGACCCTTTATTGTTTTAAAGCCCCTAAAATTCAGCCCGTCCAGACCGGCGCGCCCTCGCCGTGTTCACCCTCGGCTCGAAGCTGGGGGCTCACACATCCGAGCAGGACTCGCCTTAACCAACTGCGGGCCCCCTGGTCCTGGTGGAGACGCAGGCGCCTGCTGCACACAGTCAGGAGCAGCAGCACACGTGGATGTCCACGTGCAAAGGGGAGACTGTGCTGAGCCCTCAGTCACCCTGGGGCTGTCCAAACACGGTCATCTCGCCATTGCTAAGGTGCCTAAGGGAAGACTCTTTCTCTTGTTTCCAGCAGAAATGGTGAACAACCCTGGCGCCCGCCCCTCTGCGCCCCGATGTCCCCCAGACTCCCTGCAGTTGGGACAGACCATGGGACACGTTCTGGCTGATGGCCTGCCACTGTCGGGCTGGGGCAGCTAAGAGCTGGTGCGCCCCTCTGCTGTCCTTCCCTCCCACGTGGCTCTGGAAGCGGTGAGAGGCGGCACGGGGGCAGGATGGAGGCAGGTGGGCCGTCTGAGCGGCTGCTGGGCGCGAGCCCACCAGGCAGCTCCCCAGGGATGTGAGGCCCGCTCGTGCCGAGGCCGCTGACGTTTCCAGTCTGTTGTTAGTACCTGCGAACAGGGCCAGGTGGTAACTGGCGAGCACAGTTTCTGGACGAGGGAAGAATTCTCGGGGGAGTTTTGCAGGTGTTACATGTCATTTTCCCCAGCGACATCTTGCATAATTCATCTTCTAACGAGACCTCACAGAACTTAGCGAAGAACTGTCTAAGATCGACAAGCCGCATTGGCTGATCTCACTGTTTTCACGAGCGAGGAAAAATCGTTATTCCACAGTGAAGGTGGAGGAGTCCCTTTACGGTGGAGATGGCCAAGAGCCTCTCATAGGAGTGGGGCACGTAAATCACTTCGCCAATCTGGGCCTCAGTCTCCCCATTTGGAAGGCTGGATGAAAAAGTCTCTGAGATCCATTCTCTCGTCAAAAAAATTTCCCTTGCTTTTAATTTCAGTGTGGATGATTTGGGGAAGGGGAGCAGAGAGGAAATTTGGAAGTAATTCCCTTCACGTAGCAACACCTGAAGATCACAGAAAGGATATAGTGCGAATGGGAGCGAGGATTCTAAAACTTCTCCGCTCCGGGGGAAGCTGCCATCCTGCATTTGAACCTGGCAGAGACTCTGGCAACACCCTCCAGCCACTTTCTGCCAACAAATTCTCTGAAGTTAACAAATGGCCAAGTTGCTCCTGCTTGGTGTGTGTGCGGGCGGGACGACCCTCCTGCGCTGACTGATTATGTCCAAGTGCACTTCCAGCTCCACCTGCCTCTGCTGTGGTGTCCTCAGTGTGAAAGGTCACGTTCGTCGAATTACAACGGGAGAGGTTGGCACGCAGACCTTCCATGTAAATGCCTTGACGCCTGGGGCAAGATAAGGAGAAAAAACTTTTGCAAAAGAAAAATAATTATAATAACAGCTCGGGCACAGTCCTAGAGTTGTACCTATACTAAATTTAGCAACACTGGATTTTCTTTTAACTACCTGACTTCCTCCACGGTACATGATTTCATTTGCCCAAACCATTCCAATAAATTTGTCACGCGTAAAAATGCAGCTATCGGGGCCGGCCTGGTGGCGCAGCAGTTAAGTTCAGACGTTCCGCTTGTTGGTGTCCCGGGGTTCGCAGGTTCGGATCCCGGGTGCGGACATGGCACCGCTTGGCACGCCATGCTGTGGTAGGCATCCCACATATAAAGTAGAGGAACATGGGCACAGATGGGCCAATCTTCCTCAACAAAAAGAGGAGGATTGGCAGCAGTTAGCTCAGGGCTAATGTTCCTCAAAATAAATGCAGCTATCATAGTAAAATGTGAAGTGTGAAAAGTGGGGGTGTAAAACAACACAAACGAATTGCTAACATCTTGGTTTGAGCCTTCATCTCCTACTGCCCAGGTCTCCTGGCTCCTGCCCTCGCCCCTCGCCACAGTCTATTCCCCCTGCAGCAGCCAGAGGCCGCCAGTGAACACCTGAGTTGGGTTGCGTCCCTCCCCTGCCCAGAACTTTCCACAGCTCCCACTTCATGGGGAGTAAAACCCAAAGTCCTTCCAATGGCCTGCAGGCCCTGCACAGTCTGCCCCCACCGCCTCCGTGCCCTCCTCTCCTCCCACTCTGCCCCTCGCTCACTCCCTCCAGCTACACTAGCATCCTCGCTGTTGCTCCAACATCCCATGGTCTCGCCTCAGGGCCTTTGCACTTGCTGTTCCCACTGCCTAGAAAGCTCTTCCACCCAGCTTCCTCCTTCACCTGCATCAAGTTTGCTCAGTTCTCACATTCTGAATGAAGCCTACCCCTCACCGTCCTGTTGGAAGCTGCAACCCACCCCCAGCACCCCCGTCCTCGAAGCCTGATCCAGATTATTTGTCCACAGCACTTGCCGTCATTTAACAAACTTAGGTTTTGTATTTATTGTCCACCCCCCTCATTTGAATTGAAGCCCCGTGAGGACAGGAACTTTGTTTACTCGCTGCTATATCTCCAGCACCTGGCACATAGTAGGCACAGAACACATACTTGTTGAAGGAATGGATATAAACTTGCTTTGTAGTAGCTAACTTTGGAATATCTCAACACTGACTCTTTTATATATAGGTTTTTGTTTTCCTCTCCCTCTCTATTGTATCCTGTTGAAGTTCAGGCCCCATTCCTTAGTCCTCTAGAATTCTCTCCATCCACAGACCTTACAGTCCCCACGCCCCAAGCCTGTGTGCTTTCACTAATCCTGAGTCACGTGGGACAGCACTAACATCCGGGCCTTTCAGGGGTATGGTGCTCTGCAGGGTTCCTGGAAGCAGAGACCAGGGTTTCTCAGCCTCAGGGCAGTGAGTCCGGATCATTCTTTGCATGGGGCCGTCCCATGTGTTATGGGATGTGCACAGTGTCCCTGGCCTCCACCCACCAGGTGACGCTCTCCTGCCCCCATTCACGACAATTAAAAATGTCTCCAGACTTTGCGAACGTCCCCAGGGGAAAAGCCACCCCAGGGTGAATGTTCCTCAAAGATCACTGACCCCACATCCTGGCAAACCCCCCAGCCACGCACAGAGGCTGGCGCAGCATCGTTCCCACCATGTTCCTGCCCGAAGTGGAAACGTCAGACAACTGAAACCACGGGACATGCCACAGAGCGTTCAGGCCAGCTGTTCGAAAGAATCAAGTCCTGGGAGGTGATGAAGCACGGGCACACCAGCCGCGGCCGGGAGACTGAGGGGACCCGACAGGGCGGCACAGGACTCTGAACTGGGCCCTTTTCCCTGAGGACACTGATGGGGCCGACGGCGCAGTGTGGTCAGATGGCCGTATGGGAGCAAACTCGCCCTCCTAGTGTCGACAGTTGAGCCGTGGTTTGCAGGAGCGTCTTCTCGGGCTTCACTCTTGGAAGCACACGCTGAAGCATCAAGGAGAGACAGGCAATGTGTCTGCAACTGGCTCTCAGACAGCTCAGCGGTGTTGTGACCGTTGGGGAAGCAGGTGAAGGGATCCCGTGCTCTGTGGACTGTTTCCGCAGCTTGGAGATGAATGAAAACTATCTGTTCTTAAAGTTTTTACAAAATCACCCAGTCACTTGGCAAAATTTGAATATAGACTATATACTGGATAATAGAAGTCTATCAATCTTAAATTGAAGTTGAAATCTTGAAGTTGATCACTATGTCGCAGCTGCGTAAGAGAATGTCCTGGTCCTTGGGAGATAAACAGTGAAGTGTTTGGGAGCGAAGGGTCAGGGTGACTGCAGCTACCTCTGCAAAGGTTCAGGAAAATAATAGTGATAATAAGTGTATGCACATATATACATGTGTAATATACATATAGAGAGAGACACACACAGAGAGAGATGAACCAAGGTGGAAAATGCTCACAACTGGAGAGCCTGGGTGAAAGGTTTGTGGATGTTCATTGTACTGTTCTGGTAATTTTTCTATGGACTTGAACATTTTCAAAAAGAAATGTTGGGGAAAGGAGTCACCCAGTCTATGGCCAGCATTTTGACTATTTCCAGTACGGGATCTGGGCTTCGGAATGTCCCCCAGTTAGAGCACAACAGAGGAGGAAGATTTGAGACTTAGAAAACATTTGGTCAGCACCACGCAGCAGCCACAGAAGACCCACCCTCATCCCCCCCATAGGCACTTAGTCAACCAACGAGCTCGTGTGCCCGGACTAGAGGGCTGCTTCCTCCTCTGGAAGCAGGAGCCCCTTCAAGATTTGCATAAGGCGTTTCAGGGCCAGGAAACCTCACCTGGAATGTGAGTTGTTAGAATATTTTGAAGCTGGTGAGAAAAAAATTGAAGTAAAACAAGGATGTCCACGCGGAGGCATCTGCAAGACAAACCAGGGGCCCCGGAGCCACGGGACAAGTCAAAACTTCTCTGCCTGCGGGAACAGATTGAGTGGAGAGTCGATGGGTGGGGAGGCGGTGCTGCCAAAACCCCAAAATAGAGAAGTTGGAAACGCCTGTCACAGCACGTCCGACAGGTGCCAAGCGGGATCGCAGCGTCCTTGAAGGTCAGACAAAGACTTCGAGAAAACGAGAGAGTGGAAGCCACACATGGAAACATGCCCTTTTCGTCTCTTTCCAAATCTGGGTCAAAATGCCAGCTGTGGCGGTTAAGTTCGTACGTTCCGCTTCGGCGGCCCGGGGTTCGCCAGTTCAGATCCCGGGTGCCAACACGGCACCGCTTGGCAAAAAGCCATGCTGTGGTAGGCATCCCACATATAAAGTAGAGGAAGATGGGCACAGATGTGAGCTCAGGGTCAGTCTTCCTCAGCAAAAAGAGGAGGATTGGCAGCGGATGTTAGCTCAGGGCTAATCTTCCTCAAAAAAGAAATATATATATATATATATGGGGGAAAAAATGCCAGCTGTGGAACCAGGACACTTTCTCAGCTGTCTGGGAAGCAACACCACCTCATCCGAGCGAGTCAGGTGCCGAGATTGTCGGGCCTCCCGTTCATACTTGATTGTCTGGTGTCCATTCAAAAAGTGCGTGTGTTCCGGGTGCTGGCTAACCTTTGCAAAACACAGTGGATTCTCCCAGTTTCTGCCCTTGGAGCCTTATCGTCCAGCAAGGGAAGGAGAAGCAGTGACAAGCGTGGGGGATCGAATCCTCGGTCCACTTCTCAGCCCTCTCGCAGCCAACACCCAGCACCATGGACCTTGCTGCCCCCTCACCATTGCCAGAGGCCGGCTGCTCATGTTTGAAAAGATGGCAAATTAATGGAAAGCTTGACAAATAGGCCAACAGATCTGAAGGTGATTTCCATGGGAAGGTAGTTTGCTCCTCAGAGTTCCCAGGAGGAGGGGTCACGCCACGCCATGCAGGCCACATGGGGAAGCAGCAGGGGCAGCCAGGAGGCAGAGGGCGGGCAAGTGTGGGCAGGAGCCTTTATCGTGGTTTCCGTAGGAAGAAGCAGATGGGGCAGGGTAAGCAGGCCTAGGGTTCCTGGTTTGAATAATTTCAGCAGGCTCTCGGGCAGAGGGGCCACCCCTAGTTGACTGACCCCTGGCTGTGGGGTTTAGCACAGGTGGACAGTGGCCCAGAGTGTGAGAGCCCCAGACGAGAGGCAGCTGGAGTGTGAGCTCTGGACTGTTGGTTGGTTCGCACATGAAAGATGCGCTTGTGGGCAAGTTGTTCACTGTCTCCAGGAACTGGCTCACCCTAGAGGGGCAGCAAGGCCCCCGATGTCAGCGCTTCAGAAAATTAAAGACATAAATACACCTTGCCTTTGAGTCACATGACCTGCTCTGGTCAATGGAACATAGCAGGAGAACCACTGTGTCATTTACAAGCTGAGACCTCACGAGATCTCGCGTGTTCCCACTTGGCCTCTTGTCTCTGTCTTCGCCAGGAGGAGGCCTTCCCTCTGGGAACAGCTACGCCTTTGACCAAGGCCCCAGAATAAACAGGTGCAGAGCAGAACAGGAACTCAACCTGCAGAGAGGAGCACAGGCATGAATCAGTGCTGCCCAGCACATCCCTGCCTGTTTTAGCCAGGTCCCAGCCAGCCCTCGGACACACGAGCAAGAGTAAACAAGTGTCACTGTGGGAACAGTCACCAGAATAGCCTGTGTGCTATTAAAGTAAGTCCCAATAAATTTTCAAAGACTGAAATCCTACAGAGTATGACCACAATGGAATTAAACTAGAAATCAATGACAAAATGAAAACTAGAAAATTTCCAATTATTTGAAAACTTAGCCACATATCTGCAAATAACCTAATGGTCAGAGACAGAAAAATCACAGTGGAAACTAGAAAACAGTTTTAACTGAATGATGATAAAAATACAACATGCAAAAAGTTGTGAGATGCAGCTAAAGCCATGATTAGAGAGAAATGCATAGCTTTGAATGCCTATATTTAAAAGGGAAAAGTTTAAGATATTGTTGTTTCAAGACATTGAGTTTTGGGGGGCTCTTTTCTTATGCAGCAACAGCTGACTGCTACAATAACTAACATTTAAATTGTATTCATTATTTGCCATGCACAGTTCTAATATCTTATAAATATTGTACATATATAAATTCATCAAAACATTATAAGGATGATAGGAGGAAAATACCATTATTTCCCCCTTTTTAGACCCATGCAAACACAGCCACAGAGGTTATGTGAATAGTCAATAAGGAGCAAAGTCAGGATTCTAATTTGCTCTCAGCTTTTAGCCAATGTGCTATACGGCCCCTAGAGGAGCAAGCTAATAATTACAACACTGTGATAAATGCTGCTAATCCACAGAGATGGGGCACCTAACCAAGGGTAAGAAAAACCTCCAGGAAAGAAGTGATGCCTGAGCTGAGTGTTGAGTGCAAAAGAGATTACTAGATGGTCAACAGAAAGTCAAAGCTGATAAATAGTTCATGCAAAGGCCCGGGGGCATGGAGGACGCAGCACAGGGTTCAGGGCACCTGGCCACAGGGTGAGCAGCAGTGGCAGGAGGGAGAGAAGCTGAAGAGCTTGTCCAGATCTGAGCAAGAAAGGTCTCATTAAGGCGTTTAAGTTGAAGTTTTATCCCCAGGTCTTCGGGGATTCAAGGCTGGTGAAGTAGGGAGGTGACGTGATCAGACCGGCAGCCAGAAAGATCAGTCTGCATATGTGGGGGATTGGAGGGGAGCCGGAAAGCAGCAAGCCCAGTTAAGAGGCCACTGGAGGCTCAACAAAGACTCTCCTTGGCCAAACTGCAGACAGGCTCCTCCGAGCCCCCGTCCTCAGCTCGCCTGAGCCGGTCTTAGCAAAAAACCCCGAAGAGCCGTTCCCCGACCCTTGATGGCTGATCCCCTCCGCCCGCCTTCAGCAGGCATCCTGTTAAATCGCTTTAGCAACAGACTCCCTGCCCGCGACATCTCCTCTTAGTGATGTTCCATCCACTGAGCCTCACTGTGCTGTTGGCCGTGACCCCCTAGCCATCTCCTGCGTTTGGCATTGAGCTCGGCTCTATACCGAGGTCTCTTTCTCCCCATTGCCATAGCACTAAATAAGATCTGCCTTTACGGCTTCTAACCGGTGTCTGGCTCTCTCTGTGGATCCTCGGTGAGCACCCATTCACTCCTCAGGCATTCGTTCAGCAACTACTGTGTGCCAGACTTGGCACTAGGCGGTGGGGAGACAGCTGTGATCAAAGCAGGCAAAAACCCCTCACGGAGCCAAGATCCTAGTGAGTCAAATGTGAGAGTAAAATAGGGGTGGAATCCGCAGTGATGAGCGACTGGTTAATTGTGGGGGAGGGAAGAGAGACGAGAGAGTCTGGGAGGACATCCCCATCTTCGGCGGGTCGGCTGGCAGATGGAGAAGGCAGTGCTGGAGCAAGCAGGTTTGGGGAAGAAACGGCAAAGTCAGCTTTGGGCGTGATGAAGGTCAAAGCTTGTGGAACTTCCAGGTGGAGACGTGAGTCTGGACCTTGGAAGGGAGTTTGGGGGCCACAGACGAGAGCGCACTGTTTTCAGCTAACGCAATCATGTGGATGAGAAGAGTCAGTGAGAGGAGAGAGAAGAAAAGAAATAAGGACAGAGAGCCAGGGGACCCATTTCTGGACCAACGGGAATAGTGACTGTGAAGGAGATTGAAAGGGAGCCGCTGAGGAAGGAGGTGGAGAGGAGAGTCTGTCTGTTCCTTACGGCGCCGTAACAAAGCACAGGACTCTAGGTGCTTAAAACAACAGAATTTACTGTCTCGCTGTCATGGAGGCCAGAAGTCCAAAACCAAGGTGTCGGCAGGGCCACAGGCCCTCAGAACGCTCCAGGCCTGAGTCCGTCCTGCCTCTCCCCAGCTGCTGGTGGTTTTTGGCAATCCTTGGTGCTCCTTAGCTCATAGCTGCCTCACTCCAGTTTCTGCCCCTTCCTTGCATGGCCGTCGTCTGCTGTGCGCGCCTGTGTCTCCGCCTGGCCGCCTCGTATGGACATCAGTCGTTGGATTTAGGGTCTGTGTCGGTTAATTTCACGTGTCAGCTCGACTGGACCACAGGAGGCCCAGATAGCTGGTTAAACCTTATTTCTGGAGGTGTCTTGGAGGGTGTTTCCGGAAGAGATTAGCATTTGGATTGGTGAACAGAGTAAAGCAATTGGTCCCCCCTCTGTGTGTGGGCATCACCCAGTCTGTCGAAGGCATGAATACAGCGAAAGAAAACCTGCGGAGAAGGAGGCCTCCCGCTCTCTCCCTGACGGCTGAGCCAGGCCAGTGACCTTCCCCTGCCCTCAGCACTCCTGGTTCTCAGGCCTTCCGATTTGGCTTGGAATCCACACCACCAGCTGTCTGCCTCTCGGGCCTTCAAACCGCACTGCCCGCTCTGCTGGGGCTCCAGCCTGCAGACAGCAGATCACGGGGCTTCTTAGCTGCCACAGTCACATGAGTAGATAGCTTATAATAAATCTCTCGCTAGACAGAAATAGATATATGTAGATAGATTGGACAGACAGATAGATATGGAGATGGCGGAGAAGGAGACGGAGGTGGAGACAGAGACAGAGAGAGGCAGATGTCCTGTTGGTTCTGTTTGTCTGGAGAACCCCACCGAATACCAGGCCCAATATAATCTGGGATGACTTCATCTTAATCACATCTGCAAAGACCTTATTTCCAAATAAGGTCACCTTCTGAGGTTCCAGGTGGCCATGACTTTGGGGACACCATTCCACCCCGTACACATAGTAAGTTGGAAACACGAGGAGACACTTTTTGCCCTGTACCCCGTCCCCTCAGCCCACGTCTGCTTCCAGAAGCGGCAGAAGCTCTGTGCATCCGCATGCCTCCCCGCAAGGTGTGTGCCCCAATAACTCACTGTTCTGTCTCAGGCTCTTCGGAAGCTGAGGAAGGCTCCTCTGCGTGCAGGTGCAGCCGGAAGCACAGAGACTGAGCTCCAGGAGGAGACACCCGGCCGGCGGAGAATGAGAGTTGGGGGATGGACGTCCCAACCCCCATCCTCCAGAGAGCCCGCTCCAGGTATGCTCTGCCCTGCCCACCCGCAGCGGGCCCAGCTCAGCAGGGCACCCTCTGCTGGCCTTTCCTCCTAACCTCGCCCTCTCCCCACTCCTCCGCCGCCTCCTGCAAGGACTGTCCAGACAAACCACCAGAAAACAAAGCTAAGACACGACAGAAGAGAACACGATTGAAGACCAAGAGCGGTCACAATGTCGGATGCTGCAGACAGCCCACAAACGATGGTCACAGGGAGACAAGCCGAAAAAGAAGGATTGGGACTCGGGGAAAAGAACTTCATTTCACATGCCTAACTCATCCCAGGGCAAAAGGAGAAGTGTTTGGTTCTATTCCCAAAATAGCGCATTAATTCAAATTTATAGAGAAAGAAAATCAGCGTGTTCCCCTCTCTCTCTACCCGACTTATTTCTGCTCTTCAGACTTGTGGGGAGAGGTAATGAGACATCAAAGAGAACAGAGTTGCTAAGGAGACAGGAGAAAACACGGGAAACCTTCACAGTGTAGTTCATAGCGAGGGGCCAGCCCGTCCGGCTGTGCTCTTTCTCAGACGGGGAGTAAAAACGCAACACAATTTCTCTTCCAAAAGAATCCAGTTATGTTATGTGAGCCAGACACAAAAGGACGAATGTCGCATGATTCCACTCAGAGGGGTCCCCAGAATAGTCAAATTCAGAGCCAGAAAGGAGAAAGGTGGCCCCCAGGGGCCGCGGGAGGGGACTGGGGAGGTGGCGTTTGATGCGGACAGAACTGAAGTTTGGGAAGATGGAGACGTTCCAGAAACGGATGGTTGGTGGGGATGGTTGTGCAGCCACGTGAGCGTACTGAAGGCCACGGAGCTGGACACCTAGAAACAGTTTAAGTGGTGTATTTTATGTCGTGTATACTTTCCACAATAAGAGGAAATCCAGGTGGATGGTAATAATTGTTTCAGGCAAAGAACCATCAGTTGGTGCAAAAATTAGTGGTCAAAGTGTGATGAGAAATAGGATGTTTGCAAAATCTCAGGGCATCTCTCCATAAGACACCTACTATGTTGCTCACTTGACAGTGGAGAAACCTGGCAGACGCCACCGTCTCCGAGATCCTTAACCAGCACAGGGATAAACCAATCTATAGATTAGATGTGAGTATCGTATCAATACTGATTTCCTGGTTTTGATTATTATACTCGAGTTACATACGATGTTACCATTTGGAAAATCCAGGTAAGTGATAGATGGCAATTCTTTGTGCTATTTTGTTTTTTATTTTATTGAGGGGAAATTTACGTAACATAAAATTAACCAGTTTCAAGTGCACAATTCAGCAGCATTTCATACATTCACGATGTCGTACAGCCATCACCTCTATCTAGTTCCAGAACATTCCCATCACCCCAAAAGGAGACCCTGTACCGCTAAGCAGCCCCTCCCCCTGCCCCAGCGCCCACTGATCTGCTCCCTGCCTCAACGGCTTTCCCTATTCTGGACATTCTCTGTAACGGAAATGCTACACTCTGTGGCCTTTTGTGTCTGACTTCTTCCACTGCGTGTAGCATTTTCAAGGTTCACCCACATTGTAGCATGAGCCCATGCTTCACTCATTTTCATGGCTGAATAATATTCCACTGCATGGATGTGCCACATTTGGTTCATCTGTTCACCTGTTGATGGCTATCCTGGGTTCCCACCTTCTGGCTATTGTGAATAATGCTGCTGGGAACATTTGGACACAAGTTTTTGTTTTCAAAATACCAGTTTTCAACTCTTTGGGGTATATACCTACGGAAGGAATTCTTTGTGCTATTTTTGCAACTTTTTTTTTAAGTATAGCTGTTTTCGTTTGTTTGTTTTTGTTTTTTTGAGCCAATATCTGCTGCCAATCCTCCTCTTTTTGCTGAGGAAGGCTGGCCCTGAGCTAACATCTGTGCCCATCTTCCTCTACTTTATATGTGGGACGCCTACCACAGCATGGCGTGCCAAGCGGTGCCATGTCTGCACCCGGGATCAGAACCGGCGAACCCCAGGCTGCCAAAGTGGAATGTGCGCACTTAACCGCTGTGCCACCCGGCTGGCCCCTGCAACTTTTTTTTAAGTCTCAGATTTCCAAATAAAATGTTTTAAAAATAAGTAACCAAATCCAGATAGGATTTGTGAATAAATTCACACTCATGGAGCAAATTAGCAGGAAAAAGTAAATGCAAGAGCCCCTGAGGCAATGTCTGAACTCAGATGCGGTGGCTGACCCCCCGTGCCCTCCTGTGGGCGTCAAGCGCCCAAGGCAGCAGCGCAGCTCTGAGTCCACCGGCGAGGACCGCGGGGGCTCCAGCCTCACCAGCGCCCGGGCGTCCGCCCTGGAAACCCGCAGCCTGGTGGCAGGCAGGCTGGAAGGACACCGCAGCGGCGAGCGGGGGCGGGGGGGGGAGAGCTGGCAGAGTGCGCAGCCACAGCACAGCGCCTTTCACACGAGCCCTTTGGGAGCCTCTGGGCAGCTGGAGACACCCCATGCCTTGATCCTGTTGCTGATTGCTTGGGTTTATACACATGTAAAAATCTATCAAGCTGTATGCTTAAGATTCATGCATTTAGGGCCGGCCCGGTGGTGCAGCGGTTAAGTGCTCACGTTCCCTTCCGCAGCCCAGGGTTCACTTGTTCGGATCCTGGGTGCGGACATGGCACGGCTTGGCAAGCCATGCTGTGTCAGGCGTCCCACATATAAAGTAGAGGGAGATGGGCATGGATGTTAGCTTAGGGCCAGGCTTCCTCAGCAAAAAGAGGAGGATTGGCAGCAGATGTTAGCTCAGGGCTAATCTTCCCCAAAAGAAAAAAAAGATTTATGCATGTGAAGAACTAAGTTTTAGCACTGGCAAGACTTTTCTACCCCCGCAACTTCCCCACCCCAGCTCTTAACTGCCCCCCCACCCCCGCCGGCAGTTTCCAAGGCTCTCTGTCCACACTTTAAATTTGCCATAATTATATATACCAAAGGTGGGCGAAACTTTTCCCTTAAAGGGCCAGCTAGTAAATATTTTCAGCTTTTCTGGCCAGATGGGCTCCCTCCTGATGACTCAACTCTGCCCGCGTCGCATGAAATTGACCATAGCCATTAGTCAGCAAATGGGCCTGGCTGTGTTCCAATAAAGCTTTATTCACAAACACAGGTGGGGCCAGGTTTGGCCCTCAGGCCATAGTTTGCCGGCCTCTGATATGCACCACGTTTTAATTGCTTCATCTGTTCCTCTATCGAGTGTAACTACCTTGAAGACAAGGGCAAGGTTTTTCCATCCCTGTGTCTTCACCATCTGGTCCAGTGCCTAACACAAAATAAATGTTGTCCACAAGCAAATCAGTGAGTGATTTATGAATTGTTTACTCAGCTCACACCTAAACAAAAAGGAGAAAAGCAAAATTGAGTAATATAAGGGCGTGGCAAAGGATGCAGCCCCAACACGGGGCACAAAACACCTTCCAGGTGGCCCCCGAACTATAGGGCGTCTGCCCCTTGCATTCGACTCGTGTCTCTGAGCGCAGGGTTTCTTCTGTGGGGATGAAAACGTTCTGGAACCAGAGAGAGGCGATGGGTGCACAACACGGTGAATGTACTAAATGCCACTGAAGCGTTCATTTTTAAACGGTCAAAGGAAAATAAAAGTGATATACAAATTTGAAAACTTTGCTAAACAGGAAGAACAAAGGCTCCCTCTGGCTGCTGTGCGGAGAACAGGCTGCGCTGTGAGGCAGGGGCAGAAGCGGCGGGCGCCGATGCCTGCGAGCCTCGCTGTGTCCCTGGTTAGCTCTGTCATTTCTGCAGCACAGCAGTCGCCCCTTGTCCACAAGGTACACGTTCCAAGACCCCCAGCGGGCGCCCCAGACTGCAGGTAGCACCGAACCCCACATTTACCATTTGCTCCATGCATACAGACCTACCACCAAGTTTAATTGATGGATCAGGCACAGTAAGAGATAAACAACAATAGCTTCTCTTTGGCACATCCGAACTGCCAGCGTCACTACTCCTGCACTTTGGGGCCATTATCAGGTAAAATAAGGGTTACTTGAACACAAGCACTGTGACACTGCGACAGTCAGTCTGATAACCGCCGGGGCTGCTAAGTGAACAGCGGGCAGGTGGCATGTACAGCCTGGATGTGTTCGACAAAGGGACGAGTCACGTCCTGGTCGGGACAGAGCAGGACAGTGCTGGATTACATCATGCTGCTCAGAATGGCATGCAATTTAAAACTTATGGAGTGTTTGTTTCTGGAATTTTCCATTTAATATTTTTGAACCACAGTTGACCAGGGGTAGCTGAAACACTGCAAGGTGGAACCGTGGATAAGGGGGGACTGCTGTATTTGTTGAGCGACACAAGGTGTTTGGTCTCTGTGCTACTGGCACCGCCTAGCTTCCTTGGTCTCGGGAAACGCCGAGAAAGATGGGCACTCTGGTGGGTGCACAGTTTGACATTCTCAGGCCCACACGGCCCCCGCCTTGCACACTTGCAGCCTGGCTCACCCCACAGAGCGCTGGCCCGTAACCAAGCCCCGAACTGCCCTGTTTCACCTGGGCCACACCCCTGCAGGCTGACGGGCTGTTTTATCATTAGCTCTTTGGCACACCCTCGGTGCCCCGACTGCCCCCACCTCACCCCGCTCTGCTCTCAGCCTCAGGGGACAGGTCCTGCAAGCTCCAAGCCGCCTCCTGCTGACAGTGCCCCATCTTAAGCCTTAAAAATGGTTAAAATGGTAGATTTTATGCTAATTTAATTTAATTTTTTTGATTTTTATTTTTTATTGCAGTAACATTGGATTATAACATTATCTAGCTTTCAGATGTACATTCTACTATATTTCGAATTCTGTGTAGATTATTATGAATTTTATTTTAGCACAACTTTTTGAAAAACTTGATTTTCCAGATATGGAACTAAGGCCATATTTGCACAAGCAGTTGTAAAAAAAAAAAAAAAAAGAATGCATTATCCTAATCCAATTGTGAGAAATGTCAGGAGGGTCTTCTGCACGGACCCGGCCATCCGCTCCCAGCGCCACGCTGCACGTCCAGACGGCGAGAGGCCAGGGCCGGCTCGGGCGCTGCCCCAGACGGAGGGGACGCTGAGTGCCGCTGAGCGTCATTAGTGACGACAGAATGAAAGGCGGCGTCCAGATGGGTTCCTGGAGCAAACAGGGAACACTTTTGGAGAGCCCAGTAAATCCTTAACAAAGGCCTGCGGTTACGCAAGCGTCTTGCACTGAGGTTGATTTCCTCGCTTTGCAGCCTTTGCTCTGGTTTGTAAGATGTTGACACCTGCGGAAGCTGGGCTGGGGCATCCGAGAACTCTCTGCACTGTCCTTCAACTTTTCTGTAAGTCTAAATATTTCAAAATAAGAAGTTTAAAGAGAAGGACGCCGGGTTTCAACCCTCAACCCGTGGAGCGTGTGACCCTGTGGTGGCTGTCCCTGTCTCCAGCTTTCACAGGGAGAAACCTTCACCCTGCGGCCCACAGCAGTGGCCCCGACAACACACCCTCTCTCGGCTTTTCCTCCTCCTTGGTCACGCTCTCCCAACCCCCTCACTCCTGCTCCCTGGGCTCAGCTCCAGCGAGGACCCTCCTGGACCAAACTTACTGACCAGGCCTCCTCCTTGGCTGAGCCCAGCCTAGCGAGAACACCGCCTCCCTTGACACCCAGGCAGGTCCCTCTTCCTCACCGTCCATGCTGACCCCGCCCCTGCTGTGTTAGGAGTTGAGCTCTACCCTCTCTCCTGTTGCAACAGTCTTGAAGCGCCTTCCTCGCTTGCTCAACACTGTCGGTGCAATTTTCCTCTGACCCCTCCCACATGAACGACCTGAACCCAGGTCCTGTCTCAAGGGGACCCAAACTAAGACATTCCCCATTTAACAGACGAGCCAAATGAGGCACAGAGAAGTTAAGGAGCTCTCCCAAGGTCACACAGCCAGGTCATAGTAGAGATAAGCTCCAACCAGACAGCCCAGCACGAGTCTGCCCTCTTGATGACCACACTGTACCGCCTCCAAGAGTGAAAAGATCTTCCATTTTTAATTTCACTAATTTAGACCCAGATTTATGTCCCCATAATTGCCTAATACAAGCCCAAACAACATTCTTCTGCCAACTTCTCTGAATGCCGTGTGTAGGACAGAGAAAAGCGACAGCTTGAAATGACTCTAATTTTACTTACAAATAATTGAGGTTGATTCATGCTGTTTTCTCCAAAACCTGCCCCCCAAACCGGTAATCCGGTTGGCGTTACTGGATGCCAACTTTGTCACAGACGTCTCTCACAACTTCTACAGTTCTCCCTCGAAAGCAACACTCGAAAGCAGTCAGTCACAAAGCCGGGGAGGTACACAAGGGATGCTCCAAGAGAGGAGAAAGGTCCCTTCTTAAGACAGATGGAACGAGCCGACAAGGAAGGAGGAAAGAGAAAGGGCAGCTTCTGGGAGATAGAAACGTCAGTGTTAGAAAGCTCATTAACAGAATCAGAAAAAAAAATAAAGACAAGCTGCTATAACAGAGACCAAAAAGCGTAGCAGTTTAAAGGATGTAAAGGTCTGCCTCCCTCTCAGGTAACTGTCCTCAGGTGAGCGGTCCAGGTGCGTGTGCAGCTCCGCTCTGCTGCGCTCCATCACGGGGCCCGGGTTCACGCATTTCCTCGCTCTGCTGTTGCGTTCATTTCCTTACTCTGCTGTTGTATTCATTTCCTTGGGCTGCCGTAACAAAGTGCCACAAACGGGGTGCTTAAAACAGCAGGTATTTATTCTCCCACAGTTCTGGTGGCCAAGGGTCCAAAATCAAGGTGTCAGCAGGGCCGTGCTCCTCCCAAGCCGTAGAGGAGGATCGCCCTTGCCTCTCTGTTGTCCAGTAGCTGATGGCGTCCTTGACTTGTGGCTGCATCGCTTCACTCTCTGCCTCCATCTTCACGTGGCCTCTTCTTATAAGGACATCAGTCATATGGGATTAGAACCTCCCTTAATGACCTCATCTTAACTTGATGACATCTGCAAAGACCCTATTTCCAAATAAGATGATTACAGTATCACTCAGAGGCACACAGGGTGAGAGGTCTGGAAGCGTCCCAGGGGCGGGAGCTTCTGTCCCGTGGAGTCGGGGTGCACCCCCTCCTGGCATGTGGATGTGCTCACCGGCCAGAAACGTCCCATCCCCCACAGTTTAGAGGGGCCTGTGGAGGTTTCAGGACACAGGCATGATTGACACAGTCATCGGCGAGTCACTCAATCTCCAGCGCCAACCCCTGACGAAAGTTCCAACCCTCTAATCATGACTTGATTTCTCTGGCAACCAGCCCCCAGCCTGAAGCCACCCAGGGACCCCAGCCACCAATCACCTCATGAGCATACCAAAGACATGCTTATTATTCTGGAGATTCCAAAGGTCTCTGAAGGTCTTATACCGGGAACCAGAGACTAAGACTGAATATTGTAACAAAAGATGCTCCAGGCCGGGCCCGTGGCCAAGGGGTCAAGTTCAGGCTCCACTTCATCGGCCCAGGGTTTCGCTGGTTGGGATCCTGGGCGCAGACATGGCCTCGCTCATCAGGCCATCCTGAGGTGGCTGGCATCCCACATGCCACAACCAGAGGCACTCATAGAGTATACAACTAGGTACTGGGGGAGCTTTGGGGAGAAGAAGAAAAAAAAGAAGATTGGCAACAAATGTTAGCTCAGGACCAATATTTAAAAAAATTAAAAAGATGCTCCTATCATCTCTCTCTCTCAGGAAATTGCAAGAGTTTTAGTAGCTCTGTGCCAGGAGCCCAGACAAAGACCAAATATCCATTTGTCATTATATCGCGATATCACAGTGATTTCACAGGCACCAGGGGCTACGACTTCAACATCTGTTTTTCTGGGACACAATGCAACCCGTAATAGCCATCACCTAGGGCACTGTCCCCACTGCAGAGCTGATGCTGGGTTGAAGGAATATCCATGTCCCAGCAGCCACACCTGGCTGCAGTGCGGCGTGGGAAAGGGGCCTCTCCCTGTGCCTCCAGGTAAGCAGCAGTCAGTACTGCTATGGAAGCAAAAGAAAATAGATTTTGGAGGACAATGCCATCTTTGCAACCAAAAAAAGCAATAATTGAATAAATTCAAATTTGTATATCACTTTTAAAACTTTTTATTTTGATGTAGCTTTAGATTTTCAGAAGTGTTACAAAGACAGCACCCAGAGCTTCCCACACACACTTCACCCAGCTCCCCCATGTTAGCATCTATCTAACCACGCCACATTTGTCAAAACTAAGAAATTAACACCGGTACATTACTATTAACTAAACTGTAGGCTTTTTTCAATATCACCACCTTTTCCACTACTATCTTTTTTCTGGTCCAGGAACCCCCAGTGCATTTAATCGTCACATCTCTTTAGTCCCCTCCGCTGTCTGGCAGCTCCTCAGGTTTTCCTTATCTTTCTTGACTTTGACTCTCGTTAAGGGTACTAGTCACCTATTCTGGAGAATATCCCTCAAGTTGCCTTTCTGATGTTTACATCACTTTTTGTTAATGGCATTTAAATTTTATTTCCGTTAAAATTCACAGTGTCTTGCTCACAATAGGTTGAACGATAGGCCTGGTTTCCACCTCTTTTTCTAATAGCAATAAGGTGTGGCATTAACGTTTCCACACTCTTGTCTTTTTTCCCTTTGACTATATATTTTTGTGCAGCTTCCTGGAATTAAGAGCATATTGTAAAGTAAAAGGTATGATATTCTCACTACAGCTAAGAGTCTGGGGAAAAGTCACACGCTAAGAGTTTTGAGCGCATGCTAAGAGTTTCATGTATGTTTCTACCGTTTACCCTCCCCACACCCTCTGAAAAGCGGGTATATGAGCCATTTTGCAGATTAGAAAAACTGAGGCTGGGTGATGAGACCACCTGGCCAAAGTCACACAGTAAGTATCCCAGGCAAGACTGAAACCCAGGCTTCCCCACTATGCAATGCTGCTCAGCAAATAGAACAGGACCCTCTCTATCAACCACTCGAGGAACACTTACTGTATGTCTGCTGCATTTATTCAAAAAATTCAGTGACTCAGTCCTTACCCTCGAGGGACTTACAACTGCTAACTGTCCCCCAGCATCTGTTCTCCCTTTATTCCTGTTAGTAATAGAACGCCCGAATCTTAGCTGGACACATGGCTTCCAGCTAGAAACTACATTTCTCAGGAGCCCTTGCAGCCAGGTGTGGCCACGTGACTATGTCTGAGCCAATGGGATTCAAGCAAACATGAGAGCAATTCGGAGGTCATCACCTTAAACACAAAGCCACTTGCCCTAGGCTTCCTCCTCCCCCTTCCGCAGGCTGGAACTCGGAGTGGAGGCAAGCAAGCTCCTACCATGCGTGCAAGGACAACCCCTAGGAGACAGAGGAGCAAGAAGATGGATGGAATCTAGGTTCCTGGACAACCTGATGGAGCACAGAAAAAGGAACTGACACCTCACCCTACACGACCTTCTTCGCACCATGTTTAATTTTAATCAAAGACTTGGGTCCACACAAAGTCTTGGCCTGGATAAAATGGAATGACACACTATAAAACCTTGTTATAAGCGTTCCATAAACCCCAAAGTCATGCAACTGGTTACCGTAAAATTATTATGTGCAGGGAGGGCAAACGGGGTAATAGGGCACATGTGTACGGTGACAGGTGGTAACCAGCCTTTGGGTGGTGAACACGATGTAAACTACACAAAAATCGAAATATAATGATGTACACCTGAAATTTATATAATGTTATAAACCAATGTTACCTCAATTTACAAAAATACATGCAGGAAGGTAGCCAGCACATTTAGAAACTTCACGCAAACAGAAAAAGGCACCCACTCTGATAGACAATTAGAAGGTGCACTGTCCTCCAGTGCACAGAGGAACAGAGCCTAGGCTGGATTCAGATCCCAGCCCCTCCGCCAGGCACAGCCTGCACAGCCATACACAGCAGTTTACACACAAAAAAGAAATGGGGGGGAGGGGATCTTGTATCTAGATGAATTTTATATAAAGTGAAGCCGGTGCGCCGAGGCAGTTTTCTGTTCGAGGAAATCCTGCTGTGAACTCCTTCGTCACGTGGAGAATGCTTCCTAATGGAGGTCGTCACCACCCAGGCACTGCTGCGAAATTCAGATCCGTGATTTGGCGAAAGTGAGATCTGGCCGGAGAACTCAGAGAAATTACAGACGCTGTTAAATTACAAAGCACTCAGAGGCAAAGAGGAAAGAAAAGGCACAGGCGATCGCCAGCAGGATGGACGCTGGCAGTCTCCACCGGCTCCTAATCACTAATCGCGGCATCCGCCCGCCTGTGGCCGTCACTGAGTCAACTGTACGTGCTCCCGGGGACAGGAAATCTGCTTCCGTCCAACCGGGAAGCGAACGGACCAACGGACAACAAGGAACCAGCGGGAGGAGCTTCCCTGAGTTAGGGGACGGCTGCTGACAAACACGTGGAGACCACGCGGCCTCGCTCCCGCCCCGCCCCCCCGTTGCCCTGACAACCGCGCCGGCGTCAGGTTGCGCTGAGGGCGCGCGGCCAGCCTCCCACAGTGCCCCGCGCGCGCGCATGCGCCGGGGAGGCCCGCCGCGCAGGCCGTTTGGCTGGGCCCTGGCCGCGCAGCACCTCGCGGAGTCGGGAGGCGGGTGGGAGTGCGCCGGAGAGACGAGCCGCTCGCCACGCGCCGGCTTCGTGCTGGGCGCCCTCGGGGACTCCGGAGGAGACCCCGCCTTCCAGGCCCGCGCCTCCCTTCGGAGCGGCGAGACCCGCGTCCCGTGCCCGCCCTGCCTCAGTTTCCCCATTTGTAGGGTGGGAGCTCACAGCCCTCCCTAGAGGCCAGAAGGGGCCGGAAGGCGGGGAGCAGGGCGGCTCCGTGGTGGGAGTGGTGGGACGAGGACGCGAAGATGCCCGGGAGGTGGCTGTGCGCGTCCCCTTGCCGGGAGGAGGCCCCGCCCCAGTGGGTGGGGAGAGGGTTAGGGGCCCGGTCGTTGTTTAGGGCGGAGGGTGTCCTGTGCCCTGTAGGATGCTTCTGTTCAGCTGCATATCCGCCTCTGCTCACTAGATGCCGTGAACGCCACCGGCCCCAAGATGTCACCACCCAAAGTATCTCCAGACGTTGCCAGGTGTCCCCTAGGGGGCAGGATGGCACCGAGAGAGAACCCCCCGAGCAGAGCCAAAAATGAAAAGATAGATAAATCTGTCAGTTTTCACTAAGTCGATTTTGAATTCTTTAACCACTGTGCTATGCCCAAAATATATGCTACATTAATTCTCCCAGTGGAGATTCGTAAAATAGCCAGATTTTCTGGAAACTGGTTGACTCAGTTGGAGTCTGTGAAACAGCGGATGAGTGTGATGGACTCTTCCACTGAGCTGAACGGGCACTGGGCCAAGAATCCGGAGACCTGGGATCTGTCCCCAGGGCGGCCCTTACAAGCTCTGTGGCCTTGTCACTTAACTTCTCTGGACTGATTGTCCCCTCTGTCAAATGAGGGCTGCCAGGTAATTTCTAAGGACCTGGAAATGCTCAGCTTCTGACAAAATGCACGCTCTCTCGAAAGTTCCAGAAGCCATCCAGCCTCCTCCCCAGCGCCCCCTCCACTTCACCTCCAAATGCCTTTAGTTACATCCCTCAGTCCCCCTCCCTCCCCGGCCTGGTCCCTTAAACACATCTTTCAGAGTCATTTCTTCCAGGCTGTTGTTACCACTCAGATGAACTCGTTATTATCCCTGATTCTAACAAGTAAATTACGGTGGTGTTCAACACAGCAGTGGCAGGGGCTCGTTTGTTGAAAATTACGGTGTTTAAGCACAAGACACCCTAGTGTTTGCATGAGGAAAAATAAAATAAAATTGAGAACTGTCCTTTAAGATACTCTGTGATGTGGTGCTTAAATTATAGGAACGTCCCAAGCATCCACGTAAATAATTCTAACCTGGCTAGCATGCGTACAGAAAGCCATGGATCATCCCTTTAATTAATCCTCTTCACCATCCACCTGCCTTTCCATGTCCTCTGCAGGTGCCAGATCTGGGCCATGGGCCAGAAGATGCTATGTGCTGCCCTCACAGAGCAGGAACTTGAAGTAAGGAATTGGGAGCCTGCTCAAGAGAATGGGCTAACCAGGATGGCCCGACCTGAACCCGCGAGAACACAAGCTCAAGGGAGCACAGACAGCCCGTTGTGTTTATCGCTGCCTCCCGGGTGCTCAGAACAATCCCGATACCTAGGACCAGTCAATAACTAGGTGTCGAATGAATGAACAAGGGGCACGTGGTGTATTTGGGTAAGCAATAAATAAGGCCGATGTAAATGTTTTGCTTGAGATTTAAGATTGTGTTCCAAGGTTCTAGAAAGTGTTGGTGTACCAGACAACATTTCCCTCTCTTTCTTCCCGTTCCCCTCACTTTGCACCTTTTCTGTCATTGCCCTCATCAGAGGTGCTTTGCCTCCTCCCTCATCTGGGCCGGCTCTGTGGGCGGCGCCTTTCCGGAGGGTGGCGTTCACAGGTGCTCCTGGCGGCAGGAGAAGGAGTTTATTCCATGGGGCTCAGCTGGGGTCGGGGGCAGTTCTGTGGTCCCTAAACCTGAGTCCCACGCCCCCGTCGTGTGGCATCCAGAGCTCATTCCGTGTGCTTGGGGTTTGCTCTTGGAAAACATCACCTTAACGCAGGTGAATCAGGACAGGCGCATGCCGTGAAGAAATGGCCTTTGGGGACGGGACTTCACAAGCAGACTTGGCGCCGAGGCTTTCTGCTCCCAAAGGAAGCAGTTCTGATCTTGGCATCCCCATGTTTTATTAGAATTCATCTCAGAAGCAACAAAGGGAGAGACATCCTCTTAAAAATTGTCCAGAGTGCACATTTCTGTTGGACGACACGCCTCTTAAGGAGCAGAACTCTCTTAGTAACCATCTCTGTCTGGCCCGAGGGCGCTGCGGGTGGGGCGTCCCACTCCATTTCACTTTTCAACTGTCTGTGTATAATAGTTATGTCAAGACTGCCTCCCAAATATTTTTTTCAAGTCCTAATGATGGCCTTAAGGGTGACATTCTGGGCACGATCTTTTCTTCGGGGCTGTTTCTCCTGCAGACAGTGTTCACTGCTCTGAACTGACGTAGTCACTCACTTTATGCAGAGTCGTCCCACATGGGGACGGCCAAAAATTAAAAGTGCTGCTCTTCCCATTTCAACTTTGATAAACATCAGCCAACTCACACGGTGGGAAGGGAAAGCCCATTTGCTAAGCCAAAGACGTCGGCTCAGCAGGAGCGGGACCTAGACCCAGAGCCAGCTCCGCGCCAGGTGCCTTCCCGCGTTAGCCCCTGAAACCTCTGCGGCCCGAGCTTAAGGGTCATTATCTCCTACTTTGCGTGATAAAATTGAGTCCTACGGTAGTTACCAACCTGTCCCAGATCGCAGAACTAGTAACTGATGGGCCCTGAATCCAAACCTCTGGATCTTTGTGATAACCAGTAAGCAGATGGCCACGGTTCCGCACAGAAGCTCTCTGGGCCGTCCACAGCGCCCCTGCCACCGCTTCTCAGAAGGAGTCAGACTTGTCGATGCTCTAAAGATGGAGATTTCATCTTTTCAATCCCTTGGCCCCGGGCTCCCCAGACCATCTGGCCCACAGCCCGGTTGTGGAAATATAGTTTTATTGGCCACAGGCACACCTGTCCATTTACATGTTGTCTGTGACTGCTTTCATGCAACACCACCAGAGCTGAGCAGCTGTTACAGAGCCATCTGGCACAAGAGTAAGATATCCACCATCTGACCCTTAGATCCAAGGCTGCGCGCCAGGACCAAAGCACGTGGTCGCCCAAATTCTGGCCCACCTGCCTGTGACTGATTACAGGACCCTTGTATTCATTGTCCCCGTGTCCTTCAGATTCAGCTGTCAGGGACCGAGGAGAGCCATGAAGTATACTCATGCGTTTGTGGGCGTTCCATGGTGAATAAAGGACCTCTGTAACAGCCACCGAGAGAACAGGAAATGCCTTCCTCATGTCGCCTGTGTTGGCGCCATCAAGCATTCCCGGCCTCCTCCTCCCAGCCCAAAATGCTCTGAGTTATTACTTCAAAGGCTTTTGGGAAACCAGACATGTTACGGGTGTCTCTGTGTCTCTCGTTTCTCACTCTCTCCTCAAATTTCATGAACAGGAGAGGCTCCAAGAGATCGTCAAGCCCTTCCCACGGCACACCAGGTCACCTAGAATAGCAAGCAGCCGCGCCCAGAATAGAGCCAGCTGATCCCAAGAGTCCAGTTTTCCTAAACCCGTCAAGACACAGACCCCCTTTTAAAAGTCCTTTGAACTTGGTGCGATAAAAGCAGAGTGGGAGTCAAGTGCGTGATTACTTTCGCTGTTTGGAGGCAGCACGCAGACGGCATCGAGTCCTCAAGGTGAAGACTTCGGGCCCTTTTCCTGTTCCAGAACCTCAAAGCATGACGGGCCTCACGGCTTCAGGATGCCCTTCCATGGTGGGGAGGGAGCCCCCTTTCTCCTTTAATCCCGCCCCGTCCTCCTCTCTAGAGACACGGGGCCAAGTAAGTAGCTCTCACTGCCCAGCGTGTCCCAGAACCCCTCTCGCCACCAGCCTCCTCCTCCGGCCACACGTGAAACCTGTTTCTAAACAGAGGCGCCTTTTCGCGAACTTTGTTTCACCAAAGACTCGTTGCAGAGGAAGCCGGGCGCCGCACTCCTGAGGGGCGACGGGACGTGGCTCTGCCCCGGCTCGCTTTCTGGGGCTGCTCCTTCTCCTCCTCTAGGACTGGCCTGTGATGGCAAGGGCGCCGAGGCTCCCGGTGCCCCACGTGCTCAGCGCCCGGAGTGGCCCACGTGGGACCTGGAGAGCCACCCCAGTGCCCCGTCGACTCTGCCTTCGGGCTTGCACCAGGGAGAGGATTTTCTAGAACCTTTCACATATCTGAGCAACCCCAGTACTGTCCTGATCACACTGGGATCTTACAGATGCGAATGTGCAGGTCTGTGAGCGTTTTCTGTTTGCCTGCAGCTGATTTGAAAACACGTCAAACGGGCTTTTTCTATTCTATGTTGCTTTACAGCCTGAGAAAGAAACTATTCTCTGTTGCTGTGCAACAAATCAGGATAAACTGAGTGGTTTACAACAATGTACACTTATCTCACAGTTTCTGTGGGTCAGGAGTCTGGGCGAAGCCTAATCGGGTCCTCAGCAAGGTCGTGATCCAGGTGTGGGCCAGGGCTGTGGTCTCCTCTGAAGCTCGACTGGGCAAGGATCCGCTTCCAAGCTCTTGTGGTCCTTGGTGGAATTTCCGTTCCTTGCAGGCTGTCTGACTGAGGGCCTCAGGTCTTCGCTGGCTGTTGGCTGGGGGCTGCCCTCGCTTCCTTGCCTCATGGCTCTCTCCAGAGGGCAGCCCACAGCATGGCAGCTGGCTTCCTCAAAGCCAGCAAGGGAGAGAGTGTCCTAGCAAGGCGGGAGTTGCGATCTTCTGTGATGTATTTATGTACACATCATCACTTTACCAAATTCCGCTAGTGAGAACAGGGTCCCTGGGCCACACTCAGGGAGGGGATCACAGCGGGTGTGAACACCACGAGACTGCGACCTGGGCACCATCGCATTGGGTTGCTCTGAAATCATCACCCCAATAGTCGGCCTCTCGTTTCTTTGCTCCAACACAACCATTGACTTAACCGTTTCCCATAACCATTATCAATGCAAATAATCGATAATCGTTCTGTAGCAGAAAGTTTTCGTCATGCCAAGCTGAGGACTAGCCTAGAAGTGCCGGAAGAAAGCTCTCTGAAGAAGAGTGGTTTTCACCACCGTTATATGCCATTGCCAGACAAAGACATGACAAAGCATGACAGGGGTACATTCTTTCAAGGATCCAAGGAGATATTTTGTTACAGATTAGCACGTACACAGCAGGTCACAGGACCCTGGCGTCACGGGAAGGGAAAATGCAAAAAGCACTGGCGTCATAAGAAGGGAGTCATCAGTTCTTATCTTCAAAGGGCACATTCTTTACTGTGGGACAATGACTAAAGCAGATGTACAGTGAGCGTCTGCCAGACTGTAAATCAGCCTTCCTTGGTTGAAATAGAATTTAAGCCACATCAAGTTTAAACCTGAGTGGCTTTCCCATACACCTCAGCATATGAAATCTTCCTACATCACTGTACACAGGCCCACTCTCATGGCTAAGGTTCTTTTGGCTGCAAGAGAACCTGGTTCAAACTAACTTAGTCGAAGGAGGAGAGTTTATTTAGGAATATCTCAAGGGCCCTACCAACTGGTAGGCCCCTGGGGATAACGGCAGTCTGTCTGTGTCTCTCCCTCTCCATCTCACCTCATGGCTGCTTCTCCCTGCTTTTCTCTGCACACAGCTAAAGATGGCCTCTCACTAAGTCCCAGAGTTCCACATTCTCAGATCAGGCCACAAGCAGGTACCTGAGCACGTCTGCATCCCAATTCTAAATTCCCAGGAGCAAACCCGATTGGCCCAGTGTGGGCTGGATCCACAGCCCTGAGCCAATCAGCTGTGGCGGAGGGTGGGCCTGCTCAGTGCCTAGCTGCAGCGCCTCTGGAGGCCAGATGTTCTCACACAGGGAGGAGTGGGGCTGGGGGGCACCCTGGATGATTGTGATCCCAGCCACAGCCACAGAGGGGATCAAGTATAAAATGCCTGACCTATGAGGCCTGCTTTCTGAGCTCTGGAGGGGACTGGAGCATCGAAGCCAGAGCTAGGCTCAAATCTCAGCCTGTTAGAAGTGGGAGGGGGCTGCAGGGTGGACATGTGGAACAGGGGACGGTCCTCTGTGGGCCTCGAAGGCAGGAATAGGGCCAGTGGGTGCCCATGGTGGGAAAGTGGGTTTCAGCTTTATGTCAAGAACTTCCTGAAGCTTAGAGCCCGCCTTCTCCTCATCATTCAGTTCTCGTCCCCAAAAGCCACCCCATGATCCTGGAACAACCTTTCCAGCGCACCGGTTTCTCCTTTCTTATTCAAACTGTTTCACAAATACATTTGTAGACATTTATTGCATTTGTTCCTGTGGGCAGAGCCAAGACATCCCACTTTACAGATGAGCAAACAGAGGTGAGGTGCCTTGGTCAGGGTCCCAGGGCTGGAATCCAGTCCCTCCGGCCCCCCTAAGTTGGTGCCCTCGGCCCCACAGGAACTGGCCTGCCTGTGGCCTCTTTGTCAAACGGTCTCTGCGCAGCTCAGTCTGGTGTTTGGGCTCCGTCACCGGCCCTGCGTGTGAGGAATCAGGGAAGCTCTACGTGTCCTTAAAAGCCGAGTGTCCCCGCACCTCCCTCCCCAAAGTATTTTACTCGCAAGGTGGTGTGTCTCTTCGTACAGGTGCAGGACAAGGACTCAAGCAAAGCCCAGAGGGAGCAAGCAAGACTGCTGTGGTCGGATGCAGCTCCATTTTGTTCCACAGCATCTGCGCGGTCTCCCCTTCCTCCGCCTCCATCCTCCTGGCTCAGCTCAGGGCTCACCCCTCACAGGGGCCTCACTGCTGCCTGCCCCCAAACACCCCAGCCTTGTTAGAGATCCCTCTGGGTCCCCACAGCCCTTACATTTACGCATACAACCCGAAGCAGCATAGCACAAAGGTTAAGGGAACACAGTTCAGAACCAGCAGGTCAACACCCCCACCCCTCACTAGCTGTGTGAACTTGAACCAGTTGCTTAACCTCTCTGGGCCCATCTCATCTGTAAAACAGGAATGATAGCGGCTCCCTCTCCCAGGAGCAGCATTCCCGGAGATGACACATGTGAGAGGTGAGCGCTGGTGAACGGTGCTTGGAGAGGAGTGAGCGCTCGGCATGCAGCCCCGAGTTTACAGAGAGCCGGCTCTCGATGCTCCGGAACGGGGCCGGCACCCAGCAATCCAGGGCGGTCGCGAGGCCATCATCTCCCACACTGCCCTTGATAAAGGCCAGCTGGCTGTCGGCCGCTCGGTGAGAAATGGTGTGTCCCTTGCTCCTGACCCCCCGAGGCCTGGAGCACCGAGGGCACCCGCTAACCAGCTGATGCTGCGGAAGAACTCGCTAACCAGCTGTCGCTGCAGAGGAACCCGCTAACCAGCTGATGCTGTGGAGGGACCCGCTAACCAGCTGATGCTGCAGATGAACCCACTAACCAGCTATTGTTGCTGATGAACCCGCTAACCAGCTGATGCTGTGGAGGGACCCGCTAACCAGCTGATGCTGCAGATGAACCCACTAACCAGCTATTGTTGCTGATGAACCCGCTAACCAGCTGATGCTGTGGAGGGACCCGCTAACCAGCTGTTGTTGCAAAGGAACCTGCTAACCAGCTGTTGCTGCTGAGGAATGGGCCTCGTCGGGCCCCCGGGGCGGGAAAGGGAATTCGAAAGCCCCTCCCCCGTGCGGAAGGCAGAGCCGGGCGTTCCCTGCAGCGGAGGAGCAGCCGCACGTGGCTGTTTCCAACAAAACGCCAGTTATGGACACTAGAATTTGAACTTCATGTTATTTTCACAAGTCATAAAATGTTATTGTTCTGATTTTTTTCTCCAACCATTTAAAAACGGGGCAGCAGGGCTCCGCTCGAGGGCCGTTAGGAACCAGCGCCTGCTTAGACTCGGCCCGCCGGCCGGAGTCTACGGCCCTCGCCGCGCGGCTTCTCGGATTGGGCAGGCGGGGAGGGCGGGGCCGGGCGGGGGGGGGGGGGGGGGTGGGGCGCCGTGACGTGCGAAGGTCCGGATTGGTCCGCTCCGCGGCTGAGGGCGTGCGGCGGGATCGGCGCTCTGCCAATCAGCGCGGCGCTGCCGCCTCGCCCCGCCTCGCGCAGGCGTCCTGGTCGCGCGAGAAGTGCGCCACGCCCCCTGGCGCGCCCGGCAGCACTTCCGGGCAGAGGCGCGGCGTGACGTCAGGAGGAGGGCAGGTAGGTGCGGGCGGTGGGGCGGTGGGGCGGTGGGGCGGCGGGGTGGCGGGGCGGCGGGGCGGCGGGGCTCTGCGGACGCGGGCACAGGTCCCAGCCGGCTCCGCCCCGATCTCCGGGCCCCGGTCCTGCCCGAGGGCCCGTGGGTCCTGGCTGGCGCGGCTGCGCGGCGACGCCGGGGGAGCGGCGGGCGGCGGCGCGGTTCCCTGGGGCGGGAGGACCCCCGGAGACCCCCGCTGCTGAGGTCGGAGCACTCGCTCTGTGCAGGCACCCCCGGAAAGGCGGTCCTGTCGCCCCATCCGCTCTTTCCAGGCGAGGAGGTAGCTCAGAGAAGCTCAGACACTGGCCCCAGGTCACCCAGCCAGGGAGGGCCCAAGCCCGGGGAGCTGCCCCCAGACCTGGGTGGGCGCTTAGCCATTTTGTGGGCAAAAGCGCTTTGAGGCTGGAAGCCGCCCGAGGGAAATCTGGTCCAAGGGGCAGACCTTGCAGATGGAGGACCCGAGGTGGAGGGAGGTCCGGGTGCTGGCAGAACAGCTAGCATCCAGGCTTTGCACCCCAGCTCCTCCTCCCCATCAGCCCCTGACCCTGGGCCAGTCCCTTGAGCCCCGGCGTCGGCGTCCTGGAGGTAATGGTGACATGACACAGAGTACAGGAGGCGGGGACCCTGGGGAGTGCACGACTGAGGTGGCAGGAACGATCAGAGACCAAGCTTCTTGACGCCAGGGAGCCTGCACACTGTCTGGTTTCGTGCAGCCCGCCGGCTGATGATGGTTTTAATTTCTTAAATAATGGGAAAAATTCAAAAGGAGAATATTTTGTGACTGGTGACAATCACATGAAATGCACATTTCAGTGTCCCTAAATAAAGTTGTATTGGACTGCAGCCCCCCCCTGCCCCCCGTGCGTTTATACAGTGTTTGCAGCTGCTTTCGAGCTATGGCGGCAGCACTGAGTTCCTGAGATGGAGACAGAAATGTTTACTGTCTGGCCCTTGACAGAAAATGTGCCAGTCCCCATTCTAGAATACGCTTCGGTCCCTCATAGTGCCTCTCTTTGGAGTAAAGAAGAACTTCCTTTCATTTGACATAAAAGTCTCTTCTCCAAACATGCAGGGGGGTAGGGGGTCCTCCCACCCCCAGTTTAAGGAGCCCCTGCATTTGATGGCTGTGTCACCTGCACTGATTCTCGTGGCAGCTCAGCCGGTTGTCTGGGTGGTTCCTGCAGCCAGCATCCCCCAGGGGCAAGGCTCACCTCACAGCTCGAGATGCAGCGACGTGCGGCCTGGCCCAGAGACAGACTGCAGATGGGTGACCAGACACAGGGCGAAGTGTCAGGAGCTCCAGGAAAGGCGGGCGTTTAGGTTGGGGGTCAGACAAGGCCTCTGATGAACGTGATGTCTGAGCTGAGGCCTGTGACCAAGAGCGGACAGCTGGTGGAGGAGCTTTCAGGCCGTCAGCCTGTAGCTGCCGAGCCTTCAAAGGCAGCCGGGGAGCCAGGGTGACTGGAACAGAGTGAGCAAGGAGGGGAGGGGTAAGAGGTGGGCTGGGAGAGCCAGGCAGGGGCCCTATAGCCCATGGGCAGGGGGTTGACTTCATTCTCAAGGCGATGGGAACAACTGGAGGGGTTTAAGCAGGAGAGCCATAGTTCAGGTGGATATTCTAAGATCCTTCTGGCCCCTGTGAGGAGAACAGACTGTGGGGCTCAAGGGCGGAGCCAGGAGACTCGGCAGGAGGTGACTGCGCTGCTCCAGGCGAGCGGTGATGGGGCTCTGGACGGGGAGAAGGGCGGCTGTGAATGTGTGTCGGACGGAGAGCGCACAGGACTCTTTTTCTAAGCAGAAACGCTGCTCTTCCGAGGTCTCCTGCACCTGGAGGGGTCGGCTGAGCCGCCGCCACTGCACACAGCCCACTGCATCTTCACAGGAGGCCGCGGGCCCCCCGCCAGGCTCCCCAGGAGGACAGGACTGGTGGCGGGTCAAGGCCACACAATCGCTGTCTGCTCATCTTTTCAGATTGGCCGTGTTGAGGGTGAGGACCAGTAGGCAGCTGCCAGGATGGTGAGTAGCCGGGCATGTGCTCACTGGGCTGCTTCTCTTCTGGTCTCTATCAGACCCCCGTAGGGGCCCTGCCCTCCCCCCAGGGTCACCTCCCCTCCCCAGGCTTTCACTGCTCTTGATCTTTTGGTCCAGTGGTTCTCAGACTTTGCTGTGCATTAAAATCACCCAGAGAGCTCATTTCTTTTTTTTGATTTTCCTGTTAATGAGGTGAAAGTCACACAACAAAATTGGTCATTTTAAAGTGTATGATTCAGTGGCATTGAGTACATTCACAAGATTACGTGCCAACCACCTCTGTCTAGTTCCAAAACATTCCCATCACCCCAAAACGAGACCCTGTCGCCACCTACAGTCCCTCCCCGTCCCCTCCCCCACCCCCGGCACCCACCAGTCTGCATGTGTCTCTCTGGACTTGCCTGTTCTGGACGTTTCCTATCAGTGGAATCACACGCCACGTGGCTCATTGTGCCTGGTCCTTTCACTGAACGTGTTGTTTTCACGGTTCGTCCACAGTGTGGCGTGAATCAGGGCACCCTTCCTTTTCATGGCTGAGTAGTATTACACTGTAGGGATGGTCCACGTTGTGTTCATTGGTGCATCTGTCAGTGGGCATTTGGGTGTTTCCACCCCTTGGCAATTGTGTGAGTGATGCTGCTGTGAATGCACGTGTACAAGGATTTGTTTAAACACGTGTTTTCCACATGGCTTTTTTTTCCTCCCCAAAGCCTCAGTGCATGGTTATGTATCCTGGTTGTAGGTCCTTCTGGTTCTTCTGTGTGAGCCGCCACCTCAGCGTGGCCACTGACAGACAGGCAGTGCGGTTCCACCACCGGGAAACAAAGCCGGGCCGCTAGAGCGGAGGGCGCTGGACTTAACCACTATGCCTCAGGGCCGGCTCCTACATTGCTGTTTAAAAGCCCAGCATCCAGGGGCCAGCCCGGTGGCGCAGTGGTTAAGTTTGCACATTCCGCTTTGGCAGCCTGGGGTTCGCCAGTTCAGATCCCGGGCGCAGACATGGCACTGCTTGGCAAGCCATGCTGTGGTAGGCATCCCACATATACAGTAGAGGAAGATGGGCATGGATGTTAGCTCAGGGCCAGTTTTTCTCAGCAAAAAGAGGATTGGCAGTAGTTAGCTCAGGGCCAATCTGCCTCAAAAAAAAATAAACAAATAAAATAAAAAAGCCAAGCGTCTAGGCCCACAGCCCAGAGCAGGCAGTTGGTCAGAAGAGCTGGTGGGGTGGCCAGGCGTCGGGCTGTGTGCCATGCGGCCGCTTGGGGGGCTGCTGCAGCAGTTCTGCCCGTGTCTGGAGAGCCCCTCGCAGCCAGGGAGCCTCTCATTCCACCTGCGCCTCGGCCGTGCTACATGTCTCTCTGTGTGGGTGCAAGGTTAGCAGTGTCTCACTGTGAGTCACGGTCCCCAAGACTGAAAGCCACTGCTCCAGGAGAGTCTGGCCCTCGTGGAATTTTCCACGGCGATGACCAGGGGTTTTTCTCCCGAGTGTGTAGTCCCCGGTCAGACATGGAGCCGGGGCCGTGCCCCGCGCCGCCGCCAGGTCCCGTCAGGCCCTCAGGCCTCCCGAGCAGGTCTCCCCTGAGTCACGTGTCTCTCCTGCTCCCCAGGGCGAGAGGAAGGGCGTCAACAAGTACTACCCTCCAGACTTCAACCCTGAGAAGGTAAGGCCCGGCCGCACCGCGAGGATCCCCTCCCGGGCTCGCAGGCTCGCTGCAGAAGCGTGGGCGCCCCCAGGTCTCCCTGCCTGGTGATTGTCACTCGCGTCCCGGGGCGTCCTCTTGGCTGGCGGTAGACGCGGCTCTCAGCAGTGACCTTGTGCTCTGAGCCCAGCGTAGCGTGTGTCAGCAGAGCTCAGGGTGGGGTGTGGCACGCAGGCTCTGCGTCAGACTCCTCGCCCGCCGCGTGCAGCTCCTCTGGCCGCCTCCTTGTCCCCTCTGCCTGGAATCTCTTCCTCCTTAGACCACAGGCTCCTTCCCTTCCTTTAGGTCTCTCCCCACAGAAGGCCTCCCTGACCACCGTCTCCTTCTCTGTTGCATCGACTAGTGCTTTATTGCTCTTCGTAGCCCTTAGAACCCCCTGTCGTATCGTCCATTTATTTGCGTATTGCCCATCTGCCATCTAGGCGTCTCTAGGCTCAGTTTCCCCGTATGTTGGAAGCAGGAAGTAAAATGACATGACGTCACAGACTCGTTGGGGGGTTAACATGAGATGACGCCTATAGAGCGCCCAGTAAACGTTAGCCCGTGTTGTCATCTCACGTAATCCTCCCACAACACTGGGATGTGGTCACGGTCCTTGTCCCCAGTGACACATGGGGGAACCGAGGCTCAGGAAGGCAGAAGGTGAGGTCACTGCCCAGGGTCCCGCCGCTCTCAGCCCCTAAATGGGAGGGGAGGTTCAGACTCACGTATTCCTGATTCCAGCCCCATGTCTTCGGCAAGGCCTCAGCTGTCGCCTCCCTGCAGGACAGCAGGAGGGGGCCCCTTGCGGCCTGAGAGAGCGAGCCCACGCTCCCCCAGCTCGGCTGTGCTAACCCGCCCCCTCCTCCTTTCCGCATAGCATGGCTCTCTCAACCGGTACCACAACAGCCACCCGCTTCGGGAGCGGGCGCGGAAGCTGTCCCAGGGCATCCTCATCATCAGGTATGGCCCCATCAGCCCAGGACTGCTGCCCCCCATGCCCGGCGTCCGTCTCCAGGAGGAGGCCCTGCCCCGTCCGCCCACTGCTGCAGGGGCTTGGTTCTGTGCTGCAGAAGCCCTGTAGCGGTCGGCCGTTGCCGCATAACAAAACGATAGCATGTATCACTGCTCCCGAGTCTGCGGCTCTGCCGGGCCTCTCACGTGTCTGGGGTCAGCTGGCTGGGACTGGCTGGTCCAGCGTGACCTTGGCCTAGAGACTGGGCCCTGCTCCGCGTCTCTCCTCCTCCGCCAGCCAGCCTGGGCTCGTTCACGGAACGGCGTCAGGGCCCAGGAGAAAGCGAGCAGCGCCATGCCAGGCCTCGGAGGCTGGGACTAGCACGCGCACCGGCCCCTCTGCTCCCCGGTGCTCAGGGCTGGTCATGGTGCAGGGCTGGGCTGTGCAGCCCGCCTGCTGACAGGAGGTGTGCAGAGTCGCACGCAGGGGCGTGGGGCTGGGGAGCGGGGAGAGCAGCAGCCATTGGTGACCACCATCGAGCCAGGACAGGGGCCCTCCCCGCAGGCTCCCCTTGTTTCTGGCCCGCGCTCCGTGGCTCGTCCGTGGCAGGAAGCAGGAGCCAGCGTGTAGCCCCAGCCCCAGCCAGGCGAGCCCTTCACTGCCCCCTTCCCTGTCCCCTTCGCTGCCCCTTCTCTGCTCCGGGCTCTGCCCTCAGCCTCAGGCTCCACCCCAGGCCTCACAGAGGGTCTAGTGACAACATCACCAGAGGCGGGAATGTCTGTGGAAAAGGAGTCAGCAGGGCCTGAGGAGGCACAGGGCTCGAGGACCCTTCAAGACCCCGCCACGGGGCTGGCCCGGCGCTGTGGTGGTTGAGTCGTGCACTGTGCTTCAGTGGCCCCGGGGTTCGCAGATTCGGATCCCAGGTGCAGATCTACACCACTCATCAGGCCCCACTGTGGTGGCGTCCCGCACCAAAATAGAGGAAAACGGGCACGGGTGTTAGCTCAGGGACGATCTCCCTCACCCAACAAAAAACCAAAACCCCCGCCGCATCCCCACGCTGCCAAGTGCACTGCGCTGGCCCACCCGGGCCGCACACCACCACGTCCACTCTGTGCGCCGAGCCTGCCTCGTCGGGCAGTGCCTGCACCTCGCCTCGTTCGTTCCCCGAGGGCTCTGTAAGAGAATCCTGTCGCTGTTCCTGGAAAGCCAGGACCGTGTGTCGCAGCTAGAACCGTGACACAAGCCTAGAGGCAGGAGGACCCAAGTACTCTCGAGGTGGACCCCCACGCTCTGCGGCCTCTCCTCCTCTGCTCGGGAGTTTGGCCAGTGCTGCGGTGGGGCCCGAGGGACACTCCCCAGCGGGGTCAGCCAGCCCTGCCCCCGTTCTGTACCGTCCCGCTTGCAGGGCCCCTGCAGCATGGCCGCACCGGAGCCTGGGGTGTGGGGACCCGGGAGAGGCCCCCGCACCCTGCACACCAGCTGTTTTCTGTCGTGCAGGTTCGAGATGCCCTATAACATCTGGTGCGACGGCTGCAAGAACCACATCGGCATGGGTGAGCCACCCCGCCGTCACGTCCCTCACTGCCCGGCGGGAGAGACCGGGGTGCCCCGCTCAGGATGCGGGGAGGGGCCAGCCCCCGAGCGACTGGCGGGCTGTGGGCGCCTCATTGCGAGAAGCTAGGGGGCCGGGCTCTCAGTTCAGATCCCGTTGGCCACGTCCTAGCTGGGGGACCCTCTGGGCGCTTGAGCCGCCGTGTGCCTTGGTTTACCCGTCTGTGGTATTCAGGTGGTCAAGTGCCCCCTCTGGTGTATCTGGTGCTTAGCGCCTGGCACACTCAGGCCTGTGAACTTGGGGGCTGCTGCTTCCAGCACCTGGGCTGGGGCAGCGCTCGGCAGCCGTGAGCCCTCGGGCGGGTGACCGCACCCTCTCAGCGGCCGCATCTTCGCCGTCACCTGGGCTCTGGGCTCTGGGCTCCGGGCATGGCACCTGGCCCCAGGAGCAGCTCGCCCGCACATGGAGCTGGCAGCTCTTGGTGGGCAGGCCAACCCCTCATGGCCGCGGTCCCCACTGTCGAGAAGGGTGACAGAGCCCCCACGTGCCTGTCAGACCCCGCCTGGGCGTCTGCCCTGGAGGCCACCTTGGGACAAATGGCGGCTCGGCCTGACTGCACACAGGGCATCCTCAGGGCCACCAGCAGGCGGCCCACCCGCCCGGGCTGTTGTCCTAGTTTAAGCCCCTGTGTCCGATAAGCAAGGTCAGACGGAAAAGCCGAGACGTTCCCCAGGGAAGTACTGGCGCTGAGCTTGCGGAGCGGCCACAGCCCGGGCAAAGGTGCTGTCAGCACCTGGGTGATAGGTGGGGAAACTGAGGCCCAGGGCAAGGCGGCTGGCCTGAGGTCGAGTGGCTGGTCAGGGTGGCGGCAGGATTGGCACCTGGGCCCTCTGGCTCCCACCCGCCCTCCCCTGTGGCTTGAGCCCCTGTCACGCAGCCTGGACACGGCCCTTCCCACCTTGGACTTCAGTGCCCTCCTGAGGTGCCTCCCCTGTGGGGGGCAGTGCCACCTGTCTGCCCCCACCCCGGGTGGCCTGAACCCCAGCCTCTGCACTCTCCTCCTCCTCCCAGGTGTTCGCTACAACGCAGAAAAGAAGAAGGTCGGCAACTACTACACGACCCCCATCTACAGGTAGGGGCAGCCTGGGGGCATCAAGAGGGACGCGGGGTGGCCGCGGGGGGCTGCAGAGGAGTCTGAGCGGGAGAGAAGTGCACACCCTCTTCCTGATGGCCGTTCCCTGCAGACCTTTCCTGGAAACCATCCTGGTCTGTCAGGCACATTCTCCTGCCTAGAACCCTCCATGGCTCCCACTTTGCTCCAAGTAACAGTCTGAGTCCTCCCACAGCTCTGCCCTGCCCCCTCCCTGCCCCACCTCCTCCCACTCTCCTTTTCTGCCTCTGCTCCAGCCACAGGCCTCCAGGCTCTCATCCCTCACACCCCAGGGGTCCCTCCTCTGGAACACTCTCTTACCGACGTCTGCAAGGCCCCTCCCTCCCCTCGGGTTTCTGTTCGCACACCCTCCCACGCTGAGAGGCCTTTTCCAAAGCGGCCGACACTGGCTGCTTGTGCATTTGCTCCGACGCAGCCCCCATGGGCACATCAGCCCCCCGCCCAAGGGCTGACGGCAGTGCTTGTCCCCAACGGCTGGCGCAGAGCCGCCACAGAGCAGCCCAGCCCAGAGAGTTTGTTGAATGAATGCATGAATGAATGACGAAGGAACAAACTCCAGATGGGAGGTCAGTTCTGGGGTGACGGGGTGCATCTTTCCCGCGCGCAGCTGTACCCCAGATACAGGGGTGGTCAGCAGACAGTTGTGACTGACGAGCATGGACAGAAGAGGCAGGCAGGGGTCCCCGGGTGGCCTGGGGCGCGGCCGCGGTGTCCTGACTGCCACCCACCGCCCGCCCAGGTTCCGGATGAAATGCCACCTGTGTGTCAACTACATCGAGATGCAGACAGACCCCGCCAACTGCGACTACGTGATCGTGAGCGGCGCCCAGCGCAAGGAGGAGCGCTGGGACATGGCAGAGAACGAGCAGGTGCTGACGACAGGTGAGCGTGCTGCCAGGGGAGCCTGAGGCCGGCTGGCCTGCGCCCCCGGTGGCCCAGGGCCCAGCGCGCTCTCCCTCCGCCACAGAGCATGAGAAGAAGCAGAAGCTGGAGACGGATGCCATGTTCCGACTGGAGCACGGCGAGGCCGACCGCGGCACGCTCCGCAAGGCCGTCCCCACACTGAGCCACCTCCAGGAGGCACAGAGTGCCTGGAAGGACGACTTTGCCCTCAACAGCCTGCTGCGCCGGCGGTTCCGGGTGAGCGCGCCCCGCCCAGGCACGACCCTCATCCCCGCGTCCTGGCACAGGCAGGCATTTTGCCCTCTGAGCCTCGGTCTCCCCATCCGTCACGTGGCTCCTGCCCCTGGGAAGAACGGCCCTGCTGTCAGCCGGTTTGCAGAGTGGAGGCCAGCTCCTCACACCCGTTCGTGAGCGTGTTCTGCTGTCCCCGGACCAAGCCGCCCAGTCAGCCCGCCCGCGCAGCAGTTCCAAGCTGTGCCCGCGGCCTCGTGAGGGTGGGAGAAGGGGGTTTGCTCCTAACAGAGCGGCAGGCCCGTTCTAGTGTGGCGTGTTTCAGGGTGGCGTGGAGTCACAGCGCAGGGGCCAACGCCCGCCCTCGGGGCACAGGCCCGGCTCGAGGGCCCTGCAGCATGGCTGCCACGGGCCACAGTGGCTCCACTTCGTGGGGCCGAGTTCCAGGGCACCAGGCCCCGGGGTCACATGACCATCACAGCCACGGGTTTCGGCCTGTGCCCAGAAAGTCCTGTGGGTCCGGCAAAGCTGTTCCTCTGCCTCCCTCTCCGAGCCCCACAGGCTGCCGGCTCCCGTCTCCCTCCTGGCGGCCTCCCGGCCTCCTATGCCCGTCGTTACTGGGAGTCGACTGCTCATGTTCCTGTTCAGCTGTTCAGCGTTCGCTGCTGAAGGCGCCCCTGCAGCCAGGCCAAGCCCGGGCTGCATCCCCGCCCCTCTGGTGCCTCCTGGTGGCAGGTCTAAGGACCCTCAGAGAGGACATCCCACCACCCTCCCCTCTCCACCTCGTTGCTTCCCATTGCCCCGCCTGCTCCCTGCCCTTCACTCGGTGGCTCGTCCTTCCAGAGACTCAGGCCCCAAGCAGTCAGCCTGGACACACCTCCCTGTCTGCTGTCAGGGTTGCCTCAAATGAGATCCAGAACCTGGCTGCTTCTACGGCCCCGTCATCTCCACCTGCACCTGCACGGTCCCTCCTCTCTGGTCTCCAGGCTCCAGCCCTCGCCCGCCCACCCCCCCCAGTCTGTGACCCCACAGCAGCCAGCAGGTGCCTGGGAGCACCTGAGTCAGTGCACGTCCCTCCTCTGCTCAGAACGCTTCCTGGCTTCCACTTACTTACACAAGCAGCCAAAGTCTTCCCTGCATGCCACCAAGCCTGAATGATGTGCCCTTTCCCGGTGCTCTTTCTGCTCCAGCCACACTGGCCTCTTCACTGTTCCTCAACTGCTCCAAGCATGCTTCTGCCTCAGGGCGTTTGCACAGGCTGTTCCTTCACCTTGGAACACTTTTCTTCTAGATACCCACATGGCTCCCTCCCTCAGACATAATCTCAGGGAGGCAGTTCCTGGCCCTCCCCCCTCCCCTGCACCACGTTTAAAGGTGAACCCCAGCCCACCGTCCACACCCTCTCCACATTCTCTCTCCTCCCACTTGGTCTCTCGTCCACTAGAATGTCAGCACCAGGGCCCGGGTTCGGGCTGCACTCTGCCACACCCCACATCTACAACAGGCCTGACACGACGGGCGCTCTAGACGTCTGTGGGACGAGGGAGTGAGGGACCGAACGATACACGCGGTAACGATGATGCTGAGGCAGTGCACGGGTGGAGGCACGGCTCTGACACTCCCTCTCCACAGGAAAAGAAACGAGCCCTGCAGGAGGCGGAGGAGAGGGACCAGGCGCTGCAGGCCAAGGCCAGCCTGGCCATCCCGCTGGTGCCCGAGACCGAGGCCGACCGCAGGCTGGCCGCCCTGCTCAAGCTGCACACCCTGGACTGTGCGTGGCTGGGGGCGCAGGGTCGGGCGGGGGGCAGGGCAGGGGCGGCCCCGGCCCCCTCCGCCCTCCTTCCAGCGCCCTCACTTGCCCTCCCGCAGCCTATGAGGACAAACAGAGACTCAAGCGGACGGAGATCAGCCGCCGCTCCTGGTTCCCCCCGGCCGCGGCGCCTGGCACCGGCACCAGCACCAGCACCAGCACCAGCAGTGGCACTGGCAGCAGCGTCCTGAAGAAGCTGGCCCAGAGCCGCAGGCCTGCGCCCGCCGGCACACCTATCACCGTGGGCACCCTGGGCATCGTGCGGCGGCGCCCCCAGCATGCGGGTGGGATCCCCGGACTGGGGGGGCCAAGGGTGCCAGAGGGGACCACCCAGGACAGGCCTGCACACCCCCAAGACTGCTCTCAGGAGACCGTCGAGACCCCCCAGACCAGCGGGCCTGGTGGGCAGGAGGGGAGCGGTCAGCACAGGACCCCGTCTGCACCAGGCCCCTCCCAGGACACAGCCTCCCCTGCCCCCCAGGACCTGCGGCAGCCAGGCGGCCTCAGCTCCTCCCTGGTGGCCGACTACTCTGACTCAGAGAGTGAGTGAGCACCCCTGTGGAGGCGGCGGCACCCAGGAGCCCCCAGACCGCACCCCTCCCCGACCTCGACCTCTTGTGGTGCCGCAGCTCTCATGTATTTGCACCTGGAGAGGGTGTCTGTGCCTGGTGGGACCCCCACATTAAAGCCTTGGGTCTTGGCCCCTGCTTCAGGTTATTAGGGGGGCCCAGGGGCAGCCCCCACCACCACTCAGCCAGGCCTGGGGGCACTCAGCCACAGGTGCTGATGCTGCGACCACAGCCAGGGTCCCCATCATCTTGCCCAGGGTCTGAAGGTAGTGGCTCAGGTCGGCCTGCAGTAGGGGCAGGCTTCCTAGGGGAGGTGGCACCCGCTGAGTGTGAAGGGTGGAAAGGGAGCAGGGGGCACACACCCAGGACCTGTGCCAAATGCAGCTGGGGCTGGAGCACACAGGTGGAGGCTGCTCCGTGTCCCCGGCCCATGGGGGCACCTTGGACAGGTCACTAAAAAGTCCCTAGCACGTCGCTGCTTTTGAAGGAAACGTACACGGAGCAGAAAATGGCCCAGAAGCAGGCGGGCATCCCCCGAACCTTGGAGCAGGAGGCTCCTTTCACAGAGGGTGGGGCCTTGCGTGTGATAGGCACTGTCCCAGCCGCTGGGGACACAGCGGGGGCCAAGCCGGGCCCGGGGGCTGAGGTTCCCGCCCAGCTCCTGCTGGCGCGGCTCCGCGGTGGGGGCCTGACCCCCGGGCCCCGGAGAGGTGGCGGGGCAGCAGGAAAAGTCCGTTCATTCTGGGAACCGCGCGTGAGGGCCACGGGAGCGCTCGCTCTGGCTGGAGAAGTCAGGCACCTAAGGGGGCCAGCCCGGGGGTCGAGGGTCCTGCTGTGACCCCGTAAGTCCGGTCAGGCGAACGCTGAGTGCAAGGCCCGGCCTCCCGCAGGCGCCGCAGGCGCCGCACAGGAGGCCGAGCGCGGGCGGGGCTGCTGGCAGGAGGCTGGGACGGGGCGGGGGCGGCCACGTGCGCGGCGGGCCCCGGAGCGCGCGGGTCGATGTGCGCACGCGCGCCGTCCGGGGCGACCCCGCCCCCCGAGCGCGCGGCCCCGTCCCGGTCCTTGAGCGCGGCGGCAGTATGGCGCTGGAGGCGATCCGCTACTCCCGGGGCTCGCTGCAGATCCTCGACCAGCTGCTGCTGCCCCAGCGCAGCTGCTACGAGGCGGTGGGCTCGGTGCGCCAGGCCTGGGAGGCTATCCGCGCCATGAAGGTGGGCGGCCAGGCTGGGGCGGGGGGCGCATGGGCTGGGGGGCCGGCCGGGTTTGGGGGCGCAGGGCCGTGATGGTGGGGGCGGCCCCCGTCCTGACCCGCGCCCCCCGCAGGTGCGCGGCGCCCCCGCCATCGCGCTCGTGGGCTGCCTCAGCCTCGCCGTGGAGCTGCAGGCCGGCGCGGGGGGCCCGGGGCTCGACGCGCTCGTGGCCTTCGTGCGCGAGGCGCTGAGCTTCCTGGTCACCGCCCGGCCCACCGCCGTCAACATGGCCCGCGTCGCCCGCCAGCTGGCCGACGCCGCCGCCCGGGAGGCCGAGCGGGAGGGCGCCACGGAGGAGGCGGTCCGGGAGAGGTAGGGGCCTGGGCCGGGCGCTACTCTGTGCGGAGGCTTTGGGCTCCTATTTGGGGCACAGCGACATGTTTTCCAGATGGGCAAACTGAGGCACGGCACGTTTAGTCCAAGGTTACACAGGCAGGGCTGGAGTCCACCGTCTGCAGCCTGGCCTCCGCATCTTTGGACTCAGCCCCTTGGCTGCGCCTCACCTGAGCATGCTCAGTCCTTGTCTGCCCTTGGAGGTCCTTTTCAGGGTTCTTTCCTCCTCCTGCTTTTTACATTTCAGGAATTTTATATCCTGTTCTGGTTCCTCCCTGCCCTCTTCTTTTTCCTCTCTTCCCGCCTTCCCAGGTACAGCGTTACTCTCCGTGGTGCTTGACTCCACCAGCCGGGCTCCTGCCTCAGGGCCTTTGCACGTGCCATTTCTGCCGGCCAGGTGTCCACAGAGCTAATACCCTGGTCTTCAGGGTTCAGGTTTCTGCCTTCCCCACCTCCTCACAATCCACCTCATCTCTTGCGCCCTGCGCCTGACTCCACTGTCTTTTCCTTCACTCTATGATCTGCACAGTCTGCTACCCCACGCCAGTGTCAGCTCCCTGGGAGCTGGGACATTTATCTCGTTGTGTCCCCCGGTGCCTGGCCCACAGGAGGCGCTCAGTAAACACGTGTTGCATGATCGAGTGGAGGGCCAGGTGGCAGCGGCAGAAGGGTGCAGGCCGAGGGCCGCTGCAGGCAGGTCGGAGCAGGAAGTGCTCCTGCGGAGCCTCCATGGGAGGGAGGAGGGGCTGGCATGGGCCCCTGGTCCTGGTGGCTGGCGCCCAGAGCCCCTCGTCGCCCCCAGAGTGATCCGCTGTGCCGAGGACATGCTGGAGAAAGACCTCAGGGACAATCGCAGCATCGGGGACCTCGGAGCCCAACACCTCCTGGAAAAGGCAGCCCCCGGGGGCGGCAAGGTGACTGTGCTGACCCATTGTAACACTGGGGCGCTGGCCACCTCTGGCTATGGCACAGCCCTAGGTGAGTGCACATCCATGGGGATGGCGTAGGGCCTTTTGTAGATGCAAGAAGAAGGAACAAAAGCTAATTTGCCCACCAAAAAAAAGTAAACTTATTAGTTTTTGTACAGAAATAATTAAGAGGGTTGTTTTCAGGTACGGATGGACCCAGGGTCTCAAATGCTAGTATCAGGACCCATCCATCCCAGTGCCCAAGCTCTGCCCTCCTCCTCACACTCCATGGGTCAGCAGGGGGGCTGCCAGCATTTAGATCAAGAGGAAAAGAGCCAAGGGTCTCCCTGCTGACTGGGCCAGAAAAGGCTTCTTGCATCTCAGGGGAGCTCACAGGGTCAGCTGCCCATCCAGAATTAGTCAGTCAATGGGCACAGCCTGAGCCAGACAGTGAGCTGAATGTGGACTCCAAGAGGACTGAGGAGAAGGGCCTGGACCCCCACAAAGAAAGATTGGGGGAGCTGTGACAAAGAGGGGGGACTGGGTCCTGGGAGGTAAGGTAGCAGATGCCACTCCACTCTCAATCCTCAGGAGTTTTCCCTGCCTGCCTGGGTCCCACCGTCATGCGTGGGGACTGAGGCCTTGATGGCAAGACATTTCTTCATTCACTCAACAAACATTTTGTAAGCATCTGCTGTGTGCCCTTCATTCATGCATGCGTGCATTCCTTTATTCACTCAACAAACATTGATTCAGCCCCGACTGTGTGTCAGAGACAGTTCCGGGCGCAGGGGACCCAGCAGTAACAGTGTCTGCCTGAGGAGGAGGGACAGACACGCCCGTGTAAGGCACAAACCTGTACAGTGCATTCGGAGGTGACGAGTGGGTGGAGGAGCAGGGAGCGCTGGTGGGGTCCACCGCAGCCAGCGGCCGTCCTGCCATCTGTCCCCTCCGGCCTCGCGGGCCGGGCCGCAGGTGTCATCCGCTCGCTGCACCGCCTGGGCCGCCTGGAGCGTGCCCTCTGCACGGAGACGCGGCCCTACAACCAGGGCGCGCGGCTGACGGCCTTCGAGCTGGTCTACGAGCAGATCCCCGCCACACTCATCGCCGACAGCGCGGCAGCCGCAGCCATGGCCCAGCGCGGCGTGTCCGGTCAGCGGGGCAGGCCCAGGGGACGTGTCCTGGCGGGGGCGGGGCGCCAGGCGCAGGCCGGGTCATGACCCCAGCGTCTCGCTCCCCAGCCGTTGTCGTGGGAGCTGACCGCGTGGTTGCCAATGGCGACACGGCCAACAAGGTGGGCACCTACCAGCTGGCCATTGCCGCCAAGCACCACGGCATCCCCTTCTACGTGGCCGCCCCCAGCTCCTCGTGTGACCTCTGTCTGGAGACGGGCCGGGAGATTGTCATCGAGGAGCGCCCCGGCCAGGAGCTGACAGACGTCAGCGGGGTCAGGGTCGCAGCGCCCGGTAAGCCATCTGCTCAGAGTGGAGGGGCATCTGTGCCGGGACAGCCGGCGCCTTCACAGGGCAGGTGGCCCTTGGGGTGGCAGCCGCCTTCTGACTCACGGGCCGCTCCTTCAAGCCGTTTCTTGGAATGGAAGCGTCTTGGAGGTCAGCTTCAAGGTCAAACTGTCTTGCGAGAGAACAGACACCTGGTAGCGGTGCCACCGCGGCCGGCCTGGGTGCCCTGTCCCCAGGCCCTGGGTGCCCGTCCCTAGCATGGGTCGTTAGGATGACCTCCCTCATAGGCCCATGTGCTGTGGGATGTGGTCCCTGGCCCTCAGTCAGGGCTCATGGAACATTAAGCCTGTGATGGAAACCTTCTCTAAGGAGACCCGTTAAGGTCCCTCATCCTGCGGACACCGTGGGGCCACCCCGTAGTCCACGTATAGAGTAAAAATCATTGTCTACCGCCAAGCAGAGGACATTCCTGACGCTCTGTTCTCTCCTCTGATCACTTACAGCTTTTTAAAGATAGACCCTTAATTCCAAAACTTTTTTTTTGGTGTCACTGCTTTCCTGGAGGCATAATTAGCACTGGTCAAAATCCAGAAGACCGTGGAAAGCAGGGTTGACAGTCGCCCCGCCCTGCCCTAAGAAAGCTGGGGCCAGCAGGGTACCAAGGAGGAGTGACAGCCAGGTGCAGTCGGCAGCCCCAGGACTCTGCTCCAGCCAGCGGTCACAGGGACGCAGACCCGGGGTGCGGGTCTTCTGGTTTTTCTAAGAGAAGCCTCACATTTTTTCACGTATGAAATTGCCCACGTTTTGAAAGCTGGCTGCTAATTCGGTGGTCCTAAAAAAACTGTGAGCAGAGAAAACAGTTACGGCCCCCTTTGCGGCCTCCTGTGTAAGAAGCTGCTATGCACTCAGCACGTGCTTTCAAGGGCCTGGCCGATGCTGGCTGCCACGCAAGGTGCAGAGACACAGGTCCCTCATGGAGCTGACAGTCCGGTGGACGAGACAGACAACCAAGGAGACAATAACAGTTATAGTGTATGTTGGAAGGGGGTGAGGACTGAGGAGAAACAGGCAGGCACAGAAGGGTGTGGGAAGTGTCCGTGCCAGGGGTTTAGGCAGGCTGATCAGAGAAGTGCCCAGTGAGAAGGGGACATTTGAGTAAAGACTTGAAGGAAGTGAAACAGCGAGTCATGTGCATATCTGAGGCACAGGGGGCAGCCTGTGCAAAGGGCCTGAGGTGGATTTTTGGAGGTTCTTAAAGGGATCCTTGGAGCAGGCACAAGTGGGGTGCACGTATATAAAACTTTGAAACCTTCTTCTTGGACGAGGACAGTCCAGGAACTGTGGGGGCTCTAAATTTGTTACTGGGTGCCAAAGCCCATGCCTTTGTGCACTTTTGGGGTGAGCATCCCCAGATTGTCAAGGATTCCCCAGCTCCAAGAACCACTGTGGGGGGGACAGGTGACAACAGCTTGAGAACTATCACTGAGCCACGTGCCTGCCTTCTTGCCTCCCCTCTCCCCCCGCAGGGATTGAGGTCTGGAATCCTGCCTTCGATGTCACCCCCCATGACCTCATCACCGGCGGCATCATCACGGAGATGGGCGTCTTTGCCCCCGAGGAGCTCCGGGCAGCCCTGAATGCCACCGCCTCCTGAGTGGGGCACCCTAGATGGAGCCCAGAAGTCACCGGCCGGGCTCTGCATACTCTGCCCCGATCCTCCTAGATTTTATACTAAACTTATTGAATGGCCTGCCCAAAGCTGACCTCCTTCCCTCAGCCACACTTCCTCCTAGAGCGGGGAGAGCAGACAGGGCCTTTGCACGGCCCTTAAGAGCCCAGCGGCTGGAGCCAGGCTGCCCGAGTTCGCCTCCCAGCTCTGCCACGTTTTCTGCTGTGTGATCATGGCCAAGTCACTTCACCTCTCCACGCTGTGGTTTCCTCACAAATGGGGATCTTACTAGTTCCACCCTGTTAGGGTGCTGGCAGGGCTGGGACTCTGCAGGGGTGCCCAAAAGGTCGGTAATCAAGATAAGTAATAGTTTCATGCAATATTTTTTAAAAATCAAAATTCCCGCAAAAACAACCTGTGATAAACAAAATAGCAAGATTTTAAATAGAATGGAACCCTGACCTTAGACACCTTGAAGGTACTGACCTCACCTCTGTTACTGGCCCTCGTTCCAATAAAACTTTATTCACAACATCAGGCAGCTGGGCAGCAGGCTGTAGTTTGGTGATTTGATTTTTTTAATAAAATATTATTTTTAAGTGTTGAAAATTATCTTGATCATTGGAAGTTTTTGGCACTCTCTTAAATTTTGCCTCACCCGAGTCCTAGACTGAATTTTGTACATAAAGAGCATGAAACAGGGTAAGTTTTACAAATAAGCGCCCAGTAAATGTTAACTTGCCTTTGTAACCTTTCCTTTGAAACTCCGGAAACGCTGCCTGTGATCCACCACTTTTGCCATGTACTGTCCCTGTAATTCTTTGCCACGTTGTATCCCGTGAGCCTTTGCGCCCTCTGACCCCACTGTATCCCACCGTGCCCTGCGCTTTCCGGCTGCCGGGGCTCACGGCCACGCCTCTTCCGGCGCATGCGCGACCATGGCGCAGGGGCAGCACAAGTTCCAGGCGCGGAAGCCGGCGAAGAGCAAGGCGGCGGCGGCGGCGGCGGCGGCGGCTTCCGAGCGGAACCGGGGCCCGAGGAAGGGCGGTGAGGAGGGGTCCGGGGGCTGGGGGTGAGGCGGGCCCGGGGCTCCCCCGCCTCACGCGAGCGCGTCTCTCTCCAGGCCGTGTCATCGCCCCCAAAAAGGCGCGCATCGTGCAGCAGCGGAAGCTCAGGAAGGCGAGTGCGGGCGAGGGAGGGAGCCGGGAGGGGCCCGGAGCCGGCGGGGGCACTCGGGAGGGAGGGAGGGGCCCGGAGCCGGCGCGGGGCCTGGGAGGGAGGGGGGCTGGGGAGGGGCCCGGAGCCGGAGGGAGGCGGGGCGGGGGGGGGGCGCGGGGAGGACCGGAGATGGAGCCTAGAATCCGCTCAGGGACGAGGGATGGAGCCTGGAGGACTCCCTGCTCAGGGAGCGTTAGTTCCGTCCCCCGTGCAGTGGCGACAGCATCATCACCTAGCATTTAACAGGTTTCTAGGCCTGGCAGGCCAAAAGTATTCAACGCAAGTCAGCTGCTGTGGTTGTTAACGTTCTGCAGCGGGTGGCATGGGAAAGGAGGTGAAAACTGCACCTTTGCAGGAAAGCAGCGCATAGTTGGGGAGAGTCGCAGCTTCAGGAAGGCTGGTGTTTCTTTGCCCTGAGCCTCTCCCCTGTGCCCTAGTCGGAGAGCTAGCGCCTTCCTCCCAGACTTATAGGGAGTCAAGGTCACTAGGCACCTGTAAGCGCTGAGAACAGCGTGGGGCACAGTAAACGATGGCTGCTGTGGCCATTGCTGTCGTTTTCACGTCTGTCTTTAAATGTGGCTTCGTTATATGTAGGTGAGTAGTGTTGAGTGTACAAAGAAGTTACAGAGACTTAAGACTGGTTTTGGTGGAGTCAGATCGCAGCCTGTATCGTCATCCGTGTGCCAACCCGCCCTGCAATCTTGAGCAAAGTGCTTCGTGTCCCGGAGCTCAGTTTTCTCCCACCCAGGCCCCCAGCCACCTGCTTCCCTCCATCTGGTGGTGGGCGAGGCGTGTGTCTCAAACTCAGCATGTCCAGAGCCAGGCCCTGAGTCCTCCTCTGCCCCGGCCCAGGGTCCTGCTGTGGTCTCCATTCCGGATCCTCGGGGTCGTTCTTGAGCCCTTTTCCTCTCACATCCAGGTCGGATTCCATCGTTTTTGCCTTTAGAATTATTAGAATCTGACCACCTGGAACCATGCGGTCTGATTGCCCCCTCGTTGCCCCCTCAGGACCTGGAGGTCGGGATCCGGAAGAAGATCGAGCATGATGTGGTGATGAAAGCCAGCTCCAGCCTGCCCAAGAAGCTGGCGCTGCTGAAGGCCCCCGCCAAGAAGAAGGAGGCAGCCTCCTCCTCCAAGACGCCTTCCTGAGGACAGCAGCCCAGGGAAGACCATGCGCACTGTGGGGAGCAGGAGCCATGCGCCCCAGAGCCTCAGGTGGCACTTCGAGCTTCACTGGGCCGGCCCTTGCGCCGGTGACCAAGCAGCAGGTCCATAGAGTGCCTGGAACTCAGCAGAGGCCAGAGGGGACCAGCACCAGCTCCCGCGGCCCCCTCCCCTCTCCAGGTCCTGTCTCCACAGTTTCAGCCTGAACAATAAACCGGACTCTCCCTCCTCCTGCATCGTGCACTCTTGTGAGCCAGCCAGCACTACCCCAGCACTCTCCCCAGGGACTTCTGTGCTTCTAGCCTGGGGGTCACCCTCTGCCAGGGACGAGCCAGGTGTCCAAGGGAGCCACTTTCCCTGTGGAGTCAGGAGGGGCCGCTGGTCTGGTGCCCTCCCTCTGCTGGTGGTTGGGCTGGCAGGCTGCGGGCTGGGCGACACTGACTTGCTATCTGGGAGAGGTGGTGGCGCTTGTGGGTGCAGTTGGCTGCTCCCCCCGAGGTGGGTGACTGGTCCCCTGCTGGCCCATCCTTGCCTGGCCAGCCTCACCCACCTCAGATGTGTTTTTTTTTGGTCCCACACACAGTGGTGTTTAAAACTTCTTGAACCAGCAACGTTTCTTTAGAAAGCAGGGGACAGCCACTGTGGAAGACAGTTTGGTGCCCTCTCAGTAAGTTCAACATAGGTTTGCCACGTGAGCCAGCGGTCCCACTCATAGGCACACACACAGAAGAATTGAAAACAGATTCAAATGACAACTCGTACATATGTGGTCACAGCAGCACTGTTTGCAGTGGCCCAAAAGCGTACACAGCCCGTGTGTCTCTCAGCCCGTCAGCAGACAAACAGGATGTGGTCACGCGGTGGAATATTATTCAGCTGTCAAAAAGGAAGGAAGCGCTGATTCCTGCTACGCTGGGCATGAAGCACAATTGCTCGGTGAGAGCAGCCGGTCCCAGAAGGCCACAGACAGTGGTTCCACTGATGTGAAATGTCCGTGACAGGCAAGTCCAGAAACGTGCAGATCCGCGGGGGCCAGGGGAGGGGTGGGGAGTGACTGCTCACGGCGACGGGTTTTTGCAGAGCTGCTACAGATGTTCCGGAACTAGATAGACATGGCTGTGAGATACTGTGAATGTACTAAATGTCGCTTGGTCGCGCACTTTTAAACGATGACTTTTATAGGTGAGTTTTAACCATCAAATGGAAAAGGCAGGGGCAGCAGTTTCACACACAAAATCGTAACTGACATCTCGAACAGTCGGGAATGGTGGCAGCTGAAGCAGGGCCCTGGCAGTTTGGGGTCCCTTGCAGGGTGGTGGGGGGGGGGCGGCATGGGCCACCTCGGCGGGCAGGGCTGACTTCCACCCTTCGAGAGGGTCCATTCTGCCCCTTGGGTGTTTATTGCACCCCTACTGTGTGTACAGCCTGGCGCACACTGGGCTGGAAGGGCTGAGAGCTGACGCTCTGGTGGGCATAACGGGAAGCCCCAGCCCCCGCCTCCGCCCTGTCCTGCCTCCTGGCCTTCTGCACCTGCTGTTCCCTCCTCCTCTCCACGTCCTCCCAGAGAGCCCTTCTCTGTCCCTGGCCCCCAGGACCAGCCACTGTGCCCCTCCCATCCGTCTGCAGCTCCGGGCCCTGCAGCTCCGGGCCCCGCCTTTGCCAATTCACTGCTGCCCCAGCTGCGGGACGGCGCCCGGGCTGCCCGGTTGACAGGCGCTCCTGGAGGGAAGGGATCCCCCCACCTTGCTGCAAGGAGGGCCACGTCTCGGTGACTCCGCGGCGACCGCTCTGTGCATCCTCTCCACACAGCGCGCCCTTCTGGGCTGTGCGGTTGTGGCCTGGTGTGTGCCTTGTCTGCTCCGGGACCGGGAAAATCTGACGGCCACGTACAACCGATTCCAGCCCGTCCGGCAGAGGGTCCGAGGACAGCCCGCCTCCCACGTGCAAAAGCCAGTGTCCGTCCGGCCGCACGGGTGTTTATGCCCAGAGTCTGATCTGTGAGGGACCTGTTCTCCAGACGCTTCTGAGCCAAGTGTAGCATCTGCCTGGTTCACACGAGTTCAATAGCAGTGTTGGCCCAGGCTCGTCTTCACTGTCTGTCAGAGTCACGATTTCCTCTTGGGATGGTTTCCACCTTTCCCCTGTCATCCTCGGTGTCCCTGTCCACCGGAACCTCAAAGGGCCTGGGCTGGGACCCGTGGGCTTGGGGCGCCATCCGGGGCCTCCTGCGGCCACCAGGAGGCGCCGTGAATCCAGGCCAGGCCCACGGATGGCCAAGGGCACTGTCCACTGGCTCCCTTTGTCCCTCTGACCCCAGCCCCTCTGAGGAGGACCCCAGGGGCGAGGAAAGGCATTCAGGCGCGACAGGCATGGGGTCTGGAATGTCACCCACTCGTTCCCCCTCCACCTCCCCAGACAGCATCAACTTCCCGTTCCCGCCCTGGGTGACTCCTCCAGCCGAGTGCCTGCCTTGCACCTGCCCACCAGCCCCCCTGCTGCTGGCTCGGAGAGCCCGGACTCTTGGAAACCCCCTCACCTCGCGGCCTAGGCCAGTTTCTGCCACTTCCTGGCTGTTTGACCTTCAGCAAGTCCCTTCACCTCTCTGAGCCTCAGTTTCCCCATGTTAAATGAACCCTAACCCACCCACCCCCGTGGGGAATTCGGGAGCCTGAAAGCGGAGGGCCTCACAGGTGTGATTGGAGCTGCCGCGCCGAGTCCCAGGGGAGCCAGCCGAGCCCAGCGGCCACCAACTCCCTGCCTGCCGGACCGAGGTCCCTGCCCAGCTGCTTCCGGCCCTTCCTCCGCCGTCCCGCGCCGCCTCCAGTGCCCGTTTTTCCAGGCCGGGTGCTGATGCTCCCCATGACTTTGTGCTTGGAAAGGGGAGGGAAGACACGGAGGAAGCAAGCCTCCAGCTGGGCGCCAGGGGCCGCGGGGACCAGGAAGCGAAACCGCCCGGCCGGTTCCTGCAGTCATGGCCGGGGCCCGCGCGGCTGGCAGAGGGAGGGGCTCCGGGGAAGGGAGGGGACGGGGCGGCGCCCATAGATCGCTGGCGGCTGGGCTCCAGGGTTGCCCGTTTCCCGTGGGTCTTGAGGACACGTGGGCTTCGGGTCAGGAGCTGCAGATGCCTAGACAGTGAGCTCACGGCGGCGGCCGGCGGGCAGGGTGAACGCAGCTTCCGTTTCCCTGGAGCCCCAGCTCGGCTGCCACAGAAGGGAGGACGTGAGCGGCTGAACCCCCAACCTCGCCTCTCCTGAAAGTGCCGCTGGCAAGAGGCACGTCTGAGATAGGCCTAGAGACCTCATCCTGGGGGCACCCCCATCTTCCCAGGGGCTTTTTGACCCAAGATCGCTGTGTGGCCTTGGGCAACTCTCTGACCCTCTCTGGGCCCCATTCCCCTCATCTGTAAAATCAGAATAGAGTTGGAATAGAATCTTGGTGTTTCCAAAATTCTGCCTTTGATCTCCAGCCAATGTGACAGGACCAGCCCACCCACCTGGGCTTGAATGCTGGCCTTGGGCAAGCCACCTTTCTGGGCCTCTGTTTCCTCATCCGTCAGATGGGGATGATGACAATATCCGTATCTACTGTTAGAGAATAAAAGAATGCCTCCCCACCCTGCGATGACCCATTCTCGGCTCCTCCTCCACACCCACTGTTCCCCCGGCCTGGAGTGGCCTCTGATTCAGCATCTGGGGACCCCCCCTTGGAGCATCCTCGGGGCTGGGAGCCGGGCTCAGCTGTCGTCGTCACAGACCAGATGCTGAGGGGGTCCCCGGGCCCATGTGTGAGGGGGGCGCCTGGGGCTCTGTCTCTGCCTCAAGTCCTCTGCAGGCGGTGCACGTTCCAGGAAGCCCAGGCCTCCAGGCTGGGTGGCTCAGGCAAGGACCCCCACCCCCACCCCTGCCCCGCCCTGAGCCTTGGTTTCCTTGTCTGAGAAAGGGAGGCACTGGTCCCCACTGTGCAGGTGGTGGAGGGCTCACACTGGGTGACGTGTGGACAGCCGGAGCGCCCTGGAGCGGTCAGGACGCTATCATCACTGCTTTCTGGTGGCTTCTTCCCAAGGCCACCGCCGTCCCATAGGAATGAACCCAAATTCATTTACATTATTTATCATCCATATTTCAACGTGAGCAATATTAAAAATTTCTAATGAGGAATTTTACCTTTTTTTTCCTACCAAGTCTCAGAAATCCGATCTGTGTGTTCCGTTTGTAGGTCAGCGCCGTTCGGGCCAGCCCCATTTCAAGGATGAAAAGGCCACTTATGGCCGGTGGTGACAGCGCAGGTCGGGGGGACTTTACTGAATGGTGGGTTGGGGACTGGCCAGAAAGCGCAGCTGTGAAACGAAGTTCCTGGAAGGAAAAAGCCAGAGTTTCCATATGAGAAGGGGTGGCGGCCGTCAGGCCACTGAGGGGCCACCCTGGGTCTTTCCTGCTCTCTAGGTAATTTCGAATGAACAGGAGCAAAGCTGAGTTGGGTCAGTCAGCAAGCTCCAGGCTGAGTGGCTGCTGTCCGCCCGCCGGACAGGTGCTGGCGGCACCGCGGCGCCCGGATCAGACGGGCCACCGCGTCTGGGGGGCTCCCGGCGGAGAGAGCGGGGCCGGAATCGAACCGCTGCCGAAAACAGATCCAGAAACGTAACGATGGTGGAGGGAAGCGGGGCGGAGGAGACCGGCAGGGCTCTCCGAGGACACAGGGAGGAAGGATGCGGGGGCGGGGCCGGCTTCCGGGCCAGAGAGCGTGGCCCCGACCAACCGGGTCAGAAAAAAACAGAGGTGGTCGGACTGGACTTGTATTACGTTGAATTAGGACACTGACATTTCAGTAGGTCAGAAATAGCCGAAAATCCAGTGTCATATGACCACGTAATGGTTAGGGCGTAGAATGGATTAGGGGTTCTTAGCTTGGGGCTCAAGGATGAGCTGGAACTGGGCTCTGTTTCTAGAGAGGGACTCCGCAGCCCCCATGAGGTCTACCAAGGGGCTTGGGATGCCCCCAACCCCCCCCTCCAAAAGCATCACAACTTGACTGGCGTCCAGAGAGGCTGAGAAAGTTCCTCGCATCACACAACCCAGACGGAGGAGGGGCCGCGCTGCTGCCCGGGGATCCCGCAGCTCCGTCTCGCTCCCCGGCCGAGCCATGTGGATTGTCCCCTCGCGGCGCCCGGAAGCGACCCTCAGTAAACAAAGCCGTGTGTGGGCGCAGCCCCAGCTGCCCCGGGCGCGCTGTCCAGCCCCCGGGGTGGGGGAGGAATGTTGTGAATGAACCCGGGACCCGCCCCGAAACTCCGCGAGAGGCCGGCGCCGCGGGGGTCCTCCTGCTGTGATTGGCCGCCGGCGCCCCCAGATTGACAGCGCCGTTCGCTGAGCGCTCTGATTGGGCCGCCCTGGAAAGACAGGCAGCTCCTGAAACGAATGAGCAGCGGCATCCTGGAAAAGCGTCTGGAGGTGCAGCCAATGGCGGGGGAGGGCCTCGGAGGCCGAGGGGGGTGCCAATGGGGACGGGCGGCGGGGGCGGGACGGCGGCGGAGGATAAAGCGGCGGCTCAGGCAGCTTCATTGTTGTGAAGAGCCTTAAAGGGGCCGTATCGCCCGGCTGGCCCGGCGCGGGGCGGGGGTGGGTGCGGCGGGGGTCCCCGGGCGGCCGAGCGCGGAGGAAAGAGGGAAGGTGGGCTGGCGTCGCGGGAGCCGGCGAAGCGGAGCGGGCATCGGACCGACTAAGAGACCCCGCCCCGGCCCCGGCCCGGCCGGATGGACCCCCCCGCGGCCAAGCGGAGCCGGGGCTGCCCCGCGGGACCGGAGGAGCGCGACGCCGGGGCCGGGGCCGTGCGCGGCCGGGGCCGGCCCGAGGCGCTGCTGGACCTCAGCGCCAAGCGAGTGGCCGAGAGCTGGGCCTTCGAGCAGGTGACCGCGGGAGGGGGAGGGGCGCGCCCCCAGCCTCTTCCCGGGCGGCCTTCTCCTCCCGGTCCGTCCCCCGACTCCGGAGCTGCCGCCGTCGGATACGCCCCCGGGGACCCCCCCGAGACCCCCCCCTCGCCCCGCCCCGAGTCACCGCGCGTACTGCCACCTCCCTCGTTCAAGCCCCGTGACCCACCCCATCCCGTCTCCGCCACCCCTGCCCTCCCGCGCGCAAGACCCGGGGGTCCCTCAGCGCCCGGATCCCGACTCAGGACGCTTCCTTCTCCTCCTGCCCCATGGTCCCCTCGCGGCCCTGGGGACCCCTCTTTCCCACCTCGTCCTCCTCCTCCACTTAGGGCCCCCATCCAATCCTCGCTCCTCTCTCCAGCACCCACAAGCCGCCCCCACTTGGCGACACCCCCTTTCTCAGCCCCTCGAGTCTCACACTCACCTTTCCTGTTCTCCCACCCCAGGAAAGGACTCCCCCATTTCTACAGACCTCAGCCTCCAGAACCCACCTGTCCCATGGGGACCCCCCCAGTGCTCCAGATCCTTCTCTCAGGCCCTGCCCCTCAGCTCCACTCACCCTTCCCCGCCCGCCCTCCCAGCCATCCCAGTCCGTCCAGAGGTGGCAGCGGGGGCGGGACCCGGGGCTCAGGACCAGACAGGTGCACCTGGAACCCCACCTCTGTAGTTTCTAGGGGCTCTGCCAGGATGCCCCAAGTTTGGGGCAGTGGAAGTCTCCTTTCCCAGCCTCAGTGTGGGCCCCTGAGGAGCTGGAGATGTGGCTTGGACCAGACGTGCCTTCTGCAGCCCACCCTACCCGGCACCCCCCCCCCACCTCCCCCATCTGACTGTGAGGGGCGTCCCTTGCTTGCTGGCCTCTCCAGAGTTAGGAAGTCTGCCGGGACTGGCGGGTCTGGGTCAGGCGTGGATGGGGCACACTCTGATTCATGGCCAGGAAAATCCCTCCTTAGTCATCTGCCAACTGTCCCTGAGGCCTGGGCCAGTCGCTCGCCCTCCCACTCCCCCCTGCAACCCCGGCTTGGGGGCTCCAGAGGGTTTCTGCTCCCTCATTGTGTGTGAGACACCCAGAATAATCCTAAACCCACCTCGGGGCTCCCACGTGCCGGCCCTGGCCAGGCCGGGGGCAAGGGAAGCGCTCGCCTGCAGCAGCTCCCAGAATCCTCTGCGGGCCTCTGGGAGTTGTTCTCCTTCCCACTTTGAGGAAGCTGGGGCACAGACAGGCTGAGAAACTTGCCCAAGGTCACCCAGCCCGTGAGTAGCAAGCTTGGATTGGAACGTGGGCTCAACCCGCTCAGCTCATTGCCCAGAGCCCACAGCGGTGGCCAGGACACCCCTCCCTCTCTGGGGGCCCTGGGGAGCTGGGGACAGAGCCTGTCTCGAAAATCGGAGCTCGCCAACTGTGGGCCTCTGAACAAGTGAATGCCTACCTGTGAGCCTCAGATCCCCCAGGCTGCAAAATGGGGTGACAACTAGTGTCACAAGGTTGTTTCTGTGAGAATTAAAAGAAACCGTGTACGTAAAGCATTGAGCACAGTGTGGGCTAAGATAACGTAGGCCTGCTCACTATTCTTGTCACTTCTGTCTTTCTTCCTCCTGCCCCCTCAAAGCCTGGGAGGTGGGACCACCTTACATCAGGACCCTGGGACCTGACACCCAGGAGAGAAGCGGCAGAAAGTTCTAGAACACTAACTGTGAGCCAGATGTTCCTGTAAGCACTTTGCATATTTAATGCATATTTAATCTTCACGGTCCCCAGGTGCTGTCAACACCCCACCCCACACTTGAGAAAACCGACGCTCAGGCAGGTGGAGTGACTTGCCCAGGTCCTGTTGCTTGTAAGGGGCAAAGCCAGGATTTGTGCCAGGGTTTCTAACCCACCGGCCCTCCCACAGGTCGAGGAGCGGTTCTCCCGGGTGCCGGAGCCGGTCCAGAAGCGCATCGTGTTCTGGTCATTTCCACGCAGCGAGCGGGAGATATGTATGTACTCCTCGCTGGGCTGCCAGCCCCCAGAGGGCGAGCACGACGCCCGGGTGCCCTTCACCCGCGGGCTGCACCTGCTGCAGAGCGGGGCCGTGGACCGCGTGCTGCAAGTGGGTGAGTGTGGCCCCCGCCCCGGCCAACGAGGCAGGGAGGCCTGGAGCAGGCCCGGGCCAGAGGGAGGGCAGGCCCCAGAACCCCGGCTTCCATGCCCAGGGAGGGTTGTGTGAGATATTGCAAGCTCCAGATCAGCCATCTGCCTAGACCTCAGGCAGCGGGCTTAGATGGGGGTAGGGGGAAGGCTGGTGAACTAGGAAGCGGGGGAGGGGAGGCCCCAGAACCCAGGCAGTGAGGCCCAGCTAAGGGTCGAGGACTGAGGCAAAGCCGTTCCTAGGTGGCAGGTGGAGGCCACCGTGGGGGTTGGGGGTAGAAGCTGAGATGGGGTGATGGAGCATCCTAGACCTCAGCTTCAGGCCCAGATGGGGCTGGGGGTGGGGTTATGAGCTCAAGGTGAGAGGTGGTTCTAGAGTCCTGAACCACAGACAGCAGGGGAGGGGAAGAGGTGGTGAGAGGACATCTCAGACTCCGGCAGAGGGACCCAGTGATGCTTTGGGCTCAGGTTTAGAGCCAGAGGTAAGAATGGTCCTAGACCTCAGGCAGCAGGGGCTTAGGTGAGAGTTGGAGGCAGAGATTTAGGGCCAGAGGTGAGAGGTAGCCTTTGACCTCAGGCAGAGACTCAGCTGGAGGTCGGGATCAGAGGTTTAGTGGTGGTCTCAGACCTAAGGCAACGAGGCTTGGGTGGGAGTCTGGGTAGCAGTTTAGGATCAGCTATGAGGTATGGTCTTAGACCTCAGGCAGCGGGATCCAGGGGAGAGAAGGGGGCAGAGGTTTAGACCTAGAGATGAAAGATGATTCTAGACCTCAGGCAGCGGGGCACACAAGGGGACTGGTGGAGGTTGAGCCAGAAAGCAGGCAAGCTCCGGAACGTGACGTCTGCCATGGGGCATGCCCCGTGTCCCAGCTGGAGGCAGGGGCTCCACCAGGATGACCCTCCCTGAACCCTGGCAGCCTGGGGCCCCCCTGCCTGGACATGACCCAGCCGGCCACAAGCTTGGCCGCCTCCAGCTGGTATGAGGAAGCCGCCGTCTCCCCGCATGACGCAGCCAGGGCCGGCTCGGGCCTGGGCTGCCCAACCAGTTGGATGAGCCTGGCATCTGGGCTCCCCAAGGGCCAGGGAGGGGCAGGGGGTGAGAGGTAGGCTGGCCCCTGGGGAGCCACATCAGCCACTCTCCCCCAAGTGTCACAGGCATCTTCCCAAGAAGGCTAGGGCTCCTGGAGCCCGGGCTGTATCCATGGCAACCCGAGGGCTGAGAACATCGTCATCTCTATAATCTTCAACATCGTCACTACGATACAGTAATATTATTCAGAATTAGAACACGAGCACGTCTTTATTTACAGCTTACTCTGTGCCAGCAGTGTTCTAAGCACTAGCCAAAAATTAACTCGTTTAATCCTCGTTACAAACACATGAGGAGGATGTCACTATTTATTCCCATTTGAAAAATGAGGAAACTGAGGCATGGAGACGTTAAGTGACTTGCAGTAGGTTACTCAGCTGGGATTTGTGCCCGGGCCTTGCTGTGCACCGCGGACCAGTGCTGCCCGTCTCTGGGGTGACACAGTGGTGACCTTCTGCCTTTGGTCGTAGGGTTCCATCTGAGTGGAAACATCCGGGAGCCAGGGGGCCCCGGGGAGCCCGAGCGCCTGTACCCTGTCTCCGTCAGCTTTGACCGCTGCAAGATCACGGCCGTGAGCTGTGGCTGCGACAACCGTGACCTCTTCTACTGTGCCCACGTGGTGGCCCTGTCGCTGTACCGCATCCGGCACGCCCGCCAGGTGGAGCTGCGGCTGCCCATCTCCGAGACGCTGTCGCAGATGAGCCGCGAGCAGCTACAGAAGTTCGTGCAGTACCTCATCAGCGCCCACCACACCGAGGTGCTGCCCACCGCCCAGCGCCTGGCCGACGAGATCCTCCTCCTGGGCTCCGAGATCAACCTGGTACACGGTAAGGGCGCCCGGGCTCCCCGCCACCCTGCTTGCCGTGCAACGCGCGCTTGTCACGGAATCCTCAGGTCCCCTTGATCCACGAGTGGGGTGGGGGGAGTACCACCGCCTGAGGTCAAGGTCACACACCGAGTAAGTGGCAGGTCCTGGATTTGCTGTGGCTCTGGGCAGATGAATTGTCACAAGTGAGCCAATGGAGAGAGCCTGAGTTGAGGGAACAAGTGGGAGTTCAGGCCCCAGGGTGGGGGTGTCCCGAGATCACAGGAGCAGGCCTGAGTGTGGAGGGGTGGCGGGCATGTGTGGACATTAGTGGATGTCATGGGTGGGAGACAGACCAGCAGGAATTAGGAGCTCTGAGAGGGTCTGGGGCTACGAGGGGCTGTGTTGCTTCACTATGAGGGCGAGAGGATGGAGTCCCATGGAGACTGGTGGACGGACGAGTGGCGGGTGGGTATTGGAGGGCGGGGATGAGTGGATGCAGGAGGCATTCATGGTGCTGTGTCGGCGTGAACCGATGGTGTGGAAAAATGGGTGATTGACTCGGGGATTGGGGGTTGGTGGGAATCGGAGGCAGGATGGGCTGTAATCGGGGGTTGAAGTAGACTGATGGTGCTGGACAGATGGGAAGGACCAATGGGGGCAGGCACTGGGGGGAGTTGATGGGTGCGTGGAATGTTCATCTGTGTGGACAGCCATGGTGGATGGGTTGACTGGGTGGGTGTTTCGTGGAGGGTGGATGGTGGTGGTGGGCGTTTTGGGAGATACATGTGAATGGGCTGTGCGATGGAGAAGAATAGAGAGAAAGTTGGGGTTAGTTGGATGGATGAATAGTATGGTTGTGTGGGTCAGTGGAGAGATGGGTTGGTGGGTATCTCGAGTGGTTGGCACAGATGAGTTGGAAAGACAGATGGGGGGCGTAGGTGGATGGAGGGGTGGACCAGTGGGATAGGTATATAGATAGGTGAGCAGGTGGGAGTTATGGGTAGGGTGGATGGTAGACTAATGGTGTAGATAGGTAGGTTAAGGGTTATGAATGTGTGGGTGGGTAGATGCATGGCATGACGTGGGGGCATGGAGAGACAGGTGAGTGGTTTGGATGGATGGGTGGGTGACATTTTGTGTAAAATGGATGGATGGATGGATGGCTAGATGGACAGGTGGACACACAGATGGAGGGATGGATGGATGGACAGATGGACACACGGATGGATGGGTAGATGGCTGGATGGATGGAGAAGCAGACACACGGATGGATGGATGGATGGACAGGTGGACACACGGATGGATGGATGGCTGGATGGATGTACAGACAGGTGGACACACGGATGGATGGATGGATGGCTGGATGGACAGGCAGACACATGGATGGATGGATGGATGGGTGGTTTTTCAGGTGGGAAGGATGAGTGATGGATGGAACTTTGGGACGGGTTGGGTGATTTGAAGAACTGGACAACGGCAGGGGCAGATGCCCCCTCTGCCCTGCCCCAGCCTCAGCTTTCCCTCCCTCCCTGCAGGCGCCCCAGACCCCACTGCGGGCGCAGGAATCGAGGATGCCAACTGTTGGCACCTGGACGAGGAGCAGATCCAGGAGCAGGTGAAGCAGCTGCTGTCCAACGGTGGCTACTATGGCGCCAGCCAGCAGCTGCGCTCCATGTTCTGCAAGGTGCTGTGCCAGGTGGCGGACCCGGGGCTGGAGGGCCCTGGCGCCGGCACCGCCCCTTCCTCATCGCCCTGCCCCTGCACAGGTGCGGGAGATGCTGCGGATGCGTGACTCCAATGGGGCACGCATGCTGATCCTCATGACCGAGCAGTTCCTGCAGGACCCACGCCTGGCCTTGTGGCGGCAGCAGGGCGCCGGCATGACGGACAAGTGCCGGCAGCTGTGGGACGAGCTGGGTAAGGTTCACCCCTGAGCGCGGTGGGCGCCGGCCAGCGCCAGCTGCCAGGTCTGGCCCCTGAGTCCTTCCTCCGTGAACTGGCCCCTCCGCTGTGAGAGGCCCGACCTGGGTGCTGGGCCACAGCAGGACCTGGGAGAGACTGACTCCCTGCCTTGGGGAGCCCACAGCTCCCCGGGGCCGGCAAGGCACCGCTGCAGACCCGCAGGCCGGGCGCACGCCTTCTCCACAAGGGCCGATAGCCAGTAGTTTGAGCTCTGCAGGCGTGTGATGTCTGTCACAACTACTGGGTTTTGCCCGCTGGAGAGAGAGAGAGCCCCTGCATGCATGCCCACTGGGCGTGGCAGCACCCCAACGAAACTGTATTCATGGACACTATTTACTTATTTGAATTTCATATAATTTTCTCGAGTCACAAAATATTCTTCTTTTGATTTATTTTCCCCCCACCATTTAAAAATGTAAAAATAAATCTTAGCTCACAGGCTGTTCAAAAACAGGGGGCGGGTTCGATTTTCTCCGTGGGCAGTAGTTGACTGACCCCCGTGAGAGATGGTGATAAATTCTACAGGGGAAAAAACAGCAAGAGGACTTTGGCAGCCTGGGTTCAAATGCTGCCTTCCCCGTTGTGTGACTTGGGGCAACTGCTTGTACCTCTCTGTAACCTCAGAGGCTCGAGGTGAGGGTTAAGCAGAGAGCAGCAGGCAGGCCCTCTGTAAGTGAATGCTGAGCCTGCCCCAGGCCCACATCCGCCGCCCTCCCTCCCCAGGGGCCCTGTGGGTGTGCGTCGTCCTGAGCCCCCACTGCAAACCAGAGGAGCAGGCGAGCTGGCTCCAGCTGCTTGGCCAGTGGGACAAGCTGGACGTGTGCCCACTGGAAGAAGGCAATTACTCTTTCGATGGCCCCAACGTGCGGCCCACTGTGGCCCTCAGCCCAGGTAGGAGAGGGGCCCCTACTGCCCCCCCACCAAACCGTCACCACCTCCTACGGCCCAGCCCTGCCCGACCGCCCCCCAGGAGGAGGTGAGTGCCCAGGGCAGGGGCAGGAGAGCCTTCAGACCCTGCAGTTGTGGGCTGGTCTCCTGACCCAGCCTCCTCCTGGGGGGAGGCAGGGATGGGGGCGGGGAACAGAGAGAGAGGGAGGGAGAGAGAGTGAGAAGAGAGAAGCAGAAAGGGAGGGAGAGAGACAGACAGCGGAGGAGAGAGAGGAATGGGGGCTGGAGAGAGAGATGGAGAGAGGAAAAGAGGACTGTGTGTGGGGGAGAGATGGACACATACAGTTCACTCAGCTGTCCACCTGTGTGGACAGGGCTCTAACTCCCCCCCTGCCGCACACGCACACCTGTGCCTTTGAAAGGCTGCTGCATGTATTTGGGGAGGTGACACCCATTGCTGCACCCACAGTCTCTCCCAGCTGGCATTCGGGGGGGGAGGACCTGGCTGTGGCCCGACCGCCAGGATCTGCCTCACCAGGCTGTGCTGGACGCCTCTCCTGCAGGCGCGGAGGGGGAGGAGGAGGAGGAGGAGGTGGCGGCTGCAGGTTCCCGCCACACCGTATTCGGCCGCGCCCTGCAGGCCGGGTCCCTGCGCTGGAGCGACGCCCACCTGCAGAGGATCCTGGCCAGTGACTCCTACGGCCCCAGCCTCACCGGCAACGTGGGCAGCGACAAGCCGATCTTCGACCCCCAGGGCCACCCACTGTGGCTGGGCGAGCCCTTCCCCACCGCCTGTGCCCGGGTGGACACCCTGCGTGCCCACGGGTACCCCCGCCAGGCCCTGCGGCTGGCAGGTGCCGTGGTCAACACGCTCCGGCTGCAGCGGCGACAGCAGCTTGAGACCTACAAGCAGCAGAAGAAAGGTAGGCACCGATATTATCACCATGTCCGGGGGGCTGTGGCAACCCAGAGGGTCTGTGGTACCCCTCAGGGTCCCACCAGGAAAATGGAACCGCTCTCAGGGGCCTTGAGCAGAAAGGAGTCTATCCAGGGGACTGAGGGCTCACAAAACCACTGGCAGGGCTGCAGCATCGAAAGCCAGGGAGGCCGCTGCTCGGGGTCAAGAACTTGAACTTCAGAAGCACAGAGACTGCCGCAAACTGCTGACAGCTCAGCGGCTGGCGGCCCCGGCGGGGGCAGTTCCCAAGAGGACACCCAGAACCTGCCGGCAAACCTCCTGCCTGCGCCTGCGGACAGCTGCACACCTGCTCACCGGCCCTCGTCCTCTCCCACCTGCCACTCCTCACACAAAGGAGTCTGGGAAATGTAGTTTCTAAGGGTCTGGCCCCTGCAGTAGCAGGCTGGTGCCAGCCATATGCCTTTCAGGAACATGGATGGACCCAGTGAGGCCAGACCTTCTGATTTTTCAAGACAGGCCAGAAATCTGGATTATTTGATGTGGAATTTACTGATTTTTTTAAACATGGGCAACAGTTCAAATTTGTATTAGGAAAAAAACCCCACACCATATGGGGGATAAAGACTCATGTTTGTGGACTAGATAAGGGGCGGCAGGAGGGGCCCCAGGTGCGTCCTCTGGGTGGCAGGGTTGCGTTGATGGGTCAGTTCTCAGGAGATTGAACGCAGGGTGTAATGGAAACATGGGGCATGTGGGTCCCTAGCAGAGCCCTGACCCGACCTAGAGGCCTGGGGAAAGCCCTCCAAAGGAGATGAGAGCTAGGCTGAGAGCTTAAGGATGTATAGGAGTTTCCCCGGAGAAGGGGAGGGAGGAACAGTGTTCCAGGTAGAAGGAACAGCATGCACAGGAGCCCAGAGGCAAGAGAGAGCTTGGCTTGTGCAGGGACATTGGAGGGTGGCTGCCACAGAGCCCTGAAAGCTGGTTGGGCTTGAGAGAGGTGGGAGGGATTAGGGTTATGAGGAGGATGACACTGGTTGGATGTATTAGAAAGTGCATGGTTTCGTCCCTGTGTCCTGCCAGGCCTGGGTCTGGCTCTGGGGGCAAGAGCCGCTGCAGAGCTAGAGGGGCAGAGAAAATGGCTGCTGAGTGGGCAGGTGGTGGGCAGGCATGGGGAGGCTGAGCTTGGGGTTCAGGGAGAGGAAGGCCCCCCGGGGGTTTAGGAGAGTAGGCGTGCACTGAGCCTCTCTTCCTGCCTGCAGAGCTGCTGCAGAAAGGCTCCACCTGCATCACCAACACCGAAGGATGGGTGGGCCACCCCCTGGACCCCATTGGCTGCCTCTGCAGGGCGCTCCTGGAGGCCTGTCGCCTGGAGGAAGAGACCCTCACCCTTTACCCAGGTACCCACATTGGGTTGCCCTGGAAGAAGTGGGACAAACCCGACACCTTGGCCCCGCCCCCTAGCTGGTACCCCCTAAGCAGTGAGCCCACCCCCCCCCCCCACGCTTGGCCACGCCCCCGACCATAATCCCATAGCCGGTGAGACCACGTCCCTGCATTTGGCCATGCCCCCGGCCGGTACCCCTAAACAGTGAGGCCACGCCCCTAGCCCATACCCCCTAGAATGAGGTCACGCCCCTACGCTTGGCCACGCCCCCTCGCCAGTGCACGGAACCAGTAGGCTTAGCTTCTCCTGAAAGTGAGGCCACCATAGGCCTAACTGCTGCTAGAAGGCGGGCCCCACCCCCTGGTGAGTGCTGGGAGCATCCGTGCTCCCTGTGAACCCCACCCCGCCACTCTCCATGCTTGAGGTCAAGGGCCACTGGGGTCCCAGGAAAGGGGGTCCCCTCCAGCAGCTCTGGTGACCGTCTCCCACAGACTCAGGCCCGGAGAAGCGGAAGGTGGCCTACCAGCACGTACCTGTGCCTGGGAGCCCTGGGGAGTCCTACTTGGCGCTGGCGCTGGAGGTGGCCCTGCTGGGTCTGGGGCAGCAGCGGGCCCTGCCCGAGGGGCTGTACGCCCAGGACAAGGTGGTGCGCAACGAGGAGCAGCTGCTGGCCCTGCTAGAGGAGGTGGAGCTGGACGAGCGGCTGGTGCAGGTGCTGCGGAAGCAGGCGGGGCTCCTGCTGGAAGGTGAGCCCGGTTGCTGCTGCCCCAGCCCCGCCTCCTGGTCCTTACAGCCCGGTGGTACCTTGACTGTTCCTGATAGGCGAGATCCTGCCCTCGGCCCCTCCCCCAGCCGTGCTGGCAGCCAATAGCTGCCGCGCTAGTGGTGAAGCCACGCTCCCGAGCCACGCTGGCAGCCAATGAGCCTAGTCGCTGAGGCCCGGCCGGACGTTATTGGCTTTGCCCTTTTGCTGCCTTGGGGGCCCGGCCCCCTAAGGCAGGGAGGAGCTCCCGGCGCCGGTCAGACCCACGTCCCTCCTCTGGCCCCACCCTGCCTCTGAGTCCTGCCCCCGACCCAGGGCTGCCCAGGATCCCCTCTGACCCCTAGCTCAGCCAGTCTATCCTGGGGTCCGCACATCCCCTACTCAGAGCCTGGGCCTGGGGAGACCTGGGAGGGGCGGAGGTGAGCCCACACCTGGGGACTGAGCTCCCGCTGCCCCTCCAGGGGGTCCGTTCAGCGGCTTCGGAGAGGTGCTGTTCCGGGAGAGCGTGCCTATGCACACCTGTGCCCGCTACCTGTTCGCCGCGCTGCTGCCCCACGACCCCGACCTGGCCTACCGCCTGGCGCTGCGAGCCATGAGGTGAGGACAGCGATGGCTGGGGGCTCGGCCAGCGGCGGGCAGGAGCTGGCTGGGAGGCGTGCTCGATCGTCCATTCTCTTACTTTAAATTTGAGAAATCTCCACGTGGCACAGAATTCAGTCCTTTTCCAGGCAGATTTTTCCCAACACCCCCCCCCCCCAAATCTCTCTGAAGACAAGCAGTGTTACCACTTTCTTATCTATCCTGCAAGAGTAGACATTTCTGCAATCCCATAATTTCAATGAAATTGAAAATTCATTCTCCTTTCACACCTAGGCTACGTCCTGTACCTGTTGTCACTGAACATTGGATCTTAAAGGCTTTGTCCTGTCACACAGCATGTGAACCACGGTGTCCATGCGGGGTCGCACCAGCAAAGAGCCAGGCTGGAGTTGACAGACATTTACACTGTTTCCAGAAAAATGTTGCAATGAATAATCTTGTTACATTTCTCACCTGCAGCAGCAGACCATAGAAGCAGAGTTTTGAAAGCTGTCTGTATAGTAAACCATGCCCAGCAAATAAGATGCAACCTGGGCCTGTCCTCTGAGCCCGGCCGCCAGAGATAGCAATTAACAATTTGGGTGCATCTTTCCAGAATATTTAGAAAGAACAGACTGTAAGAGCTCTGATTTAGGGAACACTCTTTTCTGTGCAAGGCTTTTTTCTAAGCCAGGGCCCAGCAAATTACAGCCCACGGGCCAAATTCGGCCCGCCACCTGTAACCTCCTGGGCCCGCTACAGCCCCCCAGATAAGAATGGTTTTTACATTTTTAAATGATTGGAAAAAATCAAGAGAAGATTCTGTGACACATGAAAAGAATCTGAACCTCTGATTTCAGCGTCCAGAAATGAGGTTCTGTCGGCACACAGCCGTGCTCACGTGTTTGTGTGTTGTCTGGCTGCTTTTGCCAACAGTGACAGACTGAGTCGTTGGGACAGAGACCAATGGCCTGCAGAGCAGAAAATATTGGCTGTCCGGCCCTGTGCCAAAAAAGGTGCCGACCCCTGACCTAAGTCCAGGACGCACATGACCCCATAGAATCTTCTAAACAACCTAGGAAATCAGCACGTTTGCCTGCATTTTACACGTTACAAAACCAGTGTAGATGGGTCCAAAGGCACACAGAGAGAACATTAGATACTGTTTGGAACCAGAATAGTCTTGACTCCTATTTCATGCTGTTGATCACATCTGACAACTTTGAAGAACTTTCTAAACGAAATATATGTGTATGGTGCACCTTAAGGGGGATGTCGAGTCATTCAACAGACATCTCTTGTTCCCCTTGTGTGTATAGGCATTGCTCTAGCTGCAGAGATGCAGCTGTGAGCGAAAGAGTCACAAATTCCTGCCCTCTGGGAGCTGGCATCTTAGTGAGACAGTAAATAAGTTAGTAGGTGAACTATGCTGCGTGTCAGATGGTGACACACAAGAAAGGGTGGAAGGAGTTGGGAGTGGGAAGTTGTAATTTCACATGTGGTGGGGGGCGCGGCGGTGCGGGGGTTGGCTGTCAGGGAAGAGCTCACTGAAAAGTATTTGAGGGGCCGCCCCGTGGCTGAGGGGTTAAGTTCATGCGCTCCGCTTCAACGGCCCAGGGTTTTGCCAGTTCAGATCCTGGGCACGGACACGGCACCGCTCTTCAGGCCATGCTGAGACAGCGTCCCACATGCCACAACTAGAAGGACCCACAGCTAAAAATATACAACTATGCACTGGGGGAATTTGGGGAGAAAAAGCAGGAAAAAAAAAGAAGATTGGCAACAGTTGTTAGCTCAGGTGCCAATCTTTAAAAAAGAAAAAATTCCTCTGTTAAAAAAAAAAAAAGAAAAGTATTTGAGCAAAGACCTCAAGGTGGTGAGGGAGGGGCCACAAGGATGTCTGGGAAAGAGCGCTCCAGGCAGTGGGAGCAGCCTGTGCAAAGGCCCTGTGTTGGACTGTGCTTGGTTGTGGGTGAGGGACATTGAGGGGAACAGTGGCTGGAGCAGAGTGAGCAAGGGGAGGGCGTCATAGAGGGAGTAACAGGCCACATCAGGACATAAATAATCCCCTTAATGAGCCCTTGGTGTGTGAACAGAGCATTGTTTATTTGATCTTCCCCATGGAGACGGGCATCAGCAACACTGCAGTGACCATCTCGCACACACGTCCTCCGTCTCCCTGGGGGCCCAGGGCTTTGCCGGCCCAAGGGATGGACTTGAGGGCCCACTTCTCCCCTCCCTGCAGGCTGCCTGTGCTGGAGACAGCGTTCCCCGCCGGAGAGGCTCACGCCAGCCCACTGGACTCCGTCATGAGTAACCGCTTCCCCCGCTGGTTCATCCTTGGCCACCTGGAGACCCGCCAGTGCGAGCTGGCCTCCGCCATGCTGACGGCCGCCAAGGGTGAGGATGGCGGCTGCCCCCGGCCGTCCCCCATCCCCCTCCTCTGCCGCCTCCTCCTCCCTCCATTCCCTCATTCCTTCCCCCTCCTTTTTGTCCTTTTACCAAATTCCACACTTCTCCAGGCACTCCCCCTGGGTGCCCAGGACGCAGCAGTGAGCACACCGTCCCAGGTCCCGTGCCCTGTGGTACATTCTAGCGGGGTGGACAGTCAGCTAGGGGGCAAAGGTTGACATTAAAGCCACGATGTGAAGGTGGGCGGAGCCCTGCCGGTCCCTGGTCTCCTCAGGCTGCTGTAACATAACCCCAGGCGGGCGGTTGAGATCCCAGACACTCATTTCTCTCGGTCCTGGAGGCTGGAGTCCAGGACCAGGTGCCCGCAGGGTCGCTTCCTGGTGAGGGCTCCTCCCGGCTGTGGACGGCTGCCTCCTCACTGTGGCCTCACACGGCCGAGAGGGTGCTCTGGTCTCCTCTTCTCACAGGGTGCCCATCCCATCACGGGCCCACCCATGACCACACCTCACCCCATCACTCCCAAAGGCCCTGCCTCGTAACGCCATATGCCAGGGTTAGGGCTTCAATGGGCAAATTTGGGGACACAGTTCAGTCTATAGCATCTGGGAAGAGCATTCCAGGCAGAGGGAACAGCCAGTGCAAAGGTCCTGAGGCTGGACTGTGCCTGGTATATTTGAGGGACAGAGAGGAGGCCTGTGTGGCTGAGCAGAGTGACAGAATTGTCAGATCTGGGCCAGTGATAATCGTGGTAACAAAAGCTCACATTTGTGGAGCTCTTGCCATTTAAGGCCTTTGCAAGAATGGGCTCACCACGGCCCTGTGAGGCAGGTACCAGGGCCTTAGTACAAGCTGTTTTACAGATAGGACAGCCAAGGCACAGAGAGGTGAAGTGACTTGCTCAGGGTCACACAGCTAGTGAGTGGCAGGCCAGGGATTTGAACTGTGGCATTTTGGGTCCAGAATCGATGCCTGTGACAATTAGGGGTCCAGTGGCTCCCTAGGTGGCTTCCTCCCACTGGAAGGAGGACAGAGAGAAGGGGCAGGGGCAGTGCTGAGAGCGGGCTGGATCTTCATGGAACCATCGCCAGGTGTTCCCTCCACGCTCACACACGTACACCTGTGTGGCAGAATCTGCAGGAACAGGTCAGCCAGCGACAGGGGCTGGTGCCCAGTGTCCCAACAGTGGCCTCTATCCCCGCCCCCACCCCAGGAGACCCCAAGTGGCTGCACGCGGTACTGGGCTCCATCCGGCAGAACATTCACTCACCGGCCCTGCTCTTCAAGCTGGCGCAAGACGCCTGCAAGACGGCCACCCCAGCCGGCGCACCACCGGACACCACCCTGCTGGGCATCGCGCTCGAGCTGGGCCTGCAGGTGCCGGCCGCCGGGGGGAGGGGGGAGGAGACTGCCGCCTGAGGGCGGGGCCTGTGTGAGCCACCACCTCTGGGGGTGGGGCCACAGGGGGCCACCCCTCTAACGGAGCGTCCTGGGAATGAAGGAATGGAGTCCCTAGTAGGGATGGGTCTATGAATGCGGGACTCAGTGGCAGAGTCAGAAGGTGAGAATCCACTTCTGGGGGTGTGGCTGAGGCCGAGGAGGGGGCTCACGGCTCCTGCAGGTAAGTGGGGCCACAACAGGGAACACAGCCTAGAGGTGCTGGCGTGGGGGCTGGTGTCCTTATGCTTAAGGACCACGGGTGGGCGGGGCTGAAGCTGAGGGGCACAGCCTGCCAATAAGGAGCTTTCTTGGGGGCGGGGCCTGAGGGGATAGACAGGCATGGAGCCCGGGGGGCCGGGCCTCAGGGACGGAAGTAAAACGAGAATAAGGAACAGCTTGGAGCAGGCTTCCAGGATGGGGTGGGCCCATCTCAGTAGAACTGGCAAGCAAGGGACCTGAAGGAGGCCGAACTGACCCCAAACAACCTCCTGTAGGGGATGGAGCCGCTGCGGGGAGGATGTGGAGGGCAAGATAGGAGTGGAGCTTTAGAGAGACGCGCTCCTTAGAAGCTTCCAGAAGGCAGGTCCATCAGACAGGACCTGGGGATAGGGCCTGGGGGGAGGGCCAGCAAGGAGGGTGCTTAGTGGGGGTGGGACCTGAAGAGAAGTAGGGCCTGTGGGTCAGGTGCTTTGGGGCTACAGAGGGAGACATGAAGCTTGGAACTTTCTGGAGAGAAGGGACAGGTGGGCTTGTCCAGAGTGGAAGCCCTGGGGCCTCAGATAACAGCAATAGTGGCAGTAATAGTAATGGCTGGCACCAGCTGGGCTCCTCAGAGCAGCAGACACTGTGCACAGAGCTGTGCCGACATCATTTCCTTCTTGACAGCCCCGGGCGGTAGACACGGTTGTTCTCCCCACCTTACAGGTGAGGAGGCTGAGGCCGCTCGCCCAGATCATGTGGCTCCTTGGTTCAGTCCCTAACTCCCAAGTCTTCCCGGACCCCTCTGGATCCCTGACCCCCCTGAGACCAGCCCAAGGTTTTGGGTGACCCTTCTCTCCGCCTTCCACCCTGCAGGTGATGCGGATGACCCTGAACACCATGACGTGGCGGCGGAGGGAGATGGTGCGCTGGCTGGTCAGCTGTGCCACAGAGATCGGTGAGAGTCCCCATGGGGAGCATCCCTGTTCTGCTTCTCCAGGTGTCACAGGGGAGCCCGGCAGGCATGAGAGAGAAGCCAACTTTTGTCTGACTCCAGCCACTGCTCAGGGCCAGGCCGAAGGGGATGTCGGGCGGGGGGCTGGCCAGGCTAATGTGGCTTGGGTAAGGGACAGTGGCTCCACGGCTTGGCCCCACATACATGTTCCCACCCAATCCGGCGGCCCCTGCTTCTTTGGAGAGGTAAAGTGCAGTTTCTGTCCATCTTGGGTGGAGGGGGAGGGGGTGCATGTCCAGTCCTGGCTGGTGGGGATGGCAGTGCTGGGGTCAACCCCTGCGCCCACGACCACTTCCCTGCCCCTCCTCCTGACGGGTTTCGCCCTCTGACCTCCCCCAGGCCCAGAAGCCCTGATGAACATCATGCAGAATTGGTACTCCTTGTTCACCCCAGTGGAGGCGGCCACCATCGTGGCCGTGACAGGCACCACTCATGCCACACTGTTGCGGCTGCAGCTGGACACGGCCCGGCGGGAGGAGCTGTGGGCCTGCGCCCGCACCCTGGCCTTGCAGTGTGCCATGAAAGACCCTCAGAACTGTGCCCTGCCCGCCCTCACCCTGTGCGAGAAGAACCATGCAGCCTTTGAGGCGGCCTACCAGATCGTGCTGGACGCTGCGGCTGGTGGCCTGGGCCACGCCCACCTCTTCACCGTAGCCCGCTACATGGAGCACCGCGGCCTGCCGCTGCGGGCCTACAAGCTGGCCACGCTGGCCCTGGCGCAGCTCAGCATTGCCTTCAACCAGGACAGCCACCCGGCCGTCAACGACGTGCTCTGGGCCTGCTCACTCAGCCACTCGCTGGGCCGGCACGAGCTCTCGGCCATCGTCCCCCTCATCATCCGCAGCGTCCACTGCGCCCCCATGCTCTCTGACATACTGCGCCGCTGGACTCTCTCAGCACCCGGCCTGGGGCCCCTGGGGGCCCGCCGGGCTGCCAAGCCACTGGGCACCGACCGGGCGCCACTCTGCCAGCTCCTGGACGCTGCGGTGGCAGCCTACATCACTACCAGCCACTCCCGCCTCACGCACATCAGCCCGCGGCACTACGGCGACTTCATCGAGTTCCTGGGCAAGGCGCGAGAGACCTTCCTGCTGGCGCCCGATGGGCACCTCCAGTTCGCGCAGTTCTTGGAGACCCTGAAGCAGACCTACAAGGGCAAGAAGAAGCTGATGCTTTTGGTGCGGGAGCGTTTCGGCTGAGGACCGCAGGCAGGCGGTGGCCTCGCCCCGCAGCACCCGCTCCCCATCGGGGGCCTCAACACTGGGGGCCCACGGGCATTTCAGTATTAAGTCAGGGACGGAGCCCAGCCGGAGCTAGGGGGTCTTGCCTGCCCGCCCCCCAAGCCTGGAAGGAGGTAGGAGGTAGGGGTCCTGCCACGTGTGTGCCTAGCAGTGTGCAAGCAAGTGTTCGAGACTCGAGGATCAGAAGCCATACCACCACCCAGAGGCCTGGAAGAGGGTGTGAGCTTGGGCAGCTGGTATGACCCCACCTCGGGCACCCCAAAAGCAATAGGCAAGCACCACCTCCCCAGAGTTGTAGGTCTGCCTTGGGCTGCGCTGGGCCATGGCCGGGGCTGGGAGGCAGGACTTCCAGCAATGGGCTCTCCAGCTCAGTGCAGCACACCCTCCCTGCACCCCGCCCAGGGTGGCCAGGGGGCTTGTGTTAGGGCGTTTCGATCTCCTTTTGTACTCTCTCTGCCTCAGGAGCCCCATTCCACAGCCCTGCGCCCCCTCCAGGCTGCCCAGCTGGACCAATGGCCCACCCCCACCGAAGGATTTGAAGAGGCCTCAGGCCTCAGCCACATACCTCACCCCATCCGGCCAGGACTCCCATTCCTATAGGTGCCAGGGTCCCAGGGCGGGCTGGGGGTCACTGCTGCCCCTCCCCTTACCTGTCAGTCACTGGACATACAACTCAGGAACCGAGCCAGGCTCACACTGTCCTCCAAAGCTGGTGTTAGGAGACAAGCACAGGCCAGCCAGGGGCCCCAGCCCCAACCGGGTCTGGGCTTCTGGCCCTGGCCCTCTCCTGCCTCCCTGCCGCCTCCATCTCTCCCCCTCCCTGTATCTCCCTCCATTCGGCCTGCCTTTCTGTTTGTGTCTCCCAGCCGCTCCCCTCTGTCTCGTCTCCTCTTGTAATTAAGGACAAAGGATCACATCATTTTGTAACTCGTTTCTATTTATTGAACCATATATTGTATTTTCCTTTTTTTTTTTTTAAAGATTGAACACAGCGTTTTCTTTTTGCTTTTATTTTGGGAGTGAGGGTCTCCTCGCCGCGCCCCCCTACCCCCAGGGCCCTCTCTCCCCGCCATCGAGGAGCTCCCGCCTCCCCGTCCCCGGGCGCAGCCTGCAGCGCGGGGTGCCCGGCAAGCGCGTGCCGGCTGCACCCGGTGGCCCGAGTGCGGCTGACAGCGGGCGGGGCCCCCGGCTGCGTCTCGCCGGCGAGCGGGCGGGGCTTCCCCGTCTGGGCTCGTGAGCCCTGACGAGCCTCCCAGTCCCCGGATGGAGCGCGGCCGCCTCCGCCCCGGGCCGCAAGCGCCCCGGCAGCCCGGGGCAGGCGAGGACAGGCGCCCGGGGGCGGGGCCGGCCGCCAGGCGGCGCGCGCAGCCGGGGCGGGGCTCCGGCGGCGCTGGGCTCGGCGATTGGCTCGCGGCACCGCCCTCCGGTCGAGAGGGCCAATAGGAGGTGGCCCCGCCCCGCGCGGCCCCGCATGTATGTACGGGCGGCCCCGCGCGCCCGAGCGCCGCCTGGAGGCCCAGGGGAGGGGCAGCCGTGGCCCCGGCCCCTGTGGTCCCCGCCGCCCGCGCGTGTCGTCGTCCCCGGACCTGGGGCGCCACTCGGGGCCGAGTCACACCCGAATGTCTCCGTTCACACGCACCGCAAGCCCGAGTTCCCTGCCCGCACCGACCGTTCCGAGGCACCCCAGATCCCACTCCGAGCCCGAGCTGTCCCTTGCGTCTCAGTCACCCCCAAGTGTCACCAGCTCAGGTCCCAGTCACCTCCGAATGCCCCGCGTTTCCCTCAGTGTCACCCACCCCCACCTCGGACTGGGCTCCAACCTCCTCGCCCCAGGCACAGAGCGTCCCCATTGTGACTGCGTCTAGGTCCCTCTCCCTGTCACCTCATCGGCCCGAGAGTCAGTCCCTCCAGCCCGGGGTTTCCCTCGGGGTCGCTGCCCAACTCCAGCGTACCCCTCAAGGTCACCTTTCCACCCTCTCCACCCACGTGACTCAATTGCCGCCTTCCAGAGAACAGGTGGGGCCTTCCTGGGAACAGGTGGGATGGGGTGGGGATGGGGATCCGTGAGGTCAGGAGTCCCGGCTGCCAGGACCATAAAGCCAGGCTGGTTGACCCTCCTGGAAAAAAGCTGGAACTCGGGGATGGGAGGCACGAGGGAATCACAAACCACCAGACCTTCAGGAAGGAGGCGAGGCAGCTCTTATTTAACTGGACAGCAGGTGGTACACGCAGCACAGACTCTGCCCCGGAGGGGTACGCGGGGCAGCCCGACCACCGGGGGCTTCACTCTGCATCCCCAGGCCCACTCCATCTGACAGCGGGCAGAGCCTCAACGTTCCTGCTGTGCCCTGGGCCGGCCTGAGGGCTGCACAGGCCTCCTGTGTCCTTTCTGGGCCCACAGGGACCTGTTCCCCACCCGAGTGCCAGAAGGGGGTCACAGCTCCTCCCCCAAGTTAGGCAGCTGCAGGACTCGGGGAGAAGGGCCAAGCCTGCTCAGGTCAGGCCAGCCTGGTTCCGGAAGCCCAGAGTTGGCATTTAACGGTCTGGGGGCCCGGGCAGCTTCCTGTTGAGTAACTGGCTGCTGGGAAGGGGCAGGCCTGGAGCGTGCCCCCACCAGGCCTGGGAGAGGAGGGGCGAGGCTCCAGGCCCAGAGGGTCGTCCAGGCGGGGACACAGCTGGCTTCCCTTTTTCATGGAAGGGCCACCCACCCACCTGTCCGTCCTCCCTGGGAGCCCAGCCCAGCCATAGGTTGGACTGGGGGGGGGGGCCCCAAGTGCGGAGGTGGGGGAGGAGGCCTGCAGCAGACAGCTGGGTCCACCCACCCCATCCTGGGCCCCATGCCCCCCCAAGTCCCTCCTCCAGACACAGGCCTGGGTCCAGGTCCTCGTCTCCTTGCCCAGGCATCAGCCCACCCAAGGCGGGCGAGGGGCTGCAGGCTCCAAGGGGGCTTGACTCCTGTTCCTGCTGAACTGAGCCAGTCTGCACAAACCAACTGTGTTTCAGCTCAGTAGGCACGGGAGGCAGAGCCCGGGGAGGCACGGGGCAGCGGTGGCGCGGCGCGAGGCAGGGCGGAGGGCCGAGGAGGCAGGAGCCGGGGGGCGGAACTTAGCCACTGTGAACATGACTCGGTGTGGACCCTGCTCACAAGCAGCTAAGCCCTGCTCCCCAGGCCAGACGCAGGTGGTGGGGGCCTCTCTGCCAGCCCATCCCCATCCCCGGGCAGCGTCCTCGGTGGCGGTGGTGGTGGTGGTGATGGTGGTGGTGGTGGCGGCGGCCCCAGAGGCAGGGCACAGGGTCGGTTGGAAATCCCTGGCAATGTGATTTGTGACAAGCAGCAAATCCCATCCCCAGGAACCCCAGCCGGCCGTGGCAGAGGGGTGGGGGCACTGGGTGGGGCCAGCGGCTGGCACCTGGGGGGAGAGAGAGAGCAAAGGAGGCAATGAGATTTGAGGACGTCGGTCCTCCAGGTCCCGCCTGACGCCCCCCTCGGAGGTTTGCCGGGAAGCCCTCTCCGCATGTGCAGCCGCAGCTGGAGGGAGAGCGGGAACACCAGGCTGGATGCCCCCGCCCCGGCCGCACCCTGCCTCCCAGGCGCGGAGAGGCATGGGTGCCCCGAGGGTCCCTTTCAGCCAAGGAGGCTGCAGGAACTCCCAGAGCCAGGGCCGCCTTTCCCGCCCCCCCCCGCCCCCCCGTTACGGAGCCCTGGGCAGCTAAATGGGGCCATAAGGAGAGGAAGCCGACGGGTGGCGGGCAGGCGGGTGAGGAAGTGATCTCACTCCAGCTGGCGCCACTTCCTAGAAGCCTGAAGGGCAGGAGGAAACCACCAACAGGGCCCCCCCCAACACACACACACACACACACACACACACACCCTCCCCCTGTGGCCCGGCTCCTCAGCGGCGGCCGGGACTCAGCCCGCACCCCAACAGGGCGGATGCCGGCAGCGGCGCCCAGCTCTTCCCCCAGCATGATGCCCCCAGAGCGCCGGACCCAGGCTCAGGATGTGGATCCCTGCTTGGCAGTTTCCCAAATGCCCTCCAAGCCTCAGTTTCCCCATCTGTCAAATGGAGCTCCAGGCCTCGCAGCACAGTGAGGACTGACCAACAGGGTGTGTGCTACTCAGCAAGCACGCTGTGCTGGGACCGCCTGCAGGATTTGTGGAGCTGGGTGCAGAATGAAAATGCAGGGCCCCTAGTTCACAAATTAAGAATTTCAAGACACAGGCTAGCCCCGGGGCCAAGTGGTCAAAGTTCCACGCACCCCACTCCGGCGGCCAGGGTTTGCGGGCCGGATCCCAGGCGCGGACCTACTCCACTCATCAGCCACACTGCAGTGGTCCCACATACAGAATAGAGGAAGACTGGCACTACATTGTAGCTCAGGGCTAATCTTCCTCAAGCAGAAAAAAGGAGGAAGATTGGCAATGGATGTTAGCTCAGGGTGAATCTTCCTCAGCAAAAAAAAAAAAATTTCAAGACATTGACAGCAGAACATTCAACCAAGCTGCAGGTCCTTCTGAGCAGGAAAGCCCTGTGAACCGCCCAGGAAGCCAGCCCTGTGTTCAGGAAACAGAGGTCTCCCTTATGCACAGCCCTGTGGCTAGGAGATCCCAACTCTGGAGCCAGTTCAGTGGGATTTGAACCCCGGCTCTGCAGCTTCCTGGCTAGGTGACTCTGGGCAAGTCATGCAACCTCTCTGGGCCTCCGCTTCCCATCGGCAAAGCAGGAGTAATGTCATGGTAAGGATCCCATGAGTGATACGTGTAATTAGGACAGGGCCACACTGTCATCATGGACCAGGCAGAAACAGGAAGGATGGTGGATGTGAGGACACCACACACTGGTAGGGCCCCAGTGCCCGGATCTGGTGGCGCCCACACCAGTAGACAGGTGGAGAGAGATGTCCTGCCCTGTCCCCCATCCCTCACGCACACAGACACACACACACACACACACACACACACACACACACCCCTTCTTTCCCACCAGGCCCCAGCCCAGCCCCAGCCCCTCGGGGTCTGGGGGCACCACCGGGAGCAGCCGCAGCCCGCAGGGCAGCCAGCCTCCCTGGGCCGCCTCCGGAAGTGAGACAGCACATTCGTGTCCCAGGGACGAGAACGGGAAGGGCGGCCATTTGGCCAGGACCGTTTCCTGTGGGGTTTCCCCTGCACAGAGCCCCGGGCTGGGGCCAAGGCCACTCCCCGTCCCCCACAGGCACAAAGGGCCTGGGTCTCGCGGGACGGGGCACTGCCATGCAGGTGCCCGGGCGCCGGCCCCAGGACGGGCAGCGTGCCTCTCAGGCTCAGGGGCGACAGGGTCCAGGCAGGGCCCAGGCTCCTGGTGGCAGCATGGGGGAGGGGGTGCAGGGCCCGGCCTCGCGATGTGGGGATGCAGGGATGGGGCCCGAGTCTGCCCTGCAGACAGGGCGTGGAGGCATGAGACAGACACAGGCACGCAAGTTGCCCCCCCAGCCCCATGCTCCAAGAATGAATCAGGGGCAGCTTCCGCCGGGGGCGCCACCACCACCGCCCCCAAGCCTGGTCCCCAAATACTTTCCACCCTCTCAGGAGCAGCTGGGATCGGAAAATACCACGGGCTGCAGGCCCCGCCCTGCCCGCCGCCGCCCGCCCAGCCTGTCACTAACGCTTTGCCTAATGGGCCCAGACTCTCCGCAGAGGCTCCCGGGGCCGGCCCCGAGCCAGCCGCCAACCTGGGCTGCCCAGCCAAGGGCTGCCTGACCACCGGCCCCCCGCCCCTCGCCTGACCGCGTCGCAGCCCCCGTGACGGCCGGCCCGAGGGCAGCCCTCGGAGGCTGGCCCCCAGGAGCAGGGAGGGAGGGCGCTGGCGAGTGGGGGGGCCCCCCCCCCCCCGCTGCCCACCCAGGGCTGGGGGAAGGGGCAGGCCCAGGAAGGGGTGAGTATCTGAGGGCTGAATCACTTGTTATAAATAGGGGAACCGTGCAAGACACATCCCAGCCCCCAGTGTGCCCGGCCACGCCACACCACACTCCAACCCCTGCTGAAACTGTAGCCCTTCAGACCGGCCACGATTCCCAGGGGCCCCCGAGAACCCACACTGTGAGCCCTTCATGGAGGGGGGCCCCCCACCGCCTGGCCACCTCTGCCTTACCCTCAGATGGGTCCACGTCCTGGCCTGGCCTGGTTCTTTGGGGCCACTCGCCTCGAGGGCTGTCGCTGGCTTCTAGGCCCCATCGTCTGCCCTCACACCACAACAATTCCCAGGCCCAAAGCTCGGGGTCCCCGGGCTCCCCAAGGCATTCCCAGGGTGGGGGTGACCATGTCCTGAAATGGTGATGCCAGACCCAGGCCAGGGGGAGGCCGGAGGGCTTTAGCATCTCAGAAGTCAGCTCCCTGGCCCCTCACCCCCCGACCCCCGGGCCCAGACCACCCAGGCCTGCTCAGCCCAGGGCCACAGCTCAGTGACCACACCCAGGGTGGCGCCAGCTCCAGCACCCTGAGGCCAGGCGCTGCTGGAGCATGACTCAGCCGTGCCCAGCATGGCGGCGGCCGCCTCTGCCACACACACCCACGCCACTGCCCTCCTCGTCGGCCTTCCCAGGGGACCGGCCTTCCCAGACGCACCTCTGCGCCCACCCAGGGTACCGATGGCAGGAGGTAGAGGGGCCAGGGAGCCCCAAAAGGGATCTGAAGGTGAGGGCCTGCCTGGAACAGGGCAGGGGATGGCTTCCCAATGCTCCCTCTTTACAGATGGAGAAACTGAGGCACAGAGAGAAAGGCAGGCCCAAGGTCACGCAGCAAGCCTAAGAAAAGGCCAGGCCTGACCCTCACATAAAGTTGGGCAGGGCCAGCCCAGAGAGGACAGGCAGGCGTCTTCTTCGGACCACCCAGGGCTCCTGGCGGTTCTTCGCCGCAGACAGTCGCCCCCACCCAGCCTCCCGAGGCGAAGGGCACGCTCTGGAAAATGCCTCAAGGTGTATGGAAGCGCCACCCGGCCCAGGGCAAGCAGGTCACCCCACTGTCCCCAGGGGGCCAGTTACCCTGAGGCGGCAGACGGGATGGGGTCTGCCCCGCAGCCACGGCCTGCGCAGGACATCTGGCCTCCACTTGCAACAGGCAGGGTGGGGACAGGGGTCCCTGGGAGGACCCCCGGAGCATCCACCTTCACTGTTTGTCTCCAGCGAGCAAGGGTCTGCGGAGGCCGGGAGGCTGGGCCAGCACAGACAGGCCCGACCCCCGGACACGCCCTGTCACGCATGTGCTCCGCGTGCCAGCCCCAGGCCAGGCCGGCAGCTATTTTGGGGCCCCCTCTAGGCCCACACACAAGGCCTGCCAGTTGGGGTCTTGAAGGAGCTCCCAGAGGACATCCTGCAAGGACAGAGAGCAACGGGTGCCCTCCTGGGCACTAGGACAGAGCTGGCACCAGGCCCCAGGGCCCGTGCCTTCCCAGGACAGACGGTGGCATGTGAACACATGCACACGGGCAGCCTGGGCAGGGCGTGTGGGCGAGCGGACAGGGTGTGTCCCACATCACCTCCCTTTGAGCCCGGACACCTGTCGGGTGCTGCCCTCCAGCTCGGGCTGGCATGGGCAGGGCCGTCAGGGGACACCCCTCATGCCAGGGGTCTCATAGTCCCCAGCCTCACCCTCAGACGCCACCGGTCATGGGCGGGCAGCTGGTTGGGGCTGGGGCAGAGAGGGGGCAGGTGACGGGCCGACTGCAGCCCTGAGGCATCCAGGAAGCCAGTGGGTCTGGGCCTGGCTGGGCTGCATGGGTGTCAGAGCAGGACGGGGCTGCGGTCAGTCTGGGGCTAGGACGGAGGGCTGGGGTGAGCTCAGGGCCCTTCCGCCCTCCTCCTGCAGCCCCAGAGCACCGACCCGCTACACAGGCCTGGGGAGTCAGCCCTCCAGGAATCTCCCCGACCAGGCCCATTCTATGAATGAGCCCTCCTCTCCCGGGCCAGGAGGGAGAACAGGGGTCCCCCGATGTCCCGCCAGCCCGGGCTGCACTGGCGGCCCACTGCCCCGCCTCCTCCATGGGAGGCCTTCCCCGGGCTCAGCGGCTGACATGTCAAGAACTTGAACCACTCTTGCCCTCCCCCATCCGCAGAACTCCGGCAGACCCCGAGCGCCCCTCCAGCCCAGCCCCCAGAGCCCAGACAGGCGCCCCCAGGGACCCAGGCACCCGCATATCCATCCCCTGACCCCAGCCTCCGGGCACAGGCCCTCCCACCCTGCGCCCACTCCCTGCCCACTTTGACCTGCCCGGGGCGCGTCGGGACCCGCCCTCCCCACCGCGCTCTCCTGGGTCTCCCAGGGCGGGGGTTCTGCTTGGGGGGAGTCGGCGGGCCCCCGGGGAGGGGTAGAGGCCGGGCCGCCCTTCCCCCGCTCCGTAGGGGGCGCCCGGGACCCTGCGCGGTGCCCGCTGTCCCCCAGGACCGGCGGCGGCGCGCGGGGCGGCGCCCTCCCTCCGCTCGCCAGGGGCTGGGGACCCGCCGGGCGCACCCCCTCCGCCCACGAGTCCGGCGCGGAAAGTTGCGGCCGCCGCGGCGCCGCCGCCTCCCTCCCGGGCCCTCGGACTCACCCGCGGGGAGGGCGCCGCGCCGGGCCGGGCGGCGGGGACGAGGGGGCCCCCGGCGGGCCGGGGGCGCCGGGCGCGCTCCATCCCACTCACTGGCCGGCCCGCGGCGGGGCGCGATCGCCTTTAAAACCTCCCGGTCTCCTCCCCCGGGCCGGGCGCGGGGCGGGCGCGGGGCGGGGCGGGGCGCGCCGCCGTCATGTGCCCCCGGGCCGGCCCGCCCCCACTTTCTCTCGCCGGTCCCCCTACTCCGTCGTCGCGTCCCCGACTCTGCCCCAACTTTCTCCCTCCGAGTCCCGACTCCGCCTGGTCCCCAGACCCAGCCCGACTTCCCCCTTCGGGTCCTGGACTCCGGGTCCAGCCCCAGTTTTTAATCGAAGGCTCTCCGTGCTGGGGTAGGCGGGAGCGGGGGTCCCAATCCCCATCGCACCCCCAAACCCGTCTTGGCCTCAGTCCTGCCCCTGCGCGGGAAGAGAAACCCAGGAGGCCGTGGGCACAGGGAAGGGAGGTCGGGGGAGAGGTGCCCGACCCAGGACACACGGCCACTGTGCAGCCCCGTGGGAGGGTCTGGGCCTGGGTTTTGTGGGATCCTGCCAAACACAGTCCCCACTTCTAGTGCCTTCTTCAGCCTCGGGAAGTCCCTCCTTTTATCCCACCCAACCCTGTCCTGCTGCCATTGAAGACTGTCTGAGCCTGGTCCAGGTGGGCCCTCGGTCTAGGTCCCCTCCTGGCTTAGGCTTCCTGGCATCCTTGTCCCCCACCACTGGGCCCCTGGGAAACTCCCCAGCTCCTGGAGGATCCCTGGGAGAGGGGCCTTCCTGGATCCCTCCCTCCTCCCCCAAGTGCATGTCTGTCCCGCCTCATCCTCCGCAGACCTCCCCTCCACCCTCCACCGGGAGGAACACGGCAGCATTGTTCCCCAGGACGGGCCCTGCCTTGGGGCCTGGCCCCGTGCCCAGGTGGGGGGCCGGGAACAAAACCCAGCAAAGGAGGGGCAGGGTGCCCTCTGCCGCCAAGCCAGCCTCCTTGGGCATGCCTGGCCGCCACTTGGCCCTCTCCAAGATGGGACGGGGGCCCTGGCCCCCAGACCACCACTAGCACCGGCATGCCACCGCCGGCGGGGGTCAGGAGCTGGAGGAGTCTTCCCAGACCTGTGTGGGCATTGCTTTAGGGTGATGGCTTTTCCTCACCACCCCCCCCAACATTTTCAAAGTCACACAGTGGGGCTGGGGGTCAGATTCTTCACCACCCACCTCCCAGGCAGGAAGAGTAATGCTGGGGTGGGGGGACCCAGCAGCAGGCCCAGGCAGGGAACTGGAGGGGCTGGTTGGACACCTCTGAGTCACCTTGCACCCCAGAATTCCTCCAGAGTCCCCCATTTTCCCAGTTCAGCTCAGCCGGCTCCCCCTTGGATCTTGGTGGGGCTGGAGTGGGGGGGGGGGGAGCCACACCCAGCCACCATCCCACAGGACCAGCCTTAGGGGCTCCTGGGTCTTTCTTCTCTGCGGGGCCCAAGGGGCAGGCTGGCCCCGGCTGCAGGATCTGGCAGGTTGGGGCAGGAGGGGGCAGAGCCGCCCATGGGGCCCCTGGGGCAGATTTGGGGTAGCACAGAATTCCCCGACTCAGGGCGGGGCCCAGCAGGGGTGGGGCACTCGCCACATGACCTCCTGAGCAGCTATAAGCAGGAGAATGGAGTTCCCAGGGCCTGGGGTCTCCTGGTGGAGACACACACACACACACACACACCTGTCACTCCGGAAGTACAAAGTAACCAGGTTATGACAGGGCACCCCTCCACGCTGCCCCTCCAGAAGGCTTCCTTCACCCCCAGAACCAGGCCTCCCCACCAGAACCACCCTCCTCCCATCGTCAGTCCAATGGGGCACACAGTTAGGGGAAACGCTTCCTCCATGCTGGCCTCCGGGGACACCAGTGCTGAGGTCCCTGAGCCTGTATAAGCCATCCCATCATTCCCATGCACGCAGCTCGAACCAGCCCAGCTCACATAACATCCCTCAGCCCAAGGCTGGAGGATCCTCCTGGTGCCCCCCGCCCTCTCTCTGGACCCCAGACACCTGCCCTCCGGTCCCGGGGTCCTGAGCCAGCCAGTTTACCCAGGGAGAGCAGCCAACCTGGCCAACCCAGCCTTTGTCACGACAGAGAGGAGTGAGGGAACAGGGCCAGGGTCAGGCCAGGTCAGTGGTCCAGTGGCACAGGGCACACACACAAACATCCATCGAGGGCCCACTGTGTGTCAGCGCTGTTCTGGGCACCGCGGACACAGCAGAGAGCAGGCAGAGAACATTGCCTGCCCTCGAGGGCCAATGTCTCCGGAGGAACGCACACAACAGAGAGAGAGAGGTCTCGAGATATGTAGGGCGTTGGGTGGTACATGGTTGGGGGAGAAGAGGGGACAAGGTGATGAGGAGTGAGGGGCTGGGGGGGCCAGGTCAGGAAAGGACCCTGAAGAGGAGGTGACGTTTGAACAAAGACATGTAGGAGGTGAGGGAGGATCCCGGCAGACATCTGGAGGAAGAGAGTGCCAGGTTGCGGGGACAGCCAGTGCAAAGGCCCTGAGGCAGGGACATGCCTGGAGTATTTGAGAAACAGCGAGGAGACCAGTGTGTTGGACTGGGGAGGCGAGCAGAGAGGAAGAACGGTGTTTAAACCTTTACTCCCCAACTTTCCAGCTGGGTATCTTTGGCCAAGCGATCGTGCCTTTCTGATCCCCAGTTTCTTTCAGTAGAATGGGCCTGAAAGCAGGGAGTTGGTCTTCGTTATGAGGCTCTGAGGTGAGAAGTGCGGCGTCCGGCGGGGCCTGGTGGGGGGTTGGAAGCTAGGTGACTGGGGGCACAGTTACACGAGGTACACATAGCCATGCAGGCCTGGTGTGGGGGCTGGGTCGAGGGACCCTGACAGACCAGCTGCCCTGTGGGTCACCCTGGCTTGCACGCAGGGCCGCCTGCCGGGCCCCATGGCAACAGCGCACACAGAGACATCAAACAGGCTGTGCCGAGGAAGTCCCACGTCACTGCGGTTAGGTGGCTCCGCCCAGGCCGGCCGCGGCTGGCGGCTCTGCTCTCCTGCCAGTCAGGGCCCCTGCCTCCCGTCACCCGGCGACAGGCCCTGTTATGGACCTAGCCGGGATCCCACCACCTGCCTCCTCACTAGGGCACCAGCCACTCCCCACATCAGGGGAAGGACAGTATGTTGTGGCCCCAGTTTGCTGCCACTAACCTTTCCATTCACCGGCCCCAGCCCCGTCGGGAGTACCAGGAAAGCCCTGGCCCGGCACCCATAGTCCAGATCGGGCAGAGGGGCCCCAGGGATCTGTGGGGACCCCAGGGGGTGCCTGAAGTCGTGAGGCCAGGGTCCCATGGCGCTCAGGGGGCACTGGAGGGGCGAGTCAGACAGGAATAGCCCCCAGGCCCGGCCCAGCCCCCACCCAGGGACTGAGTCACCACCCACCCAGCACCGGATGACATCAGGGCCTGGCCTGCCACCCGGACTTGGCATCGGGCCAAATGGGGGCGCCTTAGAGATGTCCCATGTGGCTGCCCTCTGCCCTCTGCCGGGCCGCCAGGCGCAGGGCTAAGGAGGAGCCCTCCTGGGGGGGGTCTCCCCCCAATCCCATCCCCCCTTTCCCGGGGATTTCGGGCCCCAGCCCCTCTGACGTCACTGGGGGTTGCTATGGCAACTGGCCGTAGTTCCCAAATAAAATTACCGCGGGCGGGTTAAGTTTCCTAGGAGGCAGCCGACGGGTAAACAATGGCGGTGACAGGCGGGGCCGGCTAGGGGCCGTCTCCCCCCCCACCCCCATCCCCACTCCGCCGGGACCCGGGGGTCCCCAGGCGAGGAGCAGGGTCCCCCTCCCCTCCCGGGACCGAGAGCCCGCGAGCACCGAGGGGCCTGGCGCACAGATGGGGGACAGCGCGGCCATGAGCGGGCTGAGCGGGGGGATGGGGCGCGGGGGGACCCCGGAGGGAGGCGGGTGCGGGGAACAAAGGGGGACCTGAGGCGGGGGTCCCGGCCCCCGAACGGCCCACCCCCGCTGCGCGGCCGCCCGTCCAGCTGTGGCTGCTCCCAGCTGCCGGGCTCCCCACATCTGGCGGGTGCGCGCTCACTTCCTGTCGCCGCAGCTGCTTGGAGGGAGGTAAAAATAACCGTCCCCTGCTGCCTGCCGGCCGCCCGGCCGGGAGAGGAGCCCCCCGGGGCCGCGGAGAGGAGGGCGCCCGCCCGCGCTGCGCGAGGGGCTGCCAGCCTGCTGCATCGGGAAGGCCCCTACCTGGGCCACCGGGACCGCGGGAACCTCGTGTCCCAGCCCGCTGCCTGCCGGTGGAGGGCGAGGGGCCAGCCCTAAGGGCTCCTGGACTGTAACACGGGCCTGGGTTCTAGACCGGGGTCCCTCACTTACTGGCTGTAGAGGGAGGTCGCTAAAACACCCCCCCCCCTGCTTTCTGGGCCTCAGTTTACCTAAGGGTCAAATGGGGACGATGGGATCCACTTGGAAGTGCATTGGCTCTGCCCTTGTAGCTGTTATCTTTTCCCATCCCGGGGGCCCCAGAGGCCCTCAAGGGCTCTTGCCAGATAAAATACGGGACACCCAGTTAAATTTGATTCTCAGATAAACAGCAAATCATTTTGAGTATAAATATGTCCCATGAGATGTTCAGGACATACCTATACTAAAAAAAAAATTGACTTGTTCTGTATCTGAAAATCAAATTCAACTGGGTCTCCCATGGTTTTATTTGTTAAATCGGGCAGCCGTATCCCCAGCCACCTCGCCTTTGGCCTGCAGACACCGCCGCAGACCCTGGCCTGCTCTCCATGCTCAGGCCTGGCACCTTCCGGCCGTCCTCCAGAAAGGCCTGTGTCATCCCATCACATGTGCCCTCCACCGTCCACTAAACAAAGTTCCTCCCTGGTCCCCACCTCGGCCACAAGGCCCCAGGTGTGGTCAGATCGCCACTTCTCTCCAACCTGACTTTCACACTCGCCTACTTGACTTGCGAGCATCCTTCAAATCCTAAGCGTCACCTCCTCCAGGAAGCCTTCCTTGCCTTCCACATGACCCTCTGACTTGAGACTCCCCGGGAACCTGCACTCGTCTGCCTCCCCACTCAGACACTGCACGGACTGACTTGATCATTTGAGTCAAATGAACATTTCTTAAACGACGCAAAGGTGACCCCTTGCCAGGCAGCAGGTCACTTCCCTGACAGAGGCCAGGTGGGGGCATGTGCTGCCCACCCCACCCTGGTGCTGGTACCCACTCTGTTCCCCTCCCCACAGGGTCTGGGGCCCTGGGCGGCCCTTCGTGCAGCCTTCTGAGGGCTCCCATGGGCAGCTTGGTGGGGACCTTCATGGGGTCCTGGACAGTCCGAAGGGAGGGAGGTGATGCTGGCTCCTGGGGAACCCTCTCCCTGGCCTCGGAGAGCCTGGCAGTCTGGGAGGGGGCCTGGCACAGCCTCTGGAGGGCATGGCCCTCCGTGGACAACCCCCAAGGAGCCATGGGGCCCCTACCGCACCCTTACACCTCCTGGCCACCTCCAGCTGGACTGTCACCCCCACGCTGGAGACTCCCACAGACAGGACCGCCACCAGGAGGGGGCATGTCTGGCTGGGAGGGGCCCGGGAGCCTAAGTCACCCTGACTGGGTTCAAGCTTGGTGCTCTGCCTTCTCTGGCAAAGATTTTTTCGTTTCTGAGACTCAGTTTCCCCATCTGTAAAATAGGAATTCATACCAGGGACCCATGCGAGGGCTATTGTGAACCTGAAATGAGTCGATATACACAGGCACGTAGGCGGTAGAACAGCCTGAAACACGGAACGTGCTCCTAAGGGTGAGCTCCTCTGACTGCGGGGCGCGCGCGGGACGGCGAAAGCCAAAATCCAGCCCCACAGCTCTCCGGACGCCCCCACCCCAGGCCGGCTCCCCAAGCCCCTCTCGGACAATGGTTTCGGCCCCTCGGGGCGCCGCTCTGGCCCAACTCCTCAGGGGGTCCTGTCGCCGCGCGGCAAGCACCCTCAGCCAGCCCCTGACCCTCGCGCGCGCCCCCGGAGCATCAGGGGTGCCGGCTGGCTTGGGGCACACGTCGTCCGCCCTCCCGCCCCCACTGCACCGCACGCTCATCTCCGCGCCCGCCGGGACTGCGGGGTCCCCAAGCCGGGTTGGGCCGTGGGGCGCGGGGCCGCGCGCGCGCCCAGCTGGCCAGAGGCTCGAACCCGCGGCCCGCGCGGCCGGGGCGGCCCCCGCGGCTGTTGCCGGACGACGCGCTGTTTGTTGGCGGGGGCGGGGCGGGCGCGGTGACTCACCGCGGCGTGATGCGGGCGGGCGCGGCGCCCGCGGCCTGGCGCGCAGCCCGGCGGCTGGAGGGCCCGGCGGCTGGGCGCCCGGGGCTGCGCGGGGCCGCCCGGCGCCCGGCGGGCTCGGCCGGGCCTCTCACTCTCCCCCCGCTGCGGCTCTGCGCTCGCTGCCTCGGTTTGCTCACCGGGGAAATGGCGCGGCGTCGCTGGGATTGTTACTCAAGTCCGCCCGGCTCTGCTTTGGTCGCCTGTCTTTGGGCAAACTCCCGTAAGCTCACCGAGCCTCAGTTCCCCATCTGCGAAAAGGAGGTAGCAAGAAGATGCCGTCTCTGGGAGGGTTTGAGGGTTGCATGGATCGATAGTGAGACAGTGGCTGGCACATCTCAGTACCAGGAGGGGTTTGCCCCACCCCAAGGAGGGTGGGAGTGTGGGAAGTTTTCTCCGTGGTCCTAGCCCTGTAGGGCAAGAAGGCCAGGTGGGAGCCCCTGGAGATGGGTGTGGGTCACAGGCCCAGGGTGGCCCGGCATGGAGGTTGTTGCAGAGGTCTGACCCCAGGCTAGAGCTGGCAGCACCTGCTGCAGGCGGCGGGAGGGGGGCCGGGCATGTGACTCACTGCCCAGCAATGAGGCGTGAGTCACGCAGGGCGGGGTCCCCCGGCAGCCCCCCCAGGCACTCCCACAAAGGCCCTTTGAGAAGAGTTCCCCACTTCCCTCCCCCGCCCCTAGGCCCTGGGGGGGTGGGCAGCGGGGCCAAGGCCCTGCTGGGCTGCCCCAGGAGCCGGGCCTGGGCCTGGAGGCGCCGGCCGCTCCAGCCATGTCTGTAAAAAGTCACCATGGGCAGCCAGGCGTCCCCAGGGAGGGGGCTTTCAGGCTGCCTGAGTCACTTTGGGGACAGCAGAGGGTCACACGCACACAGCGGGCAAACTGACTCAGGCTGCTGGGCAGGGTGGGCAGGTCCAGGCCGGGGCCCTGGAATCAGGCTTCGGAGGAAACCCTGCCGAGCCCCGTGCTTCCCACCCAGGGTGCCCGCGCGGGGGCGACCAGGACCTCCGACAGGACAGATGGGTGCTGGGGGCCTCTGTGGCCTCGCCTCCTCAGTTAACCACCCCTCTCCCAGGCCACCTCCTTGCCTCCACGGGGCCTTCTCCCCACCTTAGCTGTCCTTCCTGCGCTTGGCATGGGAGGGTCACCGGGCAGGTTGAGGGCCAGGAGAGAGAGGCACTCACTCCGCTGGGACGCAGAATTTCCAGGGACACCAAAATACTCAGCAGGCGAGACTAAATATGTTTTATAAGAGCTTTATTGAGATAAAATTCACATACCATCCAGCTGACCTTCTCCAAGTGTACAATTCAGGGTGTTCAGTGTACTCGCAGAGTCGTGCGACCATCGCCACGACCATGTGAGAACATCTGCCTCACCCTAAAAAGCAGCCCGCTCCCCACGCCCCTCTGCCCTCCGTGGGGATGGACCCGCACGATGTGGCTCGTGCCCGGCTGCATTCCCGCTTCCAGGTCCCTTCCCGTGCGAGCACGCCTGGCTCCTTCCCCCGTTTGTGGCTGAATCACAGGCTGTATGGAGGGACCACACTTTCCAACCCGTTCACCAGCAGCTGATGGCCATTTGGGTCGTTTCCACCCTGGGGTTCACATGAACGACGCTGCTCTGAGCATGTGTGGACCCTGTTTTATGTGGGAGATGAAACACGACTGGTGTGCAAGCTTCTTGAAGAGTACAATGAATGCAAAAAAAATCCACGCTATGAAATATCAAAATGTCCACTAAAGACAGGATCCCATGGCTGGGGTTAGGGAGCCGAGGGGTGAGTCACCGGGGAAGGTCGGGTCCTGCCTGGACCTGCGCGCTCCAGCGAGGGCGCCGCTGGTCACGTGGCTCCCTGAACCGCCGCTAGTCCAAACTGAGATGTGTTGTAAGCAGAAATGTTTCCGAAAGGAATGTGGAATATCTCACGGACCATTTCTGTCTTGGTTGTGTGTTGAAACGACGGTGTTTAGGGTCGATCGGGTTCAATCGAATATATTATTAACATTTGTCTCACCTGGTTTTACTTTTCTTAATGTGGCTACTGGAAAATGTAAAAATTGCCCGCGTGGCAGCTGGCCTTGGGGCCGGCGGCCTGTCCCCCTTGGAGAGGGCCGGGCTGTGCTCACTGTCTGTCACCTCCTCTTCCGTTTACTTCTCCAGCGGCGGCCTGATCGCACCACAGCCAGGCATCCTGCTCAGGGCGCACTGTGCAGGACCTCTGTGTGGCATCTGTCACCTCTGCCCACATCCTCCTTGGCCCCAGGACACTGTGCACTCCCATTGTGCCCCCCAGCCCCCAGACGTAGCTTTGGCCGTCACATATTGATGACCCCCTCGCTGAACATCCCCTCCTGGGCATCCCCCAGCGGGCCCCCTTCCCCCTCGGCTCCTCAGCCTCACCCTAGGCTGTCTCCGGGCCCCGTGGCCTCCCTTCCTGCAGCTGTCCACTCCCACCTGTCCTAACGGACCCACATCTTCTCACCTGGACAGCCACTCTCGTCTCCCACCGGCCCCCTGCATCCGCCCTGTCCCCCCTGTGCATGGCCCGGTGCACGTGACCTCAGAGTCTTGCTTAACCCCTCCCAAGGACTCTGCTGTATCATGATTCAGGCTGTGGTTGCACAACTGTGTGCATTTGTCAACCCTCACAGAGCTGCAGAAAGGCTGAATTTTACTTTGCGTAAATTACACCTCAATAAACCTAACTAAAAATAAAAACCTCCAAGTCTTCCTGTCTTACTTAAATCCAAACTCCTCATTGGCCGTCAAGGCCCTGCAGGACCTCACCTCCTCCGGAAGCCTTCCCTGATGGCACCCCATCCTCCAGGCTGCCCCCCGTGCCTCCCCTGGACTCTCTTGTGCTTCTGGCTCCCAGCCCTGAAACCCTTCATCACAACTGGCCAGCTCCGTGGCCGTCCCTGCTCCAGACGGTGGCAGGCAAGTACCATGTCTGTCTCATTCCTCGGCGTGCCAGGAACCTGGTGGTGAGCAACACTCAATGCAACGGATCCCCTCTGAGACTCTGGCCTGCAACAGAGATCAAGACGAGGCTCTCTGCCGGGGGTGGGCGGGGGGCGGACTCATGAGATGACAACGAGCAGGGAAGCACTGTGTTCGAAGGCGGCAGGGCCGCGGGAAGACAGAGCTGGGAAAAGCAAGGAGGTGCAGCTTTAAATGGGGGGTGAGGGAAGGTCTCACGGAGGAGGTGACATTTGGGCAGAAACCTGAAGGAGGTGTGGGAGGGAGCCATGTGGGTGTCTGGGGGAAAAGAGTCCCTGGCAGAGGGAACAGCCAGTACGAAGGCCTGGAGGCTGACTGTGCCCGGTGTGTCTGAGGAAGGGTGGGAGGCCGCTGTGGCTGGAGTGGAGCGAGCGAGGGAGGGAGTGGAGGAGGAGAGGCAGGGATGGGACAGGGCGGTGTGCGGGGCCACCGGGAGCACTTGGGCTTCTGCCCTGAGTGAAAATGGGAATCATGGAGGATTCTGGGCAGGGGAGGGACGAGGTCTGCCTTGGGTGTTCACAGGCACCCTCTGGCTGCCCTGAGGAACAGACTGGGACTGCGCTGGTCCCAGAGGGATGAGGTGCCTGAGGGGGAAGGGTCCTTGGTGCATTGAGAAGGGACGGTTGCCGAAACGGACTGCATTTGTTAAGAAGGGTTTGGGCCCGAGCAGCTGGCAGGACGGACCTGCTGTTTCTGGATGGGGAAGATGGCTGGAGAAGCCGGTCCATGGTCGAGGGAACCAGCTGCCAGCCCAGGGCCTTGGATGGCCCGGAGTGACTCTGCCCAGACTCCCGTGGGGCATGGAGGAAGGCGTTCTCAAGCCCAGGCCTCGCCTTCTCAAGCTTTCCTCCTGGCCGACTCCTAGGTGTGCAAGCTACACGCAGAGCAGGGCGCACTGGGGCAGCACCGGGACCCCTGCCCCGGGGCACCCACCCCGGCCACACCCTGGGGGGCCTGGGGCGGACAGGGCCGAGAAGGGCCCTGTAGTTCGCACGCCGCCTGGCCCACATCTGGGCCCCAGACGATACCCCGTGGGGCCGGGAGGTGACAGGGGTGGCAGAACCTCAGGGAGCGGTTCAGGAAGGGCGGCCGCTGAGTCACAGCCACGGGCCCCCTATGAGTCAGCACTGGCAGGGGCCCCAGGTCGGGGGCTGGGGGGGGGACATGAGGGCAGTTCCCACGCCCGGAGGAACTAGGCGGCAGGCCCTGGGGCTTCCCCACTGCCTCTCCCATCCTGTGATGGGCTCCGGGGGATACTCAGAGGACTCTGGGGGGACTGACCACTGGGCCGGCCTCCAGGACTCTCTCCTGGTCTGACCCAGCTCAGGAATGCAGAGGCCGCCTGCCCAGCAAACACGTTGCAGCAAGAAGGAGCAGAGCTAGACTCTGAGAGGGACCGCGTGCGAGGCAGGCACGTGGGGACGGCAGCTCTAGGGGGCTCTGCTTCAGACGGGCTCCGGCCTTCGGGGACGCTGCATTTTGGAACTGGGGGCTCCAGCCTGAGGAGGTCCAGGCAGAGGCCTCGGCTGCTGAGCAGAGTGGGGTGGGGTGGCTGAGCTCCATGCCCCCGACAGGGAGGGGCTAGGGTCTGCTGCCCCCTGCTGGGGGCCGCGGGAACCTCGCAGGCAGGGGAGCTGGCTGGAGCGCTCCTTCAGGCCGCCTGGAGGGAAGGAGACCAGCAAGGCCTGGCCGGGATCCAGGCTCTGACGCTCCCAGGCTGTGCCACCTCGGGCAAGGGGCAGCCTCCTCTGGGCCTCAGATGCCCGTGTGTAAAAAGGACAATATTCACTTCATTGGTTTTGCTGGCAAGAGTCTGAGATGACTGGGAACGAAGGAAAGAATGAACGAATCACTGCTGTATAGTCTGGAGCAAGCCCCTCCCCCTTTTCAGCCAGAAACGGAGGGACATCAACACAGCTGGCCCCACCGCGGAGCCCGATTACTACTTAGGCGCATCCTCTTCCTTGCACGCCAGCCCCAGAGCATGACCCCCCAGCTGGGGGAAGTTCTGTATAGAGTAGAGCAGGACCCCAGTAGCTTCTGGGGGTCCTGGGGTCCATCGACCCTCCTGGGCCAGCTGGAGCTTGGCTTTCTGGGCTGAGACCTGAAGGAAGGGGGAAGGTGTGAGGGAAGTGGACCTGTGAAGGAGAAACTGAGGCAGGACTGTGGGGAGGGCATGGCAGGGGAGGAGCATGGTCAGGTGTCCCGGGGCCACGGCCCCCCTACGGTTAAGGCCTGGGCTTGGGGTGAGGGGACTCAAATGCTTCTCCCCGTCCCGTCAGACTAGGGTGGGGAATGAGTGCACAGAAGTCTGGCAGCCCAGCCCCAGCCAATGGGAGGCCTCCTGGGCGAGGGTCTGCCCTGAGGTGACCTCCCTCTGCCAGCATGGTGGCCGCAGGCAGGGGCTGTGTGTGTGTGTGTGAATATGGGGCTCCACGCCAGCATCTCTGGGAGAGGAGGGCAGCCCCAGGCTGTGCACAACTTTGGAGGCTGCCTCCTGTGTGTGGCCTGTGCACCTGGCCTGCGTGTGTGCCCACGCCAGATGGGCCCAGGTACACATGTCCCCAGGTGTCCCTGTATTTCCTGGGTGTCCCGTGGAGCCCTGGAGTCCTGGGCACCTGCCCCCGGGCTTCGGTGGGGGTGGGTCTTGGCTCTGTGATTTCCATGTCTGCCATTCGCACACAAGCGAGGGTGCGTGTATTCGTGTGTCTGTGAACTTCGTGTTTGCATGTGCCTCTGAGACTGCATGCGCGGCATGTCTCGACGGGCGTGTTCGTGCTCTGTGCTTATATCTGTGTGTTGTGTCCACGTAGATCTCCATGTGTGTCGGGCTGTTCCCACCACTGTGCACCGGGTGGGTGAGGAGATATGTATGTGTATGTTGTGTGTGTGCGCCCCTGGGCTTGTCTCTAAGTGTGTAGTGTGTGTTCTGTGGCCGTCCCCGTGCATCTGTGTATGTGTGTGTCCTGTGTGTGTCCCTGGGCTCCTCTCTCTCTCTATTTCAGCCCTGAGGACATGCCTCTTGCCCAGTGCATGTGGTATCTGTATGTTGCATGTCTATGTGCCCCTGGTGTCCCTATGTGTGTAGCTCGGTTTTAACGGGCATCCTCCTATGGCTGGTGGCCCAGTGCTCCTGCGTGTCCCGCCATTCCCTCCCATAGGTGTGTGTCTGGAAGCCCCTTGCACACCCTTCCCTGTGTTTCTGGTCCGCGGGCCTTTGTGCGCGTGTGCTCCGGGTGCGCCTTTGAGGTCTACGTGCGTCCGGGTCCCTGCGTGTGCCCGCTCGCGCCCCCGTGTCCCCCGCGCGGGCCCCGGGAGATGCGACCTGGCGCCCCGTGGGCATCCCCGCGTGCGTCCCGGTGTGCCTGGCGGGAGGCCTGGGGGCGCACGAGGCCGGCTGGACCCCCCACCCGACACGGAGCGCGGAGGAGGGAGGGGGCGGCGGCGGCGGGGAGCGCGGGCACGTCACCGAGACAGACAGGCGGGCGGGAGGCGGCGGCCGCGGGTTCGAGCCGGCGCCGGAGCCCCGCGGCCCCCTCCCCCTGCCCGCGGCCTGGGGAGCCCCCGCCCAGCCCCGGAGCCGCCGAAATGCAATTTCCCGTGCGGGCGCCTCGGCTCGGGGGGCTTTTCCGGGCGGGTTGTGGCAAGAAGAGGGGAAACGCGGCGGCGGCCCCTAAGGAGGTGAGCGCGGGCGTTGGGCGGCCGGGGGCCGCGGGCGGGGAGGGGCGCGGCGGCGGGAGCGGCCTCAGCCCCCCACGCACCTGCTCGCGCCCGGGGGCTGCGCCCGGCCTCTGCGGCCCGGCCCTCCATTGTTGCGGCGAGAGGAGGGGAGGAGCGGGCAGGGGAGAGGAGGGGAGGAGAGGGCAGGGGAAGGGAGGGCAGGGGAGGGCAGGGGAGGGACGGGGGCGGGGAGACCCAGCGGCATCGCTGCGGCTCGCGGTCCCCGGGAAGGGGGGCCGGTAGGACCGGCCCCCATGGCACCGGCCCGCAGATTCCCGGGCCGGGGCGGGGGCGGCGGCGGCGGCGGCGGCGGCGGCGGCGGCGGCGGGGCGGGGCGGGGCGGGGCCGCGAGTTTTGTTCTCGGGGCGCGGGGCGGGCGGGGACCCCGGGCCCGGGACGCCGGGCCCGGGGCTGGGAGGGGCGGCGGTGGTGGCGCGCGCGTCCGGGAAGGCGCCCGGGCCAAGTTCACGGGCGCGCGGGCCTGCAAGGGTCTGTGCTGGGGCCTGGCTGCGGCCCCGGCGCCCTCCGCAGGCCCGTCTTACCAGCGGCGGCTGCAGGGTCTCTGCTGGGCCGAGGTCCGGTGACAGGCACGCGCCCTCCGAAACGGGCCGGAGTCCCGCTGCCCCGGGAGCCCTTTTAAAGAGGGCACCTTTCACAGGGGCCTACCCTGGAGGGCATCCGGGGGTGGGAGCATGGAGAAGACCCCCTCACTGGCTGATGGGAGCTGAGAAGTACCCCCTGCGCTTCAGCTCCCTCCGCCACCCTTCCTGACCGATCCCAGCGGCCTGGACTGCTGGCAGACACCGGGTACAGAGCAGCAGCTAAGAGTCCCAAACCGCTGATGAAGACCCCCAAATTCACACACTCCACCGGACAGACATGGCCCCGTTATTACTCACATGGCCTGCAGGAGCGCCGATACACACATGCACACACAGTCACCCACAATAACACTGCCACGTGGGCACACACATCACCCACAATGACGCGGACATCCAGGGCCGGGAGAACACTGCCACATGGAAAATGCAGCCGCCAGCAATGGTGGCTACAGCCTCGCATCTAACACCGACACACACACAGTTCTCCACTGCACACACACACACACACACACACACACGAGGATGCTCACCGCCTCGCAGCACCACAGGCTGTCACCCAGAGTCACCGTGACAACCACAGGTGTGTTAATGCCCCGACACAAGTACACACAGACACCATTCTCCACAAGAACGCAGACGCGCGCACATAGACACCCTTGTGCCCGCCCAAGCAAGGACACACCCACAGCCGCCTGCGGGCGCTCACTCAACCTGACACACACACACAGCTGGCACAAACCCTTCACAGACACTGCCATCGGGTCATAGGAATCTTGACATACGCACAGTAATACGGCTGCACAGGCTGACACATGGTTGCACACGGTAAAACTGATCCTCCTAGACACACGTTATGACCCTGTCACCCCCAAACAGATAGGAACGCTCCAGTGGTATCTACACCCACAGTCACCCACCCCAACACTAAATTATACACATGGACCCCTACAATAATACCGATACACATCAGACACAATGGCAGAAGCACAGCGGCACACAAACCCACAGGAAAATGACACAGGGACCTGCAGAGATGCACAGTCACCGAACACCCACAAACCCACCAGTTGTTCCCTGAGCATCTGTCACGGACCAGGCGCTGCTCTGGCTCTGGGGACACGGGATGGGATCCCTGCCCTCCTGGGGCTGACATTTTAGTGAGGGGGCGGCCATAATCGATGACAAGCAGACGCCAGGCACCCACAGTGACACTGACAGATGCCAGAAGCCCACGTGCACTGGCTCACACAGCGACCTGCCATTCCCCACAATCCCCCTGACGCACACCCGCAGTCCCTCTGCAGCCACACAAACAGAAGCCCACAGGGGCGCAGACATGCACAGGCAGCTGACACGGAGACAGCGCCCACAGGAGCACACACCCACCTGGGCTTACGGCCCCCCGGGAACGCCCCAAATAGCCCACCAGAGTAGCTCGGGCCCCAAGCCCCCCATAGCCCACAGTAACAGGCCCACAGGCAGCTGCTGTCTGTGCTTTTGCAGACGGGTCCACCCAGGCCCAGACCTGGGGCGCCCTGCAACACGAGCCTCCGCAGAAGGGTCTGAGGTCCCATCAACCTGCTCCAGGCCCCCCACGACCCCTAACTCAACCCTGGAGCGGCTCTGACCCAACATCTGGGGGGGCATGGGAAGGAGGCCCAGGCTGCGGCCCGCTGGCTGCCCTCAGGTCTGGGTGGGACAGGGGAGCCCCTTGTCTGAGGACCCCACATGAAAGGCCAGCAGCTGGGGAGGAAGCCGGGGAGACTGGGGAGGGCGGGGTGGAAACTTGAGAGCCACACGGGTGTCCTGGCCATGAGGACCCTCCCCTGCCAGTCTAGACAGCCTGAGCCATCAACAGGACCCCATGTCGGGACCCTCATATGCAGTGTCGCTGCACGCCAGCAATGGGCTCTGTCTGCCAGGCCATGACCAACTCCACCCCGTGTCTGCCCCAAGTTCATGCACACAGAGACATATGCGCACTGGGACACACACATGGGCACAGGCACAGAGACATGCGCACTGGGACACACGCACAGAGACATATGCACTGGGACACACAGAGACATGCACATTGGGACACACAAGGGCACACACACAGAGACATGCGCAGTGGGACACACAGGGGCACATGCACAGAGACATATGCACACTGGGATACAACAGAGACATGCACCCTGGGACACCCAAGGGCACACACACAGAGACATGCGCACTGGGACACACAGGGGCACATGCACAGAGACATATGCACACTGGGACACACAAGGGCACACACACAGACATATGCGCACTGGGATACACAAGGGCACACACACAGAGACATGCGCAGTGGGACACACAAGGGCACACACAAGAGACATACGCACTGGGACACACACAAGAGACATGCGCACTGGGACACACAAGGGCACACACAGAGACATATGCACACTGGGATACACAAGGGCAGACACACAGAGACATATGCACACTGGGACACACAAGGGCACACACACAGACATATGCACACTGGGACACACAAGGGCAGACACACAGAGACATATGCACACTGGGACACACAAGGGCACACACACAGACATATGCACACTGGGACACACAGGAATGCATGCCTGGACACACACGTAGGGACACACACACACAGGCATACACAGAGGCACAGGCCGCCAGGCACCCTGGAAGCTCGCACCTCTGGCCTCCGCCTGCCTCCCGCCTTCTTCTTCAACTTGACGCCAGAGCTGCTCCATCCGGCCATCGCCTGCTCATCTGGCTTCCCCAGGACCTCTCACCTCCGCCTGGACCCCAGGCCCAGGCCAGCTGCCCTGCCTTCCTAGAGCTCACGGTGAGGGTTGGGACAGGCCCTGGGTGCATGTGGCTTCTGGAAGGCTCCCCTCACCCCACTCACCCTGCCCAGACAGACCCTCTCAGCTGCGGGGTGGGGGCAGGGGGCATCCGAGGGACTGAGGACCACCTGCACCCTGCTGGGCTTCAGTCAGTGGTAGGCTCAGCCCTCCAGGAGGCCTCAGGACGCGGGGGTGGGGCCCTCCCTCTCCACCCCCTCAAGGGCCCCGAGTCCAGACGGTGAGACCAGACAGACCAGAGGCACCCCTGGCGAGCCCCGGACCTGGAGGGGACAGGCAGACAGACACCGAGGGCAGGGAGCCTGTGCAGACAGCCGCAGACAAAGGGCCACAGTCAGACCCGGGGTGGCCCCCTCGAGGCCTCACCCTCACCCCGCCCTCCTGGCTGCCCCTGTCCTAGGGAGACCCTTCACCCGGACCTCCACCCTGGTAGGTCAAGGTCAGAGTCCTCCGGGACCCAGCGGAGAGGAGGCACAGAGGGGAGGGGTGTTTTGGGGAGCCCCCCACTGCAGCCAGAGCGCCCCGTGCCTGATGGCCCCACATTCTAGCTCCGCTGTTGAGAACAAAGCTGCTGGGAGTCTGTGGTCCGAACTCTGAGTCTCACCTTCCTCACTGAAAAAGTGGGACCCTAATAATAGGGCGACGTATGGAAAGCGTTATTATTAGTAGCAGCAAGACCTCTGCTCTCCCAGCCCCGCCCCCAGACCCCTAGACGTTCTCTTGGTTAAGACGACCATCCTCAAGGCAGGAGGGCCCACACTCTTCCCCCGGAGGAGCCTGCCTACCCTGTGGGGGTGCAGCCCCGCGCCCCCAGGGCCCCGCTGGCCAGTGGGTGGACCGCGAGGAGGGTGCCCCACCTGGAGTGCCTACAGGGGCGGGAGCGGGTCGACCCGGCTGGCAGCCGAGGGCGGGCTCGGGGAAGGGCTTCAGGAGATGGGGAATTTCATGGGGGCGTGCCTGGCAGGGGTCAGGCTCTGGGGAGTCCGGTTTGGGGTCAGGTCCCATCCGAGTGGACCTCAGGGGGCCTGGGCTCCATGGGGGCGGCCATGGGGACTCTGTCCCTGGGGGTCCGGGCTGCGGGCTTCAGAGGAGGGTCCTGGGGCCGGGCTCGGTGTCCTCGGCGCTCCCAGAGCCGGCAGGAGTGGGAGTGGGGTGCCAGCAGGGGTGGGCTCTGAGGCGGGGACCCCGGGCAGGCCTCAGGGGAGCCGGGCTCTTTGAGGACTGGCTTAGGGGGCAGGGCTGATGGGGGTTGAGTTTGGGGCCGAGATTTAGAGGGAGGGGCCAGAAGTGGGTGGGCTTGGGCCCCTGGCTGTGCAGCAGTTAAGTTCGCTTGGGTGCCCCGGGGTTCACAGGTTCGGATCCTGGCACGGATCTACGCACCGCTTATCAAGCCACGCCAAGGCGGCATCCCACATATAAAATAGAGGAAGATGGGCACGGATGTTAGCTCCGCCAATCTTCCTCAGCAAAAACAAAAAAAAACTGTGGGTGGGCTTTGGCGGGGCAGGACTCTGGGGGCTGTGTTGGCTCAGGCCACCTCTGCGAGGGATGTTTTGGGGTTCACTCGAGCTCAGCACACTTGGGATCCTTGATCCTCCTTAGGGTTATGCCAAGGGGCCCTCTGGGGCTCAGTATTCCCCTCAGTGAAATGGGAGGGGACTGGTAATTGGAAATTGGAAGGCCCCTCCAGGCCGTCCTTGAGGTCCCCAGGCCCAGGTCAGGGGCGGCCTCCCCTGAGACTGTGCTTGGGGGCACCTGAGGGAGGCGCACAACTTCGCGGCCCAGGAGGGAGGAATGGAGAAGTGGGGAGGGGCGACATCTTGCCACAGCCTCTTTTGAGGCCGGAGGGTGAGCGACCCTGCACCCCCACATCCGGGCCAGGCAGCCGCGATGGCCGTGCGCTTGGGCGCTGACCCAGAGGGGCCTGAGTTCAGATACCTCAAGACCTGCAGGTGGGCCAGCCCGAGTGTCGCTCCGGTCCTCTTGCTTCTCCCCACCCAGTGGGCAAGTGACCCGCGGGCAGGGCCTGGCAGCAGTCCCTCTGGCCCCACTGCTTCCCGGCATTTGCAAAAAGTGGAGACTCTGAGCCCCCCAGCCGCCCCCAGGGCTGTTGTGATTCATGGACCATTGGGCCCGGAACACAGAGGAGCTCGCAAAAGGTATTACATTGTATTAAAATGACTTGTTTATCTCTCTGGCGATACCCCATACCCCGGGGCCAGAACCCCGGGCAGCCAGACATCTTGGGGCCACTAGGAATCCTTCCTCCGCCTCCCACGAGAGTGGTGCCGTCTGGCCTCAGTCTCCCAAAGTGACAAATGGGAGTGATCTGCACTTTCCAGGGGCTGTTTGGAGGGCTACCCCAGTAACTGAAGAAGCAGCCCAGCCGCCAGGACCGCTGCATCTTTGTAGCAAAGGCAACATCACTGTCTTCTGTTCTCATTACCCATATCTGCCTCCTGCCTTTTCCGGGTCTTGCAGAGTTGGTACCTAATAACCGCTGACTTAATGAGCCCATAGGTCCCTCCCTCCCTCCGTCCCCTCTCCTCCCTCTCCCCGTCTGGTTCCCTACACCCCACCCCCTACTCCGGGTCCCCCAGAAAGTCGCCAAGGGTTTGGGGGAACATTCAACCTGTCGGTGAGTTTGGACAGCTCAGGCAAACCATCGACCGTTGAGTGGACCTCGAGGCCTGGAACTGCCGTCCACCCAGCGCGCTCCCCGCCTTCCAGATCGGGGGCGGCCAGGGGATCCCGAGCACATCCCTTAGGCCACAGTGAAGGTCACAATCAACATTCATTGTTGTCGGTGGGTTGTGAGAGCGAAGGTCACAATCAACATTCATTGTTGTCGGTGGGTTGTGAGGACGGAGGCCAGACCCACCGGGGGATGAATGTCACTGTGGCTGGGCTGGACACAGCCTGAGGGGAATGGGATGGGGGACAGGACCCACCCTGGACTCCCCCCGCAAAGCCGCTCAGCCTGTGCCTTGCCCTGACCGCCGCCTCTCACCCCTTGGGGAGGGCTGGTGCCTGGGATTCTGATGGACCCCAGAGACATCTGCTGGATCGGGGGAGTAATCCTGGAGGGCTGGTGGGGAGGGTCACGGCGTCGGGCTGGACAGCTGACAAAGCGTGTCAACGGACTCAGTGAAGGGCTCGTGAATGAATGAATGGGGTGGGTAGGCAGTGCAGGGTGGTCTCTCAGTGTCCAAGGGGGCCCAGCTTCCTCTCCCTCCTTGCCTGGCGCCCTCTTGTCCACCTTGAACCTCAGTGCTGGCTGATCCGTCCACCTGCGGGTCTGTGCACCTGGGTGACTCAGCCCGGGGCCCAGCCTTGGGAGGGGACTGGACGGGAGGCAGGCTTTTGGGCTGCTCTTTGTGGGGCCGGTGACTTCATCCCCAGTTTGCTCATCCATTCAGTGGGCTTCCAGAGACAATGGGTGCGGAAGCCCCCTGAGGGGGACGGGAACTGGGGGCCTCAGTCCGGTCCTTGTCCCCTACCCTTGAGCCAGGCCCCATCCCCCTTCCAGAGACAGCCAGAGCATCAGCAGCGGCCCCCTCCCCAAAGAGCGCAGGGGCTGCTGGCCCTCCCCCAGCCCAGGGGAAGGAAGAAAGAAGTTACTGAGTTACCGGTTAGGACGATGCTTGTCTTTGGGGCGGGGCTTCCACACTCCTCACCCTGTGGGGTAGGGGTGGCAGGCCGCCTCCAGGGAGGGTAGGTGGGGGTGGCCCTCTCAGTGCCCTCTTGGGGGATGTGTGGCTCCAAATTGTGGGTGCCCCTGCAGCCTGGCCCGGTACCCCCTCCCCCGCAGCCCACCCCTGCAGACCATGCATCCATCCCCCTCGGCAGGTGCATTTACTGGGGAGCAGCTGCAAGCCCCCTGTGACAGTAAGGGCCCTCCCACAGCCTGCTCCTCCCCTTCATACCCCTCAGAGGTATAAGAAGGGAACTGACAGCCAGACTCCGGGTCTCCAGAGAGGGGAAGGGCGGGGTGGGGGAAGGGGAGAAGGACAAACTCTGGGCCGGCAGGGTCTCCTCTCTCTGCTCCTCCGCCTGGCACACGCTGCCCAGCCATGGGCACCTTCGACCTGTGGACGGACTACCTTGGTTTGGCACGCCTGGTGGGGGCTCTGCGTGGGAAAGAGGAGCCAGAGACCAGGGTGGACCCCCAGCCGGAACCGGTGCCAGGACCAGGGGGTCAGAGGCCCACCCCGGAATCCTCAGCAGCTCCCGAGCGGCTGTGCTCCTTCTGCAAACACAACGGCGAGTCCCGTGCCATCTACCAGTCGCATGTGCTCAAGGACGAGGCGGGCCGGGTGCTGTGCCCCATCCTTCGAGACTACGTGTGCCCCCAGTGCGGTGCCACCCGCGAGCACGCCCACACCCGCCGCTTCTGCCCGCTCACCGGCCAGGGCTACACCTCCGTCTACAGCTACACAACCCGCAACTCGGCCGGCAAGAGGCTGGCCCGGCCCGAGAAGGCGAGAGCGCAGGACTCAGGGCCACGCCGAGGAGCAGGAGCAGGAGCAGGAGCAGGAGGAGCCTGTGCAGGTGGCTGGGGACCCGCCGTGGAGGGGTCCTGTCTCAGAGGGTTGCGGGGAGAGCATCCGTGTAGAAAGCTTAGAACAGTATTCTAGAAGTGTCGCCCAGCGTGGGTAAACCGTGGCTCAAGTTCGCTGTGTGGCCTTGGGCAAGGCATTCTCCCTATCTGCGCCTGTTGGGGAGGTGCTGTCCTTTTCCGGGCAGCGGGTGATCCGGCAGGGAGGCCGTCGGGGCTAGCGGTGGGGTCTGCAGACAGGTACATCTGGGCTCCAATCTTGCTTGGCCCTCAGGAGCTGTGTGGCCTGAGGGAAGTTGTTCAGCCTTTCTGAACCCCAGCCTCCTCATTCACTCACTCATTTACCGAATAGTTTGTGTGCCTCTTCTGTGCCCAGCGCTGGGCGGGGCCAGCCGTGGACAGGTAGGGGAGAGGGTGGCAGTGAAAATGCAGGGTGACGGTGCTGCATGGGGGAGTCTAAAGGAAGCACCCCATCCGGATGAGGGGTCCAGCAGGGCTTCCTGGAGGGAGTGGCTTCTGGAAGGCCGGCTCAGGCTGGCGGAGCGCTGGAAGCACAGCCTAGGTATTGGGACTGGTGGGGGGACATGGGGAAGGTCAGTGTGTCTGCACGGAGCGCGTGAGTGTGTGTGGACGGGGGTGCCAGAGACCTGGGGCAGAGGACGGGCCTGTAGGACTGGGACTTGGGGCTCAGGGCGCCCTGGAAGGGGAAGGCCCAGGTCTGGCGTTCAGAGTGTGGCTGGACTGTGGGGACGGATCTGGGAGGGCAGCTGAGGTTGGAGCTTCCCCGAGGCCCCAACTGGCTCTCTTGACCCTACGCGGGCCTCCACCTGCGGTCACCCCGTCTAGCCCACTGAGTGCCCATTCCGACTCTGCAGGTCCGGGCCCCACCCCCCAGCACCTGCATTTCTGACCAGCCCCCGGTGCTGCCAGGCCGCGGACCACGGGGGCTCTGAGTGGCTGGCCCTTCAAGGGCAGCCGTTACGTTACAGATGCAGAGGCCTCAGCTCGCGGGGGTGTTTTTAAAAGAGAAATCCGTTCTAGCACCTTTGATTGCCTGCAGGAAAGTCAGCCAGCGGAGAGGGGGTCGGATGGGGCCCTGTCGCTGCCCCTGTGGGAACTGCCCCACCATCAGACGGTGAGCTGCTTGAGGGAGGGGCCTGGGTGGGGGAACCCCATCCCCGGGCCGCACCTGCGCAGTGAGCACGTGTTAAGAGTGAGACTGCCTCCAGGACCACGGTGTTCCTTGTGGGGTTCTATGGGGTCCAACGGGGAGACGCAGGAAGCTGAGCGGATAGAATAGAGATGATGGTCTCAGAATTGTCCTTTTTCCTTTAAGTCCGAGGGAACAGAAAGACTCGCCTCGCGGGTGTGGAGGATGGGGTGGGGGAGCCCGCCCCGCGCTGCTGGCTCAGATAGGCCGCCGGAAGCCGGCCCCCGGGTCACCGTGGGGGTCACAAACCCGGGACCCCGGGAGCGCCCAGCCGCGCCGGTCTGGGGACGTCGGGGCGCCGCGCCCGGAGCGGCCTCCAGGTGGCGCCCGAGCCGCAGCCGCCCGCGGGCCGAGCTCCGGGACCGTCAATCACCGCCGCCTCTTCCACGTTTGTCTCCTCCCCCCTGCGCTGTGAACATCCAGGTTCCAAAGGTGCCGGCAAGTCTTCCGGAGCGTCGCCCTCTTCCTGCTGTCCCTCCACTTCCGCCTAGGAGCCGGCGTGCGCGGGGTGCGGATGCTCCCTCCCTGCTGCCGGGGACTCAGGCTCGGTGGAGGCTGGAATCCCCGGAGGATGCACTCCGTGAGGACCCGCCCGGCCCCTCCGCCAGCCTGAGGGCCTGGGAGCGCGGCCCGGGGAGCCCCCGAAGGAGGGGGGTGGTCCTCAGGCCCCCCGCCCGCCCTCCCCAGCTCCGGGAGCCCAATAAACGCTTATGAGCGCATCCGCGTCGCCAGGCCCGGTCTTTGGACGGGGTGGTGGGAACAGCTCGGGGGCCGGGGGCACCCCTCCTCTCCTGGCTGCATCAGCCCCCGCGTGCTTCGACCCCCACTTTCCCCGCCCGCCCACTGGGTTTGGTTCACCCCGGGGAGCTACTCTGTGCTGAGCGAAGGGTCTGGGCCCCACCGGCGGCGCTGGGCTCCGAAGGGTCGCCCCAGCCCGGCGCCCTGAGCACGTCCCCGCGGGCTTGCCTGCGAGGCCCCCTCTGGGACGCTGGCATCCGCCCCCTTCCCCACCCTTCGCATAGAGACAGGTCCAGCGGGCAGAATCCCCCGCACTGGGGGACTCGAGCAAGAATTAGACCAAGCCATCCAGGGTCCTCACTAGGTGGCCTCCAGGGAGTGTCAGGTCACCACGGAAGCGGGTACGGAGTCACAGGCCCCTCAGGGCAAGGGAAGGCCCCTTGGGGGGCGGGGCCGGGGCGATGAAGGGGAATATGCCCCGGGGGCGAGCAGCCCAGGCCTTGGGCAGGGCGCTGGAGGCCAGCCGGGTCCGCGGGGGCCAGCGTGGGGGGAGACGGAGACCCACCCCCACCCAGGGACACCATCGGCTCTCCTGGGGGCTGTCTCCTGCACCCCACCTTGTGCCCATGGCCTCTAAGGGGCAGCAGGTGGCAGGCAGCCACCCCAGCCCCCATGGCCTCTCCTGGGTTCAGGGCGGGTCCACTCTGCCCTTGGCTTTTCCATGTGAACTGGGACCTGGGGCCACATGGGAGCAGAGCTGGGGACAGGAGCCTCCTTATGAAGACAGCCTGCCCCCCAGGCTTGGAGGGGAGTGGGGCAGGAGGGAACGTAGACAGGAGGGCTCCTTAGTGGCCCCAAGGGTCTTCGAACTGGGTTGGGGGACACAACACGCCAGCCCCTCCACTGCGTCTGCTAACTGTCTCAGCCTGAGCCGCTGGGGCGCATCCTGGTGGGTTCAAAGACAGAGCTGCACCTCCAGCCAGGAGGGGGCTGACCCCGACCCGCCATGCTTCCCACCTGAGTGGGGTCTCCCAGGGTGTAAGAAGGCAGTGGCGGCCTTGTTGGGCTGGGAGCCCGAGAGCTGAGCCACAGGCAGAGCGACCACTACAGCCGTGAGTCTGGTTTGGTCCTCCGTACGGTGGGTGACCCATTTCACAGAAGTGTCATTTTTTGTAAACTGGGTTGACAACAGCACCTGGGGCAGCTTGCGATGACGTCATCGGGCTGTGGCCAGGCCTGTGTGGGATGAGGGTGCGAGCCGCCCTGACACCCTGCAGCCACCACCCCGGGCCTGCCTCAAGGGCGGGGGCCTCGGGGCAGCAGCTCTTCAGCTGGACCGGTGGCCCGACGTCTCAGTGGGCTCAGTGGGCTGCTGCTCCAGATACCGGTGAGCGTGTTGCACGAGTGCATACACACATGTGTACATGAGCATGCCCGCACACAGCCACCTGCTCCTGGTGAAGCCAACAGACTTGGTAACTTGGGGGACCCCTGACCTGTGTCCTAGCAGAGCCCCACCCGCCTTCCCAGAAGGAAGGGGAGTGAAGGGGGGGCGTTTGTGGGCGAATGTGGAGGAAGTGCAGAGCCCCAGACAGCAGGGTGGCGTTTATTAACGGGCCTCGGGAAAGAAGACATAAAATGGAAATGGGGCAAAGAGGAGGCACAGCCAACAAAGGGAGCCCTCTTCTCCTCAGGGACAAAACAAATTCTGAACCTCTCGTGACCTCCGCCAAGGAGTGAAATTTGCAAACCCAGATAACCAGGTGACTTCCTGGGGCCCCGGCTGCCTGCTGCCACCTTGGGCCGGGCGGGAGGAGCAGCTCCCTGCCTTCAGCTGCCGCCTGTGTCTCCCCAGGGACCCCGGCTTCCGGGTTGGTGGAAGGCCAGTTCCTGGGCCCCTGGGGCATCCTGGAGGGCAGCAAACGCCAGAGGGCGCAGGCGTGTGGGCCTCCAGGGGTCTGGGGAGAGGCGGCTTCCAGCTGTTTGGCAAGACCCACAGGCCCTCTGGGGCCGGCCGTGCGGTGGCGAGGGGTCCGCACACGCACACCGCGGCCTACACATCCCTCCAGGACTGCTCCCCACGGTGGAGGCCGCCCACCGCCTTGGCCGTGCACGGCGCTGGGCCTTTCCTGGCCGGCCTCGCCCTCCGCGAGGGCAGGCGCCTGATGGCTTCCAAGTCCCGGTGGGTGCTCATGACCAGCCGGCTGTGGGGACACACAGGCAGGAGGTGTGAGGCCCACCTCTGCCGCGGCACATGCTCACGCACTCTCCCAGGCGCACACACACACGCACGCACGCACGCACGCCAACCAGAACCCCCTGTCCAGGGCAGACCGCTGCCGCAGTGCTCAGAGCCCCGTGGGCCACGGCCCAGGAGCTGCGTGCTTACAGAGCCCCTCGCTGGGGCCCCGGCCTGCCTGGCCTGCCCGCTGCCCCCCCCCCCCCCCCAGGCCCCACCCTTACTTCAGGTTGGAGAGCTCAAGGATAAGGCCGTGCACCGTGTCCGTTGCATCCTCCATCCTGGCAGCTTCACAGGCCTTGACCCCGCAGAGGGCCCTGGCGGGAGAGGAGGAAGACGAACAGCCTGACTCCGTGGACGCTCGGCCAGCTCCAGTCTGGGGCTTCTGCTGGGCCCCGAGCGGTCTTCTCTTCCAGACGTTACCCCGGGCCCACCCAGCCGGCTCTACTCCAGAGGCACACCCCGGATCCGGCCTCTTCTCCCCATAGCCGCCGGGTTCCCGGCCCCGGCTCCTGGCCCCTACGGCCTGTCCCCATGCCGCATGGGGGCTGAGAACAGGGGAGCCCTCCCGGAGGCCGCACACCCTCTGCAGCACCTCCAGACCCCCCTCTTGTTCCCCTTCCTGCCCATCCAGCCACGTTCCCAGAGTACCTCTTAGGCTCTGGAATGTTCCTTCCCTAATGCCTCCTCCTGGGGGAAGGGGGCCTTCCCCGATCACCACGGGTAACAGTTTAACCCTTTCCCGCTCTTTCCTCTCCCACGCTCCGCCATCTGTCTGACTTGCTTGTCTGTCTCTCACTGCCCACACCTGGCCCACCACCTCCCCAGAGCCCAGAGCAGCACCTTCATATCCACAGGGGCGTATGGGCCGTGGCGCCCACTGAAGCCAGCATGTCCGGCCTGCGGACACGGGCAGAGGGTCGCCCTCCTGGCCTCGGGTCAACAGCTCTCCCCACGGCCTCCCACTGTGGGCTCGGCAGTGACCCCCCCGGCTGTCACTATAGAAACTCCAGTTCTGCTCCACCTGTCGGCGTCACCCTGAGACAGCTGGCTGGCTGGGCCTTAGCCTCCTGAGTGTCTCATTCAGCCACAGGCCACCAAACCCCAGGACCCGTCCATGTGGAGTCGCACGGCCCAGGGAGGCCATGGGGTCTTCCTCTTTGCTCAAATGACAACGAGGCCACCTTGACTAAATTGCCTCTGGCCTACGCACGGGGTGTGTGTCAGCAAGTGTACAACAGGTGCTAGTCACAGACGTGTGTGCAAGGGCAAGAGGTGGGCACACGGCCACTCTCTACCTCGAGGAGGAGGAGGAAGGGACAACCTCAGCCAAGGATGCACACCCAGTCCTCCTCCATACCGGCCAGGCGGAAAGAGAACCTGGGCCATAAATAATCCATGAGTCGCGGCCTCTGCAGAGCAGCGGGTTCAAGTGCGCAGTGAGAGGAGAGGAGGGCCTGGTGCTGGCGGGGCGGGGCTGAGGGAAAGGACACAGGAGGAGGAGATGCACCCGGTGGCCTGCACGAGGGAGAGAGGAGGCCGCTGGGGGCGCGGAGCCAGGCGGGAAGTGAGCAGACAGGACAGGCGCAGACCCTGGAGGGCCCGCTGGGTGCCAGAGCTGGGACTGGCCCCAAGGTCTTCTCGGCCAGCGGCTCCTAGCCATCTGGGTCCCCTCCCCCTCTGTAGAGATCAGGGAAGGCTCTGGACTCTGGACCCTCTCTTCAAAAGACTCATGTACGTGCATCTAAACCACCTACAGAACAGGGCGGTGGGGGGGCCCAGGGGAGAGACACTGGTTTGGGTGCAGACCACTGGTCACCAGGTCCCCACTTGCAGGGAGCAGGGGACACACTGGGAGCCCGCAGGGCCGGGGCTCGGGGCTGCAGGGGCTCGGGGCTAGGAGGGCAGCGACATCTCCCAGCCTGCTCACCTCAGCTGCGCCCCAGTGAGGGGTCCCCCGTCAGCACGTGGGCCTGGGCCCGGCCAGCAAGGGGCCAGCCCACTCCCCACAGGAAACAACTGGAAAGAGAGAGCACACGTGTGAAGGCCCAGCTGAGCGAGCCCTGCACGGGGAAGGAAGAGCCGCAAAGGACAGGCGGCGCCCTGCTTCCCCTCGGCCACACCAGGAGCGCCAAGCCGGGCTCCCGCAGGGGAGAAGAGCTGTGGGGGAGGGACCCGGGGTGACCAGCTCCCCGAAAGTGGGCAGAACAGGGCAACGCTGAGCCCGCCCTGAGTCCCCGCCGGGCCTGCGCCTTCTGATAGGCTGACCCGTGCAGGTGGGTGGCTCTGTGCACACACTCTGCCTGTGACAGGTGGGCACGCGCTCTGCCCACGGTACCCAGAAGGGCACAGAGAAGACCCCGAGCGGTAGTGCCTGCGGCATCCGGTGGGCATCTGGCATCAAGGGGAGGAAGTCGGACAAACAAGCCATGTGTTTCACGTCAGGAAAAGATTTTGCAGCTCGATTGCGGGGGGAAACTCCTAATTCACACGAGAGAGGGCCAGACAGCCCTGAGGGGCTCATGTCCAAATGCTGGGGCGGTCTGGTTTCCGAGGGAAACGTCAAGCCCAACCACCGAGGTGACAGGCGTCCCTTGGAAAAGAGGCGCAGAGGCTGGGCAGGGGGCCGCCCAGGGCTGTGGGGCCTCTTCTGAGGGGACCAGTGTCCTGGGGGAGGGGCCTGTCCTAGGGACGTCCTTCCAGAGCAGAGCCCCTTTCCTCTGAGGGGTGGGGATGGGATGAAGGACTGAGTTCCACCTGCCAAGGGCCCCTGAACCCACAGGACCAGACACGGAGAACTGTGGGGCTCACCGGGGACCACTCTGCCCAGGGGACGCTTCACAACGTCTGGAGACAGTCTTGGTTGAAACAACTGGGCAGGGGGTGCTACTGGCATTGGTGAACAGGGGCCAGGGGTGTGCCCAAGCCCCCACAGGGCACAGGACAGCCTCCCCAGAGAAAGATCCGGCAGGCACGTGGCTGGGAAGCCCCTGAAGACAACAGTGTCCCCACGCATCTGGCTGCTCCACGCCGCGACTCTGGGACTCTAACTGCCGTCCCCGCCACACGCCCACCCAAGTCACTGCACCCTCCTCAGCCTGAGCGACGTCCTCCCTCCCAGCAGGCACGGTTGCCCCCGAGGGTTCCAGTGGCCCTGGGGCAGTGTCCCATCCTAGGGGAGCCACTGGGATTCCCCGTGAGGGGCCTGGGTCTGAGACAGGCCTGTCACCACTGGGTAACCTCGCATGTCCCCGGGTGGCCCCTCTGCAGCGGGGCTCCCGTGGTGTCACGGTGGGGCGGGGTCCAGGGCCTACAGGTGGAAGGCCTCAGCGCTCCATCCACCTGCGCTCTCTTCCCGAGTCCCCGCCCACACAGCCTTCCAGCCAGGGCCCTCCGGAACCTTCCCATGGGAACCTGCCGCGCCCGGGTCGCCCTGACTTGTTCAGGAACGCCCAGTGTCAAAACAAAACGCGCCTAGCGTTGGCGGCTGGGTCAGAGCAGTGCCTCCTGGCCGGCCTGGCAGGTCTAATACCGGCCACTGCCCAGCCCCACCCCGCACGTTCCTTGGGGTCTACAGGCCTTGCTGCTCTGCCTGCTGGCCGCCACCTGGGGTCCCAGCGCCCTCCCAGCCTTCTCAGCCGCTGCCCCAGAGGCCAGGAACCGGGGGACAGACGTCTCTCCTCCCCCAGCGAGGGGTCTGCACGTCTCACAGGACGAGGTGCCCACTATGAAATGCCAGCGGTGCCCATCCCAGACCTGTGGTGAGGGGCACAAAATGCCCTCTGGGAGAGCCACCGCCTCACGGGGACAGGGACCTGCTAGGCAGAGAACAGGTTCCCCATGAACGTGTACTGAACAAATCCTCTAACACATCTCAGCGGGGTCCCTGTTGCGCCCCTCTGTCTCCCCTGGAGAAACAGAGGTCAATGTTTCTGACGGAGCTGGGCTCCACGGGCCGGGCCAACCCGGGCGCAGATGCAGCCGCCTCCCCTCCCTCTCATCCCCTCGGGCAGGTGCCCGTCCTCCTGTGGCCTCGCCTCGGAGCCACACCCAGTGTGTGCAGAGGGAACAGCAGCCTCCCTCCCGGGCCGGGGCCTACAGCCGCACACACTCAGCCCAGGCTTCGTGCGCCAGCACAGGGACATGGTGCTTCCCCGGGGGCGGGCCTGCCACCTGCCCCCGACAGGGGAACGCCCACGGCGGGGAGGGGAGGCCCAGGCGGCCGCTCTCCCACTGCCCGTCAGGTGGGCAGACCCCTGGAGGAAGCCAAGCCAAGGCCCTACAGATTCCAGCAGGAAAACTACATGCCACACGCACGTCTGAGAAAGAACTGTATCGGGCAAGTGACCCTCAAGACGGGCGAAGGCTCTTTCCAGTTACGGAGCGAAGTCCCCTCCCCCAGGCCCAGCTCTGAGGTCACTGGCTTCCGCGGTTGCCCCTTTCGGTCTGGTGCCCTCCACAGACCCCGGGGAACCGTGGCCGGGCCAGGCCGGGCACTGACGAAGCCCGTGGGGGTCACTGCCCCGGCCCCTCAGCTCCCCGCGGACAGGCCCGCACAAAAAGGCTGGTCTGCCTTTTCTGGAAAATCACTGTGTCCACACCCACCGAAGCTGTGACTCGGACCACCAGACCCGTCTGTGTCTAATCAGATCGCCGTGTGCCCATCTCCCCGACCTCTGGGCGGTTTGGGGGAGGACTCAAGACCCCTTGGTGGCTGCCTGGGGACAGGAAGCTCTTACCTGTGCAGGTGGGGCTTCAAAGTCAGGGCCTTCCAGGGCGGCCCGCATCTGGCTGTCGGGCAGGAAGTCGAGGTCCACGGCCAGGGACCCTCCCCAGAACTGGTCTGCAGAGTCAGGAGGGTCCTCAGGCTGGCCTGTGGGGTCTCTGGGGCCGTCTGGGCTGCCCTGAATGACCCCCATCTCCTGAGTCAGGCCACCCACGGCTCCTCTGTGCGCTGGTGGTGTGGACGCCCCCAGGTCTTGTTTGCGGCTCCGTCTGCCTGACTCGGGCTGCCACAGCACCGGCGGTGCACACACACCTCCCAGCCCCTCTCCATCCGGGCCCGGCCCCAGGGTCTGATGGACACCTGGGCCCGCTTCTTGGACTAGGGGACTGGACTCTCCAGCACCTACTGTGGGCGCTTGGGTCCCCTGAGCCAGAGGCAGGCCGGCAGCAGGGACCCCCGGGATGTCACCAGGGGGCTCATCTTCATGCCCTGCCTCCCCTCTGCCTCGCGTGGTCTCCTGGGTGACAGGTGTGCCTCTGAGCAGGGCCCCACCGTGGCCTCCTTTGGGGGCCTTCCTGCCTGGAGAGGCAGGTGCCCCACCCGGCTCGGCCACCTCTGGAGCCCTCTGCTCTGGCTCAGCGGGGTCTGTGCTCATGGCTGTGACGACAACGGTCCCGAGGGAGGAGGGCCCTGGGCTGCCGCAGCTCTGCTCTGTTTCCCCACCAGCCCCACTGGGGGTCTGCACAGGGTCAAGGAGGCCCCGAGGGGCCGGGCCGAGGACGCCACCTCCTTCTTCCTGGTGCCCCTCAGGCAAGTCAGCCCCTGCTCCCCCTGGGGCACCTCCCTCCTGGGGGGCGCCTGGGTCTGGCTCCTTCTCTTCAGCATCAGTGCTCGGCAGGTGCCCTTTCTGGCCGTGCTCGCCCAGAACCCCACTCGGCTCCGTGCTTCCACCATCTGGTGCGCTGGCGCTTTGCTCCCACAGGTGGCCCTGGCTGGCCCTCTCTGAGGCCGAGACCACTGTCCCCCATTCTGCACAGGCATCGGTGGAAGCTGAGGGCTGAGGATCCCCACTGCGGGGCACAGGCTCCACGGCACTTTGGCTGCTGTGCTCAGGGCAGGCGCTGTCTGCCTGGGTCTGGTCTCCCAGCTCCCCGGCCGCACGGCTCGAAAGCCCCGGGGCCTCCTCCCGCGGCTGGCTGTCTGCCTCCTGGGCACTGGGCTCTGGCAGTGTTTCCTGTGGAGAGAAAAAGACTCAGCTTTGGGCCTTCCATAAGCAACCGCTCTGAAGATTTTTCTAGTCATTACGGCCCTTCTACAAAGAATCAGATGCTGCGCGGACGACAGTGCCCCCAAACGGGTTCAGCACCAGCGCCGAGTGGTTAGAGCCAGGGCTGGGGGAACCGGAAGCACAGGGATCCCTCCTTCCATCAGCTCCTTCTCCCCGCCAGCCCCAGGCACGTGGAGGCCGCTGGGAGGATCAAGCATATAAACATCAAGGAGGCCTGTGGCTCCAGCAGTGTCAACTGCCCGGTGATGACGATGGGCTACAGTTACACAAGTTGTCACCGCTGGGGAAGCCGGAGGAGGGCACGCAGGGAGCTCTCTGTGCTGCTCTGTTTTTAATTGTGGTAAATACACGTAACATAAAATTCAGCATCTTGACCATTTTTAAGTGTCCAGCTCAGTAGCATAAAGTACATCCACACAGGTGTGCAGCCGTCACCATCATCCCTTCTCCAGATCTTTTTCATCTTGTACAACTGAAACTCTGGCCCTGTGGACCAACCACTCCCCACCAACCTCCATCCTACTTTCTGTCTCTACGAATTTGAGTCCTCTGGGGGCCTCACACAAGTGGAATCATACAGTATCTGTCCTTTTGTGACAGGCTCATTTCACTGAACGTGATGTCCTCCAGGCTCGTCCATGTTGCAATACCTTTTTAGGCTGAGTAATATTCCTTTTTAAGGCTGAATAATATTCCTGCGTGGATGGACCACGTTGTGTTTACCCAGGCATCCAGCGATGGACCCTCGGGTCCATACTGTTTTGTAACTTTCTATGAGTCTCTATTTCAAGATGCAAAGTTAAGAGAGAGAGGGAGTAGGGGGGAATGAAATGCCCCTGATGGAGGTGGGGGTGACGGGAGCAGGCTGGGGGAGAGGAGGATTCTGGCTGGGACGCAGATTGAATGCCATCCCTTAGGCAGATGGCACCTCGATCCTTCCAGTGGCGCAGACCTCCCCACTTGGAACTCACTGCAGCCAGATCTCCCTGACTCTAGGCACGTGCACCTGACATTTCCACCCAGCGTGTCCTTGTCATCTCCAACCTTACGCGGCCAGCACCAGCTCCTGCGCTCCCTACCTCAGTGAACGGCAACTCCATACTTCAAGCTATTCGCGCCGTAAACCCTGGAGTCCACCTGCGCCTCCCGGCCTCTCACGCCCACACCGTCAGCCCTCCCTTCAAAGCGGACTGTGAACCATCAACTCAGCACGCAGCGACTGGGGACCACGCGCGAGGGTGCCCTCCAGACAGCGCGGCTCCCTCGCTTCTCTGGGACAGTTGTCAGCACTAGTGGGACGCCTCCTCCAGTTAGCTCTCTACACCCAGCAGGGCCACCCTCTCCAGGAGGAGGTCTGCACAGCAAGTGTCTGGCCAGCGAAGGTCACAGCGGGTCAACGCGCCTCAGTGAAGCCACTGGCGACCAGCCTGCGAGTCACACACTGCCTGTCCTGCCTCGACGGAGAAGACACTGCCCCCTTTTCCTAAACGTTTTGTGAGCGCATCGTAGATTCACATGCAGCTGGAAGGAATCACGGGGAAAGATGCCCTGGGCCCTTCACCCACGTCCCCACTGGCAACATCTTCATAACTCGCGTACAACACCATGACCAGGATGCTGACATCAAAGTCACCGGCCTTCTTTGGCTCTCCGGGCGGACTTGGACTCATTCACGTGTGGCACTAACTCTGTACACGTCTCTCACCAGCGGAGGCTGTGTGTCTGCCACAACAGCTGAGATCCTGGGACGCTCGCCCCGAGGACCCCAGTGCTGCCCTTCGCGGCCACGCTCGCCCTCACTGCTGGCTCCACACCTGGCGGCCACGAGTCGCCCCCCGTCTCGATAACTGTGCCATTTCAGTAACGTCCCATGAATGGAACCCTGAAGTCTGTAACCTTCTGGGACTGGCTTTTCTCACCCCTAGCAAAGCCCTGCAGATGCGCCCCAGCGGCTGCGTGCCTCACCAGTTTGTCCCTTATCTGCTGCTGCTTTGGGCTCCATGGCGGGCATGGACCACGGTTTGTTCTACTGGTCACCTGCTCAGGGATATCTGGGCTGTCCCCAGTTTGGGGTGATTCCAAACACAGCTGCTGGGAATGCCCACCACTCACGTTTTTAGGGGCATGTGCGACCCCCTGAGCTCACGGTGGACAGGACAAGAGCATGCTGTACGGCCCCCACCGCCGACTCACACAGCAGGGCTGGGGGCCCAGGGCTGGCGGGCGGGCGGCCTTCCTGAGTCTCCCTGCTCTCGCGCGGCCCAGGCAGGGGCTCTGGCCTTGGCCCTTCTGCAGGCCCAGCTGTCCCGAGCGCTTCTTGCAGGCCAAGCTCCGCTGCCAAGCCGGGGCCAAGAGGCCATGCACCCACGGGCTCCGCCTGGCCCATCGTAAGGCCTTACCGAGCCACAGGCCCCGCTGCCAAGGTCCTCTTCCCTCATGGCGGCTTGTCTCCTAACTGTCCTCCTGGGCTTTGCAAACTGAGGGACGAACCTCCCAACTGAGTTCTGTGAACCAGAAACAAGAACAAAGCAGCAATAAGGACAAGGGAGGAGTGAGAGCCCCAGAGAGCCAGACATGAAAGCTGGGCCCCTGCCCGGCAGCCCCGCACACACTCACGGTCCCCTGCCCTGAGCAGCTGTTGACCCTGAACAGGGACAAGAACTCCGGCTTCGGGAGGGAAGCTCTTCTGTGCAAACACAACTACGAGTAGGCTCACCTGGGAAGGGGGAAAGGGAGCTGGCTCCTCGTCGGGTTGCCCCAGGAGCCTGGAGGGAGCTCCGGCCTCCTCTTCAGGGGAGCTGGTGGAGAAAGACAAAACGGAGGAAGTTCTGAATCCTGCGCCTCAAAGACAGACAGAGAAGGAATCCAAAGACAGAGTTGTGACAGAGGCCCCTCTAGGAGAGCCTGGAGCCCCTGCCGAGGGGGTGGGGAGGGTGCAGCCCCCACAATGCTGGCCCCCAGGAAGGGTGCGGAGGCCCACATCCAGGGCTGCACTGCCGCCCTGGCAGCACTTCCGTCCTCATCACCCAGGAGCGCTCCAGCGGGAGGAAGAGGACAGTCATCTGGACTGACGCTCCAGCCCCCAACGCTGCAAAGGCTAGAGGGAAGCCGTGGATACGAGAAACATGGTGTCTAACGAACGGCTGGGGCTGGCCTCTTGGCCGAGTGGTTAAGTTTGCACACTCTGCTACGGCGTCCCAGGGTTTCCCTGGTTTGGATCCTGGGCAAGGACATGGCACTGCTCACTGGGCCACGTTGAGGCGGCATCCCACATGGCACACCTAGAAGGACCCACAACTGGAATATACAACTATGTACTGGGGGACTTTGGGGAGAAAAAGCAGAAAAAAGAAAAAAAAGAAGATTGGCAACAGTTGTTAGCTCAGGTGCCAATCTTTAAAAAAAAAAAAAAGAATGGCTGCATTCACACCTGCCAAAACGTGGAAGCCACTAAGACGTCCTTCAGCAGGGGAATGGATCAATAAACTGTGGTCCACCCCGGCAGTAGGACAGGATCCAGCGAGGAAAAGGAATGGGTGCTCGAGCCAGGAAGGAAGACGGAGGAAGCGAAACGCACGTTCCTACATGAAAGAAGCCAAGCCGAGAAGGCGACGCACTGTAGGCCACTACTAGGCGACATTCTGGAAAAGGCAAAACTATGGGGATGGTGTGAAGATGAGCGGGTGCAGGGGTGGGAAGGGAGAGACAAACGGGCGAGGACTCTGAGCGCGTGAAATACTCTGGATGGTGTTATAACGGTGGACACGCATCATTACACATTTGTGCAAACCCACAGAACGGACACCACCAAGGGGGAGCCCTCACGTCAGCTCCGGCCTCTGCGGGATCAGGATGTGTCCGTGTGGGTTCATCCTTGGTAACAAACGTGTCATTCTGGTGAGTGAGGATGACAGTGGAGGCCGAGCATGTGTGGGGCACAGGGGGATACAGGAAATCTTGTACCTTCCTCTCAATTTTATTGTAAACCTAAAACTGCTCTAAAAAAATAAACGGCTCTTTAAAAAAAAAACAACTGGTGAGACTTATGGCTATATCTAAATAAATGTGGATGTGTATATTGTAAAAAAAGATCAAAATCTGGAACTGAAACTTTCATGATTTCAACTTTGGAAGTGGAGAAGGAAGAAGCGTGAAGACGCGCCGATGGGCTCGAGCTGTGCCAGGGCGTGTTCCAGAGACAGATCAGTTTAGATCCTGAGAGCGACAGTCTGCTCCACAATTTCTAATTGCGACAGGTTGTTTGGGCGGCTCCTGGAAAATTTCATTTCTCAACATGCATTTGTTAAGCTGATTTGCTTTATGTTGTTTTTTTTCTGTTATATTTCTGTGCATGTGATCCTTCTTAATACAGTGTTTAAAAAACAACAAGGCCCGGCCCGGTGGCGCAGCGGTTAAGTTCACATGTTCCGCTTCTCGGCAGCCCGGGGTTCGCCAGTTCAGATCCCAGGTGCGGACATGGCACCGCTTGTCAAGCCATGCTGTGGCAGGCGTCCCACATATAAAGTAGAGGAAGATGGGCACGAATGTTAGCTCAGGGCCAGTCTTCCTCAGCAAAAAAGAGGAGGATTGGCAGCAGATGTTAGCTCAGGGCTAATCTTCCTCAAGAAAAAAAACAAAACAACAGAACAAAAGAGGGTGGGAACCCATTCCAGTGGAGTCTGACTCTTCTTGTGGACTAGGTGGGCTGTGGCCGAGATCACACCGGCCCTGTGGGCGTCTCCAGGGGCACAGCAACCCTGTCATGTCTGTTTGGAGAATGGCTCAGATGTGACACATGGCCCTCTCGTCACATCACACACACTGCAGGGCCATCCTCAGTCCTGAGACTGCAATGATCTGAGATCAGACATGCACCCACTCCCAAAGAAAACAGTTCTGTCAGCTGGACGACATGCCTCAGCTTTACTCAGAAAATCTGTAGCCCCAGCCGTGACGCTGGCAGGGGCCGCTCTTCTCCCAAGTCCCGCTCACCCTTCCTAGTCCCCTAGAGATACACGTGGCTTAACCCTGTCGGCAGACCAAACTGCTCTCCAGGTCTTTCTTTTTTCCCACTGTGCTTACTGACATATTTCCTGAAAAAATGAGGGAACCGGGAAACCACACTGGTTAAGAGCACAGGAGCCAGACACTGCCAGCTCAGACACAGCCTCGCGCCAGCTCAGTGGCCTTGGCAAGTCACCTGCTCTCGAAGCCTCAGGATCCTTACCAGTCAATGGGCATAAGAACTGACTTCACAGCCGCGGATCAAGTGAGCTGCTGTGTGAAGGGCTTGTCGTTAGCTCGCTGCCTGGCCCACAGTCATCGCTCTTTCTCTCTACCGGTTCTGGTTTCACAGACCCACACCTCCCTCGGGCCCTTCTTGATTAAGAAGGAATGCGGGATAAATACGGATTTGACCAGCAGACAGGACACAGAGTTGCATTCTGTAACTAAGTGACCTTGGAAGATGGAAGGTTTTCCTAGCCTGTGGTTAAAATATCAAGCTTTCTCACCAGAGAAGAGAGCCCCAGGAAGAAAGCAGCGAGAAGCTTGATCATGAGAGCCCCAGGAAGAAAGGTGCAAGGGCCCTGAGCCCCAAGGGAGGCACAGCAAGGGACGAGCCATGGCGGTCCCTCCCCTTCGCGTCCTATCTACTGGCTGCTGTGCTGTGCTGTCCGTGGGGTTGCTGGAAAGTTCTGAGCCACCTACCTGGAGGCCGACTGTTCTGGTTCCTCCCGGCTCTGCTCTGCAGAGGGAGCCCGTCCAGGGCTGCCTTCCAACTCTTCAGGGTGAGGCACGTGGCCCACCTGGGAACTCCGGGGGGCCCCGGCAGAGTCTCCTAGCCTCGGGTTCTTTGGGGGTCTCGGAGTATGGATTCCTTCTCCTCCTGCTTAGAGACAGTGGGGGATGAACGGGTGAGGTACCACGGCTGACAACCCAACGCGGCAGGACCCCTGCTCCAACGCTCGCCTGGAGAGCCAGCTCGGGCTGGAACCTCGTCCAGGAGGTGGTACGTGGGAGCTTACGAGGCCATTTACCTGCGGCCTGGCCACGGCTGAGGCTGACCCCCAAGGTGGCCTGGCCTGGCTCCCAGCCATGTGAGATACCCTGGCCCAGCGACGTTCTCTCTGGGGAAGTGGCGGGAGGCGTGTGCTGGCTCCTGCAGGTCTCAGCCAAACATCCCTGCAGAGGGGCCACCCTGACTCCTCTCGAGAGCACCCCCATGCAGGCCCATGCTCTCTTCTCTTCACTTCACAGCTTTCCTGTGAGCACCCCGTGTCCTGGGTCATTTTCTGGCTCTCCCGCTACGACCTGCTGCACACGGGGAGGGGCCTCGTCTGTAGGTTCCAGGCTCCCACAGGAGCATCTAGCCCATCTCTCCCGGGAGACGCAGATGGGACTGAGCTATGGACCCTCTAGTTTTCCGTGATATCCGCAGAGCATCCACCCTGGGAGAACTGGGACCCCAGAGGCAGAGTGCCATGGAGGCGATGTCTCAGGCACCTCCTGGTCCCTTGCATGTCTGCGCTACCTTCCCCATCACCGAGAGCAATTTAGAGCCTAAAGGCGCTTATTAACACCTGTTTGTTGAATGAAGGAAACTGCCTTACACAGAACCTGCCCACGGTGCCTGGCTTGTCAGATCTGCCTGCGTTCAACCCAACATAGTCACCGATTCAATAAACAAACGCGAGTCCCATGCCAGACAGGGTCCTGAGAACCTGGCTGTGCTGGGATAAAACTCCGAGGGAGGGTCCTACTGTCGCGCTCATTTTATAGATCAGAAAGCCAAGGCACGCGGAGGCCAAGGAGTCTGGAATGGGACCCAGGCAGTCCAACTCGAGCCTGCACACTCAAGTGTACCCGAGCATTTATTGAGCACCTACTGTGTACTGTGCTTCTCAATACAAAAAGACAAGCCAGACCAAGGCCTGCCCCTCCTGGGGTTCAGCAGGTAGACCCCTTCCAACCTCAGCCCTTACACACTTTGAAGTGAACTCATCGAAGGGCCCCTCCTCCTACACCGAGTGCCAGGGACCTCCTCAGCGCTGCCTTGGCTGTGGCACTCCACCAGGCTGCACACAGCGCCCTTCCCATAATCTCCTCTAGTCGCAGCGATACGGCTCGTGAGCGCCACACAGAACTTCACTCCGCCGCAGTGTACGTGAGCAGCTCTCTCCGGGAGCAGCCTTGTTCTCTCTCCCCAACGAGACCTTGAGGGGGCTGGGGGCAGGAGCCGAGTCTGCTGCACCCCGATCTCATGATCGTGCTGGCCCCGAGCGAGGCTCCCACGAACGTTTGTTTTGTACACAAACACCCTCCCACCTTGTGGTTTGCCAAAAAAGGCAAACCAGAGCAGCTTTGTTTACTGGGTTTCCTAAGATGCCCCAACGCTAGCGCGCTTTGCTCATCCAATGAACACGTGTGCCAGATAAAAAGCACCAACATCAACAGAAGTGAAGGGCTTCCCATTTCCTTCCTGTGATCTGTCCCCACAGGACTCATTTAAGAGAAATGAAGGCTGACCCTTGTGTTCCACAGCAAAGGCCAAAGACGCCTCTTTCACCACCTGCCAGAATCATCTTCCTCTCTCCCCACCCCCGCCAGGACACACAGAAACTGCTGTCTCGGGCCAGCCCGGGGGGCCCCTGAGCCAGGGGGTCCCTGCCAAGAGAGGCCCCGATGACCTGCTGTGGGTGGGCCTGGCTGTCCCCAGCTTCCCCCTCTGAGGTCAGAGAAACTCCTGTGCCTCCAAGCAGCCTGCTGCTCATCTCTGCACAAAATATTTTCCCTCCGTGGGTAATTTATTTTCTATCCCACATCTTGGGAAAAAAAAGGAGTGCTACTCACTAAGTGCCCTAAGCATGCAGTAAGGAAGTCATCTCTAAACTTTCGAGAAGCTGAGGTTATCTTAGATGCTAATAAGGAAATGGAACCATGCTATGTAATGTTAGGTGTTTTCTTCTGGAAGGAGGAAATTCTATACATATGTTGACAAGTGAGGGAAATCTGATCCACCAGGAAGTGGGAACGGAGGGTGCAGCACAGGACGTGCAAGGATGCGATTTCCCGATAAAAACACGGATCGTGCACACGCAGAGGAGGCTCCACCGTGGCAGTGTGCTGAGGGTTGCTTCCTGGCCTTGGACGCCATCCCATTCAGCTGATTGCTCTCCTGGGCCAGACCTCAGCGTTGGGGGAATGGGGGAAGGAGAGACAGAACTCAACTATTTTTTGCAACTTGTCTGTAAGCCCCAAATTATTCCAAAATGAAAAGTTTTTGTAAAAGCCTGGAAGGGCAATCGTGACAGCAGCACACGTGGGTGTCCCCCATGGGGTCTGTTCTCAGCACTTCACAAACACGAGCCCACACGTGAGCTCGGGGGCCCGGTTCTCAACCTCGGCACCGAGGGCACTTGGGGCTGGATCATGCCGTGTCATGGGAGACAGGGCCATCCTGTGTGCAGTAGGATTTCGAGCAGCACGGCCCTGACCCATTAAAGCACAGTGCCACCCCCCACGCCAACTGTGCAAACCAAATACGTCTCTAGACGCTGCCGAATTCCTCCCCCACCAGGCTGAGAATCACTGAAGGAAAGGGGAGGTACTCTTATTACCCCGTATTTACAGACGGAGGAAACTGAGACCCAGAGCGAGCCATCTGTGGCACGCAGAGAGCAGGAGAGCTGGGATGAAGCCCGGTTTCGGTTCAAAAGTGAAGCACTTAGCCACACACCAGGTGGCCTTGCAGCCCATCCAGCCCTACTCGGAGGTCGTCTTCGAATGGGCCCTCAGCGAGGGGCACCACACCCCGAAGCCTGCACCCCGCCCCCCCCCCCACCAGCTGTGAGACCCCCCGGGGCTGGAGGAAGCTCCACGAAGCTTTCACTTTTCCCTGTGTGCACGTCTTCGTAATTTAGACTTTCCTCAGCGGCGCATATTAGGGCACTGCTTTTCTCTAAAAGAACCTAGTATGGTCACCCAGCCCTTCTGCCAGGACGGGTCTGCCCTGCAAGCAGAGGCACAATGACCAGGGTCCACCTGAATGTCCGGGTACCTGAGGTCCGCAGCTTCCTCCTCTTGGTCATTGTCTCCCTCCCTTGAGAAACCTGGAAACAACCACCAAGCACCGTGGTTACACTCAGTCCCGGCCCCGGGGACTGACCCTGCCTCACGGAGGGCACACGCCTGTCCCCACCTGGCCATTCGGGGTCATTGGGGACTCCAGAGGGGCCGCGTGGGGCCCTTCGGGGTCATCCGGGACTCCAGAGGGGCCGCCTGGGACACTTCAAGGGGGGGGTCCTTCCGGCCACCCGGGCCTGGGAGGGCCGGAGTCCCTTGGGCCCGCCAGGCCCACACCGACCTGGGCTGGAGGAGGCGTCCGGTGTCGCTGTCCTGTGGCGAACTAGGCAGGTCGGCCTGGGTCTGCTGGGGAAAGTCGGTTAAATTAAATTTTCTGCATTAATTTTTTGGAGAGAACACAAATTGGCCCTCACAGGGCGGAAGGGCCAGCGCTGCGGCCCCGACTTCTGGTGACCAGGCCCACACTAACCCCACCCCAAACCCCAAAAAGTGAGGACCGCCCAGACCAAGCCCCAGACGTGAGACCGCAGCCCGTAGGTGGCCCTGGGACGCCGCCACCCCTGTCCCCCGCGTGCGCTCCGCCTCTTTCCCGCGCACTGCGAGGCTCCGCCGCGCGCATGCGCGAAGCCAGCCCCGCCCCTCACTCTTGCACACGCTCCGCCTATTTCCCGCGCAACCTGTGGCACCGCCCGCCGCCCCGCAACGCGCATGCGCATTCGCGCACTACCTGCCGGGAGTTGTAGTTTCAGTGCGGCGGGCCCGGCAGTCCAGTGGCCGAGCTCTGGTGCCGAGGCGCCCAAAGGCCGAAGTGGAAGTGGGGCGGCGACCCCGGGGGGCGACGGAGCGGGGTCGCTGGGCGCCAGGCGCCAACAAGGGACGCGGGGTTCAAGAAGGGCGCGTGCGCGGCGATAGGCCCCGGGGGAGGAGGCAGGGCAAGGCCAGGCGAGGGGGCGGGTGGTCCGGGCGTCCAGCCTGGAAGATGCACAAGAGGAAGGGACCCCCGGCACCCCCGGGCCGAGGCGCCGCCGCCGCCCGCCAGGTGAGTCTGTACCCCACCTACCCCGCACCCCCGGCCCCGCCGGAGGAACTCTCTCACCTCCGTCACAGGTTCAGCGGCGGGCCCCACCCCCAGGGGAACCCGATCTCCAACCCCAGGTGAGCCCCGGTCCCCGCCCCCCAGATGAGGTGAACCCTCCAGAGTGCGGCCTACTGGCCACGGTTCCCCAGCTTCTGGCGCGCCACCCCGGGCTCAGGGCCACCTGTTGCCGCAGCAGCTCCACTCGGGGAGGGGAAGGCCTCGGACCTGGGGTAGGAAGGCCAGTTACTGCTCCCCGGGCCCAGCGCCCTTCCAACCCTCGCATCAGCCGGTGGCCAGGTCAGACTCTTTTGATCCCCATTGTACGGACGAGGACACTGAGGCCCAGAGTAGTGAAGACACCTGCCAAGGTCACAGGGATTAACAGCTTGGCCAGAGCTAAGTGCAGATCCAGAAGCACCGCCATGAGCCCAGAGGACTGTGCCTGGGCCCCTTCTCCGTCCCCCATCTCCTCTGCCTCAGTTGTGGGGAGAGTTTTATTTTTCTTGACTCTGATGGAAGGAGCCCAGGCTGTGGTTTCGTGCCCAGGTCTTACAGTCCGCCCGACCTGAAGTTCCCTTTTGGCTTCTGCGCATTGGACACCTGGCTGCACAGCTGTCAGCCTCAGTTTCCTCTTCTGTAAAATGGAGGCCCTAAGATTCCCTATGTCACAGACAGTTGTGAGAATTCACTGAGATCGTTTGTGGAAAGTGCTGGAACATAGCACTCAATAAGTTTTATCATTTATGGAAAGTGCTAGAACACAGCAGTCAATAAGTGTTATCGTCATCATTATTACTGTTAGATGGAACTTTCCTTAATTGCCAGGCTTTGGCCATCTTTGACCCTCAGAAGGGCGATTTTGTACAGTTCAACCTAACATTATCAGGTCATGATTGCTGATCAGCCAGGATGAACAGACAGGTCTGTTACACAGCAAAGACCCCACTTTCAACTTCTACATGTTGTCAGGGTTCTGTTTGTTCCCGATGCCTCCACCCCTCCTGCATGACTCCCTCTGCTGAAGATGCTGGAAGGAAAAGCCCGGGTGTGCGGAGCGGCTTTGCTCTGGGATGGGGTGTGAGGCCTGCTGTGCCCGCTGACCTTGGGCAGCAGCACATCAGGACTGTGGGCTCAGAGCAGCACGCTGGGTCCCTCCACCTGCCCTTTGCCCCATGTAGATCTGTGCCAGAGGGCCTGGCCCGTCTTGAGACACCTGTGGCATTCTGGGCCTGTTCCTGCCTCCTGGTACTCCCCAGGAAATGGCTTTTCCCGGGAACCCTGGATTCTCTTCCTCCTGAGGGGACTCCAGGTCGATCATGACTGCCTCTGGGCGGGTGGGATGCGTCCCGAGGTCTGACTGGACCCCCGCTGCTCCCGCAGCTGGGCCTGCTGGTTGACCTCTCCCCTGATGGCCTGCTGGTCCCCGAGGACGGAGTTAATGACGAGGAGCTGGAGGCTGAGTTCTTGGCCCTGGTAGGGGGCCAGCCGCAAGCTCTGGAGAAGCTCAAAGGCAGAGGTGAGACTCAACGCCCCTGAAGATCTGAGCTTTGGTGTGGGCTGGGCTCAGAGCTGGGCACCGGGGAGACGGAGCGGGGCCCTGTCCTCCAGAACCCCCAGTCTGGGGAAGAGGTTAAGCGATCAACTCTGGACCCAGAGGGAGGGTTCGAATCCCAGCTCTGCCACTTACTGGTTGTGTCACCGGATGAGTCCCAGTACCTGTGTGGGCTTCGGTTTCCCCACCTGTAAGATGGGAATCATACCACTCCTACATCACAGGAGTCAACCTCCTGGTGTTCATAAAGCCTTTCACACAGGGCCCAGCTGGTCCTCCAGCTTGCTGTCCCGTGCTCAGCGCTGGGACAGGGCACAGAGTGATGGGAGAGGATGGGTTCCCGGAGGAGGCACCCACCATGGGGAGGGCCAGGTGGAGAGTTGGGGAGGGGTCACAGCACGTGCAAAGGCCCCAGGGGAGATGGCAGGGCCAGTGGACTCTGCAGTGGCCGAGTGGGGCTGGAGCTCAGAGGGTAAACGGAGTCTTTACACTTTTTAGCTAATACAGTCAATCATCATTATTTGTGAATTCCGTATTTGTGAATTTACCTACTAGCTACAGTTTCTTTGGAACACCAAAATCACTTTTTGTGGGACTTTTACAGTCATTCACAGGCGTGTACTGAGCCACAGAAAGATAATCTCCCAACGCCATCCCCAGGCGAGGCAGAGCTCTGTCTTATCTCATCGCGTTTTGTAAGCAAGCGTCCTTTTCTCAGTCTGTTTAGTGCCGCATTTTTCTCATTTTGGTGCTTTTTGTTGGTGATTTTGCTCTTCAAAATGGCCCTGAAACATAGTGCTGAGTGCTGTCTCGTGTCCCTCAGCACAAGAAGGCTCTGACGTCCCCTGTGGAGAAATTCCATGTGGGGTGAGCTTCATTCAGGCATGAGTGACGGGGCCGTCAGCCTTGAGTTCACTGTTAACACTCAGCAAATGTAGGAAATAAGGTGTCTTTCCTTAGAAACACGCATAAAACAGGGTCTTGTATTGACCGGTTGGTGAACATACTGTGACCAGAGGCTCACAGAAACCTAACCCCGTATTTCCTCCAGGAGCCATGGTTCAGCATCCGCTAATTCGGTGTTTGCGACAACTTTATATGCCATAACGACCCTGAATAACAAGAAGATCTCAAATAACAAAGTGCTGACCATGTGCTGTTCCAGGAGCTTCATTTACCTTTAGTCCCCAAGTCTCCTAGTGAGGGAGAAACTGTTGTTTACCCCATGGAACAGAGCGGGAGATTGAGGCCCAGGGAGGACGTGACTTGCTTGGGGTCCGCGGTGGGAAGGCTGCAGTCAGGCTCGGCTCAGGCTTGACGAGGAGGAGGTGGGCGGGCAAGGCCGGCAGGGACCAGATCACACATGTGGCCCGAGGGCAGCAGGGTGCCATGCACGGCCAGGGAGGCACCTGCCACCCCGCTCCCCGATACCCTGTTCTTGGGGGCTGTGGGTGATGGGGACCGGAGGCCAGGGACTCTTGAAGGATGCTGGTCCAGCTGGGCCTCCCCTGCTGCCAGGTCCCCTGCCCATGGAGGCCATTGAGAAGATGGCCAGCCTGTGCATGAGAGACCCGGATGAGGAGGAGGAGGGCACGGACGAGGAGGACGTGGAGGCTGATGACGACCTGCTGGTGAGCGCCCTGGGTCGGGTGGGGGGCCCCCTCCTGTGGCTGTCCTGTCCTGCGGGTCCTCACCCCCAGGCCCCCACCCACTGTGTGTCCCTAGGCGGAACTGGATGAGGTCCTCGGGGAGGAGCAGAAGGCTCTGGAGCCACGCCCTCCCGTGGTCCAGGTAAGTGCCACTGGCCCTGCTCCCTATAGCCTGGGGTCCAGGCCCTCCCCTGCCCCTCGCAGCCGTGTGACCTTGGGCAGGGACAGGACAGCTGCACTGGGAACAGGGACGTGATTTCTGCCCCACTGGGGTGGGGGCAGCTGGCCCAGGGCCAACGTGCCCGGTGCGCAGTAGGCTCTCAACCGAGCGAACTCTCAGGGTCACCACCCCAACCGTGCGCCTGGCCCCTTCCACAGCCGAAGACCGTGGCCCCGGGCCCAGGCGTGGAGGCCACCTTGCAGGAGAGGCTGGCCCTCTACCAGACAGCGATCGAAAGCGCTCGGCAAGCTGGAGACGGTGCCAAGGTGCGGCGCTACGACCGGGGCCTGAAGGTGAGCGGCCAGACAGGAGGGTGGGGACCCAGCCACCGCCCTGCACCTGGTCTGCGTTCCTCTGAAACCACGTTCACACCCCCTCCCAGACTCTGGAGAGCCTGCTGGCCTCTGTCCGCAAGGGCAACGCCGTCGACGAAGCGGACATCCCGCCGCCCGTGGCCGTGGGGAGGGGCCCAGCCGCCATGCCCAGCCATACCCCTGCTCCCGCCCCACCGGGCCCTCCCGCCCCACCAGCCCCGGAGCCCAGGGTGTTCGTGGAAGGTCCTCCGCTCACTGCCCCCACGTCATCTCTGGGCTTGGCTAAGCCCCAGTCGCCCTCAGGTAGGCCAGGGGCAGGGCCGGGCTGACGTGGAATGGGGATACTCAGCGGCAGGCCCCTCTGGGGGCGCAGGCACTCATTGGGTATTTTTCACACCCCTCTCCTTCAAGGTCCTCCTGCCCCTGGAGTTCATTAATACCTTCCAAGGGCACATGGGCGCACAGAGAGGTTTTTTTGTGTATGGTGTTGGTAAAATATACATAACCTACTCTTTGCAATTTTAACCATTTTTCAGTGTGTAATCGAGTGGCATTTAGCACTTCGCAATGTTGTGCAACCATTGCCTCTGTCATTTCCAAAACTTTCTCATCGCCATAAGCAGAAACTTTCCCCATTGACCAGTGGCTCCCCGCGACCCCTCCCTGGCCCCTGTGGCCTCGAGTCTACCTTCTGTGTCCGTGGGTTTGCCTGTCCCAGCATCCCAGTAAGTAGACCCAGGCAGAGTCCGTCCTTCCTTGCCTGGCTTCTTTCACGTGGCCTAACGTCGCAGCATGTGTCAGCGCTCCGTGCCCTTTTAAGGACATTCCCAGACTTGGAGTTTTGAGTGAATGATTCCCAAGCCCTTGACTTGTCTGTCTTCTCTCCTAAAACTTGCGTCTGCTCGTCGCAAGAGGTTTCTGTTGCCAACCTCTCCCTTCCCACTTGCCCTCCTCCCACTGTAGGAAGGAGCCCCCATCCCAGCTTCCAGAAGATGAGCACGGGCCTCTGCCCCGGGGCACACGCTGCCCTGGTGGGAACCAGGGAAACATCCTACATGCCGGCCTGGGGCGGAGAAAGTGGGCCCTGGCTTTCTGAACCCTCCACAGCCAGGCTGGTCTGTAAACCGTGGTTTTTGGCAAAGTTCAAAGAGGACTATTGGAGATTGTCACCTGAAATTCTCAGTTGAAATCACCACAAATGTTTCCCAGGGGTTTTAGGGCCTAGCGTGGCAGGGGCCCAGGGGAGTCCTGGGAGCGGTGGGCCCAGCCCCGACTGTGGGCCAGAAGCGCCCTGCCGGTCAGATCTTACTCCTGGCCTACAAAAACAGTGGATCACAAAGGTCACGGTGTTTAGGCTTTGCTCAGTCACGTGCTCATAGCAATTGGGACAATAATTCAACCTGGAAGAAAACTTTGTTGTGACAGGAAACAAAACCAATTAACTGCCAAGGCGTCTGGCTTCCACCTGCAGATGCCTTCTCAGGCGGGGCCGCCCGAGCTGAAAGCCCGGGTCCTGCCATCAGTCTGAGAAGCGCTGCGCGCTGCTCTCCAGGGCTGTCTAGGGCTCATGGACACTGGGCAGTGTACTGTTTTCCTTTGCCTTTTTATACCAACAGTTGTTCCTGTCGCTTTGAGCCGCGAGCGCCTGCCCCTGAAAGCGTCAAGCTTGTGATTCGAAGCTGCCTAACGTGCTGTTGCAATGGTAGCTTCATCCTCTGTTCCCAGCTTTCCGCCATGCTGCGTGGATGCATTTTGGTTGCACAAGTGTACAATAGGGTGGTCCAACAAAAACTCTCACGTACCCACATGTATCGTGTTAGGATGCAGTTCTAGAGGGATATGGATGTAAACAAAAGAAGACATGAAACTTCTGGCTGCTCAAAGTGAGGCCCAGGATAGATTTAAAGAGTAAATGTTGGTATATGCTCCAAAGAATGGAAAGCAGGGACCTGGAGAGAGATCTGTACACTCGTGTCCACACCAGCATCGTTCACAATAGCCAGAACACGGAGCAACCCAGTGTCCATCGCTGGACCAATGGGTCAACACCGTGTGGTCCGTCTATACAATAGAATGTTATTCAGGCTTAAAAAGGACATTCTGTCACATGCAACAACGTGGCTGAGACTTGAGAACATTATGCTCAGTGAAATAAGATGGTCACAAAAGGACAAAAGCTGTATGATGCCACTTAGGGCAGGTCCCTGGAGGAGTGAGATGCATAGAGACAGGAAGTGGACGGTGAGGCCAGGGGCTGGGGGACGGGGTGGGGAGTTGTTTCGTGGGGACAGAGTTTCAGTTCTGGAAGATGAAAAGAGTTCTGGAGATGGACGATGGGGATGGTTGCACGACAGTGAGAATGTGCTTAATGCCACTGAACTGGACACTTAAAAAAGATGAAAATGGTGGGTTTTATGTTATGTGTATTTTACCACAATTTTAAAAAATGAAAGTGAATATTGGTGACTTTCAAATCACCACAGGAGTTGAGATACGTTAAATTTTAAAGAGCAGCGTGATGGTGTTCTTTTTCAAATGTCAATATTTGCAAGACGTTGGGAATGACAAGCTTGGCCACTTTTTAAACATAAGATGAAAAGTTTTGGATGTCAACTTAAAAGTGTGTCAGGGGACATAAGGTTTTTCAAAATTCTCTTGGGGGCAAAACAGTAGTGGCTCAGGAGCCTGCCAGACCTGGGGCTGAGTCCCCACTGTGCCGTCTTCAAGCTGTGTGACCTCGGGGAGGCAGCATCCTCTCTCTGAGCCTCAATTCTCACGTCTGTAAAATGGGCCCAAGATCAGTCTTTGTTGAGAGAATAAAGTAACAATGGTGTGTGCGGAGAACTCAGCTAAGCCCTGGCTGCATCCTGTTCACCGTTCCCCTTGCAGGTTCCTGCAGCCCTGGCCCCCTGGCCCCGCTGCAGAGCCGCCAGCGCGAGTACAAGCTGGCGGCCCTCCACGCCAAACAGCAGGGAGATAACGCAGCTGCCACCAGGCTCTTCCGCGTGGCCAAGGTGCGTCCAGACAGGCGGACAGAGCTGGACGGGCAGTACAGGACGCTTCTGACATTTCGTGGTGGCAAAGAACTTGGCCTCCGGAGTCAGACAGGCCTGGATCTGGATCCCGGCTTGTCACTTCCTAGGTGTACTTTGCTGCCTCCTGAAGCCTCAGTTTACCCCCTCTGTGAAATGGGCGTCAGTGTGAGAAGAGGCTTCGGCACCATGGTGCAAAGGCAGGGACAGAGCTGGGAGTCTGTGTTGTGTGGCGGGGCGTGGCGGCTCCTGGCCCCCAGCTGCAGCCTCCTCTCTGATCTGCTTCCTTCTCCCAGAGCTTTGACGCCATCCTGGAGGCGCTGAGCCGGGGGGAGCCTGTGGACCTGTCCCACCTACCCCCTCCACCTGGTGAGGACCCCATCCTGCCCGCCCCGTAGGACTGCTGCAGGCTTACACCCAGTTCCTTCTAATGCTGCTCCCCGTTGGGCGCGCCTGGGAACTCTCTCAGGTCGGACCAACCTGGGGCGGCCACAAGTAAGCACCTCATTGGATGGAACTTTCTGCCCCCAGACCAGCTGCCCCCAGACCCACCGTCCCTGCCACCGCAGCCTCCAGCTCCCGCCATGGTGCCCTCCACACCAGGTAGGCTCCTGGGACCCTCTGGGGTGGCAGGCTGGGGCCAGACAGTCTCCCGTTCCCTAGACTCTTAACCCTGCCCCCCGTCCGGCCCAGAGGGTCCCGCAGCCCCGCGGACTCTCCTGGAGGCGCTGGAGCAGCGGATGGAACGGTACCGTGCGGCCGCAGCGCAGGCCAAGGCCAAAGGCGACGAGCGGAAGGCTCGCATGCACGAGCGCATCGTCAAGGTGAGTCGGGGCCAGGCAGGCGCACGGCCTTGGAGATGCTGCCCGGCAGCCCTCACACTCCTGTCCCCCGCAGCAATACCAAGATGCCATCCGAGCCCACAAAGCTGGCCGGGCTGTGGATGTGGCCGAGCTCCCCGTGCCCCCAGGTAGGCCGCGCCCCTGCCCCCACTCCTCCAGCCTCTGAGCCTTGCAGGGGCTCTTCCTCTGCCTGTGCAGGCTCAGGGAGCTGATCGACACATGTGGGGACTCCGCAAGCTTGCTAGACAGTTGGTAGCTTGCAATCGGTCACGATGGGAGTGTTGACACCATGGAAATGAGCAAACTCTAAGAATCAGGTTCATTTGGAGAGCCGGGTCCCCACCTGTCACTGTCTGATTCTGTTTTCTTGGTGTTGGGCTCACTCCTCCCCAGTCAGCAGCTCTCAGCCTTACAGACACTGACTCAGCCTCCCGTCAGTCCCCCGGTGGGTGGAGGCCTCCTCTGGGTTCTCAGAGCTGCCTGTGTCCCCCATGAGTGCAATTACCTCTCTGCACCTCGGTCCCCTGGGCATCCCTCCAGGCCAGGACCAGCCCTGTGCCAGAACCCCCATCCCGCAGCACTTACCTGCGGGAATCTGGTTGAGGCCTCGGGTCAGGCGAGAGGAGCCACACGGCAGGAGGGAGGTGGAAGGCACTGGGGTCTGCGCGTAACCCAGAGCAGCTCCTTCCTGAATGCGGAGGAGCCTCAAAGGCCCCAGGCTGCTTAGAAGGAGGAACCCACGGCTCCACCATCATGGCTTGGGTCTCCCCTTCCTGACCCGGCCCTGACCGGCCGCCCAGGCTTTCCCCCCATCCAGGGCCTGGAGGCCACTGAGCCCACCCAGCAGAGCCTGGTGGGGGTCCTGGAGACTGCCATGAAGCTGGCCAACCAGGACGAAGGCCCGGAGGATGAAGAGGATGAGGTGCCTAAGAAGGTGTGAGGGGCTGGGGCCTTGGGGAGTAGCAGGGCCTGGCAGCCCATCAAAGCCCTCACGGTCCCGGCCAAGAGCCGGACAGAACTGGCCTCACACCTGGACTGCCACGTCCTGGCTGTGTGGCCATGGACAAGTCCTCATGCTCCCTGAGCCTCAGTCTCCTCGTCTGTGGAGTGGGCGTGGTGATAGTAATAGTCCTCACCTCCCCGGGCCGGTGTGAAGGTTTGGCCAGAGCAGGACTGCGCGTGTGCTCAGCGCTGAGCAGAGACTCAGGGCCCCTGTTGTTGGTGTTGGGCCCGGGCCCTTTGGGGAGTGGACTTGTCGCGGGCACTGGGAAAGCTCTGACTTCCTCTCCATCCCTCAGCAGCCCAACAGCCCTCCGGCCCCCACGGCCCAGCCCAAGGCCCCCGCTCCAAGGGCACCCCAGTCAGGATCCACCTCAGCAGGCAAAGCAGCCCCCAAGGGCACATCCACCAGAGGTAGGTGTGCCCTCCCCTCCCGGCTGCCCGTGGCTGGCCATGGGCTGGGCAGCGCCTACAGATGCCCCTGTGTCCACAGCCCAGCAGCAGCTGGCCTTCCTGGAGGGCCGCAAGAAGCAGCTGCTGCAGGCCGCACTGCGGGCCAAGCAGAAGAACGATGTGGAGGGCGCCAAGATGCACCTGCGCCAGGCCAAGGGGCTGGAGCCCATGCTGGAGGCCTCGCGCAATGGGCTGCCTGTGGATATCGCCAAGGTGAATGCTCCTGGCCTGCTGGACCTGTCCAGGCACCTGCCCGACCGACTCCAGCTGCTTGGCAGCCACGTGACTCAGAGTGTGTTAGGCAGAGTCCAGGTTCAGTAACCAATAGGCCCCAGGGCAGTGGCTGAAACAAGACAGACTCACTGTGGTCTGGGGCCCAGGTGCCTCCCATCTGGTTGCCCTGTGCACCCAAAGAGATCGTCCTTGTGGTCCAAGTGGACCGCTGCTCTGTCAGCATCCAGCCCGTGGGAAAGGGTGAGAGAGAGAAAGGACAGGGCAAGCAGTTCCCTTTAAAGGGAGTGTCATGGAGCTGCCATCGCTTCTCCTTGCCTCCCATTGCCCAGAACTGAGTCACATGGCCACACCTAGCTGCAAGGGAGGCTGGGACATGTAGTTTCTTGCTGAGCTGCTGCCTGCCCAGCCAGAAGTCCATCGCTAGGGAATAGGGGGTTGGGGTCAGGTTTTGGGGGAGACAGCAGATTCTGCCTCTATGGGCAGGACCATGCACCTCTCTCTGAGCCTCGCTTTTCTCCTTGGAGGGGAAGAAAGAGCAGGGCAGGGGCCAGAGCGGTGGTCAGGAGGGTGGACGTTTCTGCAGAGCCCTGGCTGGGCCCCTCCCCATGAGCCCGTCCTCCCCACGAGCCCGTCCTCCCCAGGTGCCGCCGGCCCCCGTCAACAAGGATGACTTCACCCTGGTCCAGCGGCCGGGCCCGGGTCTGTCCCAGGAGTGCATCCGGCGCTACGGGGAACTCACCAGGCTCATTCGGCAGCAGCACGAGGTGAGGGGGGCCCTGGCCCAGGCACAGGCCTCCCCTGGTCATGGCCCCCGACCCTCCCCACACTGTCTCTGCTCCCCAGATGTGCCTGAACCACTCGAACCAGTTCACCCACCTGGGCAACATCGCTGAAACCAGCAAGTAAGCACCCCTGCCCCCACCCTGCCTGCCCTGGGGACCCGGGGCCTGAGCAGGCCCTCTCGCTGCAGATTTGAGAAGCTGGCGGAAGACTGTAAGCGGAGCATGGAGACTCTGAAGCAGGCCTTCGCCCGGGGGCTCCCCACACCCCCTGCCCGCTTCGAGCAGAGAACCTTCAGTGTCATCAAGTAAGGCCCTGACCCCCAAACAACCCCCGCCCAGATGCCCCTGTGGAGAGGGGTTTGCCCTCCCGAGAAGCTGGCAGACGACTTGCCGCTAGAAGAGAGTTTGGGTGGGTGGTGGGAGCACAGCACGTGCAAGGGTCCTGAGGCAGAAGGATGGCTATGGGGTATTGGTAGTGACACATTTGAGGATGGCGGTGATCTAGGGAGTGCAGAGATGTGACTTGTCCCAGGGGCCTGAGCAAGCCCGCCTGGTGGTGGTTGTTGGTCCTGCTCCAGTCCAGTCTTCCCACACCCCAGGGAATTGGGGTCATCTTTCCCATTTATGGATGAGGGTGCGTGCAGCCACTAGGATAACCACCTCGGATAACCTACACCCCTTACCCTGGCTCCCTCGTGTCTGTACAGTCTGGCTCCTGTCACCTCATCTCTGCCCACTGTCCCCACTTTGCTCACCTTCTGCCACACAGGCCTCTTTTCAGTCCCTCTGACACGCTAACCGACAGGCAGCCTCTCCCCTGGCTGTTGCCTCTGCGCAGACCCTCGTCCCCAGGTTTCCATGGAGCAGCTCCTTCTTGACACCCGGAGTCCCCTGTGATGTCACCTCCTCTGAGAGGCCCTCCCCGACCCACTGTCTAAGCAGCCCCGCTGAGCACACTCTGCTCACGCCACCTGGGCCCAGGGATGGGTGTCTCTCTCGCTGCCCTCCCTGGCAGTGAGCACGCCGGCCAGCACAGAGCAGGGGGCTTCAGAAACATTGTCAAATGAGGAGAAGGCCCCAGAGCAGCTGGGCACTGGCTGGGGAAGGGGAGGGGGCTCCAGAAATACCGGGCAGTGAAGGGAGGGTTCCCCAGAAGCAGCGCCACTGGCTGGTGCAAAGTCAGTACCGAATAAATGTGTGCAGACTGAAGAAAGGCCCCACCGGTGAGCCACGGGCAGAACTGGCCAGAGCACTCCAGTCTGTCCGGTTCTGAAACTGTAGCCCGGGGGCTGGAACGCCCCCGAAGGCCCGCGTGGCTCTGTCCCCCACCCCCGCCGAGGGAGAAGGGCTGGCAGGCAGTGAGGCTGAGGCGCCTGTCTCCCGCCTGCCCTCCCGAAGGCTCTTCCCTGACCTCAGCAGCAACGACATGCTTCTGTTCATCGTCAAGGGCATTGGCTTGCCCACGCCCCCAGGTGAGGGCGCGGGGGGGTGCTCAGGGCCATGGGGACCACCTCTCTGCCCGGCTCGGAGCCTCGTCTGACCCTCCTCTGCCCGCAGGGCTGTCCCCTGGTGACCTGGATGTCTTCGTTCGGTTCGACTTCCCCTATCCCAACGTGGTAGGTGGAGAGCCGAGGGGGGACGGGCGTGAGCCCCCTCAGGCCTGGGGTGGGGCGTCGGGCAGGGCTCCAGGGCCAGCGCCCAGCCCCTGAGCCTTCCTGCCTCCTGTCTGGTCACAGGAGGAAGCTCAGAAAGACAAGACCAGTGTGATCAAGAACACGGACTCCCCCGGTGAGCCGAGCCTCGGGTGGCGGCTCCCCCGCCCCTGCGGAAGGAGCAGGGGCCATGCCTAACCCCAACCCCTTCCTCCCGCCGTCCCGCTTCCCAAGCAGAGTTCAAGGAGCAGTTCAAGCTCTGCATCCACCGAGGCCACCGTGGCTTCCGCAGGGCCATCCAGACCAAGGGCATCAAGTTCGAAGTGGTCCACAAGGGGTGAGCTGGGGCTGTGGGCACTGCGGGGGCTCCCGGGGGCCAGGCGCTGCCGGGGCCAACCATCCCTCACGCACACAGGGGGCTGTTCAAGACCGACCGGGTCCTGGGCACAGCCCAGCTGAAGCTGGAGGCCCTGGAGACAGCGTGCGAGGTCCGGGAGCTCCTGGAGGTGAGGGGGAGGCTCACCCAGACGCCACGGTGTGCCACCCCACTCGGTGATGTCACCCAGATGCTCCCGCAGGCCACAGCCTCCCAGAGTCTCCTCTGCTGACCCAGACCCTCCCCTGGCGTGCCAGGGCTCCCCACCCCCAGCCCTCCCTACTCCCAGCACCCTGCTCCATCCTCGCCACCAGCTGTCTGAGCCATACCCAGGGCTCAGATTTTGGGAATTGCCCTGGTTCTGCCTGTCCCCAGCCCTGGACCCTCCCAACAGCCTCCTCTCCCACCCAGGTCCTGGACGGTCGCCGGCCCACAGGGGGCCGGCTGGAGGTGATGGTCCGGATTCGGGAGCCACTGACGGCCCAGCAGTTGGAGACCACAACCGAGAGGTGGCTGGTCATTGACCCCGTGCCGGCAGCTATGCCCCCCGTGAGGCTCCTAGACAGTGTGGCGGCCCCGGGAGGGAGGCTGGGTCAGGGCTGAGACTCAAGGCTCCTGCTTTCCTCTGAAGCAGGTTGCTGGGTCCAAAGGGAAGGCTCCCCCCGGACCTGCCCCCACGAGGGAGCCAGGGAACAGGTAGGTGGCTGGGCCAGGCCATCTGGAGAGAGCCCCCCTCTTTCTGTCTCAGCCCCTCCTGGACACTTTCCCATCAGGCACAAATTGGAGCATGTCCCTCCCTGCTTCAGAACCTTTCCTGGCTCCCCTTCTCCTGGAGGATCTAGTTTAAACTTCTTAGCTTGATCTTTAAGACCTTTTGTGATCTGATCACTGTCAGTATATTCAGCTTTTTGTCTCCGCACTTCTTCCTGTTGGTTCATGGTTACACCTAGTTTGCACTGGCCTCTGGGCTTCTTTCTATTACCAGGCCCTGAGCATCCCTACCCCCACACTTGCTTCCTGCTCCTCTGCCCAACTCTGTCTGCTTTCGGTCCCTTCTTGGCTGTGGCCTCCTCCAGGAAGCCCTCCCTGACCAACTGGCCTCCCAGTTGCCTGGGTGTGCAGCCATCATCCCCACTAGGCTGTGGGCTCAGCAAACTGGGGTGGGCCTGCCTTGTCTCCTGCTGTTCCCCAGTGCCCGGAGTGACTTGAATTAATGAAGTCGGGCGTGGGGATCCCTGCGGCCCCTCATCCCTCCCCTACCCCATAGATCAGCCCGGCCCCTGCATAGCCTCAGTGTACTGGCCTTCGACCAAGAGCGGCTGGAGCGGAAGGTGGGTGCTTGGGCCAGTCGTCTGTCCCCCTTGAGTGGGGTGGGACTAGGGGGTCTGTGGGCCCAGGCAGGGCCCTCACAGCCCCTCTGCCTCCCCCAGATCCTGGCCCTCAGGCAGGCACGGCGGCCAGTGCCCCCGGAGGTGGCCCAGCAGTACCAGGACATCATGCAACGCAGCCAGTGGCAGAGGACGCAGCTGGAGCAGGGGGGCCCGGGCATGCGGCGAGGTAGGGCTCCTGGCAGGCCCTCAGGGGAGGGGGGTCTGGCCCCCGGGCCTTCTGACCCCTGCTTACCCTCCTCCCCCCCCCTCCCCCACAGAGTATGTGGCCCAGCTGGAGCGGCAGCTGCAGTTTTACACGGAGGCCGCCCGGCGCCTGGGCAGCGACGGCAGCCGAGTGAGCCGGGCGAGGGGCGGGTGAGGGCTGGGAGGGCTTTTGGGGGCCGGGCCGCGCGGGCTGCCCACTGACCGCCCATTGCCCCCAGGAGGCTGCAAAGGAGGCACTGTACCGACGGAACCTGGTAGAGGGCGAGGTGAGCAGTGTGGGTGTCAAGGGTGGGGGTGGCTGTGGCCATGGCCCCTGACCCCAGCGCCTCTCCCCCAGCTGCAGCGGCTCCGCAGGTGAGGGGCTGACGGGGTGGGCAGCCCAGGCCCTGGCACCAGAGGAGCTGACGCGGCCGCAGACCAGACTAGCAGACAATCAGCGGACGGTCGGCTCCAAGTGGACATATTCCCCGTGGGGCCCACCCAGCCAGAGCTGCCCTGTCGGGGGCGTCGGGTCGGTGCCCACCAGCCAGCCCATGCCCCTCGCCCAGGCCTGGCTGGTCAGGCCCCGGAGAGTCCCGTTTGCACAGCCTGGGGGCGTCTGGCTCCTGGCCTCCATGGAGGTGGGGGAGGCTCGGACCAACCCTGAGGCCCCCGCAAGCACTTTACGTCCTGTCACTCCCAGCCTCAGCCCTGGAGCCCACCCACACCCCAAAGAAGCCACTGAGGCCAGCCAGAGCCTGCCAGCTCCCAGGGGTGCCCTGGCCCAGCTGGCCCAGGGCTGACAGGGGGAATAAACACCCAGGGCCACACCCAGCTCACTGTCCTGCCTTTGTCTCTCTCCGCCTCCTTGGTGGCTGGGTTGGGCTTTCCCCCACAGTCCCCCTGTGGGTGGCTGGAGAGGCCCTGCAAGAGCAGCGAGTGTTGGGGGAGTGTGGCCGCAGCTGGTGGCCTTGGGCATATCTGGGTTTACGTGTGTGGTTGGGCCATGTGTGGGGTGCTTGGTGACCCCTATGTGCCTTGAAAGCCAGTCCTGTTACTCACTGGGCAAGGGACCTGGACCAAATTGCCTGACCCACTTAGCATCCCACAACCTGTTTCCCCAGCTGGACGCGGGGTGGGGAGAGCCCCTCGCGGCAGGTGAAGGGCGCATGGCAGGTGGTGAGCAATTCAAAGGGTTAGACTTTATTGTCGCTGTCTCCATCTGTGTGGGGTGGGGGGCAGGGCCGGCGTGCTCTGGCGCCTGGGATGCGAGCCGCATGCTTCTGTTCCGTTCTGTGAGTGGAGGCAGTGTCCCCACCCAGCATGGCTCAGGCGGGCCCAGCCCTCGAGGTCTGGGAGAGCCAGGTGGAGCCCCAGTTGGGCGCCGTCCCCTTAGTCCATGGCCCAGCGGAGCCCCGGGGGCCTGGGCTGCACCGCTGGGCCCCTCTGGGTTCAGGGGCCCTCTGCCCGTGGCCGACGTGGGGCTGTAGGTGGCAGCCGGACCAGGACTTGCTCAGGGTTACCTGCTGTGTCCACAACACGCAGGTGCGGGAGGCCCAGGAAGGCCTCGGGTGCGATGCTGGTCATGTGAAGCCTGTTGGCCCTGGACGGAGGGGTGGGCGTGAGGGCGGATGCAGGGGGAGGAGGCCACCCAGTCCGGAGCCACCCGGGCTGCTTGGGTCCACCACAGCCCACCCGGGTCCACCCCTGCCCTTCGCCACTAGCCCCGCCCGGCCACCCTCGGGGCACCTGAGGAAGAGGGCACGCAGGCGGGGCGTGCTGAGGAAGGCCTCGGGGCCCACATAGCTGATGCGGTTGCCCTGCAGGTGCAGCTCCTCCAGGGCCTCAGGCAGGTCAGGGGGCATGAAGGACAGCTGGTTGTGACTCAGGTCCAGCACCTGGCGGGCGGGCGGGCAGAGATGGCGCCGTGGCGGCCCCAGGCCTTAGGCCAGCTGCTCAGCCAAGCCCCACACTGCTCTCCTCCTCGCCTCCCTCCCCCGCCCGCCCAGCGCGGTCCCTCTGCCCCCTCCCCTCAACCTCCTTTGTGGCTGCCAGTTTCTTCCCCTCGACAGAGGTAAACGGAGCCCTCCCTGGGGCAGACCGTGTTCCAGGCGCTGGGGGCCCAGACGGAGCCCCTGCCTGGCGCGGGAGACGTCGATTCAGTCAGTCACCGAGACAGTGCTTCCCCCGCATCCTCATGCCCACCCCCTGCTCTGTTATTCACTTGGGCTGTCAATGCTTTCTGCCTAACTGGGTATTTGTGCCGGGGCCAGGAACTGTGTCATTCTGTGCCTAGCGGCACAGCGCCCGGCACCCACAGGTGCACTCAACGGTGTGGCATCGATAGGGCGCACAAGGCGCTAGAGGCCGCGGTGCTTGCTGGGGAGGTGGAGGGAGTGGTGGCAGAGGACCAGGCTGCGGGGACAGCACGGGCAAGGCCTGGAGGCTGGAGCTGTCTGACCTGCCCAGGGCTGGCGCATGGCGGGGGCTCCCGTCGTGTGGCAACTCAGAGCCCTGTGGGGAGGAGCCGGGCAGGCAGGGGGACAGAGGGGCCCTGGGGACAGTCAGTATGGCTCACCAGCCCACCCCTGACCTGGAGGGCCTGCAGTTCATGCCAGGTGCCGGGCCCAATGTCGCCCACTCGGAGCTGGTTGTGTGCCAGGCTGAGGTCCCGCAGCTGGTCCAGGCCCGCCAGCGGCTCGGGCTCGAGGGCCCGCAGCTGGTTCCGCTGCAGCCGCAGGGTGTGCAGGCCGGCGGGCAGGCCGGCGGGTAGCCGCGTCAGCTGGTTGCCGGCCAGGTCGAGGCTGCGCAGGGCACGCAGCCGCCGGAAGGCCCGGGGGTGCACGTGGGCACTAGCCAGGCGGTTGTAGGCCAGGTTGAGCTCGGTGAGGCCCGGCGTGGCGGCCAGGTCACGGGCTCCCAGCATGGCCACGCGGTTGTGGGGCAGCACCAGGGCCCGCAGGCGGCGGGGCAGCGCAGGCGGCACGCGGTCCAGCCCGTTGCCGTAGAGGTGCAGCGTGTGGAGGTCCCGCAGCGGCCGCAGCGCCCCGGCAGGCAGCCCGGCCGCCCCCAGCGGGTTGTGCTGCAGCAGCAGGTAGCGCAGGCCCCGTGCCCCGCGCAGCCGCGCTGCCTCCACCTGCCGGATGCGGTTGCGGCCCAGGTGCAGCACTGCCAAGGTGTGGGGCAGGCCGGCGGGCACCGCGGCCAGCTGGTTGTGGGACAGGTCCAGGTACTCGAGACAGTGCAGCTTGCTGGCGGGAGAGAGGGCCAGCCTTGGGCTGGGCACCCAGAGGTGGGGGCCCGGTGGATCTGGGGGCAGGGGAGGAGTGGTCCTGACATTCCAACTTGGGGGCGATGAGTTGAGAGAGGTAGCTGGGAGGTAAACTTGGGGTAACCAGGGCAGGGTTCTGGGTCTGAGATCTGCATGTGGCCGCTGTGACACTGGGCGGCGGTGGGGAGCAAGGATGCTGCCGGGTGCTGGGCCGAGCCCGGCACACAGTAGGTACTCACCACATGAGGTCCTGGGTTAGGGGTCATACAGAGGAGGGGCACAGAGGGTTGGGGTCCCCGGACTCCGAATCCTCAGCCCCTACTGCCAGCACAAGGCTGTGCGCCCGTCCTGCTCGGTCCCAGGCCCACCTGAAGGTGGTGGCGTCCAGGCCGCTGTCTGTCAGCTGGTTGTGCTGGAGGTGGAGCTCACGAAGGTGGGTCTGGCGGCTCAGGGCCCCTCGGGGCACCTTGGAGATGAGGTTGTTCTGGGATGGGAGGAGAGAAGGAGGCTGAGGGTCAGAGTCAGAGGGCAGCAGGAGCCATGGAGGGCTCTCGAGGGAGGGAGTGACGAGCGGGGACCTCTCTGGGGCAAGGCTGCTCAGACAGCCCTCGTGGACCCCTGCGGGGGGAGAGGCCCAAGGAAAGACATTTCTGACGGCTGGGATCCTGGGGAGGCACAGGGTCCCAGGAGTGGTGAGGGCCAAGGTGAGGGCACCTGCAGGTGGAGGCGCTCCAGCGCGGGCGGCAGGCTGGGCGGCACGTAGCGGAGCCGGTTGCTGGAGAGGCTGAGAGTGGCGACGGCCGCGGAGCCGCGGAAGGCGTCGGGGGGCAGGCCGGTGTTGCCCAGCTGGTTGTTGTGGAGGTACACGGCCCTGAGGGGAGCCAGGCTCCGGCACCCGCCTGCCCGCCTCCCCACGCCATGCCCGCCCACGCCCGGCTCAGCGCCAGTGCGGGGACTGCCTGGGCGGCCGTCTGGAATTCCCCAGCCCGGGCAGCCGGGGCTCTGTCCCCCGCCTCGGACCCCTGGGCTGGGGCGCTGCCCCCTCGCACCCCCCACATCGCATAGCTGAGGCTTGGGGCCCAGCTGGGCCAGGGGCTACCTGAGCGCCGGCTTCTCCCCGAAGGTGAGAGGGAAGATCTCCGTCATTTGGTTGGCGGCCAGGTCTGCGACCCGGAGGGAGCGAGGCAGGAACTGTGGGGCCACCGAGAGCTGCGGGGCAAGCTGAGCTGGTCCTGCTGCCCCCCCGCCCCGCGCCGTCCAGCTGCACGGCGCTGGGGGCCCCGGGCCGGGGGGCTCACCTTGTTCTGGGCCACGGAGATGTGCTGCAGCTGCGTGAGCGACTCGAAGGCCTCGTCGGGCAGGCCTGGGAGGGGGCGGCGGCGAGGGGACCCAGGTCTGGCCGGGCGCGGGGTGGAGGCAGGGCGCGCCTGCTGCCAGCTGCCCGGGGCTCCTGCCGGGTCTGGCAGAGCCACCTCCAGACACCCCCTCGCTGTCCCCAAAAGCCACAGCCCCCCCTCCCCTGAGTTTCCATCCTGCTCAGCAGAGGGCAGTTCCAGGAACCGCCGCAGAGCTGCCCACAGAGCCGGCCGGGGGGGAGGGGGCCCCTCACGCCGGCCCCTCACCCTCGGAGGAGATGAGGTTGTTGTGGAGGTTGAGGGTCCGCAGGCCGCTGAGGCGCGACAGCTCGTTGTAGGGGAGCTCCTGGAGCTGGTTGTTCTGTGGGGCGGGATGGGGGCAGGCCTTCACGCCCCTGACCCCGTGACCCTGAGCCTCCCACAAGCGACCCCGGCCCTGGTTCTCAGCTCCCCGTCAGCCTAAACACGTGAGCCCTGACAGCCCATCACCCCCACAGCGGATCCCAAGTGCTCCATCACCCCGACCCCAAACAAGCCCATGACTGCCGAGACGTTGACCCCCAGCATCTCCTCACGCTCACAGTTGACCCCAGGTGCCCCGCACTGGCCCCAGGACGTTGATCCCGGCACCCTCCAACCTCAGCCCCCACAATTCTAACGTCTGCATCCCCAACCCCACTGGCCCCTGGCACGCAGACCCCAGCACTCTCATCCAGGCCAACTTGCATCAGCGCTGAGACCCCACCCTGCCCGTGGGCCCCACACCTCATCACCCTCAACCCAGCACTCCCCTGGCCCCCACCCCCTGTGGGCCCCACCTGCAGGGAGAGGTGCTGGGCCGCCCTGGTGATGTTGTCCGGGAACACCTGCAGGTCCAGGCCGTCGCAGTCCACTGTGTCGTCCCGGGGGCAGGAGCAGCGCAGCGGGCAGGCCCGAGGCGGGGGCTGCGAGCTCTCCCCAGGGTGGGGGAAGGCAGCGTCCTCCATGCCCAAGGCGGGTGGGGGGCCGGGCAGCAGCAGGAGCAGCAGCAGGCTCAGCCGCTGTGAGCGGAGGGCCAGGTCAGGGCGTCTCCCGGCTGGGCACGGGTCGCCATGGCGACAGGAGCATCCCCAGATGCGGGGGCAGCCAGGCCCCCATCTCAGACCCATCCCCGCCCCTCCTTACCATGGCCAGCCCCAGCTCTGCCTTCTTGCCCGAGCTGCCGACCAGGCTCCCTGATGGAAATCAGGCGGTCACCTCCTGGAGCCTCCGCTGTGGCCGCCACCGCCCCCCCATCTCCACGCAGAGGCCACCCCCAGCCTGTTCTCCCAGGGGCTCGGGAGCTGGCCCACCCCCTTCCCCGCCCTGGGGAGGGTGGGCGGGCTGCCGGATGAGGTGGTGAGGACAGGCCGGTCCGTCCCCTCGGTCCCCCCCCAGCAGCCACCCCAGCTCTGCTTGCGTAACCTCGGCCAGCCTGGGCCCGGCCCGGGAGCAAGGAATGTTTGGGGGAAAGCTGAGATGCGCCCTGTCTGGTATTTGGGCCGACCACAGGAGTCGGGGAGGGGGCCGGGGGGAGGACGCTGCAGCCCGCAAGAGGGTCCCCGAGGAACGGGGGCTGGCAGCAAGGGGTCAGGGCAGGCCTGGGCTCAGCCTGCCAGCCCAGACACCGGCCTGGGGACCCTCAGCCGGGTCTGTCATCTCGGCCCCTCCTCCCCTCTGCCAGCTGGCCTCCCTGGCAGCCAGACTGCCCCCTCCCCAAGTGGCCACAGGCACCAGCCGGAAGGAAATTACACGTACCGAGGCCCCCGCGAAGGACGTGTGCTCAGAGCCACAGGCCTGGGCTGGGACCCGGGCTCTGCCGCTCCTCCGGGCCTTGGTCTCTCACTCTGCAAAGCAGGGGAATGACTGTCTTACCTCGCAGGAGTGGTGTGAGGATAAATGAGAGAATGCAGATGATGTGGGCAGACAGCGCCTAGCGCATCCTGGGCCCTCAACTCCAGAGTGGCGGTGTGTGCCATGCGGCGAGGAAGCCCGTCCCTGCCCAGGTCCCTTCCCCTAGAAGTGCCCCTTACCAGCCAGGTGACTTCAGGCAAGGCACTTTCCTGTCCAGCCCCAGCTTTCCCACGCACAAAGTGACGATGACAGAAGACCCTCCATGACAGGGCTGTCACAAGGCAAAGCCAAGTGGCAGACAGAAAGCTCCAAGCGTGGCATCTGCCCCTCACAAGTGGGGGTGGCTGAGCCAAAGGGCTGGCAAAGGGCCTGAAGGAGGTCGGGGGTCTCCCGACCGCAGAGCCTGAGACGAGGATTGAGTGCATTTCTCTGGGAGAAAGCAGCTGCAGGGAGGCAGGGAAGGGCCAGGGTGAAGGAAGGGACCAGTGAATAATCGCTCAGTTATCACGGGGGGTCCTCTTGCCTGGAACTCGCCATTGTTAGCACTCATAATCCTGCCTCCGGAAAACCCTTAATGTTGGGCAAATTGGGATGGTCAGTCACTCTCGTTATCAGGCAAGTTCCTGCCATAGGCAGCTGGGCTCAGTCCCGCTGGGGACGCTGAGAGGTTGCAGAGGACACCGGCTCAGAGTCACCTGCCTGTGGGGCCAGGCCTGGGGGCATTGACCCTCCAGCTCCCTCCATCAGTCGCTGGTGGGTGGCTGCCCCGAGGGCCCGAACTCCCTGGCGCTTAGGGCAGAGCAGGCTTCAGCCCTAAGGGGACTCAGGGGCCTGATGGTGGGGCCTGAGGGGTGTGGCAGGCCCAGACAGCACCTGCAACAGCACGGGGAGATGGCAGCGGTGTGGCAGTGGGCGGGAAAGAGGGGCAATGATGGAGAGAGAGGGTGTCTGCACTTTGAATGCCCCTGCCACAGCCAAGGGCACTTAGACCCAAAGAGGTGATCATTTTTGCCCACGTTTCTAAGGACTGTGTGGTCTCGGGAGGGGGGACCCTCGCAGCCCTTCAGGGCTGGGGCAGGGAGCAAGTCTCAGCTTTGGCCAGAAAAGAACAGGCCCCACCCCAAGTCCTCCATGTGGGACTGACAGCCGCTGGTTTGGACATTGTGTAGAAGGCCCTCAGTCTTCCCAGCAGAGTAAGGGGGCCAGCCCCAGGGAGCTGCTGAACTACGGCACCAAGCCTAGCCCCAGGAAGCAGCAATGAGAACCAGCTGTTGGAGTTTCTGTTGGCCTCTTTCGGTTGCAAAGGATGGAGAACCCAAACCAAACTAACGAATGCGAACAAGGGCGTTTATTGACTCTTGAGCGGAGATGTTGGAGCAGTGCGTCCTTCAGGCATAGCTGCATCCAGGGACTCAATGACATCCTCAGGATGGATTCTCTCTCTGCCGCTCGGCTCTACCAGCAGGCTTCTCTGTGTGGTGCCAAGATACCCCCAATGTCAGTCCAGCTTAAAGCCCCAAGCTTGAATCTCATCAGCTTAGTTTTGGTCACGTGTCCATCTGGAGCCAGTTCCTGTGGCCAGAGGGACGGAATGTGCTGATTGGCTAGGAACCTAACCACCGCTCTTGTAAATGACCTGCTGGCCTTCAGCGGCAGCATTTAATGCACCTCATGGAGTGTATGTGGGGTTGTGTCTGCGTGGGGGGAAGGTTCACATGGGGAGGGAGTGTTGGTGTCACTCCATGAGTAGGAAGGCTCTGGGGTCATGGGGACAAGGGACAGCTGCAGTAACGCTGTGGGCAGCTAGTGTGGCAATCTGGTCTCATCTTGGCTGCTGGGGGGTGAGGGGAGGAGGCAGGGTTGATGTGGGAGGGAGCAAGAGGCTCATGGGAAGTGTCCTCTGGCTAATTAGCCCTTCAGCATTTGGGCCCAATCCACGACATTGCTGCTCTTTGGCTGGGCCTGCAACTGCCTGGAATAAGGAACTGCATGTCCCAGGCTCCCTTGCAGCTAGGTACAGCCTTATGACTATGGAAGCAGAAGTGGTACGTACAGCTTTGAGGAAAAGGGGATGTCTTTCTACTTCCTACTGTTGGAATGACGATGTGATAACTGGAACTCCATCAGCCATCTTGGGCCATGACATTAGGTTGGGAAAAGAAGCCTTGATTGGTGGAGCAACAAGATAGAAGCAACCTGGGTCTTGCATACCGTGGAAGGCTGTGCCATCCCTGGACTGACCAGAGTTTTGATCACTTCCTGCTTCCCCCATTGGTGAAGGAGGGTCCCCTGCCTTAAATAGTACAAGATGGCGGAACACATGACACCCAATGCTGAGTAGATGAGCTTGACGCTGGCTTATTAGTCACAGACACTCAAAGCCCAGAAGAGGAGGGGGACACCTCATGCCACATAGAGCCACGTGGGGGTGGAGGGTGCACTCGGGGGCAAAGTCAAGAAGCAGGAGCTGTGGGAGGCAGGCTTTGGAGTGACAAAGGGTGGGTGACCTCTGGTTCCAATGGGAGGACGTGATCGCCTGTTGGGGTAATTTCTCGGGCCGGCCAAGAGGTGAGCCCTGAGGTTGAATAGCAGGTGGGTGCGGCTAGTCTGGCTGACAGAGGAACCAGCCGGGTGGCAGCCTCCTGCTGCGGGGGATGGCATGTATGCCACAGCCGGGAACTCACGGTTGGGCCCATGGACCCGTGAGGCTGGACCAGGTCAAGGTGGCGTGTGGATCTCAGGCTTTCAGCCCAGCCTGCTCCGGTCGTCTGGTCGTGGGGGAAAGAGAGCTCCCGTTGAAGCCACTGCTTCTCTCTTCTTCCTCCCCTTTTCTTTTCCTCTCAACTGAATTTAACCTTAGTGGATACAGAGGACAGTGGAGACAGAGGATACACGAGCCGAGGAGAAAGTGTAGAATGAGAGGAGAAGGGAGACGGAGGGAGACCCTTGAAGAAGGCTTATGCTTGGGGCGGGGCAGGGCAGGAGAGAGGCCAGCGATGGCCGCGGAGAGGGAGGGTCAGAAAGAGACGAGGGGGCTGGCTCGGTGGCGCAGCAGTTAACTGTGCATGTTCCGTTTCGACAGCCTGGGGTTCGTCAGTTCAGATCCCGGGCGTGGACATGGCACCGTTTGTCAAGCCATGCTGAGACAGGTGTCCCACATATAAAGTGGAGGAAGATGGGCACGGATGTTAGCTCAGGGCCAGTCTTCCTCAGCAAAAAGAGGAGGATTGGCAGCAGAAGTTAGCTCAGGTCTAATCTTCCTCAAAAGAAAAAAAAAATTAAAAAGAAAGAGATGAGGACCTGACAGGATCTGGGAAAACTGGAAGTGCGCCAGCCAAGCCCTTGTGATGGCCTGCTGGCCATGTCACTGTAAGTGATGTTATAAGATGATGGCGGGGTGCGGCATGCCCAGATGGGCGAGGCTGTGAGGCATTTCGGTGGATTAGCATTTCCGTCAGGGGGCTCAGTGAGCAGGGGGCCCTCCACAGTGTGCGTGGGCACCTTTGAACCCGTGGGCCTGAATACAAGAGGAGGAGGAAGAAGGCTGTCACCCTTTCTTGTCCTGCCTGCCTGCTCGAGCTGGGACGTCGATCTCCGCCCGCCCTCAGCCTGGAATTTACACCAGCCGCGCCTGGTCTCAGGCCTCCGGACTCACACTGGAACGGTGCCACCGGCTCTCCTGGGGCCCCAGCTCGCAGATGGCAGATCACGGGACTTCTCCGCCTCCAGAATCACATGAGCCAACTCCTCATAAGCAATGTGTTTATATGTATATATATAATATACACAAAAGGATATATATGGATATATGAAAGGATATATGTCTATGTAATATATGTAGCTATATGTGTATACACGTACATCTTATTGGTTCTGTTTGATGTGTATCAGGCAGGCAAGATTGTTCTGCATAACAAACAAGCCCAAAGGTCAGTGGCGAGCCCAGAGTTGGTCTTCCACACAATTCAATCCCAACAGACGCACACCGCCTCCGAGCCACAGTCACTGAGGGACCGAGTCTGACGGGGGCTGCACCTTCCCAAACAGCAGCCTCCACAGGTGCTGGCACAGTGGGAGAAAGAGAGGAGACCCCCAAGTCAGCTTCCCACCCAGAAGCGCGTCCCTACACTTTGGCTCCTGGTTCATTGGCCAGGATTAGTCACGTGGTCCTGCCTGACCCCAAGGGACGAGAAGCGGGGAGCAAGGGGAGGAGCAAATGGAATATTTTGAATATTTGAAGTATTACTGTCTCTGCAACACCCAAGGACCAGCAGTCCATTCTTCTGGAAAAACTTTTTGTTTTAATAAGAATATCTTTGTTTTTGCTTATCTTTTTGAGGAAGATTAGCCCTGAGCTAACATCTGCTGCCAGTCCTCCTCTTCTTGCTGAGGAAGCCTGGCCCTGAGCTCACATCTGTGCCCATCTTCCTCTACTTTATATGTGGGACGCCTCCCACAGCATGGAGTGCCAAGTGGTGCCATGTCCGCACCCAGGATTCGAACCGGTGAACTCCAGACCGCCGAAGCAGAACGAGCAAACTTAACCACTGCGCCACCAGGCTGGCCCCTGGAAAAACTCTTACACAGCCCCAACAGATTCATACAAGGATGTTCCCTGCAGCCTCGTTTATTGCCGTGAAGATCCCCTCTCGCCCTGGACTCCACTTGGCTCCCCAGCTCCCGGCACGTCACTTCCTCAGAGAGCCCCGTGCCAAATCCCCAACCAGAGCGATATTTTTCTCTCTCTCCCCATCCCTGGCTTCTTTTTCTTCTTGGCGTTTCTCGCATCATGATTTATGCATTTGCCCCTTGTCACCTCCCACACCAGAATGACAGCTCCTTGCAGGGGGACACTGGGCCCTGGTGACTGCCGTCCCCCAGCATCCAGAGCCAGCCTCGCTCGTACCAGGTGGTCCATGAACACGTGTGGAATGAGTGAACAAGAGGAGAATCGATTTTTTTAAAGTGAGTCCTATTAAAATAATAGAAAACCAGATCCAGGATGCACAGAAGGATTCCGTCTACACACACCGTATTAATTTCCTGTCGTAGCAAACGGGCACAAACTGGCTGGCTTAGAGCGCCAGAAACGTATTCATTCGAGAAGTCCAGACGATCTGCCCGCGCTGTGGAGGCTGCAGCCCGAAGCCTGGGTGTGGGCAGGGCCGCCTCCCCCTGAAGCCTTTCCCGCCTCTCTTCCCGCTGCTGGCGCCTCCTGGCAATCTATATTCCTGAGCTGGTGACTGTGTCACTCTAACCTCTGCCTTGGTTTCCACGTGGCCTTTTCCTCTGTGTGTGTCTGTGTGTGTCTCTCCTCTTCTGTCTCCTAGAAGGACACCAGTCATTGGATGTGGGGCCTGCTCGGTTAATCCAGGATAATCTCATTTTAAGATCTCTAGTTTAACTCCATCTTTTTTTTTTTCCCAAATGAGGTCATATTCACATGTTCTGGGGGTTAAGACATCACCATATCTTTCTGTGGGTCACCATTCAAACCCTTATGTGGATTGACATGAATAGAGCTAGTCCTGGGAGAAAAAATAAAAGTTTCAGAGCGACCCTAACAATTTCGATCACTTTCATAAATTGAAAAAGATATTGGCTGTTTCTGGGGAAGAACTGGGTGGCTGGGGCTGTGGGTGGAGGGGGCTTGCCACCATATGTCCTTGTATCTCTGTTGAGTAAAAAAAACCTCGAGGTTTATTTGACAGACAATAGAATAAAAATACTTAAAGCGTATATGAGTCAAAACTGACCCTTCCAAAACTCAGCGTGTACGCAGCTGCGAAGCCATTGCCGGAGTTGGGAGACTGGACATTTCCATCACCCCCAAAAGTGTCCTCATGCACCTTAGTCAGCCCTCCCTCCCTCTCCTTCACCCCCAACCCCCAGTACCTGCTGATCTGCTCTCTGTCACTATAGATTAGGTTGTGTTTTCTAGAAATTACTATAAATGGAATCAGAGGGTTTACTGTCTGGTTTCTGGCTTCCATTTGGTATAGTGATTCTGAGATTCATGCATGTGTTACACATGGCCTTAGTCTGTTAACTTGTTTTTTCCTTTCTTTTTTTTTGAGGAAGATTAGCCCTGAGCTAACATCTGCTGCCAATCCTCCTCTTTTTGCTGAGGAAGACTGGCCCTGAGCTAACATTGTGCCCCTCTTCCTCTACTTTATATGTGGGATGCCTGCCACAGTATGGCTTGACAAGTGGTGCATAGGTCCATGCCCAGGATCTGAACCTGCGAACCCCGGGCCGCCGAGAAGCGGAATGTGCGAACTTAACCGATGCACCACCGGGCCAGCCCCAGTCTGTTTCTTGTTTAAAATTGAGATATAATTAACATATAACATTGTATTTGCTTTAGGCGTAGCTCGTTGGTTCTTTTTTCTTACTTAGTAATATTCCACTGGGTGGATGGGCTTTCGGCTTGCTCCCCACCGTTGGTCATTACACATAAAGCCACTACAAACAGTCAGACTGAGGGCCATGGGAGAGAATAATGCTAAATGATTCTTGTTGTCCTACACCACTGCGTTAGGGCTTGTTCACTGTGCAATAAAGGGTAACTGACATAGGGTCTCTACCATGGGGGTAGGTGGAAGGGGGGCTCTGGGAAGGGGATAAGGGGCACCCCTGCAGGGTTTCCTGCACCCTGGTTAAGGAGGTCACCGGCCGAAAGGGCCGAGGTGGCCAGGAGCTGGGCAGTTTGGTGGATGTGATGCGAAGTCGCCAGGCGCCAATTCCCACCAGCTCGCGGGAGGGCTTTGCTGCCCCAAGACCTGGGTCTGCAGGAGGGCTTGGAAATTCTTGCTGAGGACACGTCCACTGACTCGGCCCGGATGAGCACCTCCCTGGTCTTCCACGCGTCAGAGAAGGGCACCACCATCCGCCCAGGTGCCAACGGCACCTTTGCCTCCCTTCTTCTGGCCTCCACCCCACATCCAGTCCACCAGCATGACCCACCAGCTCAGAACATGGCCCCTTGTCTCTAGTCCAACTGCTGCTCCCAGAATCCCAGCCACCCTGACATCCCTCTCCCACCTCTCGGAGGCCATTCTGGCCCCCGCCCCCATCCCCCTAAGCCACTCCACACAGTAGCCATAACGGCCTTTCCCTCCAACTCTTTAAAAAAACTTTTTATATTGAAATAATTTTCAATTTACAGAAGAATGTGTGTGTACCCCTGAAATTCATGGGTTGAAGCCTAACCCTCAGTGTGCTGGCGTTAGGAGGCGGGGCCTCGGGGCGGTGACGAGGTCACAGGGGCCCCCGTGAGTGGGACCAGTGCCCTTATAAGGGAACCTTCTCCCTCTGTCTCTCTGTCTCTGTCTTTCCCTCTCTCTCTCTTTCTGTATATTTACCTGTCTTTGTCTCTCTTTGTCTCTGTCTCTCTCTTTCTCCGCCATGTGAGGATACAGCAAAGGAGGCAGCCGTCTACAGTCCAGGGAGTGGCCTTCACCAGACACCGGCTCTGCCAACACCTTGATCTTGGACTTCCCAGCCTCCAGAAATGTGAGAAATAAATGTTTGTTGTAAATCCACCCAGTCTACGGTATTTTTGTTGTGACGGCCCAGATGGACTAAGACAGTTGGCAAGGTTGGTACAGAGAGTTCTTGTCTACCCTCCACCCAACCACCCCAGATGTTAACATCTTGCATAACCAGGTACGTTTGTCACCACTAAGAGATGAACTAACATGGCTGCAATAGTGTCCACTGGACTCCACCCTTCATTTTCATTTCACCGTTTTCTCTCCAAGCCCTCTTCTGGTCCAGGATCCCATCCAGGCCCTCCCATTTCATCTAGTGCTCGCATCTCCTAAGGCTCCCTCGGCAGTGTCAGTTTCTTCACTCATGCTCGTCTCTCAGGACCCTGACGCTTTGCAAGTGTTCTAGTCCAGTCTTTTGTAGACTGTTCTTCAACTTGCGACAAACATCCGATGTTTTCTCATGATTAGACTGAGGGCTTGAGTTTTGGGGACGATACTAGAGAGGTGACTGCGTCCTCTCATCCCATCGTATCAGGGGTCCATGACGTGCACCGGCCTCACGGCTATGATGATAACCTGGATTGCTTGGTTCAGGTGGTGTCTGCCAGGTTTCTCCACTGTCAAGTCACTTTTTCCCTTTTCGTACTTTATTCCTTGGAAGCAAGTCAATACATCCAGCCTACACCCACCGAGGGGACTCAAACTCTACCTCCTGCAGGAGGTGTGTCAAACAACCTGGGTGGGGGGGCCGGCCTGGTGGCACAGTGGTTAAGTTTGCATGTTCCGCTTCGGCGGCCTGGGGTTCGCCAGTTCACACTGCTTGACTCCTTGCTGTGGTAGGCGTCCCACATATAAAGCAGAGGAAGATGGGCACAGAAGTGAGCTCAGGGCCAGTCTTCCTCGGGGAAAAGAGGAGGATTGGTAGCAGTTAGCTCAGGGCTGATCTTCCTCAAAAAAAAAAAAAAAAAACAAAAAAACCCAACCTGGGGACGTACAAAGTCACGTGTCGCTTAATGGTGGGGACACATTCTGAGAAGTGTGTCATTAGGTTATTTTGTCGTTGTGCCAACATCATAGAGTATACTGGCCCAGACTTAGATGGTAGAGCTGACTACACACCTGGGCTACATGGTACTGGCCTTATGGGACCACCATCGTATATGCGTCCATTGTTGACAGAAGCATTATTATGCAGCTCATGACTGTACTGAAAAACCGCCAGTGATTAATAAATACTTTAGAAGACATACTTTTAGGGCAGGCAAATCTCCTTAAAGTTTCATCCACTAATTTTAGCATCCACTGGGAGATCTTGCCTGCTGCAATGATTAATGTGCTGTTTGCCTGATGGGTTTTCTATCTCCCTCACTCCTTGTACATTTATTAATTGGACTTCTTCTATATAGAAGTCCAATTCCTCCCATTCATTTATTCAATCATTTCTTTATACCAGTATGGACTCATGGGCATTTACTTAATTCGTTGGATCACAATGATCTTTTAAATCTCATATCAGATTCCATCATCTCTACTAAAAACCTTCCAGAGGCTCCCTCTATGCTGAAGACTAAAATCTAAGTGTCTTGCTTGCTTATGAGCCCAAGATACTCCCTGCCCGCTGCCTGGCCCTCATCTGTTTTCCTTGCTCATTCTTGCTCTGGCCTGACTGGCCTTTTTGTGGTCTCTCAATCATGCCACCCTCATCCTCCTGAAACCTCTGTCTTTGCTGGAATATTCCTCCTCCTCCCTTTCACAGGGCCCCTCTCTGACTGCTCCGTCTAAGCCGACTTCTTCCTTCCCCTCACTTTCTAACCCCACCTGGAATGAGGTAACAGAAACTTATTTCCCTTTTTATCTCTGTCCTGTTCCCTGCTGTATCCCCAGCTCTTAGCACATAGTGGGTGCTCCATAAATATTCTGTGAATAAACGAATGTGTGAGGCTGTAAGAATACTGTGGGTGAGATCACTCCCTTCCTGTCTGATTACAGCCAGGACAGCTCGTATCTCAGGAATACACGGGCCAGGCACTCAGGAACCAGGCTACAGCGTAAGCCTCAGTTTCATCATGTGCAGAATGAAGATAAGAAAAAGGCCTATCTCGAAAAATGTTGGGGGACGATTAAATGATCTAACGCACAGGAAGATGACAGTCATAGCACACGTTCAACAACGATGATCATTACTATCATCTGTAAAATGGGCATAATAGCGACCTACTACATAGAATTGTTGTAAACTCAGAACCACGTCCCGCACGTGTAAAGCGCTCTATAGGTAAGTGACTGATGCTGCCATCATCCTCTTGATCCCTCTAGGCGCCCCCCCCCAGCCCATCTGAAAGATGTTTAAATCGAATCTCAGGCGTTTTGTGGTTTTTTTTTTCGCAAATCCCTTTCGTCGGCCCGGCCTGGTGGCCCTGGGATGCTCGCCAGGCCTCCGCGCACCCGGACTGGGCGCGGACACCCCTGGGCTCCGGGAATCCGGACGCTGTGGACCACAGGCTCCCATCGCGCCGCCCACGGGCCTGGACCGCCCGCGGTCTCCATGGAAACCCACCAGCCGCAGGGGGGCGTGACGGACTGGGGGCGTCCGCCTATCAGATCAAAGTCGTGTCGGCGAGCGGGGCGGACGGGGCCTCTGACGGGTGCGTCCTAGCTCGAAGGCGGGATCACGGCGACGGCCCGCGCGGCTGTGCCGGCCCCACCAATCAAGGGCCGCGCTGCCTGTGATGGACAGGCGCGGCGGGAAGAGGCCCGAGTGCAGGCTTTCACCCAACCGGCGGGCCGCAGCCCCGAGAAAGGGCCAATGAGGAGGCGGCGGAGGTGGGGCGAGGAGGCCGGTTGCTCCGGAAGTGGAGGGAGGGGGTGAAAATGGCGCCCAGCTCGAAATCGGAGCGGAACAGCGGGGCCGGGAGCGGCGGCGGCGGCCCAGGGGGCGCCGGGGGGAAGCGGGCAGCAGGGCGGCGGCGGGAGCACGTCCTCAAGCAGCTGGAGCGGGTCAAGGTGAGGCCTGGAGTCGGGGAGGAGCGCGCCGGAGGGTGGGTAGGAGGGACGAGGGAGGCAAAGGGAGGGAGGGCGGTCGCGGGGTGAGGGGTTGGGGGCGGGGCCCCGGGGAGGGGGCTCTATAGAGGGGCCGGGGGCGGGGCCCCGGGAAGGTGGCGCGGATGGAGGGGCCGGGGGCGTGGCCTCAGGGAGGGGGCTCGGATGCAGGGGCTGCGGGCGGGGCCCCGGGTAGGGGACTCGGATGGAGGGGCCGTGGGCGGGGCCCCGGGGAGGGTCTCGGATGGAGGGGCTGCGGGCGGGGCCCCGGGGAGGGGGCGGGGTCCCGGGGAGGGGGCTCGGTTGGAGGGGCTGCGGGCGGGGTCCCGGGGAGGGGGCTCGGATGGAGGGGCGGGGGGCGGGGCCCCGGGGAGGGGGCTCGGGTGGAAGGGTCTTTAGAGGCCGCTGGAGGAATAAGGAAGGAGGAGGCGATCCAGGGTCACACCCATTTTTCAGCGCCCTGCTCCCGTGCCCCTCTGTTATGGGGCCTTCCCGCGCCCTTGGCAGAGCTCCTGCTGCCTGCTTTGGGCTCCCTCTGCCTGGTGTTCCTCTCTGTCCCGGCTCTGAGCACAGGGGAGCTGGGAGTTCCTGTACCTGCATCTGCCTCCCCCACTGAATGGGAGGAAGCCCCCTGGAGAAGGCCTGGTCTTCCCTTTCAGACTGCGAGCTCCTGAGCGGGGCTCTGCCTCCCCCATCAGACTGTAAGCTCCCAGAGTGCCAGAGTCTCTTCCCCCATCACTCTGGGAGCTCTGGGAGGGCACGTGCATCTGCTGTCAGGCCAGCAGCAGTGGGACAGGGCGTGTCTCCGTGCTAGGGAGTAAACCTTCCCCATTCACTGGGAACGTCGTGAGGGCGGGGCTGGGTCTCCTTTTGACTGGAGCTCTCTGGGCAGGGACAGTCCACCCTCAGCCCGGGTGCTCCCTGGGTTGGGCTGTGGCTCTGCCTTTAGCTTGGAAGCTCCCTGGACATGGATTGTGTGTCCCTGTTGCCTGGGCCCCGCTGACGGGGCTCATCCATCAGACTGGGATCTCCTCGAGGGCTGGGCTGTTTCTCCCCCATCACACTGTGGGGCAGGACCCAGGGGCTCTCATTCCTCCGTGCCCAGCTTGGCCTGCCTGTCCCCCCAACGTCCTTCCTTGGTGAAGTTTGGGGTGAGGGAGTTGGGGGAAGGCGGCAGATAACAGAGAAGGGGAATCGGGGGGAACCGGAAGGTCTCTGGGCGGGCTCCCCTTCTGTCTGCCTGGACTGCTCCCCAGCTGAGGCCAGGGCTGTGCTGGGGGCCTGAGCACCCCGTGTGGAGGCTAGTGGGTCGGGGACAGGTGATTGCAGTTGGTTAAGTCCACATCCTCACCTCCTTAGGGGTTGAGTGCGCCCTGAGCCAGCTTTCAGGGAGACAACCAGGTGGCCCAATGTGGCCAGGGGTGACTGAAGACACTTCCTATGGGAGGTGTTGGCAGTGCTGGTCCTCAGAGCCTGGGGGCTTGGCCAAGAGCGCCCCTGAGGCTGAAGAAGTGGAGCTGGGAGGGTGGCTCGGGTCCCTGGTGCAGAGGGAGGCTCGACCGTTCCCACCTTCCAGAGCTCAGACTGCCCTGGACCGTTATGGCTGGCAGTAAGCGGGCCTGCGTGGCGGTCCTGGACCCCACGGGTGCTGCTCCTCCTTGGGAGACGGGACCAGGGGCTGCAGGTGGCATCTGCTGGATGGTGCCTCAGGAGCCCTGGCCACCTCTTCCCCAGATCAGTGGGCAGCTCTCCCCTCGCCTCTTCCGGAAGCTGCCGCCCAGGGTCTGCGTCTCCCTCAAGAACATCGTGGACGAGGACTTCCTCTACGCAGGGTGAGGCTGGGGCCGGGCAGGGGGTGGGCTGGGGCAGTGGGCTGGCCCTGACCTGGCCACTCTGCCCTCTGTGCCCCCCGCAGACACATCTTCCTGGGCTTCTCCAAGTGCGGCCGCTACGTCCTCTCCTACACCAGCAGCAGCGGGGACGACGACTTCTCCTTCTACATGTACCACCTGTACTGGTGGGAGTTCAACGTGCACAGCAAGCTCAAGCTGGTAGGGCGGCCTGGCGCCGGCTGCCCCTCCCCCTGCGGGCCCCTCACAGCGCCCCTCTGCGCCTCAAGTCCCTTGTCCATAAAATGGAGATAGTGCACTCGTGGGGGCGTCGTCAAGACTCCAGGTGTTGGGTCGAACCACATGAAATTGCCGTTTTTATAGTTGGAAGTGGGTAAATAGCGGCACTTGCACGTGCTTCCAGTCAGCATCTACGGCCGGGAGAGCCTGGCGGGCGCAGGCCGGGCGGGACCTGTGCGCTTTGTTAGGCCCGAGCAGGCTGCCACCCCGTTAGCCCTGACCGTGACTCCTCGCGGCCCTGGCCCTGGGCGGCGGGCACTGCTGGCCAATTTGCACATGAACTCAGAGCTGAATGGCTTCGGGGGATGGGGCTGGGAAGCCACGCGGCTGGTGAGTCCCCTGGCTGCGTCCTGTCCCGGGCCCAGCCTCCCTGTCTCCCCCACTTGTGGTGAGAAACACTTGGGAGCCTCTGCAGGCTGTTCCCAGGAAGGCAGGGGGCTGCGGGGGCTGCTTGGGGCTCCCTAGCCTGAGGCACCACCAGAGGGGACAGCCCTGCCGGCTCGGCCTGTCCCCGATCCCAGCCCAGCGCAGTGCAGCCTCGGGCCCGCTCTGACGCTGACCGCGCCATGCAGGTCCGGCAGGTGCGGCTCTTCCAGGACGAGGAGATCTACAGCGACCTGTACCTGACCGTGTGCGAATGGCCCAGCGATGCCTCCAAAGTCATTGTCTTCGGTTTCAAGTGAGACCTGGGGTTGAGGGAGGCCGAGGGGGGTGGGGGCCGGAGGCCGGGGGCCCGGGCGAGGCAGCTGAGGGTGTGCCGGCCCCCAGCACCCGCTCGGCCAACGGGATGCTCATGAACATGATGATGATGAGTGATGAGAACCACCGCGACATCTACATCAGCACTGTGGCGGTGCCGCCACCAGGCCGCTGCGCTGCCTGCCGGGAAGCCAGCCGAGCCCATCCAGGTGAGGGGCTGGGGCGGGGCGCGGGCTGCGTCCTCTCTGCCCTGGACCGAGAGTGAGCCAAGTGGCTGTGTCGCCGCAGGTGACGCGAGCGCACAGTGCCTGCGCCACGGCTTCATGCTGCACACCAAGTACCAGGTGGTCTACCCCTTCCCCACCTTCCAGCCCGCCTTCCAGCTCAAGAAGGACCAGGTGGTGCTGCTCAACACCAGCTACTCCCTGGTGGCCTGCGCCGTCTCCGTCCACTCGGCAGGTAGGCCCGGGGCTGCTGACAGGCCCAGCGCGCACACACTCGGCCGTCACTGCCCCACATTACAGATGAGACCAAGGCACAGAGAGGTGGCATCCTTCATCTAAGGTCACACAGCCAGGAAGTGGGAATGTGGCATCCACACGTGGCCATGCCCCATCCCAGCACTGTCCGCTAGAACCTCCACAGGGCTGGGGTGTTCCGTGTCTGCGGTGTCCACTACAACTGCTGCCAGTAGCCACTTGAAAGTGGCCTGTGCAGGCGAGAAACTGAGTTTTTCTTTAATGTAGTTTTGGTTGTGTTAAGCTTAAATAGCCACGTGTGGCTACCATGCTGGACACCGCCGTGGTCCTTTCTCTACAAAAGGGGAAAGGCTAATTAAACATTCCGAGAGTGGCGAGCGGACAGAGCCCGACTGGCACCTTTGGAGAAATGCCCCTGAGAATCACGAGGCAGGCCCCTCGACAGAGCGGCGGGTGTTAGGATCCTGCGCTGGCTGGTGGTGAGGCGGTGCCCTCCACCCTCCTGGGGCTACAGGCAGTGGGGTGTCCCGGCCCTGTGCCTGCCATGCCCAAGGCTGGTGGCAGGAGCTGGGGACCGCCTGGTGTCCATCCCTGGGGCGCGGGGAGGTAGGACAGCCCCCGCCTGCGTGTGCAAGAGCCCGCCTTAAAGACACAGGGGTGTGGGAGAAACACGGGAGACGTGTAACCAGATACTGATCCCACTTAGGTATAAAGATGTTTCAGGTTTGCAAGAACCCCCGTCAAATAAAAAAAAACTCACTGATGACATTAAAATGGTTGTCCCAGGGGGAGAGAAGGCAGTGGGCACGAAGAGAGGATTAAATGTGTGTGAGGTAGCCAGTAAACCAGCAGGGCCCGAGGGAACTTGCCCCTCCCGCCCCTGTGCTGGCCACCTGCCCCTCGCCGAGCAGGCGCCCCCAGCACAGCACGCCAGGCCTGGATGGGCTGATGCCTCCACCCTCTCGGCGGTGATCCTATTGGGAAAGACCACGTGAGACAGGATTCAGCCTGGGCTCCCACCCAGGGGAGGGGCCCCGTCAGCATGTCCCGCGCCCGTCACCATGGGAGGAGGGCATTCCACAGAGTGGGGCGTTGCCCCACGGTGCCACGACTCCGGTGGACAGGAGTGCGTTGGCAGACTCGCCTTCTCTCACAGTGTGACCTTAGACAGGTTTCCCTCTGACCCCACGTTCCCCGAAGGGGCTCTGGCCCCTGGTCAGGCAGCAACGGAGACTCCAGGCTGTGCCCGTGCGGGTCCCGCTGGCGTTGGGGTGGCTAGCCGGCCGCGTGGTAGTCTCAGACTTAACTGCCGTGGCTCTTATCTGCTGTCACCGCCGGCTGTGGCTCCCCGAGGGCAGGGATGTATCTGTGTCCTCAGTGTGCGTGCCACACAAAGGATGCTCGAGAGTAGGATTTGAAGGAATGTGTGTGCGCGCGTGTGTAAAAGGTTCTTTTCCTTTCTGGATGTTTCAGACTGATTTCTCAGCGTAAGTAGTCTTCTAGAAGGGTCTCCTCCAGGTCAATTTCTAAGAACCCCCTCGGGCAGTGAGGGAGTTGGGGAGAGCAGCCTTGACCTGAACCCCCCCATCGCTTTTTGCCTTCCAGGTGATAGCAGCTTCTGCCAGATCCTGTATGACCACTCCACCTGCCCCCCAGCCCCTCCCAGCCCCCCTGGGCCCCGGAGCCCAGAGGCGCCCCCCGCCTGCCCCAGCCTCTGCCCTGAGGCGGCCCCCGCCCAGCCCTCTGGGGCCCCTGAGCCCTCGCCCGCCATCGCCAAGGCCAAGGAGTTTGTGGCCGACATCTTCCGCAGGGCCAAAGAGGCCAAGGGCGGGACCCCAGAGGAAAGCCGGCCGCCCCCCTGCCCGGGGCCCTCGGGTACCCGCCTCCGCCTGCCCTCTGAGCCTCCAGCCCCTGGTCGGGAGGCAGTGCCCCGGGACAGCCCCCCGGCAGCAGAGGCACCGGCCCCCGAGCCCGGCTATGTTAACTACACTAAGCTGTACTACGTGCTGGGGTCCAGCGAGGGGACGGAGCCAGAGGATGGTGAGCGGGGAGCCCGTGCCCAGGCAGGGTCCAGGGCATGGGAAGCTGGTCTGGAAGGGGTCTCCAGGCTTCGCACCGCCGTCCTAGCCCCACATCCTGTCCCCTCAGAGTTTGAGGATGACAAGATCTCCCTGCCCTTTGTGGTGACTGATCTCCGTGGCCGCAACCTGCGGCCCATGCGGAAACGGGCCGCCGTCCAGGTTAGTGCTAGTGACGGGCAGGCCGAGGGGCGGCCCTGGAGAGCCTGCTGGGGTGGTGGTTGGCACCGTCGTCCCCCTGCTCCTCTGTCCGTTGCCTCAGGGTCAATACCTGACAGTGGAGCAGCTCACGCTGGACTTTGAGTACGTCATCAATGAGGTCATCCGCCACGACGCCACCTGGGGCCACCAGTTTTGTTCCTTTAGCGACTATGACATCGTCATCCTGGAGGTGGGCCGAGGTGTGGCCCAGGGTGGGCTCAGGGTGTCCCCATCTGGGGGTCACCCTCAATAGCTGTCACCCTGCCCCCAGGTCTGCCCAGAAACCAACCAGGTCCTCATCAACATCGGCCTGCTGCTCCTGGCGTTCCCGTCCCCGACCGAGGAGGGCCAGCTACGGTGCGTGGGCAGGGACCCCGCCCTCACCCTCGTCCAGCAGGGGCCCACAGGGGAGGGGGGATATGAGAAGACTCCCCTGTCCCCACAACTTGCATTGGTCCCTTCCTTACTGCTCCAAAGACAAAAGCCCTGAGGGTCACCTCGGTCCTGGCCCAGGGACCCTGTGGTGCCACCTCCTTTCTCTTCTGCTCACCTCCCCTTCCCCTGCAGACCAAAGACCTATCACACCAGCCTCAAGGTGGCCTGGGACCTCAACACCGGCATCTTTGTGACAGTCAGTGTGGGTGACCTCACAGAGGTCAAAGGGCAGACCAGGTGAGGCGGGGCCGGGGTGGGGCCCGGGGCCGGGGCCAGGTCGAGGAGAGCCACTCACCCCCTCACCCGCAGCGGCAGTGTCTGGAGCTCCTACCGCAAGAGCTGTGTGGACATGGTCATGAAGTGGCTGGTGCCCGAGAGCAGCGGCCGCTACGTCAACCGGATGACCAACGAGGCGTTGCACAAAGGTGGGCCCCGCGACCCGGCTGCAGCCACAGCTGGGCGCCCCGTCCTGCCAGGCCAGCCCAGAGCTGGGACTGGTTCCCAAGTGTGTCCGGGAGGACGAGCACGCTGGCCGGGCGGGTGACGCTGCGGACGCTGGCTGAGGGGGCAGCCCAGGCCAGGCCTGACAGGGCTGGCAGGTTGGCGCCTGGGCCCCCAGCCGTCGGTTCATTCGGCAGGCGCAATGGGGTGGCTGCAGGTGGGAGGCAGAGCCGAACTCAGCTGGGCTGCTGCCTTCCGGAGCCCGCGTCCAAGTCACATCAGGGGAAGAGGCGGGCCCCTGCTGCAGCCCGGCCAGAGACGCATGGCTGTCCCACGCTTCCCTGCAGGGTGCTCCCTGAAGGTTCTGGCGGACAGCGAGCGCTACACGTGGATCGTGCTGTGAGGGCCGGCCGCCCGCACACTGACTCCAACTACCTCCGCGGCCCGGAGCTGGCCGCCCTGCCCGGTTGGCTGGCCCGCCGACGGCTGGCGCTAGTGTTCAGCTGCGGGCAGGGGGCTGGCGGGGCGGCCCCTGGTGGCCTGAGAGTCTGGACGCTTCTTATTTATGCCTATTTAAGTTGGGAAGGGGTAGAGGGAGGGAGCCCCTGCCCCCCCCAGCCCCCCAAGCGCCCGCCCGCCTTCACCCTGCGCTGGGCACGGCCCTGCCCTCTCTCGTTTGCCCCCTCCTCTGCTCCAGGCGTGGGCATCGTCCCCTGGGGAGGCCGAGTGGACCTGGCTCCCTGCCTGTCCCCAGCCTGCCCCACTCGAGGTGGCAAACGTGGCAGCCGTCCCCGCTCCCCTGTCGTTCCTCTTCATGTAATAAATGTTTTATTTCTGAACCTCGCTGAGTTCCCTTGACTGCCACTTGGGGCCCAGCTGGAGCCCCGCCCCCCGAGGCCCCCCCAAGGCCCAGCCAGTCAGCAGTAGCCAAATATCACAGCAGAATTTATTGTGTTTTAAGAAAGACTACAAAAAGGTAGAAAACAGCTCGGCACACTAGACTACCACACGCGTGGACACTTTCACCGCCGGGAGAGGGGAACCCCGAGGGCAGGGAGGGGGGTGGATGGGCCACCCCAAAAGCTGTAGCACGCGGAGCACGCAAAATAGTGATTTTTATACAATAGGTCAGATTTTTTTTTTTCTTTTTTGCCATAAACATCTCACAGGTTGAAAACACTGAGAAAACCGGAACAGATAAGGCCATGATGGTTGGAAAGAAACCCAACAAGTTACCGACTCCGCTGGGCGGCGCTCACAAATCGCACAATAGTCATGGGGGGCAGGGGCGCACAGCACGGAGGAGAAGCGGGGTCTCCGCGAAGGGGAGGAGCGAGGAGGTTCCATCACAAACCAGCAGCGGGGAGGGCCCGGGACGCGGGGGTCTTGGGTCTGAGCGCGCGGAGCCCCCAGCCCCGCGGGCAGGCGCAGCCCGCCGCCCGCCGCCCGCCGCCCGCAGCAGGGCCCTGGGCTCCGGCACCCGCCCGCCCGCCGCTCTTTGGAAGCTGGAGGCGGCGGCCCCGCTGCCCTCCCCGCAGCCAGGCCGGCGGTGCCCCGTCCAGGGCTGCAGGGCGAGGGAGGGCCCAGCTCCGAGAAGATGCGACACCCACGGCTTTAATTGCACTTAAACGGAGGAGGGAGAAGCGGTGGGGTTGTCGAAGGAGGGGTCCCGGGGGCTGCTGCTGACAGTGGGGAGGGGGGGGGGTCACCAGGTGATGCCCGCCGGCGCCCACCTGGGGCTCAGGGCTGGGCCCAGGGCAGGCTGTGCAAAGCCAGCGAGCTGAATAAGTTAACAGTTCCGCGGGGGAGGGGGCCTGCCTGCCTGCCCCCGGGGGTGGCGGGAAGGCGGCTGGGGAAGGGAGATGCTGCGGGCTTGGGGCCGAGGGGCCGACCTGGCTGCCCCAAGGGGCACCTGGGCACGGCGGCGGGTTCCTTAAGGCACGTCTTTTGTGTCAGAGTTTGCAGCTGCGGCTCCGCCCGGCCCTGTGAGTGTGCCGGCCCCATCTCGGAGCCTTCCCTGTCTCGGAGGTCCCCTCCCCGCCCTGGCCGAGGCTGGATCGGTGACAGCGAAGCCACAGAAGTTGCGAAGGACCCTGGCGTGGAGGGGCGGCGGGGCGGGCAGGGAGGCGGGCGGGGCGGGGAGGCCGCGGGCTTAGCTGGAGGGCAGCGCCTGCACGAAGAGCCCGCGCGCGTCCGTGCGCGCCAGCTTGGCCGGCGGCTCCAGGGCCTCGGGGCCCAGCGCGGGCGAGTCGCCGCCAGCCGCCAGCGAGATGTCCTGCGGCAACTCGTCCTCGCTCTCCTCCTCCTCTTCCTCCTCCTCGTCTGGGGCACACGGACCAGGCCCGGCTCAGCGCGGGGCGGCGGCGCCCCCAGGGCCTCGCCGGCACCGCCTCCACCCCAGCTCCCCCCCGGCCACCGCCCCCCTGACTCGGGCCCTGGGCAGGGGACACGCCGCGCCTACCTTTGTCCGGGTCCAGGGGGTTCAGCGAGGTGGCCAGGTTGGCGAACTGCAAGGAGAAAAGGGAAGGGGTGAGAGTCCCGCCGAGGGGCGCCCCGCCCGCGCCCTCAGCGCCTAGCTGCGCGCACCTCGCCCATGACGGCGATGGGGGTCTCGCCCTTGGCCTGGGCCACGCGGTGCTCGATCAGGTAGTACATGTACTCGTCATACAGCAGCCGGATGAGGTGGAAGGAGCCGAAGCTGGCGGCGCTGCGCAGGGTCAGGTCCCGGATCACCATGGAGCTGGAGGCGGCGGCGAAGAGGCGGCCGTCAGGCTCGGCCCCGCCCCTCGCCCCCGTCCGTGCTGCCAGGATCGCAGGCTCGAGCAAGCCCAGCTCCCCGCCCGGACCGCGCCAGCTCCTCCAGGGCGCCCATCGTTGAGAGCGGAAGCACCCTGCCTTCGCCGAGGAGGCCGGGCCTTCTCTAGTGCCATCTCGGCCTGTCCTCAGAGAGGAGGGGCCTCCTCTGGGTCCCGCCCCGGGAGGAGGGCCCTCCTCCGGCCCCGCCCCGCCCCGCCCGGCCGGCCCCGCCCAGCCGGTGCGCACCTATAGAAGGACCACTTGAGGAGGAAGAGCTTGGCGGCCTTGGGGAAGCCGGCGCTGCCCTGGTAGGGCTTGAGCACCTGGCTCACGACGCCGTCCAGCCAGGTCGCCCACTGCTCCAGGGAGTTCTGCTGCTGCAGCGTCACCTTGAAGTCCTGCTCCAGCCGCTGCACCATGCGGTCCTCGCAGCGGCACACCCACGAGGCCTGCTCCTGGGGCACAACGGGCGGGCACCCGGGCTCAGCCACCGCCCCGGGCCGCCCCGCAAACCGCCGCCCGCCTGCCCCGCGCTCACCTGCACGTTGGCGAAGTCCACGCGGTTGAGGTCGCTCAGCATCTGGTTGATCTGCGCCGTGTTCTGCAGCACGGCGCGCGCCGCCTGCGCCAGGTGGTTGAGCGACGTGTAGCGCCGCAGCGTCTGTGCGAAGGCGCCGGCCGCTGCCACCTGCGGGGCGGGGGGCTTGTGGCTTCCAAGAACCCGCCCACGCTGTCCCCTGCCCACTCTCGGCGATCCCTCTGCACAGCTTCTCCCGAAAGCGGAGGGGAGGGGACCTCGTTGCCTTTGTCGGGAGATCAAGCGGTCGGGAGCTTCACACTTTGAGTCCATCCACCCAAAGTGTGGGTCCAAAAATCAACGTTTTGTGTCTGCCCTTCATTATTATTTTTAATGAGAGGACACAATAGAAATCTCGGAGGGCACTACCTAGAAAAGGCCAGCACGGCTCCCAGGAGCGTTTGTTTCATTTGGTTTGATTATTCCTTTGACTGTCAGCTCTGGGAGGGCTGGGGTTCTGTCCATCTCGGTCACTGAGCCATGCTGTGCATGCAGCAGGTGCTCAATAGATGCATGCTGCATAAATGAATATGTGAGTCTTGCCCGTTCTGAAGGGTGTCGCCCTGGATCCAGCTTCCTGGGCTCTGCCCCGTGCCCTGTGTCCTGCCCGGCCAGGGGCGATTTTTCAGTTCTGCTGAGCTGCCCTCCCAACACTTTAAGGACTAAAAACACCCCCTTCTTTTTTTTTTTCTTTTCTTTTTGCCCAAGAGCACGCACATCCAACTCCTCCCATCTACGCAGTTAGTGAATCTGCAGCATTAATGAAGACGCCACGTTTCCCTTCCTTACAGACGCTGCTCTTGTTTTCTTTTTAAGAGTCTGTCTATCTCTGAACACCCAGCGCACTTTGTCTTAAGGCTGTCTGAGGAGAACTACCTGAAGTCTGCACATGGCTTTGATGGTTTTAAGACGCTGTGCTGCATACAAAAATACCACCAAGGGGTTCTGTTGCAGAAGTGGGGACCTGAGGAGGCTAGTTTATAAAGACAACACCCAGAGCTCAGTCTGAGGGGACAGGCATAGGGACAAATCTTACAGCCTCTGGCAGAGGGGCCCGAGGCCCCAGCCCCCAGCCTCACCTTCACCCGCAGCATCTCCTCGGGGATATTCACCATGGCGTGGGTGAGCCAGCTCTCCAGGCTTTTGGCAAAGTTCCGGATGGCTTGGGTCAAGGCACCTGTGGGCGGCAGCGGGGGCTGATCAGGCCCGGGAGGCCTGGGGGGGGCGGGGGGCGAGGGGGGCGTGCGCTCACTGGGGATGGGCCGCAGCACGTCGGGGATGAGGATCTCCACCAGGCCCTGGTACAGCACGTTGTCACAGTGCTTGGTCCACTGCAGCACGGGCTCGAACTTGGAGAGGAGCACCAGGCTGGCCTTGGGCAGCCGCTTCTCGGCCTCGTCGTGCCTGTGGGCACCCACCCCACCCTGGGGTCACAAGGACACTCCACGGCCCTGCCCCAGGGTTGGAAGGGCACAGTACCACCCTGCAGGGCAGGCGGGTGGTCCCTGCCTCCCCCAGGCCCTAGTGCCCCAGGGTCAGAGGCAGACCAGTCCCCTGCACCCCAGGGCCCCGGCCCGCCCATTGCCGGGAGGCGGTGGCTCGCAGGGCTCCCAGCCCACACACTGAGGGTCAGCCCCACACCCGTGCACATCTGGAGCCGGGATCAGATGCAGGGGTCAGGCAGGGGCCCTGCTCCAGCCCCCTAGCCCCAGGTGCTGACTCCGACAGTGGCCCCCCCTCCTCCCCATCCCGAGGGACTCACACGGCCAGCGGCGGTGCCTCGCTGGGCTGGCTGAGGTTGTACCGCCAGAAGGTTTTCCAGAGCGTCTCCACCAGAGGGAACTGCAGGTTCACCATGACGTCCACGATGGCCTGTGGGGAGGTGGGCTCAGGGCCGGCCGCAAGGCCCCCCCGGCCCCGCCCCGGCTGCCCCCACCGGCTTGCCCACTCTACCTCACAGTGCTCCCGGTACAGGGCCTGGAAGGCCTTGATGTCCCCGGGCCCCACGCCCTCAGGCAGCACCTTGCCCTGGAGGTCGAGTTCTGAGAAGTCGGGGAGGCTCCTCGAGGCATCTGGGGCAGGAGGGGACGCCATGAGGCCCTCCGCCCCCCCCCCACCCCGCTGCCCCCTCGAGCCTCTCCCTGGGATCCCATCGCACTGTCGCCACTCTCCCGCCAAACAGCAACCCCCAGTGCAGAGGGGGCTGGCAAGGCTCAGGGAGGGCAGGTGAACCATCTCCCACTCTCTGGGCCCACAGACCCTGCCCCACGCCCCTGTGGGCTGGGGAGCCCTCACCCAGGAACTGCTGGTACTGCTGGACCTGGGCGCTGATGTCCGACAGCCCGCTGGCCGGCTGCGGCCCCACAGCCACGCCGTTGGTCATGCCCTCCATCTTCTGGATGGGCTTGAGCCTGGAGAAGAAGGGTAGGCAGGGCATATGGGTGGGGGCTGGGCAGCATGGCCCTCCCCACCTGCCAGCACGGGGTCCAGCACTGTGCTCCCACCTCTGCTTCTGGGAGAAGGGCTGGCCGCGCATGGCCATGTGCTGCTGGTCCTCCATGAGCCGCAGCAGGGGTGAGCTGGCCTTGATGCGCAGGCCGTAATAGTGGTACTTGGAGTTGCCCCTGCAGGGAGGCGGAGGGTGAGGGCCGGGTGGGGCCGCCAGGGGCTTTCCACCCCGCCCTACACCACGTGCGCTCTGCTTAGGGAGCAGACAGAGCCCGGGGGCTGATTCACGTTCCACAGAACCGGGGATGCTGCACTGGGCAAGCATAGGGGCTGCGGGTGCCAGGAGAGGCCCCCGCTGCCCGAGCTCTGCGAAGACAGGACCAGCATCTGGTTCACTGCTTGTGCCCCAATCCCAGCCCGGGGCTGGTGCCCAGCAGATACACGTGCACTGCTGCCCTCAAAGTGCCGGGCGCGGCTCTGAGTACTTGGCCCAGGTGAACCCAGGTACTCCTCCTCCCCACCCCAGGAAGAGTGCTCCTAACATCCCAGATGGACAGGCCAGGCGAGGAAACTGAGGCACAGGGAGAGCCACTCCTTTGGCCCAGGTTATGCATGCCTGCATGAATGAGGTGATGCCTAGGCTGGGATGTGGCACCAAGAGGCGAGCAGGCTCAGCCCGGGGGGGTATGGGGTTGCAGAGGACAGGAAGGAAGGTGGGTTCGTGGGAGGGGTCCTGTTCCTTCCTGGGAATTTGCCGACTCACAGGCCCTGACTGAGCACCAACTGTGTGCAGCCCCCACTCTCAAGGTGGACGCCTCTCAGCACTGGAAGACAGATCAGGAGCGAGACGCACATAAGAGAAAAGACAGGCTGGTGGTGCTGCGAGCCAAGGAGAAGTGGGCAGGAGTGGGGTGTGGGGAGCGGCGGGGAGGGGAGCAGGCTGCACTCTAGCGAGGGGCCCACAGGTCTGAGCAAGAAGACAGGGAAAGGCACTTGAGGTGCAAGGCAGAGCCAGTGCAAGGGCCCTGGGGCCAGTAGGGCTGGAGCAGAGTGAGCGAGGGTGTGATGGGGAGCTGAGGCCCTCCTAACTTGGGCGGGCTGTGGAGGGCCCACCTGGTGCCGAGGCGGCGGGTACGCAGGCCCATGAAGACGGAGCGGATGAGCTTGCCGAAGGAGGCGGCGTTGACGGGCTCCAGCTTCTGCTCCTGGCAGTGCAGCAGGTAGTGGCAGTAGAGCGTGCTCCGCGGCAGGCTCACGCCCTCTGCCGTCTCGTAGTTGTCCAGGAGCCACTGGACCTGCCGGGCGACAGGAGGGTGCTGAGCCACCCGATTCTCGAGTGCTCGTTGCTAAGTGCACTCTGTGCCTATTTCTGATCACGATCCTGACAACCATGCCTTGTATCACCATCACCCATGGGAACTAAATCCCAAGGAACTCTCTAGAACCACACTGTCCAACACCAGTCGCCACCAGCCACACACGGCTCTTTAAATACAAATTTAAGTCATTTTGTACTGAGTGGAAAAACGCACTGTCAGAAGGTCCCACAGAATATGAGTCCATTCATAGAACATTCTCGAGATGACAGCATCCCGACATGGGGAGACATTAGGGTTGTGAGGTCACTACAAGGGGCCAGCAGGTGGGAGGTCTTCAGGGTGGTGGGAGGTTCTGCATCTTGACTGTGGGGAGTTTTCCTGATCCACACACGTGACGCAAAGACCCAGAAGGAGCCACCCACAGGGTCCCCAGTGGTTGCGTACAGTGCCCCAGGTACGTGAGGTGTAATGGGGGTAACCTGCGCGAAGGGCCACAGGGACCCCTCTGCACTATTTCTGCAGCTTCCCGGGAATCTACACTTATATCAAAACAGTTAGGAAAAAAAGCAATTCAACTCAAGTCCTCAGAGACCCCAGCCACGTTCCAAGTGCTCAGCAGCCACCCGTGGCCAGAGGCCCGGGTGCCGGGCAGCACAGAAAGCATTTCCGTCCCTAAGAGCCTTCTCTGGACACACTGTTCTAGCAAAGCAGGTCTGCAAACGGGGATGAGAACCCACTGGGGTCATGAAATCAGTTGCATGGGTCCCGACCAGCATTAAAAACCCGCCCAGAAGGGAGGCTGTGTCCTGCCAGCCAGGAGTGCCACCTCCTGGGGAAGCTGTGGCTGGGTCACGGGGTCCAGAGTGGGCAGCCATGCCAGAGGGCGTGAGGCAGCAACCTGTGGAAGCCATCGCCCCAGACCTGGAGCTCCAAGAGGACAGGGACCACCTCGGGACCACCAGGCTCTGACCTACCCATGGTCACAGAGGTAGCCAGGGGCCCGGTCAGGGCTGGGAGCCAGGGCTGCCTGAGCCACCCGACCCAGGCCTCCAGGCAGCAGGAGGCCACCCCGCTGGCTCGGGGCAGCTCCTCCCAAGCGGGGTTCTTGGGGCACCGCTCTAAGAGCTTCCTGCCTGTTCGCTGAGGGCCAGAAAGGCCGAGTAACGCGCCTGAGGTCGCACAGCGAGGATTCCGCCCTGGCCATCCATCCTTACCTGAGCACTCTGGCACCAGGGTGCCCAGGGTCTGCCCTGGTGACCACACCCCCGCCCCCACCCTGCTACTGCCACCTCCCCACCCCCACCTCCCCCGGTGGGCACTTACAGTGGCTGGTGAGGCACGGGTGGTGTGAGAGTAGGACTGGCTGGCCCCACCCAGCATGTAGCCGCCCTGGATCACGTAGGTGCCCGCTGCGCCACCGCTGCTACCGCCACCCCCGCCACCGCCGCCACCTGTCCCGCCGCCGCTGCCTCCGCCGCCGCCGTTGCTGGCGCCGGCCCCGCTGCTGGTGGCGCTGGCGACGACCGGGCTGCCGGACACGTACATGGGCACGGAGCCGCTGCTGGCCACCGCCTGCGAGGTGGCAGGCGCGCTGACCTGGGCAGGCGTGCCGGCGGCCTCGTAGTAGCTGGAGCCCGGTGCGGGTGTGTAGAGCGGCGTCTCGGGGTACGGGTAGGTGCCGGGGCGGCTGCAAGGAGGCAGGCGGCCGTCAGGGCGCGAGTCGGCCAGGGCGACCGGACGCTCCCGGGGGGGCTCCCACCCCGCCACCGGGGTCCTCGGCACGGTCCTTGGACACAGGAGGGAGCCCCCACCTCCGCCTGATCTGACCAGGACGAGAACCAGGGGACTTGCCACAGGCCACACACCTCACTCAAGCGAAAAACGATTATTGAGTGCCTACCGTGTGCTGGGCCCTGTTCTGGGCACCCTGGACCCCACACGGAGGAGACAGAAAAGGCCCAGCTAGGGGGAGTTCTAGTTGAGGAGAGAGCCTAGAAGCCAAGACCAAAGGTCAATAGAGGGCACTGCAGAGGTGGGGCACCCAGGAGGCAGAGGAGGCAGGCAGCGCTGCTGGAGGCCGGGGGCCACCCTGGCGGGCCGCCCTGAGGGATGTCAGAGTGCAACTGCCATTCCCTTGCACACCAGCCTCGCCGGCCCTGGAGAGGTCTCTGCCAGCTACCCAGGACCTGCGTCAGGTGATGCAGGCTCAAGGCTGCAAATTGTAGCAAGAGGGTAAAAACGATGGGGGTCCACCTTGAGGGAGCTGTTAGATATCAAGGGTGACAGGATCCAGAGAGGAGGAGGAGGAAGAGGAGGAGGAGGAGGAAGAAGGCCTCATAGTCCTGCCAAAGAACAAGCTCCAGAACACTCTATCATGTGAACAGAAGAGGTGGGAAAGGGTGCATACGGGGCCTCAGGAAGATGGAGCCGTGCACATGGTATCTGTGGGGAGGAAGGGGGGGAGGGGGCAGGCACCTCACCAGCCATGATCCCACACAGTGATTTGATTTTTGAGCCCTCTCAATGTGTTAGTGATTTAAAAACCTAATGTTAAACTTTTAACTCCAGTAAGAGAGGGAGGTGGGTCAGGCGGCCTGGCTCTGAAGGTGCTTTTGGCACAGTCTCCTGAAGGAAGGACACTGGGGCGGCAGGGGAGGGGCTGGGCTGGGGAGGGGAGAGTAGCAGGAGGCGCAGTCATGAGGTCACTCAAGGGGGTGCAGCTCCAGGCCATTGCACCCCATCCATGTCTACCACACAAGTGACGCTGACAGGGTGTGACCTGAGCTGGCCCTGGCAAGTGCCCCTCCACTCCCTGGGCAGGGACCACAGCCGGCCCAGCCCAGTGTCCTGCACACAATATGTGCTTCCAAAAAGTCATTCCTCCAGGAGCGGTTGCTGAAGGACTGAATAAAGGAAGGTGTGTGTCTCTGGGCAGCCTGGACAGGGCCAGGACGGAGGCCCAGCGGCTGCGGCTTTGGTCAGGGCGGGGAGCTAGGCCAGTGAAAGGCTGGGAACCCAGTAGTTATCCACTGTGTGGGAGAAACAGAAGACACAGTGCTCCCAAGAACATCACAGAGCAGAAAAATCTGATGGCTCACACACGAATCATGAAAGGAACAATTCAATAGAAGGAAAGGACAGTCACTCCCAGGGGAGGCAGAGGGAGTCAGCCGGGAACCCTGAGGCCTGGGCTCGTAGCACTGCTTTTAACATCCCTGGGGGCCTCAGGGACAGGCCTCCTCTTTGGAATGCCCTCTGTGGTCCCGCCAGCACTAAACGACCGCATGGCTAAGAGACTGGCAGCACTGGAAAGAAATCGGCAGAACTGTGAGGGGCTGGATGCCATGGACCATGACCCAGGGGCCCTCAGGGTCAGCCACAGCCTCGTGACCCCGGGACCGAGTTGCTCCGCCGGATAATTACTCTCAGCACCATGCCCACAGGACAGGTGGGAGGATGCAAGAAAAAAATCAGACAAATGCAAAGAAAACCAAATGAAACTCCTAAAAACTCAAATGGCAACAACTAGTCCTGGGATTATCACTGCGAAGGATGGAAGAACGGATGAATGCACGCGGTATGGGGGATCCCGGCGCGGAGCCAGAGCCAGGGCGGGGGCCCAGGGCGTGGCGTCTGCCCGACGGGGCTGCACTAACACTGCACATGTGCAGGACCAGGAGCGGAAGTCACCTACACTCGGGGAGGTGGGGACTGGCTGCGCCACTCACAACACGCCTACATGGCTGAGCATCGCGCAGCGGCTAAAGAGGGTGACCGGGACCTACACAGACAACGACGGGAAGCGCTGCGAGATACACAACTGAGGAAAGAGTCGGGACATGAGATGCTGCCTCTGTTTCTGAACAAAGAAAGGGGCAGTTCCTCGTCAAAGAGGACCTCGGGGAGGAAACAAAGAAATGGGTCACAGGGTCCCCTCTAGGGCGAGCTGAGGGACAGGAGTGAAGGGGATTTTTTTCACTAAGTTTCTATATACCTAGATGTTTTTATCTTGTAAAAATTATTATCATTTTTACAAAAGTCCCAGGCCATTTAACTCTTAAGTCCTAAGCTGTGCTGGGATGTCTCCCCCAGCCTGCCAGGGTCCCCTCTGCTTCTGCCCTGCCTGGTGGCTGCAGGTGCCCGAGGAGCACCCACCGCCTGCCCCTCACCTGAGGCCTTGAAGGCTGGCGTCCCGGGGGTCCTCCTCCCGCCCCCCCCCCCCCCAGCCCCGCACTCACATGGCGTTGGCCGTGTAGCTGGCATCGCCGCCCTCCACATACTGCACCTGGCTGGAGTACACGTGTGGAACGGGCACCTGCTGGAGCTGCTGCACCTGGCACAGGACGAAGGACACGCAGAGGGTCGGGGTGGGCCGGCTCCTCCGCCTTCGCCTCTGAAGGGCTGGTGGCTGCCCCAGCTCACCCGGACCCCCGCTCCCCGGCTGCATGGCTGCACTTCTGCACACACCCTGGACGGGGCTGGGGCTCAGAGGCTCAGGGGCTGCGGCCTCGGCCAGGGCTGGGAATCAGGCAGAGCTGTGTCAGGAGGAGAAGCCAGGACTCTCCGCTTGGGCTGGGGACAGCAAGCGTGGGGCCTGAGGGGAGGCGGGCCCAGGGGACCCCAAGATAGGGTCCTATTGTGGGCCTGACAGTTGGACACCAGGAGCACAGCCAAACTCTGGGACGAGGCTGTCGCTAAGCTGGAGCTGGGAGCAGACAGGGCCTCAAGGGTGGAGCCTGCATCACTGACCCACCGGGTCTGCAGGGGCGGGGCCTGGAACCGGGCAGGATGTTAGGGGCGGGGCCGTGGGTGGGGCGCCCGTTGGTGGGACTGAACCGGGACCTACTGACCAGGTTTCAGGGGCGGGGCCTGAGTTCCCCACCCCATCCCCAATCCCAATCTATAGGGGGCGGAGCCTGGGGCCTGGAACCCAATTTAGAGGGATCAGACGCGGGTCCCCAGACTGGCGTGGCAGGGGTGGGGTCTACGGGGCCTGCGGGGCCTGGCGGGCAGCCCAAGGCCTGCACGGGCCGGGGCCGGCGGATCCCGCCCCCGCCCGCCCGTCGCCCCCCGCCCCTGCGTCCGCCACCTACTTTGAGGGCCGTGGCGGCCGTGCTGAACACTAGCACCTGGGGAACTCTCTGGATCCTGACCCTCTGGTCGGGGCTGGCTCGGGCCGCGAGCCCGGGCAGTGGCTCGAGGACCACTTTCTGCTGCGGCAGGAGCAGGTGCGGGGGCAGCACGCCCACCAGCTCCACCCACTGCGCGGCGCCCGGCTCGTAAGGGGGCGGCGGCGGCTCGGGGCTGCCTAGCTGCGGGGCCTGGCCGCGGGCGGGCGGGGGCGGCGGCTCCGGGGCCAGCGCGCTCGGCCCGGGCCGGGGCGGGGGTGGCCGGGGCGGCGGCTCCGGCGGCGGCGTGGGCCGGGGCTCTCGCTGCTCTGCCTTCCTAGCGGGAAACTGACTGTCTGAGCTCTGGAGGACAAACAGAGACACTGAGGGGTCACCCGGGCGCCAGGCCGCCGCCCCCACCGGGCTGCGGGGCTCACGCTGAGACCCGACCGGAAGCCCCCGCCCCGCGCTGGGTCTCAGGGAGCAGAGCCTCCGATCCCTCTCAGCCAACCTGGGCCCTGACCTGCCCGGGGCGGGAAGGGGAAGGCTCCAGGACCCCGTCTGCAGCCCGGGGCCGAAGGCGGAGCCCGGGGCGGGGCCCCTGAGGGCACAGGATCGGGTCTATCCCTCCCTGCGGCCTGAGGGGCCTGCACCCCTCCCCAGCCCAGCCCGCGCCCAGCCCCAGTACGCCCAGAGGTAGGTGGGGGAGGCACGCACCTCTTGAGCCACGTGGACTGGCTGGAGCCCCTGCACCGTCATCTGCTGCACGGGGCCAGCTTTGGGCACCTGTGGAGTGGCCTGGACCACGGACCTCTGGGGAGGGAGAGGCAAGTCAGACTGCGGTAACCACGGCGATGCTGGGGGCCCGCCTGTCACTCAGCACTCCCCCGCCAACACAAGGACTCCTGTAAGCCTCACAGCAGCGTGGTAAAAAAAAGGCAGCTGTCCTGCAGCTCTCTGCTGGCTCTGCACCACGTGCCTTCCAGGTTCATTGCCCCCTTGACTGGGCACCAGGTTATCGGTGTGGAGCACCAGGCTCAGCAAGGTGCGGCTGGCGGGAGGTGGCAGAGCTGAGAGCTGAACTTGGGACCTGGGACCGGCTGAGCGAGTCCCCGCTCTCCACCAACTCCCTCTGGGGGCTCTCCCGCACCCCCAGCTGTCTGCTCTTCCACGCTGTGGCGGGGACGCTGCCACCTCCCGGCACAGAGTGTGGGGCAGAGGCTGGGGGGGTGCTGCTGAGTGGTGGGGCCGGGGCTGGAACCCAGGTGTGGAGATGCAGAGGAGCTGTGGTGCCAGGCAAGAGAAGAGCTATGAAGCTTCAGGGTGGGGTCTCCACTTTCCTCTGGGGAGAGGACCTGTGGCTTTCACCTGGTCCTTCGAGGGCCTGGGCACCCTCAGCTCGAGTGCTAACAACCAGATGGCAGACAGGCCTCGCCTCTTGACCTGCTCCAGCTGCCACAGCTGGCAGCTCAGTGAGGCCTCCCCCAGGTTGGGCATGGATTTGGAGGCTGGGGCCTCTCCCTGAGCCCCTCAGGGTGAGCCAGGGCTTGGCCTCTGGGTTCCTCCAGGCTGATGGGCCCAAAGAGGCCGAGGTTGTTTCTCGAAGCTGCTTCCAGAGCCCGTTCAGTGCTAGGCCCGCATTCCTTCCTCACAGCAGCCCCAACCCCCTGCCCCAGCCCGCAGGGCAGAAGCCATCATTTAGATGAGGATTTGAGTCTTGGGAGAAGCAGAGGCCTTGTGGAAGGCCCGGCTCTCACAGTGGACCCCTCTGCGGGCTCTCACAGGCCCTCCCACTGCAGCTCCCTCCAGGACGCAGGACGCCGCGGAGGCCGCCTGGCCAGGACCCCCACCCCAGTCCCTGCCCGCCTTGGCCTGGCACCTCTTGGGTGACAGGGACACTCTGCTGGACGCCGTGGACCTGCAGCTGCTGCGGCACCGTGCCTGCGGGGGCCCCGGCCGTCTTGCTGGAGGAGCTGTTGGCCTGCGCCGGCGACCGCTGCGAGGGAAGGAGACAGGAGCACTGTCAGAGCCCCAGGCCCTGACGGAACCCTTCTCAAGAGGGCTGTCCCCACAGCTGTCGGGAAGGGCACAGCCAGCGGGGCTGGTCCTGACTACCTAAGCCAGTAGCGGCTGTGTCCCGTGCACCCAAATGCCTAGTTCCTGCTGCAGCCCCGGTCACCCCCAGCAAGGTTTGGGGTTCAGCCCACAGGTGCTGGTGGGGGGACCCGTCCTCCCCAGGAAGCATGGCTGGGACTCCAGCTTGGCTCAGGGGCGACTTGCTGCCTCTAGAATCAGACGGGCCACAGCCCCATGGTGAGAAAGAGTAGGTGACGAGATCCCCACTTTCCAGATGAGTTGCTAAGGCACAGATGGGAAGGGATGTGTGCAGGGCCACACAGCTGTGAGAGGTGGCGCCAGGCACTGACCCAGGTGGGCTAGCTACCGAGCCGCTGTTAGCTCTGGGCCAGCTGCGCCACAGCAAGCTGATGGGTGGCTGCTGTCATTAGCTGTGTCACACATGGAAAGCTCTGGGCTCAGGAGGCTCTGAGGGCCTGCCCAGAGGCCCCAGGACTAAGTGGCTGAGCTGGAGGTCTGACCTCAAAGTCCTGAGGCGGAAACCCACACTCCCAGCCCCCCACAGCTGGCCTGCCTCTGACACCCTCGTTAGCGTTCGGGGGTCCGCAGAATGCACCCTGTGGTCGGGGAGGAGCTCTGTCTGCACTGTGGAGGGAAGAGGGACCTGCTTTGCTTCCTGGGGTACAGCACCCGAAGCTGGAGCTGGAAGGCCCATCTTGACTGGGGGTGGAGGGGCGTCTCCTCCTCCTGGAGCTGGACTCAGCTCAGAGCCACCCCCTGGGGTCAATGAGGACTTTGGAGGGGCAAGTGGGCTCGGGGGGCAGGAGCCCCACGGATACTTGGGGAGAGGAGTGGGGAGGGTGGCCAGCGGGGCCCCCACCTACCTCAGGGGGTGAGTGCACCTGCTGGGTGCCATGCACCGTCAGGGAGACCTGGCCGACCTGGCCGCCCTTGCCGCCCGGGGCTGTGCCCTGCACCACCAGACGCTGCGTGGGGAGAGCCTGCAGCAGGAGGGAGCAGGACGGCAGCTCACTCGCCATGGCCGGGACAACGAGCACCCGAGCTGTGCCGGGACGCCTTGTGCTGCATGGCTGTTAGCTCCCAGGAGCGCCCCGACAGCCCCACACAGCGCTGTCGAAACCCCTACTTCACAGGGGGGAAAGCGAGGCCCAGGACGCTGGGAGCGCTTGCCGAGGGCCTGGAGCTGAAAGCGGCCGGGCCAGGTCTGTGCCAGGGCCGGCTCCACAGGCCACGCAGGACGCGCTCTCGCCCTTGGCACCTGGCGGGACTCTGTCCCGGTGTGTGCGAGGCCCGGCCCCGTCTGCAGCCTTCTGGGGACAGACCACCATGCATCTGGTTAGGGGTGCTTGGCTCCTAACCGGCTTTGGGACACGGGCTGGACCCACCAGCCGCCTTCCTCCCTGCCAAGCCACAGTTCTCTCTGCTAAGATGACTCATGTGGCTCCTCCTTCCCCAGTGAGCCCCGACCAACATGGTTTCAGTCAGTGGAGGCAGCTGCTCAGAGCTAGAATGTGGGGGGCCCTGGACAGGGCCTGTGTCCTTGAGGCTGGTCAGCCAAAGCAGGGTGGGTCTGCACCCTGAGGGAGGCAGCCGGGGCCAGGGCCGGATGCCACAGCCTTACCTGCTGGGGCACAGGGATGTTCGTGAGCTGGAGGGGTGACACATGGCCCGGCTTGCCCGACACGCTTGTCTGGACCAGCAGTCGCTGCAGGGACAAGGAGTAAGGACCTGAGTGCCACCGGCCTCCGCGGGGGCGGGGAGGGGCAGCAGTGAACATCTTGATGACAACAGGTGAGCAGATGGTCCTGGCTGGGGGAGGGGAGGCGAGGTACCCGTGGCCACAGTCCCCACTGCCCCCCTCACATGCCCTCTCCACCTGCCCCTGGGGGAGGGCACATCCTACCTGCTGGGTGCCCTGCACCTGCTGAACCACCTGCGTGGGGACCCCGGTCTGGCTGGCCGTGGAGCCGGGGCTGGCCTCTGACACTGTCTCGCTGGCCCGCATCGTGCCTTCTGTGAGGAGAGTCACCGGTCAGCTCTGCCTGCTGCCCCTGCCCCCACTCTGAGCCTGAGCCCAGCAGGATGGGGTGATGCAGCCCCAGGTTGAGCCCTGACGAGGCCAGGCCTCTCCAGAAGCCCTGACTGCCTTCTGCCAGCTGGGGTGGGGTGGGCGCCACCGCGATCCATAATTCTTAACATCCAGAAGTAGCCCCACCCCACCCTTACCCTCCTCACCCCAAAGTCAGACCAGAAGAGGTGCCTGAGACCATGATGTGGTGGAGGCCTAGAGGGATGGACCCCTTTTCCCAACAGACAAGGTTTGTGGATAGGGAGTGAGTGACCCCCACCCGGGGTCCCAGCAGCCCTGGAAGGACCTTCCTGGAGATGGCTCCTGGCTTCCTAGAAACAAGCTGACCAGGGGAGTGGCCCCAGAAGGTCTTGCTGGCCTGTGACCAAGCACCCCGTCCCCCTCCACTGTCCAGCCTCCCTGTCCTTGCAGGGCGGGAGCAGCAGGGGGCCTTGCCGCTGGGCAGGGGGTACTCACGCTGACAGGCAACCGAGAAGAGGCAGTCATAGAACATGGTGCCCCCGCCCCACCCCGCCCCGGCTGTCAGGGTAGCTGGCTCGGCACTCCTCGCTCCTTCCCACCTTGGCGGGGACAGCGGGGTGCGCGGGCGGCTTTATACCCACAACCTTGGGGAGCTAATCCCCCAGTGGATGCAGAGCTCGAGCTCCCAGCTCCCAGCTGCCCTCTTGGAATAAACACTCCCCTCCCAGCAGGCGCGGCCTGAGCGGCCTTCTCGGGGCTGGGGCCACGCTGCGGGGCCAGGAAGGAGGCTGGTACCCAGCGATGCTATCGGCGGGCGCAGGTTGAGTTTCATGCACATCTCGCTGGGGGATTAACAGGGGAGCTGGGGGAAGCGGGGCACAGAGGGCAAGTGTCCCCGAAAGACGCTGGTCAGGACACCATCCGTCCTGCCCGCTCCAGGCAGCCTGGCTTGCTCCCAGCAGTTCCAGGGATGCTGGGGGTGGGGGTGGGGGCACTGGGGAACCACATGCACCTGTCCTTCCTCCAGTGTGCTGCCAGAAGGAGCCAGGGTCCCAGCCCCAGCTCCCCGGGGTCCCGGGCAGGACTGCAGGGCGGCGAGTGAGAAGTCACAGCAGTAACTATGGTGCTTCTGATGCGCCAGGCCCTGTGCCGGGTCCTCCTGGGCAGCTGGAGATGGAAAGAACTCTGGTTGCCCCCGTTTTCAGACAAGGCAACTGAGACCAGGAGAGAGGAAGTGGCTTGCCCAACGTCACCCAGCGCGGAACTGGCAGACCAGGACACAAGCCCACGTCTGTGCCCACGTGAACCTCACACCGTGCACAGAACCCGAGTGGAGGGTCATGCCCGAGCTCAGGCCCCGCGGGCAGTGGCGTGCAGACTCAGGCACGTGGGTCCAGGACGACAGTGAGCAGAGGCCCTACGGGGACACCACAAGATTCAGGCCATCCCAGGGTGGGACTCAGCCTCCAAGGGGGACGCTGGGCCTCAGTTGTGTGGGGACAGAGGGGCCTGCTCAGGGCAGAGGGCTGTCCTGGGTAGAGGTGAGGCCCTCAGGGCCCATGTGGGGCAGAGCGCACAAATGTTTATGTGTTGGTAGGAGGAGGCATTGGGGGGAGCCTCCCACTGGCCACACAGGGGGCAGGCACTGGGACAACCCCAGGCCTGCTCAGCCAGCTGCCTCTGCAGCCAGTTCCAGGAGGCACCCATTCCTCTGTTTTGCTGGAATCTTTCCTCACATCCACTGAGGCTTCCCTGAGCGTGAGGGAGGAGGCCCTCACTGAGTAGGCCCCTCGGGGAAGCAATGAGCCCCGTGGGGCCCGCACGCCTGTGGTCTGTGCGCAGGGAGCCAAGCCCAGCCCGGCGGACAGCCTGCTGGAGGAGGCCCGGGGCAGGCTTCGCCCAGCTCAGGGTAGTCACTGAGTGGGGCACAGGCTGGGGCCCTGCTGCGATCAGGCGTCTGCCAGGCCGGGCAAGCCCTGGAAGCAGCCCTGCCGGTCTCCTGCCCCAGGGTGGCCCTCAAGGCCGGGACCACACGCTGGCCAGGCCAGGAGGCCACAGTACGAGGACAAGCAGGTGAGGTCCCCGAGTCTACTCTTCAGATGAGGGCTTCCTGTGTGTACCTGTGTGCCTGTGGCCAGGGCGGCCCCGCACCTGCCCCGGCTGCGTGTGTGGGACAGTCTGTGAGCGTCTGCATCTGCAACTCCATTCCGGGCATGTGCATGAGGCCAGGGCGGCCCCGCACCTGCCCCGGCTGCATGTGTGACACAGTCTGTGAGCGTCTGCATCTGCCATTCCATTCCGGGCGTGTGCATGAGGCCAGGGCGGCCTTGCCACCTGCTCCGGCTGCGTGTGACACAGTCTGTGAACGTCTGCATCTGCCACTCCATTCTGGGCGTGTGCATGAGGCCAGGGTGGCCCCGCCATCTCAAGTCTCTAGTCAGGAAGTGGCAGCTGATTTCCTGTCCCTCCTATCTGATGAGCAGCTCTTCCTCCCCGGCCCGCACTTCCCCGTCGAGACCGCTCATGCCTCAGATGCCCTGAGCACGTGGGCAAAGCCTGAGGGAAGCCGCAGAGCCGGGGCCCTGGCCCCATGGGCGATGGGTGGCCAGTCTGGCCCTCTCCCTCCTGACCCTTTGCTCCCAGAGATGGTTTCAGTCAAGGGCTCTTTGGGGCCTCTGGGCCCCTTGTCTGCCCCAACTTCGGTTTCCCCATCTGTGCTTGGGATGCTGACACACACCCTCCACATCCCTCTCCCAGACACAAATCTTCTTGTGCTCCCAAGGACTCCAAGTGAGAGGGAAGCAGGGAGGAGAAGCGGACACGGTCCCTCTGCGAGCCCAGCCCTGTCCCCTGTGGCAGGCTGCCTTCACCTTCCCTAGGATGGCTGCCACGGCCCCGTGCCCTCCTGCCGCCTCGAGTTTCGGGGAGAGTCCGGTGGCCTCTGCTGACGGGGAATTATGGATCCAGAGGACTGTTCTGAAGCTGGGAAACTTGAGCTTCCTTCCCATTGCCTCCAAAGTCACCTTAGGCCAGGGCCCATGGGGAGCAGCCCGGATGAGCTGCCTTTGGGGTGGCTCCGGGCTGGCTGCTGGCCTGTGCTCCAGGTCTGGGTCCAGGCCCTCCCTGCACTCCCCGCCACGCCCTGGGCCCATCAGCTCAGACTGCTTCGGGCTCTGGAAGAGCCCAGGCGCCTTGCAGCCTCACTGGTGTCAGTTACATCCCCCTGCCCTCCCCACCTGCTCATGTGGCCCAAAGGCCAGGCTGGGATGAAAGGGACCACCCACCTGGGTGAGGGTCAGGGAGAAGGCCCAGGAAATCACTGCCAGGGGACGGGGGAGGGGCAGCGGAGCAGGAAGGGCAGCCACAGGGCGTAAGCCAACCTCCTCTTCCTCCAAACAAGTGGAGGAAGCATGGCCTGGTGACCCTCCCGGGACAGGCTCGCTCCCGCCAGAACCAGCAGAGCAGGGAAATGAGCCTCTGGACCACTGTGGAAGACAGCTAAGCCTCTGTCCGAGGGAAGATGGGAGGCCAGGCCATCAACAGCCCGGGCACGCGGAGTGCCCACAGCACAGTGGGGGCCCAGGGACAGGATGGGGACAGAGGCCTTGACCTCTAAGCGCCGGGACCCCCTGGGGAGGCACTGGGAAGAGCTGGAGGAGCTGAGGAGACAGAGGAGGTGGCTGGGCCTTGGGGGGCTCTGTGTGCCCATTCTGGACCCTTGCTCTGGGGACCCTGGACCCCCAAAGCAGCAAAAGCCAGCACCCAGGAGATCCAGGGCCAATGCAATGCCCCAGAGGCAGTGGTGACAGGTGAGGCCTCCCGCCCGCTCTCGGCCACCCCAGGGCTGAGGCACGTGAGGGCTGTGCTAGGTCGGGCCAGCACGCGTGGGCGTTCGTCCGTCATTCTGCCCAACCCAGTGGACAGAGCCCTGCCCTCGTAGACAATGGGAACAGACACCATCATCGTCACTGCAGGTGGTGACAAGTGTTAAGAAGGAAAATGAAGCAAACGAAGGAGACGGGGAGTGAGCAACCGGGGGTGAGGAGCTGTGGGCATCAGGGGGTGGACTGGAGCAGAGCCCCGAGGAACAGGAGGCATGAGCCCCAGAAGGACTGGGATGGGGTGCTCCAGGCAGAGCGCATGGGAGCACAAAGGCCCCGAGGCCATGCTGAACCTGGCCGGTTTGCAGAGCTGCAGGAGGGGGCGAGAGGCAGGTGGGCCTCGCAGGCCAGAGCCGGGAGCTGCGCATCTGTCAGCAGAGGCTCCTTCACAGGGAGTGGGGAGCTTTTAAAGCTCTTTCCTGGTGGTGGTGGTGGGGGAGCCCACAAGGGGCCAGCTCTCCTAGGGTCCTAGGGCCGAGAAAGCCCAGGCCAGGGTTTCTCAGACGGCGCCCCCAGGACCACCTGCCTCGGAATCCTCTGGGTTGAGCTGGGACATGAAGGGACCTAACTGGTGGCTGGCAAAAGGCTCCCCCTGGCTGCTGGGGGGGTGGACTGTGAAGGGTGGGGCCATGGGAGAGAAGGGGGTTCTGGCTGGATTTGGGAGGTGGAGCCGAGGGGCCTTGCTGGCTCAAGGACAGGAATCAAGGCCGAGCCGGGCCGGGAGTGATAGCTACTGGGACGAGGAGGTCTCAAAGGAGGGCGGATTCGAAGAGGGAAAAATCCAGAGTTCTACTTAGCCAAACTGGTTTGAGAGGCTGCCTGTCCCACCGAGGGGATGGGTCACAGGTGGCCGGAGTTCAGGGCCGAGGCCCAGGGCACAGACATCAATGTGGGCATTGTCAGCAGAAAGGTGGCACTGAAAGCCAAGACAAGAGACAAGGCCACCAAGAAGGGAGCATCACTGGAGCAGAGAGGAGGCCTAGGCCTGACGAGGTCACTGCTGACAAGGGCAGGAGGTGAGGAGCAAGCAGCCAGGGGACCCAGGAGGGTGGAGACCAGGGCAGGAGGGCCTCTCTGGGGGAGGGCGCTGCCCAGAGGCCACGGGAGAGGAGGACCGAGGGTGAGCGGGAGATGAACAGGTTGGGGGCCTCGGCGACCCCAACCGGCCACCTCGGAGGAAGGGCGCAGGCGGCTGAGGAGAGAGTGCAGGTGAGGAGGCGAGAGAGGGAGGCTGCGTCCTCGAGCGAGTCTAACTTACAGGCATTATGAGACACAGACGGCAGCTGCGGGGGTGCAGGGCCCGGGGGCCTGGTTAAAATGGGAGCTGTTTCATCTTTACAAGCTGGTGAGAAAGATCACAGGGGGACCGAGTGACGAGGCGGGGATGGCAGAAGCAAGTGCTGGAGGGGGCGGCCCAGAATGGGGAGGGTCGCTACACCCTTCGAGCGATGAGAAGGCAGAGCTGATGGGTACAGACAAACCCTGGGAGGTGGGAGGCTGGCTTGGAGGGTGAAGGGTGCTTCTCGTCATGTGACGGCACCTTGCCTCAGGGCCCCAGAGGCGTCTGCCCTGGTACGGGGCCATGTCAATCACCACAAATGTCGACATTCTGTCGTCCTATGGTCCTAAACCCAGTCTTGACCTGCCCTCCCCGCCCCCTCCCAGAATGCCCTGTGATCCCAGGGCCGCCTCAACGCTGGGTTCTGCCACATCCTCCCCTCCACAGAGCACATCAGAAACAGCCGACACCGCCCAGTCCCAGCCTGAGCCCCACTTTTCCCGGAGGAGCACCCGCCGTCCTGACCCTCTGCCTCAGGTTCCCTCTGCTCAGCCTGGCCCCCGGGCATGGGGAAGGGGCTCCAGGCAGGACATGGGTGCCAGGATGCAAGCTTCCTGGTGATCTCCTCCACAGCCGCAAGGGGCAGCTGCGGCGACAAATAGGCCACATGCTCACGAACTCGCCCTGCGACAGCCGCGCTCAGCCCCTGAGTCCTGCACCCCCATGGCGGGGAGGTGATGCCCGGGTCTCCCAGCCGGCCTCCCTGAGCACCTCATACACATCCCTGATCCCGCAAAGCCCTTCTGACCCCTTCATGGATGAGGAAACTGAGGCAGAGCAGCCAAGGCCACATCTGGAAAGTGGCGGCTGGGCGCCCCCGCTGCCTCCAGCAGGCGGCCGTGAATCTTAACTCCCCTGCCCAGTCACTGCAAGTGACAGCCCGCGTGGGGACAGAGAGAAACGGCCCTAAGAGCTGCCCTGGTGGGACGGAAATGGGGGCACGGAGACCTCCCTGCGTGGCCTGACCGCTCCTTCCCCACAGATGCCCCGAGTCCTGCCCAGGAACCCTGAGACTTTGATAGCTGCCCTCCCGGTGACAGGTACAGCAGGTGATGGTGAGAGGGCATCACGGCGCCCCTCATCCAGGATGCTGGGCTCCCCGGAACTCCTCTTGGAGTTGTTCACGGAGCTGCCTGGCTCCGAGCGCACGTCCACTTACCAGAGACGGTGACCACGATGTACTGCTGGGCCACCGGGGCTGGGGCGGGTGCGCCGGCCGGCTGCGAGGGCGTGGGGGCAGCTGGGAGCTCCGTCACATACTGCTTCTGGCTGCCTGGTGGCTGCGCCTGGGGCTGGGGGCTCTGCAGCTCGGTGACATACTGGGGCTGGGGGGTGGCAGTGGTGGCGGGCGGCTGGGGAGGCTGTGGTGCTGCTGATGGTGGCGGTGGCTGGGGCTGGGCCTGTGGTGGCTGGGACGGCTGCGGGGCTGCCTGCAGCTCAGTAACGTACGCCTGTGTTGCCATGCCAACAGTGAGGAAAATGATAATAAATAAGGCTTTTTTTTTTTTTCTTCCTTGGGAAGAAGAAGGGGAGAGGGGAAGAGGAAAAAAAAAAAGAAAAGGAAAAACAAGAATTAATCTACAGGCAGAGGAAACCAGGGACAGCTCCTGGCTCCCTCGAGACACGTTTGGGTTCCTCACTAACTTAATTAAATGCCGAGGCTGGCGGCCAGATACAACCCGCCCACCGCTGCGGGGCATGGGGCATGTGCTGAGGCTGCTCTGCGCCCCCTCCACTCACCCCTGCCCAGGGCTCCTGCCGTCTTCCGTCCCACCTCCTGGTGCCTGGCAGACCCCTAGGCCAGGGGGAACTCAGGCCCTCGCCCAGAGACAAATGGTACAGTTCTCATGCCAGTTCCTGCAGGCTGTGCGCTGTGCTAAGTGGTTACGTTATTTCATTTTAAACTTTGCAACAATCACATCCGGGTTTGGGTTCGGTCTGCCAGATGAGGAGCTGAGGCTCAGAGAGGTTCAGGAGCTTGCCCCAGGCCACACAGCAGGGAAGTGGCAGGGCTGAGCCTGAACCCTGGGTGTCCTGAGCACCTGACTAGTTGGCTAATTGCCGGAGAGGCAAGTCATGGGAAAGCCGTCTCCCAGGCAGCCTGTGCCAGTTCCCCACATGCCCGCCATCTGGGCTTGGATTCTTGGCAGAATACCATTCCCAGTGGGGTGCCAGACACAGGGAAGGTGTTCTGAGTCCAAAAAGCTCCGGAGCAGCGTGTGGCCACAGGGGCCTTTGGGCCCTTGCTTGGGGTGGTGAGCTCATCACTGCGAGGGTGCCTTTCTGGGGTCAGGGGCAACCGGGCCGGGAGCAGACCCGGCCGCGGCAGCTGAGCCAGGAATGGGGCCCACCTGACCTGGCAGAGCAAGATTTTCTGGCTGCTAAAGAGTCTTGGTCCCTCTCCCTGGTGCTGGGCCAGGCAAGCCATCCCTCTCGCTAAGCCCCGCCCCTCCTCGCTAAGCCCCGCCCCACAGGGGGCGGGCAGATCGTTTCCCGGCCCCTCGCGCTCCCGCGCCGCATCTCCAGCTCCGGAGCGCGAGGACCGTGGAGCAAAGGCTGGGCGGTGAAGAGGAGAAGCTCCAGCCCCCACACCTTCGTGGCCCCTGCTTGCCCCTGGAGGTGTTTGAGTTTGAGAGCCCAGCCTGCGGTCGGTGGTGACTAAGAGAGAAATTTTCAAGAGAAAGGAGGAGGAAAAAAACAACTTCCGCTCCTTGCCCAGGGGCCAAGGAGCGCTCCGCTGAGATTGCCGGGGCCCAGCAGCTGCAGGGAGGGCCCACTGCACGGAGGAGCAACCGAGGCGCAGGGCGCATGGCCCGAGGGTGCACCGCCCCGCGGGGGGCGGATTTGAGCCCGGGTCTCCTGCCCCCAGATCTGTGCTCTCCGCCCCTGCCTGCGCAGGGAGCCAGGCTCAGGGCTCACCTATTTCTCGCGGTCAGCAGACGGCATCCTCCCCGTTCTTCAGACGAGGGCACCTGAGCCCCACGCGCTTGCCCAAGGCCCTGGCTGGAGCAGCAGAACTGGGGAGCGGGCAGCCCCCCAGCAGCCCGAGGGAGCCCTCAGGCCGTACAGCACAGTGGTGCCCACATTCCTCACGCCCCCCTGGACCTCCCTCCCAGGGGGTCCGGGTTCTGCCCTTTGAGGCCAAATCCAAGAGGTGTCCCAGTCAGTAGGGGGCGAGGCAGGTGAGGAACAGGCCCTGGACGGGCCAATGCACGACTGGAACTTGGCCACCTCTGGGCTGTTTGCTCGGAGGGAGGCCCCGCCGTGGTCTGTGACATGGGAGGACAGCGGCCCACGAGGCAGGGCTGCTGAGGGCTCCAGTCTGGCATCTCCAAGGGCCATGCTTGATGAGCGCAGGGCACAGGGTGAGCCCTTGGGAAACAGCCTGGCTCCCAGCATCGCCCAGGGAGGCCGTGTAGCAAGGCTGAACCCAGGACCATGCCTCCCGCCCAGGGCCCAGGGCTTCGGGCTGCTGGGTATAGAGGAAAGCAAGCTGCTGTCTGCACCCTGGGTGCTTGGCAGCCTGGGCAGGTGGGCGGGAGGAGCCACGGGCTCCACGGGCTGCCTTCCCTGCCAGGCCAGGTCGTTATGGGGAGCGGGGCAAGCAGGGCAGTGGCAGGTGGCATGGGCCTGGCCCAGATCCTGGGAACATCCTGGGCTTTCCCACCAGGCAGGGCACAAGGCAGAGGGCGGCTGGTCCCACTGGGACTCAGGCAGCACGGGAGCTGCAGGGCAGCTGGCCCCACCAGGACTCAGGCAGCAGGGGATCTGCCGCCTGCCACGCACACACAGAGAATACCCTTCTCCAGCGCCTGCCCTCCTCAAACTACTCCCTGCCAGCATTAGAGGGGCCGCCTCACACTAGTGGGTCCAAACTCTGGCCCAGGTCCGGTGCTCAAGTCACTGCAGCCAATCAGCGCCTGCCTGCCTGGTGTCAGACCCACCTTGACATGAACCCTGGCCTGTCTCTTAATTCATGAACACATTCCTAACCTTCCTCTGGGCCTCAGTTTCCCCACCTGTCACCTGGGCATGATGAGAGCACCCGATTCGGAGGGCTGTTGTCAAGATGCGCCGAGATCAGCCCAGCACCCAGTAAGCACTAAGAAGTGGCAGCTGCTATTGTTATTATTCATTCAACAGACATCCGTGCCAGGTGGGGAGGGACGGGGAAGGAGTCAGACAGGACCCGTGAGCTCTTGGAAGGAGGCAAGGATGGGGGAATCTGATTCTTTTCATCAGCCTCACTTGGGGAGCTGGTTAAATGCAGGTGCCTGGCCCCCGCTGCCCAGAGTCTTTTGGGATGGCCCTGGAGTCTGATGTTTGAACTAGGCAGGTGGTCCTGGGGGCACTCTCTGAGAAACCCCAGCCTGGGCTTTCTTGGCCCTCGGAAAGCTGGCCTCTTGTAGCTCCTCCCACCAGGAAGGGGCTTTAAAAGCTCCACACTCGCTGGTGCTGTCTCCTTTTAAAGGTGCAAAGCCCACAGGCCTCATCCCTCCCAATCTAGGGTGGGGGGAAGGCGATGATGAGGGCTGGAAGGCTGAGCCCAAAAAGGGGAAGTGGGAGATCAATGAGCAGTCACCCCGACTTCTCTACTGGAGGCTTCTCAGCATTCTCGCTGTCACTCTCCAGGAAGGGTGATACGGGATGCCAGGTTTCCCATAATTATTTGACAGGCAACTTTTTATTTTCCCATTTGTGGATGACAGGTTAAACAGAGTTCTGTAGGGTGTCCCCTAGAGAGGAATAAGTCACATATATGCATACAGCATGACACGTTCCTCATCTGTCTAAGCATAAGACCCCTTTCTTTATAGAGCAGGGTACAGGAAACGAGGGAATCGCTCAGCAAATCTGTTCCTCGGCAATGAAACTGCCAAGAAAAGCACCAATGGCTGCACCTATCTTCAAAGCCAACAACTGTTTTTGGAGAATGTTTGAATCAATTCTTTAGATAAGGGGCTGGCAAACATCTGTAAACAGCCAGTCAGTGAGTGGTTTTGGCTTTGTGGCAGATGGTCTCTAGTGCCACTACCCAACTCTGCCACTGCAGTGTGAAAGCAGCCATGGATGATAGGTAAACAAGTGAGCATAGCTGTGTGCCAATAAGACTTTATTTCTAGACACTGAGACTTTAATTTCATATAATTTTCACACGTCATGACACGTTCACATCACAAAACATCTTTCTTTTGATTTTTTTCCCCAATCATTTAAAAATGTAGAAGTCATTCTTAGCTCATGAGCCATACAAAAATAGGTGGCAGCGTGGTGTGCCAACCTCTGTTTTGGAAGTTTCCCTCATCCTCTATATCCAGCTGGGTTTTGTGTGTGTGTGTGTTTTTTTTTAAAGATTGGCACCTGGGCTAACAACTGTTGCCAATCTTTTTTTTTTTTTCTGCTTTATCTCCCCAAACCCCCCCCCCCCCCCGAACACAGTTGTATATCTTAGTTGCAGGTCTTTCTAGTTGTGGGATGTGGGACCCCGCCTCAACGTGGCCTGACGAGCGGTGCCATGTCCGTGCCCAGGATCCGAACCCTGGGCCGCCACAGCGGAGCTCGTGAACTTAACCACTCGGCCACGGAGCTGGCCCCTCCAGCTGGCTTTTAAGACTTGTCAATAAGGCCTCCAGAACAGATCCTAAGGCTGAGCACTTCTCTGCATCTCCATCAACACCGGGCTAGTCCAAGCTGCCCGGACCTAGGCAACAGGCTCATCGCTGGCTCCTGGCTTCACTCTTGCCTCTACAGTCTGTAAGATCTTTTGAAAACACAAATCCTATCTTGTCACCCCTCTATTCAGATGGCTCCAAGGCTCCTCATACGGAAAATAAATAAAATCCAGAGCCCTCCCCATGACCTACAGGGCCCTGCGGGATCTGGCCCCTCCAGTCCCTGTCTTTCTCCCTCTGGATGTTCCAGCCACACAGGCTCTCGTTCCTAGAATGCCCCAGGCCCCCTTCTGCCTTAGGACCTTTGCACCAGCTCTTCCCCTACTGGCAGGCTCTCCTCGCCTCCACCCCCATCCTCCACTGCCGGCTCCTTCTTATCACTGAGGTCTTAGCTCATAATGTCAACTTCTTGGGTCTCAAGTACCCCCGTCAAGGACTGTGGAGCACAAACTCCTGTTGTATTTTCTTCCTGGCTCTGTATTTCCCTGTTTGTTTCTTTTCATAGTTCCTCTTCCCTCGGTGACCAGAAAGGTGAGCTCCCCAGGGGCAGAGACCTGGCCTGCCTGGCCACACGCCATCCCTACTCCTAGAACCCTGATGGGCACACAGAGGGGGCTGGACTTTTACCGTCAAATGAGTGTCCATGGGCCAGGACACACTGCCAGCCAGCGTCAGAGGCCAGTTGAAATCTGCCGATTGGTGAGACCTGGAGAAAAAGCCACTGCCTCCTGCCGATAGCGGGCTGTTCTGCAGGGGCAGGCGAGGCCTCCGAGGCCAGGACGGGCCCCAGCCCAGGAAGCCTGTGCACTGTGCAGCTGCTATCTGCAGGCTATGTCCCTAGGTCTGCCTGGCCCATGCTGTCCCTGGCCCGAGATGCCAGGACATGTGGCAGGAGGGGAGGGTGAAGGCCTCAGGTCCAGAGACACTTTCCCCAGATCCCCACTTTTTCCAAGACACCCATGGCTCTGGCTCCCCCAGCTGCCTCCTGAGTCTGGATGCCAGTCCAGGGACGATTTTTTTTTTTCTAGCTACTCTCCTAAAGCCAAAGGAAAGCCACTCCAGAGCAAGAGAAGGGACACTTTCCCACTAGAAACAGGAGGCCTGGTACCCCGCTTCCGAGGACCCCTGTCATCAGCCCCCGCAGCCCAGCAAGAGAGCCAACCTTTAAAGCCACTAGGCTCTCGCCCAATACAAGATGATAAACATAAACACGAGTGGTGTAATTCTGAGGGCTACACAGGAAGCACCAATCATCATCATAAGAGCGGCAGCTAACAGAGTGTGAACAATTACTATGTATGTGATGCTCAGCTTGTGTTCTTTTATGCGATGCACAGCACAGTAACCTGAGATTACAGTCATCACCAGTGATCACCACTCCTAGTTTAGACAACAGGAAACCGAGGTTCAGAGAAGTTAAGTAACTTGCCCAAGAGCACATAGCTAGGAAGCAGATGCTTGTCAAGGACAAGCAAACCAAGCCAGTGCCACCCCAACCCCACCCTATCAATGACCCCTCTGGGCTTGGGCTCTTCAAATGTAAAAGTTATGGGGGGGAGCAGTCAACAAGAATGGATCATCCGTGACATCACTTTCTGCTCAAAGTTCACCAGACAGGTGGTGGTGATCTTTCTAGCAACTTGGTATTTCTAGATTCTTACTGAAAATTAATCTCTACCTTCTCTGACTTTCAAGGGACCCTGCCACCTCCCCAAGAGCATCTGGCCTAGGGAAAGTCCCTGGAGAAGCAAGGACCCGCCGCCCCCCACCTTATCTCAAATTCTTGGGGGAAAGCCTCAGGAGAGCCTTAAACAGTCCTTCTCCTGGAAGTTTTCTTTTTAAATTTCTTTTTATTTTTATTATTTTTTCTTTTTCGAGGAAGATCAGCCCTGAACTAACATCTGCTGCCAATCCTCCTCTTTTTGCTGAGGAAGACTGGCCCTGAGCTAACATCCGTGCCCATCTTTCTCTATCTTGTAGTGGGATGCCTGCCACAGCATGGCTTGATAAGCAGTGCCATGTCCACACCCGGGATCCGACCAGGCGAACCCGGGCCGCCAAAGCGGAACCTGCGAACTTAACCGCTGAGTCACCTGGCCGGCCTCCTGGAAGTTTATTGATGGACTTAAAAAGAAACGAATGCAGGTTGCACCCCGCCCCCGGCGCTGCAGATGCCAAACTCCCAGGGCAGGGCGGAGAAGGCACAAAGTGGACTTAGCCGGACCCGCTGTTTAAAAAAATCCTTCCCCGAGGCGGCAGATCTTGTCACCCGGCAAAGCAGTCGCTGGACTCTCCTCTAAGCACTTCCCCTTCCCTCTGACCTCGGCGTCCTGCTCCTGCCCACGTGGCCCTGGAGGCTGGTACCTCCTCAGTGCCACGTGACCCAGTTGACACCAACTTGATGGACAGGACACAAAAACATGTGTCTGGCCAAGAGAAGCAGCTTAACAAATCTGAGCGACTTCCTCAGGCGCCATTCGCTCCCCTTACGCCAAGAGGCAGATGATGTTGGTGGGAGGGACAGTCAGGGACCGTCCCGTCTCCAGGAACAAGCCCGCCGCCCGGGACAACGCCCGATGGGCGGGAGCAGCCGGCGCAGAAGCGAGCAAGTTTCTCTTCCTCCAACTCAGTCCCTCAAGATCGCTCCTCCCTCTCTGCAAACCAAGTCCTGCGGGCTAAGGCCACGCTCCGGGCCCACGGCGCCACCAAACTGGCTCCCTCCCCTCCTCTCAGAGCGGAGGAGGCCGATCAGGCGCCGCCGGCAGGGCTGCGACCAAGACCGGCTGAGAGCTAACCTACAAACCACACTCGGAAACCGCACGCGGGCCGGGGTTCAGGGGGAGCCTGCAAGCAATCCGGGGTCGCCGACATGCAGGAGGCGGGGAGAGCAGTGCTTCTCCCCACTGTGCGGGATGGAAAACCGAGGCCTCGGATGCGGCGGGCGCTGAGTCCGGGGGGCGGCCGCCGCTTCGGGGACCGGACCGGCCGGGGAGGCCCAGCCCGCAGCCGCCCACCTGCGCCCCGGGCCCAGGGTGGCCCCGCCCCCGCCGCGGCCCCGCCCCGCCCCTCCCTCGCTCCCATTGGCCCGGCCTCACAGGGCCCGCCCCTCAGCACCTCCCGGCGTATAAAAGCCCCCCGCCCGGGCCGGCCGACCTCCACTCGCCGCCGGCCTGCGAGCGCCCGCCCCTCGCGGGGGCCGGACCGCAGGGCCCGGGGGCGGGTGGTGTCGCCCCAGCCGGGCCCCGGCCCCCTCCCCCACGGCCCCGGCAGTCGCCGCCGCCATTTTGACCGCCCGCCCCTTCCCCCCGGACTGTGATCACAGCAACACCGCCGGCCGCGCCCCACCGCCCTCCCCGGCCCGCCCCGCCGTCCCGGGGCGGCCCGCGTTACCTCGGCTTTTCCGCACTTCTGTCCGCGGAAGGGCTTTCCACGGCTCTCGGAGGCGATGTGGGGAGGGGGACGGAACGTGCCGGGGTCCCCAGGCCGCGCCAGGGGTTGGGGGCGGGGGTCGGCCGGGCGGTTGTTGTTGTTGACTCGCGTTGCCGGGTTGCTTGGTCGCCACGACTACCGTGGCTATGGCGCCTCCGTTTCCCTCACCGGGGCAACTGTTGCTACCCACCCTACTTACGTCACGGGCCGGGGGCGGGGTCCCGGGTGATTGGCGGCGCCGGGAGAAGTGGTTGGACGGCGCCAGGCCCTGCCGCTAAGCTATTGGCCCCAAGGCACGCTTTTCAACTCCCTCTCGACTTCCTGGCGCTCTGATTCATCGGGATAAATGTCCATCAAAGGAAACTGAGCCCTCAAAGGCTGCGGAGCCTGTCACTCCCTCAAGGAAGCCGCGGGCTCAGGATAAAGGGGTGGGGTCCGTGAGGCCGGGATTGGTTTGCGGCTGTACAACCTGCCTTCTGGTTCGACCAAAGGGACGTCAATCTACGCCAAAGGATTGCCGCGCTCTCCAGCTGGAGGCCGTGCGCACGCGCAGCACGCAAGGCCCGCTGGGAGTGGTAGTTCGCTTCTGCGTACTTGGAACGCCTTTCCAAATATAAAGGGCGAGACAGGCGAGATCGCTCGCTTCGGCCTGGTTGCTGCGCCGGTGCGCTGGCCCCGGGTTCTGAGCGCTGACGTTGCGGGAGGAATGCGGTGACGCCGCGCGGCTCGTCTGTGACGTAGGCGGCGGTGCGGGGCTCGGGGTTCGGTGACGTCCGGGCCCTGCCCCACCCGCGTTGCCGGGATGGAGGGGCGGGCACGGCCGGAGCGCAGGGAAAGGTCGCCGGGGGCGGGGACTTAATTAGCTGCTGCCGCCGGCGATAAGCGGAGGTCAGCGCCCGCGGCGGGGAGGGAGCCCGCCCCCCTTCCGGTCTTGCGTGCCTGTTTCCCCGGAGGAGAAGAGACAGATGCAAAAACTCGTATCAAGATAACTAATATTCTAAGGCAATGTTTTTAAATATCAGAATTAGTAGGAAAAAATAAATCCACGATGAACAAAATACCAGCATTTTTACATAAAGACAGGACCCGCCAGGACTCGGATCGGGGTGAGGCGAGTCATGCAAGTGCAGGGTCGGATCTTATCTTTTACATGTTAAAAAATAGATGTTTTGATCATCACGTTTTTTGCATTAATTTTGGTTTCTTTGAGTAATTATCTTGATGACTGAGCTTTTGGCATCCCCTTAAATTTTGCGCCCTAATCCCCACCAGACACAGAGGAGAGAGGAAAAAAAAAGCCAAGTCTCAGAGCCCGAGGTTTTCATTGCAGTTCTGCTGTGTGACAATGAAAAAGTGGCTCCACCTCTCTGAGCTTCCTAGTTCAACCAACATTACACTTCCTCTGTGCAAGGCCTAGGCTGTAAAAGTGAAGAAAACAGACGAGTCCCTAGACTTTGCTAGGGGAGACACAATGAAATTAGTAGATAAAATGGGTTAATGAGGGCCGTGAGAGCGGTATAAGAGGCTGTGCAGGAGGAGTGAGAGGATGCTGTGGCCTGTTACCTGAGGAGAGGACATGCGGGCGGGCCTGAGCTGGGAGGAGAAGCAACCCCACAAAACCAAGGTGGAGGAACTCCAGAGGCAAAGGCCTGGGAGCAGGAACAAACATCTGGCTGGAGCGGATGACAAGGAAAATGCCAGGAGGTGAAGTCGGAGACGTACAGATGGGCAAATGATTTCGCAGAAATGCTCCCAGCAGCCCATCGTGGTAGAATGTTACCCCACTTGACAGGTGAACAGACAGGCTCAGAGGGGGCAGTAACTGCCCCAAGGTCACACAGCTGGAGGCAGCAGAGCCAAGACACCCTGTCTCCTTTTCTGGAACTTTCCAGTGTTCTTTGCTGCCCCTGGGAGTGACCTGATGGAAAAGCAGCAGCAGCAGCAGCAGCCCCAGTCTGCCTGGAAGTGCCAGCTGAGACCCAACCCTGAGAAGACCCCCTAAGAATTCAGGAGACTTCCAGGCAGGAAGCGCCCAGATAAACCGCAGCTGTGAAGCAAGTGGCTCAGCCCCAGCAGCCAGGGCTGTGAGACTGCCCTGGGGTGTGTGTGTGGGGTTGTGGGTGGGTGTGTGTGTGGGTAGGGGGGTGGGGGTGGGGTGTGTGTGGGGGGGGGTGTGTGTGGGTATGGGGTATGTGTGTTGGTGGGTGTGTATATAGGGTGTGAGTGGGTGGGGGTGGGGAGTGTATGCGGGTGTGTGTGTGTAGGTGGGTGTGTGTGGGTGAGTGTGTGGGGATGTGGGGGGTGTGAGTATGTGTATGGGTGAGTGTGTGTGGGGGTGGGTATGGGTGTGTGGGGGGGGTTGGTGTGTGGGGGTGGGTGTGTATGGGTGGGTGTGTGTATAGGTGTGGGTGGGTGTGAGTGGGGGTGGGGGTGTATGGGGGTGTGAGTGAGTGGGTGAGTGTGTGGGTGTATGTGTGTGGGTGTGGGGGGTGTGAGTGTGTGTTGGTGGGTGTGTGGGTGGGGGGGTGTGTGTGTGTGTGTGTGTGGAGTGGCTACCTAGAAGCCCCATTTCCACTTCCCACCTGTTTCCATGTCTTCCTGAAGCCCCTGAACCCCACGCTGGGCACAGCCAAACCCGGAAGTCCTTTGTGGGGCTGGAAATGGTCTGTGTTTGTCTGGTGGCGGTTTCTTGGGCAAATAGATGCAGAAATTCCCTGAGCTCTCCATTCGAGATCTGCGCGCTCGCTGTGGGGTGTGCCTCAGTGTGAAAGTTAAACTCACACACGTCGATTATGCCGTTGGAAGGGCTCTCAGCCAGCTCCTTCCTGGAGATGCTGGTAATTCAAAGTGAGGCATTAAGCCCGGTCTCGCCTTCCCGGCAGTAGCTGTGTTTCGCAGTCACAAAGCAGCCCAAGAGGAATGCCAGCTAAGAAAAGGCGGAAGAAATGAGAGAATTCGAAAAGTCTCCATTTTGCAAAAAAGTCAGTGAAACAACTTAGGCGGCGATCAGAGCATGAGGGGAAACAGGACACGCTCAGGGCGCCAGAGGGCTCGGGGTGGGAGTCAGGGAGCCGACTTTGCCACCGAGGACACACTGCCGGCAGCACGGGCTGCAGTGAAGCCGACACCGGGGTGGAACCTGTGAGCCTCGTGGGCCCCTTGACAGGAGGCGGAAGGAAGTTCACAGCGGCCCCGAGGACGCAGCCTGCGAAAACCTTCACCCTGACTCCTGATCAGGCCTCTCAGCAGAACCTCCAGTTTGCAGGAAAGGGAAGGAGGAGAGAAACGAGTCAAAGGACAAAGCCGGAGGGTCAGATGCACCACAGGACGACTCTCGGGGTCTCTTCACCAGTCGTTCCTGAAGGAGAGGCGTGGGGACGCTCCCAGGGCAGACAGCACCATTGCCATTGAGGGCCCAACCGTTCTTTGTCACGGGCCGTCCCCTGCCTTGTAGGCTATTGAGCAGCGTCCCTGGCCACCACCCACTAGATGCCAGTAGCCCACCCTCCCCAGGTGTGACAACCGAGGTGTCTCCAGACACAGCCAAGTGTCCCTGGAGACGTTGCTCTAGAGGATGGTGGAGCAAGGGGCAGTGGACCCGGGGTCCCCAGGCTGTCCACCAGCAGAGACACATAGACGTCCCCTCTTGTTTCAGCCAGAACTGGGTCCGCGTTAAGTTGGGGGAACCTGGTATTCTCTTCCACGCTTTTCTGTTCACTGAAAGTTTTGCACCAGATAAGGATGTTCTTGAGGCGGGAAGTTGGAGGCCGTGTAGGTGTCTGTCTCAGGGGTCTACCAGGAGGAAATAAGGAGGCTGCTGAGCAGATGACGGCCAACAGTGAAAGCAACAAAGTGGCTGTTGAAAAATAAAGCACGGCCGGAGCGAGCCCCACACACTATTGCTCCAGACCCCCGGGGCAAGAGCAAGCGGTCTCCACGGAGTTTTGTTAAAAGGGGAAAGAGAGAAAGACTGTTAAAACCATCCACTAATGTGCCAGCAGGTAATGAAATAAGAATCTGGCACTTGGTGCATTGAAAGGCACACAAGATGTCCTTCTTTTATGCTGGCCGTTCCTCATAAATGCTGTCACGTTCCTGCTCCTTATCCGTGAGGGGGAGTGACTGATTAGCAGGCTGGTTCTCCTAACAAGTTTTCAAGCTACTTATACAATAGAGTCAAAGAAAAAAATATATCCTCAATATATAAACACTGTGCAGATATATCCACGGATAAAATGGAATCCATCTTCAGGGGGCGGCCACTCAAAGAGATTTTGGGAAATATGTCTCAAGCAGAGTTTTGATGAGTTAAGACGATCTCTGTTGCTGGGGTTACTGCCTCATGACGCCAAAAGGAAGAATTGTCAAGGGAATGAGCTGAGATTGAAAAGTAAAAACAACAAAATCTTGAGAGGTGATCACATAAATGCTTGGGGATTTAGAGAAAATGCTTGGGGCACATGGATGTCTATGTGAACGCGTCAACTTATTCCCCTGCCCCCTCAGTGGAAAGACAACTTTTTGTTGGGAAGAGGCTGAAGGAAATAAGCTAATAAATGCTTTGTCTCTCTTGAGAAACACAGTGTATTACTGAGCTGAAAGGATACAGATGGAGGTCTAGTAACAACATCCTTGTGCAAATTGCAACATACTCGAGCAGACACACAAGGTAAACAGAAATGCACAAAATGATACATCCTATTGTTCAAGAATAGCCGCCTGCTCAGGACACAGAACAAATGCTTTAGAGATGCTGGCACCGGTTCTGGGAGGACAAGGAAGTGGGGGCCTGGGGTGGAGGGGGTGGAAATTAAACCAGCAAGGGCTTTGCATGGACAGAGTTTGGGGAGACGGGGGGCTGGATGAGACCTGGGTTCACTGGCATTTGGAGGGCAGAGATCAGGTTGCAAAAGGCTGAGGGCCGAGTGGGAGGGGAGGGATGCAGACAGCAAGCACAGGTGATAGATGCTTGGGTCAGGGAGACAGGTTCTAAATCTGTGCTGTCCCATGTGATGGCTGCTAGTCCCATGGCGCTATTTTTCGGGGGGGAAGGGATGCCTTTTATTTCTTTTTCTTCCGAATTTCTCTGGCTATGACTCCCAGTCCTATGTTGAATAAAAGTAGTGATAATGGGTACCCTTGTCTTCTTCCTGATCTTAGAGGAAAAGCTTTCAGCGTTTCACCGTTGAGCGTGACGTTAGCTGTGGGCTTGTTGCATCCGGCCTTTATTACGTTGAGCTATGTTCTCTCTGTACCAAGTTTGTTGAGAGCTTTTATCATGAAAGGATGCTGAATCTTTTGTCAAATCTTTTTCTGCATCTACTGAGATGATCATATGGTTTTTATCCTTCGTTTTGTTGATGTGCTGTATCACACTGGTTGCTTTGCAGATGTCGAACCATCCCTGCGTCCCTGGAATGGATCCCACCTGGTCACGGTGTACGATCCTTCTAATGTATTGTTGCATTTGGTTTGCTACTATTTTGTCGAGGATTTTTGCGTTTATGTTCCTCAGGGATATTGGCTTGTGATTTTCTGTGTGGTTATTAAAACTAAAATAAAATACAATGAAAAATTCAGTTCCTCATTCATACTGGACACATTTCAAGCACTCCACAGCCACATGTGACTAGTGGCTACCGTACTGAAAAGCAGACATAGGGAACATCCCCACCATCGTAAAAAGTGCTATTGGCCAGGGCTGCTCTAAATCAACTCTAAAAAGACACTGCAGAGGCTCAGGGAAATTTGAATATGCGCTTCATGTAAGAAGATACCAAACACTGAGTGCTAGGTGTGAAAATGGCGTTATGATCATGTGGGCAAAGGCCCTTATTTTTCAGAGATGCATGCTGAGTATTTAGAGGTGAAAGATGATGTCAGTATGGCTGAAATGAGATAGTGTGCTTAAAGTATGTAGCTCAAAACCAGGCATAGGGGCTGGCCCGGTGGCGCAGCAGTTAAGTTCGCACGTTCCGCTTCCCAGCAGCCCGGATTCGCTGGTTCGGATCCCGGGTGTGAACATGGCACCGCCTGGCAAAAGCCATTCTATGGCAGGCGTCCCAGGTATAAAGTAGACGAAGATGGGCATGGATGTTAGCTCAGGGCCAGTCTTCCTCAACAAAAAGAGGAGGATTGGCAGCAGATGTTAGCTCAGGGCTAATCTTCCTCAAAGTAAATAAATAAATAAAATAAACAAACAAAAAAAAACCCAGGCATATATCAAAGCCTCAACAAATACTAGTGATCATTAATTGAAAAGCTTGTAGAAATGACAAACCGGGAAAAAAATATTTACAACTCATTTCATAACCCGATGGTAAATCTCCTTAATATATAAAGAACTCTTAGAAATCAAGAAGAAAAAGATCAACAACCCAAAAGAAAATCTCGCTTTGGGGGAATCATGTACAGATGTGCTTGCATATGTGTGAAATGACGGCTGTCTAGGGTTCCTCACTGAGGTGTTAGCCGGAGAAGAAGTGGATGAAAAGTACCCGACTCGGGAGTGAAATCGCCGAGTGGGCCTCCCCCAGCGTCCGCCCCACTGCTGCGGAACCAACAAGGCGTTTTGGGAGCGTGGGGAGGGGAGGGCTCCCGCATTTGTCTTTAACTGAAAAGAAAAAAGACAAAATGCAGAAGAAGGTGCAGAACACGTGACCCTGAATTAAAATCCTGACACACGGACAACGCGAGCGAGCCTTGAAAATATCACGCTAAGTGCAAGAAGCCAGTTAGAAAAGGGCAAGTGCTGTGCGGTTCCACTTATCCAGGGTCCCTGCAACAGGCGAGTCCACGGAGAGGACAGGTGGGTGGTGTTGGCCGGGTGGGCGGGGGAGCAGGAGGTTGTGTTTCATGGCGACAGCGTTCCGGTTTGGAAGATGAGCAAGTTCCGGAGACGGACAGTGGGGATGGCCGCACAGCCATGTGAACGCACTTAATGCTGCTGAACTGCACACTCAAACATGGCTAAACGGGCATATTTATGTTATGTATATTTTACCCCAATAAAAAAAATTTTAAGCTACCTTTTTTGTAAAAGCAGGTGTGTGCGGGGAACAAAGCCCTGTATTCATGTCTGTGTGTGTGCGCCGATGTTCTGGGAAGATACTCACGGAATCAAGAGCAGCGGGGGCCCTGTGGGGAGAGGCGAGGAGCTGAGGTCTGGGAGGGGGACGCGGCAGCGTAAGCCTTCGTATACTTTTTGTTTTTTGAAGCACATGGATGTGTTAACTATTCAAAACTAAAATCAATTTGGAAGTTTGGAGAGAAAGTCTTTCTTTAGGATTGCTCAGATCCGGGCGCTTTTTTATGCTGACCCAAATACTCGTGACGATGAGGATGCTGCTGTTGGTAGCAGACGGCGTCTCCCAGGGCTGATACACTGGTCTCCCGTGGGTGCTCTGACCGCAGCGGCATGCTCTCCCAGTCTGGAGGCTGGGCGCCCGAAACCAAGATGTGGGCACAGCCAGCCTCCCTCCGCGAGCTCCAGGGAGGGTCCTTCTTCATCTCTTCCAGGTTCTGGGGGCTCCAGGTGTGACAGCTTCTGTAGCCACGTCCCTCCCGTCTCTGCCTCTGTCTTCACTCGGCCTTGTCACTAGTGTCTGTGTCTTTGACCCTTGTCAGTGGATTTAGGGCTCGCCCAGATAATCCAGGGTAATTTCATTTGAAAGTCCCTAATGACATCTGCAAAGACCCTTTTTCCAAATAAGTCCATGTTCACAGGTCCCGGGAGTTGGACATGGACCCATCTTTCTGCAGGTCACCATTCAACCCTGCACTATGCAGGATGCTAGGCACTTTACAAAATTTCACTGAAGTCCCCAAACAGCCCCGTGAAGTAGATACCCTTATTATCTCCATCTTCCTGATGAACTCAGAGAGGTGCAACATCTTGCTCAAGGTCACACAGGAACCGGGATTCAAACCCAGCTGTGTTGGGCTCAAAACTCTGATTCTGTGTGAGGCACAAAAGAGGTTCCTGGTTCTGCCCCAGACAGTCAGGCAGCTGATATTTCCCGAGGCCCTGGCCAGACACCGGGGACACGGAGAAAAGGGCAGAAGGGTGCGTCCCTGGGGCGTTGCCAGGAAGGAGGCGGGGGGGGGGGGGGGGGGCGGGGAGCGTATTATTCATCAGCCCTTTTGAAGCAGTACAATCAGATAGGACTCCTGCCTTCTGGAACGTTACCCATGGCCCGAGACACCCACAGGGCGCAACCGAGGCCAGGCATTTGTCATGAAGAAAAGGACAAAGGAATAAAGTTCGAATGCAAAGGGAAAGTGTCAAGTAGAAATAACATTTAAGCAATGCTTACTGCATGCCACAGACGGTTTTAAGAATTTAACACACTTGGTTGAATCCTCCCTGTTTTACACGTGAGGAAACCAAAGCACAGAGAGGTTAAGTGACTTGCCCAAGATCAAACAGCAGGAAAGAGGCAGAGATGGGATTCTAACCCAGCTCTGCTCATCACCAGAGCCCCTGCTGTTTTTTTAAATTGAGGTGAAATTGACATAACATGAACTGACCGTGTTAAAGTGAACAATTCAGCAACATTTAGTATATCCATAGTGTTGTACAACCACCACTTCTATTTCCAAAACATTTTCATTATCCCATAGGGATGCCCAGTAGCAATGACTCTCCATTCCTTCCTCCCCCAGTCCTTGGTGACCCCTACTCTGCTTTCTGTGTCTGTGGATGTGCCTGTTCTGGACATTTCACATCAATGGGTCACACCCCATGTGGCCTTCCCTGACTGGCTTCTCTCACTCAGCGTGATATTTTTGAGGTTCATCCACATTGTAACAAGTATCAGGACTTCGTTCCTTTTTATGGCTGCGTAATATTCCACTGTGTGGATGGACCACATTGTGTTCATCTGTTCCTCTATTGATGGACACTTCGGCTGTTTCCACTTGGCTGTTGTGAATAGAGCTGCTGTGAACATTTGTGTACATGTAACACGAAAACGGTTAATTTTATTTCATATGAATTTTACGTCAGTATTTTTTTAAAGTAATGCTATCGGCTGACAGGACCTAGAAGCAACAACACCCCCACCCCCAGTAGCAACGAGCACAGCCAGCGCCCGGGCTGGGATCCTCCATGCCGTCTCCAATAAAGCGAACCAGGCTCCTAGGGGAGATGGCCGATCCTAGTGCTGGGCCAGGGAGACAAGCAATGAGCCTGCAGCATCTGTGGCGCCAGAAAGCAAGGAAGTGCTCAGAAAAGGAGCATGTGGAAAGAGCAGTGGCTGAAATACAAAGCTTGGAATAAGGTGCAAATGAAAGAGCTCCCCGCCGCCAAAGCTGGGACAACTGAGGTGAGAAATCAATAAGAGCACTGGATTCTAACCCACAGAATAGGATATCTATTCACGAGTCCATACTGGTATGAATAACCGATTGAATAAATAAATACGTGGACACAGAACAACTCTTCCTTACAGAAAATTCCAAATGAAAAACAATAGTCAATGTGGAACGAATGAGGCCGATGGAAAATTACTAATAAACAGACACCACAGTAATAATTTCTACACACTCTGTCCACCGAGGAATGTTAAATTTAGTGGCAGAAATTTCAAAGGGAAACAGGACCTTTGCATTGCTTCACAGTATCTCACCCTAAGTATTTATCAGTGAGTGTCGTCTTCACTGTGTCATGGATTCTTCCAGACTCCTCCTCCTGCAGGCGGAGCTTCCTCCCCCTGCGCCAGGCGGAGGCTGGGGAGAGTCTGTTTCCGGACCTGAGTGCTGGATGCAGAAGTGTGTTCGGTTTGTGGAAATTCTTCCAGACGTCCCCTGACAGTCTCTGCATTTTTCTCTGTGTGTGTCGTATTTCAGTGAAAAGTTCAGTCTGTGAGAATGCACAGAGGAAACAGGAAAGTAAGAGACAGATGGAGCCATCCGCCTCAGAGATGCACGTGTTGGCATTAAAACTGTAACGAGAAGGAAAGAAGTGATAACGACTCAAGTCAGGAGGGCAGCCACCCTGGGGGACCGAGGGATTATGACCGGAGAAGATACGCAGTGAGGGGACGTCTGTGGTGCTGGCACCATCCTATTTCCTGTTCAGAATGATGATAACAGTGATGTCCTGTTTATAATGATTCTTTAAGTTGCACAAATTGCACGCGTGTGTTTTGCCTTCAGCGGTGTGCGGGAGCCAGCTTGTGCTGGCTCGTAGGACTGATTGCTATCTTTTCAGGAATTTGCGGACATCACACTGACATGATGTTGGTAACTTGAAACTGGCCAGAATCCACAACTGCTACAAATCAGGGCCTTTTTTTCTGGAGAGCCATTGCTAAATATTTCCCAGCACATCACAGCTCCTCTATGTGTATGGTATTCATTAAAAATTTTTAATTGTGGAAAAATATATATAAGACAAATTTTACCATCTTAACTTTTTTTTTTTTTTTTTTTTTGCTGAGGAAGACTGTCCCTGAGCTAACGCCTGTGCCCATCTTACTCTATTTTGTATGTGGGTCACCACCACAGCATGGCTAGATGGGTGGTGTGTAGGTCCACACCCAGGATCCAAACCTGCAAACCCCAGGCTGCCTAAATGGAGCCCGCAAACTTAACCAAATATGCCATCAGGCCGGCTCCCATCTTAACCATCTTTTTTTTTTTTTTTGAGGAAGATTAGCCTTGAGCTAACTGCTGCCAGTCCTCCTCTTTTTGCTGAGGAAGACTGGCCCTGAGCTAACATCTGTGCCCATCTTCCTCTACTTTATATGTGGGACATCTACCACAGCATGGCGTGCCAAGCGGTGCCATGTCCACACCCAGGATCCAAACCGGTGAACCCCGGGCTCACAACGTGGAAGGGGTGCACTTAACCACTGCACCACCAGGCCGGCCCCCATCTTAACCATCTTTAAGCGGACACTTCAGTGGCATTAAGCACATTCACATTGTTGTGCAGCCCTCACCACCATCCGCCTCCAGAACTCTTTTCATCTTGCAAAACTGAAACTCTGTCCCCATAAGATTTTATTTTAACTCTTGAAAATTGTCCCGTGGAGAGACAGCATGGATCCTGGAGTCAGATGGCTCTGTTCCAATTCCCACTCCCACCCCCACTTCCTAGCTGCCCTTGGGCACCTTACATCACTGCTCTGTGCCTCAGTTTCCTCATCTGTGACAGAGGGATCTCTTAGTCCTCATCTCACAGCCCAGTGGCCCTCAAAAGTGTGATTTCTGGACCCACAGCATCGTCATGGCCTGGAAATCTGATGTAAATACAGGTTCTCGGACACTCTGCAGGGGGCGCTCTGAACCCTAACGAGCCCCCCCCGCAGACTCTGAGTCTGGCTCAAAATTGAGAGCTGCTCTCAGGGGCCGCTGGGAAGATTGAACAGACCACACGGTTACAGGACGCTGAGAGCAGCGTCTGGCCTCACAGGCCATCCTGTGTGAGGCTTGCCACTGTTGTTGTTGTCACAGAGGAGGCCTGGGGCCAGCCCTCTGGGGGCCTGGCGCGCCCTCTCTCCGGGGCTGGTGGGGGTCTGTGTTCGCGGGCTGTGCGGAATGGACACCTGCCCCCTCTGTCTCTTGAAGATGACAGGGAGCTGGACCATGTCACTGCATCCTCGGCAAAAGGTTATCTCTTGGTCCAGGAACTGGGAAAGGTCGGGGGTGGGGGGGCTGTGCCCGCTTCCCCTCTGCTGGAGGAGATAAAGGAGGTCACTCAGCTCCTCCACAACAGGCGGGGGGAGCGGGGACGTATAAAAGGGGGGCCAGGAGGCAGAGGAGACACCGACCCCAGGAACTGCCTCGCTGCGCTCCCGCTCGCTTCCCAGGCGTCCCTGTGCGGCATGGCCAAGCGCCCGCTGCTGCTGCTGCTGGCCTTGTGGGTGCTGGCTGGGGAGCTGTGGCTGAGCGCCGAAGCCCGGGCAGCACCCTACGGCGTGAAGCTTTGCGGCCGGGAGTTCATCCGAGCTGTCATCTTCACCTGTGGGGGCTCCCGGTGGAGACGGTCAGACATCCTGGCCCGCGAAGCTATGGGTGAGGCTGGGGAGGGCGTGTGTGCGTGTTGCGGGGGTGTGGGGACAGGACGCGGATGAGTCCAAGGAGCCACGGACAGAGATGAGAGGGGGGCCGGGCAGGACAGTCCCTGCGCTGCCACGTCGGTTGGGGAGCCCGGCTCAGCCTGGCAGTGACGCCGAGGCTGGGGGAGCCAGTCAGCCGAGCCCCCTGCCCCTAAAGGCAGGGAACAGGCTGCTGTCTCCCCAGCTCCTGCCCGGCACTCAGACCCCCGCAGAGTGAGGCCCGCTCGCGAGTTTTCTGGGCGCGGGGCAGTTCAGAAACCGACCCAGAGCGCTGCCCCCTGGGGAGGCGGTGGGAGGCTGTGACTTTGACACGTAGGGGTGATGCTCCCAGCAAGCTGCTTGCCCTCTCTGGGCCTCTGTCTCTGCAAATGGGAGGCATGGCCCCTGAATCTCGCAGGATCGTACAGAGGCAAAATCGAGTGAACACAGATGAGGACACAGTCTCAGCAGCGCCCAGCTTGGTCTGGGTTAAGGTGGGGGCAGGAGGCCTAGTGTCACCGGGGCCAAGATGATGCTGACAGCGCCCAACTCACGGGCTTGTCATGAGAGGGATAAAGAGTCAATCTGCGAAAGCCCTTAAAACAGGGCCTGGCACACATTAAGCGCTCAATAACTGATCAGTGCTATTTTGAGTGCTTGTCATGTGCCAAACGCTGTCCTAAGATGTTCATGGGTATTAATGAACTCATCTACTCTGTAGAAAACCCTAAGAGTAGGAGTTATTATCCCCCTCCCCCTTTGTGGACAAAGAAACTAAGGCTCAGAGAAGTAAATTCACTTCCTCAGGGTTCTAACTCGAAGAAGCTGGACTGGTGGGGTTCCCAAACACATGTTCTTAACTATCAGGTCCTCAATAAATAAAGACTAGGGGAAAAGAATGACAGGAGAGGAAAGTCAAGCTCAGTGAAGTTGAATAGTCTGCCCATTAAAGCTGGAACCCAGGCCTGAGTGGAATCAAAACCTTTAACCATGACGCCGAGTGACAAGAACAGAGACGTGGCTGGATCAGCCGGGACTCTGGGTGTGACAGAAGGTAAGCTCCGCACACTCACTCTTCTCATCTTTTGCACTCACTCTTCTCATCTTTTGCAGGCGATGCCTTCCCAGACGCCGACTCTGACGCAGACAGCGAGCTGGAGGAGGCAGTGGCCTCCAGCCAGTGGCTGGCCCCAGCCAAGTCCCCTCAGGCTTTCTCCGGGGGCCGGCCCAGCTGGCAGGGAGTGCTGGGGGCTCTTCGGGGCGGCCGTGATGTCCTGGCCGGCCTCTCCAGTACCTGCTGCCAGCGGGGATGCAGCAAGAGTGAAATCAGCAGCCTCTGCTAGCCCAGGCGCCGGCCAGGCCCCTGCCTCCGACTCTTCACGCATTCATTCATCAGCAAGTCACGGAGGCCAGCCTGTGGGCTCGAACACAGTCGCCCCCCAAACAAGCCTGACCTTGGACCAGCCTGTCCTGACCCTGAGCAAGCTGCACTCCTACTGGGCCGAACAGGGACCCTTGATCCTGACCCCTGACTTTTCGCGGGCCCATATCCTGCCTTTGCTTGGCCTGCACTGTCCCCCTCTGCAAGGGTGTCCCTACTTCACCTGAGCTGGCCGCCCTGAGCCCCGTGCCTGAACTGTGACTGTCTCCTGCCCCACCTGTGGCCGCTGTCCCCTGGCAGGCCCAAATGACGCCCTGCCCCTCTCCAGCCTTTGCCCACTCCCTTGCCCCTGCCTTCCAGCCCCTCTCCCTCCAGCCCTGCCTGCTGGGGGGTGCACTGCCCTGGCCCCCCCGGGGCTGGTGGCGGGACCACTGGGTCCCCTTCACATCCTGGGCGGGGCGGCTCGGTGGGAGGTCGGATCAGAACCTTCTCCAACCGCAGTAATAAAAGTGCCGAAGGACGTTGCCGCCTGGGGGTGTGTGTGTGTGCGCCCGCGCCCGCGCATCCCTCCGGAGGGCGCGGCCTTCGGGGAGCCAGCCCGCCGCGCCTCCCCCTCCCCGCTCCCTGCTGTCCCCTCCCCGTCCCCAGCGCGGCGGCGGGGACTTTCCGGCGCCGCCGGGAAAGGGAAGGGGCGGGCGGGGCGGCCGGGTGTCAGGTGCGCGGGCGGCGGGGAGAGCGAGGCGAGCGCGCGGCCGGGCTGGGGCGCGGGGCGCCATGCGGGGGGCCCGGGCCGTCGCCTTCTGGCCGCGGCTGCGACCGAAGCTGCTGCTGCTGCCGCTGCTGCTGCTGCTGTGCGACCGGTGCCCCCCGCAGGGTGAGTCCGCGCTGCGCCCCCCGGGCGGGGACGGCGAGGACCGGCGCGCTGGGCGGGCGCGCCCTGAGCTGGGGGCGCTCGTGGGGTGGCGACAGGATGTGGCTGCGGAGGGAGGGGGAGGAGCCGGCCCCGAAGCGCGGCGGGGTGCCCAGCGCCCCCTCCCTGCTGCTCGTTTCCCCATGGGACCCCCGTCGCCCTCCGCGATTGTCCGAAGTCGGGGGGAGTTCGGGCTGCGGGCGGGTTGACCTTACCCGGCCCCGCCTCCCCCTCCAGGCAGCCCCGGGCCGCTGCAGTGCTACGGAGTCGGGCCCCTGGGCGACTTGAACTGCTCCTGGCAGCCCGTCGGGGACCTGGGAGCGCCCTCCGCGCTGCAGCTCCAGAGCCAGAAGTAGTGAGTACGGCGGGACGACTGGGGAAACTGAGGCTGTGGCGGGGCCACTCAGGTCGCCGCATTCTCGGGTTAAGAGGACCCCATAGTCCTGTCCCCCAGCACCCCCTCCCCCACAACCAAGCCCTTCAATTCCAAGTTTCCTCATTTCCTTGCTGTCTGACCTTGGACCAGTCCTTTTCCCTCTCTGAGCCTGTTTTCTCCCCTATCAAACGGCGAGAATAATGGAACCCGCCTCCCAGTGTAGGTTCTGAGGCTTCAAAGAGTTAGGTGCTTGGCAAAGAGAAAATGCTTATTTTATGAACTTATTTATTGTTTTATTTTATGATTTAATTTATGAATTAGAATCCGCTTTTACGGCTGTGTGACTTAGGTAAGTAGCTTAACCTCTCTGAGCATATGGAAAGCTCATTTGGTCTGGTGCTGGGGATGCAGCTAGGAAGGAGGCAGACAAAGCCTGGCCCTCGGGGGCCCGCAGTGGAGGGGGAGGCGGGCTTCCTGGAAACACAAATCACTTCCAACTGGGCCAAGTGAGGGAAGAGTCAGAGGGACATTTGACTATGGGAACCAGAGTGAGGGGCTGGGTTTTTTTTGCTTTTTTAATGGTGGTGAGATACACATATAAGGTCTACCATCTTTTTTCCTCCACCACTTTTAAGTGTGTGGCTCAGCGGCGGCAAGCACATTCGCAGTGTCGCACACCATCCTCACGAGGCGGCTCCAGAGCAGCCTGCTTCTGCTGGGGGCGCCCGGGGAAGTGGCAGGAGGCCTCTCTGTGTATGAATGAAACTCACGTAACGTAAAATGAACCGTTTTAAAGTGAACAATTCAGTGGCATTGACATTCACGACGTGGTGCAACCACCACCTCTGTCTAGTTCTAGAACATTTCCGTCACCCCAAAAGGAAGCTCCATATCCATCAGAGGTCGTGACCCCATGCCCCCCTCCCTCAGCCCGGGCAGCCACCCGTCTGTCTTTCCGTCCCTGCGTTTGCCTGTTGTGGACGTTTCCCGTCAACGGAATTACGCGATACGTGCCCTTTCCTCACTGGCCTCCTTCACTCAGCATGTTTTCGAGGTTCATCCACGTTGCAGTGTGTCTGTACTTCATTCCTTTTCACGGCTGAGTAATATTCCACTGAGTGGATGGACCACGTTGTGGTTGTGTTTATCCGCTCAGCCGTTGGTGGACACTAAGGCTGCTTCCACCTTTTGGCCACTGTGACTAGTGCTGCTGTGAACGTGGACGACTTTTTGAGTCCTTATTATCGGTTCTTCTGGGTACGTGCCTAGGAGGAGAATTGCTGGGTCATATGGCAACTCTCTGTTCAGCGTCTGAGGAGCTGCTGAGTGCCTCCTGCAGCAGCCACGACATTGTACGTTCCCACCGGCATTGTGGGGCCTCCACTTTCTGCACATCTTCGCCAGCACCTCTGTTTGGTTTTTTTGTTCTGAACGCCTTGTTTTAAACCTTTGAAATCCAGTCCTTTGGGATGTCCTCGCTCTCTCTCTCGCTCATCCACGTTGGTCCATCAGCAAGCCTTGCTGGCTCCCTCTCCGCGTTATCCAGAACTGGCGTCCCACTCTCCCTCAGCTCCCCCCATGACCAGCCCCTGCCCTCGCAGGCCCGGCCCTGCAGCCCCCTCCTCCCCAGGCTCAGCCTCCACCCTCAGCCCTGCAGGCTGCTCTCTGCCTCCGCCTCCAGACGGCACCTGTGGGCCTCTGAGTCTGGGCGCATCCCGCCCCTGCCCACAGCCCTCTGGGCCCCCACCTCACTCCAGCCAGAGCCTTTCCTGTGGCCAACAGGCCCCGCACACTCTGCTTGTCCCCTCCCTGCCCTCTCTTCCTCCCATGCTCCCCCGACGCACGCCACTCCAGCCAGCGGGCGACCTCCTCGCTGTTCCTCACACTCGCCAGGCACGGTTGGACCCGGGGCCTCTGCACTGGCCACTCTCTCTCCCTAAAATGCTCTTCCCCAGGTGCTGCATGGCCCTGCCCTTATGTCCTCAGGGCTTTATTCAAATGTCCACTCATCGGAGAGATCTGTCCGGACCTGCTTAAAATAGTGTTGTCCCTCCTCACCCCATCCTCACCCCATTCTCACACCATCTTCACACCCCATCCTCACACCATTCTCACACCCCATCCTCACCCCATCCTCACCCCATCTTCACACCCCATCCTCACACCATCCTCACCCCATTCTCACACCATCCTCATACCATCCTCACCCCATTCTCACACCCCATCCTCACACCATCTTCACACCATCCTCACACCATCCTAACACCATCCTCACACCATTCTCACACCCCATCCTCACACCATCCTAACACCACATCCTCACACCATCCTCACACCATTCTCACACCCCATCCTCACACCATCCTAACACCCTATCCTCATACCATCCTCACACCCCATCCTCACACCATCCTCATACCATCCTCACCCCATTCTCACACCCCATCCTCACACCATCTTCACACCATCCTCACACCATCCTCACACCATTCTTACACCCCATCCTCACACCATCCTCACCCCATTCTCACACCATCTTCACACCCCATCCTCACACCATTCTCACACCCCATCCTCACACCATCTTCACACCATCCTAACACCATCCTCACACCATTCTCACACCCCATCCTCACACCATTCTTACACCCCATCCTCACACCATCCTAACACCCCATCCTCACCCCATCCTCACCCCATCCTCACCCCATCTTCACACCCCATCCTCACACCATCCTCACACCCCATCCTCACACCATCTTCACACCATCCTCACACCATCCTAACACCATCCTCACACCATTCTCACACCCCATCCTCACACCATCCTCACACCCTATCCTCACACCATCCTAACACCCCATCCTCACACCATCCTAACACCCCATCCTCACCCCATCCTCACACCATCTTCACACCCCATCCTCACACCATTCTCACACCCCATCCTCACCCCATCCTCACCCCATCCTCACCCCATCTTCACACCCCATCCTCACACCATCCTCACACCCCATCCTCACACCATCCTCACACCATCTTCACACCATCCTCACACCATCCTAACACCATCCTCACACCATTCTCACACCCCATCCTCACACCATCCTCACACCATCCTAACACCATCCTCACATCATTCTTACACCCCATCCTCACACCATCCTAACACCACATCCTCACACCATCCTCACACCATTCTCACACCCCATCCTCACACCATTCTCACACCCCATCCTCACACCATCCTAACACCCTATCCTCATACCATCCTCACACCCCATCCTCACCCCATCCTCACACCATCTTCACACCCCATCCTCACACCCCATCCTCACCCCATCCTCACACCCCATCCTCACCCCGTTCTCACACCATCTTCACACCCCATCCTCACCCCATCCTCACACCCCATCCTAACCCCATCCTCACACCATATTCACACCCTATCCTCACACCGCATCCTCATACCCCATCCTCACCTCATCCTCACACTGCATCCTCTTTCCTTGCTTGATTGTTCTCTGCCTCACTCATACCACCATCTGTGATATAGTGTTGGGTTTCGCGTCTGCCTCCTGCACTGGAATGCAAGCTCCAGAGGATGGGTCCCTGCCTGCTTTGGTCATAGTCCTATTCCCAGCTTCTACAGCAGGGCCTGGCGTGATATAGATTTGCTGACTGCATGCTTGCCCACATGCAGATGTGCATGTATATAGTAGCTGCTCAGTGAACACAACAACCAGCGTTCATGTAACATGCAGTGCACACCTGACACTGTTCTAAACATGTCTGCTCATGTGTCATCGGTTCCCCTCTGCTCTGTAGCCCTTTCAGCAGGTCCTTTTATTGCCCTCATTTTGTAGATGAGGAAACTGAGGCACAGAGAAGTTAAGTCACTTGCTTAAAGTCACACAGCTCTGAAGCAGCAGCACTCAGATTTGAACCCAGGCAGAGCATTTGTTACCATTACAGCTCTGGGCCCAGCCAAATATACCTCCCCCATCCCCACATCTCTCTTCACAGCCATTCCAAAAGAAACTGGACTGTGGCCGTGTCAGCAGGGCAGAGCTGGGTGATCATTTCGCGGGAAGAGCTCACCATGTCTGATGAACTCCTCGTCTGGGGGATCCAGGCAGGCCAGCCTCTCTGGCCCCCAGTCTTTGTGAACCTGGAAACCCGAAGTAACAGGCGGGGTGGGGGATGCGCTGGGTGTTGGGTGGGTGGTCCTGGAGGCCCTGGCTCACCCCACCCTGGCCCCCCTTCCATAGTGAAGCCGGACGCCCCCCGGCTCTTCCCTGACGTGGACTTTTCAGAGGATGACCCCCTGGAGGCCACTGTCCAGTGGACCCCGCCTGCGTGGCCGCCCCATAAGGCTCTGGTCTGCCAGTTCCACTACCGAAGGTGCCAGGAGATGGCCTGGACCCTGGTGAGTGTCAGGGGCCCTTTCCTCCCCACGTCTCCCAGGCAGAGCCTGGGACCTCCGCCCCTAAATCAGAGACCCGCCCAGAACACGCTCACCGGCCCGGAGTCTGTCTGCCTCTCACACAAAAGACCTATATGTGCATCTTATTCAGCTCCCCTCCCCGCCAAATACACAAACTCCAGGCAGTCCCGATCCTAATTCCACTTAGAATTTTCAAGAAACTCAATACATTTCCCCTAACATCTTATGAATGAGTGAAAGTCCTCAAATAGCTATGTTAACCTTAAAATAATAATACCAGCAGACACTTAGAGGGCGTCTGTTGTGTGCCAGACACCGTTCCAGGTCCCTTGCAGACACGGGTCTGTTGAATCCTTACAAGAATTCTTTCCGGTAGGTACATTTTATAACCTACCCGTTTTACAGATGAGGATCAGGGCCTGGTTTTCAGGAAACATTCAAAAACGATGAATAAAAGCCCCTGGCATTTCTGAGCGCCTGCCGTGCGCCAGGTCCCAAGCTAAGGGGGCTGCGGGGACCACCTTGACGAGCGGCCCCATCCTCCCTGCATAGTAGACGCTTTTAGGATGCTGGGGAAGCTGTGCCTCAGAGAAGTTAAGCAACTTTCCCAAGTTCACACAGCAAGAAAGGAGAAGGCAATTCCAGAACAATGGAACCCCAGAAAGAGTCGGGGAACCCGCCCTTGCTGTCTAACAGCACAACCTAGAAGTTGCATATTTCATTTCCTCTCATATCTCATTGGCCAGGACATAGTCACATGGTCTCACCTGACTCCAAGGGAAGCTGGGAAATGTAGTCTTTATTCTTGACAGCCATGTTCCCAATTGATGCTCAGGGGTTCTATTTCCAAAGGAAGAAAGAGAGAGAATGGGTATTGGGGATGATCAAGTGTCTCAGCCACAGCTTTTGATGTAAAAATACCACAATATAGAGCAGAGTTGTCACTCTGTCTATGCAGACTTGGAATCTGACTGCCGGGTACGAATCTCAGCTCCAGCTCTGTGACCTTGGGCAAGTCACTGCCCCTCTCTGGGCCTCATCTGTAAAATGGGGCTAATAACAGAAGTTACCACTTACTGCTATTCCTGGCACGTAGGGTGACCAACTTGTCTCCTTTTGCCTGGGATTGTCCCAATTTTGAAACCCAAAGCCCCGTGTTCTGGGAGCCCACAGCCCTTGGCAAAGGGGGCAGTTGGTCACCGGGCCGAGGGGTGATGTCGAGTATGCTCAACTCAGTCCTTGGCCTCCTCGCTCCCTCGTGCTCTCCCCCAGCTGGAACCAGAAGTGAGGTCCATCCCCCTGGCCCCTGTTGAGATCCAGGACCTGGCGCTGGCCACCGGCTACGAGGTGTCTGGTCGCTGCCGAATGGAGAGAGAAGAGGATCTGTGGGGCGAGTGGAGCCCTGTTCTGTCCTTCCAGACCCTGCCCGCTGGTGAGGCCCCCGGCTTGCCCCGCCCCCTTCATCCCCTCCTGGAAGGCTGTCCAGTCACGCCCCTCATTTATCCCTCCTTTCGTCATCCCTGCCGCCCCCGAAAGACGTGTGGATATCGGGAAAGCTGTGTGGGCCACGAGGTGGACAAGAACGCCTGCTTCTGTGGAAGGTGAGTTGTGGGGACCCGCTGTGTGTGAGCAAGGCGGAGCTCCCCTGCTGCCCTCCACGGCATCCACGCAGGGCTGCTCTGAGGGGCCCACGCCCAGCAAGCCTCCAGCAGAGTCCACCGCTTCTGGGAGATCTGAGCGGAGCCGTGAAGATGGGTGCAGGGGTTCCTGGCAGCTGGGACAGCAAGGGCAAAGGTTTGGAAGCAGGACAGGGCCGGCTCCGTAAAACAGAGTGCAGTGTGCCGAGTGCTGGGGGCTGCTCTCGAAAGGGGGTCCCCAGCTGACAGAGAAGGGGCAGCGCTTCCGCTGGGTCCAGATCTGTCAAGCATCCACTGTGGCCAGGCCCCGGCTCACAGGCACCAGCAAGAGGAACAGACCAACAGGGCTCAGAGCTCTTCCCGCACGCCAGGCCCTCGCCCACACATTAGTTCTATCAACTGACTCTGCAGATGAGAAAAGCAAGCCACAGAAAGGTTGCCCCCAACTGCACGGCGGGTGAGCGGCACAGCTCAGATTCACTGGCTGCCAGACGGCAGATCGAGACCTGAGCGCCTCCCTTTCACAGCACATCCCTTTCCTGTGCTGAAATGAAACACGTGGATAAATAACCCATGCATACACATGTTCTAGAATGTGTGCAGGTGCAGGTGTTCCTGTATCCCCAAAAAGGCAGTGTTCTAATCATAACATTCAGTAGAAAATAAAAGGGAAATAAGGTTACTACATGAAGGCAAAAGATTCAGTTCCCCATGTCTGAGGACTGAATCTGTACGTATGTGATAACATGGCTTCGAAACACATAAAGCAAAAGTGGACAGAACCACAGGGAGGAGTAGATGGATCCACAGTCCCTGTGGGAGATTCTCACAGCGCTGTCAGTGATTTCATCACAAGCACAGGGATCGCAGGTTAAGACTAGAGATCTGCATGTGTGGTGAGAAACCCCTAATGGGCTCCCGCTGGAGGCAGCAGAGCGTGTGCTCTCTCCGCACACACGACGTTCGCCAAGATCAGGCTGGCCCGGGCGTGGAGGCGCATCCAGGGGCTGCAGGGCGGAGGTGCTGCAGGACACTCAGAAATCCTCTGATTTCAGAACACAGACTGTGCTGGGAATTGATGATAAAAACTGCCTGGAAAGTCCCTATGTGTTCAGAGTATTTCAAAACTCAGTGAATATTAAAACCAGGCCCCCAAAAGATTTTGTATTTATACATCGAAAGGAGTTTGGTTCTCAGATCGGTTAAGATGATTAGACAGGTCTTTCCTCTGGATGGCTTGGCAGTGGGGCCACCACTCAGAAGCAGCAGGGACCTGGGACACTTCTGGTCTGAAGAGTGTGTGCCGTTGGCTCTCGCCCATTAAGTACCAGTCACTGAGGCAACCAGGAGTCCAGGACTGTCCCCAAAGCCCCGGGGAGGGTCCCGTCTTCTGTGCCAGGGACACCTGGAATCACTGAGGCCTTGGCCTCAGACCCCCGCTTTGCCTAGAATCTGGAAATTTTGTTGTCATGGGTTTTTTTTTTTTTTTTGGCATTAATTTTGATTGACTAAAACATAACTTATCTCGAGCCTTGGGTTTCTCCCCCGGGCCGGCCCCCACCCCTGCGCTGGCCCCTCTGAGACTCAGTTTCCTCAGCCGCAGGGGTGGGACCAGCAGCGAGAGAGCCCCCTGTCTGGTTCGTGGGGCGCCCTCGCTGAGCCACCCGCGCCCCTCTCCTCCCGCAGGCCCCGGGGCACTGCCCGCCGCGGCAATACAGGGTCTGCTTCCCGGGCACGTGCCAGGAGCCGGTCGCCTGCTGCAGCCACGACGTCCCCGCCCGGGCAGAGTGGGTCGGGCTGTCTGTCGCCGGCGCCCACGCCACCAGCCGGCCGCCCCTGGCCAATCTCTCTCTGGCCTGCTTGGGTAAGGGGCCGGGACCCCCCTCCGCGGCGCCCTGGGGGCGGGGGGACCCCCCGATAGGCCACCAAGACTTCTCCTCCTCCACCCTCTAGGTCCGGGCTCTGCCCCCCACGGCGTGGCGGTCGGCATCGCTGGGAGCACAGGGCTGCTAGTCACTTGGCAACAGGGCCCCGGGGAGCTGCCGGAGCATGTGGTGGACTGGGCTCCAGACGGGGCGCCCCTCCAGGACCTCGCCTGGGTCCGGCTTCCCCCTGGGAACCTCAGCACTCTATTGCCAGGTGAGGCTGGCCCGGCTGCTGGGGAGCGGGCAATGGGGGCTGGCGGGAGAGAGTGCTGTGCTGAAAGGGTCATTCATTCACTCAGGAAGTAGACACTGACCACCCCTGCGTGTCAGGCCCTGTTCTAGACACCAGTACACAGGAATGGCAGCTGGTGTCTATCGCATCAGCATTAAGCCATTCAAAATTCCTTATAAAGTAGGTTTCTGTTATTATCATGCTTGATGTACAGATGAAGAAAAAGGCCCAGAGAGGTTAAGCAACTTGCCCAAGGCCACACAGCAAGTAGGCAGTAGAACCAGGATTTGAACCACCTAGTCAGGCTCCTGAAACCAAGCCCAGAGCCACCACACCAGTCTTCCTCTCAGCAACGTCCCAGGCCGCGTGGAGCTGACCCTCTTGTGGGACAGGCAGCTAATGAAACAGACAAGAAAAATCCAAGTACATCCAAGTAGTGGAATCAGGGAAAACTAAAGCAAAGTAATGGGGAGGAGGGAGAATCGCGATTTTAGAAAGAAAGGTTAGGAAAGGCCTCTCTGGGAGAGTGGCATTTGAACCAAGACCTGAAGGAGGTGAGAGAGAGCCGTGAGGATGTCTGAGGGAAGCAAGTGAGAACAGACAGTGCAAAGGCCCTGAGGCAGCAACGTCCTTGCCCTTAGAGGGACAGTGAGGAGGCCAGGGTGACTGGAGCAGAATGAGTGAGGGGGAGGGTGGGAAGGGGTGGGGCAGGGAGGGAACAAGCAGATTGTGCAAGTCGTCGGGGCCACAGCGAGGACGGGGCTGTTTCTCTGGGGGAGGTGGGAGCCCGCAGGGCTGTGCCGGAAGGGCGGGCGGAGGCGGGGCTGGGTGGCGAGGCAGGTGCTCACCGGCGCCCTCTGGCTGCTGTCGGGGGACAGACGGGCTGAGGAGGGCCGGAGCCGAGAGACCTCCAAGAAGCGATGTAGGCCCTGGGGCTGGACCAGTTGGGGACCGAGGAGGGCGAAGCAGCAGACGAGTTCTGGCTGGGGAGTCTCAGAGCCGAATTTCGGGGGCCCATGTGCCCATTCATCCAAGCGGAGTCCCCCGTGGGTGTCGGACGCCCAGGTCTGGGGTTGATGGTGGGCAGTCGGTCCTGGGCGAAGGGCTCGGGAGAGCGCGGGAAGGTGCTGACTGAGAAACTTAGGAGAGTCCCGAGGCCCTTATGTAAGCGCGTACGGACGGACGAAAGGAGGAGGAGCCCCAATTCTGGAAAGTTCCCATCTGGGGAGGGCTGCTAGGCGGCAGGAGGCTTTGAGAAGGCCTTCTGGACCTCGTCCCCCCGCCCCCCCCCCGCCCCCGTGTTGGGTGGTGGCAGGGCCCCACTCGCAGCCCTGTGTTTGACCCCCTCCCAGCCTCTGGCACCGCATTTCCTGGTCTGAGGGCCTTCTCGGGTCCCTGAAGCAGTTTGCCTGCCTGGGCTGCAGGCAAGTGCGGGGATTAAGGCCCCTCGGGTGCAGCCCTCCGCCGTGACCGCTGGGGGCGGGGGTGGGCGCACCGGCTCCGCTCCCTCGGGTGCAGCCCCCAGCCGTGACCCTCGGCGGGCCGGCTCGCAGGCGGGTGCTCTCTGCGGCCCCGCGGAGGGAGCGGGCTCGAGCTGGGGACGTGTCCTCTGACGCACCCTCAGCCCTCTTGGTGTTTTCTGCGGTTACTGCTCAGAAGAAGCGCTTCTCCTCGCCTCTGTCTCCGCGCGCGCCTTCCGAAGAGCGCCCCCCCCAGCAGGGAGGGAGCGGGGAGGGGAGCCGCGCTAACCGCTCTCTGCCCCTCCCCCGCCCAGGGCGCTTCGAAGCGGGGATCCCCTACCGCATCACGGTGACGGCCGTCTCTCCCTGGGGCCTGGCCCCTGCCCCCTCCGTCTGGGTGTTCGGAGAGGAGCTAGGTAAGCGGTGGGACTGGGGGATGGAGGGTCCTGGGACCCCAGCAGACCTTGACCCCCTGGCTTCCTCCCCAGCACCCCTGGCGGGACCAGCGCTTTGGCGACTCCAGGATGCCCCGCCGGGGACCCCCGCTGTGGCGTGGGGAGAGGTCCCCAGGCGCCAGCTTAGGGGCCGTCTTTCCCACTACACCTTGTGTGCACAGAGTGGGACCAGGCCTTCCGTCTGCATGAATGGTGAGCCATCTGCCCAACGCCCTCTCCAGCCCCCGCGAGACCCACCCCTCAGTCTGTCCCACCCCTCGTCCCCAGACTGGCCCCTTGGGTCCCCTCTCCGCCCCTGGGAGCGCACGTGACGTCATCAGTTCCCTAGCGGACCATAACCCTTGTGGCCATCAATAGAATGGACTGTCTGTCATTGGCCATTAAAAAGGAAGACTTGATCTATATTTATGGACATTGAAAGATGCCTGTCACATCTTATGAAGTGAAAAAGATAAAAAGATCGCCAAACTCCGTAGGATGGCTCCATTTCTGTGAAGTACCCCAGCACTGAGCAGAGCAGAGGCCCAGACGGAGGGAGAAATGCCCCACGGTGTCAACAGGGCTGCAGGATTACGTACAACTTTTCTTTCTTTTTCATACTTTTGGGCTAAATTTTTACTCGGAGCACAAATTCCCTTTTTAAAAGTATCTTTATTACCTTTTTTTCTAATTACAAAAGTGACAAAAGCTGATCCATTCGGGGGTATGTCATCAAGAATTCTAGCAGTCTCATCGTTTCGCTGATAGCTTCCAGATTTTTCCATGCAGGTGTTAACACAGGGATAGGAGTTGTGTTTTGGGAAGGTTTTTGACTTTTTATTATAGACGATTTCAAGCACACACAAACATAGGGCGAATAGTAAAACGAACCCTCATGTGCCCACCACCCAGCGCCCGCAGTTTCTGATGTTTTACCGGTCTCGTTCCACCTCAGCCCCTGCACTTCTTTTTTCTAGAGTCTTTGGTGTCATTTCATCTCTAAGTACATTAGTACTTAGCATTTGTCTCTGATAGACTTTTTTTAAAAATTATTATTTTTTAAGATTTTATTTTTCCTTTTTCTCCCCAAAGCCCCCCGGTACATAGTTGCGTATCCTTAGTTGTGGGTCCTTCTAGTTGTGGCATGTGGGACGCCGCTCCAGCATGGCCCGATGATGAGTGGTGCCATGTCTGTGCCCAGGATCCGAACTGGCGAAACCCTGGGCCGTGGAAGCGGAGCACGTGAACTTAAACCCTTGGCCATGGGGCCGGCCCTTGGTAGACTTTTTAACAGTTATTTTGCCATGATTGCACCTTGCAAAAGTATACATAGATCATTAGGTTAAAAATTATACATATATGACATTATTAAATAGATACATGTGTATTTATTATTATTATTTTAAAAGGACCATGTTATAGGCTGTGTTTTGGCCCCTGAATCCTATGACTGTGATGTTTTACGACTTTATCTTTCTCACCTAATGGTTTAACTTGGGCATCCTTCTATGTCTTGACCCATGTTCGTGTCTCCTACGCTCTTGTAACAAACCAAAAAGCTACTTCTTTTTTTGGCTTAAAAACAAAAAAAGGAGCAATTCTGTAAAAATGGAAACAAAAGTAGTTCTGGGAGTGCCGATGTCTTCCCCTTGTCTGGGAGACGCTCCCTTTGCGGGTTCTGTGCAGAGGGAACGTGACGCTCCTTCCTTCTTTTATCTAGTCATACATGTAGATAGAGACAGAGATATAGGTAGATGTCACTTTCGAGGGCTTTCTATGTGCCAGGCACTGATCCAGGCACTGGGAACACCCTTTTGGAGCTGCTTTCTAATAGGGACACGCAGGCATAGACAAAGTAAATAATCCCTAAGCAGTGTGGCAGATGCTGCTAAATGCCAGGTAGAGAGTGAAGCCGGGCCGATGGGTGGTGAAGGAGGTATGGTTTTAAAATGCGGCAGGTCCGGGAGGGCCTCACTGAGGAGGTGAAATGTGGGCAAAGACTCAAACGGGGGAGCCGTGTGGATATCTGGGGGTGAGCGATGCAGACAGAGAGAAAGCTTGTGCAAAGGCCCTCCAACCTCTCTGGGTGTGTCCTTCAGTGAGTGGCAGCATCCAGAACATCAGCCTGCCCGGCCTTCCCTGGGGTCCCTGTGAGCTGTGGGTGACGGCGTCCACCATCGCAGGACAGGGCCCGCCGGGTCCCAGCCTGCGGCTCCACCTTCCAGGTAGGGGCCAGGGTGGGACTGCCCTAGCAGGGGCCGGGAAGCATCAGGGGCTTCAGCGAATGAGCAGCCCTTGACTTGGGGGCAGTTACTGGGGACGCCTCGGGGGCGTCTGGATTCGGCTGCACTGCATGCTGCTGTGCATCGTGCGGCCTGTGCGGCTCTGACCCTTTGCCCACCCCCGGCCTTGACCTGTCACCCCTCATGCTCTGTTCACAAGCCCCACTCCCACGCCCGGGTTTCCCTCCCCTGAGCCCCTACCCTTCATCAACCCGGCCCCTAACCTTACCTGAGCCCTTCCCCCATCCACCTGTCCTTCTGCCCCTCCCCCAAGATAACACCCTGAAGTGGAAAGTCCTGCCAGGTGTCCTGCTCCTGTGGGGCTTGCTCTTGACCGCCTGTGGCGTGAGCCTCGCCATGTCCGGAAGGTGAGGCTGTCAGGCGTGCGCGTCTCTGCCGCAGGGGGAGGGCGGCTGGGCAGCAGCTGAGCCCCCTGGGTGGGGGTGGTGAGGGTCGCCTCTGGCCCCTGCATCCTGGGCGGGGCGTCTGGGCCCGGGTTCCCTGCCCTGACTCCTCCCTGCTTGCCAGGTGCCTCCCCCTGCGGCACAAGGTGCTGCCCCGCTGGGTCTGGGAGAAGGTCCCCGATCCCGCCAACAGCCGCTCCGGCCAGCCCCACCTGGAGGTGAGCCAGAGGCTGGCCTGTCGCGGCCCCTGGGGGCTGACGGGACAGTGTGGGGCGGGTGAGAGGGGGCCAGGGGCAGACTCTCAGCCTTCTCCTCTCCCAGGAGGTGCCCCAGGCCCAGCCCCCTGGGGACCTGCCCGTCCTGGAAGTGGAGGAGGTGGAGCCGCTGCCCGTTAGGGAGCCCCCTCGGGCCTCCACCCCGCTGGACTCTGGGTATGAGAAGCACTTCCTGCCCACACCCGAGGAGCTGGGCCTTCTGGGCCCCCATCCAGGCCCCAGGCTCTGGCCTGAACCCACCCCAGGCCGTGAGAGGGATGCTCATTTGACAGATGAAGGCACTGAGGCTCAGAGAGGCTGAGTCACTTGCCTGAGGACACCCAGCCAGGAAGAGCCGAGATAGAAGGACCCCCTATGGAGAAGGGCCTGGCCCTCCTGGGAATATACGGATGGATGAGGGAGCCAAGGGAAATATGTGAGTCAGACTGGCAGCTGCCTCCCTGCGTCTGTCCTGCTGCTGTGACAGAACTGGAGTGGGCCGCACACTCAGCGTCCCCTGCAGCTCGGGGCAACCGTGGACCGAGTCTCGCCAATGGACCCGGGGGAGAAGGGGCGTGTGCCAGCCCCGGGGCTCCTCGGTACGCTCCTTCCCTGTCCTGCGACATGAGCTGGAGCATTGCAGTGACCAAGAGCCAGCTCCGGCCACACCCTAGGGGAGGGTGGGGGTGACAAGAGGAAGGGAGCCCTGTCACGAGGGACCATGGAGCCGAGCCACCAGAGCAATAAATCTTTCTATTTTTATAGCTGCGGGAGCTGGAGGTCTTTTTGTTACAGCAGCCGCGTCTACACTCTCACTGACTCGTCGTCTGTGATGCTAGCAGAATTCAGTCCTCAGTTTGCCACCAGGAGATGGCGAGGTCATTCTGTGCCAACAGCACACGTGTGCACACATGCGCACACCCACACACACGTTCACACCGGCCGAATGCTCTGACATTTTATTTTCAAGTATAAAGGCTCCATCGCAGAGGGGCCAGGGCCACAGGCGGCCGCGAGTTCTCCTGAAGCTCAGGTGGAGGTGACGTGTGGGCTGGCAGGCTCCCAGGGGCCAGGCCAGTCCTGCGGTGCCCTGTCTGCCCTGGGACCTTCTGCTGGACGCCAGAACACCGAGGTAGCTGTGAGGGCAGCTGGCGGGCAGGCTCACATGACTGCACAGCACTGGCATGTCTTCTGCTTCGGGCCGCTTGCCTCTTCGGCCTCCAGAGGGGCAGGCGGCCTGGGCGTGCGGGCCGGCGCAGGGCGGGCGGTGGGCCCCTCCGCCTGAAGCAGGGGCTGGCACTCGGCGGGCTGCTCCGGAGCCGGGGTCTCTGCCAGGAGCAGGGTGGCGTCCCCGGAGGGTCCCCGGCCCTCCGCAGGTGTTTGGGGCCTTGCGGTTTCCTCCTCCAAGGAGCCCTCCTGCTTCTCCGGGGGCTGTGGGCCGTCCTCCTCAGCCGCCGGGGGAGCGCCCGCCTCGCTCGCCTCCTCCACCTGGCCTTCCCCTCCTGCCCCGGGCTCTCTCTGCTCTTCTAGACTCAGACCCTCCTCGACCCCCGGCGCCTTCTCTGCCTCCAGTGGCTCCTCTTCCTTCCGAGACCCCTCACTTCCGCGTCGCTCCGTCCCCAGCGGGCCTCCAGTCGCCCCTCGAGTTTCTCCGGCTCCTTTCCGCTCTGCTCCCAATGGCCCCTCAGCCTCCTCCTCCGCCCCTAGCTTTTCCTCACCTCTTTCCTTCTCTGCTCCCAAAGGCCCCTCAGCCTCCTCCTCCGCCCCTAGCTTTTCCTCACCTCTTTCCTTCTCTGCTCCCAAAGATCCCTCGCTTCCTTGTCGTTCTGCTCCCAGTGGCTCCTTCACCTCCTCCCCTGCCTCCAGCTCTCCCTCACCTCCTTTCTGCTCTCCTCCCGAGGGCTCCTCACCTCTTCCCCTCTCTGCCCTCAGAGGCCCCTCAGCTTCCTTTCTTTCTGCTGACAGTGGCTCCTCACCTCCTTCCCTGTCTGCGCCCGGCTCCTCCTCGCCTCCTCTCCCCTCCAGCTCCAAGGACTCCCATCTGCCTTTCCTCTCTCCCACTGGAGACGTCTCTGCTCTTTCCTGCTCTGCGCCTGCCTTTCTCTCACTGGCACCCACAGAGCCCTCTGCCCGGCTTGCCTCTGCCTCCCAGGTGTCCTCCCCTCGCCCCCCCTCCACCCCCGGTGGACCCTCAGCTCCCCCCTCCCGCCCCTCCACCACCAGCTCCTCCCACTCCTCGCTGAGGGTCACCCTCTCCACCCAGATGAAGGATGCCTCCTCTGCTCCACAGCCCCCCTGCCCGTTGCTGTCAGGGCTGCCCAGGGGAGCCCCTCCTCCCTCTTCAGAAGCCACTCCCTCTCCTCCCTCCTGGAGCCTGGCAGATTCCGGGCCCCTGGCCACCACCCTCGTGGCCTCTGACTCACTGCCCTCCGTGCCCCCCACCCCTTCCCAGACCACCTCCACAACATCCCTGTCCTCCTTCGCCCAGGACGGGCGCTCCGGGCAGCTGGCCTCCTGCCTGTCCGCGATAGCCTCCAGCACCATCACCTCCACCTTGGCCTCCAGCTCGGGGCCCGTGGCCCCCGTGGCACTGTCCTCCGTGGCCCTCAGCCCCTCCCACACCACCTCCACCATGCCCCCTCCTTTGGCCTGGCCTGCCCGGCCCTGGGACACCCCCTGCCCCTGACTCGCCTCCTGCTCTGGAGCGGGGCTGGGGCCACTGCAGGGCCCATTAGCTTCAGAGGAGGCTGCTGCGGCTGCGGGGAGTGGCCTCAGGGCGGGCGCAGCCCTCACTGCCTCATCTCCAGGCTCCAAGGGGGACTCTGGGGCTGTGCCCAGCAGGCCGGCTGGGAGGGAGGCTCTCTTGTCCAGGTCAGTGCAGCCTTGGGGAGTCAGGGGAGGAGAGAGGGGCGACAGGGTGAGATTCAGGCCACCCAGACTCAGGCCCTCCTCTTGGGATCCCCAGACCTAGGGGCACAAACACCCACCTGCAGGGCTCGCCTCCACCGGGGGCTGGGAGAGAGGACGGTGCCCCTGCAGGGATGGCAAAGAGGAAGTCAGGCAGCCCACATCTCCACCTGCAGCCCCACTATGTGCCAGGGCCCCTCTCCTGCTCCAACACCTCAATGGCTCCCCATTACCCTGAGCACCAAACCTCTACTGCGCCTCAGCCTTCCTTGCCTGTGTTATCGCCCTCTGCTCCCCCGAGCCATGCACACAGTAGGGGCTTAATCAGTCCTGTGTCCATGCAGCCAGTTCCGCTGCACTGGGGACCTACTCTGCCAGCCACTGAGGTTCCTGTGGCCAAGGGATGCCTGAAGCCTTTCACTGTTGAAACTTACATTCCAGCTGGGGAGGCGGGTGATAAACATCGACACTAGAAAATATATAATGTCACAGGCGAGAAGGGCTATGGAGGAAAAAAGGCAGGATGAGGGGCTAGGGCGTGCCTGGGAGGCGATGGGGTCCCTCCTCTAGAAATAAGGTGCAGGAGGCCCTCCTGGAGGAGGAGGTGACATTGAACAGAGACCTGAAGAATGAGAAGAGGCAGCCTGGATTCAAGAGGTGGGGGAAGGGCATTCCAGGCAGAAGGGACAGCAAGTGCAAACGCCCTGGGGCTTCAATGAACTGGACAAGTTCAAGGAAGAGAAAAGAGGGTCAGTGTGGCTGGAGTGGAGGGCACGAGAGGAAGATGGACTCGGGGACATGGTTCTCTGGTCTGATCTTCCTCTTCCCAGCCTTCAGGCCTTTGCACAGGCTGTTTCCCTTGCCTGGTTCCCACTCAGATTCAGCATAGATGTCACCGCCTCCAGGAAGCCTTCCCTGACTCCCCAACCTCATACAGGTTCTTCCTCTGTGCTCAGGGCTCCTCCTCACAGACCCTTGGTACCCCATCTCATCATCCAGACTGTGAGTGCCCCTGGGCCAGGAATCCTGCCTTGTGCAACTCTAGCTTATACCAAAAACCCGACAAGCGCTTCCCATGCCAATTAACAGGTTTCCTTTCCCTCTCTGCCCTGAGACAGGCACCTGGGAGCCCAGGTAATACAGCAGGGAGAGGTGGGGACTGTGGCAAACTCGCACCTCACTGGGGCCGGGCGCAGTGTTGCCAGATCTTTGGACTCCAAGGACAACCCGGAGAGCCAGATTTTAATGTCAAGTGTCCTGGTTTTCAAAAGCCTGCATGTTGTCAGGCATGTGGATTACATCTTAATCAAGGTGTTACCAAAACAAGACCCCAAAACACAAAGCCCACACGGGGCCTCAGATCATGCGAGCATCTCATGGCGACCATCTCCTCACTTTGGGGCCGAGTGCCATGAGCATCCTGCCCATGTTCCCACCACATGCCTGTTCCAAAGATGGGGGAACCGAGGCTTGGGCCAGGAGAGTGACTTGCCCAAGACCACAGAGCAAAGAAATCATGGAGGACCTGGTGGTTCTCTAAACTGCCCACGGAGAAGTCCTGCTTGGGGCCTGCTGGCCACGCCCCCTCCCGCCCTCCCTGCCCTCCTCACCTGTCTGCGCCAGGTGGGCCTGCCTGAGGGCTTGTGCTGGGCACCTGTGGACGCACTTTGCAGCAGCTGTAGCTGGGACTGGAGCCTGGGGAAGAGAGAGGGCTGCTGGGAGCCGGGCCCCAGGCCCCGTGGACCCCCCCGCCCCAGTCTCAATCTGCCACCCCCCAGAGTGGGCCTGGGGTCCTGGCCTAGCTAGGCTGGGGCAAAGCAGGCAGGCAGGGGCCCCACTCACGTGAACAAGCTGTCTTCCAGGTGTTGGATATGGGCCTGAGCCTGGCTCTCCGGCGACTGGGGGTCCGGCGAGGTGGGGTCCTCCGGCCGCTCTGGCCCCTCAGCCGCCCCATCCATTAGCCAGCGCTCCCGGAGAGACTTCCTCTGGGCACGGGAAGGGAGCATCGGTTGGCCATAGGGACCCCCCCTACCCCGCGTAGGGTCCCCTCCCCACCCCCAGACTGGGCAGATTTCTTATTACCCCACAACCACCCAGAGGGGACAGACATTTCTCCCTCGGGCTGGGAAACACGCCCTCATTGCCACCCAACACGGCCAGGTGAGACAGACACGCCATTACCATCCCATAGCTTTCCCAGGCTGAAAAGACAGCCGTCAACAGCCAGCCCTTCCAGGCTGGGACAGACAACCCCAGAGGTGAAACCAATGTCCCTGTGGGGCCTCCCCAAAAGCTGGACAAACTCCCCCACTGTCCCCGTACTCTCCCCGAAGGTGGAGCAAATGTCTCCTCACCACCTCCAGCCCTCTCCCAAGCTGGGAAGGACGCTTGCCCCAAAGCTGGGACCCATGCCCCCAGCCGTGCCTCCATAATGAGACAGAAGCTCCTGCGGTCCCCGAACCGACCCGCCACTGCCCTGCCCGAGCTGGCAGCGCCCCGCCCGCTGCACCTTGAGCCGCTCCACGCGGAGTTTCTCCTCCTCCAGCTCGCGGCGCGCCGAGCGGATCTCCTCCTGCAGCCGCCGCTTCTCCTGCGCACAGAGGGCCGGAGCTGCGCGCGGGCCGGGTGGGGCCGCCTCTCCCCCAACCCCGCCGGGCCCGCGGGGCTCCCGGGGCTCCCGGATCTGCGCGCCGGGCGGGGCCGGCGGGGAGGGGGCCGCGGAGGCGCTGACTCAGCAGCGGGGCGGGCGGGGCCGGCTGCGCCCGGGATGCTGCGCAGGCCTGGCTAGCGCAGACGGGGGTCTGTGGATGGGGTGGGAGGTGGGGCCTTGGAATGGGGATCTGGAGGGGGCACAGAGCTGGGGGGTCGGAGATGTGGAGTGAGGAGAGATGGGGTTCAGAGAGATGGGGGTCCAGGTATAGGGATCAAAAGGAGGGTACTAGTGAGATGGGGGTCTGGAAGGGAGGTGCAGTCGCGGGGGTGTAGAGTTGGGGTCCAGAGAGCTGGGGGTGCAGAGATGAAGGATCAGAGATGGGAGTTAGTGAGATGGAGGCTGAGAGAGATGGAGTAAAGATATGGGGGTCAGAAGGATGGGGGTTCCGGAGAGACTGGAGTGTAAAAATGAGGTGCAGAGAGGTGGGGTTCCAGAGATGGGGGTCAGAGAGGTGGGGGTGGGTTAGATGGGAGCCTGAGAGGTGGGGTCCAGACATGGGGTGTTTGGGAGACCGCAGTTCAAGAACGGGGCATTGGGTGATGCAGATACTGGGAGCGCGGGGTGCGCAGCCTCACCATTCTGGGGGTGGCAGTGACCAGACAGAGGAACTAGGGAGCCCATAGGCCTGAGGACTGAGGCGGGGCTGGAGCTAAGGTCCTGCATCCTGTGCCCTTCACGGCGTTAGGCCAGCTCCCCAGAATGGGAGGGAGGCAGGAAGCAAAGCGGCCCGGGGCAGGGCTGGGGCGCCCAGGGCACCGGGCAGAGGGCGTCACTTACGGCGATGACCTCTAGCCGCTGCCGGTAGAGGGAGCTCTCGGCCATGGGCCTGTGGGGAGAGGGCAGGAGCTGCAGTGGGGTCCTCTGGGGCCCCACCCCACAGCAGGCCCACCCCTTGAACGCCCCTCTCTGAGCCAAGATCCCTGAGCTGCTTGGAAACCAAACAAAGCCCAGCATTTTCCTCTATTTCCCCGGCGCCTGGGAGTGGTCGGGGCAGAGGGCAGGGTCCTGTGAGGAGGAGAGAGCAGAGACCGCACAGGTTGAGCTAGAGCCCTTCCCAGCCCTGACACGGCCTCTCTGAGCCTCAGTTTCCCCATCTGTAACATGGGCGGGGATCGCTTGCCTTTCAACTTGCAGGGAAGTACCCATACAGGAAAAACGCAGGACATAGTGTCCCCCCAAACAGGAGCACAGTTTATTATTAATAGCACCTCTAGCAATTCCCAGGATCAATAATGTTTATGGTTAACCGTAATAACCATTCCCATCTGTCCTACAGAAACTCTCGAATCCTGCCAGGCCCCTAATACGCTGTGTGTCTCTTTCCAATTCCACACCCTCTCTGGACCTCGCCTCCTAGCCAGGATCCCTTAAGCGCTAGAGAGTGAGAGAGTCCGGGAAGAGAAGTGTCCACCTCACCACGGACACATGCCATTGCCATGGTAACTCAGGAGCTGCCTTCTCCACCTGCCAAACCCCCTCCTTGAGGGCAAGGGTCACCAGGTCACCAGGTCACCAGCTGCCTAGCGCTGGACCTTGAGGGGGAGGAGAGGGGGAGGAGTTTGGCAGTTTAAAATTTAACCTGAGTTCCCCCGTCATTGTCCTTGCAGCATCCCAGGACCCCCCCTGCCCAGCCTATAAGGCTGCCCCCGCCCCTCGGGGCTCCCATGGAAGCTGGAGGCTGACTGTGGTCCCGCAGGGCACTTAGGGGACAGTGGTCGTCACATCAACCTGCCATCACTGACGCGTGCTGAGCACCATCTGCGCGCTGGGCTTCCCAGGCCAGCGTCTGGAAGGGCGGGTCTCTCCGCCTGGGTCCTGACCCCTCGCCCTGGGCGGGCGGGCACAGAGCGGGCCCTCACGCACTTATTCACTCGAGCACTAACCCTGCCGGCGAGCAGGAGCCTGTGGCCAGGCCCTGGCGGGGCCTCCGGGCTCGTCCCAGGCCGCGCGGAAGGCAGGGAGCCAGCGCGTCTTTAGCGCTGACTATATATAGCGTCCTAAGTGCCCGGGGCCTTCCGCCGGCTCCCGCAGCCGCCGCCGCCCCGATCTTGAGATGCGGCCGTCCATCTCTGCTGAGTTGACATTCCAGCTGAGAACAAACTCAGCCAGCCGTGAGCCTCAGCGCGCACCGAGGCGGGACGCCGGCAAACGCTTCACTTATCCTAACTCGCTTCCTCCTCGCAGCGATCCTGGGAGGCCCGCAGTGCTACTGTCCCCATTTTACGCATGGGGAAACTGAGGCTCTGAGAAATGGCGAAAGGACTCCTCTGGGGTCACCGAGTCACGATTGGAACTCAAGGCTCTCAGAACACTGGGGAGGAGGGGGGTCCAGGCACCCTCGTCTTGGCAGCCAGGGGGTCCCTGGTTTCAGCTGGGGCAGGGGTTGAGTCCTGCTCCGCAGGGTATCCCGTAGGAAGCCCGGATCCCCTGCTAACAGGGTGACCCCGGGGGAGGGCCAGAGCCCCCCTCTTCCTTTCCCCCCCAAGATGCAATCTCCCTGCCTCTTCCTTCTGGGGGGGATCAGGTTCCCGTTGCTAGGCAACCAGGTTTGTAGTTGGTGAATAATGCAACAGGGGACCCAAAAGAGTGAGGAACTGAATTGGGGTCCCTAAGGGGGGGGCCCTTCCCAAAACTCTTCACGGACCTCTCAGGCCTCCAGCCACCCTCTCACCCCAAAAGGCCCTCACTCCTGGCTCGAATGTGACACTGCTCCGCACACCCTACTCGACACTGCTTATCTCTATCTGCGCAGGAGCTGCACTCGCCGCTGTGGTTCATGGCCGCCGCTGGGAGCAGCTGGTGCCATCTTGAGAAGCAGGCGACCCTTTCAATTGTGCCCTCAAATGTCTCAATTTGGGAGCTGTGACCTTTTCCTGTTGGATGGCAAGCATTTCCTCCTGCCCTGGACACGGGTGGGGGGTCACCCTCAAGGCAGAGTGTGGGAGCGAGGGACCCTGCCATTCCCTACCCCACCCCCAGGCTGGACTTCAGGCTTGAAGCCTGCCAGTGGAAAACCCACAAAAAGGAAGGAGGTGGGGGCCCCCATCTTCCACCAGCCTCCCTGGGGAGGGGGGCATTGAAGGGCCTCTGGGGTCGGCTGCTGGCCTCTGTCCACTCCCCCAGTCCCCTCAGGAGAGGCCCACTGGGGCTTTCACCCTGTGGAAAGGCCAACGTCCCCCATGAGCCCCTCCCAGGCCCTGCCCACCGGCCCCCCTGACGCTGGACACTTACATGGGTGTGGCCGGAGACCACACCTGGCTTTGCAGGGCCATCGCTGCCCAGAAGCCCACGATCTGGTCTCCAGCTTCAGGACCCACCACCTGCCCTCTGAAGGTGCCCTGGAGGCTGTGACTTGGCTGGAGGGAGGGGGGGCTGCGGGGCAGGCACTGGGAGAGCTGGTCCAGCTGGTTTGGGCTGGGAGGCGGGAGGCGCACGGCCGCCGGCCGAGGGGGTTGAAGGTTGGCGGGCAGTTCTGGGGAGGTCCTATCAGCTGTCCTGATAAATTATTTACCAGCCCCTGGCCTCCTTGCGCACTTGGCTGCCTCCCACAAACAGGCTCTCACACGCGTGGTCGGGCATGTGGGCGAGAGTGGGGCCAGCCCCCTCCAGAGAAGGGCACCCCAGACACCTCAAGTCCAGCTGCTTAGCAAGGGTCACCCACATCCCAGCATCATTGCACATTACACATACGGGACGACTGCCCTCCCTTCTCGGACCCTGGCTCTGAGGCTCGAGGATTCTGGAGAACAGAGGCTGAGCACCATGGCAACTGGGAAGCCTGGCCTCTGGATAACTGGGGGCAACTTGCCCCAGGTTTCTGGGCCTCAGTTTCCCCTTTTGTGAAATGGGAAAATGCCCACCTAAAGCCTCCCGCCCTCTTCCAGATCCTGGTCAGGGCATGTGGGGCCCCAGAGCTCCCTCCCCAAACCGTCCTGAGCTCACAGACAAGGCCCGCGTGGCCTCCTGAGCGTGGATTCTGCCGCTAGGGAGGATGGGCCAAGGGCAGCTGCAGGCAGGAGGGTGAGGAAGGAGCTTGGCCATGTGGGCCGGGGTCCCTGGGGGTGTGCTCGAGGCTCCTCGCTGTGCAGGACCTAGTTGGGGGTGGGAAGGAAAAGGCCTGCGCTAAGGGCCAGGGTTTACCTGTGTCCCACATTCGAGGACAAGCTCCTAGGGATTCAAAACATTTATAATTGAACCTGGCCGTCTAGGTCGTTCTGCCGTGATAGGAAGAGAGAACATATTTTTCCATTAGTTTTCAATTGTAGTAAAATACACATAACAGAATTTACCATTAGTGAGTGGTATTTAGTACATTCACAACGTGGTACAACCATCACCACTATCTAATTCCAGAACATTCTCATCACTCCAAAAGGAAATTCCATACCCGTTAAGCAGTCACTCTCCATTCCATCTCCCCCCAGGCCCTGGCAACTATCAATCTGCTTCTGTCTCTAAAGATTTACCTATTTTTTTTCTCTCTCTCTTTTTTCTTTTGCTGAGGAAGATTTGCCCTGAGCTAACATCCATGCCAATCTTCCTGTTTTGTATGTGGGTCACTGCCACAGCATGGCAGCTGATGAGTGTGTAGGTCCATGCCCAGGAACTGAGCCCAGGCTGCTGAAGTGGAGTGTGCTGAACTCACCCCCAGGCCATAGTTAGACTGACCACTATAGATTGACCTACTCCGGCCATTTCATATCAGTGGAGCCACAACATGTGGCCTTTGTCTCTCGCATCTTTCACTCAGCATAACTTCTGTGCAGTCCATCCACGGTGTAGCATGAATCAGAGCTTCATTCCTTTTTACGGCTGAATACTATTCCATTGTACGGATGGACCACTTTGTGTTTATCTGTTCATCCGTTGATGGAAATTTGGGTTGTTTCCACCTTTTGGAGAAGAGAATATATTTTATTTAATTGCTTGTCATTTGACTTTATAACTGTTAAATACTTAGATGCTCTCATCCTGGGCTCTACACCAAGGCAAGGTCGTTATGTTTATAATCGTGTCTGTCTCTCAAACTCAGCTGCAACCTCCAAGTCACGTTGGTTTCTCTGTTCCCAGCATGGGCGTAGGCATCTAGTAAGGATCGTCAACTAATGATTCCTAAGTACCTGTCATGTGTCACGCACTGTTCTAGGCATGGGGGAGTTGGGTATAGAGGTAGGTGTGACAGACAGAAAATGTTGGAATGCAGCTCGCTTTCTGGCCCCAGGGGGAGACAAATGATATACAACAAAGAAATAAAGGAGACTGGTGGAAATTCACGTAGTGGGTGAGTTACAGAAAATAACAGGGTTATGGAGGAGGGCTGGGAGGGACACTGCCTGGGTGATCAGAGGCCACTTCCCTGAAGAAGTGATGTTTGAGCCACAACCTGAACAGCAGAAACCAGCCTGTGCTGAGTCATTCCCAGCAGAATGAAGGCAGTGCAAAGGCCCTGAGGTGGGAATGCAGTTGGGGGTTTGCAGGAAGCAGGAGGCTGTAACAGAGGAGTGATAGAGGGAGAGAGTGTCTGAAGAGGAGGTCTGAGAAGTGGGCAGGGCCTTCTGGGCCAGGTGGGGAGTTTGGCTTTTTCTTCTAAGTTTGGTGGGTAGCCCTTGGAGGGTGGCAGAGTGGCTGGGATGAGGGTGGAGACAAGTGGACGAATCCAGAATACGTTTCGGAGGCAAAGCCAACGGATCCAAGAGCAATTCAATTTCCTGGTGGATTGGAGAGGCGCTGAGGGAGAGAAACTGAGGCTGACTCCCAGGTCTGGGGCATGAGAAACAGAATGGGCGAATGGCACGTACATACATACAAGACTGAACTGCGAGTTCCGTTTTGGAGGTGTCCAGGTTGACGTGTCTATTAGACGGGAGCCTGTCGGATATGAGCCCAGAACCCAGGGGAGAAGTCAGAGTGGGGATGCACGCTTGGGAGACACCGCACAGAGACGGCGTTTAGAGTGTGAGACTGGAATTCATCAGGGTGTTCTGGTACTGAGTCATTGACGAGAACTTAAGAAAGAGTCGATTTACAAAGGTGTGAGGAGCCAGTGGAGGCACAGCGCACCCCCGGGGTTAGCACCCGGGGGAACTGATAAAGGGGAGAGACCACTCTTTCCACAAGTATAGTTTTAATCCTCACCACCTCCCAAGGGACTGGGTTCTGCGACCCCCATTTCACAGACAAGGACACGGAGCCTTGGAGAAGGCGGGGCCTGGCTCAGGTTAGGAGTGGGATCGGACCCAGGTGGGCCTGATTCCAATTAGGCTAATGGAGTCAGAGGGAGGAGGGAGGTCAGATGGCCAGAGGGAGGAGGGCAGCAGCTTGAGACCGGGCTCCAGGAGAGAGGAGAATGTGAGGGGGTAAGGGGAGGGGGTCTCCAGGGGTGGCAGAGAGTTGGGTGAAGGAGTGATCAGATAGTTGGATTATGGGGGCTCCCCACTTTCTCTAGATAACTCCCGGGAACCCCATATGGTGGGAGAGGGGCGGGAGAGTAGATTTGCAGCGAGCCTGGGAGTGGAAGATGTCCGCGGGGGTGGGTGGCCGGCGTGGGGGCGTGGATCCTGCCCTTGCACGCGCGCCCTGGCCCCAGCTCCAGGGAGCCGCTCTCCCCAGGCCGAAATTCCTTTCCGGGCCTTCCCGGCTGCCGGGGCTCAAGGTGACCGCCTTTCAGCCGCAGCCGCTCGGCCGGCCCTGGGCTCGCTGCGGCCGTCCCTCCCTCTTCCCTGAAGCGGGAGCGAGTTTGGCCGCAGACGCCTCGCAGACATTTCCCGCAGGGCTGGGGGAGGCCGCCTCCAGGCTTGGCGCGGGCCCGGCCGTCCCGCTGGGAGCCCCGCCGAGCCCAGGCGCAGAGAGGGAGACTAAGGCGGCCCCTGGCTCCCCCTCCAGCCAGAGCTGTGCGCGGCAGGGGTGGGACGTGTAGGGGACAGCCCAGAGGCCCGGGGCGTCGCTACCCGCCGGCTGGGCGGGGCTGGCAAGGCCTCGGAAAGATGGCTTCGGGGGACATCCCCACCAGAGGGCCAGCCCGGCGCGCAGCTGGGACCAAGCCTCCAGGCAATGCCGGGGGCGTGGGGCCGAAAAGGTACCCAGGTGGCGCCCAGTGAGTGGACACGGCACCCAGACTGGCCCCCCAGGTAGCTGGCCGGGTCTAGGGAAGCGCTCTTCCAAGAAGTCTGGTGCCCTGAGCTGACCTGGGGCGCGCCAGTGGCCGAAATCCGGTGCCTCGCCTGGGCGCCCCCGCCCCGAGGGCGGGGCCAGGGCGGGGCCGGAGTCCTCCCGGCAGGTGCAGGGGGCGGTGCCCGGCCCTGCCCCCGGGGGTTGTTCTTGGAGGCCAGAGGCGGGTCAGAGAAGCGGCCGGTGCAGGCGACGCCCTGGAACCCGCGGGCGGTGACTGCGGCCACAGGTGCCGCGCAGAGCACCGTGTCCCAGCTCTGGGCATCAGAACTCCGGCGCTGGGAACTAAGGCTTCCGAGCTGCTCCCAACCCTGGACCCCAAGGCCCCGAGCCGGAGAGCGGAGCCCTGGGGTCGTCTGAAGCTCGGGGCCTCGAGCCCCCCGGGTCTGACAGCGAAGTCCCAGGGCCTGCCGCAGAGCGAGACGCCGAGGTCCCCAGGCCGGGCGGCGAAATCTCTGCGCCCTCCGCAGAGCAGGGCGCGGAAACCCCTGAGCGAGAGAGCGAAGTCCTTGGGCCATCAGCGGGGCAGGACGCGGCGCGCCCCGGGCCGGCCGCCGCTGGAGGCGTGGAGAGGCCTGGGCCAGGCAGCCGCGACCCCCGGCCGTCTGAAGCCCGAAGCGCCGCGATCCTGGAGCGGTGTCCCCTTCAGGGTCCCGAGACCTCCTCCTCAGAGTCAGACTCGGAAGCCCATCAGCATTTTCCATTGCGCCCCGAGATCCCCCAACAGTCCTCAGAGGAGCCGCTCATGGAGCCGCTCATGGAGACGCCCATCGAGCGCGAAATCCGCCGCAGCTGCGAACGCGAGGAGAGTCTGCGCCGGAGCCGAGGCCTGAGCCCCGGCCGTGCGCGCCGCGAACTCGTGGAGCTGCGCGTGCGGCCGGTGCTCAGCCTGCCGGGCCCCGGCCCCGCGCTTCCGCGCGCCGTGGAGCGCGCGCGGGCGGGCGCGCAGATGCAGCGGGACATCGAGCGGGAGGCTCACCGGCAGGCGGCGCTGGCGCTCCCCCCGGGCCCGGAGCCGCGCGCCCGGCAGCCGCCGCCGCCGCCGCTGGGCGAGCTCAAGCGCTTCTTCGAGGCCGCCGGCGGCGGCGGCTCCTCGCCAGCGGCGGAGGGCGGCGCGGGCCTGCAGCAGCTGCCGGAGGCCGGAAGCCGGCCGCACTCGGCGGCGCAGGGCCGGTGCCCGGTGCTGGCCCGCGCGCCCTCGCCCCTCGCGCCGTCCCTGCTGGAGCAGGAGGTGCGCGAGGTGCAGGAGCGCGAGCGAGAGCTGCAGCGCCAGCGGCTCAGCGTCTACGGCACCGCCGAGTTCCGGGACCCGGCGCCCAGCCTCACAGGTAAGTCACGGGCGGCCCGGCGCCCGGGACCCCGGGGCTCCAGCCACCCTCACCGACTACCCGACTCCAGTGGCCCCTTTTCCGGCGCTCTGATTCTCAGGGTACGCCCTCTTGGCTCCCACCCCTTCTCGACTCTCCGTTCCTGCCCATCCCTTCGGGGCTGCCCGTCCCTGTGCTCCACCCCCGACTCGGAGTGGTCGACTCTCCGATCCACCCCCACCCAGGCTCATGGTGGGGAGGGAGGAGGACTCCGGACGTCTTTGTCGGGTTCTAGGGCACCCTCCCCGGGTTCTGGCGCACCTGGATCCCCTCTCTGAACTTTCTGGTTCCTACCTCCCCGCTCTGGGCTCACCTCCCTCCCCCCTCGGAATGGAGGCCTCCATGAGGAGGAGGGGGGGTGGACGTCTGTGTGTGTTTAAGGGGCGCGGCCGGCCTCCTTGTCCCGGCCTCCTCCAGCTGGTGAGAGGAGGGGCAGCTGGCTGAGCGCGCCTTCCCCGCAGCGAGCAGGGGTGATGGAAAGCTGGCGGTGATCTGGCCTCCGCGCAGAAAGGCCTCGGAGAACGGCCTGGAGCAGGTGGGAGCCCCTTTCCCCTCGTGCCTCAGGCTCTTGTCGCTCCGCCCCCCGCCCCCCAACGCCGGGCGCCAGAATGCTGGGCTGGGGGAGGAGCCCCTGGGAGGTCACTCTGGGCTAGGACACGAAGCAACGGGCGCAGACCAGTGACGAAGAGGCGATGGTCTTGGGGCCCAAACTGCCCCTGCTCCTTGGTGTCACCCCGGTGCGCGGGTCCCTGAGGCCGGCCTTCCGTCTGGCCCCCTCTCCCCAGGAGGAGCGGAAGCCTTGAGGTTCGAGCCGGCTCGGACCCCCGGCCGGACGGAGCATGGCCGTTAGAGGGCCCGGGCAGGGGCGCCCGGGAGTGCCCTCGGGATGGGCCGAAGGCCTGGAGGGAGGGGCCAGCGGTCTGCGCCGGCGAAGATGACACGGACCAGCCCATCCTTGAACTAGACTTTGTGAAACTGACCAGTCTCGTCTCTAAAACTGTCACTCCCCCTGGGACACACCACCGCCACAATCCGGCCGGAGAGACTGTCCAGCCCTTCACCTGACCGTAAGGCAAACCAGCCCCTCCCGCCGGCCCTGACCGTCGGAGGCCGGGGTCACGGCCTCGCTACCCCTACTCCCCAATAAAGCCCCTTGTTTCTGGGCAGCGCGGGCTGTTTTCTTCCGTGTCCTTTTCGTCGGGGGCGGGGGCGGCGCAGTCAGGCTCGCGGAAGGCGCAGGGCGCCGGCCAGCGCGCGGAATGCGGAACGCGCCCTGGGCGCGCGGTCCCGGGGCTGCAGCTCCCTGGCCCGGCCTGGCCCCTGGCGCCCCCTGGCGGCGCTGGCGCGAGCTGCGGCGTCCGGACCGGCCCCCCCGCGAAGTCGTCGACATTTCTGGGCGCTGGCGGGACGGAGGGGACAAGGGGTGGTTCCTGCCCTGGGGACGTAAACAAGAGCTACCAGGAAGCGGGTGGGGAGGCTGCAGGCTGCATCGTAGGGCACGCTGGGCCCTTTACCACCTGCCCCGCGGGCAAGACCCTCCCGGTCTCCGGCCGCAGGCGCTCCTTAGAGACGGAGCCGGAAGGCATGGCTGTCTCCAGGGCCTGGGGGGTTCCTGTCGGCGGTGCCACCGAGGAGTGCGCCCGGTGGTCAGGAGCTTCTGCTTTGCAAAAGCAGCTGGAAAACCAGCCTTGAAAAGAGAAATCTACTGAACTTTAGTTTATTGTGACTATTGAGAAAACTTTTAAAATCGGGGGTGGGGGGGGTGGGCAGGAGGGGGCAGCAAGCAACACCCGTTTGCCATAGGGCTGTGGCTGTCAACTGGCAAGCCCTCCTGAATTTCTCTCTGTCCCAAGACAAGGGGTTCAAGGCCCTCCTGGATGGGATTCAAGAGGGTCTGTGAACACCCCAAGCTGAAAAAGCGTGTCTGTGCAGTTATGGTCTGCGGTTCGGGTGCACCAGCTTCTTAGAGGTGCACAGAGACCCAGAAAAGGCCGAGACCCAGGAAGGTTTTAGAATCACCGTTAAACTCCTCCATTTGTCCAACTCAGTATGCCCGGGCTCCAGCAACAGGCTCCACCCTTCGTGGGGACAACAAATGGCTAAGGAAGGATGAAAGAATGCTCACAACAGTATTGCGGACCAAGGACCCAACCCCTGACCCCATCAGCCACACACTGACCACGTGCTTGGCTGCGACCCCGGGTGGTCTGCAGAGAAGGCAGGAAAGAGCTAGGGCTGCCCAGGTGGGAAACGGAAACGCCCAGAGCCTGGTGGTAATTCCCAGCAGGGGAGCTGAGAACTAAGGACTAGAGTTGACAGGAGTTTGTGAGGGTAGGCCTGGATTCTCGAACTTTCCTACAAATTAAAATCACCTGAGGCACCCTTATGCCAAGTAAGTCAGAATCCGACAGGGGTCTGGCATCAATACTTTGTAAAGCTCCCCAGGGGCCGGCCCGGTGGCGCAGCGGTTAGGTGCGCACGTTCCGATTCTTGGCGGCCTGGGGTTCACGGGTTCGGATCCTGGGTGCAGACATGGCACCGCTTGGCAAGCCATGCTGTGGTAGGCATCCCACATATAAAGTAGAGGAAGATGGGCACAGATGTTAGCTCAGGGCCAGTCTTCTTCAGCAAAAAGAGGAGGATTGGCAGCAGATGTTAGCTCAGGGCTAATCTTCCTAAAAAAAAAAAGCTCCTCAGGTGCTTGGGACTGGGAGCCAGGTTTGAGGACCCAGATGGAGGCTCGGCCAGCAGTTCTCCCTGCAGCAGCAGCGCTTGGGAGCGTGTTGGAAACACGCATTCTTGGGCTCATCCCAGACTTCAGGATCAAACCCTCCACGTGATTCTGAGGCACGCTAAAGTTGGAGACTCACGAGTAGTAGACAGTTTCTGAGCAACAGGACCCAGGAAATCAAGCCTGTTTCCTTCTTCTCTCAGTAGGGTCACCACCCACAGGAAACTTTTAGTCTTAAGTGGCCTGTGAATTTGTCTTAAGGGAGACAGTCTGAAGCTGCGTGTGGCTCATTGGAATTGAAATGCACGGGAAGTGTAAAAGGCACGAGAGATTTCAAAGACCAGCACCCCCCCAAATGCAAAATGTTAATTTCTTACATTGATCATATATTGAAATAATATTTTGGATATACTGAGTTGAATAAAAGTATCACTAAAATCAATCTGACCTTATTTCGAATGGGGTTACTGGAAAGTTTGAAATTACACATGACTCGCATTTGTGGCTCCATTTAAATTTCTGCAGGACTAGGCTACTGTTAAGCATCTCATAGCGGGTGTGTGTGTGGGGACTCACAGGGGCTACCTCTAATCAGAATTAGGGCGCTTCAGCATCCCTTGGAGGCACTCCGACCTGGCTGTGGACTAACTCACCCGTGACGCAGTCAGAGATTGTCACCAGAGGCCCCTCCCCCCTAAGGGTTTGCTGTCCACTCCCGATTGATGACACTCCTACGTGCCGGGGACTACCAGGTAAGCGAGTGCTTTGCCAGAAAGCATAGAGTCAGGCTTCTAGGTCTCTCCTCCGACGCTGAAAATGCTGGGGGGGAACCAAAAGGCACCCCTTGGGTTAAAGGGGATGACACCCGGGTCAGGAAGGACACCCTTCCCGTCGCAACGGACCAGCTGCACTCAGAAGGACCCAGGCGGGCCCAGGCCCCGCCACCTGCTCGCTGCAGCGCGGGGCAGGTGGGTGCACCTCCCTCAACCCCGGTCTCCTCTCCAGTCCAAGGCTGCGGTGAGGCCCAGCGATCCAAAGTTGGAGTGCTCCCCCACCGCGCCTGCGGCCCGCCCCTGCCCACTCCACCACTCCAAAGCTGTAAAAAGATCTGACCTCCGCCCCAAGGAAACTGATCTCAGACCCTTTCCTGAAGCACGCCGGGAAATGTAGTCTTTTACGGTACAAAGAAATCATTTCCGGGTTAATACATGAGCGTGGGCGTGGCTCCGAGGAGGGGGGGGTCCCTTCCCCCAGTGGGCGTTGAATTTCCCGGCTCCCCGAAACCCGCGGTTTGCTGGGTTCCGGTTGTTGACAGGAGCCGCTACTTCCCTTTTTGCTTCATGTGCGCCTCTGCGCATGCCCTGAGCTCCCGTCCGCCTGTGGGCGGGCTAGGTTTTGTAGCCAAAGACTACATTTCCCAGAAGGCCGCGCGAGTGGGCGGGGCCTCCCCGCCCCCAGGGGAGGGGCGCGGCGCTCCGAGCGGACGCGGAGACTGTGACCTCTTTCTTTATTTAACACAAAACTGGTGAGTCGGCGCGCAGGGCCCCCGGCCCGACCGGCCCTGGAGCGCACCGCCCAGCTCGGCCCGGCCCAGCTCAGCCCGGCCCGGGGAAGGCGAGGCCGAGCTGCACCAGCAGAGCGAGGGAGGGCCCCCGCCCCTCTCCAGGAGTTTGCAGCTGTCAGGCGCCAGCTTTCCCCGCTCGCTCTCCGGGTTCAAGGCCCCTGCGCGGCCCACGCCGCGGGCCCGGCTGCTCTCGGGGGCCGTGCCGGGCCCGCCTGGCCCGTGAGCATCTGCACCAGCAGGTCGGTGGCCAGCGTGTGCGACGGTTCCTCGAAGCCGATGGTCAGCAGCTGCTGGTAGTCCCCAAGCGGCTGCGGGCACAAGATCCTGGGGCCGGGGACAGACAGGCCGGGCCGTGAGCGCCCCCTGCTTCTCGGGAGCCCCTCCCCTCGAGTGAGAAGCTGTGGCTCAAAGAGGCTTTGTTTCAGCTGGGGGTGGGAAAAACCCTGAGGGAAAGTGGTTTCCTTGTTGATGAGAAACCTAGAGGGTAATGGCTCTGGGAGGCTGAACAACTCTTGCCCTGACCTGGTCAGCCATTCAGCTAGCTGTGTGTCCTTGGGCAGGTAACTTAACCTCTCTGAGCACCTGTTTCTTTCTTTGTAAAATGGGGCTGGGAGTATAGACCCTAATGGATTGTTACATGAGTCTGCATAAAGCACTTTCAGGGCACAATAAAATGCTATCGTTATTACCAAGGGAAACAGTGTTGGGGAGGTAGATGCTCTTTGGTGGGGTTCTGGCCCTCCCTCCAGAGCCCAAGCCCCCCTTGCCCCGGCCCTAGCTCCTACCATGAATACAGGTCATCCTCGGCGGGCTCGAGCGGCACCCATCGGCCAATGGACCACAGCTTCTGGATCTGGGGGCACGAATTGGCCGGACTTGAGCCTGTGTCTTCCCAGGTGTCCCGATAGCACAGGAAGTAGCTGGGAGGGGGAGGGACAGCGATGAAGAGCAAGCAGTTTCCGAGGGCTTTAATTTTGGAGGGGAGCTGGAAACTCATCAGAAGTTGCCCTCAGGGTCTCAGGTAGGGATGTGACCCAACACTGAGGACTTTCTCTAACTGCCAGCCTACTTTTAAGATGAGGACTTTTATTTTGATGGAAGGATGAATTTTTTTTTAAAGATGAGGATGGCCTTTCAAAGGTCCTTGGTTTCCTGCTTGCCGTTCCATGCTTTGCTGGTGGCGGTGGTTCAGAGGCCCATACTGACATTCTGCATAGAGAGGGGAGGACTTAGATTCCGGTAAGGGGACTCACTAATCCACGTAGGAGTCTTGCCCCTGGACGCTGGGCTCAGGGGTGGTTTCCAGGTTCCAGCGCATCTTCTTATACAGGTATCTGGGGAAGCGGCTGGCAGTGTAGGCGGCTGGGGCACAGTATCTGAAGATGGACACCTCGTGGGAAGGGCTGATGGCAAACCTTCCGCAGAAGAAACAAGAGATGCTGGCGGGAGATGGGAGAGGGGTGATGAGGGTGGACCCGGACTCCGGCTCCCAGCCCAGTCTCCTCCCTTTTACCTCAGGGGGTCAGTCTCCTCCAGGCCCACGAACCCAAAGGAAGCGTACATGAGGACCACCTGTTCCAGGCGAAGGGTCAGCTGTTGGGAGATCTCCAACAGCTGCAAAGAGGCACATAATGAGACGAGTTGGCCTGCCAGGAGCACCCCGTCCCCACCCCCAGCCAGGCGCCAGGTCCGAGGGATGGAGATGGGGGCCTGGGGTCTAGGAAATCGGCTGCACGCACCCCCTTGCGGAGCAGCTCCTGCAGGGCTCCATAGATGGGGGGCACGCTGCGTGCGGCCGCCTCTAGGTACAGGAAGTAGGGCTCACATATGTGCAGGAAGGTGGGCATGGCCTTCGCCAGCTGGTCCTTCTGCACCCGGTCTCTGCTGAAGGGAGAACGGGGCCTTTGCCTGGGGTCCCCCCGCATTACAAGACCCCTTCGTGCCAGGCCTTTGTCAGAGCATCTTCTAGACCACCTGCATCACTGTCATTTGGGACACGTTAAAATGCTGCCACCTGTGTCCCACGATGGCCTTTGACTCAGACCTCCACGCAGGGTGGAGCCCAGGCATCTCGGGTTTCCACAGCCCCCCAGGGGATCCCTCCCAATGGACACTGGAACGTGGGACTCAGTCTCTCCCCTTGCCTGGCCTGGGAATCACATTATCCATTAGGATCTCAAACTGGTGGCCCACGGGCCAAGTCTGGCTCAGACAGCTTTCGTTTAGCTCACCCAGGGTTCAAAACCTCAGCCAAGCAATTCAAGACTGGGAGGAAAGTCCTAGGGATGTGGCAACCCCGGGAGCCCACATAACCACAGGTGCTCCCTGACCCCAAATTCCACACAGTCCTTACCACTCTTCCAAATTGGATTCTTAATCAGCTAGCTTCATTTGCTGTCTGCAGCTCCTAATGCTTTTGAGTTTGCAACCCCAGGGTGTGCCGCCTAGCCTGTCACCCTCTCCTCTGTCTCCCTGTCCGTGGGGACCTAGGACCCCAGCCTGCATCACCTGTAGAGCAAGTAGCTCTGGAAATCGTCCGCCTTCTTGAGCAGGTAGCGCAGCTGTTCGGTGATGGGGCTGAACATGGTGTCTAAGGGCAGGCGAGGAGGTGGGTGCCCGGGGCCTGGGGCCAGAGGCTCGGGGTAGGGCATGGAAGTAGAGGCCTCGGGCAGCTGCCCCTGGACGTCCTGGTCCTGGGGCTCCGCCTCGGGTGGGTCCCCAGGTCGGCCAGGGGGCGTGGACCACGAGAGATCTCCGCAGGGCTGTGCCCCAGATTCCAAGTCGTCAGGGGACTGCGTCTCCCCGGGGCCCGGGGGCAGCGGTCCCACGAACCACTGCTCCGTAGCCATTGGTAGGCGGGGACCAGAGCTCTCTTAAGCCTCCGCCGCTCGCGTCGGCGCGGGTTCGACCCCGCCCCGGGAACGTCGGACTCTCCTGGGCTGGGAGCGCGGCCCCCTCCAGCTCGCCTCTGCCTCGACCTCTCTGCCGGCCGTCGCGCCGCACGGAGCGAGTTCGCGTCGTTTGAATTTCAACACGCGGCGGGGGTGGGGGACCGCCGCTCCGGTCCGCGCTGCGCGCCGCGGGGCCCTGTGCACACGCGCGCTCCCGGAACCTGGCGAGAGGGCCGCGTCCCAGCGCGGCGACCTGGGCCGGCGCTGGCGCGGCCCTGTCCTCGGGGTGCGGCCCGGGCGCCGGCGCCTTTCTCTCTCCCAGGCGGTTTGCTAGGGAGGAGGGGTCTCCACCGCGCATACAAACCCGGGGGCATAGGTCTAGAAAGGGAGGACCCCCGGGCCCCGGAATCAGTGTATTTTCTAAAAACCTCTAACGGAGTTGAGAAACTGCCTTAGAACTTAGTAGGCACTTGTGATGTAATAGCTGTTCCTACTACCACTAATAAAAATCTTGGAAAAATTTCCCATCCCATGATCTCATCTGATGGTCCAATCCCTTCTGTTCCTTTTATGGAGAGGACCTGAGGCCTGGAGACCCGACCACGGCACAGAACAGACCCCTGCCCCCAACAGAGGTAGACAGGATTCTTTGTAGCCTATGTAGTTATGTAGCCAAATAGGTTAATTATGCTTAAAGACTCTGGGTAAAGAATTCAGACAGGTGTCAGACCCCGCCCTGTGTGACCCTGAGCAAGCATCTTTGCTGTTCTGAGCGTTGCCTCGTCTGTAATGTGGGTTTTGGTGAGCTCTCAGCCTCATATGAGGCAGCGGAGAGAACAACCAAGAAAATGCTTGTAACGCCCAGAGTTAACAGCTAGTCACTCCACAAACATTTGAGCACCTACTGTGTGCCTGGGCACTGTTCTGGGCATGGGAGAATGACCGCTCCAAGCAAATACCCCTGCCTTCCTGGAATGGCCGCCAGGCAGCCCCATCACTGGCCTGTCTCCCTCCTCAGGCCATTCAGTCCTGGCCCCACACTCTCCCTCGAGGCTGATGTGGGTCTTCAATGCCCCTCCCCTCATTCATAAAATGGACTCCGTGGCACTTTTTTCTTTTCTTTTTTTTAAAACTTTATTTAAAAAACTTTCGGTGCAATATTAAAAAGCAATACAGCCAGCTGGAGCGACAACCAACAGAAAGAAAGAGAAAGGGTAGGTTAGGGCCAGGGACCCCACCCCAGCCACTCCCAGGGGGCTGGAGGCCAGGGGCAGACTGGGGAGGGGTATGGGTGGTGGGGGAGGGAGGAAAGACCCTCACCAAAATGAACAGGCAGAAAAAAACATTTATATAGGAAACATCTGGCTGAACTGAGGAGGATCTAGGAAGATGGGAAGCACCCCCCCCCCCTTTTTTTTTTTTTCCAAAAATGTCCTAGGCTGGGGAGAGGGTTGGCCTCCTGGGGTAAAATGCGCAGGCCCTGTCCCACCCCACACTCCCCTATCCTGGAGTGCGGGATGTGCTGGGGGCCTGATGTGTGTGTTCGGGGAGACACAGGGACGAGATGTGTAGGGAGGAATGCCCCCTCACTGGAATCTGTTACGAGGGCCGAAGGTGTCCCCGTCCAGCTCCTAGACTTGGGGTCTGCAGTGAGAAGGGGGGCTGGAATGGGTCGGGGCGGGGGCCAGGCTGGGCCCTCAGCCTAGAAAGCCATCGGGGTCGTCATCCTCAAAGTGGCCTTGCTGCAGCACCTTGATGTGGTGCTCGTAGATCTTCAGGGCCGGCCCGAGGCGGATAGACAGGCCCGTCAGCACGTCTGTGCGCTGCATGAGCAGCAAGGACTTGCCATCGATTTCCTGAGGGGGAAGAGAGACAGAGAGCAAGAGAGTGGGGTCAGAGCAGACCCCCACTGAAGCCCTGGGATGAGGGGCCATGTCGAGGTGTGGGACCCACCTGCTCTTGGAAGGCTGTTGCCTGCTCTGGGAAGCCGGCCTCGGTGAAGTACTCTACCACGTCCATCACTGTCCACTCCACGGGGTCAGCCGGCTTCTCCTTGCGCCCAGAACTGTGGCAGAACAGAGGGCACGGGTGAGCAGCGATGCTCTTCCAGGTCTGTTACACACACCTGGGCAGCACCCCGTGTCTCCAACACCCCAACTTACGGACAGCCAAAGGGGGTCCCATCGGCCCCAGGTAGGGCTGGTTTTCCTGGGGGCAAAGGCACAGGAGATGGGGAGTCTGGCCCAGTGGCAGCAGAGGCTAAGAAAGAAAAAGCCTATTTTTGGACCTTTGTCTTGGGGGCTGGCTTCCTCCTCCCCAGGACCCCTCCCACCCAGAGGAGTCCTTACCTGATCCTCCTTCCTTATTCATGGCTGCCATGGAGAACACCTGGCGGGTGCCACTGCCTGGTGCCGGCCCCCTGCCTTCATCCTGGCCCTGGTGGGGTCCGCAGGGTGTCCACTCCTTGACCCTCTCCTTGGCGCTCTGAGGGCCCCGCTCGCCATTAAGCTGGTGGTGCTGGGCACCTGCGGGACGGTCACCCTCGGGCACCTCAGAGCCCTCAGACACATCGTCTTCATCATCTTCATCTTCATCATCATCTTCCTCCTCTTCCTTCTCAAGCACTCGCTCTTCCCCACCTCTCTGATGCCAGGGAGAGAGGCGCGCAAGGTTAGTACTTCTTTGGCCTTGAGCCCAGTCTCTGGGATCAAGGACCAAGTACTGCGCCTAACGGCCACCTTTTATACCAGCCCCGACTAACTTTTACGCAGTCACTTCGTGCCAGACTCTGTGTTCATAAAGCCCTCAGCAGCCAAATCTCACTAAACTCGCTCAACAACCCCAAGGGGTCGCTACTGTTATTAAATCACATTCCACCGCGGAGGAAACTGAGGTTCGGCAGATTCAGACACTTGCCAAGGTCACCAGGCGCTGAGCCCGCAGAAGAGACGCGCAAAGCCCGGGCCGCCCGCCGCCCGGGTCCTCCGGGACTCGCGCCCCCGCCACCAACTTCGCCCGCACCTGCCCACCGCGCGGCGCCCCCTCCGCGACGCGCTCACCTTGCTCCGCGACGCGCGGGCGCTGGCGGCCGGCGGCGCCCGTCCGGGCCTGTCCCCGCGGGGCAGCGCGAGCGCTCCGAGCCGAGTGCGCTCCGGGCGGCCCCGCGCCGCCGCCTCCTCCTCCAGCAGCCCCTGCACGCGGCCGCGGGTCAGGCGGCCGCCGGCGCCGCCGCTGCCTCCGAGGTAGCGCACGACTTCCCGCAGGCTCACGGGCCGCGCCGGGCCGCCGGCCCGCGCCGCGCCCCCCTCCGGCGGCTGCTGTGGCTGCGGCGGCGGCGGCGGCGGCTGCTGCTGCTGCTGTGGCGGCGCCGGCGGCTGTGGCGGCGGCGGCAGCGGCGGCTCCCGGGCGGCGACGGCGGGCGGGGGGGCGCGGCGCGGGCCGGCCGGGGGCGCCACCGCCGGAGGAGCGCCGGGCGCGGGCGGCGGCGCGGCCAGGGGCGCGGCCCGCTGCGCGCGGGGGCCCGGCTGCGCGGGGCCGGGCGAGGGGGGCGCTGTGGCGGCGGCAGCGGCAGCCGCGCGGGGCGCCCGGGCCGGGGCGGCGGCGGCGACGGGCGCGGGCGGTGGCGGCGGGGCGGGCGTGGGCGGCGGCGCAGCGGCGGCGGCGGCGGCGGGGCCCCCGCGGGGGGCGCGCGGCGGGGCCGGCGGGGTGGCTCCGCGCCGGGGCGGCTGGACGCGCGCCGCGTTGCGGTACGAGATGCTCCCCTTGTAGCTGACCCGGAGCACGGCGCGCTGCTGGATCAGTTTCTCGAGCTCGGCGCGCGTGCGCTCCGGCTCCGGGCCGTGCCGCCGCCGCACCATCCGGCAGATGCGCTCCAGGTCCGGCCGCGCCTTGCGCGAGCGCAGCGAGTCGATGGTGTCCAGGATCCACTCTTGGTAGTGGGGGGAAGCAGCGGACGACGAGGCAGCGGCCGCCGTGGTGGCGGCCGCCGCCGTCTCCGGCGGGGGTAGGGCCGGGGGCCCCGCCATGCCTCCCGCCCGGCCCGGCTGCACCGTGCGCGCTGCCTCCCTCCCAGCGCGGCGCCCCCCTCCCCGGCTCCCCTCCCTCCGCCGCTGCCCGCCTCCTCCGCCTCCCCCCCCCGGGGGGCGCAGCGCCTCGGTGGAGCGGCGGCGGCGCTGCTGTTTCTTCGCAAAAAAAAAAAAAAAAAAAAGAGCGAGAGAGAGAGAGAGAGAAAAAACAGTGAGAGAAAGAAAAGAGAGAAAAAAATATGCACACACTCACTCACTCGCACGCACGCACACACAGACCCGCTTCTGCTGGGCGCGCGCGGGGCCGGGGATGCGAGGAGGGAGGAGGGGAGCGCGGCGCGGCCGGCCCCTCCCCGCCGCCGCCGCCGCCGCACGCGCGCCCTGCGCCCGGGACACTCCGGCCCCCCTTCCTTCCCTCCCTCCCTCCTCCCCGCCGCCCGCCTTCCTCCCTCCCACCCCCACGCGCCCGCTTTTAAGGTGGAGCCCGGGCCCCCCGCCCGCCCCTTTACCCTGCGCTCTCGCTCACTCCGGCTCGCTCCGGCCCCCCCTTACAACTCCCGCGCGCTTTTTAAGGAGGCGCCGCGGAGTTGGCGCCGGGGCGGGGGCGGGGGAAAGCGGCGGGCGGGGGAGGGGGAGGGGAACGCCGGGGGGAGGGGAGAGGGGGCGGGCAGGCGGCGCTCGGCCGCCCTCCAGCCATTGGGCGCGGGACCCAGACGTCCCCGGCGCCCAGCCCCCCTCTCCACGCCTCCCCGGCGCGCTCCGCTCTCGGGACCGCACTTACCGGGAACTCGCCGCCCGCGGGCCGGGCCGCCGCGCTCGCCGGGCGCCGCGGGGACCCTTGGACCGCCGCCGCCCCCGCGCCTCTCGGGCGCGCTGGGCTCCGCACTCTGCGCCGAGGATGCGGGTGGGGGGCGCGCACCGTCTCCCCCACGCCTTGCCCCCCCTGCCACGCCCGCCCCCGCCGCCGCTCGGCCTCCCGGCGCGCCGGCCCCAGGGTCTCCCCAGAGCGCCCTCTCGGCTGGGGGCTGGACGCAGAGGGGGCGCGCCGCAGATGTGGGGGCCCGAACCTGGGGTCAAAGGGCAGCTTGGCGCCCCCTTCTCCTGCGGGGCGGGGGGAATTGGCGGAATTCCAGCTAAACCAGGTTTTAGAAGGATCAGCCGGGTCCTGATCAGCCTGGACGCTGGGGTCCGAAATTCCCTTTCCAAGCCCCTGGGGGTGTGTGGGTGGGTGACCGAAGTCGCGAACACCAGAGACTCTTTTTTTTAAACAAAACTTTATTGGTAATAGTTTTCAAATATGTTTACAACAGCACACTCTTCAAGAGGAAGTCGCGTCCTTCGCAGCACACAGGTTGAATCGCTCCCGCGCCCACCCGGGGCCCCACCCCGGCCTGAGAGCTCCCCCTGGGATGGGGAGAAGTTATGAGAGAACAAATATGCGGAGGGATGGGGTGGCTCCCCAGCGGCTCCCCACTTTTCTGTTAAGAGAAAAAAAGCACAAATGGGGCGGGGGGGATGGACAGCTGACAGCCAGGCAGAGGAGGAGCGCCCAGGATGGGGGGCGGAGGCTGCTGGGTGAATGAAACAGGCAGCCCCTCCCCGGCAACCCTGGCCTTGAACCCGGGCCAGGAGGGGGAGGGGGCTTTGCCTCCTTTTGGGGCGGGGTTGCCTTCCCTCCTGAGTTGAGAGGAGGCGGGGCATTAAAATCTAGCTGAGAATAAAATTAAGGAGTTTGGGGGTGCTACTGGGAGGAGCGGCCCCCCGCGGCCCCTCTGTCTTTGGAGACCGCTCCTCTTTGGCAGGGAGGGGGCAGCTGCTTCGTCTGGGTACTGAAGCCCAAGGGTGAAGAGAGGTCCGTCGGGGCAGAAATGGGCAGGGGCTTCCTACAGGGGCTGAGCCCCTTCCAACCTGGGCGGGGGTCCCCGGGGGGCAGACGGGCAGCGGGGACTAGCAGCGTGGGGCAGAGGTTGGAACCCCAGCTCCTTCCTTTACAAACTCAGTTGCCTCCCAGCCGTGTTAAAATGGATTTGGGGCATGAAAAGGATGGGGGTAGAGGAAGGAGGGAGGGAGGCACTGGTGGAACTTAAGATTGTAAATGTTTTTTAAAAAAAATTCTAGCAAGCAGCCCACTGAACATGTCACTAAAACCTCTCCCCTTCCCAGGCGGGACTGCTCCGGAGGGAAGGCTGGACTTTCGCTCACTCGCCCTTAGGAAGTGGCGCCTGAGGTTGGGGGGTGGGCCGGAGTTAAGTTTGGGCCCCTCTTTCCACACCCTGTCCCTGGATACACCAGCAAGACCTGGTCTCACTGGAATTGAGAAACTCGTTTAAAACAGGCAGAGGTGGGCTGGGCTGGGCTGGGGGCCAGGGGGAAGGGGGAAGGCAGAAGCGGTGGGGGGTTAGGAGGGCAAAGGGGGTGAGGGGGAGCAGCTGGTGTTTCTGTCCCTCCGAATATCTGGGCTTCCTGCTCCCCCTACTCTGGAGGGTGGGGTGGGGGTGAAATTAGATGCAAGGAACTCTGGGGCCCTCTGGCTGTTCAACCCACCCTCCCACCCTCCCACCCTCTGACCAAAAAAAAGAAAGAAAGAAAGAAAACCCACAGGGGCACAGGCACACCCCTAAAACTCAGAGAACTCCTTGCCACACTTCTCATTGATGGAGACTCGGATCTCTTCCTCCTCATAGTCGTCAAAGTTACTCGTGTCCCCAGGGCCTTTAAACTTTGGTATGAAGGGAGCTTCCACCTGGAGAGGGGTCAAGAACCACTCAGACCTCAGCAGCCAACGTAATCACTGTTACAACAATAAATGTGAATGGCCTAACATTCCTGAGGTAACCTACTATGACCCAACCCTGAGTTCAGCATTAGGGTATGGACACACCTTAACAACCCAAGGATCTTACAGCCAACTCACCAATGGGGAAATTACTTTCCAAAGAGGTGTATCTCCTGCCCAAGGTCACAGAGTGGCAATGACCCCACAGTCCTATTTCTAGACATCCACTGCTCTAAGCTGCCTCATTTAGATCAACCCAGAGCCCTATTTTCAAATTCTTCCTCCCTTTCCATCTCCCCATTGGCAGCCCTCCCTGGCTCTTGGCCTCCCCCCAAAACCATCTGCACACCAGGGGAGGGGAGGGGGACCCACCTTCCTCTGGTAGATGGCGATCCAGTCAGTCGTGGCAAACCACTTGTGGTTCTTGATGTCATTAACCCCATTCTTGAGGTTCCCGAAGCGCTTGGTGAGGTCCACCTGCAGGAGGTTCCGCAGCAGGTCCTTCAGGTCAGAGCTGAAGTGGGACGGGAACCGCACCTGGAGTGGGTAACACAGGTGGGGACTGGTCTGGAGCTTGGGGAGCCCAGAACAGTGCCTTTGCCATCCAATAGTCCTGTTGGGCAGAGGACCCCAAGCTGGAGTGTGCGTTGGAACCCCATAAGCCCTGCTGGCATTTATGACTCAGGAGGCTGGGGCGGGGCCTGAGAACCTGCATTTCTAGCCAGTTCTCGGCCATGCTGATGCTGGAGAGGGACCACTTTGAGAAGTGCCGCTCTAAGGTAAGTACTATGATGGTCTCCTTTTTAGACAATAAACTGAGGCTCGCAAGAGTTAAAGGGCTTGCCAAGGTCACGCAGAGGAGCAGGACAGTGTGGCTCCATTTTGTCTGTTGGACTCCAGAACTTTCATTCTTTTTTGTGTGTGTGAGGAAGATTGTTGCTGAGCTAACATCTGTGCCATCTTCCTCTATTTTATGTGGGATGCTGCCACAGTATGGCTTGATGAGGGGTGCTAAGTCTGCACCTGGGATCTGAACCCGCGAACCCCGGGCTGCCAAAGAGGAGTGAGCGAACTTAACCTCTGCGCCACTGGGCCGGCCCCAGAACTTGCACTCTCAGCCACCGCTTCCCAAGGTGGCTCTGCTGGGGCATGGGGATGCAGTGTTAATGCTTAGGAGAGAAAGGATCATCTTTCCCTTTCTCTCCCCACAGCTAAGGCTCTTCTGTTTTTTAAGGCTTGGTTCAACACTCCCAGAAGCTTCCCCACACATCCAAGCCTGCAGCCTTGCACGCGAGCAGTCACTGTGCTCACAGCCCGAGAGCCAGTGCCCAGCATTGCTCCGCCTTGTACACGCTGTGTGGCCTTGGCCACGGTCCCCGACCTCTCTGGGCCAGCGCCTGCCTCTGTGGCATGAGGCAGACATCCCAGCGTTGCAGGAGGGAGACAACACTGCTGGGGGTGTGTGGGAACTGTAAAATGCTACAAAGAAAAGAGTTACGTTCATCTTCTCCTCTTCCCTTTTGGAACCTTCTAGGGCTTTTTCTTTTTTTTTCCACTTGGGCCATTTTCCTGACAATTTCTCTTTTGCCTGGTGGCAAACACCTCATCTTGCCCTCTTTAGTGACCCTACTTTGCAGCTGGTGATTTCTCTCCGCCTCCCTGAGAGGCAGGCAGGTGGCTCCCCAATTCCCAGATGGGTGAGAGGAGGCTCAGAGGGGTGAATGCACTTGCCCGAGGCTGCAAAGCCAATGGGTGGCAGAGCTGGGGCTTGGAGCCAGGAGCTCTCCCACCATTTCCTGGGCCCGGGGAAGGGACGTGGGTCCTCGGAGTGTGGTGGGGGAGCAGAAGTGGAGTTCTGGCTGCTCTTGGTCCCTTTAGTGATGCTGCAGGGTGACCTCGGACCCCACAGGTCCCCTCTGTGCCCCTGAGTGCCGGGTGCCACTGCAGGGGCCTCTGGGGAGCTGCCACCCAGCCCGCGCCCTCACGGTGAGGTCTGCATTTGGGAAGGAAGTGCGGGCTGTGCACCCTGAGTACTCCAGGTGGGCTCCGGGGTGGCACCTGGGAACCTGCCACATTCGCTTTTCTGCCGGGAAACTTGTGGAACTCAGGCCAGGGGGACAGCTGGGGACAAGCAGAACCCCACTGGGCAGGGTGGGGGCTCGGCTGAGGCCTGGGCTCTGGAAGCTCTTGAGATTTCTGCCAGGGGGTCCAGGATGAGGCAGCGAGGTTGTGCAAGGCGTTGGCCTCAGTGAGCATGGCCGGTGCGCCCGGCTTCACTGCCTGGCCTGACTTAATGAACTTCTAGACTGTTCTGACAAGGAGCAGAGCTCTGCGGTAGGAGGACAGGCAGGGAAGGGTCTGTCCAGGGGCTGTGCCCCTGCATCCGGGCCTCACCTTCCCGGAGACAATCTTCTCGTAGATCTGGATGGGCTGGTCGGCAAAGAAGGGTGGGTAGCCAGCGGCCATCTCGTAGATGAGAACCCCCAGGGCCCACCAGTCCACAGCCTTGTTGTAGCCCTACAGGGAGAGGGGGCGCGGGGTGAGGGGAGGCGGGGGGACGGGGCCCGGGCCTCAGTGCGGCAGGCGGGGTCGGGGGGAGTGCCTACTTTGCTCAGGATGATTTCCGGGGCCAGGTACTCGGGGGTCCCACACAAGGTCCAGGTGCGGCCTTTCACGCGCTTGGCGAAACCGAAGTCTGTCACCTGTGGGCACAAGAAGGGGCAGTTGGCCGGGCCAGAGGGGTCTCGGGCCGGGCGGCCGGCTGCCCGCACACCCCGGGCACCTGGATGTAGCCGTGCTGGTCGATGAGCAGGTTCTCCGGCTTCAGGTCCCGGTAGATGAGGTCGAGCGAGTGCAGGTACTCGAAGGTCAGCACGATCTGGGCCGCATAGAAGCGGGCATGGGGCTCACTGGTGGGACAAGCGGGAGGGGCCGGGTGAGCAGGGTGGCTGCGCCCAGTGGGACCTGCCCGCCCCCACTGGTCCAGCGTGTTGGCCTCTGGAGGAAAGCGTACAGCTCAGCCATCTCAAATGCGCCAGCAGAGAAAGGGGGAGAGCCCAGACGTCCGTCAACAGAGGGACAGAATCAGAGTGTGGCTGATACACACTGGACTCGCCCCAACACCACCTCCAGGACAACCGGGAGCTAGCTCGCTGGCGAGGCTGGACCGCCAGACTGCTGTGAGAAGCGGGAGGGGGCGCCACGGCAGGCGACCAGTGACTCTGCTTGTATCGAGTCCAGACCCAGACCAGACATGTTTGGTGTTTGAAGCCGGAGAGGACAGTGGCCTTTGTCGGCTGGTGGTGTGCAAGAAGGGCGACTGAGGGGCTCTTCTGGGGTGGCAGAAATGCTCTGTATGGTGTTTTGGGTGGTGTTACAACAAGTGTATGCGGATGTCAAAGTTCACGGAACAGAACATTGAAGACCTGTGCATTTCATTGTATGGAAAGTGCATATCTATATAAAAAAGTAAAATAAAACAATAACGTAAACTTAAAAAACTGCATAAAATTGCCAGCCTACATGGTGAAACCTGTGTCCCCGTGCCTGCTTTGGGTCATGGTGGTTGAGACAGCCTGGATTCCTCAGCTCACAGGGAACAAGAAGACAGAGGGACCTGGAGAGGCCATTCCGAGTCCCCAGACGGCTTGGTTATGAGCTGCCGCCTGTGGCCAGCCCCAGGCCCAGGGTGGTGGGCAGCTGGCTCACCTGAACCTTCCGATCCGCCGCAGGTGTGAGAACATCTCCCCGCCAGGCACGTACTCCATGATCATGTACAGATTCGAGTTGTCCTGCGGGAAGCAGCTGCTGATCAGGGGCCCGCTCCCCACGCCCTGGGCCCCGTCAAAGGCCTGGGGTCCTCGCCCCCAGGTGTTCAGAAATCAAGTGACAACATTCTTGGCTCACTGAGCTGCTGCCTCATTTCCTTATGCCCCTGAGGATGAAGGGACGCTGTCATCCTGCTTATGGGGGTGAACGTGAGGGCCAGCTGGAGGTGTGCAAGGCACCCGGCCAGCGTGCCCGGGCTGGAGAGAGGACTCCATGGCAGCCTGTGTCTGTCTTAAGAAAGGCCGCTGGGGCCACGGTTTTGTGATCTGTAAAAGGGAACCAGGATGGCCGACAGAATTTGGGGCCCCCCCCACCAAAATAAGTTTGAGGCCCCTCAGTAAGAAAATGATTATGAATTTCAAGACAGCAGCCACAAGGCCTTAAACCACCAAGTGCAGGGCCCTTGTGACTTCTTATGTCGCAGGCCCTCAGTGGCCCTTCCGGGTTCTCGTGGTGATGGCTTAGGATGGCACCCAAAATAGCTCACACAGGGTGCTCACGGTGTACTTGGAACTGTCATGGCAACGCCACCAGGTGGGGGCTGTTATGATCCCAATTTTACAGATGTGGAAACTGAGGCTCAGGGCAGTGAAGTCCCTGGCCAGGGTCACACGGCCAGGAAGCGCGAGCTGGGATTTGCACGCAGGCTGTGGCCCTGGCCCTGTGTCAGGCTCTTGCTGTAGAGGGAGCGCTGCCTGCGAGGGATGCTGTCCAGGTCGGGTGACTTGTCCAAGGTTATGGAGCTACAGGCTGGCTCAGGAGCTGAACTTGGTCCCCCAGAGCCCCAGCTGACTCCTGCCCCACATCCCCCCGGGGGCCTCCCGTCAGTGGGCCCGCTGGCTGTCCTCGGCTCCGGGAACCCAGAGGCTGCACTGCCCAGCAGGGGCCCTGGCCCCCCGCCGCTGGGTCCCCACCTTGAAGGAGAACTCGAGTTTGACGAGGAACGGGAAGTTGACGGCTTGCAAGATGCGCTTTTCGTTCAGGGTGTGCTCGATCTGTTTCAGCTTCACCACCTGTTGGGGGGGGCGGGGAAGACGGCATGTGAGTGGGTCCTCATCTCCTCCAAGGCGGGGCTGGGTTGCTTCCGTCCAGGGCCTACGGCCTGCGGAGCCCTGAGGGCTGGGTGCTGAGGACGTGCTAAGGCAGAGGCTGCCTGTGCCCCACGGCCCACAGTTCAGGACAAGAACACAGGAGTCCGCCCAGAGGGGTGAGAGCCAGGTGAGGAAGCTCGGGGCCCGAGGATGCCCAGATTAGGCACCTGGGAGGTCTGAGGGAAGGGGTAGTCAGAGCAGGCTTCCTGTAGGAAGGGGCGGCCGAGCTGAGACCGATCAGACAAGTGGGAGCAGGCCCAAGGGTGGCGGGTGGGATATCCCTTCCCTGCTTCTGGAGCAGCCCCCCCCTACCTGAGCCCCGGGCTTAGTCCTCCTCAGCCCTCAGTGGTCCCTGCAGGGGCCTAGCACCTGGTGACAGGGGCACTGTGGGGTCTCCACTGTGAGCACACCAGTTTGGAAGCCCAGACGCAGAGAGGGGAAGTGACTCGCCCAAGGTCACATGCAGTGAGCCCACATGAGGCCGCTGCCCGGGCCCTCGGTCGGCTCCCAGCCACACCCCTCAGGCTGGCTCCCACGCTGTCCAGCAGCGGTCACGCTCGCCATGGCGACTGCCGAGCGCTGGGAACAGGGTGGAGCGACTGGGAGCCGAATTTACAATTTTAAGTATCTAAAGTGAAAATTTAAAAACTCATACTTGATGCGGTTACTGGGCCACTTTTAAGCCTGTTTGGAACAACTTGGGCTGCATGCTTTTTCAACTTCTCTACTGTTTTTTGTCTTTTCACTGAAAATTTAACATCCAAATGAGATGTAGGGTAAGCATAAAAGACGCTGGATTTCGAAGACTTGGGACAGGGAAAAGAACATAGAACGTCTCATTAACATCATTTTTACACTGGTTACATACATTGAAACAATAACATTGTAGATATAATGGCTTAATTACAGTATATTGTTCAAATGAATTCCACCTGTTTATTTTTACTTTCCTAATGGAGCGTCTAGAAAATCTAAAACCGTGCGTGGCTTGCGTGACATTTCTGCTGGACAGCTGCGCTAGAGCAGTGCCTGGCACGCAGTAGGACCTCAGACAGGTTCGCAGAAGGAAGGTGTGTGTAAACGCCACCTCCCCAGGAGGGCTCCCGGCTGCCTCGCCACAGGCAGGTACTGATCATGCGTCCTGGGGCTTGGGTCTGCACGGTGGCCACCTGGAGGGGAAGCTGCGTGAAGGCAGCACGGTGCCCTTCTGGCCCTTGCGTCTGGCATGTCACAGGGGCTCAGGAAAGAGCTGGTGAGTGGATGGTGGAGAGAGTGCTCCGGCGGCGGGAAGAGCGCGGGCAAAGGCCTGGGGGCCGGCTGGGTGGCTGGGCTGGGCTCACCTTCTGTTTGTCGAGGATCTTCATGGCGAAGTGGTTCCCCGTCTCCTTGTGCTTCACGAGCATCACCCGCCCGAAGGAGCCCGTGCCAAGGGTCTTGATTCGTTCAAACTGATCCAAATGGGCTGTATTCTGTGGGCCGAGGGCGCAGAGACTCACGGACCCGCCCCTCCAGCCTGCTCAGCTGAGCTCTGGGGTGTCCCATTGGCCACCAGCAGAGGGGGCCCTGGGGAGGGGGGGTGAGGGGCTAAGGATGGCGGAGGAGGGGGGGCGGAAAAACAAGATGGCGAGGTTGCATTCCTCCAGCCAGGTGGCAGGGGCCAGATCCGGCCTGGCCAGGGGCCCAGGAGCCCTGGCAGCTGCGTGGGGGGCAGGGGCCTCCGGCTGGAAGGGGTAGTGGGGTGTGGGAGCCTGGCAGTGGGCAATCAGGTGCCTCTGCCTAGGAGACCCCATGGGTGTCTTGGGAGGAAACGGGTCAGGTCTGGAGCCTTCCACAGGGCCCTACAATCCTAGCCGTGTCACAGGGCTGCAGTTGGGGGACGGGGGGCCATTAGCTCACCCCTCCCAGGGCTCTGCACCTGCGGGGCTTACCTGAGCAGGATTTTCCCATTTTTTAAGAAAATCTTCTTTGGCTTTAGCTAAGAACTCTTTCACTGAAAGGAAGAGAGGAGAGTTAGATGGAGAACCAGCTCCTCAGGGCAGGCCCAGGCTATCCTGCGGAGAGGCCCACCTGTGGAAAGCGGGGTGCCGCTGTCTCACCTGGACTGACCTCCCAGTGCCTGCAGGGGCACTGGTTGAGCGGAGGGCAGCTTGGGGGGCCCTGTTCTGGGCTGGAGCCTGGGCCCCCTTCACTACTGAGGGGTGGGGTCCAGCCGCAACTCCATCCAAAACGGGGTACAGGGTGACCTGGAGGTCACTCTCAGGGGGACAGAGAGCGGCGCCCAAGCCAGCCCGCCCCCCTGTCCCAGTTCCGACCGACATTCCAGGGCCAGGGCCGCCGCCGGCTGAGGTATTTATAGCCCCGGGATTTGGCTGCTCCTCCGGCCCTTTCTCGGGGGAGGCCGGCTGGGGGAGGCCTCTGGAGCTCGGGTAGCAGGCGCCCTTGGGGGGCTCAGCTGTTGCCTTGGCCCCCAGCTGGCTGTGTTCCCGCCTTTGCCAATGGAGGGGCCCTCACTCTAGAGCTGGTTCAAAGACAGCCTCGCCCGATGCCCGCCCCCCACGGCCCCCTCAGCACCCCAAGGCGAGCATCCCCATCCCACTAACATTGAAGACTGCCCGCAGCCCTGGGGCCCACTGCTCTGTCTCCTCTATCTCATTTGCTTCACTCGCCAACTTTCCTTTTATCCCTTTTCCCTAGGAAACTGAGGCTGGAAAACAGGCATTCCTGCCAGCGCCAAGGGGCAGGCGGCAGGGCAGTCAAGGGCCAGCACTCTGGGCCGTGACTGAGTTCAGATCCTGGCTGGGGCCCTGAGTGTTCGACCATGTCTCATCTTGCCTCTGCGGGCCTCAGTCTTCCTCATCTATAAAACGGGGCAAAGGACAGGGACGACCTGGCCAGGTGCTGGTGAGGACCAAGTGAGCTAACCTTGGCGAAGGGGACTGGACAGTGGGCGGCCCTGGGTTAGGGCCATGGGAACGCCACCCTTTCATTTTGCTTTTAAGTATTTTCCTAAATTGAGGGGGCTAAGAGACAGGGGTGCACTGTGCGCTCAGGTCTTCAAGGCTGATGGGTTCTTCCATGACGGCTGTGCCCATAACCAGCCCCCAGGCCAGGCCCCTGCCGTTCAGGGACTCTCCCTGTGCCGAGTGCTAGATCTCGACTTCCTCTCTCCCCTCATGGGTGGGGCAGCTGTCACTCTCACTGTCCAGATGAGAAGACTGACCAGGCCCAAGGTGGCCTGCTGGACCCCAGTGCCCACGAGATTAACTGCTTCGCTCCTGACTGGTCGCAGTGACCAGGGTGGCCCACAAACAGAGCTGTCCTCAAGCCCCTGATGTCCCTGCGATGTTGCTACCCTGAGGGGTTCTGCACAATGGTACTTTGGTGTTGCCTGTCATCTGCCTGTCCCATCCGTACTCAGTGCCGGGAATCCCACACGGCCTCATGGGTACCCCTCCACTGGTCCCCCAGGCTCTCCCTCAGCATTCGGAGAGAGGAGCCTTCTGTAGGGTACAAGACTGGCAGACAGAGGAGAGACCGCTGGGCAGGAAAGCCCCACAAAGAGTGACCGGGCAGAGAAGGGGCAGTCAAGGAAAGGCCAGGAGTGCTAGGCTGGCGCCTAGCTGGGCCACCCACTGTCTGAGACCTCTCTGGGCCCAGGGGCTGCACCACATCCAAAGCTTTCACCAGCAGAATCTTTCCTGACACACAACACCTTCCTTGGGAACCTCTGAACGTCCACACTGAATTCTGGATGAAGGCGGGGGAGGGTATCCCACGGGATCTACCTTCCCTCGCTCAAGGCAGAGAGGAGCAAGCTCAGAGGAATCCAGAAGGTCTGGGCCTGCCTCCCCTTTTGCTCTCAGTGGTCCCTGAGAACTGCCATGTCCTGCTTCTCCCAGACTCGGGGGGCCTGCACCTCTGGGTACCCCACTGAAAGGCTCCACAGCACCCTGATCCTAGCACAGTCCTTCTCTGGCCTCTCAAAGTGTAGAAGGGCCCAGGCTATGTCCCCTCTGGTGCCATCAGCTTGCCAGATTTGGGGATGGGGCATGGGGAGGGTAGCGCCAGGAGGAACGAGAAGACAAAGAGGGATAATGATGGGGGAACCCCAGCCAAGAGCCTCCATACTCACCTCTGCTTCCTGCCTCTTCTGGCAGAGGGTGCAGTGGGGGGTGGAGTGGGATGGGGTGATCTGGGCCCATCTGCCCCTGGCCAGGGAGGCTCAGAGTGCTGGCTGTGGCTTAGGTGCCCAGAAGGCGTGGCGCAGGTAGCTCAGGAAACGGACAGTCAGGTGGGCCCAGAGGAGCAGCTGCAGCCACAGCTGGAAGGTGGTCTCTGAGTCCCCACCCCAATCACTGCCTGACCCTGGATCCATCCCAGGCCGCCCTGGGCTCTCCCAGGAACCTTGCTTTTACAGGGGTACCAAGACTACGCAGAGCCTCTGAGCTGGCTTCCTGGGAGGGCCTCGGGGGACAGGGAGGAGCAGCTGGTTGCCAGGGAAGCCTTTAAAGGTACCTGCTCCGGGCTGGCCAAGGTTTGCAGAGGCCCTCCTTGGCAGGAGGTGGTGGGAAGATTCTCAGAGGGTGTCCCTCTCAGCTGGCCTGCCTGCCCTGGAGGCGGGGTGCTAAAGCTGACTTCCCGTTCCAGGCACTTCACTGCTCCGGGGCTGCCAGGCCCTGCCCTCCTCAGTGGGGCCGCATGACTTGGAGGATGGCCCCTGACGTACCCAGGGCAGCGCCCCCTGGGCAGCGGGGAAGGGGTTAAGGCTCAGGCCCAGGCAGCAGCCAGGGGCTCCCCGGGGGCTAAAGAGGCCCAGAGCTCCGTTAATTAGCTCAAAGAGCAGCTGAAGGGAAAGGCCAGGGGGGGCGAGAGCCACCCCACCTCCTCCCCCGAGGCCTCTCTGAACCTGGACCCCCCAATCCTGCTACCCCAAGAGAGAAACGGGTACATCTGGCTTTGTCTTGCTCCTGTGCAGGGGCGGAGAGGGGAACGGCATCCCGGGATGTCCTTGGCCTCTGTCAACCTTGCCCTGCGCTTGGCTCTGCTCTCACCATGAAAGTCCAAACCGGAAACAAGAGGCTAAACCCAGGGGTGGGGGAGGGGGAGGCAGCTTTGACCATCTTCCTCCTTCTTTCCAGATCCCCAAAGAAGTGGAGGATCAGTGGCAGCTTCTCCCAGGGTGCCTGGCACCTGTGGCCCCTGCTGACAACAGGAAGTGGCAAAGAAGGGACATCCAGCCAGTTGTTGGCTTGTGGAGCCTGCCGCCCTGCCTATGTCTCCCACAGCGGGGGTGCCAGCCTCCGCTTTGGTCCGGCTTCCATTTGGACTCACAGAGAGAATCCCAGAAAACCCCTCGAAAAGCCCAAGCTGCAGTAGGAGGCAGGAACCCAGCGTCAGACCCCCCCAGACAACAATGTCAGGACCCTCTGCTCTCCAAAATCTGGTCGTCCTGGGAATTCTGGGGCAGGGGTGCCGAGCGTGGGCTGGGACCCTTACTTCAGGCTGGTTCATCCCTCCAGTCTAGCTTGGATCCCCTGCTCTGGGCTCGACCATCCCCCAGTCTGAGCTGGACTCCATCGCTGAGCTGGACTACTCCCCAGTCTGATGGACCCCAATTCTGTACTGGACCAGCGTCCAGCATGGCATGGACTCCGTCGCTGAGCTGGACCACTCCCCAGTCTGATGGACCCCAATTCTGTACTGGACCAGCGTCCAGCATGGCATGGACTCCGTCGCTGAGCTGGACCACTCCCCAGTCTGATGGACCCCAATTCTGTACTGGACCAGCGTCCAGCATGGCATGGACTCCGTCGCTGAGCTGGACCACTCCCCAGTCTGATGGACCCCAATTCTGTACTGGACCAGCGTCCAGCATGGCATGGACTCCGTCGCTGAGCTGGACCACTCCCCAGTCTGATGGACCCCAATTCTGTACTGGACCAGCGTCCAGCATGGCATGGACTCCGTCGCTGAGCTGGACCACTCCCCAGTCTGATGGACCACCATTCTGCAGTGGACCATCGTCCAGCGTCACGTGGACTCCAGCACTGAGATAGCCCAACCCCCACTGCGAGCTGAACCGCAGCACTGGGCTGGACCACCCGACCGCCCCACTCTGAGTGGACCATCCCCCCTGGTCTGAACTAGGCCGCCCATCGCCCCCCGGGCCCCCGCTCCTCCCCAGGCCCCCAGCCCAGGGCTGTTAGTAAGGCAGGGGTGTTCAGGGTCAGCCACGGGTCCACGGGTTCTTCTCCACCTGCTCCCCAAACCCTACTGCAGCCCCTCCCTGACTCGAGGGGGAGAGAGTGCCTGGGAAGTTGCTATAGCAACAGGCCTCAGCCTCACCATCGTTGGGGTTGGAAGCCATCACTCAGTCGTCTTCTCGAGGCTCCCGGACTACGGTGGCTGGGAAGGCTCATGAGACCTGCCGCACCAGCTCGGCTGCCCACCCCCAGAGCCCTGCCTACAGGGGGAGCCAGGGAGATGACGGGGTGGTGGCAGGAAGAGAAACGCACACTGGGGGCCAGTGGCTGCAGGGGAGGGCCAGATAGGCCCCTCGAGCTTCCGTAGGCCTGACTGCGCGAAGAGAAAAGCCGGCTCGGCAGGACCCTCTCGGGCAACTGCCCGTACAACTGCCACTGCGGTTGCCGTTTGCCCCCCGAAACTTCTGCAGGATGTCAGCGGGCGACAATTCTTCCCATCCAGAGACCTCTTGGGGGCACTTCTCTCTCAGAGCTGGGATCCGCTTGTCCCTGTGGCCTGCGGGGGGTTCCGGGGGGCTCCCTCTCACCAGCCCTGCCCCTTCTCCCGGGGGCCAGCTCCCAGGGGTGCCTTTGGCCGTCCCCGGGGCCTCTTGGGGCCACTGCCCTCTCTCAATGCCTCCAGCTTGCTGAGAGCCTGGGGTTGGGTCTTTTTCCCCCTCCCCTCTCAGTATCCTTACCCCGGCCCCTGCCAATAGCTTGGGCATCTCTGGGTACAGATTTCCCCCCACGCCACCCCAGGGCTTGTTCTAGATCCCCACCCTCTCCAAAGGAGGCAGGGGCTGTCCCGCCCTGGCACAGAGACGGCAGCACAGGGGGCTGCAGGATGCCTAACTAACTAAAATGCCTAAGGCATTTTCCTTACCCCAGTCGGGCTGGCCTCTGGCAGATGAAATTCAGGTGCCCCCTGCAGGCTGGCCTGGCTACTGCCCCCGCCTCACGCCCCACCCCACTTACAAGAGGGCAAATTTTGTAACTCCATCCTTACAGAATCAGAGCTTTGAAGTAAAGAGGGGCTTCCTTCCTCATCCTATTTCCTTCTCTGAGAGCCCCTGCAAGAAAGACTCTGGAAGGAAGACTAGCTTAGGGCATTTTCCAAAGGTGATGTGAGTCCCGTTGGCAGGGCATGAAACGATTTTAGGTATGTTTCATTTTTCTAGTTACATTGTATTTTAACGTGTATCAGGCAGAATATAGCCGGCACAGCAAGCTCAGGATTTCATTTGTATTACTGCTTAGAACAAAGTTTACATCTGAACAAAGTGAGTCAAAGTTTTTATTTTAAATTAAAATATAAGTGAGCAGAGTAAAAATCGGGGAGGTGGCTTGAGAATGTCTGGGTTGGGAAATTCTGGGGTCCAGGAAGTTGGCTGATAGGCAGATCTGGATGTGAATCCTGCCTCTGTGACATCATGGATGTCACACTAAGAGAGTTCGTTTGGAAAATTCAGGTAACAGCCCGTTATGAAAATCATTTGAGCAGACAGAGGTATGGAGACCATTCAGCCTGGCACATCCTAGATGTCCCATAAAGAGTGGCTCTGGCCTGCACTCTGAGCAAACAGCGGTTCCTTCCAGAGCCTCTGATCTTTTTCTTGGGGATCCTTTTCCCTGTGTTTCTCTCCAACCCCCACCGCATGTGTTTGATACGCCTTGAAAGTTTTCCAGGACTATGTCATCTCCCCAACTTTCAGCTGAGCCACTGCAATATCCAGCTGCCTGTCTCTACCTTCCACCTCCCAGTGGCCTCACCTGCTGGGGGCCCGGCCTTCCGCCACCCTGCCCAGTCCCCTCCAAGCTCATGCTCAGACCTTTTTTGGTCACTACCCACCTGCTCATCTGTCATCAAGCGCTCAGCTACAGGCACTGGCCTCCCCGTCCCCCGCCCATCGGTGACATGTCAGTCCTCCCCATGGCTGCTTGGCGACTCTGAGTTCTGCCATTTCAATCAGGTGGGAATAAAGTTCCCTGGCTTCTGCGCCCAGGGCCTTCTGGGAGCGAGCACTCAGGACACTCAGATGCTGGGGTCTGTGACCAGTCATGGGGAAGAGCGTATGTGAACGTGGCTTCCTCTTCAGCTCCAACTATTTCTAAGTAACAGGAAGGGGATCCTAGCCCAGGTCTGGCTTTAGGCCTGGAGTGATGACAATTTAGGAGCTGGAGGACTGAGGAAGGGGCTCAAGGCCATTTCTGAAGGCATTTCCAGATACAGAATCTTTCTCCAGAGGACTGGAAAAGGCCAACATAATTTGGGGGCTGAGGGGAAAACAGGCCTCTCTCTGACTGATTCCTGGGAATGATCAGAATCTATTTGTTGCCTGGCAAAGCAACTCATTAGATGTCACCCGCTACTCTCCCCGACTGCCATCCCCCAAGTCCCCTGTCTCACCATCCTGGCTCAAGCTGAATGAGTGTTGCAAAACACACTCTTCATCTCCCACTTTCCATCCTGAGTCAGGAGCGGGTGAAGAAGCCCAGGGGACTGGGTGCATGACGGAGCCTCAGTTGTGAAACCACCATGTATTGAGGGGCCTCCAAAGCGCCCAGAGCTCAGTGCACAGCAGGAGATGGGCGGGGGCTCTGCTGTCGCCCCCCCACCCCAACCAGGCAGAGGACGCAATGAATCCCAGCAAGATCGGCTCAAACTCAGCTCTGGAAGCACTGAAGCAGTACTCTAGGTTCATAAACAGTCTGCTACCCCAGTCAGGGACAGACGCTCGCTTGGAGGAGGGAACACAAGCAAAGAAGCAGAGTGACAGAGAGTGAAAGGCTGAGAGAGGGGCAGAGGGACCCAGAAAGATCCTGTCCCCCATGCCAAGTGACAGAGAAGGGAAAAACAATGCTGGAGGTGGCTCTGGGAAATGCTCAAGGGGCCAGAGGGGGTTTAGAAGGGGGCTGTGGGAAGGTGAAGAGGGGAAGGGCAGGAGAAAGATAGCGGGGGCTGGAGGGGGCAGGGGTGTGGTCACCAAGTGGCCAAGGTCCCCGTGGGGTGGAGGCAGACCCCACAGGACTCCTAGACTGGCAGAAGCCTGCGTCGGGGTCTGGCAGTGGGTCCCATCTGCGGAAGAGGTGAGTGAGGAAGAGGGGGAATTAGAATCTGGGGAGAGGGGCCAGGAAAGGAGGGAGTGGGGTGGTGACAGGGCCCCAAGTGGGGCCCCAGCGGTCATACGTGCCATGGTCGGCAGTGACAGCTGGGTGGGGGGGCACAATCTCTGCAGTGGGGGGCGGCCTTTGGCGAAGGGGCCCCTACAGGAGTCTTCTGGGGGCCCTGGGCCCCAACCTTGGACAGGCAGGGGGAAGGGGCGCTGAGCGGTAAGCGGAGAGAAACAGGGGGGCGCGCGGGGGGGAGGGGCCAGGCGGTGATGGACAGGGCGGGGGCTGGCGGCGCGGGGCCGGGATCCGGGTCACGGCCCGGGCACTCACCGCTCTCCTGCTCGCTGCCCTTCTTGGCGGCGGCGGCGTTGCCCATCGCGGCGGCGGCGGCCGGGGCCGGTCCCGGAGCTGCGGCGCGGCGGGTGCTGGCGGCGGCCGGCGGCCCCGGAGCGCGCTGGGCGGCGGCGGCGGCGGCGGCCGCTCGGGTTGGCTGCGCTGGCTGCGGCGCCGCGACCCCCGCCCAGCCCCTGCTTCCCGCGTCTCTCCGCGCCCGCCCGCCCGGGAACCTCAGCCCAAGTCCGCTGCTGCTGTCCGTGACGCCCCCGCAGCCCCCCGCTCATTGGTCCAGGCCGCCCTGACTGACGGCGCCGCGCCGCCGCCCATTGGCCCTCCGGGACCCTCCCGCGCCGCCATAGGGTCTTGGCCCCGTGACGCGCGCCGCGGCCGCCCGGCCACTCGCGCGCTGGCTAGGCCTCGGCTGGGCGGGCGGGCGCGCCTGATTGGTCGAGGCTCCCGAAGGGGCCCAGGACCCGCCCAGCGAGGCCGCCCATTGGCGGAGGCGCGCCGCCCGGCCCGCCCCCCGCAGAACGTTCGGTGTCAATCCCGGGGTGAGAGGGCGGGGCGGAGGCGCAGCCTGCTGGCCCGGCCGCGGGCGGGCGGGGCGGCCGAGGCTGGCTGGCGGCCGCGCGGCGCTCTGAGGCCCAGGAGGCGGTTCCGGCGGGCGCCCGCCCCGTGTGCGCCGCAGTCCCCCGCCCCCGCTCAGTGCGGCAGCGGCCGCCGGCCAGCCGAGGTTGGCGCTGTGCTCCCCCCGGCGCAGCCGCTGTCCACCTGCCAGCGGGGGAGGGGCGCGGCCGGCGCGCGGGTCAGAGGTCGCTGGGCCGCTGGCCGTTGTCATGCACGACGCCTGGCGCAGGAGTGCGGCGGCAGGCCTGGGTCCAGGCGGGGGTGGGGGGCAGCTCCTGGGTCTCCGCTCAGCCACAGCCCGAGCTTCAGGGGGATGCTGGGCCCGGGAGCGAGGGGCACTGGGGAGGGGGCGCTCGGAGTCCCGCCCTCTGCTGGGCGCCCGCCAGCCTAAGAGCTGGCGCGCCCGGATGCTTCGCACCACGTTCCGATCCCCTGGGTACTAGGATCGTCGCTCCTGTTTTACGGAGGAGGAACGTGGGGCTCCGCCAGGCTGAGGATTCCTTCCGTCCGGGCAATGCGAAGGGAGCTGCCGCCCCCAAGCAGCGAGGTAGCAAATGCCCCTTCCTTCGGGGTGCCGTACACCCACAGCGCGAGGACGCGCGGAGTTCCCCACCCACCGCCGCACTGCTGACATTTGCGGCGGGTCAGCCTTTGCTGGGGGGCTGTCTTGTGCACTGTAGGGTGTGTAGCAGCATCCGGTCTCTACCCACTGGACGCCAGCAGAACCTTCCTCTCCTCCACTAGTTGTGAAAACCAAAACCATCTCCAGACGTTGTTCACTGTGCCGTGCAGGCCAAACTGTCCCCAGTTGAGAACCACAGAAGCAGAGGAGGGCCCGCCTGGGAGGTGCCCAGAGGGGCAGGGGGCTGGACGAGCAGCTCTCCTAGACTCGGAGGGGCTAGCGGGGCTCAGGCCTACCAGCCTATGGGCTTACAACCTGCCCCTACCAGCAGCTGTCTGCACCCACCTTCGTAGGTCCACCACAGTGTCAGGGAGGGGAGAGTCGGGGCTCCTCCATGAATCACGGGGAAAGGTTCACCAGCCAAGCCACGCCCCTTTGGGCTGTGAGGCTACCAAGTAAGGTGAAGTAAAATGTAATAAAAGAGTTGCTCCGTGTGTGTCCCTGGAGCACACAGGTTAATTCTCTCCTGTGGGTCAAGGTCAAAGTCTGAAAAATCACGGCTTATGCTCTATCTACAGAACAGCTGGGTTGCTTAAGTTTTGAAAAAGAAAAACTCTTCCCCAAACCTTAGTCCAGAATACAACTATCCAACCAGTTAAGACTAGAGTCAGAAGCTGAGCAAGGGGACGAGGCAGGAGGCCTCCACGTCACCAGGAGAGATGGATGAAGCCGTCTCAGCCCACCTGCGCCAGAGGCGGAAACAAGTAGTCTACATCAAGTGCTTTTTATTTTTAGACCAACCAAACATATTTAATATAAAAACCCTTTAATATACAAACTGCAACCACAACAGCATCCATGTAGCAGCAAGGGGGTGGGGCGCGGCGGAGAGCATGGTGGCAGGAGGGGGCTTTAGGGTCCCTGGGGCTTCCCTTGTCCGCAATCACTCTGAGAGCTTAGCAGACGGCAGACCAAGGCAGCCAGAGGGGCCTGAGGCCAACACTGGGACAGAGCGAGCACAGAAGGTCCCTCCAACATGCCATCTCCCCACAGCAGCAGCCACCAGGGAAAGGCAGGTCCAGCTAGGACACAACTGGAGGGTACCTGTCACTGAGAAAGTCAGCCATCATTCCTCAGCATCCTGCTGATCACACTTTTGGGAACAGAGTTTTCCAGGGGCTGTTGGATTGAAAAGACCTAAAAATCATTGAGAGAATGCTGGAAATCGTGTCCAAGTCCACCTTCAAACCAAGATTCCTTGTCCCAGACTCCAGAAAGCTGGGTGGATTCTGCTCAGATGTTTGGGAAGGGAAAGGAAAGACAGAGCCTTTGGCCCAAGAAGGCCAGAGCTTTGCCAGGCATTGACCAAGAAAGCCTCAAAGCAGGCCAGGGAGGTCTGTGGGAAGAGCTCCAGGTCAATGGTACTCACGGGAGCATGGTGGCACAATGAGCTGCAGGTGGAACTGACGGTGGGTGTGGAAGACAGAAAGGACACGAGTCAGAAGGAATGAAGAAATGCAGCCCCCGCTTCTCACAGGCCTGGCAGGAGAGGCGAGACGATCCGGCTGGGCTGGGCGACGTGAGGCCTGTTCCCTCCTCGGAGCCAAGTCTGACCAGCCTGGATGTAGCCGACGGCCCTAAGTCCTCCACATGGGACTCTCCGGGAGGCCCGGCCACCCCCTCCCAGTGAGCCAGGAGACGGGCCGCGGTGCCAGTTGGGCCGAGGCTGGGCCTGGGTCCCCAGTTAGATGCAGTCCATGGAGTTCTCGGGGAGGAGGCCAGGGATGCAGCCAGGGAGCCCCAAGCCCTTGACAGGAGTGCAGCTGAGGGGGGCGCCGCAGCCCAGGGCAGGGGCCTGGTTCTCCACGGCCTCCAGCCTGTCCGTGGTGTTGTCCCAGTTGATGTGGAAGCGGGTCACCCGGGGGTTTGAGGCCAAGATGTTCCGCTGGAGCTGGGGCAGGAAGAGGAACGTCAACCCTTATCAGCGTGCCCTCTCATTATTCCCACAGAGCCAGGGCACCCCCAAACCCCTGCCCCACCCCAGGACAAGCAGACCCTGCTTATCCCGTCACCACCACAGCTACGGACGGAAGTCCAGGGAATGCCCGCGTGCCAGGGTTGAGGGCCAGGATCTATCTAATCTGGATTCAGCAAGGCATGCTTCTGAGAAACAAAGGCCTTTCTCTCTCCTGTTCTGGCCTGGTGCTGCGAGATCTGAGCACTACTTGAAAACCTTAAGAAGTGACCTTGGCTCCCAACTCCAACGACTCAACTCCCTGCTGTGCAGAGCTGGCGCTCTGGAGCAGGAGTGCAGAGCCAAGCCCACCTGAGAGAAGTCTGGCTTCAGGGGCGGGTGCTCCCGCAGCTCGGGGGTGAGGTACTCGTTGTTGACATAGTAGCCCACACGGATGAACTCCTGCCCATGGTACGTGCAGGTGATGAGCACCACGGTCACCCCCACGGCGTCGGTCTCGGGGATGAGGGACGGGTTGGGGGCGTCAGCCTGGAGGAAACAACCTGGGCCTCAGCATGGGTCACCACAGTCACACTCCATCAGCAACAATGATTCTCAAGTAACAGTATCTCCTGAGCCAAAAGTACGGTACCTGCCCTCGGGAACTTTCAATCAAGTGGGGAAGACAATCAGTCCTGCAAACACCTGTCAAGTGCTGAATGTGACAGGTGCCACAAAGGAGAAGTAAATGGCACTGAGGAGGAGGGTAGCAAGCAGGGGGGAGGGTGGCATAGGCTGAGGCTGGACAGGGGGGCAGCAGGCCACCCAGGGCCTGTTGGGCAGTTAAGGGCTGGGAGAGAAGCTGCGAGAATGTTTAGCAGGAGGGCAGTGCTGCAGCTCTCCCGCGCTCTGCAAAGCCTGTGGCAGCGCGTGGTGCTGTGCGGGAGGAAGGCTCCATGGAGCCGGGGGGCAGGAGGAGGCTGCCACAGTCATTCTGGAGAGAGGACAGCGGCCCGGACCAGGCGGTGGGGAAAGAGAGGTGGCCAGATTCAAGGTGTGACGCATGGAGGGGACTGGCTGCACAACTGGTGCGAACTGAGACCAACACAAATTGAAGACCCGGGGCTCCGTGTTCCAAACTTAGTACGCTTCAGCCGGCCGCGCCTGGGAGCGGCCCTGGAGGTGGGCGGGCTGGAGGGGGTGACTGTGGACAGACGGGGGAGGAGGTGCGACAGGGCGAGGTTGCCTTGATTGGGGCGGGAGCAGCAGGGGTGAAGTAGGGAGTGGGTCTGAGCCAAGGCTTTCAAACTTAAGTGTGAGCAAGGGTCACGCTAAGTCGGCGCTTCTGATGCCCCTGGTGCCGGGGGGGTCTACCGGCAACCACGGCAGAGCCTCGTATCTGGGGCTTGGGATTGGTGAACCCGCCTACTCATTAAAGTGTATCTGCAACCCCAAATCAGTACTTGGGGCGCTCTTACCGTCACTCGACACGCAGAATGGGGGATCTGAGTGGCTGGATGTGCACGTCCCCAGCTGAGGCCCCACGAGGCAATGCTCTTCCTCTTGTTTCAGCTCTTACTCTAAATGAATTGTGTTCTCTTCATGGCCTATTTAGGTGTTTGTTGCATTTTTGTGCTTTTTGTTGGTGATTTTGCCCTTTAAAATGCCCCCAGCATGGTGCTGAGCACTGTCTAGTGTCCCTAAGCACAAGGAGGCTGTGCTGTTCCTCATGGAGAAATACGTGTGTTAGAGAAGCTTCGTTCAGGCACGAGCTACGTGCTGCTGGCTCAGAGTTCACTGTCAGCGATCAATACTACCACTAAATAAGGTGTCTTTAACAAAAACAGACATAAAACAAGGCTTTGTATTGATTGGCCGACAAAAATGTGACTTGCAAGAACCCTAACCCTGGATTTCCTCTAGGGGCGATGGTTCAGCATTCAAAAATTCCCTAACACAGTGTTCGCAGGGACTGCCCAGAATGTAACTACTGCAAATAACGAGAGTCAGCTGTGAATCAGTGGCTCGTGGTAAGAGCTCTGACCAAGGTGGAGAAGAGGGAGGGTGTGAAGTGCCTCGGAGAGGTCAGGCAGTTCTCGAGAGAAGAGCCAGGATTTCAGCCTGAATTTGTTTTTTTGCCAGGAAGTTGGCCCTGAGCTAACATCTGTTGCCAATCTTCCTCTCTTTTATGTGAGATGCTGCCACAGCGTGGCTTGATGAGCAGTGCCAGGTCCACGCCTAGGATCTGAACCTGCAAACCCCGGGCCACTGAAATGGAGCACACCAACTTAACCACGCCACTGGGCCAGCCCTTGAACCTGAACTTTTGACCGGTGAACCACACTGTGTGCTTTTGGGTGGAAGAGGATGTTTCTAGGTGTCAAGGCCTAAGGCTTCATCTTTCTTACCTGAAAGATGAACATGTGTCTCCCTGCTGGGACAGGGCCGACCAGCACCGAGTCTAGGATCTGGTCAAACTCCTCGCTCTCGGCTGAGCCGACGTAAATGATCTTCCACTCCAGGTCTGCAAGGACATGGGTGTTAAGGAACTGAAACAGCTCAACAAGAAGAAGACAGGGAAAGAGTCTTCTCGTGTTTTAGTTATAGACAGACCCTTCCTACAGTGAAAGATTCTTAGTCTCAAGAAACCTGACATCCACTGGGCACCAGGTGCCGGGCACCGGAGTCCTGGACACTGGGGCAGACGGGCAGCTCTGACTTCCAGTGGGAAACTTCTCACATGGGCCTAGCTTTGTCAGGCAACCTTGACTCTGCACCTCCAGGGAAACTCCGGCCTCTCAGAGCCCAAGGGTGAGCCGTGTGGCAGAGGCTGAATTAAGACCCGCGTGACAAGGCACACCAAGGAGGGGACAGCGGGGAGTTGGGCCATTTCAGGGCCCTGCCCACTGGGTGCTGGGACAGGAAGCAGCATCCCCTTTCACACACAGGGACCAGTGCCAGCAAACTCAGGAGATCCCTCGACAACTGAGCCAGGGCAGCAGATTCCAGTCCACCAGGAGAGCCAACCCACATGAGGCAGAAGATGAGGCCACGGGGGAGCCAGCCAGACCCTTGGGCTTCCAGATCGGGCACCAAGTCACACCTGCTCATGGACATTGGGGCGACAGCAATTCAGTCAATGAAGGCAGCATCATAGGGAGGCCCCATCCTGAGTATGTTCCGTCCAGATGAAATGAAAAGTGCTTACGGAGCCCCTGCCCAGCAACCAGAGGAAATTCCCAGTGACCGCTGCCTCTCACAGGAGGTCCAAGCGTTTCAGGGCAAGGTCATGCCAGTACAGGGACGCTGGCAGGAGATCTGAAACTTATTTTAGGTTCTTCGAAATTACACAATCTACAGCTCCCGCAGCTGGGGGAAGTTTCACAAGCTGTGATTTTCACGGGAAGCAAACTCTCTTGGAAGCCGCCCTGTTCCCTGGTCCTGTGTCCCACAGGAGCATCCAACTCTGGAAGCACACTGATGCCGGGCATGACCGCGGAGGTCTGTCACCTGAGCCCCAGGCTCTTCCTTGATGCACTGGTTTCCTGCCCTCTGCAGTTTCACCTGGGCTGCCTACTCGGGATCCCTGGCAGGTCTGTGGGGTCCAGGGACTGTGGGTTTCCTGGGGCTCAGTCAAACGCCGGGCTCTTCTGGGCAGGGAGGAGTCAAGTTCATTGATTTAGTTGGTTACAAGTAGTGACACAACTAGACATAACCCATTTCTGGATGAACAGGAAAAAAGCTAGCTCTGCTCTCTAATGTGGCTCTTTATTTTGGTATTTTTCCTTCTGGCCCTCCCCACTATCAGCAGTCAGGTCACACGTGTGCATTTGACTAACGTGCTGGAAGGAGACAAGGAGGAGACTGAGAGAGAGCAGGCCCCGGTGCCCGCCATGGGCAGCTGATGTCTAACTCTGTTTGCAAACGTAAGACTGTGGGTGCTGACCGGAGAGAGACGCACTGTGCAGGTGGCCAGGCACATGGGCGGCAATGGCTCCCTCGACGCGGGCCAGAAAGAGACCAGAGTATTAACCGAGGGCCAGAGAGAGAAGGACTGACATGAGAGTTAGTGGAGCTGGTAAAGTCATCTACAGAAACAGAAGATGACTGAAATAAGGAACTCCAACTTGGAATCCTCTTAAACTTGCCGAAACGCTTTAAGCTGAAGCACACCTAAGTGACCCTGTTTCTGAAGACAACCCTGCTTTAGAATTGGCCACGGGACATCAGTCACCCATACGGCAGAGCCTCATTCCCATGGAACTGAGGACACGATTGCACACAGGGCAGGCATGGACCTGACCCTCTGGCGGCCTCAAGGGTAACCTGCCCGCAGTCCCCAACTCTCCGATCCCACCACTGCGCCGGACGTGCCCCACTAAGTACGCGAACGCACCCCGAACCAACGACCCGACTGAAGGCACGCAGAAAACCACTGCAGGGGAGCTGGCGGGAGAAGCTGTTCCCTGCGCTTTTTCTTCTTCAAACTTACCTAGTAGACTTTTTTCTGCTTATCACTTTCCTTTGATCACGATCGCACAGCTGAACCTTGGCCTGACCACAGTGTGTCAGCTGTGGGTCAGAACATCTGGCTCCGTGACTTAGTCAAGCAGTAACTGTTGAATTTCTCAGTGAAACGGGAAAAGCTCACCTACTGTAGCAAATGTGGACCCGCGCCTGGGAGAGTCTATTTCCAGTTGTTGAGGAGAAAAGAGGAAAAGGGGTGTGGCGCCCTTGGGAAACGGTGGCGGGAACGTTGTCAGACTGCCAGTTGCCAGTGTCCCAGGGCTGAGACTGGCTCTGAGACTTCCACAGCCAGACCCCCTCTGTCTGTTTGGGAGGCAGGAAACGGATTCTCTCTGCTCCGTGGGAAGAGCGCCAGCAAGAGGCAGAAAGCAAGCTGGCAGGTCGGAGGCGTGGACAGCCCTGGGGGTAGGGCTGAAGAGTCCAGATTTCCAGGCCAGAGTTTGCTTTCCAACTTGAGCTTCTCTGAGCAATGCTGTCTGGGTGTAATTAACAACAGCACCCCTGTGCTCTTGAGAGGGTCCTGGTGTGGAAACGAGTCCCACATCAGCCCTATTCACAAGACAGGGGCGCGTCCTTTCTTTCCCAGGTTACAGCAGAGATAAAGGATCCTGGAGCCAGAACTCAGAGACACACCCTTGCGTCAACACTGCGACAGCCTGGCTGTGTGACCTTGGAGAAGTCATTCCATCTCTCTCTATTAAAAAATAATGACCAGCAGGTGGCCTTTGGCCTTTCCTGCTCTGATTCTAGAAACAGATTAGTAAAAGAAGAGGGCAGGGGCTTCCTAGGAATGAAAGTACTAGATGGTGAGCATGCAACCAGTTTCAAATGCAAGGAGCGCAAACAGGCAGATTGAAACCCGATCTCCAGCCATCTGGGAACTGTGAATCCCTTAACCTATTAGCTCCTTATATCTCCTGGCTTTAAAATTAAATCTTATTCCACAGCGTCATTCTACACTTTGTTTACACCCTGCCTTGTTCCAGAAAGGATTTAACTGGGCTTATTCTATAGTTAGTCACAAATAGACTCCTTAATTTAAAGAGGAGAGAAACCAGGGAGAGGCTGACCACTTGGCCCAGCCCAAGCACGCACACATCTCAAGCTCTGTCAACCCCAAGCTAATCCAAGCTGGTGACTTTGCAGGCAAATCACCCACCTGCCACAAGAGGCGTTACCTAGCACACCCTGGCCTCACAGATCTCCACCTCCTAAGCTGCTACCTCTTCTCATTTAACCACTAAGTGGAGAAATGGTCTAATGGAGCACCTTGTCCTGAAAGAGGTGCCAAGACTTCCCTGGCTGACCTTAGGTTTCAAATTTTTACTTGACCTTTACTTGCAAGGTCTTTCACTCTCTGTGGCTCCCGTCTTCTCATCTATGAGAGGAGAGCCACATCCACCTTTCCGTCACACAGATGGACAAGTGCATCCGTGAAGGCACCTTGGAAAAGATATACAAAGATTGTGGCCTTCCAGCAGATTGAAGCTGGATACCGTCACGGCTCAGCCCAAGCCGCCTACCCATTGACTAGGGCAGACGGTCAAGAGCGTTTGTGGTAAGACCTGCGGCAGCACTCTGCCAGAATCTGGCAGGCAAACCGCGGGAACGGCCAATCTCGCCTGGCGATGCCGCCCCAGATTTGCGTGTGTTCATGAGGGCCCACGATCAGAGAAGAGGAGGGACCAGGAGCTGGGGAGACGATGGGGCTGGAAGCGGCCAGCTTCCCAGGTGGGGCTGCAGAGTTGGGGTGGGGCCAGGAATGTGCTTTGGGGAGAACACAAGCAGAAGTGGGTGGGGTGGGGTTGTGTAAATATCAGCAGGTTGAGGAGGGGATCAGTGGGAGACGGATGGGGAAATGGGGGTGAGTGAGGTCTTGCCACGGGAGAGAGGAGTCTCACGGGGGAGAAGGGAGGGACCCTGGGGGAGAGGGCTCCACAAGGAAACTGGGGGAGGGGGCTGGGGTCTCCAGAGGGAAAATGAGGGACTGGGGTGTCCATAGGGAGAATAAGACGGGGTTGGGGTCTCCATAGGGTAGAGGTGAGACGGCAGTGTCTCATCACAGCGCAGTGGGGAAGGGTGGGAAGACTGGGTGCCTGGGACAGGGGGTCTGGCCACACAGAGATGGAGGGTGGGGGTCCGGGGATGCTGAGGTCTACCCGAGGGGCAACGGGAGGGACCGTGGGGAGAGGTCCCCCCACAGGCCCAGCCTCACCGTCCGCCAGGGCCTCACTGCACTCGAAGCTGATCTCGAACCGGAAGGGGCTGTGGAAAGGGCTCGGGTTCTCCAGCACCGCCACGTTCAGCACCGACACCTTGGCCATCGCCTCGCCGGGCCGCGGCTGAGGCCAGCGCCGGGGCCAGGCCCGCCTAAAGGTCCCTCGGGTCGGCGGCGCCCCGTCAGGCAAGGCGCCCCCGCCTCCTCGATCCGCGGACTGCAGCGCGTCTCCCGTCCGCGCGCCTCCTTCAAATAGCCGGCCCCGCTCTCCGGCCAATCACCGTCAACGCTCCCCGGCGGCGCGAGCGCCCCCTCAGCCAATCAGGGAGCGCCGGACGGCGCGCGCCCAGACTCCCCGGACCAATCCGCGGCGCTCCCTCTCCGGGCTGCGCGGGGGAGGCGGGACCATCTCTTGGCTCCTGCGGGTGTCCGCCGGGAACCAATCCCCAGAGTCTCCGACTCGGGCGTCAAGGGCGGGGGTAGGCGGAGTCAGAGCGCGGGGCTCCTCTCGGCCAATCCCGAGGGTTCACGCACCGGCGTGGCCGGCGCTTCGCCCCGCCCTCCCTGGAGGCGCATGCCGCGGGGAGCAGCGCTGTCAACCGCCGAGCGGTGGCGCGCGGCGCTCGCTTAAGAGGGCGGGTAGGGCGGTGCTCGCGCCCGCGGTGATTGGCGGGCAACAGTGGGGCGGGGATAAAGCCGGCTCTTTGAGATGTGACTGGCTGACTTGGCCTAGGGGGCGGGGTGAGTGAAGACTCGGCTGGGGATTGGTGGGAGAGGAGCGGAAGTCGGTCGCCGGCGCGGTTGGGGCGGGTGTGAAGACAGAGGAGGAGCGTTCGCGCCCTCGGCGTCTGTCTGCAGGTGAGCGTTGCCTGTGCTGCTGTGAGGGGCTCTGGAGTCGTGAACGTTTGACTTTTCTGAGGGGAGACGGGGCGGGGGCCACGCGGCGCGCTCGGGCCGGGGCTCTGGTTCGAGTCATGCTCTCGCCTCGCGAGGGCCGCGCGGGGGGAGTTCTCTGGGAGCGCGCCGCGGACAGGGTGTGAGGGCCGCTGGGGGGACGGGGACCGCGGACGGGATGTGAGGGCCACCGGGGGGCCGGGGCCGCGGGGGGATGGGGGCCCCGGACAGGGCGCGAGGGCCGCGGGGGGACGGGGGCCGCGGACGGGGCGCCGGGCTCGGGGCGCGCTGGTCTGCCCGGTGCTCCGGAGGGGCGTGCTGTGAGCAAGCCTGTCCCTGCCCGCGCCCCGCGCTCACAGCCCGGGCGCAGAGCCGCGGAGCCCGCTGTCCCGTCCCGTCGCTCCGGCTCTGCCCGAAGCCCTGGACTGCCGGCGGCGCCCGGCCCCGGAGCGGGAGCCTGAACCTGAACTGCCGGCCTCCGCGGGGCCTCGGGCCTCTCATGCTCGGCTTTGTTTGGATCTAATTTCACGTGGTTAAAAAAACTTATTTTATGGTTCAAAAAATTGAAAGTTTTTCTCCCCTTTGAAACGATCTGGCTGCAAGAAAATCCGCATTTATGGTCGGCTGCGATTTCTTGGCAATCGTTGGGCATACTTGGGAATTTGGGGGACTGGAGGAAATCTCATTTTTGTCTCGTTTCCTGGTGTGGCTCCGTTGTTGTGAACGCCAGATTTAATGGTGGTTGAAGCTGTCGCGATGTCATGTTCTGCAGACGTTTAATTAAACCTTTATTCACTGACTCGGTGGTGTTCTTTTTGCATGTGAACCTTTTCCCTCTTGTTCCCGGCTTCAGCCGTTGCATTGCCCCTGAGACGCTCGTCAGCCCCAAGCGCTGGCTCTGCCGTGCCCATGAAGACAGCGGCCTGTCCCTAAGGCCTCCTCCCTGCAGCTGGCGAGTCACCTGCAGTCGTAAAGCAGATCGTGTCACTATGCTGCTTAAACCCGCACGGGCTGGTCCTACCTGGAGTGAAACCCAAGATCTTTCCTGTGGTGGAGGAGCCCTGTACCGCGGCCTCCACTGATCCCTCTGGCCTCGTCCGCTGGTCTCCCTCTGGTCACAGCTCTCCAGCCCTGCTGGCTTCACGCCCGCGTTTTGTTGCGCGGATCTTGTTCCCGCTGCAAGGCTTTGCACTGCTCTCCCTCTGCCCGGAGTCTCTTTCCTTCAGACGGTTGCGTGGTCATCTCGTTCTCGTCGTTGGTGGTTCAGCTCACGTGCCTCTCAGAGAGGTCTTCCTGGACCACCCTAGGGGGGAGCAGCCCCTCCTCCGCCACCTCACCCCGCTCTGTGGCCCATTGCACCTGTCAGCACCTGTGGGTTGAACTGTGCTTATGCTCTCTCCTCGTCCCTCAGGGGATGGAAAGCTGATTGAGGGCAGAGAGCTCACCTGGCTCACGCTGACCCCTCCGCATGTTTCCAGAGCTTAGCGCAGAGCCTCGAACATAAGGAGTCTTCAGGAGATGGTGTGTGTGTATGTGTGTATGTGTGTGTGTGAGAGAGAGAGAGAGGAAGGGTGTCACTGAGCTAACGTCTGCACCGGTCTTCCTCTGTTTTATGTGGGACGCCACAGCTTGGCTAGACACACGGTGCTAGGTCTGTGCCCGGGACCCAAACCTGCGAACCCTGGGCCGCTGAAGCAGAGTGCAAACTTAACCACTGTGCCACTGGGCCGGCCCCCAGGAGATTTTTCTTAAAAAGAATAGTCCATCTAAAGTGTTTAGCATAGTGTCTGGAATGTGAAAAGCGCTCAGTAAACATGAGTCATTAGTAGTACGTGGTAAGGAGGAGAGAAGTCTCCGTTCTTAGGTGCTGCTACAGGTGTGCACACGTTCAAAGAAGTGTAAGAAATGCTGTAACAGTGTAGGTTTTTACCCCCTGCTGGCTGAAGAAGTAAGTCTTCTTGAAAGGCCTGCCACACCCCTGCCTCACACCCATTCCTCTCCTGTTTCCCTCAAGTGTGACTACAGCCCTGGACGTGGTGTTTATTTTTCTGTGCGTGTTGGTGCATCTTTAGGTGCACGTGTCTTTAAACAATATACGGTATTGTATATCGTGTTCTACAATTTCACATAAGTGATCTGTATAAAAAAGCGTCGCCATAGCAGGCCCGAGACTGTATGCTTAGAATGGCCCCTGCTAGGTTGGCCCTTGGCTGGTGTCTGGGAACCTGGACTTCAGGAGGGCGCCTGCCAGTCCCTAAATGAGAAGAGTAGCTCTCGGGCCTGAGCTGTTGGTACACGATGTGGTTGATGGTGAACACTGCTTTCCTTCTGGAGGCGGGGAACTTGCTTCTCACCCGGCCCTGAGAGATGCCCGGGGCACCCAGTGACTAAGGAGCTCCCCGGAAGCCGCCGTTTCACACATGTTGTCACAGCTCTGCCGTGGGAGCCGAGCACGCCCTCTGTGACCCACAAGGAGAGCACTGTGGGAGGCTTGTGCCTGGTCTCCCCGGGCTGCTTTGTGCTGTGTCCTTCTCTGTAAGGAATCACGCTGTGCGTCCAACTGTCTGCTGACTCCTGCGAGTCTTCCTGGGGAGTCACCGAAGCTGGGAGGTCTTGCAGCCCCCCGACCCAGTATCCTACTGAATATATCCTGACAGGGCTAGAGCTGGTGAGGCAAGTGAGGCGCAGAATGTCAGGAGGCGCCCACGCTCAGGGCAGTGTGAGTGCCAGCCTCTACCTGCCTGGCCCCGAGGATGCGCGCCTCCAAAAATTGCCACTCTGGACGCCTCGTGTACCCCCCTCTAGGCCCAGCCCCACCTCTGAAACAGCGGCCACCACACTACTTTTGAGGTGCATCTCTGCTGACACGTGTGTAGCTCAAATCTGTTTCCGCTCACTGCTGGATCGCTGTGTTGTCTTACGTGGCGGGCATTAGCCACGTGTGGCTGCTGGGATTTCAGCTGGTCACAATTCCGTAAAGCGATCAGTTCACCTCCCCAGTCACACTTAGCCCGACTGCACCGTTTAATAGGCCCCTGTGGCTGGTGGTGCCGCCTTGGACGGTGTATATCGGGGACACTTCCACCTTCACGAGAGGTTTTGTTGGAGGGTGCTGACATATCTGTTCACCTCTTGCTTGATGTTTAGGTTGTTTCGGGTTTTCTGCTCTCGTGGACAGTGCTGTGGTGCTGGTTGTTGTGTGCGTCTCCTTGGGCACATGCGAGCTTCCCTGGGATCCGCGCTGAGGGTGTGTGGCTGGGTCGTGGGAGTGTTCACCTTTGCTAGATGTTGCCAGTTGGTTCTTAAAAGGATCATCCCACTTCTCATTCCCACCAGCAGTGTTGCTGTTGCTCGGTGTCCTTATTGGCACTTGGCATTGTCCGACTGTCCCATTTTTGTCTTTCTGGTGGGTGTAAACTAGTGGTTTCTGTTTGCGTTGCCCTGATTACTAGTGAGGCTGAGTTGTTTTCCTCTGTTCGTTGACCATTTGCCTTTCTTCTCTGAATTGTCTGTTTATATCTTTGCCTATTTTCCTGCTGGATTGTCTTGATCATATTGAGTGCAGAAGTTCTTCTCACATCTGAGGCCTGTTCATGTGTATGGTGTCTGTTGAGATTCAGAATTTATTATTATTATCGTTATTATTTTAATATCATTAGATGATCAGTCTACTTCTAGTTTGTGTTTTTTGTGCCTTACTTAAGAAATCTTACCCTGAGGTCAATAAGATATCCTACTGTGTTTTCTTCTGTAACTTTTACTTTTAATATTTAGCTTTTTAAAAAACAGACCTGGAATTTAGTTTTGTTTGTTATATGAGGTAAGACTGATTTGATTTTTCCACACAGATAACCACTTGTCCCAGTTCCATTTATTGAGTAGTTCGGTAGTTTTCAAAATGTGATCCCCTGAGAATCCCCAAGACCCTTTCAGGAGATCCGTGAGATAAACTGTGTTCATAATAATTCTGAGGCATTATTTGTTTCTCATTCACATTGTCAGTACAAAAGCAATGGTGGGTAAAACTGCTGGTGCTTTAGGCAGGAATCAATGCAGTGTCTCCAAACAGAAGTAGTAGATGTCCTTGTGCCCTCATCACCACACACTCAGTGTAAAACAGGCATGTTTCACCTGAGCGTGCCCTGGAAGAGGCTGTGGGCGGTGGTAGCTGTGCTAGAGCTTAGCCCTGGAGGAGGCCTAACGCTCTGCGCGGTGCGATGAGAAGTTTGCGGAGGACACGTCTGCTGAGTGCTGGTGGAGGGTGGAGGGCAGGGCATGCGCTTACTGCCACAGCTATTGAATTGAGGTGGAACTGGCGACTTTTTCATGGAATGCCGTTTTTACGTTAAAGAATGACAGACTGTGCTTATTCAGATTAGGATGTTTGGCAGATATTTTCTCAGAAATGAAGGAAGTGAGCTGATCACTTCGAGGACAACTGATTTTTTGTTGCCAATGATAAAATTTGAACTGTCAGAACTTAGACATTGGGGCCGGCCCAGTGGTGCAGTGAGTTCGCACGTTCTGCTTTGGTGGCCCGGGGTTCACCGATTTGGATCCGGGGTGTGGACATGGCATCGCTTGGCAAGCCATGCTGTGGGAGGCGTCCCACATATAAAGTGGAGGAAGATGGGCACAGATGTTAGCTCAGGGCCAGTCTTCCTCAGCAAAAAGAGGAGGATTGGCAGCAGATGTTAGGGCTGATCTTCCTCAACAAAAAACGACGACAACAAACTTAGACATTTGGGAAACTTTTATTCACCACCATGAACCTGACAGCTCATATTTAAAGATTTTTCTGATGAGATCAGTGGTGATATGAACAAATAAGATTTTAAAAATATTGTATGGTGAAATGTAGTAACTAAATAGATCAGTAGCTTCCAAAAGACCAATGCATGATGTTACAAAATCCTGCATGGGTAAAAGATCAGTTAAAATTGTGAGGTAGAAGGGGCCGGCCCCGTGGTGCAGTGGTTAAGTTCACACGTTTTGCTTCAGTGGCCCGGGGATCAAGGCCTGGTTCCCGGGTGTGGACATGGCACCGCTTGTCAAGCCCTGCTGTGGCGGGCGTCCCACAATATAAAGTGGAGGAAGATGAGCATGGATGTTAGCTCAGGGCCAGTCTTCCTCAGCAAGAAAAAAAAGAGGATTGGCAGCAGATGTTAGCTCAGGGCTAACCTTCCAAAAAAAGAAAAGAAAGACAATTGTGAGGTAGACCAATGGGTTTCGATGTAACAGAGTGTGGAAAGCTCCTTCACACAGTTTCATATTTCACCTTGTGACTAACTTTAACATAGCACCACTTGTTGAGTCATGGTGTAGTAACAAAGTAGAATATCCCCAATTAGTTGAAAAGGTTATAACCTCCTCTCTTTTCCAACTGTGTATCTGTGTGAGGCTGGATTTTCTTCATACACTTCAACAAAACAGCGCAGTGCAGCAGACTGACTACAGAAGCTGGTGTGAGAAGCCAGCTGTCTTCCATTAAGCCAGACAGCAGGAGCCTTACAAAATGTAAAACGATGCCATTCTTTTCACTACCTTGTTTTTAAAAAAAGGTAGTTAATTTCCGTAAGATAGGTTATGTTAACATTTGATTTATTAGCTAATTTAAATTAGTTAAATATTTTCTTAAATTTGTCAGTTTTAATTTCCAATTCAGTAAGTATAAATAGATATAATTCCTTTCTTTCCCCATAAACAATAGATCTTTAGAGTCCTCATTAACTTTTTTAAAAGATTTAGGTTTTTTTAGAGCAGTTTTAGGTTTACAGCAAAATTGAGAATAAGGTACACAGATTTCCCATAAATCCCCTCCCCCCCACGCATAGCCTCCCGCACCATCAACATCTTGCCAGAGTGGCACGTTTGGTGCAGCGATGGACCCACACGATGCGTCGTGATCCCGCAGAGTCCGTAGCTGATGTGAGGGCTCACCCCCGGTGTTGTGCGTTCCACAGGTTTGGACAAATGAATGACACGTGTCCATTATTATAGTAGCACGCAGAGTGTTTTCACTGCCCCCCAACCCTCTGTGCTCTGCCTAGCCCTGCCCCTCATTAATTCTTAGGGGGGTAAAAGGATCCCAAGACCAAACAATTTGAGATCCTCTGGATTAACCCATCCTTTCCCTGGGGATTTGTAACCCCTGTCGAGAGCAAGTTCCCATCTAGTCACAGGTCTCTTCCGTGGGCCTGCCTGTCCCTTCCCATGCTGACAGCACGTTGTCTTAAATGTTACCACCCTCTCACCAGTCTTGGCAAGGCGATTCCACCACCTTATTCTTTCTCCTTCCGGTTGTGTTAGTTATTCTTGGCCTTTGTTCTTCCACAGAAAGTAGGACACACACATAATTTTTTCTATTACAAAGGTAATATGTTTAATGGAAAAAATTTAAAAAATACGGAGTTGCAAGAAAGTAAAAATTACCCACTACAGATGAACGGTCAGTATGCTGGTGTACAGTTTTATATTCTGCATGGTAGATGTCTATACACATAAGTGTATATATATGTGCGCACACATACACAGTTTTATATATGTATACACACACTTTTTGCTTATACTTGATAAACATATATATATGTATATGACAAAACAAAACAAAACTTGGGTCATACTTTGTCTCTTATATCCAGCTTTTTATTCGAAGTCTTACTATGAATAGATTTCCACGTCACTTAATGTTCTCTGCATCATCGTTTCTAGTGGCTGCATGGCATTCCGTTTTTATGGATGTGTATTATTTGTGCAAGGATTTTCTGTGCTGAGACTTCAGATCATTCCTTGTGTTCCACTCTCAGACGCCTGACTGCCCCAGATTTCCGTGCTGCTGTCTTCGTGCGCATGCGTGGTTCTTTGGGTCTGCGTCCTGGGAGAGGCCTGGCTGGCTTAGAGTGAGGCCTTCAGTTGTGAGAAGCTGGGACCACTCGGACAGAGGTGGAGGGTTGTGGAGGACGGTGGACAGGACGGATGGAAAAGAGTGACAGTTTCAGGGGTTTGGGTGGAGGAGAGTCCCAGTGAAGTGAGAAGTGATCTCGATGGGGGAGGAGGAGCCAGCAGGGCCATCCTCAAAGCTGGTTGCCATGACTGCATGTGTGAAAGGCTGAGAGAGCAGCAGAACGAGCGAGCGTGGGATGTGTGAGGTGAGGGCTAGCCCCGGCCCCCCGGCCCCTGGGCCTTCCCAGGAGCTTGTGGGAGAGAGCCGGCCCCCCGGCCCCTGGGCCTTCCCAGGAGCTTGTGGGAGAGAGCCGAGGCCTGTGCTTGCAGTCCTCCAGGGATCTGAAGAGTCCTCTGTATTAAGGTCCTCCCTCTGCTGGGCTCCCGCAGGCCTTCTCTGGACAGTCTCATCCCAGGTGCCAGGGTCCTCCAGGGCATGGTGTGGTTTGTGGGCGTCCCTTCTGATGCAGGGAGCCTCCCTTCTTGGGTGCCATGCAGGGCTGGCGAGCGGCGATGGCACGTGGGCAGCTGCAGCCCAGCGCAGACAGCCCTAGAAGCAGCCCTGGGTTCAGAAGGCCACGCTGGAGGCCTGTCCGCTCGCTCCTGTTAGCTGATGGATGCACATGCATCCCCTGACTGTTCTGGGCATCAGCTTCTGCAGCTGTAAAAGGGGGCTCCATAAAACCTGCCTCTCTGGGCCGTGGAAGGGATTGAATTGGCAGCATAAGGAAAGCATCTCCAGGGTGTGCGGACGGCTTAGTAATCTTATTTGAGAAAATAATTTAATTTCATTTGTTAATCATTTAATTAATAGTCCCACTTCAGTTTCCTCATCTGATAAATAGGGATTATAATACATACCTTGTGATCATTAAATGAGGTGAAATGTAGGAAAGAGCTCTGAAATGGTAAATCTCAACATAAATGTTACTGTTCCTGGGCACGTGCGGGTGGTTGCCCCAGGTGTGGACAGGCACCACTAACAACCGCCTGTGGGTCGGAGGTGGTCTGGCCCAGCAGAGTAAGCCGTGTGTGTGGTGGAGAAGGGTATGTGTTAGGCAGCATCAAGGGCCCGAAGGCGAGAGAACGGCCGAGTTGTAGCCTCTCAGCTCATGCCAAGATTAGATTTCAGAATCGGTGTGAGGTCAAAATCACATATATTTACATTGAACTACCCTTATAGCCCCTGGACTTGCTCACAGAGCATCTCTCAGGAAGTCCAGTAGAACCAGTTCCTCTCCCAGATCAGGAGCAGGTTGCCTTTTCTCGGGTTGGGCACTGCAGTTTCAGGTCCACGCTGAACGAGAGCCTTAGCATCACACAGTGAGAGACCGTGGGGACTGAGACCAGCTGAGGGAACAACCGAATCACAACGCCAGCATTCTCAGCTCTCATCTCAGGCTCAATTCAACTCTCCATCCTTTAACAAATATTTATGATCAGCTGCTGTGTGCCAAACGCTGTGCTAGACAGTGGGGAACAGCAGTGAACAAACAGACCATCTACGTTACCTTCTAGTGGTGGGGGCAGACAGTAGAAAAAAGATGGTTTGTGAGATGGGAGTACTGTGGGAGACAAACAAAGCAAGAGGGGTCAGGGGGCAGGAAGTTCTGGAGTGGCCCACTGCAGTTTCAGTGGGGCAGGGGGGAAGGCCTGCTGAGAGGCTCTGATTTTCAGAAGCCCTGCAGGAGAATAAGGAGCCCTGTGGAACAGCCAGTGCAAAGGCCCTGAGGCAGGCAGGAGGGGTCTACATGTTTATGGACAGTGAGGAGCCTAGTGTGGCTGGAGTGGAGGGAAGGAGGAGAGCTTTGGGGATGAGATCTGATGCTGTAGGGCCTTGTGGACCCTTGTGCTGACCTTGGTCTTTCATCTGGGCAAGAGAGGAGGCTGTTGGAGAGTTTTGAGCTGAAGAGACACAAAATATGCTCACCAAGATCACTCTGGTTTCTGTGTTGAGAAAAGCCTGAGAAGGGACAAGGGAGTTAGTTAGAGGACTATTGCAGCAGTCCTGGTGAGAGACTGGTGGCTTGAACCAAGGTGGTGAGAACTAGTTAATTCTGGATGTTGTGAAGTTAGAGCCACCACTGAGTTTGCTCCAGGTTAGAGGAGGGATGAAACAAGGGGAGGAGTCTCGGCATGGCATGGACTCAGTGGGGAGGCCTGTGGGAGGAGCTGGGTGGGGGGTCAGGAGCAGCGTTTAGGATGGGTTAGGTTTGAGGTCCTGCCAGACACAGACACCCAGGGCATGTGGAGGAGGAGGTCGTTGGGTGTGTATGGACCTGGAGCCCGAGGTAGAAGTTCGGGGTGAAGCTCTCTGTTTGGGAGTCGTCAGCGGATAGACAGTATTTAAAACCACCAGATGGCACGAGATCTCAGGGAGTGAGAGCAGGGAGGGAAAAGGTCCAAGGCTGGGCCCCTGGGCCCACCGACATGCAGGGGTCAGATGAGAAGGAGCCTACCAGGGACTGGGAAGGAGTGACTGGGGAGGTGGGAGGATAAATGGGAGGGTGGCCTCCTGGACACAGGTGTTGAACGCAGAGGGCTCGGGAGAGGTGCCTGCCCCGTGAGTTGCCATTGTGCGTTCTGAACAGGGGCAGTTAGAGCTGAGAATGTGAAGTCCACGTGATGCAGTTCCACTGTGTTGTCGTGTTTGAAAACGTACCATTCCAGCAGCCCGCGGGAGTCGAGGAAAGGCGGTTAGAATCAGACCAGCCGGGTGGGAAGCTCCTGTGCTCTGCTCTAGTCCAGCCTGCAGACAGGTGTCCGGGCCAAGCAGGGCTTCTGAGACCCAACATGGCACAGTGGCCTGGGCCCGGGGGGCCTGGGTGTGCATCCAGGCGCTGTAAGCCTCAGTTTGCCCGTCTGTAAATGGGAGCTCTGATAACTTCCACCCTAGTGTCTGTGGATTCGCAGAGAGAGTGCCCCTGAATTGCTCAGCTAGGCCCAGGAACCTCCGAGTCCCTGAACCATTAGTGACCTGTGACTCGCCAGGCTCTGCTGCAGCTTCTCTCCACTTGGGTGCAGGTACCTCTCCATGCCAGAGCTCGGGGTGCCCTGCACGGGTCCACTCACCCGTGCCTCACCCAGAATGAGTCACACCACTCGTCATTCCAAGAAATCTTAATTTCTTTATTGTTTGATTTTTTTGACTCAACAATTTTTTTAAACTTTTTGTTTTTTTCTGAAACGTTCTTGTTGTTATGAGCCTTTTGTTTTGTTCTCGTTAAATGCACTCGACCCAAAATTGGTTTGGCATATCGAAAAGGAGACCAAGGAGGGACTTGGGGAGTGGGGGCGGGGAGGCCCGAATGGACAGAGAAATCAAGGGTGAGAGAAGAGGAACACAGAGACGGCGAGGAAGACACAGGGAAGGAGGTGGAGACACAGAGAGAAAGGAGGGCCAGGGAAACCAAAACCAAAATCAAAACCAAACCCAGAGAAAAAGAACTAACCAGGTTTAAAAGCAAATGAATTCAGGAGCCCAAGGAAGGGAACAGGAGAGGAAACCAAGACCCTTCCTTCTCTATACCGGCCCAGCTGGGTTGGGGGTGTCAAGGCACCAGGTCTGGTTGGGGTGGGGAACACCTGGGCTCTTAAGGTGGCTTTGTGTGGGACTGCAGTGGTGTCCAGCCCCACCAGGTGACCCTGCCACGCAGCTCTGAGGCCTGGGAATCCACCTTGGTGATTCCGGCTGGAATGGGAACCAAGGGACCCTCTCTCCCCTTGATTGTCAGGTCTGGAGAGATCAAACGAGAGCTGGGCAGGGGAGAGGGAGCAGGGCTCCATGCATGCCTCCAGTCCCTTGGGAACTCTCCTACTCCTCCCCCCCAAACCCTTTCTGCCAGCCCTCTCACTGGTGTCAGAGGCAGCCTCCTCCGGCTCTAGCTGGGCTCCTGCCTGGGTCAGGCCAACTCCTCTCATCTCCTGCCGGCCGCCCCTCCCCACGGTGGAGCTTCTGGCCTAGCGAAGCCTAGGAAGCACACGGAGCTGTCTCCTGCTCTCCTCACAGAGCCGCCTGGGCAAGACCGTCCCCATGCTTACTTCTCATTCCTGTCCTGACTCACTTGTGGTCTTCTGGTGAAAGAGTTAAACCTTCCTACCAGAAAAAACCAGAGATGGAACCCAACCCTGCCTTCTCCACACACCTGTCCCCCTATGCAGGACAAACCACCATCTTTGGTCTGACCCCTTCTCCCCTAACTGATGGGGACAAACCAGCCCCAGCTCCCCAGGAGAAGGGAGGGGCTTTCTAGCAGCAAAAAGGGTCCCTCCAGCCACCTACCTTTCCCCCAGTTCCTCCCTAGAGCCCCTCTCCCTTAACCCAAAGAAGTTCATGGCAGCAGCAGACTTGAGACCCGAAGATGTTTGGAAACTCATGGCACTTGTGAGAAAAGAGGAAAGAGCGGAAGAGACAAGGAGGGCTCAGACCCAGCCCTGGGAAATGGCAATGACAGGCGGGGCTAGTGTGGCAATGGGACTGTGCTACCTCCAAAGAGCTGGGGGTACTGGGAAGGCCAGGCTGAGAGGGTGGGGAGGCCCAGGGGAGGTGCTCAGGAGACTGCCCAAGCCTGGAGCCTCCAGGGTCTGCAGGTTTGGGGCGGAGCCCCCAGAACGTGGGTGTCTTGACCGCAGGCCTGTATCTGGCTTTGCCTCCCTTGTGGGAGGGTGTAGGGTGGGGAAGGTGGTCTCTCACCTTTGCTCTCCTGCCCCAAGAGAAGACCATCTCACCACTCCCAGCCCCTCTCCTCAGTCATACCCACCACCATTGAACCCTGCCGCCCTCATCCTCCTCCCCCATCAACCTCTCTAGGTGGGAAACCAGCCCCTTCATCCCTAGCCCAGAGTCCCCAGGAGCAATATACAAGAAGCAGGAACTCAAAGGGACAGCACAGCCATCTTGGCAAAAGCATCTTTGGGTGTGAGGGTGCCTCCCCCGGGCCAGTGGGGAGGGGACGGAGACAGGTCCCGGTCCTGGGGCAGGCAGTGAGGTACACGCCCCAGGAGGGCTCACTGATGCCAGGAGCAGGAGGCGACAGACGGGTGCCGGGAAGGAAACGGGTTCTTTGTTTCGCTGTTGCTTCTAGATTTTGTTTTCCGTCTCTGGATTGTAAAAAGCTGCTCTGGCGGCCCGCCCACCCCGGCTGGGGATGCACATGTACACAGAGAAGTCCTGGCTGCCAGGCCCGGCGGCGCCGCTCTGCTCCGGAGAAAGCCCGGGCTGGCTGGGCCGCAGGCTCCCGGTGGCTTCAAGTGATGAGATTTTCTTTTTTTCTTTTTTTTTGTCTTTTTTTTTTTTCTTTTCCATTTCGTTGAAATATTTACAGCAATGGGGGAGGAGGAGGAGGAGAGAGGAAGGGGTAAGAGGGCCCCCTAGGGAAAGATCCAAGCCCAGGACCCACTCCCCAGGGAGATCCAGACCCAAAATCTGCTCCCCAGATAGCCGAGCCCACAGGACTGGGAACTGCCCAGATATGGCCACCCCTGTGGGCTGGGGGCCCTGCGGGGAGTTGTGCTTCATCAGGAGTCACCCCAAGGGAGGGGGTCATTGGGTGCACTTGAGGGCTGAGGGGGCAGGCTTGCTGGGGAGGCAGGGCAAAGAGCAGAAGAAAGGAGCTTCAGAGAATGTTCCACCTTTAAACCACCAGCCACAACTGCCCATTCTGCTCACCCTGGGGCTTTCTGCCAGGCCAGAGGCCACAGTCTCCAGAGAGCAGGGAGCTATAGTGCAGGAGGAACCTGTCCATCTGTCCTTCTGCTCCCACTGCTCCCTCTGGGTGCAGCTGGCAGCATTTCTGGCTACAGAGAGGAGCAGCTGACAGGTTCCATCCAGCAGGGCCTTTGGCCCAGGGAAACCAAAGCCCTCATTTCCCTCCAGGGGGTAGGAAGAGTAGGGGGAAGGGGGAGTTAAGAGTGGGCTGCACCCTTCCAATTTCTCCTTCCTCACTCCCCTGGGGACCTCTTGGCTCCTCCTCACTCTACTTCCCCCAAATCGAGCTGGTGCGCATGGCTGGTGGGAAACCCTGTCTGTGAACCTTGCACCTCAGGCCCCCATGGCAGAGTCCCCGAGGGGCCTGGAGGGCCCACGGCTGAGGGGCGCCTGGAGAGAGTGGCCCACCAGCCACTGCCTCCATCAGTCTCCCTCTCCCACCAGAGCCCGGCCCAGGGTTCCCTCCCTGGCCTGGGCCACCAGCCCCTGGTCCGTGAGGTCCCTCAGAGACTGGTGACCAGCTGCATCTGCCCATCCCCATCGGGTCCTGGCCCCTCGAGACCTGGGGGCGCCAGGTAACCCTCGTGGCTGGGCCGCCGCACCTGATAGTAGCCCTGCAGGGGGTTCCGGGCCACCAGGGCTGGTGGGCGCGAGGTGTAGTAGATTTCAGGGGGGCCAGGGGGCGCAGGTGGGGGTGGGGGCAGGGCCTCACTGGGCCCTTCGGGGCTGCTGTCCGGGTAGGTGGGCGAGTCCCGCAGGTTGGCCCCGCTGGCATAGAGGGAGTCCCGGCCCGGAGGGGAGGAGAGGGGCCGGCTGGTGGCCCCATCCTCCGCCGTGCAGCTCTCTGACTCATCCAGATCGCTCTGGTACAGCACCGACTGGGCCCGGGGCAGCAGCAGCGGCTCCTCCAGGGCTTTGTAGAGAAGTTCGATCTCTGCCCGGTCAGCACCCCCGGGCCCACCCGCCTCTTCCTCGCCACTGCCCCCCGGCGCTGGCGGCACAGGGGGCTCAGGTGGCGGAGGGCCCTTGGCGCCGCTGCCGCTGCCACGCAGGTTGTTGTGCACCAGCTCCGAGATGATCATCTTCTCGAAGGCAGCAGCGTCAGCCAGATTCCGGCCTCGGGGCGGCTCGGGGGCCCCGTCCCCTGGAGGGAAATCCCCGCTTCGCAAGGAGTAGCTGTTGTTGAAGTTGCCGTTGAGCGGCAGTGTGTCCATGCCGCAGGCTTCCCGGCCGCCCAGGGGGTGCTCTGCAGGCGGAATGGGTTGCTCAGGGGCGCCGGGCAGCGAGCCCCACCGATGTGAGGAGGGGGGCTGCTTTCCCCTCGCTTTCTGGGGGCTCACCCCTGACCCCAGGGACTGGGGGCTCCTCACTGGCAGTGGGGACACCAGCTCAGCAGCAAGTTAGTGGAAGCGGGTGTGGGGACTAGTTCCCCCAGAGTCCCCTCCCAGCTGGGGTACAGTCTCAGCTGTGTGAGGAACCCTGGGCGACCAGGTCCCTTTCCTGTGCTCGGACCCTTAGCCCCTGCATTCCCCACCTGAGGCCCAAACACACACCCTCCATCAGCTGCCAGGCCAGAGACAGTGGGGGGCACTCAGTTCTCTTCCCTAAGTGAGGCCATCTGAGGGCCCACTGTGGCTTTCCCCTCCCGGTCTTGGAAATGTCACCAGAAAGAGTCCTACTTACTGGGTTCCCGGTAGCTCCCTGCAGGTGCCGGCCAGGAGGAAAAAGAGAGAAGGTGAGAGTGGGCTTGGAACACCGAGTTCAGACCCCTCGGGACGCAGCCCCCTGCTCCCCGACCTGGGCTATCGCCCTCTCCCAGGTCCAGAGTTCTCACCTGGGGAGTTGAAGACTGGGGGCGAGGAGGGATTGAAGCCCACCGACTCGGCAATGAGGGTGTTGTAGGGGCTGGTGCCCCCACGGGGCTGCAGCACGGGATTGGTCAGCAGGTGGTTCCCCATGGTACCTGCCCAGGAGGTCAGAGGTCACAAGGCGGCCGAGAGACATGGGCCTGGGAGTCTCGAGGGCCTGAAGCCAGAGGGGAGGGACGCCGCCTCACCTCGGTTCAGGGTGGGGGTGCTGTTGATGTCTCCTGCCATGAAGGAGGACTCCGTCTGTTTCCTCACGGTGTCATTCCACATCCTCCGGATTCGGCTCTGGGGACACAGCCCAGAAGTGAGGGGGCCTTGCCGCCCACCCTCCAGGACCTCTCTGAGACCACTCACCTGGGGGAACCACCAGGGACCTGGTCCCAGTGCTGCCCCGCTTCTTGAGCTCTTGGGTCCAACACTCAGCCCCAGGGAGCCCTACCTGGTGCCCTGGCCCCAGCCCGGATACCTGGGTCCCCGTGTAGTAGCGGGTGTTGCTCCGCATGGCTGAGGTCTTGAGCGAGCCGTGCGCGCCCCCCGGTGGGGAGCGGATGCAGCAGTAGGAGTGCCGCAGGCACTTGCTGTACTCCTTGTGCACCTGGGGACGAGGACAGACAGTTGGCAGCAGGCGCCCACCTCTGACGTCAGGAGCCTTACTGCGTCCTGGCTCCCATCCTTCCTTCTCCACCCCTGCCGAGTTTCCCACCCACCCATCCATCCTCTCAACAGAGCTTTGCTGAGTATCCTCCATGTGCCAGTCGTGGCTGAGGCCCCAGGGGAGCCCAGACAATTCAGACGTGAAGCCCTGCTGTGGACAGACACATAACACAGACACAACATCAGTACGTGATGTGGACGTCTGATGGCGTCAGGCGCTGCGAAGAGAACTAGGGCCAAGAAAGGGGTTAGGCTGTGCTGTCGGGGTGGGGGGAGTTGTGATTTCAAATAGATCAGGGGAGGCCTCACTGAGAAGATAGTTCAGCAAAGACCTGAAAGAAATAAGGCAGTGGGCCCTGCTACCGTTGGGGAGAGGCAGGACACACATCCTAAGGAGGGTCCATGTCAGGTGTCGGAAAGAGCAGAGGAGAACGCGGCGGGAGGACGGAGGAGAGGAGCGGAGGGGGCCTGGGGGCTCCTGAAAGTATGTCGCTGTCACTCTGTGTGAGGTGGGGCTGTGCAAGGATGCTGCCTTTGACTGTGTGTCCTGGGGGCCATGTAAGGATGTCACTGTCCCTGGGTGTCTGATGGGGGCCAGAGGACAGCTGTGAGTAGAACAGGGATGCAGTCAGGCTTGCAGCCGGGACTCTTGTGATCGCTGCCTCCTTCACTCCCCACCTTAGCCTTACCCACCTCACTGCCCCCAGACCAACAAGGCTCTGACCAGCCCCCACTGCCTCAGGACAAAGTGTGCCCATGCCTTGCTCAGACTACCCTGCTGCAGTCCTGAGCCGCCCTCCTGTGTGCTCTCTCCACAGCCCTCTGCTTATCTCCTTCCTTTATTTTTTTTAAGACTCAGATTTTAACATATTTTATTTAAAAAGGAAACTTTCTGTCACCACGAAGCTCAGAGTTCATCCCATGACTTATTCAAGGGGAAGCGTGCCGTCTGGGTGGTGCTCAGAGTCCTCTGCCTCCTGGAGGGCCGCCACCACACCCTGCCCTGTGCTCTCCCTGCTCCCCAGTCCTTCCTTTCTCCTGCCTCAGGCCGCTGTGTCCTTTTCTTTTCCAGAACCCTCTTTGCCCCTGGCGGAATCCTCCCTGAGCCCGAGCCACACCCCCCTCACAGCAGACAAAGGCCCCACCCCACGCGCCTCAGCGCCTCACCTTCTTCTGTAAGGCGCAGTGAAAGACAAAGATGAAGACGCCCTGGAAGGCGTTGAAGGTGGTGAAGAGGTAGGCCATGACCACCGACTCCTTGTTGATGAAGAGGAGGCCAAAGGCCCAGGTGAGGCCCAGCAGGAAGAGCAGCGCGATGGCCCCTAGGGCCCAGGATCTGGGGGAAGGACAGGGACGTCAAGGCCCCTGCCACCTGAGACGCCTCCCCACGGCCCTGCTGCGGCCCTCTTCGGGCGGGCCTGCACGTGGCTGCAGACCCACCTGGGGAGAGGAGGCCTCGGGGGGATGGCTGCCGGGCTGCACTTCTGCCCAGCCTGGGCCGAGGGGCAGGCAGAGGTCGGGGTTCGGGGCTTTCAGAGTGGTAAGTCGTTCCCAGCTTCCTTCATCTTTTTGGCCATGTTTCCACCCTTAAACTATGTTTTGCTGCCTGTTTCTCTTTAAGTTGCCCATGATGGACTCACCTCTGGAACTCAAGCCTTGCTCTAAGCACTTATGTCCTCTAAAGCACAGGTTGGATGTGCTAATGCCCTGTTTTCTAATACTTGTTAAGGAGATACATAACAAGCACAATAAAACACTGTCTTTGTCCTTAAAATCACATAGTGTGACCCAAGAGGTGCGAGCCCCACGTTTTAGGAAGCCCTGGGAGAGGCCGGGCTGGTGTGGGCGACTCGGGGACAGGCGTGTGGGGAGGGGGCGCTCACTTAATGTTGTCAAGGCGGCTGGAGTCAGGCTTGAGCACGGACGAGCTCCGGATCATCTTGTGCAGGGTCACCATGAGGAACACCAGGTTCACCTGAAGGGACAAGGGGAGGCGCTGGGCCAGGGTCCCTCCACCTCTCAGTGCGAGCTCCCGGCCAAGTCTCAGCTTCAACCCCTCTTCTTCAGGGCCACCTCTGCTGGGGTACCTGCCCCCAGGTGCTAGCCCCTGGTCTAACCGGCTGGTAGTGTGGCTCCCCCTGCTGGGAGGACAGGGCACCGGCCCCACACAGAGCAGGGGCTCAAATCCCAGCTCCTGGATAGACGCCTCTGTGGAGCTCTGCAGACCCACGGGGTTCAAGGGCTCGGGAAGAATGGGGGTCTAGGGTCAAGGCTAACCGGGATGAAGGACAGGCGGAGTACTGTGGGCATACCACCTTTCCACTTACCACGATAACGAAGGAGACGGGCCCGATGAAGCTCCAGATGAAGTAATTGTCCACTCGGAGCCAGCAGCTGTAAAGGAAGTGGGCCGGGGTAGACGGGGGCGGCGGGTCTTCCCTCCAGCCCCAGGCACCCAGGGACTCTGGGGTTGAGGCCTCGGGGCTCCGGAGGAGGGAGCCCAGTGCCCCAAGGGTCCCGGTCTAGGAGTGCTGCTGAGCAGGAGGCAAGCAGGAGGAGGGAGACTCACGCCTTCTCGGTGCCATAGCTGCGGTAGTCAATGGCGGCCGCGATGCCCACCACCAGGGCCGGGAAGCAGTAGCCGCCCAGGTAGTAGTACTTGGTGCGGGAGTACTCGCTCTCGAACACCTCCACCAGCAGCAAGTAGAGGTGCACGCCCTCCAGGCAGAGCCAGGAGAAGGCGGCCAGGAAGAAGTAGTGCAGCAAGCCAGCGAAGATGGGGCAGGCGACCTGCGGGCGGGCCGGGCGGGCGCCACAGGTGAGGGGCTGCCCTGCTGGGGGCCCCTCCCATGGCCCCCAGCCCTCGCCACAGCCCACCTCATACTGAGTCTTGTCTATCCCGACCAGGAAGAGCAGCTCGGCCAGGAAGAGGTTGATGCATAGGTTCTTGTGGATGGTGTTGCGGTCCGTCTGTAGCCCCCGCAGGAAGCAGAAGGTGGAGATACAGATGGCTAGGCAGACCAGGGAGATGACGATGCCCACCCAGGTGATGACCGACAGCAGCAGCTCATTGATGCGGCCCTGGTACTGGGGGACAGGAGCAGGGGGCGCGCTCAGCACCTCTGGCCTCGTGCAGAGCCAGGCTCACCCTGGGCTCAGCCAGGTGCTGGCTGTGGGCAAGGCCATGAGCCATGAGCTCCGTGATACGGCTCATCCGGCCTTCTGCCCGCTCCCCCCGGCCAATCTGCCGGCCCCCCACCCCACTGCAGGTGGCGCGCTCACTTCCTCATGCTCTGGAAGGCTTGTGGAGAGTTGACAAAGGTGACACCAACTTGCTTCTCTAGAGTGCCTTGGGAGAAGGTGGGACCATGACCAGGGAGAACCAGATATATGGCCTCATGCCCCGGGCAAGATTGGTGGCCCCCCATGCCCATGAAGCTGGCTCCCTGGCACCGCCCATGCATCACGCTCTCGGCTGCCATGCAAAGCCGGGCCAGCACGCAGGCCCGCCCAGAGAGCGGAGCGCCGGCCAGCTTACGATCTCGCGGTGAGCCATGAGCACGGCAAAGTTGGTGAGGTGGCTGCAGGCACACGTGGTATGGGTCTTGTTGGACTCCACCAGGCGGCAACCCTGGGTCGACCAGTAGCCCAGCATGGAACGCTCCGAGTAGTTCCAGAAGGAGCAGTTAGCATTGAAGTGGTTCTTGGCCTGTTGTGTGATGGTGGCCAGTGGGTCAGATCCAGGGAGTCCCGTTCTAGCCCCCACACCCAGCTACAGGGATAGCGACAAGTGAGAGAGAAGTGCCTGGGGCTTCAGGCTCCAATGACAGTCAGAGATCTCTGGGGACAGATAGCCCAAGCTGCTGAGGTGGGGGCTGGCAGGCTGGTGCCCCAGGAAGGGTGGTAACTTGCTCCCACGGTGGGAGGACACACAGTGCGGGGAATGCAGCCTGGGAACACGGAGGATGCTGGACCCCCAGGAGGGAGGAGGACCCCCTCGGCTCACCTCCAGGTGGGCCACAGTGAAGATGACAGGGTCCATGAGGAAGACGCGGCTGGACTCCTTGTTGATGGATGCTGCAATGACCTGCGAGTTCACCACCAGGGAGGCACCCCCTGGGCTGCCCGCGCCCGCGTCACCCGCCAGCTTCACCGTGGCATTCTCAGTGGACAGGAAGAGGCCCAGGTTGTTGTAGAGAATGAAGACGACCTTGACCACCCCTGGGGAGGACAGGCACAGTGGTATGTGCTGTCACCCCTCAGCCCCTGGGCCCTCCGAAGCCAGGCCGTGGCCCAGGTGAGCGGGGCTCAGGGAGCCCTTCCACGGCACTACTGCTCAATTCCAAATGGCAGGGCAGTGAGCCAGGACACACAGGGCTGGGTCCTCTGCCCACCTCTCACTTGCTGTGTAACCTCGAGCAAATCCCTAACCTCTCTGAACCTTAGTCTCAAACAGGACAATCCTCCCTGAGCTATGAAGATCAACTGCTACTGCCCAGGAGAGAGGCCTGCAGACAGCAATGTGTCTTAGATGCTATGGATCCTTGGAGGGACCCCATGAATCTGCTAAAATGTCACACTAGCTTGAGTGGGGGACATCTCTGTGTTGTTATGGGTCCCAACCTTTTCTCAGATTCTTCAGCCCGAGGCAAGTGGAGAACAGCCCTGCTCCGTGAGCAGGCGGGGAGGCCAGCACGCGCCAGGCACTGACCGTTTCGGCTGTTCTGCTTGATGGTGTTGGCCGACAGCTGGATGGAGTTCTCGCTTGGGTACTCCTGGGGGAACACCAGCTCCTGCACTTGGCCCTCTGTGTTGAGGACTGTGACCTCCAGGACTGTGGAGACAGGGGATGGCAGGGCACATGTGATTGGGGTCTGTACCTGGTCCGGGGGCCTGGGCTGCAGCAAGAGGCTTGAAGTCGAGGGCCAGGGTGTCAGGACATCTTCGGGTTCAGGATTTGCACCCGGACTTGCGCCAGGGTGATTGCAGCACTCACCCACATTCTGCTTGGCGGCCAGGAAGCGGGCGGGCTCCCTGACGTTGTCGGCCAGCAGGAAGGCGCCCTCCTCTAGGACATCCAGGAGCATGGTGGCTGTGTGCACCTGCTCCGTGGCGTTCATGTCCTTCCAGGACTCGAGAGCCTCTGGCCGTAGCAGGTTGTCCACTGTCTCCACCACAGCCTGCGTGGGTGGGGGGCGGTGCCATAAGGCCCCCACATCCTCCAGGTCCTCGGGCTGGGCTCCGTGTCCCCTCCTCTCACCCGCCATCCCAGTGCCGCCAGGGGTCGGCCCACCCCCTCAGCCGGCAGGAGCCTCGGGGCCTCACCTTGATGTAGTCCTTGCAGGTTCTCTCCCGCTTGTGCATCTAGAGAAAGAGACAGAGGCCATGAGGCCCGGCCTGGCCCACTCCCGTCACCTCCACAGTTGCGCCTGGGCCCTGGGGCGCTTGCTCCTCTGCATCTGCACCGATCCGGGGCTGGGCCATGAGAAGAGCCGTTTCTAAGGCTCCCCAGCTCCCAGGACCATCCAGGGCAGGCTTGGGGTCCGTCCTTCCTCCCTCTGACCACTGTGGGGTGCAGCCCAGCTCAAAGGTACCAGACCAGACACTCCTGAGCCCCCAGGGCAAGGTGCCACCCCGCTGGCCCTACCCCACCTTGTTGTAGTTCTTGCCAGCCGACTCGCGTTCGATGGGCCGCAGGGCCTGCAGCTGGGCATCCAGAATGTCCAGCAACTGCTCCATGAGCTTCACGGAGGAGGACACGTCCCCCGCGTAGATGGAGCCCCGCGTGTGGCGGGCCAGCTCGCTGGCAATGTTGGCCGCATTCTCCCCGCTCTTGATCTGCATGAGGCGGGAGTGGGCCCCCACTCCGTCAGAGCCTGTCTCGCTTCCCCACGTTCCCTGTACACATGCCTGGCCTGCTTGGCCCCCTCGGCCCTCTCTCTGCTGCCCTCCCCTCCCCATCTTCCCTGCTCCCTCTGTAGGCCAGGGAGGGGACCCCACAGTCCTGGCTCCCAGACCTGCCGGCCTGTCTGTTGCCCCGGTTGCTCCACTGCCCCTGCCATGCCCTGCGCCCGGCCGCCCGGGGCCCGAGCTCATGTGCCTGTCTGGGAGGGGTGGCGGCTGCAGGTACCTTCTGGGCCACCTGGTTGACCCAGGGGGAGGTGCAGTTGCTGAGGTCAGGGCCCCGGGGGTTCCAGAGCCCCAGAGCTGGTAGACACTGGAAGGAGGCAATTCCTGCAGGGACAGACAGACAGAAACAGAGAAGGGAGCCACAGGGAGGGAAAGACAGACAGGCCGAAGCAGGGAGAAAGTTGATGATGGAGTCAGGGATGAGTGGGTGAGGAGAGAGGTGAGGGGAACACGCAAGACCAGACATGAGGGGGCCAGACAGTCAAGAGAGGTGTCACTCGGAGGTGACGTAAGCCACCCTTCACTCCCCGTAAGCCCTCCCTCTCGGCTCCCTTCCACCTTTGCCTATCAGAATTAAATCCTTCTAGCAAAGGCCATCCTGGAAGCCCTCACTCTCCATGAAGCCTCTTCTGACCTTCCCCTTGGATCCCTGGAGATGGGGTCCTGGTCCCCCTCCCACCCCCCGCCGTGGCACTTCAGCTGCTCTCTGTCCTGTTCCTAGGGCTGTTCCAACTCAGCCTGAGGCCAGGACCCATGTCACCTACTGCAGGTGCCCTGCAGGGTCTGCCCAGCACTTTGCGTGCAGCAGGCACTCCTTATCGCAGGAGGGGACAGGGGATGGGGCAGGGGGCCCTAACTGATGTAGGAGCTGTGCTGGGCTCTGGGGACACAGCTGCAGAGGTCAGACGTGACCCCTGCCCAAAGCCTACGCTCCAGTGAGGGAGACGGACAGGAAAGTACATCTACGCTAAGCTGAGTAGTCCCTTCCCTGGCCAGACAAGCAGTGGCCGCTCCCCCAGCCAGCCATAGCCTCTGCACTCACCTCGAGTCCCCTTGGGACAGGGCCTCTCCACCAGCATGCCCTGCTGGGTGGCCGGCCACTGGACCCGCCGCACCTCTCGAGGTTCACAGAAGAGCTCTGGGGACACGTGCAGGTTGGGGGCAGGGGGCCGCCGGGTGCTGGGGGCTGGAGCTGTGGCCGGAGGCAAGTCGGGTCCCAGTTGGTTGATGGCACCCACGGGGTGCGTGGTGAGGGGTGCCCGGCGAAGTGGGGTGGTGGCTGCAGGTGAAACCGTGCTGGTGAGGGGTGTGGGCCGGGCTGTGGTGGTCGTGCTGAGCGGGGGAGAAGTGGCTGGGCCTAGAAGGGAAAGGGGATACAAGACAGCGTCACCGCCGTGCTCAAGGCCCTGCCACAGCCTGGCCACGCACAGGGTCCCTGGCATCCTAGCATCTTCCTCGCATCGTGAAATGGGAAGGGGTCCTGGTCCCCACTGGGTCTGGCAGCACATCTCCCCCAGCCTCTCTGCCAACAGAGGTCCCTCACACCCACAGTTCCCTCTAACACATCAAAAGACGGGAAAAATTCACCTATGTGCACCCAGAGATCTGAGAGGGCACCCCAAGAGGACAGGCCAGGAAGGTGTGGTCTGGGGCTGCCGGACAGAGCCCCCTTCCAATCTCCTGCTCTCACTCTGCTCTCTGTAACTTGGCCGCGGCCCTTCCCTTTGGGGGCCTCCGCTGCCCCTCTCACAAATGAGGCTGGACTAGCTTGGGGAGCCCTGGGGCTGCTCAGAGCCGGCTTAGGGCAGCTGAGGGGAACACACCGTGGAGGCTGACCTCATGCCCATCGGCAGCTCGGCTTCTCTCTATTTTAGCCGTATCGGGCTTCCACCCAAGATTTGGGATGACAAGAGCTGACAAGGGCCAGGGCTAAAAGCACACAGGCCCCTGGAACAGGCAGTGCAGCTCAGTTGTTCAGAGCCCAGAGTTCTGGGTCCAAATCCTCAAAAGAAGGAAGCAAACCCGTCACCCGTGGGTGCTTCAGTTCCCTCTGCTGTAAAATGGGGCAGGGACCATCACCATCTCACAGACTGGGAGGATCCTACGAGGCCACAACCGTGAGGGTCCTAGAGCCACCTGTCATGGCTGTGCGACCCTGACCTCCAGATCCCTAACTGCTCACGCAGCACGCCCGTCCTGGGCCCAAGGAGGAGGGGCGTGGTGCTCACCAGCACTGGGGTCGGGCGGCCCGAACTCCAGGCTGTAGCGCACCACGAAGTAATTGTTCCAGACGTAGAGCTGGTTGTCGCGGGGGTTGTAGTCCACGGAGGACACGAACTGGTAGGGGTTGGGGAAGGCCAGGCTGACGGGCTCCTCGCGGTTGGCATTGGTGTTGAAGGCGTAGTCCACGCGGTTGCCGGCCGCCTCACTGTCGTCGTCCACGTACACGGAGCGCAGTACGTAGAGGACCCCACACACCATGAAGGCGTTGGACGCCGAGCGCTTGTCGTAGCCCGTCTCCCACGTGCCCTCGAAGCGCAGCGTGTAGGGGTTGAGCTGGCTCACCACCAGCCGCCCATTGTTGCCCTCAGTGGCGTAGATGACCCACAGCCCGTTCTCGTCCACAGCCAGGTCGATGTCGGTCTTGCCCCCCCAGCGGTAGGGCGACGTGTCGTGGTAGTTGGCCGTGTTGATGACCGTCTCCCCGCTCTTGATGCGCGTGCGCAGATCGTACTTGACGATGTTGCGCGTGCGCTCCTTGTTGTAGAAGACGGCACCGTCGTAGACCACGAAGCCCGTGCCATCCACGCGGTTGGGCAGGCGGTAGGTGGTGGTGTGGCGCGCAGCCACGTAGTCTTCCCACGAGGCGTACTCGGTGAGCGTGTCGGTGCGGTAGGGGATCCAGGGCATGACGTAGATGCGGTCACCCGCCTGCAACGGGTCCTTGCACCACGCGCCGGACTGGTGCTCTGACTCGTGCGTCGAGGTGGGCTCCAGCACCTTCTGCAGGGTCCCTGGGCACACGAAGACTGGGCCAGGCGGGTGGGTGGGGAGGATGTGGGGGAAGGACAAGCAGGGGCGAGGGAGGAGAGAGAGAGAGGGAGGAGAGAGAGAGAGGGAGGAGAGAGAGAGAGGGAGGAGAGAGATAAGTTGGTCACGTGGCCGGGGGGAGCCAGGCTGTCCCCTCCTGCTGCTGCAGTCACGGTTGCTTGGTAGGGCTGGTGATGGGAAGGGGGTTTCTGGGCTGGGACCCCCGCCCCGCCCAGCTGCCCCTCTCCCTGGAGATGTCAACCCTGGAGGCCATTAAGAACAGGGTTAGTGGGGGAAGGTGGTACCCCTCTTTCCTTCTCTGGCTGCTAGAGACCCCACAGGCTGGGGATAAGGGGTTTGGCAAGAACCCTCCCAGATAGTTCTGTAGGGGCTGGAAGATCTCCTCACTGCAGCTGCTGGCGCTTTGAGGTTCCAGGGACTCAGCGCCCTGCCCCTTCGCCATCGTCTCCACCCCATAATGGAAGAGCTAGGGTCGAGGGTCCCATCCTTCACCAACCACACCAGGACAGATTTTTTATTTTTAACTCCACTTTCTTCCTCCTGCAAAAATTGCAAGGTAGAATGACATTTCCGAACCCACTGAGGGTGTCAGGAGCACTCTCCTATTCCAGGGTGGGGGGGAGGCACCCAAGGTTTCTGATGCAGCCTGTGGCCCCCCACACCTGGCACCCACGCAATCAGTAGCCAAGGAAAGCTTTACGGAAAAGTTGAGCCCCTCCCAGAGGGCGCCCAACCCTGCCCCCAGCCGGCAGGGTCTCTCATGGGGTCTGTTCAGCAGCAGACACTGACACTGGTGCACAGGGTGCAGTGGGGGGTGGGGACATGGGGAGGGAGGGGGCTCCCCAGGAGAGTAGGGAGGGGTAAGGAGAGCTGCGTGGAGGGAAGAGAGACAAGGTGTGGGGGGGCTCGGCGAGGTCCTGGCTCCAAGGGAGGCACGCTGGAGACCACCTGGGAAGAAAGGGTTAGTGCTGGCGGAGGAGAGAGGGGTGAGCAGAGAATTCACTCCAAGGCCCAGGCCCGACCGAGGGTCCCTCGGGGGACAGTCCCAGGTCCAGCTCAGGGGGCAAGGGAGGGAACCAGGTGCTAGGATAAAGACCCAGCCCACCCCAGACAGGCCCCCCCCCTCCCCTGGCCCGGACCCCGATTTACCTGCGACCATCCCCGGCTCGGGAGGAGGGACCAAGGCAGCGCTGATGTCAGAAAGGTGGGGGGCCCCGCCCCACCCCCCCATTCCCTGAAAAGGAGGAAAACCTCAACTGCATCTCCTTGGCCGCTGCTGGCCTGCCCACCCTGCCCCGTCACGCCCCAGCGCCACCTACTCCTGGCCTCCCCTTACTGACCCAGTGGGGGTCTGGACTCTCATAGTCAGTGTGGCCAGGCTCCCCTCCTCCTCCCAGAGTGGTGACGGCCAGGCACCCCTCCATCCAGGATGGTTGGGGCCTCCCTTTCACCTCCCTGCTAGCAGGACCCACAGACAGGCCAGGATGAAGGTTTGCAGTGAATTCTCTGCTCCTGCTTGGCCTCTCACCAAAGCAGCCAACCCCAAGGGGGACAGGGAGGGCTGGGACCTGCCGCCAGCTTAGGGGGCGGCCCCAGTGGCAAGAGCGGCTTGGACAGGAGCCACTCTCCACTCCCCCACATCCAGCCTCACTCTTCAGCAGGCTTAGGTGGGGGGATATCCAGCCCTCCCTTTACAGCATCAGGGACAGCTTGGCCCAAGGGTCCCCAGGCACAAAGCAGCTAGGAACAGGCCATGCTTTAGGAAGTGGAGGGGAGCCTGGGGCCCAGAGATGGGCAGGAACCACAGGGATCCTGGCTTTGACCCTGGGCTCGACCATCTCCCAGTCCCCAGTGCCTTGAGGGGTCGGTGCACCCTCTGTCCAGCACATCTGGCCTCTGCCCTTTTCCTCTGTGCCCAGGTCTCCCCTCTCCCCAAGCCGGGCCCCCCTGCCAGCTCTGTGGGGCCTGAGCAGATGTATTTGAGTGGGTGAGGGGGACGGTGGGAAGTCTCAGAGCCTGACCTGGTCAGATGGGTGTGGAGGAGGAAAATGTGGTTAGAGGTTCCCCCGGGGTTAGGGGGAGAAGATGAGGAAGGGTCTGCCTGGGGCCTTTGCCAGCAAGGACCCCACCCCAGCACCAAGCTCCCAACACCTCCCCCCCCCTCCCCCGCCCTTGAAGAGAAAAGATCCAGGGCTGCTGTATCCAAACCACCACCACCGGGCCTGCAAGAAGAGTGTCTGGTGCTGGGTGGGAGAGTCTCCAGGAGAGAGGGAGAGAGTGGCAGGATGCGGTGAGGGGCAGGGCTGGGGGCTGGCTGCCCAGGCCTCTCTGAGATGGGGGACGGGGGAGGGGAGCAGCTCGGAGGGACCCCGCCCCACCTCCCTCGAAGGGGATGCTCCACAGACCACCGTAATTTCAAGGCAAAAGCGATTCTGAAAGGATGTCTTACCCAGCCCTCCCCCACTGCTACCAGCCTCAGGGCTGTGCATTTCCTGAAACTTTCAGGGGAGGAAGTCAGGGGAGGAAGCAACCATCCCCAACATCCCGCCCCCCACGCCCTTCGACTGCAGCACTCCCCCCCCACCAGCTGAAGGGTACACCTGCAAGAAATTACGGTGCTCGTGGAAGTCCCCAGACCCGGCCTGTGCCTCCCCCGCCCCTCTCCCTGGTCCTCTAACCAGAACAGCCCAGAAGGAACCCTGACTGCAGCTTCGCAAGTGTTTCCGAACCAGAGCCCACACTCCCCCGCCCGGCGCTCCCCCCTGAGGCCCGCCGCCCGCCCCCGGCCCGGCTTGGCAGGCTGCCCTCCCAGGGCTGGGGACAGCTTCCACCCCTCCCCGGGGCTGGGCCCCAGCTGGTCGAGAATGGGGGTTGGGGGTGAGGAAAACTGGTGCTCCGTGCTCCAAAACAGCTCTGGGCCTTGGAAACGCCAAACCAGAAGGAACTTAAGCCACCAGGAGCCCGAGAGAGAGGAGGAATCTGCTCCCCAAAAGGAAAACAAAGGTGTCCCCTCCATCCCGCCTCCCCAAGCCAGACACATGTTAGGAAAGTTGGGGCAGGAAGAAGAGAGGAGAGAGACGGCTCAGCCCGGAGCCAGGCAGGGGCCCCTCCCTCCCCACCCGCCTGGAGGCTTACACACTTCTCCTGAAGGAGGCAAAAGAAGTATGAGAGAAGGCCCGGTCCCCCGCAAGGGCCAGGGACTAGGAAGGAGGGACAGGGAGAGACAGAGACAGAGAGAGCGAGAAAGAGAAGGTCCTGCCCGCGCTCACAGAGGAGCTTCCTCAGGTGTGCAGGGGGAGGCGCCCGTGGCCGCGCCAGGGCTGGCCCCGCCGCGGGGACACCCGGGGTGGGGGAGAGCGACGGGACCAAGTTGGGGGTTGGGGAGAAGAAGGGGCCGAGGGGAGGGCGGGTCACATAAGTATGGCACAGGTGGAACAAAGTGTGAGTTAGGGGTTAGCATTGGTAACAGGTGCGTTTACCTTTCTGCTCCACTTCTACTTTAAGCATCGGAAGAGAGAGAGAAAACAAATTGAAAAAAAATGTGCAAGAAAAAAGAGAAAAAAAGAGATTAAATTGCTTTCGTTTCTTTTCTGGCAACACGCCCCCTTTTCCTTTCTTTCCTCACTCCTGGTTCCCCAACCCTGAAGGTAGCATCAGCTCAGCCCCCGCCCCCAAGTCCCTTCCTCTGGGGAGGATATCAGGAGACACAGGGAGGGGGACACACGTGGGAGGACAGAGACCGAGAGAGACACGGGGTGGGGGGCGTACAGGCAGGCAGGCTGACAGGGCCCTCAGATGGGAGGGGACGCCCTCTGCAGCGGGGGCGGGGGGAGCCCCAGCTGGGAGGCAGGCTCTGGTTAGGGGGCACCAGGGAGGGAGGGCCGATGAGCCGCTCAGATCTCCTGCCGCCCTGCCTGCTGCCCTCCTGCTAGAACCAGGGCCCAGGGGAGGGTTCAGTGCCTCCGGGGACCTGGGCGCCCCCAGCTGCGAGAACACACTGAATTCCTTCCCCTTCTGCCTGGCCTCGCCTGCCCGGCTCCAGCTGGGCTCCCCCAAGCCCTCACGACCCAGAAAAAGCCAACAGAGAGAGGGCGGCAGAGTCGGACACAGAATGACAAGAGGCAGACAGGCAGAGCCCCGGGCCTCAGAGAGCCAGGTGAGGGAGACAGGCCGAGAGGGAAGAGGCTGGGGTGGGGGGACGTCACAGATGGGGCAGGACAGCAGGTGGGGCCACAGACACGCTCCCACGCTCCCACGCTCCCCTGGGGCCAGCCCAAGGCTCAGTTTCTCTGCCCAGCCCTCCCCTGGGGGCCCAGGAGCTGGGAGCTCCCGCCAGCTGCCCAGTGGGTGGGCGGCACCTGGGGGAGGAAGGGGGCAGTTAGACTGCTCAGCTGCAAGGCAAATCCAGCGTTAGTTGGGCCTGTCCGGTGTGCGTGTGTAGGAGGAATCCCACACACCCACTGCCCCCTCCCACACACCCCTGTGCCCACCCGCACCAGCACTGGGGTCACCCCAGCCTCTGAAGCCCAAGGCAGGATGGCTGCCCAGGCCGCTCCCCTCCAGGCTCGGCGTCCCTGGCCCCTCAGGAACCTGACCAGCCTGGCCCTCCTGCCCCCTCTGGAGGGGCAAGCAGAGTTCGGCGGGGCAGCCTCGGGCTCCCTTTCCAGCGCCGCACCCAGGGCCTGGCACACGGACGTGCTCAGCGAACGAACGTGGGGGACGGGTGCCCGGCTCCCGGTTCTCTGGCCTAGCTTCCGTCACCCTGCTAACTCCAGCTCCCTCCTGGGACGAGGAGCCAGCCAGCCCCCCACGCTGCCAGTCGGGGCACACACCCGCTGAGCCCCAGACACATCCAGCGTGTGAGCGTGAGCACTGCCTCCTCAGGGCGCAGGGGCTCCCACCCCGAGCTGTCCTGCCCTCCATCCCCAGAGCCCTCGGTCTGGCCAGTCAGGCCCCTGCCCACACTCGGCGGCCAACTCCAGGAGGTCTCTGGGCCCTGCCCTCCCCAGGGCCTCTTTCTCCTGCTCCTTTACCTGCGCGGCGTCCACTTGCTTCGGACTGCACTTGGACCAGGGGGGTTTTCCTGCCCTTTAGCTCGCCTGCCTCAGGAGGAACTGGGTTCAGTTCATCACCTGGTGTTAGTTTGACTTTTGACTACCAACAGCAATAACAATAACTGGTAAGAACCACGACAAGCAGTCACAACAAAAGCAATGACTACCCAGCCCAGCGCTTACTAGGGACCAGGAGCCGTGCTAGGCATTTTGACAGCAATCTTTCCAGCTCCCTGTCTACAGATGGGGAAACTGAGGCTCAGTGGAGTGAAGCAACACGGCGGAGGCCACATGGCTGGCAGAAGTGGGCACTGTTTCCCTTGCACCTGTGGCTCGGGGCCCAGAGGAGCTTCACTCATGTTCTCTCTGTGACACAGGCCCGGCCAGCTGGAAGGGGACCTGGCGTTGCTGAGCACATCCTGAACCAGGCTCGGGTCTGGGCGCTGGGTGAGGACGAGGCCTCTGCCTAGGGGTAACAGCCAGCACTGCCACGGCCGGGCTCAGTGGGAGCACCAGGAGCTCCGGGGCTCCCGCTCCTCCTGCAGCCGCCCAGAGAAATCAAGTCATTTGCTCAAGTTTCAGAGCCAGGAGGTCGAAGGGCCGGGCTGGCCAAGCCCAGCCTGCCCCACCACACCCGCCCCTCGCGCCCAGTGCTGTGGGGGGCTCTGTGGACCGGACGGGCGTCCCCCGGCAGCCGCAGCCTCGGCGCTGAAAGGAAAGGGTGAGGGGTAAAGGAAGAGGGTTACGGAGGCGCATGGCGGTCCTTCTCCCCGCGGAGGTGTCACCTGCGAGGAGAAATCAAGTGGGGGCGGCTGGGTGGGGGGAGGGAGGAGAGTCACCTGCCCTGCCCGCCGCGCAGCCCCCAGCACGGCCCCCTCCCCACTGCCCTCTGCCCTCTGCCGCCCTCCAGGCTGCTCCGTCATGTCATGTCGGGGCAGAGGGGCAGTGACAGGGCGGGAGAGGGGGCATGTCTGGGGCGGGGGCTAAGGAGGAGACCCCCTGTCCGTGTCTGCTCCCCTGGGCTCTGGCTCCCCAGATCCCTCCTCAGTGCTCTCATGGCCACGGGAGACCACCAGGAGAGGACTCTGCGGGGTGCCCTGCCTTCGCCCTCACGCCAGTGCACCAGCTGCGAGGGCGGTGCCTCCCCACAGGCATAGGGTCCAGCTTCCAGGACTTAAAGGGACACGAGTGGGGCATGTGAGGGCTGAGGGGACAAGGACAGAAGCCGTTCAGGGAGAACAGAGGGTGAGTGCGAGGGAAGGGTGGGCATGGAAGGGGCGGGACAGAATGGATGGGAGGAGAGGAGGGAGGCGGAGGGACTAGAGGTGGGGGAGGGGGGTGAGGAGACGGAAGTGGGCCGAGCAGAGGACGAGGGGGCGGCCTTCAAGTGTGTGCAGAGCCAGGGGCATGTGAAGACGTGGGGTGGGCAGGCCAGGGCAACACGCTCCCTGTGGATGGGGACAGTCGGTGAGGGTGGACCAGGGGGTCCAGGGGAAGAGGTGAGTGAGGGAGGGGGCAGGCCTGGCCACGTGCATGCACGCGCGTGTGTGTGTGCGTGTGTGGCGGGTCGTGTTTCCTCCTCTCTGGCTTCTGGGAGGGGAAGGGCCCGAGTGCGCACGAGAAACAAGATGACTCACTGTAGGGGACACAGTCGTACTGCACCTCCAGGTACTTGTAGGTCCCCGGACAGGGGTCGGGAAAGGCGTCGGAGCCGGCGACCACCACGCACTGGGTGCGGTTGTTACACCTGCGGAGGAGAGATGGGCAGCTGAGGAAACAGGCCTAGAACTGGGGGCGCTGCAGGGTCAGGAGAGGGATGGACACCCGGAATTGGGAAGGAGCCCTGGAGACCAAGGCCAGGGGCCTTTCCTGGGCGGTGCTCTCTCCTTCCTGTGAGCGCTCTTTCCCACCAGGCAGGGTTCTTCCACCCTCAGCCCCCGCACGGCACCACACTCAGGGCTGGGCCGGAGGTGGCGCCCCCTCGACTGCTTCCCTAGCCACCCTTCACCCCTGTCATCCCATCTGAGTGTCACTGGTGTCACTACAGCCTCGGTGTTCTTCCTGAATTGACCATAAAGCTCCTCTGTTCCCAGAAGAACAGGGCATGTGAGACCACACACATGCAGCGCTGTCTTTGCAAACGCGCCATTAATGAAACACTCTCAGTGTCTGCTCGCATCCACCTCAGACCCTGAACCAGACAGGTGCCTCTGGACAGCACTGCTGCGAGGATCTGCAGCTGGGACAGGGGCAGGGTCGCCACCTCTGTGCAGCCAGTCTCGACTCAAGAATCCAGCTAACGTGGAAAGGAGGCCTACTCGACAACAAGGTGTTTCTGCTGGAGCCAGCGCCGCGGCCGAGGGGTTAAGCTAACACGCTCTGCTTCGGCAGCCCAGGGTTTTGCTGGTTTGGATCCTGGGTGCAGACATGGCACCACTCGTCAGGCCTCACTGAGGCAGCGTCCCACGTGCCACAACCAGAAGGACCCACAACTAGAACATACAACTATGTACTGGGGGGATTTGGGGAGAGAAAGCAGGAAAAAAAAAGACTGGCAACAGTTGTCCACTCAGGTGCCAATCTTTAAAAAAAAGACAAGATGTTTCTCGTCTGCCGTCCGTCCCCACTATCAGGCTCTCCGTTCCCTGGAGTGGGTGAGGTGTCAGCCGGGCAGGACAGTGATCTACGGGCCTGCAGGAAGCCACTGAGGTGGGCTTCCCAACAGGTATGAGGCAGAGGGGGCTCCTGCATCTTCTCTTCAATCCCGCCCTTAACTGACGAGGATCCGCTCATACGCACCAATCCCCTTTAAAAATACAACACTGGCCTCAGGAGCTTAAGCAGAGAGGTACCTGTAACCAAGCAATTCCATCCCCAGGTATATTCCCAAAAGAACTGAAAGCAGATGTTCAATCAACTGTTTGTACACGCACATTCACAGCAGCATCACTCACACAATCACCAAGGGGTGGAAACACCCAAATGCCCACTGACAGATGCACCCATGAACACAACATGGACCATCCCTACAGTGGAATACTACTCAGCCATGAAAAGGAAGGGTGCCCTGATTCACACCAGACTGTGGACGAACCATGAAAACAGCACGTTCAGTGAAAGGACCAGGCACAATGAGCCAGGTATCCCGCGATTCTATTCATGTGAAATGTCTGGAATAGGTAAATCACAGACAGAAAGTAGACTAGTGGTTGCCAGGGGGAGGGAGGACTGGCCAGTGACTGCTAACGGGGACAGTTTCCTTTTGGGGTGACAAAAAGGTTCCAGAAGTGGGTAGAGATGATGGTTGTACAGCACTGTGAATGTCCTCCATGCCACTGGATGTTCCCTTTGAAACGGTGAGTTTCCCCTCAGTGTCAGGAACACAAGAAGACCGCTGGCCTTCCTGCTGGAGACCCCGTGGCCCAGCTGGCCCGGCAGCGGAAGGCAGGACCCAGCCCCGGCGGGGAGGTGCGAGTGAGTGGCCGGGATGTGGCCTGGGTGCCAGGAGGCCCAGGATAGAAGGCAGGCGTGCCGAAGGCCTTCTTGACCCCCATCTTGTTTAGGTCACTGTTTCTATTCTGGGGTGCCTGTCGAGCAGGGAGCTGAACGCTAATACAAAGAGCCTCCACGGTTTAAGGCAGTGGAGCAGCGGTGCTCTCGGCCCGTGTCCTGTTCTAGAACCGAGAGCCGTGAGGACGGCAATTGGGCCAGGCACTGTGCTGGGGGCTGGGGAGGCCGTGGAGGACACCCCAGCCCCACACCCGGTGCTGGAGCAAGCAGCAGGGAGATCTGGAGGGGAAGGGTTCCCAGGGTGGCGGCGCGGCCCAAGCAGCGTGTTGGGAGACAGGCAGGGGAAGAGGGGCAGCGCTGCTGTAGGGGGATGGACCTTTGAGCCACCCAGCTAAGCCACCTGACCTCTCCCGTCCCCTCCCCAAGCTCTCCAGTGACCTGGCCCAGTGACAGGTTCTGGAGTCCTCTGCCGGCATTCCCGGAGCTGCAGAGCCCGTGCCGGGCCGGCCTTTGTCTGCCTGACCCACACTGGGTCCTTGAGGGAGCCCTGCCCTCTCAGGCATTTGGCAAAACGCGGGGAGCAGCTACCGTGTATCTGGCTATGGACGTGCCAGTGACAGACAAAGCTCCCTCCCCGTGGGGCTGACGGCCAGGGATGAAAGACATAGAATCAAGATGATCAAGAGGAAAACAGCCCACGGAACTGGGGATGGAAGTTGGGGCCAGGAGAGAGAGAGAAAACAGAGAAGGTGCTGGGAAGCGGGGTTCTGGGATCTTAGAGAGGGTGTTCGGGCAGGCCATGCCAGTGTCAGGAAACAGCATCCCAGGCAGGGGGAACAGCCAGTGCAAAGGCCCAGAGGAGGCCCTGAGCAAGAAGATGCCTGATGTGTATGAGCAGCACGGGTAGCAGGAGAGGACTGGGCGATGGGGAGCAAGGAGGAGATGAGGGCCAGGAGGTGCAGGCAGCACAGCGTGTGAGGGTTCGTGAGTCTGAGGAAGACTTGGGCTTTTGCTCCCAGTGAGGTCTGAGCAGAGGAGGGCCGGGGCTCTGGCTCCGGTGCTCACGAGCGCCCTCTGGTGACTGTGCAGGGGAGAGACTGGAGCACGCACTAGGGGCAGGGAGAGCGGGCTGGGGTCCTGCACGTGGAGTGGTGGCTGTGGTCAGCCTGGGTACAACCTGAAGGAAGCGCCAAGCAGCTCTAAATGGGCTGGCTAGAGGGGCTAGAGGCTAACCCATCTCACACACAGGGCCTCTGCCCGGCACAGTCTTGCACTCGCACACACTTACAGACACACAGACAGCCTTGCACACTCAAGTGCTCACATGCACTTCCATCATCTGTGCTCACAGGTCCCCTCCTCAGGGAAGCCTGAGACTCTGGGCTCACCATCAGCCCCACCACGCCCTCACCTAGCCCACCACTGCCCCATGAGCAGACCCCACCACGCCCTCACCTAGCCCACCACTGACCTGCGGGCAGGCCCCCATGTGCCCAAAAATCTTGGAGTGAGCTTCTGGCAGTGTGGGGCTTGGGGCAAGCGTGCAGGCTGGTCTGTGTGGGGGGGTACGGGCTGGCAGTGTGGGGCTCGTTGCGGGGCTACGGGCTGGCGGTGTGAGGCTCGTGGGGAGTTATGGGCTGGCGGGGAGGCGAGCGGGGTCTTGTGTGCTGTTGGCGGGGGCGGCACCCAGCTGGTGCTCTGGGCCCATGTGGGATGCACACGGGAGGACTGAGGCATGGTGCACCATCCCAGGTGGGGATCCCAGGCAGGTATCAGGAGCCCGGGCCGCCCTCACCTCTGAGACATGATCTTGAAGGCGTCGGGCAGGTAGCACTGCACGTTCTCCATCTGGAAGGGGTCAGCGTCGCAGATCTTGTCATCGGTGCGCCCGTAGTTGGCGTTCTCCACCATGATGACGTCACTGCCTGGGCAGCGCAGCTCGATGGGGTAGCCTTCGCACGCCAGCTCCCGGCGCATCAGCCCGAACGGGAGCCCAGCCCGGCTCAGGCCTGCGGGAGGGAGGGCGGGCGTTATGGCCAGGCCAGACGTGGGCTACTCGGATCTCAGTTTACTCATCTGTGAAACGGGCTTCTCACTGTGCCCACCTGTGTGGTGAGGCCACTCACCTGGCCAGAGGGAGCCTGGCTGTGCCCTTGGCTCCTGGGTGTGTCCTGCCCAATAAAAGTGTCTTTGTCTATGTGGGGGCCACGCCAGACAGTTGTACCAACTGTTACGGGCTGAATTGTGTCCCCCTCTCCCCAAAGGCATGCTGAAGTCCTAACCCCCCGCACCTGAGAGTGTGACCAGATTTGGAGAGAGGGTCCTCACAGAGGTGAGTGAGTTAAAATGAGCCCGTTCGGACGGCCCCCACCCAATGTGAATGGTGTCCTTATAAAAAGAGGATCTTTGGACACAGACATGCACAGAGGGCAGAGGGCGTGGAAGCAGAGAGAGGTCGGCCAGCTCCAAGCCAAGGAGGGAGGCTGGAGACCCCTCGCGGCCTCGGGAGGAGCCAGCCCTGCCACAGGCTCCAGCCTCCAGGACGTTTCTGCTGTTGAAGCCCCAGGCCACAAGCAGTGGCAGCTCTGGGTCACACAGTAGCAGGTGGCCTCTGGAAGGCTGAAGGCCGAGGTCAGCTGTGTCTGCGTGGTCGAGCCACAGCGAAGACTCAGGACACCGAGGCTCAGGGGAGCCCCCCCGAGGTGGCAGTACGACAGGCGTGCTGTCACCCATCCTTGCTGGGAGAGTCAGCGCTGCCCACAACGCCACTGGGAGGAGACAGCCAGAAGCTCCGTGCAAGGAACCTTCCGGGATGCTGCTCCTGGGCTGATTTCACCCGCATCTGTTCAGCTGGAATAAAGTGGAACCGGGAGCACAACGGTGTTTCTCAATTCCGTGAATCCTTCTGGCAAGCCATCACATCGGAGGGGGTCTGGGGACCCTGAACTCGCAATTGGTGTCAGAAGTGACAGTGGCGCTGGGCACTTCCCTACATCACACCACCCCACACAAGGAGCAGAGGTGGCACTGGAGGGGGTGAACCCGTGTTCCAGAAGAAACCACAGAGCCTGGCTGTGCCGCTTCCCAGCTGAGAGACCAGGCATGTCTCTGAGACAGGGCTTCTCACGGGGCAGCCCGAGGATCGGCAGCACCACGGGGCAGCTGGTGCAGAATGCAGATTCTGGGGCCCCAGGCTGCCGAGTCAGAGTCTCGGGAGTAAAGCCACAAGCCCTTGGGTCCACATGCCCACTTGAGGTTCTGATGCCCACTGGAGCCACTGCTGCAGCCTCCCCAGGCCTCAGTTTCCCCATCTGTAAAATGGGCACCCACAGCCCAGGGCAAGGATTCCATGCCCTAGAGAAGGTTCCTGAAGGAAGCGGTGAGCATGGTGCCACACACGGTGAGGGCGCCACAAGGAGAAGCCTCTTGGCTGTCACCTGGGAAACCTCCCAGTGCCACGTGACAATGAAAGAACAGGCCCTGGGCAGGCCCAGCTCCGGGTGGGGTCGCCTCGTCACATGTCAGTTCCCATCCGGTGCCATGCGGGGACTGAGGGCCAGATGGCAAGGGCTTAAATCTCAGCTTGGCCACGCCCCAGCTGTTAGCCTCATCCCTGTACCCAATTCCATCCCCAGGAGCTGACAGCCCCACCTCAGGGAACCGTCGTGAGGGTGCAGAGGGAGAGTGTGGGCACGCGGCGCAGTGAGATGACAGAGGGGTCACTGCTGTCACTGGGATTCAGGCTGCCAGTCCCAGCTGCACGCCTGCTGGGCGGCCACCCTCTCAGACACATCCCAGCTAGGCTGTGCAGGGTGCCAGGGGGCAGGGGGACGCGCAGTGTGGCCCGGACTGCCACCGTGGGGACTGGCACTCGCAGATGGAGAGGAGTTACCAGCACATGCCACCCGCAGAGCCAAACAGGCCCTTCCCCGAGACCTGGCCCCTGCGGGGCGGCTGGGGGCCCGGAGGGACAGCAGTGAGGTCCCCAGGGTTTCGTTGGGTGAGTGGAGTCCCGCTTGGGGGAAAGTTTCACATGTGTTCCTCTAGCACCATCTGCTTCCACGGCTAATTTTAGCCCTTCCCGGGCCTGGGAGGGAGGCTGGGGGTGGTGGGCTGGCTCAAATGGGTCTGGGGTGGAAGCATAGCCCTCCTGGCCCAGCTGGGGCTGTGGGGCAGGACCTGGCTAGGCAGAGCACGTGGATGCTGGGGAGCATGGGCACCAGCCGGCCGGAGCAGCGCCAGGGCCCTGGGGCACAGCTCAACAAGGCTCCCTCCACCCTGGCAGCTTTCCAGAGGGCGGGGCTGTATGAGGGGGCAGGTGCCCTCCAGACGGCTGGGAGGGGCGGGGGACGCCCCAGGGCGAGGGCCAAGGCCGGTGGCTCCCTCTTTCTTCCCCCTCTGCCCCCACCCCACCCGCCCACCCAGCCACGGGCCCCTTAGGGGAGCAGCAGGCTAGGGTGGGCGGGCATGCTCTGGGCACTAATTGTGGCGTGCGCAGGATCCCGGGCCGGCAGAGGGCCGAGCGGGTAATTAGTTGTTTTTAAATAAGCATCAGCAGGCATGCCTTAATTAAGCCTCTTCCCAGCGCGAGGCTCCGAGATGTGATCACAGACACACGCTCTCGAGACAGAAGAGCGGCGGCTCACAGGGGCGCCATCCTGTCCCTGGAGGCCACAGCGCCTGGGGTGGGGCTGGGGCCGCCATCTCCGAGTCCCCCTGGCCGGGCTCCGCCGAGGTCTGGCTGGGCTGGGGGCTGTGGTCCCGTACTGAGGGCCGGGAGGCGTTTCCACACTGTACGGCCCTCCCAAGTTGGGGGCCACAGCAGCACCTACCTTGGGTGGCCGAGGTGACCAGGACGGCGGTGACACAGAGGCTCCAGAGCGCGGCGGCCAGGCGGGCCATGGCGGAGTTCAGGTATCCGGGCTCTCAGTGGCCTGTGCAGGGGGCTTCACCCCGCACCACCAGGTGAGTACCACGGCCTGGCCCACCAGCCTGAGGAGGATAGGGAGAGTGAGCGGGCAGGGCTGGGCCCAGTGGGCCCAGGAAGAGCGCGGGTGGGCGGGTCCCCTCCTGACCGTCCGCAGCCCGGGGGCCGGTGGCCATCCAGCTCTTCCCTCGAGCCAGCGCATCTGACGAAGCTGCTCCCCTGGCCGGGAGGCCGACCCCTCCAGGGCCTTGGGCTCACCCTGCCCCCACCCGAGCCAGTGACAGGCCCACTCGTCTGGGTACCTGGGACCAAAGGCCACCTCCTGGAAGCCCCTCGTGTGGTCTGACAGCCCCGCTGGGTGGCAGGGGCAGCTCACAGGATGTGACGGCTGCGAAGGCCACCTGCACCCAGGTGGTCTCAGACCCTCCTGCGTGAGGAAAGGGTCCTCTGGAAGCCCCTTCGCCGTCCCGAAATCCGGATCCTGCCCGCCTGCCTCCTGGCCCCAGCCAGCTTCCTCCTGATAGCCAGGAGGCGGCTGAGGCCTAGCGTCCGGGGTGGGCACCCAGGCACCCTGGCCCCGACTCGCAGCCCCGGCCTCCCAGGCAGGAGCCCAGGCCCAGCCCTGCTGCCCGTCCCCCGGCCCTGGCAGCTACCGAGAAGCCAGCTGGGTGGTGCCACAGATCAGGAGCAGGACAACTGAATCCCCTCTGTCCCCTCCGGGAGACCCTCGGGGTAAGCTGGAGACAGGCGGGCAGGTGGGAGCCGGGCAGCGTCCGGGGCCGGGAGGGGGCGCAGGGCCTCGCTGTCTGTGCTCGCCCGCCGTCCTGCCCACCCGTGCACAGCGCGGTCTGCACAGACACAGAGCTCGGTTCTGACCCAGTTCTTCCTGGCCCACAGCCACTCCTCCTCGCCGCTCACCACCTGGTCTCCCCGGAAGGCCGTGAGCCCAGATCTGCACTTCATCTGCACCCGGGCCTCCAAGTGTGCCCGCCCCAGCGGCACCGGCCTGGCCAGGAACTCTCTAGAAACACACGTTCCGGGGGGGCAGCTGCCCTTCAGTGTTCAAATCCTGATTCAGTCCTCTCCCGCTGTCACCCTAGCCTGTCCTGCAGTCTCAACACCGTCAACTGGCCAGTACTTCCCAAATCTCTTATTTCCAGTCTAGAATCTTTCAACACTCTTTTTTTCCCCCAAACCAAAGGCTTTGCAATGACCCTCCAGGCCCAGTTAGCTCCCTGACACCTCCGCTCTGGCCACTCCTGCCTCCTGTTCTCCCTCGACCACAGCAGGTTCTGCCCCAGGGCCTTTGCACATGTCACTTCCTCTGCACACATCTTCTGCCCACCAGCTCTCCATGTGGTCACTCCCTCGCCTCCTTCAGGCCTTCGCTCAAATGTGACTCTGGCCTGTATGGAATGGCCCCTGCCCAAGGCAAGGATCGCTGGACTGTTTCATGCACAGCCCTGTCCCCAGCTTCTAGAACAGGCCTGGCACAGAGCAATGGATATTTGTTGAATGAATCTCAGATGCCAAAACTAGGAATCCAACTTGATTCTTTGCCCCTCCTCTCCCCTCCCCTTCATAAGCTCCATCAGCAGCTCTAAAAGTATCTGACACCCCCCACTGCCACTCCTGGCCCCCGTGCCACCCCCAGGACCAGCCATCCTGCTGCCCCTCCCGGCCTCGTGGCTCTGCATCTGCCCTCGACCAGGGCTAAAGGATTGTTTAACGGTGAAGCGCTGAGCACTGAGCTTCCCTCGGCTCTCCACTCGGGTCTCTGGTTCCTCACTGGGGCCAAGAGGCTGCGTGCGCCCTGGAGCCACCCTGCTCTCCAGTCTGCCCCTGCCCGATCCCAGGACACTCGCGCTCCTTCCAGCCCGAGCCTTTGCCTGGGCCGCTCCCTCTGCCTGGACCGCTCTCCCAGGATGTCTGCACGGCTGCCGCGGCCCCTCGCCACTCAGGGTTCCACCCCGAGGTCACCCCGCAGAGCGACCGCTACACTGCCACAGCCCTCACCCATCATCCTTACAACTCGCAGCTTTCACCCGCACCTGAGGTGACCTGCTCGTGTCAGCAGGTCGGCTGTCAGCCGTCCCACCGGACCCCGAGCACTGGAGGGCGTGATGGGCACAGCCTCTGAGAAACAAAGGTCAGCGCGAGGCTCAGGGCAAGACAGCCCCAGGCCTCGGGAAACGGGGGAGGACTCGCACAGGGCCCCATGCCTCTGCCACGGCTGAGCACAGGCGGCCGGAGCACAGGCGGCTGTCACCCAGCTTCTCCAGCTCAGGGACCCCTCCCCGGCTCTCCCTGAGGGAGCTCAACTGGTGGGCGGCTGCTCCCTGCTGGAGAGGCGGCTGGAGGCCGGGCCCTGGGCAGCCGACAGACAGAGTCTGGAGCCCACCTCGGCTGCTCCGGGCCGCGTGACCATGAGCCCGTCCCTCGCAGCCGTCCCCCAGCTCCTTGCACTCACAGGACAGGTGGCCGAGGACAGCAGTCTGCACACACGGCTGCTGGGGGAGTCCCGGGCCTCTCCCCACCCACAGCCCCTCTGGGGGGCCCAGCCAGCCCTGGGACTTGGGACACCGTCCACGCCACAACAACTGCCACCTTTGAGCCCCAGCCCGGCCCCTCTCCTCACTGTCTCCACCTCCAGCGGGGTCTCCATGGCCCCTTCAGCCAACCCATCCAAAACCAGCCCCCATATCAACCCCGGCTGCAGCGGCCTCCAGGTCCTCAGGCCAAGCTCTGCAGTCAAACTCCTGGCTCCTTCCCTCACCCCCACCCCAGGTGGGAGGGAGCCCTGGCTCTGGACCCCCCCGAGCACGCCCACGTCCACCCACCCGCCCATCCTCCACAGCTACCCCTCCAGCCGGGCACTGCTGTCCCCTCAGACGGCCCTGACCTCTTCCCAAAGCTCTGCAGGCCCCCCACCCCTGCAGCATAGCCCCCTCGGCAGCCAGAGGGACCTTTAACAAGGTCGTGGTACACTGTCTGTAACATTTATCACTTTAACCATTTTTAAGTGTACAATTCAGTGGCATTAACTATGTTCCCAATTCTGTGCCACCACCACCATCTATTTCCAAACTTTTTATCACCCCAAACAGAAACCCTGCCCCCACCACGCAGGGGCCCTGCTCGTCTGCGTCTGTCTCTGGACGTGCCTACCCCGCACATTTTGGGTCAATGGTGTTACACGCCACGTGGCCTTTTGTGATGGCGGCTTGCATCGAGCGTCAGGTTTCCAAGGTCCACCCGCGGTGCCACCTGTGTCAGGGCCTCCTTCTGGTTGGTGGCTGAACTGTGTCCCACTGTGTGCATGTGTCTTATTTTGTGTATCTGTCCCCTGCTAACGGACACTGAGGTTGTCCCCACAGACGCGTCCTTTTAAGGACAGCGTCGACATGCTGCACCCTGCTGCACCCCCGCGACGCTCCCGCTCACGGTCCACGAGCTGTGCACACCCGACTCCCGCCCCTCCCCTGCTCCCACCACCCGGCTCCCACCACTCGGCCTTGGCCTGTGTCCCCACCTCCGTGTCCCTTAGATCTCAGCCCAGAAGTGCCCCCCTCAGAGACGCTGGTGGGCTCCGACACCCTGTACCGCAGACCCCCGCAGTTGGCGCCTGCATCCCAGCCTCCCCGCCTCCGGCCTGCCATCGCGCAACTGCTGCATCCCCAGTTCATCTCTGTAAGATGGAGACGCCTCACGAGGGAGGTGTGCAACGAGATGGATTCACACGTGTGAGACACTCGGGGCCACGCCTGGCAGGTAGTGACTGCAGTGTCCCCTGTCCCCACCGTCCCGTCTCTGCTCCGAGACCTGACACGCGTGGATGCACCAGGAGGAGGGGTGGCTCCACACACGGTACTTCCTGAAGGCAGGTGGGCAGGCTGGGCAGGCCAGCCTGAGCGCACGGGTACCACGGCCTCGGGGCGCCGAAAGGACTGAAGCCCCGCCCGGGGTCAGCTCCCCCAGGAGGCTCCAGGTGCCCCCGAACTGGCCCAGCTCAAGAGCCGGGCGCTGTGGCTCGGTGCCCTCCCTGTCTGACCGCGTGCCCGCTGACCAGGGAGCATTTCGCCTGCCACCTGATGTCCCCCTAGGTGGACAGGCAAGGCATGGTCGGTGGGAGCCATTGGGAGCCCCAGGCCTGACCACGCCTGAGGCCTTGGGAGGGGAGCGTTATGGACTGAATTGCGTCTCTCCAAAAAGCTATGCTGGAGTCCTGCCCCCAGGACCCCAGACTGGGACCTTATTCAGAGAGAGTCTTTAAAAGAGAGATCTGAGTTGAAACGAGGTCATTACGGTGGCCTCTCATCCAATGCGATGGTGGCCTTATAAAAAGGGGATATTTACACACAGACCCGCGCAGAGGGAGAGCCCCCCATGGAGATGAAGGCAGAGATGGGGCTGAGGCGTCTATAGGCCAAGGAGCGCCGAGGACGGCCAGCAGCTACCAGGAGCCGGGCGAGGCCAGGCGTCCCCCTCAGAGCCCGGGGGCCCCATGCCTGGCCCTTGCCCTGGCCCCGGCCCCCTGTGCTTAAAGCTGCCAGCCTGGGAGGCTCTGTGCCAGCAAACACACATGGCGTGAGGACACGGGGTGGGAGGCAGAGCTGGGGGCAGGGCCCTGAGCCACACACCCTCAGGGACCTTGCACAAACTCCAGGGTTGGGGTGCTGCTGGGGTCTGCCTGCAAGGCCGGGCCAACAGCCACCACCTCCACACCTGTCCTGGGCCCTGCACACACGGATCTCATTTAAGCCTCAGGAGGACTCAGTGAGGGGGCACGGGCCCACATTTTGCAGATGAGCAAAGTGAGGGCCCAGGGCACCTCGCTGGGAAGGGGGCCTTGAACCCAGGCAGGCTGGCCCCCCAGCTGGACACGGGAGCTGGGGGGACCCAGGGCCCTGTCGCATCTGCACGTCAGAGCATCCTGAGCGCTGGACTTGCCCGGGCTTCTGCCCCCACCAGGCCGGGTGAGCCCACACATGTGTCTGTCCCCGCCTCGAGCCTCAGTGGACATGGGGGACCCCATCACAGCCCCGGGAAACAGGGCTGCCGCCCTCATGCCGAGATGGGGACTGGACTGCGGCGTGTCGGAAGCCCGGCTGTGGGCTGTCCCCCGCCGGCCCGGCCGCCTCTGTGTTTGCACCCGAGCCCCAGTCTCCAGTCGAGGCGGGTGCAGTGGGTCCCAACCCAGCTCTGCCCTCAGCTGCCCGGGACAGGGCAGGCAGGGTGACAGGAGCAGAGGGCAGCTGGAGGAGAGGGGCGCTTCCAGCCTGCCCTGGGGCGCGGTTGCTACGGCAACCCTCCAGCTGGAGTGAGCAGGAGCCTGGAGTGCCTGGGGGGCACCCACAAGGCACTCTGGACCCATCACACCCCACCCCAAACAAGACTCCTGCTTTTTGCTCTCACCCTAGCAGCCTAAGGGCCCAGCCACACAGGCCTGCTGCCTCTGGGAAGCCCTCAGGCATGGCAGAGTTGGGAAGTGGCAAGCCCTCGGTAAGTACAAGAACTTGGCTCCTGGCTCTGAATCTGCTGTGTGGCCTCAGGCTGGGCTCTTGGCCTCTCTGAGCCCACTTCCCCATCTTTCCTGGGGGACTATCAGATCTACCTTGGAGAGATGGAGCCAGCACCCAGGGTGCCCGGCACATGACCCCCCTCTGGAAAGGGGCCTATGGGGTCAGGGAGGGCAGGACCTGCCATGACCTTCAGCCCCACCCCTCCAGGCGCTCTCCGCTGCTCACCCCACAGCCAAGCCTGCAGCTCCTGTGCCCCCGCAGAGTCTGCCCGCCTCTCCACTGGGCAGCCATCACCCCCCTTGGACCTGCTCTGTCACCTCCTCCGTCACCTCCTCCCTGGCCCCGGCTCTGCCCAGTCTGTTCCCCCCGCAGCAGCCAGAGGGCGCCGTGAGCACCAGGGTCAGGTCAGGTCCCTGCTCTGCTGAGACCCCTGTGGCTCCCACCTCTCCCAGCCCCACCTCCTCTGGCTCCCTCTCACTCATGCAGCTCCCGCCCTCCTGGAGGAAAAGCCCGCACCGGCCCCACCCCAGGGCCTTGACACAGGCTGTGCCCTCCCTGCTTGGGGAAGCCCACTGCCCACCACGTCCGCAGCCCTCGTGGCGAGTACACCGGCCATGCGGTCGACTTCTTTGCTCACGATCTCTCTCCCACCAGATGGTGGCCTCGCATGGGGGTCTGTCTGTCGCATGAGTTTTAAGGGTCACTCTGCAGGGCCCTTCACAGCGTCCCCTTTCCCCAATGCCTCCCCCCTCCGGTCTTCCCCATCCAGCTGCTGCTCCTGCCCCGTCCCTGGCCACCCAGTGGCTACAGCGATCTTTGCAAAATGTAACACCCACTCGTGTCCCTCCCTGCCTACAACCGTCCGTGGCTCCCTACCACCTCCAGTGCCCTAACATGGCATCTCAGCCCAGGCCTCCTGCCACCTTCTCCTCAGCTTGTCTGCTCCGGCCTTCCAAGGTGCACTCCCCCGCCATATACACACTCATACACACACATGCATGTGTGTGCACACGCCAGGGCTCCCGCCCCCTGCTCCCCCCAAGGCTCTGCCGCCAGGCCTGCACTGGTGTCTCCCACAGCCGCCCTCGCGCCGCAGGCCTCTGCTGGCTCCCTGCACTAGCCCTGGGCTCTGCTGCTGAGCCGCTGCCTTTCCTGCCACTGGGGACCCGCAGGGAAAGTTCCACTGTGGGCCAGCCTGGCTCTGGACAAGGAGCGGGTACTTGTAACTTCATTTAAGGAACGAAAACGAAACAGATACAGGGAATAGGCTGTCCACTCAGCGGATAGTTACCCAGTTCCCAGCTGGTCCCAGTGCTCTGGAGGAAAATAGGCCTGAAGGGGAGAACGTGGCAGAGGGGAGGGCATGCAGGTGTGGACAGGGTGGGTGGGGAGCCCCTGGCCCAGAAGCTAACATTTCTGCAGAAGTCTCGAGGAGGCGACCATCTAGGCGCCAGAGAAAGGGTATCCCAGGCTGCAGAAACAGCATGTACAAAGGCCCCGAGGCAGGAATGTGCTGGAGTGCGGCTGCAGCCAGTGAGCGAGGGGGAGTGCGAAGAAGCGAGGGCAGGTGTACAGGGCAGACGAGCAGGGCCTGAGGGCAAGGACAGGACTTGGCCTTCTCCTCGAGTGCGGGAGGAGGCACGGGGCCCCGCATAGAGCATGGCGGGCGCACCCCCCCCCCCTTTTCTCCCTGTCCACCCAGCGGCCAAAGCCAGCACCCTGCAGTCTCTGCCTCGCCACTGCCCTCTGCCCTCCGCTCCCTCTCAGGTCTCAAGGCCCCACTGGAGCCCTCCCCTCGACAGCCGGGGCTCCCCTCCCTCGGGCCTCGACTGTCCCCTCCCTGCAGCGGCGCAACTGGGGCGCTCGTGCTGAGTGTCCCCACCCGTCCCTGTCCTGACGCCCACAGGCCTGCCCACCCCTGGGACAGCAGCAGCGCCAGCTCACAAGCAGCCCTTGGGTGCCGAGACCAGCCCGCAGCCTCTGTCCTCTTCCCTCGGGCCACGGCCTTCCTTCTGACCCCAAGGCGGCCCCTCCACCTGATCCCCTCCCCGCCTCCTCCAGGAAGCCCGCCCTGCCTCCTCGGTGGCTCTCTGGGTGCTGCCCACCGGGCGGGTTGATGCCGGTGGCCTGTGGTGCGGCCCTGGGCCATGAGCGCTCGGGCTGCAGCAGAGCGGAGCTGGGACCAGTCACGGGAGCCCGGGCCCGGGCCTCCAGCCGGGCAGTGAGGGGCGGGTGGGCGCGGTAGGAAAGAGGCCCCGGGCCAGCGGCCTGAGCCCAGGCTGCTGGGTTGAAGCCCGGCCGCCTGCTCCTCCCCAGGCTGGACGGGGCCTCCATGTGGCTGAGGGCCTTAGAGACGGCGCTCAGCGATTCCACGCAGCCTTCCTAGAGCACCTACTGTGCGCCGGGTGCCGCTCCGCGTGCTGGAGAGACAGCCGCGGGCAGCCAGATACGAGCAGCACCGAGCACGTGGAGGAAAGGGACCAAGTGGGTGCGTGTGCACTTGCACGTGTGCATGTGGGGGAGTGATCTGGTGAGGCCGGACTCCTCAGCAAGGCCCTGCACCAGCGAGGGAGGAGCCATGTAGGTGCCCAAGAAGGAGAAGAACATGCCAGGCAGAGTGCACAGCCGTGCAAAGGCCCTGGGACTGGCCCGGACCTGCACTCTTGTGGCCCAGTGAGAAATCTGGCATGATGGGTGGGGCATGGGGGGAGCACGAGGAAGTGGGAGGAGGTGAGAACACAGAAGGGACAGGACACATGGCACCGGACTCACCATGTCCTTAGCGCACAGGCGTGCCCAGATGGGGCCGCCCGTCTGCTGATGGGAGTGCACCTGTGGTACCCCAACACCACCACCAGGGACACCTGGGGGCGCTCCAGTGCGGCAGTTGGCCAGCACTGGCCACCACCTGTGTTTGCAGAGCCAGTGAGCTCAGTGGTCCTGCCCCCCTCAGTGGGCAGGGAGGCAAAGGCGGAGGAGGGCGGGGCCAGATCAGAGGGTCTCAATGGGGGCGGTGAGCTCACCCCCACCCCTGCCATCGGCGACATCTGTAGACGGTTCCAGGTGTCACACGGGGAGCTGGGGCGCTGTGGCCTCTGGGGGACGGAGAGCAGTGCTGCTGAGGGTGGGCCCACAGTGCGCAGGACGGTCCCCCAGTGTCGCGGCCTGGGCTCCAGCCCGATGGCCCCACGTGGCTCCCGGCGCCCAGGCCTGACTCGCTGGGTGTTTCAGTCTCCAAGGGAGGGCCCGCTATTCCCAGCTTTGGGGGCGCGGCAGTGCTATTTCCAGTCTCCACAGCAATTTCTTGAGATTTTTATCTTCCCCAAATTTTGGAGTTGGGGGAAGGCGAGGTGGGCGCTCTGCTCAGCCAGCTCCCCCTGCCAGGGTCCCACGCCCCTGAGAGCGAGACTGGCTCAGTGCCCTTGGGAGGAGGGGCTGCTCCGGCCTTGACCCTGGGGCTCCCCCCAACCCTGGCCCAGGGCAGCCCTCCATCCCCCAGGGCACCCGGGCTGTGAGGAGCCCTCGCTGTGCACAGCCAGGGAGGCACTGGCATCTCCGGTCCTTTGAGAGGCCCCTCTCGTTCACTGAGGCAGGACTTCTCCAGCACCTACTGGGGCCAGGCCCCAGGCACCCAAAAACAGACCGAGTATCGTGCTCCCTGAGCGCCTGGGTCCTGCCGCAGAGCTGGCTGATTAACACACAGACATGACATGTCAGGAAATCCCAGAGCGTGTGAAAGTCCATCCTGACGGCAAGTCGGGACGCGGGCAGCTGCACGCGGTAGAGGTCACCGGGGAGGGAACACTTGAAGCGGGTGAAGGAGCAAAAGCCTTGCAGACATGTGGCTGAGGGTCTCAGGGAGAAGGATCAGCCAGTGCAAAGGCCCTGGGGTAGAATCGTGCTCAGCGTGTTGGAGGAGCGGCAAAGGTTCGGGGGGGGGGGGGGGCGAGGAGGAAGACGCAGCAGGGAAGACTGCAGGGCTGGCCTGGGAGGCCCCGTGCTGGGCGCTGCAGCAGGGCTAGGACGCAGGGGCTGCCCCCAAGCGGGGACCCTGGCTGCCTTGGACAGGGAGGCACAAGCCACCTCCCTACTTCCTGTGAGGTGAGCCCGTGACTGAAAGCACCCGCGCGTGGCTGGACTGACCTTCCTGAGGACAGGCCGGGTGCCGTCCCCAGCCGCAAGGCGTCTAGCGGAGAAGACACTGGCTGGGCGTCACAGCCTGCTCCGAGAATGCACCCAGGCACGCCCGCACCCATGTGGAGCCACATGGACACACGCACGCCGGCCCCTCCACAGAACTCAGGGACACCAGCACACAGCGACAACCGGTGAGACGCGGGGCCACACGCAGGCCGGGCCGGGTCACTGTGCAAACCACACACAGAATGGGTATACGCAGGTGCGCACAGACCTCTAAGCTGAGCAAGGACTCGAGTCCGGGGGCGGGGACCCCCATCCCATCCTCAGTTTAGCACCTCCTCCCACCCCAGGAAGAAGGCTGGCTGGCCCCGGTGCCTCCAGGGTCACTGAGGCGGGTCCCAGGTCCAGGCAGGGAACCCCACCTCGGGAGCGCTCCCCTCCTCCCCACGGAGGAGCCTGGAGGGGGGAAGCGTCTGGCGGCTGGAAATCAGATCCTCGAGAGGAGCCCACATGGAAACCAGAGCTCTCCGTCCTTGGCCACACGTCTGGCTGGAGAGGCGGGAGGGGGCAGAGACCCGGGCTCCGGCTCCCAGCGGCCAGCGGGTGGCGACGGTGGGAATGGGTCCTCCTGGTCCCCAAGAGGGGACCTACGCTGAGGCCAGGCAGCACAGCCTCCTGGGAGCTGGGCCGCTCTCCCGCCAGCCTGGGCCGGCAGCGAGGACGCGGACGCAGACGCCGGACGCAGGGGGAGCCGCCGGCCAGGAAGCCAGCCCACTGGGCGCAGACTCCGGAGCTGCCGGGGCGCCTGCTGGCCCCGCCCCCCGCGCCCCTGGAGAAGGGGCTCCCCAGGGCGGGCCGGGAATAACAAGCCGCCTGCCACCTCCTCCCCGCAGGCCCTGCGGCCAGGTGCACCGGCTCCGCTCCGCGCCCCCGACGGCGCGCCCTCTGCGCCCGAGGGCTGGCATCCGCAGGGGGACGGGGACGTGCTTTCGCCAGCTCCCCACGAGCGGGGCCCGGGACGGCGCCCATGGAGGGGGGTCTGGCGGGCCTCGGAGCGGGGGCGCCCAGCCTGCTGGGGGTCGGGGAGCGGAGGCAGCTGCCCCGCCAGCGGGAGCGCCGGCGCGCAAGGGGCGCGCGCACGTCTGGGGCTCGGCGCACGGGTGCCGCTGCCTCCCGCCAGAGATGGAATTAGTTCCCTTTTCCGCTTTCAGATGATTTTTCATCTCTGTAATTAATGGGCAAGTCACTTCTGAACGGCATGGCAGGCAAATTACTAGTTAGGAAAATCACGGATAATTTTCTCGATATGATAATGAAGGTTGTATTCCTTCTCTTATTCTCCCTGTTTTCATCCTACTTTTAAGTAATAAATTCGGCATTAGTGGGAGGGGAGTGGGGAAGAAGGAGGAGTCACCTGCCCCGACAGCCGGAGCCTGACCTAGGCCCACGCCGAGTCCTCCGCCCCTGGCCGCGGGCAGATGGAGAGGATGAGAGATGGGGACCCTCTGTGGGGCCCCCCGACACCCCAGTGACCAGTGCAGGGCAGCAGGCCTAGGAGAGCAGGTGGAGGGCAGGGAGCCCCCAGGCTGTCGCGGGGGAAGGGGCTGGGTCGTGTTACGAGCTCACGCCGGCCCCTGGGGCGCCGGAGGCGCGCGGACAGCAGGGCCTCCCCGCAAACAGCATCGCGGTCAACAGGCCAGAGCGCACACGCACCCTCAGAGCTGCCCACACCCGTCCCCGCTCCGTCCAAGCCCCTGGCCGAGGTGACTCCGCAGCAGCTAAAGGAACAAGGCGAGCAGAGGGAATAAGGAGAAACAGAAGAGGAGAGAGGCGGAGAGGCGACCAGCCATCTTGGCAGCCATTTTGAACCCCTCCCCCTGCTCCCCCCGGCGCACCACATGTTTGGATGTGGGCAGACAAACCTAGGCTCGGGGTCTGGCAGAAGCCAGGAGGAAAGGGGGCCCTGCCCCAGGGCTAGGGTGGAGGAACCCCCACGCAGCTGGGGGGTATAGGGGAGGCGGGGGGGGGGGCGGACCAGGAGGTACAGTGAGATGCTGGGCGGGGATGGCGCTGGGGGCCGACCTACACTGGAAGAGCAGGGACAGGGACAGGGATGTGCGCGGGGGCTGTGTGCAGGCCGGGGGCTGTCTTCAGATGAATGCCAGGGGGGCGCAGGAGCAACGCCTGTGGGGGCATTTTCTGGCCACACCTGAAGCACACAGCGCTCCCCACCCTCCTCCAGCCCAGACCCCTCTCCCAGGACCCTCAGGTGGCAGGATGAGAATTGAAACCCCATGGCTCTACCCGTTGAACACCTGGGGGAGGGGGACGGTTCTAGCCCTCAAAGCCCGAAACCGGGTGGCTCAAACCCGACAGTTCCCACGCTTAACCGGGTACCACCGAGAGAAGACGCCGCCAGGCTGCAGCCTCCTCCTCCTGACAGCGGCGCCCCGCAGGCTGCGGCCGCCCGACACCCAGACAGCCCCTCCCCATCCCCCGCGCCTCCGCCTCGCAGAGAAAAACCACCCCCAACCCAGCATCCTGCGGTGCCAGCCCCCCACACAGCTCCTTCGGGGCCCGGGCCCGCGCGCGGCGCGCACACGCAGCCCCTCCGCTCCCACCCAGACACCTACACAAACAGGGCGCCCAGCACCCGCGCGCACCCGCACCGGGGACACGCAGCCACCGCCGCGCCGCTTCCCCACAAAGACGGGCGCGCGCGCGGGCACACGCAACCACGCTCGGGCACACTCGCGGGCCCCTCCCCGCGCCAAGCACCCCGCGGCCGTCCATCCGCACCCCGGGACCCCGGGCGCTCCATGAGGGCCGCCCCTCTCGGCTCCCTCGCCCGCGGGGGTGAGGTGCAGGCCGCCCCCGACCGCCCTCCCGCTCAGGTGCGGGGACCAGCATCCCATCCCCCCGCGCGGCCGGGACAGGGCCCCGCTCGCAGCCTCCCCCAACCTCGGCCCGCACACCTGGCCCAGGTGCGGCGTCCCCGTCGCTGCGGGCCCGCAGACACTCACCTGTCCAGCGCCGCTCTGGGGTCGGCCCTGCGCGTTTCTCCTGCGGCTCGGCGAACCCGGGCCCCCCGCCCGGCACATCTCCCGGAACCGGGGCGGGGGGGGGGAAACGGGTGAGGGGTGGCGGACGAGGGAGGCCTCCGTGTCCCCTCCTTCCCCGTGCCCAGCACCGCCGCCACCAGCCAAAAATTTACAAACAAAAAAAAAAAGGTGGATCACCCAGGTCCAAAGGCGGCCCCCTCGCGGCGGCAGAGGCTGGGGGCTGGGGGCGAGCGGGTCCGCGCCCCTCCGGGGGAGGGAGGCGGCGGCGGCGGAGGGGCGGGGGCGGCGTCAGAGCTCGGGGGGCTGGGGCGAGGCGGAGCCCCCCAAAGCGGCGCCGGCAGCGGCCCGCATCTCCCCCGCAGCTCCGCGGCCCCGACGGGGGCGGCACGTGTGCGCCCAGGCGACTTCCCAGCCCCCTCCGACGGCGGCCGAGGGGTTAACGCGGCAGCCGGGGCGCCCCTGCAGCCCCCCGCCGCCCGGCGGCGCCACTCTGGGGTCCGCGCGGCCCCATCGGCCGGGGCCCCTTCGGCAGACGGCGGGCGGGGGCGCCGCAGCGCCGACAGCTCCCGGGCCGACGGCTCGGGATCCCGCAGTGGGCGCGGGGGCTGGGGGGCGGCGCGCGGCCCGGGGGGCGCGGCTGGAGGCGGGCGCGGCGGCGGGGCGCCCCCGGGGCGGCCGGGGGGGCGCGGGGCCGGGCCGTGGGCACCGCAGGACGCGGGCGACCGGCGCCGGGCACCAGCAATGACAAGCCGCCTGCTCGCCCGCTCCGGGCGCAGCCGCTCCGGGAGGGGGCGGCGGGGCGCGCGCAAAACCCGGCCTGGAGCCGCCGCCCGGACCGGCGCCGCAGCCTGGCCCGGCGCTCGTGGCCGGCCCGAAAACCCGAGCTGGATTCGTCGCTCTCCGCTTCCTCGGGGCCCCTCTGGAAAAGCGGGGAGCGGGAAGGCGACGCACTAGATCCCCGAGTCGGAACGGGAGTGGGGGAGGGGGCGGGCGCACGGAAGACCCGGAGAGGATCTTGCGGGCCGGGAAGGCAAGGCGAGGCAAGGCAAGGCGCCGGGCGGCGTGGAGCACGGGGGGGCATATGGAAGGGGTTTGCAAAGCCCGGGTTGGATCAAACGGAGACGGGAGGCGCGGGGGGAGCTGCGACAGGGCCAGATGCACCCCGGGCACGCAAATTTCGGGCCGGGTCCTTCCTCGGGAGACGGAGTAATGCGTCATGCCTAATACAGTGGGAACGAACAAGACCTGGCCTAGAGCTCCCGGACCTGGGCTCGGGGGGGCTCGGGGCGGGGGCTCTGAGCGGCGTCTGCTGCCCCGTCCTCCCGGCAGCGACGTGCGAGGGGGAGGGGCAACAGGCGGGCCGGGCTTGGACGGCGGGCGCGGCGCGCGGGCTGAACCGCGGGCAGGTACCGCGGCCCGGGATGCAGGGGCGCGGCGACGGGGATGCGCCGCGGAGGCCGCTGCCCGGGGAGACCAGACCCACAATGCAGGCGAGGGAAGCCGCAAAGCCAGGACTGGAGTCCGCGGGGCGGGACGGGACCCCCGCGGAGTAGCCCGGACCGCCGGACAAGGGCTTGGAGCGGACCGGGCAGCAAGGGCGGAGGGGAGTTTTAGGAGAGGTTAGTATCTATAAACGCCTCAAGCGTCTCGCTTTGTGCGGCGGGAGGGGCGAAGAAAGAGAGAAAAAAATTGAATTTTTGTTTCTCGGCGAAAGCAAAAACCCGGTACGGACTCCCACAGCCTAGCAGCTACGGTGCCGTCGGCCGACTTGAAGAAGTAGGGCAAGGAGCCGGCGGGTTCCTAGGCATCTGGCCGAGTGAGGCGAGGGGCAGGTTTCAGGCTGAAGCTGCAGAGGGAGCCCGGCACCCCCTTCCCGGGTGGGGAAGGCTGGCCGACCTGGCTTGGATCCCCGGAGCCAGAGCTGTGACTGCCAAGACCGAGGGGGCGGGGTATAACACCGGGCCTCAGGCCAAAAATAGGCACTTCAGCAGAACAGACAGCTCCGTGAAGGGTGGGGGCTGGGGGGAAATGGGGGGGGGGGGGCAGAATCCTGCGGGAGAGGGGAGGGGGAGTCCGGAGAGGTAAGATCCGGGGAGGATCTGGGGAGTCCGGACCTGGAAGCCGGGCTGCTGGCTCCATTTTACAAAAGAGGGGTGCCCCTCCGAGACTGATGGGTGGGGAGGAGCAAATCCCGGGGTTGGATCCTCGGGGAACGACGTCCCTCCCGCGAGGCTAGGCGGTAAAGCAGTGAGCGTATGCGAGTCCACACTCCGGGCTGAATCTTGGCGGACTCGATCCCGGACTCGAGCCGGCAGTAGTGGGGTGTGGGAGGCAGTGAAGCAGACCGATCCGGATCTGGATTCTAGAGGAAGGGGACGTGCCGAGGACAGGGAGGGAGGCAAACCCTGGCTCTGTTTCCGGGGAAGAGAATGCATTGCCACCCAAGCTTGGCTCTGCAGAACGCGTGAGGAATAGAACATGGAAGCGGTGGGGTGGGAAATACACAGAACTTGGGGCCGACTGGAAGGGGAACTGAGTTTTTAAAACAGCTGAAATTGGACATCTGCAAGTGAATTAACCTGGCCTCAGAGAAGCCCTTTCGAGAAGCATGTCCTGGTAGCGGAACTTGGGGAAAGGCAGGCACCAGACTTCCAGGCTGGTTGGGGGACCAGGAGCCATCTCTCTGGCAACCCAGCGCCCTCCGCTCCCTGTGTGGACAGCCTTCGTTTCAGGACTGGGCAGGGGTTCTCATAGCCCTGAACCCAGGCCAGATCCGGGCCGAACTCCCGGTGGAGAGGGTAGGTGGGCCACCTCGTCTCCCTTCACGCCCGGGTTCCGTGGCTGCAGACTTCTTGCCTGGGATCCGGGTGAGCAGGCCCGACACTGGATCTGAGGACCAAATAAGAACGAAGCAGAGGTTGTGGGGGCGGCAAGATTCCATCCATCCGCGGTCGACTGCAGATCTATTGGGCATGGGGCTGGCCTCTCCACACCTCAGTTTCCCACTCTGAAATATATGGACAGTACCTGGCAGGCCCCGTGGAAGTCTTCCAGGTGCTGGCGAGTGGGTGTGGTGTCTCAGGGGGCAACCGGGACGCCCTCCCCCACATCCAGACAGCCAGCTTTCCTTAAACCCAGCAGGATTGACGGGGGAGAGAACGTGGAGCCGCGGAAAGCTGGGCACGTCCGGAGCTCTCTGGCTGCACGCCTCCGCCCACCCCCCACCCTCGGCCCTGAGCAGCCCACCCACCTTCCCGTGACCTAGGAGCCTGCCCACGGGGTGGTCCTAACCTGCCTTCCCCAGAGGCTGCGAGAAGGGGTGGCCTTTACATACTTAGATGAGGAGAGGGGGTTTCCAGCTCAGCTTGGAAAAATCCGGCCGGACCCCCTCCCAGCCCCTCCTCTTTCTCCCAAAGCCCGTGGTCCGCGGAGCGCCCGTGGACGCGACCGGAATCCCTTGGCCAGCCTCCATTCCATCCGGGTCTTCTGGGCTCACGGGCGGGCGAGGGGCTCAGAGGCAGAGGATGGGGAGCAGGTGGGGGCGCGAAGAGCTCGGGCGCCCCTTCTCCTCGCCCCAGACCCCGAGCTGCGCAGCCGCAGTGGAGGCCGCGCCAGCAGCCGGGCTCCGGGAACGGGCGCGTCGCGCGCAGCCTCGCCCGGGTGCCTGGTGGCCGGCGCTGCGCGGTCGGTCCCCGCGCCTCGGACGCCCCACTCCTCGCTCCCAGCATCCCACCTTGCGCCTCGGGACTCCCACCCGAGTGTGCCCCGAGCTTCCGATACCCCACGTGCTGTGCACCCTGCGCGCTGGCCCCCCCCTTCTCAGCACCCCATGTCAGAACACCCCCACGCCCAGGGCGTCCCGCCCTTGGTACACCCCTCGTCTGATCTCCCCGCGTCGCGGGGACTCTGTGCACCCAGCACCTCGGGCGTCCCGACCTCGGACAGGGCTGGGCTCCCTGTGCCCTCTGCCCCGGCCCTGCGCTCCGTGTGCTGCGCCCGCTGCCTGGGGTCCCCACGCTGACCGTCCTGGGTGCTGTGCTCCTCCACCCTCCCCTGTCCCTAGTGCTCTGCGTCCTTGGCCTCAGGCCTATGCCCGCGGTCCTGGGGGTCCTGCCTCAGGTTCTTTAGGTCCTGCGTTTGGCGCCAGACCTTGTAACACGTGCGGGGAGGGGGGCACAAGGGTAGGGATGAAACACGTTCCTGGCCTCCACGGACGAGGGCAACGCCCAGACCAGCACCACCCACCAGGTGCCCCCAGCCGGCTGATCTAGAGCCCACTCTGCCCAGGGTGCATGACCCTGCTGGGCATTTCATTATTCGGTTCACGTGTTCCCTCCTTCACGGATTCTTCAGACACAGAGCCCCTCCCGGACCTGAGTGGGGCGCTGCCAGGTGCTGAGGGTGCCCTAGTGCCTGAGAACACAGAAGCCAGCTTGCCCGGTTCCAGAGGGTAAGACAGACACCGAAGGCAATAGGGCACTGGCCCTGGAAAGGGAGCAGGGGGCTGGGGGGGCGCGTGGGGAACTTGAGTGAGCTCGGGGGCTGGGCCAGCAGGGTTCTGTGTGCCTCTGGGACTCTTGGAGGCCCCGGGACCCCCACCTTGGGCAATGCCTGAGCCCCATGCCACCCTACACCCTCACCCAGTGCAAAGGCTGGGGGGTCCAGTGGGGGATTAACTGCAACTGCTGTCTTTGGGGGTGTATTCAGTCAGTCAACATTTACTGAGCACCTCCTGGGTGCCAGGGACTCTGCTAGGTCTGGGAACACAGTGATGAACAAAGCAGGCAAGATCCTCTGTTCTCGGGACTGACAGTCTAATCGAGAAGAGAGAAGAGAAATCAGACAACTGAAAGATCCCGGATGTCAGATGATGGTAAGCGCTATGGAAGAAAATTGAAGGAGGTGGATGGAGGGCGTGGTGGCAGCTGCAATTCTAGATGAGGTAAGTCGGGAAGCCCGACTGAGAAGGTATAGAGACCTGAGGAGATGAGGGAGGAATCATGGGGGAATCTGGGGGAAGGGAGTTCCAGGCAGAGGGAACAGCAAAGGTCCTGAGGCAGAAACATGCTGGGTGTTCAAAGGCTCCCCGAGAGGACCTGTGTGGCTAGAGGGAGGGAGTGAGGGGAACAGATGGAGGAGGTGAGGGCAGGGAGGTGCTGGGGCAGACAGTGCTGGCCTTGCATGCTTGGGGACGACTTTGGGTCTTGCTCTGAGCGAGCTGGGAGCCACAGAGGGTTCTGAGCAGAAGAGGGCCATGCTCTGACTCAGGTGCTCCCAGGCGCCCTCTGGCCACTGTGGGGGTCAGTGTGGGGCTCAAGAACAGAAGCTGGGAGGCCAGGGAGGAGGCGACCACACTGGTCCAGGTGATCGATGCTGGGAGTGGGAGCAGGAAGGCTACAGTGGAGGTGAGCAGCGGGCAGGTCTGGGTGTACCTGAGGGTGAGCAGATGGACTGGAAGTGGGATGCGGCGGAAATAGGCAGGTTGTGGCCCGAGCGCCTGGAGGATGGGGACCACGGAGGGAGGGCAGTTTGCAGGGTCCGTGTAGGCGTCACATTTGGTTTAATGGATCTGCAAGTGGAGGTGTCGTGTTGGGGCCTGAGTTGACATCAATAGTCTCATTTACTCTTTTTGAATACCTGGGGAGGTAGGTAATTTCTCCCCATGTTACAGAATGGGAAACTGACGCTGCATAACTCGCCCAAGTAGTTAAAAAATGGAATCAGTTCTGAATCAGGCCTGTGTGATGCAAGGACCTAGCCTGGAGCCACCGCCCTGGAGCCACCGCCTGCCTGTGCAGGGGACAAGGGGAGGGGCTACAAGGCCCCAGCTTCCCTCTGGCCCAGTGAGCCCCGGCCCCAGGGCAGGACGCAAAAAATGGAGTAATCAAGAGAAGTAAGATTGCAATGCAATATTTAAGAAACCTGAAATTTATGCAAAATATCCATGGTGACCAAAATAATCAACGTTTTAAATAAAGGCAGGGTCAGTCAGAAAGCTGTGAGGAGCCTGAGGGATAGAGAAAGGGGGACACTGATGCTGTCCTTTTCTTGAAGATTTCCACGTTTTGTTCACCATGGATTTTTTTTTTCTGCATGAATTTTTACTTTTTAAAATAGAATTTATCTTGGTGGCTACTTTGCTTCATGCACCTCACTCTGGTCCTGACCCGGGTTCCAGGCCCTGTTCTGGAAGCTGCGGTGTGACGGTGACTGAGAGACACAAAGGCACCGGCCTCCTGGAGCTGCGACTTCGTCAGGGAGGCTGAAAATTCACCAGGAACAGGAAGAAAATTTCAGAGCGCCGACGAACTTAGGAAGGCTAAAACAATGATGAGTCATGACAAGGCAGGGTGCAGGCGCCTATGATTTAGGCTAAGGGGCCCCAGGGGAGCCTCTCTGAGCAGGAGAGATTTGAGCTGAGACCTGATGGTTGAGAAGGAGCCCATCGTGTGTGAGGCAGGAAGAGGGAACGGCAGGTGCAAAGGCTCTGTGGTTGGAGCAGGCAGGGCTCTCTGAAGAGCGTGAGGGCCAACGTGGTGTGACCCGAGGGCTCAGCCTCCAAGGCCATGGGAGGGTCTGGATTAGGTTCTCTGTGGGAGGGGGGAGCCCAGGGAGGGCTTTGGGGGGGGGATGTGATCTTATTTGTACATTTAGAGATTGTAAGGGCGGTTCGACAGAGAATTACTGTGTGACCCACAATTCCCCTCCTAGGCATATACCTAAAAGAATTGAAAACAGGGACTCAGATAGATACTTGCACTCTGGTGTTCACAGCAGCATTATTCACAAAAGCTGGAAAACAGAAACAACCCAAATGTCCATCAGTGGATGAACAGATAAACGGTGCCAAACACATTCACGCAACGGAACATTACTGAGCCGTCAAAAGGAAGCGCTGATACACACGGCATGGATGAACCTTGAAAAACTATGCTGCTTGAAAGTCAGACATAAAAGGCCACGTGCCTGTGATCCCATTGACATGAAATGTCCACAACAGGCAAGTCCAGAGACACAGATGCACATCAGGGGGGCACCAGGGCTGGGGTAGGGGTGGGGAGTGACTGCCACTCGGGGCGGGTTTCCTTTGTGAGGTGGTGAAAATGTCTCGGAACTAGACACTAAATGTGAATATGCCGAATGCCACTGAATTACCCGCTCGAAAATGGTTAGTAGCTCATGTTATGTTATGTGAATATCACCCCAATTAAAATGAAATTATGGGGGGAATTGAGAAGGAGCCAGGAGACTGGGGAGGTGGCTGCCGCCGTCAATCCAGGTGACAGGCGACCCAGGCCTGGGACAGGATGCTGGGGAGGGGGGTCCGAGTCGGGGCATGTCCTGGAAGCGGACCGACAGGACCCCTTCCCCATTGCACCCCCATTGGGACCACACCCTGAACCCGAACCCGGCAAACACCCACCCTCCTGCTCCCGGAAGCGAGAGTCCGTGCCAGCAGGCAGGGACGCCATGGGGCCCAGTTGGGGCCTGAGTAGGGGAGTCAGAGGGCTGTGCTGCCCTCCTGGCCTAGAGGGGCGGGTGCCCCCTGCTCCTGGCCCCCAGGTGCGGAGGCCCCGCCCCTTCCCCCAGGTGTGGGCGTGGAGAAGAGGCCAGGAGGGGGGGAGTGGGGGGGGAGGGGACGAGGGGGGGAGGGAGAGAGCTGGGGGAAATGGGGGAGGGGACGATTGGGGAGGGAGGGGGGATGGGGGAGGGGATGAGGGGGAAGGGAGTGGGGAGAGAAGTGGGGGGAGAGGACGAGGGGGAGGGAAAGAGGGGCGAGAGGGGGGAAGGGGATGAGCGGGGAGGGAGAGAGGTGAGGGAGCAGGGAGGGAGAGAGTGGGGGGTGTGGGGAGGGAACGAGGGGGCAGGGAGGGGGAGGAAATGGGGGAGAGGGCACCAGGGGGGAGGGAGAGAGCTGGGAGGAATAGGGGGAGGGGACTAGGGGAGAGGGAGAGAGCTGGGGGAATGGGGGGAGGGACGAGGGGGGAGAGAGAAAGCAGGGGGAGAGGGGGGAAGGGGATGAGGGGGGAGGGAGAGAGCAGGGGGAGTGGGGGGAGGGGACGAGGGGGGAGGGAGAGAGCAGGGGGAGTGGGGGGAGGGGACGAGGGGGGAGGGAGAGAGCAGGGGGAATGGGGGAAGGGGATGAGGGGGGAGGGAGAGAGGTGGGGGGAGCAGGGAGGGAGAGAGTGGGGGAGTTGGGGGAGGGCTGCTAAGGGCACAGAGGAAAGGGCCCTGGCCCTGGCAACCTTGGAGGTGAGGAGAGAGGGAGCGGGCCCCAGCGGAGGGCTTGAGAGAGGAGGGGGGAGGAAACCTCTGAGGGCAAAGCTGAGGGGAAGACTGGGGAGCAGGTGCGGAGTCAGAGAGAGTCCTGGAGATGAAGGGTGCCTGTTGGGGGCCACTTGGACAGTGCGTGGGGATAGCTGGGACTGTTGGGGCGTGGGCCTGGCCTGTGGGGACTTAAGGACCCCAGGAAGGGCCTGTGCTCTTCCCGCCTTGGCCGGGACTTTGGGGCCTGCAGGAGAGGCCGTGTTCTCAGGCCCCCTCCCTTGGGAGGAGGTGGGCCTGCCCTGCTTGTCCTAGGGGCTGGTCCTGGGGGTCACGTGGCTTCTGCAGAGGTGCGGCCAGCTAGGCGGGTCTACTGGCCTGGCTGTCCCTCCGTCTGCAGGCCCCAGGGCCTGTCTTCACCGTGCAGGAGCTGGGGGTGGGCAGAAGGCAGTGAAGGAGGTTGGGGCAGTCCCGCCGGCAGGGGGCTGGGGGCCATCAGTGCCTGAGGCGTGGAAGACAGGGCAGGGCTGTGGATGAGCAAAGCTGGGAGGCCAGCAGGGCCAGGGGGCTCAGAAGAGAATGCCCCCCAGGGGAAGTGAACTCCATGCGCAGGTGGTCTGGGCCGGAGAGCCGGTTCAGAGGAAGCCGCCAAGAGAAAGGTCTGCAGAGCCCAGGCTGCAGCAGGATAGGGAGCAGGGGGGCCTGAGGCAACCTGGAAATGCCTGCCAGGTCTGAAGGGGCTGCAGGCTCTGTGAGATGGAGTGGAGCTGGGGAGTGATCGAGCAGGGAGGGGAGGGTCCCCGGAAGTCAAGGCCATGGCCACAGGGAGGTAGAAGCTAATTCCCGACCTTGCGACCTTGCGTGGGCCCAGGACAGGGGCTGCAGAGCCAGATGCCAACCAGGGAACAAAAATGCAGAATTGGGGCAGCTGTGAGGCAGTGAGTGGGGAGGGGGGCAGCCGTGGGGAGCTGGAGGTGCACCCCCTTTTAAGGCGGCAGCTGCTGGCTACTGCTCAGCTCAGGCCGAGAGCGATCATGCGAAAAGTCAGGCTCAGAGTCGCCAGAAGGGACTCGTCAAGAGAAGTCAGGGTTTTGTGCAAACTTGCCTGAGCTCGGCCTCTCGCACACCCATGTGCCACGTTCAGTTGCTACAATCTAGCACTTCCATCCCTCAGTTGCCCCTCAGTGGGAACAGGCACCAGGTCCACAAAAAACACCTGCACGACATTCGTAGCAGCTTCCTCGTCACTGCCAGACGCGGGACAGCAGCAGCGTAGCTGGCCCGGCAAACGGAAGACAGGCTGGGGCATCTTCTCGCCGTGGAGGATGACGCCACGTGAGAAAGAGCCAGCACCGTGCGCGGTGAGTCTCGAGACAACACTGAACAAGAGCACAGAACACGAATAGGACTGGCGCGGGCTCCTGTTCCCGTGGCATCCAGGACGCGCAGGAGCCGGCTGTGGAGTCGGCCGAGGTCCCTCACGGTGGGCACTGACCCGGGGCTGGAGCTTCCGTGCTGTGGGGCTTCCTGGGCCTCGGAGGAAGCTGATAAGCATCCCTGGCCTCTCCCCCCGGGTGCCAGCAGCATGTCTCCAGTTGTGACGCATGTCCCTTGTGGGGGGCACAGTCACCTTCAGGAGAGGACCTCTGGGAAAATGACCCTCTGGGAGGGGACACCCCCTGGCCAGTGGCCTTAGGAGCTTCCAGGGGTCTGGAATATTCCATATCTTGAGCCAGGTGGTGGTGACAAGGATGGGTCATATTTTAAAAACCCACAGAGCTGTATTCTTAAGAGGTACGTGCTTCACAATAGGAGAATTAACCCTGTGACATGATGAACCCCCAAAACATCACGCTGAGTGAAAGGGCCAGACACAGAAGGCCGCGGAGTGAGTGACTCAGTTGACGTGCAAGTCCAGGACAGGAACGTCCACAGAGACACCTGCAGGTCAGCATGCGCCAGGGGCCGCGGTGGAGGGAGGAGCAATGGGGAGTGAATGCTAATGGGGACGGTTTCCTTCGGGGTGGTGAGAATGTTCTGGAATTAGGGACTGGCGATGGTGGCACAACACTTGAATATGCAAAACTGCACCAAATTGTACACTTTAAAATGGTAGACCTTACATGAGGCGAATTTCACCTCAAAAAGAAATTATTAGAAAACAAAAAAGAGTTGACCCTCACCAGCTCCACGAACCCGACCCAGCCAGCCTGGCCATGGTGCACTTGGGTCGGGGGGAGGGAACACCCGAAAGGGAGGCGGCTCCACAGGCTGGCGGGAGCCAGGGCCACCTCGGCGAGCGGAGGGCTGAAGCCACGTGGAGGCAGAGAAAGATGTCTGTGCTGGGAGAGTGCACTTTGGATCCAAGGGTCAGCCCTGCGAGGAGCCGGCGGAGGTCAGAGGCCAGCCGCAGATGGGCAGGGACCGGGGCGTTCTGACGTGGACGCGGAATGACAACTGCTCAGTGGCCATGGAGGGAGGAGGACACGATGCTGGTCCAGCTGGAGGAGGGGCTCCCACGTTTCCCCGGCTGCCCACAGGGGCGTGGGCTTCCTGAGGCTCGGCCTGCGCGGGAGACTGAGGGCCGTGAGGTGGCATTTGGGCCTCGGCCTCCCCGAGCCCCGCAGGGAAGCTGCCCCACCCCCGGGTCAGGGCTGGGCTGTGGGCCTGTCGTGGGCCGAGTGGTGGCCCCCACAAGATATGTCTGCCTAGACCTGTGAGTATGACTTTATATGGGAACGGGGTCTTTGCAGAAGTAATTAAGTTCAGGATCTTGGATGAGCTCCTCCTGGATTGTGGGGCCTGAACCCAGTGACAAGTGTCCTGAGAAGAGAGGAGAGGGGGCAGGGAGACTGGAGGGACGTGGCCATAAGCCCAGGACCACCCGCAGCTGGAGGAGGTGAGGAAGGGCCCCCCGGGCCTCGGCAGGGCACGGCCCTGCCGATGCCTGGGTCTCAACTCTGTCCTCCAGAGCAGTGAGGGGATAAACTGCTGCCTGCTCATGGCCCTTCATTAGGGCTGCCAGAGGACACTAGCACGGCCCTGCGACATCCGGAGCCCTGGGGGGCTAGTGGGACAGGGACAGGCAGCCGCAGAATGGGCCATCCCAGTGCGCTGGAGGAGGGCATCGAGGGACTATCAGCAAGTAACAAACACGCCAAGCAGCCAAGTCTAGAACACCAACTGCGTCAGCAATGGCACATGTGACCTTCAGCGTCAGTGTCAGGGAGACAGTAAGGAGTGGTGGGGACTGTGGTGAGGGACAGTGAGAATTGTCAGCATCTGTCAGCACTTGCTAAGCCCTTTCCTTACACAGCATTAACTTGCTGATCCTCGCAGCAGCTTTAGAAGCAGATGCTCCCATTATCCCCGTTTCCCGGGGGTTAACTTTGGGATGGGGCCGTATCAGCCAGGGCCCCATGAAAACAGGTGCTACTTTCCGATTGGGTCATTTGAGCAGAGCTCAATGAAGGGACAAATGTATGAAGTGTGGCAGACGTAGGGAACCTCAGGGTATCATGCCGAGCCATGAGCCAGGAAACATGGGGGCCATTAGCACCCGTAGGTCTGGGAGGCGAGAGGAGGGGCAGTTACCAGAACCTGGAGAGGTCACAGGCTGCGTGGATGGTGTGGACCCGTGACCTCTGACAGGGATGCAGCCGACCCTCAGGGGCCACAGGTGAAGGGGCCAAGCTGGGGAATGAATGTCCCCACTCCCCGTCCTACGCAGGGGTCCTCACAGGACAAACCCAACCTGAGCCAGAGGACCCAGGAGCCGGTGGGTGGGGTCCACACAGTCCCGCTCCCAGGACACCAGGCGAGGGGGAGAGGCGGAAGATTCCAGAACAGGAACATTGAGTGATTGCAACCCAGGCAGTCTGGGTCCAGAGTAGCCCTAACCACTCACCACTCGAGAACTGGCAGCACTGTGCCCTGGCCGGGCAGCCTGTGGGAGTGTGGCCTCCACTTTACGGAGCCTGCGTCTCTCAACGGAAAGCCAGGGATCCAGATTTTTAATCCCCTGATATTTCAAAGCTAGCAACTCATTACCATTTTTTAAACCCCTGCATGGGCAGATCAAATCACATCTGTGGGCTGGATTGGGCTCTGAACCGTCAAGCCCACACTCAGGAGGTGGACACGGAGCACCAGGGCAGCCAGGGGCACCATGGTGGGGGGGAGGCACCCCAGAGGGGCCTGCGGATTTGACCAGAAGGTGCTGGGGCCGGGGCAGGTGCGGGGTGTCGGGTCAGGAACTGAAGCGATGTTTTGGGTCTAGGTGGGGAAGGGCCACTGGGAGCCAGGCGAACAGGCCTCCCCTTTGAAGGAGAGAAGCCACCGGTGGCTTTGGCACAGACGGGTGACTCGGTCGTGTCGTCCCCTCTCCCCGCCGCGAGGCTGGCAATGGGTCTGGCTTTCCTCAGGGGGTGGAAGGACCCGGATCCCTAAACGAGTGAGGGTGGAACAGCGCCTCCCTCAGCACGCTCACAGCTTGGTGCGAGGGTGGGGGCCAGACGATGACGCCAGGATGTGTAGTAATGGTGGGCCAGCCCACATCCGAGGGGGGGCCCGGCGATGCCCTGTGCTCAGCGCCTGGGGTGCAGGGGCAGCACATGGCCCTGCCTTCGAGGGAAGGGACAACCGAAGGGGGAGGACAGAGGGGAGAGGAAGATCCCAGGTGCTGAGACGAAGATGCAGACGTTGAAAGGATGTGACTGGGGGAAGGGGCCCCGGGCAGGCGGCCACCGCCCAGGAGATGGCAGTAGGCAGGGGAACGGGTCCTGGTGGGTCCCAAGCCACCCCTCGCCCCCAGGACGCAGCCGCCTGGCCCACCTCCTGCCAGAGTCGCCCCCATCACACCACCAGGAACAAACCCCCGGCTGACAGGGATTGCTGCCTCGGAGCCGAGCAGGGAAGAGGAGCGAAGCCATCTGCTCTCCCTGATGGGATGTGATTCCCCTCCGCCCACGTCCTCCGGCAGCCGCCACACTGGATAAATCGTTGCAAATGGGTTTTCCCGGCCAGTCACTGGGCTGTTTTAATAACGGTTCATTTTCTGCCCCGGGGAAAAAATATTCCATCAAGAAATCGGGGATAGGGCCGGGTGGAGGAGGGGGGGATGGCTCATTCTGTGCGTGTGTGTGTGCGTGCACGGTGTCCCTGGCACCTCAGAGAAGACTCCGGAATGTCCTGCTGAGACACCAAGTGACCTGTCTGGGGGTGGGTCATGCCCAGCACATCCCATCACCTGACGAAGGACATCCCCAGGTACATTTGTGGAGCGCCTACTAGGTGCCAGTCCGAGCTGGGTGCAAGGGGACACAGTGGCCTCCAGGCAGCGCCCTCCCCAGGCTTATTCTAGAAGGGAGAGAGTGACACTAAAAAGTAGTGTGCAAAGCTATGTGCTTACGATGATGGAAACTGTTAGATCTGAGCATCACCAAGCCCCACCGCCGGGAAGGCACCCTCAAGCTGAAATGTGGGGGACAGACGACAGAGTTGCAGGGGGAAGGTCGTGCGCATGGAGGGAACTTCCTGGACAAACATCCAGAGGCTTGAAAGACAGGCTCAGACCTAGGGGAGAAGCCTGGCACCCGTGTGAATGAGGGCCGGTCGGGGCACCGAGGAATGGCTGTGTCTCGGACCCGGGTCAGCGGCCAGAGACCTGGGGGCCCTCCCCGTGTGTGGGCAGAGAGGACTCCTCCTGCCTGGACGTGGCCGCACCGTCCCGGGCATATTCACCCCTTTGGTCTCAAGGCCAACCGGCCATTGCTTCGCTGATTCAGAAACAGCAGCTCTGGGAGGTCAAGTGGCTTGTCGAGGTCACCCTCCATCCCTCCCCGTCCCCACCCCTGTTCCTCTCCTCCTTGTAGTGGGTCCAATGGTGGCCCCCCAGAAAGATATGTCCACACCCGAGCCACCAGAACCTGTGACTGTGACCTTATTTGGAGAAACGGTGATTGGAAATGTCATTAAATTAAGAATCTCGACATGAGATCATCCTGGATTAGGATGAGCTCTGAATCCATTGACAAACGTCCTTGGAGAGAAGAGAAAGGGAGACAGACACACAGACAGAAGGAAGAAGGCCACAAGGAGACCGAGGCAGAGAGGGCAGGGACACAGCCACAAGCCAAGGGACGCTGCGGCCTCCAGAAGCCTGGGACATTCTCCCGAGTCTGCAGTGGGCTGCCCTGCTGTCGGCCCTGTGATGCTGATTTGGACGTCTGGCCTCCAGAGCTGTGAGACAGTAAATGTCTATGGGTTTGTTTTGTTTTCTGTTGTTTTTGAGCCACCCGGTTTGGGGCTGTTTGTTACAGAAGCCACAGGAACCGGTGCTAACTCTCTCAGCGAATCACCTGAGACTGCCTGGGTATGTCCTCTGTCTCTCTGCATCCCTCTTCCCACCCCTCTCCCGCATCCCTCTTCCCTCCCTCTCCCGCATCCCTCTTCCCTCCCTCTCCCGCATCCCTCTTCCCTCCCTCTCCCGCATCCCTCTTCCCATCCCTCTCCCGCATCCCTCTTCCCATCCCTCTCCCACATCCCTCTCCCACTGGGCTCTTTTCCCCGCCTGCCAGGGAGAGGCTCCATCCTGCCAGGTCCTGCGGTCCATTCTCAGCCTCCAGGACGCTGTGCTCTCCGAGTTCCCCTCCCGCCTCCCAGCTGCCCCCTCGTGGTCTCTTCCACTGACTCCTCCTCATCTCTGGGCCTTAATGCTGGAGACAGAGCCCTGAGCTGGCCCTCTGCTCTCCTGCGGCTACACTCACGGCCCTGGGGATTGCAACCAGCCTTGAGAATTTAAATGCCACTTAGACCTGACAATGACCTCTCCCAGTGACATCTTCTGCTCAGGCCTCTCTGCCAACCTTCAGGCGGCTGCACTTGGAAACCTCATGGGCAGGCCCAAGCATCAGGTGGGAGACAGAATTCTCTACTCCACCGCTGTCCCCGGATTTGCACCCTGCCCTGTCTGCCCCATCTCCCCATCTGCCCGTCTCCCTGTCTCCCCGTCTCTGTCAGCAGCAGCCATGGCCCCTGGGTGTGGGGGTGGGTAATGCCCCCAGCACGTTCCTGTGCACCTGGGACCCTGGAATGTGACCTTCTTTGGAAATAGGCCCTTGCAGATGTCACCAGCTAAGGCTGTCGAGATGGTCTCTTGCTGGATCTAGGGTGGGCCCTAAATCCTGTGATGGGCGGCCTTCTAAGAGGACGTACATCCGTATACCTGCGCCCACCTGCACGGCCACCAGCCCAGGCCAAGCTATCCTTGTCTCCCACTTTCACAAAAGCAAGGGTCTCCCCGCGGCCCCTAGTCCCCACCCAGCTGCTTCTCTGTGGCCAGAGAGGCCTTTCGAACCAGAGCAGACCCCAGCTGGCAGGTGCTCAGTGAGGAAGCAGTGAGCTCTGGTGGCGTCAGGCTGGCCGGGGTCCCTATCACAAGCTGGGGCAGCCCTGTCCCTCCCAGCACGCCCAGAAGAAAGGAAATGATTGCAGGGGGAGCTCCCCCGGGCCCTGGGGCAGCTCGCTGGCCTCCACCTTCCTCCCTGCGTATTCAGGCCGGGGCCGCCTGCCATCCGTGGGAGCCACACTCACGAAGCACAGACTGTGTGCGCCCGACTTCTCAGTACCTCACAGGCACGGTCTCATTTAATGCCTGAAATGAGCAAGAAAGACCCTGAGAGAGAAGCGCAGAGCTGGAGGCGGCCCCCCTCCCGGTTTCAAACCCTGTGACAAAGCCGTCGTCTAACCAAACGGCCTGGGCCTGGCGGAAGGACAGACATGGGCACCAGCGGTACAGAACCGAGAGCCCAGAAACAGGCCCAGGCATGACCGTCAGCTAATGTTTGACAAGGGAGCCAGGAAGGCTCAGGGCAGAAAGGACAGTCTCCCAGTAACGGTGCCCGGTAACGGCATATTCGGATGTACAAGGATGACACTAGTCCCCATCTCACACCACTCACAAAAGTTAACTCGAGATGGACTAAAGGTCTAATCCTTGAGAGGCGCCACGATGTAGGACTGTCATGGTCCCCGCTTTAGACTCAGGGAAACTGAGGCACAGAGCAACAAAGCCGCTTGCCTAAGGGTGACTCAGCCAGTCCCCGGCAGGGCTGGGATTCGAACCCAGGCAGTTTCAGCACCAGCGCTGGGGTCTTCACTGAGATTCGGCTCACGTGTCCCCCGTGTGAAATCTCTCGCTTCTGGCCAGCCGGGTCGCACGCTCGGCCTCGTCCAGAGGGCAGTGCTGTCTTGGACAGATGGGGGCCCTTCCCGCCCTCGGGGAGGCTCCTCCCAGCTGGGGAGACAGGGAATGGGTGACCTGCAAACCCCCTGATGACACGGCCACCTCGACCTGCAACGGAGGGCGCCCGGGATGTGACAGCTCCACCCAGGAGATCCTGGAAGGGCTGCCGGGCCTACGGAGTGATGCTGCGCCCATGGCCAAGCACCCCCATCGCCCGTCTTTGTGCCCTGGGCCTGCACAGGGTGCCGAGTATGCCAAAGCCGGGGGTGGGCACTGGCACTCCAGTCAGGAGTGAGCCACCCGCTCTGTGTCTGGCTGCCCTCAGCTCTCCCGCGCCCTTTCCTAGGGCCGCCGTGACACCGTACCTCGGACCAGGGCTCAAAGCCGCAGGACCGTGTCCTCTCACATTCTGGAGGCCAGAGGTCTGAGTCGCGGTGTGGGCAGGACCTCACTCGCTCTGAAGGCTCTGGGGGGGTCCTCCCTCGCTCTTCCAGCTCGCCGGGGCTCCAGCCACCCTCAGCGCCTCGGCCTGTACACGTGTCACGCCCGTCTCTGCCTCCGCCGTCCCGTGGTCGTCTCCCCTCGCGCATCTGCGCCTGCGTCTCTTTCCTAGAATAAACTTATACTCCAGTCGTGTTGGTTTCAGGTCCCACCCGACTCCAGTGTAACCTCATCTTAACTAAACACATTTGCAACAACCCTATTTCCAAATAAGGTCACATTCTGAGACATCGGCGGTTAGGACTTCGAGAGATCTTTGTGGGGGACACAATTCGCCCCATAACGCTCTCCCTCTCTTTGTCCACAGTCTCTTGTCGCCTCTCCCTGGGCTGTGCCATTAAGCGCATCCATGCTCTCATGTGGGTTTTTCTTAAAGGCTGGCTTTTTTTAGAGAGATTGGCACCTGAGCTAACTACTCTTGCCAATCTTTTGTGTTGTTGCTGCTTTTTGGAGTTTTTTTTTTTGTTTTTTATTCTTCTCCCCAAAGCCCGCAGACACACAGCTGTATATTCTAGTTGTGGGTCCTTCTAGTGGTGGCGTGTGGGACGCCGCCTCAGCGTGGCCTGACGAGCGGTGCCATGTCCGCACCCAGGATCCAAACCGGAGAAACCCTGCTTTACAGAGGCAGCAACTGAGGCTCGGATCGTGACACACCCAGAAGCAAGGCCAGCTGGGAGGCGAGGGCCAAGGGGGCACACAGCCACCCGACGGGCAGGCGGGCACGCTGTGTGCAAGGAGAAGGCGAGAATGAGTGTTGGGGGCGGTAACATGTGTCCCCCATCATTCCCGCCGCCCCGCATCGAGAGGGCCCTGGAAGGGTGAGGCATCGTGCTATGGGCTCAGCATGAACTTGCTCTGGAAATCGGAGCAGCAGCATTGCCCCCGTGGAGTCCTTTCCATCCGGCAGGAGCAGGCTGTCACCGCCCCATTTTACAGATGAGGAAACTGAGGCTCAGACAGGCCCGGCGGCACCTCCTTGAGTCACTCATTCGTCAAATATTCATTGAGCGTCTCCTGTGTGCCAGGCCAGGCAGGCACTGAGGGAGCAACAGTGAGTAAAGCGAGTACTTCCCCTGGAGTATCGGCCCTCAGGACGGCTTCCTTCTAGCTGGGGGAGGGGGAGGGCACCCGGGAACCTACCGACAGTGTTAGTTCTGGGAATAACAGCAGGTGCGGGCCAGGCGCTGTTCTGAGGGCCCTCCATTCATGAGGTCACTTGTTCGTCCCAACCGCTGCCTGAGGTGGTTTTTATTACCATCCTCATTTTATAAACGAAGCTACTGAAGCTCAGAGAAGGTAAGTCACACGCCCAAGGTCACACAGCCAATAACTATGGAGCCAGGGTTTGAACCTAGGCCTCTCGGGCTCCAGAGCCTGAGCTCAGGAGAGCAACGTAATGTCAGAGGCCATAGGACAGGTGACGGGGCTAAGTGGCCAGGGAAGGCCCGTCCACGGAGGTGACCTATGAGCAGAGACGTGAAGCAAGGGAGGAGGGAGCTGCGGGGATCTCTAGAAGGAACAGCCCGTGGGCAGCCTGGAGGTGAGCCCAGTGTGTCTGGGGCTCGGGGAGGGGCCGATGCGGCTGCAGCAACAGGACGAAGATGTTGTACCCCCTTTGACGCACGACGTCCTTTCAACCTCGTGAAAGTCTCCTGACACGTGTTTTCGTAATTATTCTCATTTGACAGATGGGGAGACTGAGGCTCACGGCCATCAACTGAGCTGCCAGGGGGCACACAGCTTGGATCAGATCCCATTGCCCAACCCCAAGAGAAACAGCAGGGAGCAAATGGCAGCAGGCTGGGAGGGCTGCCTGGAGGAGGCGGAGGTCACCAGGACCTGCAGGGATGGGAGGAGCAGGGGGGTGGAGGGAAGGTGCCCCGCATGGCAGGGGCTACATTCCTGGGGGCAGTTCCCCGAGGAGGACAGAGTGCCAGGCACCGCCCGGCCTGAGGTCCCCAGGCCGGCTCTGCCCAGAGGGCAGGCAGCCCGGGAGCTTCCTTGTTAGCGCCTGGGCGCCCCAGCAGCCGGGGATGAAAAGGGCCTGGAGGGGAGCCGTCCTAATTTTGGCACACCTTGCAGGGGGCCCGGGGCGGCTGAAAGGGAAGCAGCTGGGGCCTGCCCCATCATTGTTCCAGCTGGGTCCACTGTCTGGGCTTCAAATGCAAGACCAGAGCACAGGGGGGTGGGGGGCGCTGGCCTCTGCTCCTCCTCTAATAGACCAAAGGGCCCTGGCGGCTCAGCTCTTTTTCCTAATTTAAAGATATTTTCAGGCATCTGGGAGCTCCCCTATGGTGAAGCAGGAAGGTTGGAATGGGGGGCCTTGAAACTCTCATCGTGGTTGTCAACGGGAGGACAGAATAGGCCAGAAGGAGGGGGGAATGAAGTTGCTTTGGGGCCAAGGGTGGGACACGGGGAGTAAGGAGACCTCTACTGTCTTCTCGGCTCTCCTCTGCCTCAGTTTCCCCTCTTTGGAACCTCTGCAACCCTCTCCGGAAGGTAGGACCCATGCAGGTGTACCCAAACATGCGCCCCTGCTAAGGAAAAGGGGGCTCTTCGGGGTCAACTCTGGCGGCCTGGAGTTGGGGGACAGTGGGCGTCTTGCCTCATGCCAGCCCCCGGACAGGGCAGCCTGGCCGCGCGGGGCGGGGTGCGGCTTCTCAGAGGCCGAGAAGCTAAGGGGGAGCGACGAGGCTGCCCCGGCCCAGGGGGCTGGTTCGCTCTGGGTTCGGCAGCCCTGGGGCCGGGGCGGAAAGTCAGGCCAGAGGGGCGCACCGCCTCCCTGTCGGGGGACGGTGCCCAGGACCCGGGATCGAGCGGGCCAGCGACCCCGGCTGGAGCGGCTGGAGCTCACGGACGGCTGCGGGTCCCCCCTGTCCCGGCTCCCCTCACTGCTGGTTCCTCCCCTTTCCCTCTCCCCCCTTCCCCGCCCCCCCAGCTCTCCATCCATCTGGGCCTCCGCCTTTCCCTTCCCTCCCCCCGCCCGCCCTCCTCCCTCTGACTGGCTCCCGCCCCCGCCTCTCCGTCCTCCCAGCCCGCTCTTCCCTCCCTCCCCGCTTCCTTCCTCCATCCCGGCCTCTCTTCCACCTTCCCCAGCGGGAGAGGGGGCCGCACTCCCCCCTCCCCGGGCCGCTCCGCCATCTTGCAGGGGCCGGGGAGGCGCGGCGCGCACGAGGCGTCTTCTATGAAGACCCCCATCCTGCGTCCACGCGGCGCCCGTTCCCGCGGAGCCCAACAGCCGCGCCCCCCAGCCGGGGACCCCGCAGTGGAGGCCCCCCGCACGATCCGGGGACCCCGCAGGGACGGCCCCCCACCCCCGATCCGGGGACCCCGCAGGGCCGGCCCCCCACCCCCCGATCCGGGGACCCCGCAGGGGCGGCCCCCACCCCCGATCCGGAGGCCCCGCAGGAGCGGCCCCCCACCCCACGATCCGAGGACCCCGCAGGGGCCCGGGGCCCCGGCTCCCAGGAGGAGCGGTCGGGGCGCACGGCTTTCCAGTAAGTCCGCGGCGAGGGCGCCCCGCAAGCCCCTCAGCGGCCTCGCAACGGCCAGAAAGGGCTCAGGGGACCCTAGGCCCCGCGCTGCTCATTCCCCTCTGCGCTTCCATCTTGGCCTCCTCGCCCTTCGCGGCCCCTCCCTGCCCATGGCCCCCCGCGAGAAGGCCCGGGGTGGAGGGGGCGCCGCCGCCCCTGTTTCCGGGGAGCCGCTCGCCACCCAGGGGCGACGCTGCAGCGACTGGGGAGGAGGATCACACGGGATCCAGGCAGCACACACGCTCACACTCACACACTCACGTACACACTGGGGACCATCGGGGCTCCCGGCTCTCCTGAGGGCCCACACCCGGCCTCTCTCTCGCTGGGCCCTGTTGGGGACACGGGGTCCAGGCTAGTGTGGGGCGGCTCCAGGATGTCTCTCCGCTCGGTCTCAGTTCACACTGCAGCCTGCCACTTGCCTGCCCTGCGGCCCAGGGACAGGTAGGGACCCCCATAGGGACAGGTGGATTTTCTGGGTTTGCAGGCCCCTCCCCCTATTACCCCACTAGCACCCTGGAGCCCCCCATCTCTAAATTTCCTGAGGTCACGCTGCCCATAACATGACACCTTTTGTGTGATTGAAAGAAGGTCAGAATTTGATTTTCTGGCCTTCTCTCATTTTCCAGCTGTGTGATCTTGGGCAAGTCACTTAACTTCTCTGAGATTCAGGCCCCTCTAAGTTGAGGATGACAACCGTCTTCAAATAGAACCTGAATTCGCCCACTTCTTCCCCTTTCTGTGGCCCCCACCCTGAGCCTGGGTCACTGTGGTTGCCTTGCCCGCCTCTGCCCGCTTCTGCCCTCGCCCCACAGTCCTGAGCACCCCCGAGAGGGGCCTTTGATGAGACAAGAAAGTTCCCGTTGTCCCTCTGTTCAGAAGGCTGCAGCCCATCCCATGGCTCTTAAATTCCATCCACGTCCCTCACTCAGCATCTTCGGGGTCCCTCTCCACATTGCTTACTGCACTCCAGCTACCCTGAGCCTCCACAGGGCTCTTCCCCCTTCCAGCAACACCCTTCCTTCTGAATCTCCCTTGCCGGCTCTGCCTCCTTCAAGCCCAGCTCCCCGTCACTTCCTCCTGGGATCTTCCCCCGTCCCTCCCCGCCCCCACCTTCCCAGCATGCACCGTCTGATGGTACCTCGTTCTTTGTTTTTGTGTTTTCCATCTGCCTCACCACCCACCACGGGAACACAGACTCTTTCTAGACCTTGCCTTGTGTTCTCAGGGTCCCACGATATCTGCCGTTATTAGAGTTTCAAATATGTGTTGAATTAGTGAGTTAAATCAATAAGAATGTTGGGACTATTTATGGACGTGACTGATGTGAAGTCCTTGGCATGTCACACGCATTCGAGAAGCCAGGCCTTCTTCATGAAGATGGAGCCAGAAAAGAATAACCTGCAGCTGTTTGCTCTCATACCCACTCCCAGCCCACACCTGGGGAGATCATTTGGTATAGGAAATATTCCCTCCGGAGGAAGATATTTGCAACAGGTATATCTGACAAGGACTCATATCCAGAATATATAAAGAGCTCCTACAAATCAATAAGAAAAAGACACAACCAAATTTAGAAAATGATGGAAGGCTCGAACAGTTAACAGAAGAGAATATCAAAATGGCTAATAAGCACATGAAAAGATGCTCAGCATCAGCAGTCACCAGAGAAATGCAAATAAAGCCACAGGGAGATCCCAGGGCACACCCACCAGAATGGCTAAAGCAAGCAAGACCGATAGTATCAAGTGTTGGCAGGGATGTGGAGCAACTGGGAATGGAAATACACTGGTGGGAATGGAAAATGGTACACCTGCTTTGGAAAGCTTTTTGGGAGTATATCCTAACACTGCACATACATGTGCCCTGTGAGCTGGCACATTCCAGTCCCAGGTTTTGACCCAACACCTTTGTGACCTTGTGTTCACTGCAAGAGTGTTCACAGCAGCTTTATTCACAACAACCAACCACAACTTAAATATCCATCGACAGTAGGATAAGTAAGCAAATCGCAGTACCTCCCTACAATGGAATATTAGACAGCAAAGTAAAAGGTCAGACTGATAATATTCGCTACAGAAAGGATGATTCCCACAGGTTTAACGAAAGATGCCAGACACAGAAGAGGACGAGTGGTACGACCCGTTTATGTGAAGTCCAAGGACAGGCAAGAGGGAGCCTTGATGACGACGTCAGACTGGGGCATAGTGACCTCCAGGAGGGGGCATAGGGAGCTCTCAGGAGGGACAGACACGTTCCCTCTGGGTGGTGGAGGTGCAGGTTTGTACATCGAGCTGAAACTTAGGATCTGTGCACTGTGTCTTATGCACATTATGCCTCATTCAAAGAAAAAAAAGGAAGGAGAGAAAAGCAAACATGCCCTACAGCCACGTGTGACCTGGAGGCCGTGCCATCCTGCCGTTTCCCTCCTCGGTGGCTTCCCAGCGGTCTTCCAGGGCGGACAACAGCTGCCGCACACTCAGGCTGGAGGTCAAAGGGTGGGGGTGCCCCTCCCCCGGCACACGTGGTGCCCAGGCCGCCAGCCTCGCCTGGCCCCGGGGTGTGGGCGGTGTGGCCGCAGAGCAAGGTCGTGCCCTTGAGGTCTCCTGCCAGCCCTGCATCCCCTTCTGGCCTCAGCTGCGGCCCACGCAGCTCCTGCACCAGAAACCTCTCCAGTCTGGTTGCTATGGCGATGGGGCTGCAGCCCCCAGGCCCTGCTGCTCCGTCTCCTCCCCCTTGAAAGTGGAGTGGAAGTCGGGGTGGGGGGACCCCATTCCTCTGATCCTGAAGGAGATGCTCCCTCCATCAGCTTTGCCCCAAATGCCCCTGGTTTGGAGAGGAGGGTCTGAGTGGACCCCAGACGGTGGTTAAGGATGGAGAGGGGAGGGGTTCCTGCTCCCGGGGTTATACCAGCCCTCCTCGGGGCTCCTGGGTCCCCCAAAAGCCCAGGAAAACATAGTCTGTCTCCAGCTCTGACTTTGCCCAGTGTTCATCCATTTTCTCACAGGAGGCGTGAGGTGGTGGGCAGAGAGCGCAGGGCGGTCCGAGTCAGAAGGGAAGGAAGGCCACGGGTCTAGCAGCCTCGCTGTGTGGCCTCAGCTCGCTCCTCAACCTTCCTGTTTCCTCTCTCACAAAATCGAGACTGTAAGGGCTCCTACTTTGTGGTGTTATTGTGAGGACTTCAGCGGATCAACGCATACAACAAGCGCTTAAAGCGACTTCCGCATACAGCTGGCGCTTAACCTCCTCCGTTATGGGCTTTCGGCGCCAGGTCCTGTGTCGGCATCTTCCCGCATCGCAGCGTGCGAACCCTCCCCACAGCCTGGGGGACTGCCATCACCAGGTCCCTTCCACGGACTGGGTGACTGAGGCCCGCGTGGCCTCACAGAGGAGCGGGGTCTCCAGCCTCCCCGCCCGAGAGCTGCTGCGAGCCCTCAGCTCAGCTGCCAAATAGGCTGTGGGCTCCCTGCCCGGAGCGAGCAGACAGGAGCTGCCCGCCTGTCCTCGTCTCCCTTCTTCCTGCTTCCTGTGCGTGCAAGTCCCAGCTGCTGTAGGGCCAATGTCCCCACAGGTCTCCATGGCTTCCTGCCCCTGCCCCTCCCTCTTTTACGCCCCACAGGGGATGCAGGAAACCCCTCCCGGTGGTGACAAAAATCCAGATATTAAAGATGAACCCTGGGGCCCACCCGGTGGTGCAGCGGTTAAGTGCACACATTCCGCTTCTCAGCAGCCCGGGATTCGCTGGTTCGGATCCTGGGTGCGGACATGGCACTGCTTGGCAGGCCATGCTGTAGTAGGCATCCCGCATATAAAGTAGAGGAAGATGGGCACGGATGTGAGCTCAGGGCCAGTCTTCCTCAGGAAAAAAAAAAAGAGAGGAGGATTGGCAGATGTTAGCTCAGGGCTAATCTTCCTCAGAAAAAAAAAAAATAAGTAAAGATGAACCCTCCCAACCCCTATCCCAGCTCCCTCTTTAGGGGACCCATTGTTGTCTGTTTGGGGTGTATCCTTACAGATCTTTTTCTGAACATTCACATACACCTATCCACACCTAGATAAGTACTGTATTGATTCGTGTGATGGCTTTGGGTTCCCTCAAAGGCAAAGACCCCGAGGCAAGCCAGGATTTGGGGGCCAGCTGTTGGTCTGAGAGGCGTCCCAGGAGACAGCTGCAGGGGATGGGAGAAGCCAAGAAGGAGGGGGAGGTGGTACTTTTCAAAGATGGCCACCCCTCCCATTTCTCCACAGCATGTGGCGCTCCTCCCAAGGGAGGCGGGGTCTGGCTGGCTCCCCTGAGCCTGGTGACCCCACCGCTGGAGGATGCTGAGGCCAGGTCGGGAGGTCAGAGGGCGTCTGCACGCTCTCTCCTCCCTGCCTCCTCCCCTCCCCTCCCTCCTCCCCTCCCCTCCCTCCTCTCTGTCTCTCTAAGTTCCTCCCCTCGGACCCCAGCCACCATATGTAAGGAGCCCAGGCCACTCAGGGGGCCACATGTTCCAGGACAGCGTGCCAGCCCTCAGCCAGCAGCCCGCGACAGCCGCCAGGCCCTCGAGAGTGAGTGGCCCCCGGGCGACCCCCGCTGCAGCCCTCGGGGCTCCCCGCTGAGGCCTCAGCACTTAGGGAGCAGCCACATGATGTGCCCCTCGGCCCGGCCGGAACTCCTGCTCCTCAGAAACACGGGAGATTGTAAGTGATCGTGTGTTTTGAGCCGCTGAGTTGTGGGTGGTTTGTTAAGCAGGATCAGACAATTAATACGACAGGGAGGGGAGGAAGCCGCCCGGGCATTAGGAGCAAATAACCCCTGTGGGCGCGTGGCCCTGTGTCCTGCTGGGCCTCTGGGGGACTCTGTGTGTAGACTGTGCATCTCAGAGTTGTCTCTGCCAGGTGAGGGAGCAGGAAACCCACCAGCAACCACCCCTCTCTGATTGAGGCTGCTTCTGGGGGTGGTAAGGGCCTTGGCACCCTCCCAGGTGGGGATGCAGCTGCTGGGGTGAGATGCTGGGAACCTCTATGGGAACTGCCTGCTGGAGCTTCAGATGGCCCCAGGGCAATGGGCATTGACCACACTGCTCCACACAGTTCTTTCTTTCTTTCCTTCCTTTTTTTTTTTTTGCTGAGGAAGATTGACCCTGAGTTAACATCTGTGCCCGTCTTCCTCTATTTTATATGTGGGTCACTGTCACAGCCTGGCTGACAAGTGGTGTAGATCCACGCCCCAGGATCTGAACCTGGGAACCCAGGCTGCCGAAGAGGAGCATGAAAATTTAACCACTAGGCCAGGGGGCTGCCCTCCCCCATGCGCTTTTCGACATAAATTATACCATCCTGCACAAATTGTTCGGAAGCTTGCCTTTGTCACTGCATTACTGTCCTGTGGCTGTTGCAACGTGGGGCCACAACCTGGGTGGCCTAACACACAGAGACGTCTTCTCTCGCCCGTCTGAGGCCAGAAGTCTGAAAGGAAGGGCCGCAGGGCTGTGCTCCCTCTGGAGGCTCAGGGGAGGGGCCTTCCTCACCTCTTCCAGCTTCCAGGGGGCTCCTGGCCTTCCTCCTTCCTCCCCAGGTACCCCAAATATGCTCCTCCTGTCTCCACAAGGATGCCAGCCGCTGGGTGCAGGGCCCACCCTCTCCAGATGCATAACGAGCTACGGCTGCAAAGCCCCCTTTCCAAGTCAGGCCACGTTCCCAGGTGCGGGGATCAGGGCCCGGACCTGTGTTTTTGGGGGACACAATTCCCCCACTACCATCCCAGCGGACCTCCAAGCTTTTCCATCTCTTTTTCTTTCTGCCTCGTTCTCCACAGTCCGGACCATAAATCCTCCAGCTTGGGCCCAACCTTAGATGGTTTCCAGCTCTCTGTTCTGCCAAAGCCTGTGTCTGTACCATCGTGTGCGGGAGAGCGTTTCCTCCAGAAGGCGCGCCCACCGGTGGGAGGACTGCTGGGTGTGACCCTCGGCTGCAGGGGGAGGAGCAGGGAGCCCCCATACGCCGTCTTTCTGGCCCTCCTGACCCTGACTCAGGGCGGGCAGCTCTCGGCTCCCTGGTCCCCTGGCTCCCAGCGGGTTCAGCCCACCGGGAGGTGCCGGGAGGAGGTGGGGGACAGGAGGGGAGCTGGGTTGGCTCTGAGCCTGCCCTGCCCGCCGGCCACTCGCCTGGCCAGGGCCACAGCGCCTCGGGGTGGCACCGGACCCCCAGCCTCACAGGCCCAGGGTCGCATGGGGCAACTTTTTCTCCAGCTCAGACCTCAGGTCACCCACTCAGACGGCAGAGTGGGCCTCCCATGGGGACCCTGACCAAAAAAGGTTCTCCGTCTTTCCTATATTTGGGGAGAAGTTTTAAATATTTAGCTTTTTTTTTTTCCTATTACAGACAGGAAACAGTGGGTGATGCATCTTGCAGAGAGGGACCAGGCACAGCCTCCGGGGGCGGGCTCCCTGCCATCCCTCGCCTTCTGCAGGCCCTCGCTTCCCCTGGGCAGCTCCCTGTGCCCGTTTGGCACGGCCCGTCTTGTTATTGCTGTGTCTGGACCACGAGTTGATGGACGATAAGTGAGGGCCGGAAGCATCAGCCAGCTCGACTCCTCAGGAGCGCGCGGACCCCGGCCACACGCCAACCTCATCATCTCAGCGTTGCTGGGACCCCGTCTTGCTGGAGCTCGCGGACCTTCTGGTCACACGCTTTCGCCGATATGTGCACTTTGGTGCACAGGGTTTTCCCCACATCTGGATGTGCAGCTGAGTCCAGGCGGTTAAGCCAGACAGACGCCTGGGGGACAACACGGGATGTTATTCACCTTGTGTGGGAGTCGGGGGGTGGGGAGAAGCAATGGAAACCAGTCCAGAAGGTTCAGGGCACAAGCTCTTGATTTCCCAGATTCATCATTTGCTTGGGGAGTGACCTTGGACAAGCCCCTCATTTCCCCGTGCCTCAGTTTCTCCATCTGCAAAGCAGACCTCGTGATAGCAACCTGCCTCCTAGAACCGTAACAGGAACTCAGCCAGCCACTGGCGCACAGCAAGCACTCAGTAGGTGACAGCGACGGGAGCCACTGGAGGCAGGACCCAGATTCCAGCCTTCAGGGCTGGCCCAGAGGAGCCAGGGGCGGCCCGCCCCCAGCCCGCAGCCCAGCAAGCCTGTTAATTACCTCTGGGGCGGGCATTAATGAGCCGGGGAGGGCTCCCGGCAGCCCCGTGTCTGTCGATCTCATCTAATCTCCAAATCCTCCTTAACCCTCGATTCCTGCCTTTCCAGGCCAGGAGGCCCCAGGCAGGGTTTAGCTCCCGAGAACGAGGCTGGGAGGCGGAGCGCCCTGGGGGACATCCAGCCTCCCAATCATCCGATCATCTCTTCGGAGGAGGGGCAGTGTGGTCGCTCTCCCTGCCCACCCCCCAGCCTGCCGGCGCCAGCACACCCGTCTGTCTCTCCCATCTCTCTCCCCTGTCTGGTAACCCCCCTGTGGCAACAGAACCTCAGGAAATGGCCCCTCCGGCAGCGCGGGCTCCCAGGGCCGCATCCGCATCCGCGAGGGGGACTCGGCCTGGTGGCTGCTCTGCCCTGCTGCCCTCCCTCCCTCCCTCTCTCCCTCCTCAAGAAGCCAAAGCAGCTGCTGAGCGCCTGCCCCGGGCTGTGCTCCGCTGGGTGACCCGGCTGTGTCCCGGGGGGCACAGGGGCTTTACCTGGAGAGGCCTGCGCTTTTCGGGACCTTGGGCGACATCGACTGTTGGGGGCGGGGGGCTCCTCAGCTCTCATCTTTGAAGTGAGCCCTCGGCGATGGGGCAGCCAGGGCCCCGACACAGAGGCAGCCTCAGAGGGGCAGCTTGGTGACATTTGGAAGCTCTGAAGACAGGGCAGCCTGGGTTCAAATCCTGCCCTTGCCACTTTCCGCTGGGAGACCCCGAGCAGGTGACTTTGCCTCTCGGAGCCTGTCCCCTCAGCTTGCAGTCCCCGCCTCTGTTTGGGTGAAGAACTGAATGAGCAAGAGGGTTGGAGCCAGTGCTCCTCCCAGCCAAGAGGAGAGGATGCAACCAACGGGGCGGGATGAGGAGGGGTGGCTCCCACCTGCCGTGGGCCTGGGCTGCAGGCTGGGGCTGACGCAGGACTTGCCTGGTCCAGGTGGCCTGCCTGGCCCGGGGTGGGGTCTCTGTGTGGGGGGTGCCTGTGGGCCCAGGGCTGGAGGGCAGGCAGGCTCCAGCCCACCCCTCCCTCTCCAAATGCGTGACAGAGCCCTGGGGTCTTGTCCGAGCTCAGGGTCGGGCACGCCAGGACCTGTGCCTCAGTGACTGGATGTGCATAGCACACACCTGGGGCACACCCGGAACACACCTGGAGCACGCCTGGAACATACCTGGGGCACACCTGGAGCATACCTGGAACACACCTGGGGCACACCTGGAACATACCTGGAGCACACTTGGAACACACCTGGAGCACACCCGGAACATACCTGAGCACGCTTCCCAGGCTTCCAGCCACTGGCCCATCTTGGTCCTGCTCAGCCGGTGTCTGAGCGAGGTGTCTTTTCCTGATGAAACATGAAATGGGAACGTGGAAAGAGCACTCACCACGGGCCGGTCGCTGTCCTAGCTTTTGCCTTCCTTCGCTCCCTCAGTTCTCAGGACAGGTGTCAGCTGTGGCCCTAGGCGCTGTGGGCCGGGTACTTCCTGCCCCTCCTGTGCACAGTGGATGGGGCTTCCTCCCACCCCATGGGGGGCGAGGTCACGTGGCTCCCACCAACGAGCTGTGGGTGGAACTGACACCTCATCCCCCTGCCGAAGCACTTAATCGCCCGTGTGAGACCCTCCAGAGCCCTTTCTCCTTCTGGCACGACAGGCAGCGGTGTACCAGAATGTTCCAGAATGTGACTGCTCTGCCAGTGACTACTATGAGCAAAGCCCCCCTCGGATGAGAGACGCCGTGTGATTTTCAGCCACTGAGAGGCTGGGTTTCTTGGTTTCTGCAGCCTCGCCTAACCATTGGAAATCACCCCCATTTTACAGCTGAGGAAACTGAGGTGCAGACAGAGCAAGTCGCCGGCCTCTGTGAGGGCCGCCGTCAGAGCCAGAATCTGGGCGGTCTGACCCCAGACTCCTGCTCTTGTTTCTCAACTGTCTGTGGCGTGACACAGTCCTGCGGGGGCGCGGAGACCATGGATCCTGGGGGGGGTGGCTTCTGCCATCCTGTCCCCTCCTGTGTTTAGGGCTTTTTCCTTCTTTTTTCCTGAAGTGATGGCTCTCCTGGAAGGTTTTCCTCTATTGCTGCCCGGGGGGGAGACCCGGAGGCTGGGGTAGGCCCAGGGGGCCCCCTCCACCCCCAACCCTCCCGGAAGGTTTGGCGCGTTCAGCTCCGAGGAGGGGCCCGTCCCTCGTCCCAGCAGAAGTCGGCCCCCACTGGCCTCAGTGCCGGAGCCCCCTCCCCTACTGCAGCCCGGGGAGCCCCCTCCCCACCGCGGCCCCGGAGCTGGGTGGGTGGCACAGGGAGGGAACCGCTGAGGCGGAGAGTGGAGAGGACGCAGACACGCCTCCCTCTTCTCGGGGCTGCGTGCTCTCCTCCTGCAGGTCTCAGCGGCCCCCCTGCAGCCCAGGAGAGAGCAGCCCCGGCCCCCCTGCCCTCAGAGGCGCCCGGGACCCCAGCCAGGCCGGCCTCAGCACGCCGCCCCGCCCCGGCCCTCGGCTCCCCTGCCCTGACCAGTCACCTCCACACTTACTCTGCATTAAATACCAATTGGGCCAATTTTCTGCTGTAATTAAAACCTCGGCAGGCAGCCGTGTTCCCTGCTCCAGGGATGGGTGCATTAACCTCCGGCTCTAGAGGAATGTGAGGCGGGCGAGTGGGACAGACCAGGGCTCGCCCTGGGCCTGGGAGGGCCCCACGGGGAGGCCGGCGTGGAACCGTCCTGTCTCCACATCTGGCTCTGGGAGGGGACAGGCGGCCGTGTTTGCAGAAGTGTCGGCATCTGCCTTTGCTGCTCCTGCGATGGACACTCAGACATACCCCCCACGCTGGCCTGCTGTGAGCCCAGGCCTGCCGTTCAGCACCGAGCACCATCCGAGAGCCCCATTTTCCAGATTAGTGCCCAGCAGCACGTCCTGGTCCTGGAAACACAGCCTCTTCTAGCTCAGCGATCCAGGCTGGTTTGTTACGTAGCACAAGCCAGGCCGTCCTGACTGCTACGTGTTGTAGCTCTGCTTAGAGGCAGTGAAACTGAGGTCCAGTCTGCTCACTGATCCAGCGGACACCACGACGGTCTGGGCGAGGGAGCCCAGATCCTGGAGAGACCCCCAAGGTTGGCAGGGCAAGCCAGCTGGGCTGGTCCCAGGTCCCTCCAAGTCAGAAGGTCATGGCTCCAGCCAGCTGCCCCCATGGCAGCTCAGGCGGTCAGCTCTCTGTGCGTCCGAGAGCCCGCAGCTTGGAGCATGATCCAGCCCCAAGAAGCCACTCTGCTTTTTTTTGACTCGATAGATTTTATATCTTAGAGCAGTATGAGATTCACAGAATTGTACAGATAGTGCAGACAAGTTCCCTATACCGCTCTGATTTCTCCTGTTATTAACATCTTTCGTTAACGTGTTACCATCAGTCTCCATACATCATCATTAACTGATGTCCACAGTTTCCGTCCCGGTTCACTCTTGATGCTGTGTGTCCCATGGGTTTTGACAGCTGCCGGATTTCACAGATCCACCTGTCTTGGGTGTGTGGAGTGGGGTCCGGCCCCACCGGGGTTCAGGGTCACTTCCTCCCGCCAGCATGTCCGCCTGCCCCAAACTCTTCTGGCCACCATCTCCAGGTCTCACTTTTGGGGTGTGCTGCAGTGTCCGCGTATCTCTGCACCCTGGGCCTCCGTGTCCAGGACTCGGTGCCCGCAGGGCTGTAGGGTGGAGCCTACAGCCGAGAGGCACTCAGACAAGATCCATCAGGCAGACAAGAAACAGGTGCCGCTGTGGTTCCTGTTGACAGTGGGCAGGAACGCAGGACTTGGCCAATAATGGTTGTGAGGTTTGCCTGGCACCTTCCAGACATCGTCCTGCAAACCGCCCACTGGGAGGCCGAGGGCAGGAGTGGAGGTCGTCGGCAGTTACCCTCGGTGGCTCCCGTGCGCTATCTTCTTGGCCACTGGTCTGACTCCCTCCGGCCTCCCGCTGGGTCAGCAGGCTTCAATTCCCTGCGTTAAATTCCTTCCCATCGAGACACCTGCAGTGGCCTCTGGCCTGAGCTGAACCCCAGCAATGGATTCTGGGAGGACAGGCTTCCAGGCTCCGGAGGGAGGATCTCAGCTGGCTGTGTGGATGCTCCCTTCCCGCCTCTCAGTTCCTGGCCTGCACCCGGCCTCTGCCTGTGGGAGCCGCCAGACGGACGCTCTGAGAGGCCCCCGAGGCCCCGAGTCCTACTTCAGGGCCTTCTGATAGGCTGTTACCCACTCGCCCACTGCATGTTGGGGGGCTCGCCACCCCACTCCGGACCCCTCACCCCCGGTGGGGCGTCATGCCTGCTGTTCCCCACGTATTTCTGGTCCCCTTCCTGGGCAGAGCCACACCTCCTCGCCCTCTCGTGTCTCACTGGGGCCGAACGATGAGTCCTGGCCAATGAATTCTGAGCAGAACTAACACGCGTCACTTCTGGGCCAGATGGTGCCGATGCCTCACTCCCTCTTCTAAGGACACTTGTCATGGGATGTGGAGCCACCCAGGTCACCCAGGAGGACTCAGCTCGGGATCCCCAACCTACTGACATCCGCAAAGACCCTCTTTCCAAATAGGGTCACATTCACAGGTCCCAGCTATAAGGACAGGGACATACTTCTTTTTTTTTTTTTTTTCGTATTGGCACCTGAGCTAACAACTGTGGCCAATCTTTTTTTTTTTTTTCTGTTTTATCTCCCCAAATCCCCCCTGGTACACAGTTGTATATCTTAGTTGCAGGTCCTTCTAGTTGTGAGATGTGGGACGCCGCCTCAATGTGGCCTGACGAGCGGTGCCATGTCCATGCCCAGGATCCGAACCCTGGGCCGCCTCAGCGGAGTGCATGAATTTAACCACTCAGCCACGGGGCCGGCCCTGGGACATACCTTTTTTGGGGCCACTATCCAACATACTATTATTATCCCACTTTCCAGGTGAAGAAAGCGGGGCAGAGAAAGTCCGAGCGTCTTGTGCAACATCACACAGCCTGCGAGAGGGGAGGGCGGGCTGCAGCTCGGTCAGTCTGCTCCAAAGCCTGGGCTTGGAACCCGCTTCCTGTCAAAGGCAAAGCAGAACAGAACCCCACTCCCAACGGATTGTGAATTCTGGTGGAGGAGATGAAAACAAATAAACAAATAAATGGATATATGGTAGCGTCAGGGAGAGCTGTGAAGACAAACCGGGCAGGGTAACGGGCATGAGGAAAGGACTCTCTCCTTTCTTGGGACGATCAGGGAAGGCTTCCTGGAGGAGGCGGCACTGGCAGAAACCTGAATGAAGCATCAGAGCAAGCCACGTGCATATGTGGGTGGAGGGGCAACTCAGAGACAATAAAGCAACGAGTGAACCAGGAACGGGCCTTTCTCGGTCTCCTCTGTGCCCCCCGCACCAACAGCAGGGCCTGGCACCCAGAGGGCACTGGACAAATGTTTGTTGACTGAATAAATGAAAGTGTGAAGGCTTTTCCACAGGCCGAATATCATTCCTTTAGCCTTGCCCCCCAGAGAACACGATCTAGAGATGAGAGCCTTAGAGCAGCACCTGCAGCAGGACTTCCTGTGAGGGCGGGAACGGTCACCTTCCAGGCTGTGTGGCAGAGTGGCTGCCAGGCGTGGCCACACGCAGACACTGAGCTCTTGAAATGTGGCCAGCGTGACTGAGGGACTAGATGTCTAACTACGTTTCCTGCAAATGAGTTTGAACGTGAGCAGCCACGCGTGTCTAGCGGCTGCCATCCTGGGCGGTCCGGCTGGGACCAGAGGTGGCAACCTGGGACCCCGCCTCAGCCCAAACCCCGCGGGCCACCTGGTTTTGTGAATAAAGTTGTATTGGCACACAGACACCCCTCCCTTTCCGCGTCGTCCGCGCTGCTTTCACTGCGATGGCCAGGCTGTAACAGAGGATGCGCGGCCGCAAGGCTGGAAACATTTGCTCTCTGGCCCCTCACAGAAAACTCCCACCTGCGCTAGACTCACGGTGGTTCCCTGACTAACAAGCTGGCTTTCCGACCTTCAGCCCAGGCCTCCTTCCTCTGAGCCTGTTTCCTCAGCAGTAACATGGGCCAGTGGCTCCTCCCTACTGTGCGAGCTTGCTGGGCAACAGAATTGGGCGCCATGGGGGTAGTGGCTTTGAAAGGGGGCCGGCCCCTGTCGGTGCCCCTGCCGGGTTGTGGCATCAAGACCCCCAGGCGCCCCCTCGCCTTTCTCAGTGCTGCCGCTAATTTCTCGGAGGGCCATTGTCCTTTCCTTCTCCCTCCTGGCCCCCCTTCCCCTCTGTTCTCGCCTCGGTCCGGGAGCATGCTCTTCTCCTGCTCTCCTCCACCTTTTTTTTTCTTTTTTAGGAAGATAAGGCCTGAGCTAACATCCGTGCCCATCTTCCTCTACTTTATATGTGGGACGCCTACCACAGCATGGCATGCCAAGCGGTGCCATGTCCGCACCCAGGATCCGAACTGGCAAACCCTGGGCTGCCGAAGTGGAACGTGTGTACTTAACCGCTGTGCCACCTGGCCGGCCCCTCTCCTCCACTTTCCTGCCAAAGATGTGGGATGGGAGAAAGTCCTGGCAGCAATTGCAATCTCCTCTCCTCTCCTGCGGCTCCTTGATAAGACAGGGAAACTCTGATTTTCAGCAATTTGCTTCATTGGTGAGCTCCCCACGTCTGCCTTCCTCCCCCGGCACCAGCTCTGCAGAACCGCCTGGCGGAGTGGACATTTTTAACCGCTGAGTGGTCAGAGGAGGTTCGTAAGAAGTTTTGGGAGGAACCGGCCCAGCCGTGCAGGGGGCCCCTTACGGGGTGAGTGGAGGGGTCTCGGGAGGGACGCAGGCTGAGGGAACCAGCTGGGCAGGAAGGGGCACGAGATGGACCAGGTTCCCGGGACGAGAGGGCGAGCGGCCCCTCCCCGCTCCTGCTGGTGCCTCCCGCTGGCTCAGTTCAACTGGGACCAGAGGGCCGGGACCCGGGCTGTGGGCCGGAGGCCAGCTCACAGGGCACAGAGCAGGGCGGCCAAGGGCCCTGGGCTCCAAGCGCACAGAGAAGGACAGCCCAGACCCCTATGCTGTCTTCCCCACGCAGCTCACTTCTCGCCTCAGAAGCCAGTTGGGGGATAGGCTTCCTGTCTGACAACAAAAGAGACCCCAAAGGAGCCTCCCCAGCCGCCAGGAGCAAACATCTATTGAGCGCCTACTGCGCACCAGCACAGGCTAGGCGCTTTGCGTGCATTCCAGTGGGATCCAGTGGAGGAGACAGCGCTCCTCTTTGGTGGGTGCGAGGTCAGGCAAGTGTCAGGCTGCCCCAACGACAAGGCCCCAAAGGCAGGTGCCCCCCGCTCCCCGCCCCCGCTCACTGTGCGCTATTTGGAAAATGCAGCTGGGCGAGCCCAGAGGCAGTGGCATGGGGGCGCAGGCCGGCCCTGCCTCGCAGCAGCCCTCGCTGGGCGCCATCTGTGGCCACAGGGCCTGTCTCCCCAGGGCGTGGGCAGGCCGCGAGTATGTCGCAGAGGCAGCGCCTTAGTCGGTCCGGCTGCCATGACAGAACTGGAGGCTTGTGGCTCACCCACAGCGGACACTGATCACCCGCCGTTCTGGGGGCTGGAGTCCACCAGCAAGGGGCCCGCAGATCCACGTCTGGCAAGGGCTCAGTTTCTGGCTCCCAGCATCCTCACACGGTGGGAGGGTGAGGGGCCCGCTGGGTCCCTTTATAAGGGCGCTGGTCCCATTCAGGGGGGCTCTGCCCTCGTGACCTCTTCACCTCCTGGAGGCCCCGCCTCCCAACCCAGCACCCTGGGGGTCAGGCTTCGACACGTGAGCTGGGGGGACACACAGTCAGTCTACAGCTGCAGGCCCCCTAAATGTTCTGTCCCTGCATAACTGGGGCCACCTGCTTCCCAGCCTGTCATATCTGAGTCCTCACCAGCTGCCCACCTGTTGGGTGATGCCCCATATGTCAGATTCTATCACCAATTCTGCATTCGGTGCGATTTCGTTCTGGCTGCTGGAACAGAAACCCAGCATCCCCGAGGCTCCAAGGGGAGACGCCTTTATTCCACACTCAGGGACATGCTGTGTGGACCGTCCAGGGCTGGGATGGCAGCTACATCGTGGTGGGGGCCTAAGCTTCTGTTCTACCATCTCTAGGGGGGACCAAGATGAGCCCCCATCTAGTCCACCCTCTAGCCAGCGGGAGGGGAAAGGTCAGAGGGCCACTCTGCTCCTCCCCTTTGAGGGCGTAGCCCAGAAGGTGTGCAAGGCACTGCTGCTCACGTGCCATTGGCCAGAACACAGTCACGTGGCTGTAGCTTCAAGGAACACTGGGAAATGTAGTCTTTTTCCTGGGTGGCCATGCACCCAGCTTAAAAATGGAGGTGTTCTACTAATACAAAAGGTGAGGGAAAAGGGAAACGGAGAGCGGCCTCTTAGGGTGTGTGGAATTTCCACTGAGAGGGATGAAAATGTTCTGGAACTAGACGGTGGTGATGGTTGCACAACATTGGGAATGTACTGAATGCACTAAAATTTTATGTTGTGTGTATTTTATCACACTAAAAAGTAATTGCTTACAAAAAAAAAAAAAAAAGACAAGGAAACAGGATATTGGGAGAGAGTCTATGCCCCAAGCAGAAACCTGAGTGAAGAGAGAGAGCAAGACATGCAAATGCCAGGGGGAAGATTTTACCTGGTGGGAGGAAAAGCATATGCAAAGGTCCTGAGGTTAGAACTTACTTGATGTGTTTGAGAAACATCTAGGAGGCTGGAGAGAGGTGAGGGAGGGGGACTGTGGTAAAAGATGAGAGCAGAGGAATGATGTGGGCTTACTGGCTGTGTGGAGGAGCCCAGATATTTTCCTAAGAGTGATGAGAAGCCAGTGGAGGGTTTTGAGCACGAGTGACCAGGGCATTGCTGGGCAGAGGCCACAGCCAGTGCGGGGCACCTGGCCTGCTCTGAGCCCCGCACCTGAGTCTGACAGGTCTGGGAAGTGGGGTGCACAGAGGATGCTGTGAGAGCAATTCCTCCGAGGGGGCTGGGTGGCGAGCCTCAAGCTTCCTCTCAAGTGAAAGGGGCCGGGCAGGGTGCCCCTTACCTCCGGACAGGGGCGAAGACCATCAGGGGGCCTGGAGAATCTGCTGTGGGTCCCCTGGACTCTGGGGGCCTGGGGAGGGCAGGAGAAAGGGGCTGGCAATGGCTCTGGTGGGTCAGACTTCCAGGAGGGCTTCCTGGAAGAGGTGTCGGGACTCCAACAGCAAGCAGAGGACTGGCTTCCGTGGGGAGCGAGTCGGGCTGAGAGGGGAGCAGGGCCACGTTCGAGGGTCCCTGCACAGCACAGCAGGCAGGGCTCCCCTCCAAGTGCGAGCTCCGTGGGCCCTGAGAGGCGGCGTCCGCTGATGGCAGCACTGGCTCCCTGGGACCTTCTGAGCTGGTTCCTGCGGCCGCCGGCACAGACAAGACAGCGAGTCTCTCAGTCTGGAGGCCAAGCCAGAAATCTCAGTGTCTCCACAGGCCCCGGGGGTCCTTCCTTGTTCTTCCCGCTCCCGTGACTCCAGGCTCGTGGCGGGTGATGGGAGCTCTGCCCTGTCCTCGCCCGGCCCTCCCTGTGCACCTGTCCTTCCTCTTCCGTCTGTCGTAAGGACAGGCGTCACGGACTGACACCCACCCAGACGCTCCTCCAGGTTCTCAACTGAGCCTCACCCTCAAAGACTCTTTTTCCAAGTGAGGTCACAGCCACAGGCGCCAGGGGTCAGGACGAGGCGCATCTTCTGGGGCCCCCATTCCCCTCCCTCCCCGGGCACAGACCCGGGGTGGGACGAAGGCTCTGCTGAGCAGCCTCTGCTCCTGCCACTCCGTCCGACCGCCGGCGCCTCTGTGTCCTTCCTTAGAGAATCCAGTTTAAGGCAGAGCCCCGCACCCAGAAGTTTCCTGCTGGGGACGCCCCGCCCGCCGCCCACCCTGGTCCCTGCTGTGACCCTGCGCCCCCGCGGCCCGCGAACTGAGCCGACTGCCCCGGGCTCTCGCTTCCTCTTCCCCACCTTGATGTCTATCGGCTCTGGTTTTCTTCAGGAGGGTGACAGGACAGGCCGGGGAGGGAGGAGGGCAGGACGGGCCACTCGGGGCCCCAGAGCCTGGCCCTGGGGACGAGGAGGACGTTTCCATCTCACCCCATTTCAGGCTGCCCCGGCCTTCTCCTTCTGAATCCTGCCCCAGTGGCCGGCGGCCTCGGGTGACCCCGGGGGCGTCCGTGGCCTGAGAGGGCCTGAAGGTCAGGAGGTCAGGGGGCTGCGAGCTTGTCCGGTGGGGAGATGCCCCCCCCCCAGAGAGCAGGTGGTGGGCAGCAGGAAGCCAAACCACATCACTGCCGGCCGGTCCCACCCCACAGGGAAGATCTGCTCCCTGCTGGTTCACCGTCTTCACAGCGTCCTCTTGACCCCCAGGATTCTTCTAGAAGTTCTTTGCTCTGCCTCCGTCACACTGACCCCTCTCCTTCTACCCCTCCTGCCTTCCAAGGGGCCCCTGAGTCCTCATCCGTCCGGGGGCCCTGCCTGCTTGCCCTCCATTCACTGCACAAACACTTACTGAGCCCCCACTGTGTGCAGAGGCTGGGGCGGGTGAGGGCAGCGTGGACTCAGGAGGGAACAGCTTCCACAAGGAATGTCCCTGGTGGAGCTGGCATTCGGGTGGGGAGACAGCGAGGGATGAGAGGAACAAGGAGACGCCCCCTGGTATGTCCCAGGGTGGTGAGTGCAAACGGGGAAGAATCGAGCAGCGATGGGGGTGGAAACAGGGAAGGGGGTGTCAGGGAAGGCTCCCTGGGGAGGGGACATGGGGGCTGGGTGAGGTGAGGGAGGAGGGCTGCAGACATCCTGGAGGGATGACCCAGGCTGACAGGACGGCCTATGCAAAGGCCCTGAGGCAGGAAAGTGCCTGGTGAACTCTGAGACCAGAGAGGAGGCTGGGTGGCAGGCGGGGGGTGACGGGAGGGGGGACACGGAGGTGGCGCAGCAGAGCGTGCAGGGCCTGGGGTCCTCGGGCCAGCCCCTCCAGACCCCGCTCGCCCGGGGCTGCCGATCCGGCATCTTCACTCACTTCTCCGTAACCGAGTTATCCTGGCGCTGCCTCACGGCCGCCTGCAACACCAGGGATAGGAGGGCCCGGGGTCACAGCGCGGTATTAAACCATCAATTACTCGCCCGCCACCCCGCCACCTGGGACCCTCTGCCGCGGCCCTCAGTGAGCAGGCCTGCAGGTCCCCCTGCAGGGTGGGACCTCGGAGGATCACAGAGCCGCCCACCGGGTCGCAGACAGAAGGCCCAGGTTCAAATCCAGGAGCTGCCTCTTGCCAACTGGGCGAGCCGCTTGATCGCTCTGTGCCTCAGTTTCCCCAGCTGTAAAATGTGGCTAGCGTTTCCCATATCGTCAGGGTTCCTCATGGGGATGACACGAGAGAACCTGGTGGCAATACAGACCTCATAGTAGGTCCTCTCCACGACCTGCTGCTCTGACTATTGTCCTGGTCCTGGCACACGCTGGGGGGTCATTGACTGATCATAGAGGGACCTGAGACCTATGGCTTTGGGGAGGACTTAATAGGGGACAGGCCTGTGCCATCTCCCAGCTGGTGCCTTGGCCAAGTGGGAATTGGAAATTAAAAAAAAAAAAGACTCTGGCAGAACCTTAACTGGGGCACAGCCTCCCATGTTACAGGCGCTCGTGTCAGATAACAAGGCTCAGCGCTCCGCACGGCTGTTCCCTCTGCCTGGATGCCCTTCCCCGCATCGCTGTGCTTCTCCTCTGCCTGCTGCAGGGCTTTACCCGAACGCTGCCTCCTCCTTGCGGTCCAGAACTTCTCATTACTCCAAAAGGTGACCTGTACCCCCGAGGTCACTCCCCAGTCTTCCCCTTCCTGCCGGCCCCTGGCAATCAGCAATGTGCTTTCCGTCTCGAGAGAGTTACTCATTCTGGACACTTCCTATCACTGGAATCACATGCTATGTGACCTTTTGTGACTGGCCTCTTTCACCGAGCGTAATGTTTTCAGGGTTCATCCCTGTCCTAGCGCATCAGTGCCCTTTTCATGACCGAGTAATAGTCCATCATATGGATGGACCACATCTGTTTATCTGTTCATCTGTTGATGGACATTTGGATTGTTTCCACCACTTTAGTGTGGATCTTTAAACGGCAACTCTTCCTGTGGGCAGATGCAAGTTGTCATGAGGGGAACAGATGATATCATCCCTTGCTCCCGCCTCTGTCACACACTCTTGTGCAGTGAGCAACCTACACAGCTGTTCTTGGCAGCCCCACCTGTGTGAACACCTCCTGAGCTGCTCAGGAGGTGGGGCCACCACAAAGACCAAGCAGTCAGGGGATGGGCCTCCTCACCTAAACTTTCAGACTGCCACACCCCAACCTCCGGGGACCCTGCCAAGGAGGTGGGCCGCTCTGCGTGGTACTCTAAGCACCTGCCTCCTGCTGCCCGGCTATGCCTCCCCTGCCCCTCCAGACTTGGGCCATCACGGTCCCAGCCGCCCGCCCTGCCTCCCCCTGCACAGGTCTCCTCCTGCCAGGAGTCCCACACCAGCGGCTCCCCCGGGCTTCTGTCTCTACAGCACAGCGGCTATTTTTATTTTCCCTTCTTATTAAATTTCCAACTTCTGCAAACACCGCGGCCCCTGCCTCGCACCCCCTCCTTCCCTCCGAGCGGATTCGATTCACTTGCGTTTTATTAACAGATGAAAAAAAAAAAGGACGCAGCTGCCGCCACGCTGCTGCGCCGTCTCCGCTTTCTTGGAGGTTCAGGGAGACTAGAGGGAGGGAGGCAGGCTGCAGGCTCCCCCGGGATTTGAACCCCCTCCTCCCACCCCAGGATGTCTAGACCTTTCCATCACCACCTGAAGCGGGAGGTGCGGGGAGGGGCTGGGATGTGAGGTGGGCCCCGTCCTGGGTTGGGGGGACTCTGATGCTGTCAAGCCAGTGCCCTGTCCCGAGGCGGAAGTGGAAACTGGAAAAAAAAAGAAAAGGAATCAGCCGGGAGGCCCAGCCCGAGCAGCGCTCAGAGTTGAAACCCCACCCTCTCTCCGTCCGGATGGCTTTGGGGCCACAGAAGTTTCCAGGCTCCGGACGCCATCTGCCCTGGCCGGCTCTCTCCACTTTTTCCTCCCCAAGAGGGTCTGATCCCCGTTTTCCCCAACCCCCTGCCTCCCAAAGCCCAGAGCAGGTTGCTTCTTCAGGTTCTGGGGGTGTTCTCCCCTCAAATTCCTTTTGGCAGTCGCCATGGCAACCAAGAACCCAGCTGCACGTTATTTCCTCCGGATACAGGATGGGGGGCGGGCATGGGGACGTCGACTGGGACGTTTCAGCTGGGACCTTCCTACCATCCTCCTCCCCCGTCTCCTGTTCCCCTACCTGTCCCCCACAGGGCCTGGGCCAGGCTGTCTGTCTGAGTTCCCCTCCCTGGGTCCCTCATCAGTTTAAGGAAGGTTCCTTATCTGGCCAGAGGGCCAAGTTTAAATAGTAACCTGGCTCCTGGCGGGATCTCTCTCCCCTTCTTTTTCTTTTCCCTTTTCCTCTCCCATTCCCTAATCATGGTGGGTTGGTGTGGTTGCACAGGTCGGACACTGCACAAGAGGGCACTGAGTGGGCTCACACCAGGCTGTAAGTGCCCATTTCTGCTTTGCTCAGGAGAACCCTATGGACTGACCTCTGCCCTGCTGTAGCTGGCACCGACTCTCAGTTCACTATTGGGTTCACAATTAATTCAATTAAAAAAATTCGTTTCTGGTCACACCCCAAAGCAAAGGAGGAAGGGAAGCCTTGTCAGGAGTTTGGGGGTTTGAACAGCTCAAGCCACAGATCTTTCAGGACTTGAAGACAGCTGACACGAGCAGGAGGCAATCCTAAAGGGGCCAGGCCTGGGGTCAAGGACGGCAGGCTGTCCGGGGTAGGGAACCAGAGAGGGACACAATCACTAGCCGAGGCCCCAGATGAGCACCGAGCTGGCGCGTACCCACGGCTCCGCGGCACCGGCTCTGCGCCCCACCACGTGCGCTTGCGGCCTCCGCACGCGGCAGCTCCTCCCATGGTGCGGGGCCTATCCCCACGCCCCCCTGACCTGGGCTGGTCTCACGACCAGCTTCCATCAATTAGAGGTGGCGGAGTGCAGGCAGGCGTGAAGCCGGCCCTCAGGGCTGCTGCTGCGTCCGCTATGGGCGGGAGCCCGACCAGCCCACTGGAGCACCGGGGACCGCGGAGCCACCCAGTCCGCCCCGCCCACGCCAGCCTCGCCTACACCAGCCCGGCCTCCCCCACACCAGCCCACACCGGCCCCGCCCACACCAGCCTGGCCCCGCCCACACCAGCAGGCCCCCGCCCACACCAGCAGGCCCCGCCTACACCAGCCCGGACCCGCCCACACCCGCCCTGCCCCGCCCACACCCGCCCGGACCCGCCCACACCCGCCCCGGGTGAGCGGAGCTTGCCTCCCTGGCGCCGCTGGCCACAGGTGGTGAGCGCGCAAGGCCACGGCTGCCCGCTGGCCCGGAGACTGCGGCGCATGGTCCGGGCCACTCGTCTGAGCCGCGGACCCGGGCGTCTCTCAGGCAGCAGAGCGGCCACTAGGTACCCGACACCCGTGTGCGGGGAGCACCACTGGCCCTTCCCTACGGGAGAACTGGACCAGATCCGGGCCGGCCGTGGGTCCCATCTGCTCCTCTTCTGTGTGAGTTCTCCCCCTCCCCGGTTTCTGGATGCCGCTCTGCTTACTGCCCCGCTTCCCTTCTTCCTCCCCAGGCTCGAGCTGATCCTCCCCCTCCAAGCTTGTCCCCCTCTGGGCTTTTGCACTTGCTGTCCCCCTGCCTGGAACCCTCTTCCCCCAGATCTGCGTGTGGGTCCCCGTCGCCTCTTTGGGTCTCTGCTCAGTGTCCACTCCTCGGAGAGGCCTTGCCGGCCTCGGACAGGTGTGCCGCCCTCCAGCCCCTCACCAAGCCCTGCCTTTGATTCCTAGTCTTGCTCGCGGGGCTGATCGCTGCCTGAAATGGGCCCCTCCTCCTCCCTGTCTCCCCCACGCCCTCCCCGGGCTTCCTGGGGTCACCTCCCAAATAACCCACTTGCCCTCAAATCCTTGCCTCAGGGCTGCCTCTGGAAGAACTCAACCTAAGACAGCTAGAGAAGATTCCAGAAGATTTCAGATCTGGGGCAAGGACACCCAGTAGTGCTGGGTACCCTCTGCCGCCCCCACCAGAAGCCACCTCACGTCACTGGGCCACACTGGGGGATCCCGGCCGGCCCTGGGCTTCAGATGGGGGCGGAGGGCCCCCCACCGGCTCCCCTGCTTTGCCCAGTGCCATGGCTGTCCAAGGATGCTCAGTGCTGCTGGCAAACCAGCGCTGTTCCACCTTCCAGCGCCTCGTCCCCTTTCCACAGCCGGCTTCTCTGCCAGGCTGGGCCTCACGGTGCTGGGGACACAGCCGCCGGGTACCACGGAAACGTTTGCTGGAAGAGTTTGAATTCAGGAGATGGAGTCTAACAGGTATTTGTCATTCCGGACAAAGAAACACAGCCCCACTCCTCCTGCTGGGCCCGCAGGCCGCCAGCTCCGGCTCCTCGGAGCCCAGCCTGGCCCTCTGCCCGCACCCGGCGCTCGATGGGGCCTTTGGGGAGAAGAAAGATTGTCTATAGGTATCAACATTGCTTTCCTTTTAAAAATTTTTTTTATTTTAAACCTCCCCACAATTCAAACGTTTCTCTTATTATCTTCTGCTGAGGGAAAAAATTAATAACACAGTGCAATATAAAATACTAAATTAAAGGCATCTTGGAACCAGCAATTATTTCATAAGCTTCTCTTTTATTGCCGTGCTAATGTGCCTAATTGCTGTCTTAATGAGGACATTAATTTCTAGCTAATGTGATGTTATTATAGAAATTGCAGTCAATCTCTTAAAAAGGGGAAAGTGCGAGGAAGCTGTCCCATGAGCCAGGGGTTCTGGTCACCCTGGGGCTGAGGGGCAAGCGAGAGGGAGGTAATGGCGCCGGAGCCCAGGCTGGGGGCAGGCGGTGGTGGGCAACCTGCAGAGGCCCCGTCAGAGAACCGGCTGTTGCCAGGCCTGGGGACCTGGAGATGACACCAGATAGGGAAGAGCGGTGACGGGAATAGAAAATCTAACATCGGAGGCAGGAACCGTTGCAGCATCCTGCATCCTAATCTTGCACTAACCCTGTGAAATAGCGAGTGTCGTTACTCCCAGTTTAATGGATGGGGCAACAGAAGCACAGAGAGGTAGAGTAACTTACCCAGGGTCACACAGCTAGTAAATGGTGGAGCTGGGATTTGAACCCAGCAGTCTGGCGTCACCTCTGAGCTGTGCTGCTTCGGACCAGTGTCCCTCCACCGTCAATGGTAAGAATCACCTTAAACGTTTATTGAGTTTATTCTGCGCCGGCATGCCGCCACAACTTCCCACATCACCTTAAGGTGGCCTCTGCTTAGGAGAAGAGCAGGAGGTCAAACCACATCTGAGCACCCCCTGTTGGATGGAGATGACAGACCGGGGCTCAAGGCTGGGGGCTGGGGCTGCACCCGTCCCACCCTCCCCACTGGAACAGGAGATCCGCCGCAGGGGGAGGGACCTCAGAGCCCGGGAGGGGGAGTGTCTTTGCTCTGAGTTGCACCTTCTGGCAGGTGGGTCCGAGCAGGCTCTGAAGGCAGCTGGTCTGGGGTAGGAGTCTAGCTTTCTCTCTTCCTCTGTGACCTTGAGTGAGCAGCTGACCCTCTCTCTGCCTCAGTTTCCCTTTTGTAGATCAGGGATGATAATGGGACGTACCTCAGAGGGCTATTCCGAGGATTAAGCAAGTTCACGTGTTACGTTAGTCAGGATGAGTGCGTCCCAGCAGCTGTAACAAGCACCCCCATGTCCCAGCGGCTTGACACACTCTGGGTGTATTTCTCGTCCACACAGCAGGCGGCTCTGCTCCAGGCATGGACTCAGTCCCCCCGCACTGTGGGGCCACCTCCTTCTAGGGCCGCTGAGCCCTCTGGGGACCCTGTCTGCCCAGCCGGCAGGCAACAGGCAGTGGGAGCGTGGGAGAGAGGCCTGAGCGCGGACGGTTAAAGACCACGTTGCCCACACTCGGCGGAAGCAGCTCGGGATGAAGATGAGGAAGGGGCGCGAGGCGGAAGCAGCGCGGGCAGCACCCGTGTGCCCCGAGGTCCAGTCCCTTCCACCGTCGTCCACACGGCCCCCTTGCCCCTCACAGCAGGCATGCCCGATGGACTCGGCTGGAAAGACCAGCAAGCCGCCTCAGTCCCGACAGTTTGTGACACTTCCGTGAATAGCAAAAAGGAGAAGGCCCCCACCCTGTGGCCCTTATCCCGCATTCAAGAAACACAGGGACGACAGTGGAACAAAAGGGGCCAGATTTGCACAGTGCAACCTTTGCACCACAGCTTGGGGACGGTGCCAAGTCGCCAGGCAGCACGGTGGACACGCCGCCTTCACAGTGTTTACTTTATTTACAAAATTGGCTTTACTTTGTTTTAAACTTAAGCCAATTTACTCACAAAGGGAACTTTCTCTCCGGGCCAGGAATGGAAACCACCATGACTGCCCACAAATAGAAAATAAGTGCAGGGGCCAGCCCAGTGGCACAGTGGTTAAGTTCGCACGTTCTGCTTCTCGGCAGCCTGGGGTTCACCGGTTCGAATCCTGGGTGCGGACATGGCACCACTTGGCACACCATGCAGTAGGTGTCCCACAGAGAAAGTAGAGGAAGGTGGGCACGGATGTTAGCTCAGGGCCAGTCTTCCTCAGCAAAAAAAACAGAGGAGGACTGGCAGTAGTTAGCTCAGGGCTAATCTTCCTCAAAAAAAATTAAAAATAAGTGTAGGGGCTGCACCTTGGCTGAGTGGCTAAGTTCCTGCACTCCACTCGGTGGCCCAGGGTTTCGCCGGTTCGGATCCTGGGCACGGACCTGGCCCCACTCGTCAGGCCACACTGGGGTGGCGTCCCACTGCCACCACCAGAGGGACCTACAACTAGAGTATACAGCTATGTCTTAGGGCTTTAAAAACAAAATGAGTGTAAAGTAAACATAATGAAAATGAAAGTGTGTTGTCAAACCCTCCCCAGGGACAGGAAGCATCTGGGGCTCCAGAGGCCCTGAGCCGCTGTCCCCTCTCTGGGCCTCGGTTTTCTTATGCGTAAAATGGGGCGGTGGTCAGATGCAGACTAGAGAGACAGCTTGTAAAGTTGCACTGAGCGAGTTAGGGCCCCCAGAGAAACAGGATGTGTGGAGGGAGAGAGAGTAGGGAAGCGGCTGGGGCAGGGGTGGAACTGGCAAGTACACACGCTGCCTAGGAGGCCGGCCGGCTGGGGACCCGGGGAAGGAGCCCAGAGGCCGTCTGCTGGTGGGACTTCTTCCTGCTCAGGGAACGACAGGCTTTGCTCTCTTAAGCCTTCAACTGATTGATGCAGCCCACCCACATCATGGAGGGGAATCTGCTTTCCTCAGCGTCCGCTGGTCTAAACGCTACTCTCATCCAAAAACGCCTTCACAGAGACAGAGACATCCCAGAGAACTGTAACCAAACAAACAGCCGGGCCTCGTGGCCCAGCCGAGCCATCACGTCTGCTCAGCTCCAAACTCCGGCTTCTATTCTGCTGCAGCCTGGGTGGTTGGTGCTGTTTCCACAGCCCCTCGGCCCGGACAGCCCGGGGTTCCCCTGCCTGAGGCTTCTGTGCAAGCCTGTGGGGCCTGCGGGCAGGAAGAGCCAGGAGTGACACTCCCAGGAGTGGCCATCATCAGCAAGAGATGGCATTCTGGAGGATGAACGCCCCAGCTCCGTCCCCGCGGGCGCGAGGACTCCGGAGCCCTGCTCTCTGCCGCCCCCCGGGGCCCGTGGACCCAGCCCCCACAGTAGGAGTCGCTGTCTTGATGCACCTGGACCGGCTGCCTCCCATCCCTGCTGCCTCCCGTCCCTGCCTCTCTCCAGCCCCCTGCCCGGGCTCCTTACAGGCAAACTTCTGCCACTTAAGTCGCTGTCTCAGGGGCTGTTGGGGGCCCAGCCCGGACCCCGGGGCTCCCACCGTGGCCTCTCTCCCACCCCCATAGCTACAAAGTATGAGAGGGTGGGAGTGAGCAGAAAAGCCACACACGCATGTGATAAAACGGAAAGAATTGGAACCCTGTGTGTGTGTGGGGGGGGAGTTGACGTCCACTCCGCCCCACCCTTCACCGTGCTGGGACCCCGCTGAGACCTGGCCTCCCACACCAGCACCTGCGTGACTATCCTCTCTCTTCCTTCCAGCAACGGATCGGGGCAGACGGATGGTCCACACTTGTGTGTTCTCCAGTCATCATGTACCTCGGACGCCGTCCCGGACAGCACGCCAGACCCGCCTCGTGACGGCCGGGTGCCTGCAGGGCACGGGAAGACGTGCTTTGAGAGGACGAGGGGACTTGCCTGGAATGTTCTGCCTGAAAGTCACCACGCTCAGTTCCCCTCCCATCTCTTCTGGCTCCTCGGTCTGGGTCTTGGGACCCACACGGACCTAGTGTCCGCCAGGCGCACAGTGGGGCAGGCCGAGGGTCTCAGGCCTCAGCCATCAACAGGCCATGGAGAACACCGCTGAAGCCAGCCTCCAGCCTGGAGCCAGCTCTGCGGGCTGTCACACGGGCACAGGGAGTCTTTTCCGAGCCTTGCCCACCCCCTGCAGGAGTCTGGGGTGCCACGCAGCCACCCATCTCCAGGGCAAGGATCCTGGGCCTGCGGGGCGGGCCCTGATTGGTGGGGCCCCTGGGGGCTGTCCCCTGTCCCATGACTGGCTCTGGTGGTGCACCTGCGGCCTCAAGACCCACTCAGTGCCCACAGGTCAAACTCGGCGGGGGGCAGAGCAGGGCGCCACCCGTCTGCCTGATAAAGTCTTATCAGCACACAGAGGCGCTCATTTGTCTACACACGTCTGCAGCTGCTTTTGCACTGGGACAACAGAGGTGAATGGTTGCAGCAGGCTGTCCGCCCTGAAGTTGGGAATATTGCCATGTGGACCTTTCCGGAAAGAGTTTGCTGACGGCTGTGCAAGTGCGTGCTGGTAGCATCTTCATTACCGGCGCCTCCCCTGTGGGTGGTGTTCTGCTGACCCGTGGCGTGGATGGAGCCCCACTGGCCTCGGCAGCAACACGTCCCACCCGGCAGCGGTCACCTCCCTTTCCTGACTCACGTCTGTTCTCACCGTCACAGTTCCCTGGACTGGCTTCCCAGATACACTGCTTGCACTCGAATTCGTGCCTCCTGGTTGGGAGAACCCAGAACAGTTCCTTCCGCTGGAAAAGAGACACGTTGGAGGCGGCCTCTCCTTCCACCAGAGTCTGTCATTTCTGCACGTGACACCCAGAGTTTGGGAAGCTGACCCGGGACGATGAGGGGAGGCAGCTTCAGGACAAAGCCGAGACGCGGGGACGGCAGGAGACCCTGCGTTGGCGAGGCCATCGGGCCACTGAATTAACCGGCCAGGCGCTGCCTGACCTTGAACCCCCTGTTCTGTGGGACGATGACGAGGATAATGGTGTAGGTCAGCGCCAGGAGGGGTCTGCGTCTTCCTGTCTGGTCGACAGCGAGGCCTGGAGAGGGTGGGGGCGCTGTCCGGTAGCATAAACGCTGGCTGTCGCCCCCTGGTTGGCTGAGGTCGGAGGGGAGGTCTCAAGATGTGGCATCTGAGCTGCGTTAGGGGACGTGGACGTCAGCGGGTGAAGAACGGAGGGCATAGCCGTCTGGGGAGCAGGAACAGCGAGCCAGAGGCCCCGGGATGGGCAAACCTGTGGCGCATTCAGGGAATGGGCCCTGAGAGCCGCCGGGGCCAGCAGGGGCGAGCGGGCACGCGAGTTGGTTTGGACTTTATTCTAAAGGCCGCAGGCAGTCGTGGAAGGCTTTTGGTCTGATTTACATTTTAAGAGGATGGCTCTGCACCAAACTCCCACACACTGGTGGTGGGAGGGGATATGAGAAAACTGTTGCATTACATCTATAAAAGCTGAATATTCACTTCTCTGTGACAGAGCAACTCCATTCCCAGGCAAACAACCCCAGACTGGAAACGACCCAAAAGCCCATGAGAGTAGAATGGACAGATTAATTGTGGTGGAGTCAGATTGTGGAATACTACGCAGCCATGAAAAAGAGAAAACCATTGCTACTTGCAGCGACGTGGATGAGTCTCGCAAACTTAGTCCTGGAGAAAAGAAGCAAGCACAGAACACACGTTGTCTGACTTGTTATATGAAGTTCCAGAACAGGCAACACTATTCTGTGAGGATAGAAACTGGGATAATGGTTATCCCTGGGCAAGGAGTAGTGGCTGGAAGGGAAACGAGGGGTCTCTGGGAGCTGGGGATATGCTGTTCTTGACCTGGGGCTGCTCACACGGAGTGTTCACGTTATGGAAGTTCACAGAGCTGCACGCTTAGGATGCGCACGCTGTGTGGTGTGTTTGTTATGCGCAATAGGAAAGATTTGTAAAGGTCAATAAAACCAGCTCACTGCAGCACAGCACGTGGACAGCGGCACGGCCGTGCCCAACTCTGTCTGTCCTGTCGGGCCAGCCCCTGAGCTGGAACCTGAGCACACAGAGCTGAGGAAGACGCACAGAGTTGGCCCCCACAGAGTTCGCAGGCTGTGGGAGAAAAGAGACAAATAAATCTACTCAACAAAATAAGAAAGCGCCCACTAGGAGCTCCGGGAGAGTTCTTCTTTGGTAGCTTCTGAGCAGGGTTTTGCAGGATGAATAGGAGTTTTCTGTAAGAGTGGGATGGCAGACCAGGCAGGGGAAAAGTATGTGCAAAGGCCTGAGGTTATTAAAGGGTATGTCAGGTTCTTGGAACTGACTCTTGCTTGATAAGGGTGCAGAGCGTGAGTACTGGTCAAAACCAGCCCACAGGTGTGCTTTGTTTTAAGAAATACTTGCGTTGATCACCGAGATTTAAATAGTTAATAATTTTGGATAAAAATCCAGACTCTGGCATTTCAAGAAAAATCAGAAAATCTGGTGACCCTGGGCCTGCATTCCCACAAGGCAGTAATTGACCAGAGCATGATGGGAATGTGTTTTCCAGCTCTCCACAGTCCCCAACACTCCCTATTGCCTCCCAGCACTGTGGCCGAGGGTCTGCTACCTTTTACCATCTCGCTCACAGCATTTGCTGCTTTCCCTGTGTTCTGGAACCATCTAGCAGTGCTCCATCTCTGTGTAAAGAGGAGAACTGAAGATGTCCAGGAGGGCTGCTGGTGTATCGTCCTCGACTGGCTTTGCGTTTGTCTCTCCCATGTAGTGGCCTCTGTGGACGTGGAAGCTTGTCGCCCCTGATGTTGGCTCACAGTGGCTCTGCTGCTGGCTCAGAGGTGTGGGTTTTGTCCTCTAGGCCGTGGGGAACTCTTGAAACCTTTTCACTCAGTCAATCAACAGCAGTTCGCAGCCGAAGTGGTCCCCCGCTTGCCCCCAGCCTCACCCTCTCGGCAGCCCCACCACCTCCGCTCCCGGCCGAGGGCTTTCTCCGTGGGTGCAGGCCGCTCGGCCGGGAGTCCCGGGGAAGGATCCCGGGCCTAGGAGCACTGCTCGAGGTGGCGGGAGCTGCGGGACAGATGGGCCCCTGCCTCTCCATCCACGTGTCCTGCGCTGCGTCCCCTCTGTGCCCACGGTGGTGGCTCGCTCGCTCGATGACGTGCCAGTCACCGGCCGCCCTCCCTCCTGTGTCCCTGCAGCCGCCCCCCCCACACTTACTCTCACGCCCCTGAGGCTTGGGGGAGAATGTGGCAAAAAGCAAACCCCCCCAGACCAGAGCTCTCCAGGGAACGCAGGGAGGGGGCATGGCGCAGTGAGGGGCGTGGCGCAGTGAGGGGCGTGGCGCAGGGAGTGACGGGCGCAGGGAGGGGCGGGGCGCAGCGTCCTGAGCGGACAGGTGCGACCCCCGGACACACAGCCACAGGCTCACCCCCTCACGTTCACACAGCCTCGCATTCCTGCACACCCACTCTCACACTCACACACTCACATTCTCACAATTACACACACTCATAGTCACACATACACACTCACAACTGCATGAAGTCTCACACAATCACACCCTCACATACCCTCAAATTCTCAGTCGCACATTCTCACAGTTACACACTCATGTGCAGTCACACTCACACAAATTCTGACAGTTACACATCCTCACACGTCCACACCCTCGCACATCCACGCACATATTCTCACACACACTCATGCGTTCTCATGCTCACACCCTCACCCCTCAGATCCTCACAGTCACCCATTCTCAGAGCTACACACGCACATACGCTGTCACACGTACTCACACAATCAGAAATGCTCAGTTCCACCTTCTCACATGCTCTCACATCCTCATTCTCACACACACTCTCACCCTCACACTTACGGTGACCTTGCACACACACACAAACCCCCACACATCTCTGATTCTCCCACATCACACACTCACAGTCACACACATTCTCGCAGTTACACACCCTCCCCCTCACACACTCACGCACAAAGCCCCTGCCCGCTGAGCCTCTGTAATGTCACCGTCACCGGGGGCCCTGGCGCCCGCTTCCCGCCAGCCGAAGCCACCCCACTCCCTCTGCTGTGGGACCTGCGGGTTTAGAGAGGGGCCCCTCTGAGACAGACCGCAGCCCCGGCACCCACAGCCCCGGGGGAGGGCAGCTGGAGGGAGGGCCGGCTGAGCTGTCCTCCTTCACCTGTTCGCTTGTCTCGTGCATTTGCTCGGGGGCTCCCGTGGGCCCGCCCTGCTCGCCGCTGGGGCACCGGGGTGAGCAGGAGGACTGTGCCTCCCACGTGGGGCTGGAGCCCTGGAGAGACACTAAAGAAACACGTGTGTGTGTGTGTGTGTGTGTGTGCACGTGCACACACGAGCATGTGGTTGCAATGAGGGACATGACGACAAATAAAGCCAGGCTGCAGCGGGACGGCGGGAGGGCCCAATCTGTAGGCTGCGATGCCAATGAGCAGGTGGGAAGAGCTGCAGGCTGGTGGAACAGCACAGGCGAGGGCCCAGAGGCAGGGAACCGCGGGTCTGGAGCGGGGCTGGCAGCAGTGGGGCGAGGCTGAGGGACCGAGGGGCTGCCGTGGGGCCTGGAGGCCGCAGCCGGACTGGCAGGGAACTCCAGTGAGCTGGCCTCGTCCTGGGACGGTGCTGGTGGCCAGGCTTCCTGGGGCCGCTGTAGGAAGCGACCACCGCTGGGGGACTTAACACAGCAGAAACGCATCCCCTCCCGGTTCTGGGGCCCGGGGTCGGGATCAAGGCGTGGGCAGGGCTGGACCCCTCTGGGGATCCTTCCAGGCCCCTCCCGGCCTCTGGTGGCCACAAATGTCGGTCCCTCAGCTTCTGGCCGCAGGGCTCCGGTCTCGGCCTGGGTCCTTGCTGACCTCTGTGGGTCTCTCAAACTTCCTCCCTTTTCTCTCATAAAGACACCAGCCCTTGGCTTCACCGCTCAGGGCCCCTCATCCTGAGATCCTGGGCTGATGTCATCTGCAAAGACCCTATTTCCAAGTAAGGTCACATTGTGAGGTTCCTGAGCACAGGGTTTTGGGGTGCAGGGGACACTATTTGACCTGCTAAACTAGAATTTAAACAGCGGGGTCCGTCGGCCGCTCAGGCTGCATGCGCCGCTGGGGGTCTCCCTCTCTGATAGCCTCCTTGCCCTTTTCACCCAGTCTGGCCTCCCCGCCTGGGGAACCTGTCCCTCAGGCCCCACCCCTGACAGCATCAGGCCTGGTGGGATCCAGCCCCTGGCCTCTCTTCCTCCGCCCAGGATGACTTCTGAGTGGGCTACACCCACCCCACAGCCCCCCGGAGAGGACCGTAGGCATTTCAGTCCGTGTTCCACCCCAGAGACTTTGCTGGAAAACAGCTAACTGTGTCCCCCCCCAGAGCCAGGCTGCTGGGGCTTGGGTGGCCCTGGGCGAGCATGCCCTGTGCCCACAGCCAGTGGCCCGTGTGCCGACACGCGGAGATTTCTATATATGTTTAATTCCGCAGCAATACTTTGATTAGAGAGCCAACGTGTTGTGGACGACCTCGGGGACCTCATTATTTTTCTAACTCAAATAAATACGGCGTTTGGAAAGCGGGGAGGGGCGGAGGCGGGTGGAGAAAAGGAAAGACGCAGAAAACCTCATCTATAAAAAGAACTCGGCCCTTAACGAGCTTTCAAAACGTGCCAGTTGCCCCCCTCCACCGCAGGTCTGTAAACAGAAGGCTTCTGGCTTCAGCTCCGGGACCGGGTGGGGGGGGACCCCTCAGGGGAGGGGCTCACTGGGTGTCTAAGATTTGGGGGAGTTCCCAGCCACTGGGGCGCAGCTCGACTCGAGTGTTGGTCTGAGAAAGGTCTAGAATTTCCTGATCCCCTAGGCCCACTTGAGCTGGGCCCACAGAGGCATGAGGGAGAAGTGGCCTCACCCCGTTCTTGTGTGTCTGGACATTCTTCCCCAGAGCCTCCTCCCCAGGAGAGGGCAGGGTGAGCAGATGGGGAAACTGAGGCAAGGCAGAAGGAGGAGCCTGGACCACAGGATGTGTGCTTGGTGCCATCTCCAACCCGCTCCCATGCTGGGGCTTGGGTCTGCCCAGTGTCTGGGGGGGCTGCCACCAGCCTAAGGAGCCCCTTAGTGGCTGTGAGGTTGGGGTGGGTGTGGACAGAGGGAGGCCGTCACCACGGAGCCCCCAAAGGGAGGATGGTCTCCCGGTCACAGTTGGGAGCAACCATCGGAGCAGGAGCCCAGAGTCGGGGCACAGAGGCCTCCGTGCTGCTGGGGGAGAGGCGGGGGCAGCAGGACGGGGGCTGTAGTTTTCTACATGACACTTTTCTTTTTCTTCTTCGTCTCCCCAAAGCCCCCCAGTACATAGCTGTATATTCTAGTTGTAGGTCCTTCTGGTTGTGCTACATGATACTTCTTTTGTCACCCTCGGATGTAATGTTTGCCACCTGCCTCCTCCACCAGACTGGCCTCCTGTCTTGCCCCACCTGAGGGCAAGGGGTTTCAACGGTCTTGAGATGTGGGGGAGGATGAGGGAGGGGCCATCCTTGGCAGGTCAGCAGTGGGTGTTTGCCACTTCCCGCGGTGGCCATTCCCGCACCGTGGCCCATTTCAAGCTGTGAACATGACCTCTCTGAGCGCCACAAGTCTCTCCAGCAAGCAGCTGGGTCCACTTGTATCCCGCTGGCTGTCACCTCCTGGCTGGAGCTGCCTTTTCCAATTTGGACTCAGGAGAAAGGGGGAGAAGGAAGGTGAGCAGCCCCCGCCTTCTTCCATTCCAGGGCATCGCACTGGCTGTTCCCTCAGCCTGGCATGCTGTTCCCCCAGATAGTAACTGAGTCTTCCTCGCCCCTCCGAGTGGAGCCCCCGCCCTCCTGCCAGGCCTGCCTGACCCCTCCGCCCGCCTGTGGACAGAGGCGGGAGGGCTGAGCGGGGCCTGCTGGGCCTGCAGCGGTTGTGCATCTGTGGACAGGGGCGGGGTTGGCGGTCAGTGGCCCCTCCAAGTGTGATTCCTGCAGGACAGCGTCCCTGGAGCCGATGACCCCCCACCCCTGGGCTCCCAGACCCTCTGGCCATCAAGGCCAGCCAGGGGCTGCTGCAGAAGGAACAGAGAGCCCGGTGGCAGGCCCAGGCCCGGCGCTCCGGCTCTCCGACCCGCGCTCCACAGACAGGGACCAGGACTTCCTGGATCTGTGTTTGGGCAGGAGGGGGATTTCTCGTCCCTGAAAAATTCCTGAGATGCTGAGAAGTGAAGGGCACACAGATGTGATGGGGCGGGGGGCAGGAACATATGTAGACAGCTCAGCTCAACGGTGGGGCACACCCGGGACCCCAACTCATGACGTCCGACTGCCAACCCTGCAGCTGGTAGCCAGGCCCCACCCCCGGGAAGGATGGCACAGGAGGTGCATCTTTTTCTCCCTCTTTTCGCTTGAGGAAGATTGTCACTGAGCTAACGCCTGTGTCACTCTTCTTCTGTTTTATGCGGGATGCCGCCGCAGCGTGGCCCGATGAGCAGTGTGTAGGTCTGTGCCCGGATCCGAACCCACGAACCCTGGGCCACCAAAGTGGAGCTGGCGAACTTAATGACTATGCCACCGGGCCGGCTCCTCCCACCATTGTTAAGCACACAGTTCAGTGGTGTTAAATACACACATTGTTGTGCAGCCGTCCCCACCCCCACCCCCAGAACTCTTTCATCTTGTAAATCTGAAACTGGCCCCATGAAACGCTGATGCCTCCCCTACATCCATCCTCCCGTGGACACTGGCGTTGCGTCTGCGTGGTGCCTGTTGTGAGTAATGCTGCTGTGAACACAGGTGTGCAATATCTCTTCCAGACCCTGCCTTCAGTTTTGGGGGTAAACACCCAGAAGCAGGACTGCATATCCTCACACCCAGTGACCCTCCACACGCCCGCCACGCTCTGAGACTGGAAGAGCTGCATAGAGCTGAACAGAGAGGCGCCCCCGTCCTCCCAGGCTGTGGCTCCCGTGGGGAGAGGCGGACGCTGGGTCAGTTAAATAACATAGAAGACGAAAAGTTCGACGAAAGAGGAAAATAAAGTGGGGAACAGGGCTGGGGATGGCTGGGGCTGGAGGCCTGGGAGGCCTCACAGAGAAAGTGACTTTGAGCGACGAGCTGAGGAGGTGACAGGGTTACATTAGTTATTCATTGCTGTGTAACAAATTACCCCCAAATCTAGTGGCTGGAGACGGGGAGCTGGATGATCTCACGGGGCCTGGGGGTCAGGACTCTGGCGCACTCAGCCGTCCTCCAGCTCAGGGCCTCTCCTGAGGCTGCAGTCATGGCACCCACCAGGGCGACACTCATCTCGAGTCTCGACCGGGGAGGAGCCGCGTCCCAGCTCACACTTGGGCTGTTGGCAGAACGCAGTTCCCCGCTGGCTGCTGGCTGAGGGCTGCTCTCCTTTCTTTGCCATATAGACCTCTCCAGAGGATGGCTCACACCGTCCTGTGGCCACCGGCTTCATCAGAACGAGCAAGTGAGAGGACAAGAGACAGTGTGAGCAAGGAGAGTCCAGCAGGACAGAAGTCACAGTCTTATCACTTCATCTTGGAGGTGATGCCCATCACTTTTCCTGTGTCTTCTTGGTTAGAAGTGAGTGTCCAGCCCACACTCAAAGGGAGGGGCATGAAGACCCAGATGCAGGGCCCACTGGAGACCATCTTAGGTGCTGCCTACCAAAGAAACCATGCAGACATGTAGGGAAGACCATTCCAGAGGAAACAGCATGTGCAAAGGTCCTGAGGCAGGAACAAGCTTGGAGAGTGGTCAGGACAATGTGACTGAAGCAGGGACGGAGGAAGGGGGAGGAGCAGAACATGGAGGCAGAGGGGGCAGCAGCTGTCCTGAGGGCTGTGGGAAGAAATCTGGCATTTTTCCTATGAGCAGCAAGAAAACGCCAGACAATTTCAAGGCAGGACGCGATGTCACCTGATTTACATTTTGAGAAGATTCCTTTGATGCTTACAGAAGTCAGCTGGCACCTGGGATTTGCTTTAAAACAGCCCATTAAAAGAAAAAGTTAGGAGGTGAGAGATGAAAGAAGATGGACAAAGGGCTCATCACATAAGCTGGGTGCCGGCACCACTAGCCTGTCACGTGCACTCTGCTTTGCACGCGATTGCACGCAAGTGAACATTTTCTACAATGAAAAAGGAAATGTTAAAGACAAACCACATATCTGGTTTCTAAGGGGAGAAAGGACAGGGGTGGGGGCGCCTGGTAGGTGCAGGGGTTCACGAGAAAGTGACTGCTGGGGTCCAGGTGACAAGCCAGCAACGTGGCCAAAATTAGAAGCTGACAATACCAAGTGTTGGCAAGAGGTGGGCGAGCCGGGCCTCGCTGGGTGGCACGGAGCAGATCACGGCTGTTTTAATCGATGACTGTGCATCTACCACGCAGCCCAGCAGCCCTGGCCAGAGGTGTCACCCCGAAAAACGACCACACGTCCGTGCAAAGGTTGCCAGCAGCTTCGTTCGTTCCAAACGAGCCAAACACCTGCCGCCGGGGCGGGGAGCGGCGGAGTGCACGGTATGGATGCCCGCATGGACCCTGCCCCGACCACTCGGAAGCCCTGCCCAAGCCTGTGCTCCACCGGGAGGTGGCGCCGGTGCTGCTCCGGGTGCTCCCCCAGCACCGCCTCCCTGCCTTCGAGACCCGGGAGCCCAGAGGGTTCCGCACAAGGCCGAGACCCGCGCACCCGTCTTGATGGAGCCGCCTCTTCGGTGTCATTCAGGCTTGGGTTCATTCATTCACTCAACAAACATTTATCCAGTGTCTAAGACCCCCGAAGAGCAAACCCAAGACCCGCCTTCTGGAGCCAACATCCTAGACCAGGAGCGGCCAACAGAAATAGGATGAAGCTCCAAATGAGGGGTGTATGTGATTTTAACCTTTCCAGTAGCTGCGTTTTAAAAAGCAGAAAAGAAAATAGATGCCATCAATTGTCATCATATATTTTATTTAACCCAATATAGCCAAAATATTGTCCTTTCAACACAGAATCAATATAAAAAATGATTGATGCGACACTGTACATCCATCAGCACCGTGTCTCCGAAACCCGGCATGTTTTCACTCGGAGTGCAGCACAGTTCCGTCACTTCCAGGCTCCCAGCAGGCACCCGGGGCCAGTGGTGACCATGTGGGGCGTCAGTGGACGGTGGGGACAGGGGAGAGGGATGAGGGGGCACAGAGGGCACAGTGAGGCCTCTGGGGGGGTGGGCTCAGCTGGAAATACACACGGAGCGGGGCAGCCGGCCCTCAGCAGGCGACAACGCACCAGGCAGTGGGACAGGACTCAGCGCAGAAAAGAAACTGGCCCTCGAGCCACAAAGGGACGTGGAGGAAGCTGAAACGCACGCTCCTCTGTGAAAGAAGCCAAGCTGAGAAGGTGACGCACTGTAGGGTTGCAACTAGGTGACATTCTGGAAAAGGCACAACTATGGAGATGGTGTGAAGATGAGCGGGTGCAGGGGTGGGAAGGGAGAGACAAACGGGCGAGGACTCTGAGCGCGTGAAATACTCCCGGTGGTGTTATGATGGTGGACGCACGTCATTACACATTTGTGCAAACCCACAGAACGGACACCACCAAGGGGGAGCCCTCACGTCAGCTCCGGCCTCTGCGGTATCAGGACGTGTCCGTGTGGGTTTGTCTTATAACAAACATCCCAGGTGGGGATGTTGATGGTGTGGGAGGGGATTTATGGGAAATCTCTGAACCTTACTCTCAATTTTCCTGCAAACCTAAAACTGCTCTAAAAAGTGAAGTCAATTTAAAAAAAATGGCTAATGAGGTGAGCAGACAGACGGACAGACAATGATGAATAGAGCTGAGGCCAGCTGCAGGCTCCAGGAGGTGGGTCCACGCGGGTCCGCACTGGAAGGGTTTCCCCATTTCTCTGTACGTTTGACAACATCTGTGCTGAAAGGTACAGCAGCCTGTGTCTGCTCCTCTAGCTGCTGCGACAAGTGACCACGAACTGGGAGACAGAGCGACAGGGCAGCACTCCGCACAGGCTGCAGCCGGGGGTCTGAAGACGAGCCGTCGCAGGGCCGGGCTCCCTCAGAGGCCCCAGGGCCGGGTCCTGCCTGCCTCTCCCAGCTTCGGGGGCTCCAGGCATCCTCGGCTCGTGGCCGTGTCACCCCAACCTCTGCCTCCGTCTCCACGTGGCCTCCTTCTCTGCTCGTATCTTCTCTTCTGCCTCTCAGAAGCGCGCTCGCCCGTGGACTGGGCCTGCCTGTATGAGCCCGGATGCTCTGATCCTGAGATCCTTCACTTCCTTCCACCTGCAAAGACCCTCGTTCCAGACACAGCCACATCCACACCTTCTGGGGGCTTAGGATGTGGACACATCCTTTGGGGACACAGTTCAACCCACAATGTGGGCCCACACGTCCCATGGATCAGCTGTGGGCCCCGGCACGTGACACACGGCTGGTGCTCAATGAAGCAAAGCCACTATTTCTGTCAGCCTGGGGCCTCTCCTGGCAGCGGGTCCACTCGCAAGCGGACTCGGGACCCAGACAACCCATCAGAGCATCGGGCACAGGGCCTGGCGCCATCGCGGGGAGAGGGCCGGTCCTGGTTGATGGCGCAGGCACTGGCATCAGAAAGACAAGGGTTCAGGAAGGCGCTTACCCACGGCGATCTATCACGTTCTGCAGAGGAATCCGGAACTTCTCCGTTTCTTGCAGATATGTCAGCAAAGAAGATTGTAGCTAGTAAATATCTGAAAATGCTTAAAGAGAAGAGGGAAGATGGCAAGGAGGAGGAGGACAGCCACAATGCTGACAGTGATGACGGTGAAGCAGGAACCTAAACCAAACGAGACGTGCTTTAAAAACCAGCCCGGGGAGAGCCTCCCGGATCAGCGCCACTGCGTGCAGCCAGCACAGCACCGGGCACCTCTGGTCTCTTCGCGTCTCAGCGACTTCAAGTATGCGGCATGGTGTCCCGGCTGAGAGCCAGCATCCAACGCACCTGCAGCATGAGAAGCCGAAAGGGAGGTGACCGCACAGCAGCATCTGCCGAGGCCGCGCTGCTGGGGAGGATGGGCCGGTGGACCCGCTGCGGCCATGGGAGCCGAAGACAGCTGTGCTGTGTCCTCGGTTTACGGCTCGATTCTGAGGAGCCTCTAAGCATCCGCTGTGTAAATTCATAAATGTATATTCTGAAATTCCTGTAAACAGCCAGATCCGGTTTTAGGCAAATATGTAGTTTATGGGTAGCATTTTCCATTTGAGTTTTTGTATTTCAAGAAAATTTGACTATTTGTCCAAATATCGCCTTTTTTAACTGTAAAGAAATGTTTTCCTTTTTTTATTAAAAGCTGCATATATTTTTATAGTAAAATGCTTTATGAAACTCGTTTTAGAACCCTCTATTGTTTTAAGGCCTTGCTTATCATCTGAGACTTTTGTGATATTTAAAAATAAACATTTCTTGTGGGGCCGGCCCCGTGGCGCAGCGGTTAAGTGTGCACGTTCCACTTCAGCGGCCCAGGGTTCGCCGGTTCGGATCCCGGGGTGCAGACATGGCACCGCTTGGCAAGCCATGCTGTGGTAGGCGTCCCACATATAAAGTGGAGGAAGATGGGCTCGGATGCTAGCTCAGGGCCAGTCTTCCTTAGCAAAAAGAGGAGGATTGGCAGCAGTTAGCTCAGAGCTAATCTTCCTCAAAAACAAAAAAAAGCATTTCTAACACTTATCTCTAGAGAAGAACTTCAAGTCAAATTATCAAATATAAAAAGAAATATTACTTCTGCATAGGCATATTTTTCTTTAAAAACATTTTAAAACGTTTCGTATTTTGAAGGTCTCTCATCTCACTGTTCTTCACGCCCACGGTAATTATTTTTTCTGTCCACAAGAGAAAGCCACGAGCCCTGGGTTTTTCACAGAGGATAAATTTTTGGCTCATCTTTTCAGTGTCTTTTTTTTTACAAATTGAACTGTAATTTATATCCAGTGAAATCATCCTTTAACGTCAGCTCTGTCGGCCGTGTGGGCCGTCGACATATAGACGGTTCCATCCCCCACGCTTCCCCTCCCCTCCAGGAGCGAGTCCCGCCCCGTCCCCAGCAACCACTCATGTTTTCTGTCCCTGTTGTTTTCAAAATTTCTTTTTAAAATAAAATACTTTAAAATCACCTCTCCAAAAAAGAGAAAAGAAAGACCAGGGTTCAAACCCTGGTCGGAACACCTGAAACCCCAGTGGCCTTGGGCAGGCGCTTTGAAACTCTGAGCCTCAGCCTCCTCCTCTGAATGGGACGGGATGCCATTCGTTCACTCAGGAAATATTTACTGAGGACCTACTGTGTGCCAGGCTCTGGGTGCAAGGGGCGGGGCACAGCGGTGAGTAAGGGAGGCGAGGTCGGTCCTCAGTGGGGAGAAGAGCGCTATTTAGAGAATTAAAATGGGCTGACGGGTTGGTGCAAACAGGGCAGTAAAGAGGGCTTCCTGGAGGAGGTGACAGAAGCTGGCGTCTAAACGACAAGGAGGAGCCAGACACGTGAGGACGAGCAGGAAGGGCCTTCCAGGCAGAGGGGAAAGCCAAGGCTGGCCACAGCGGTCCTGACTCCCAGGGTCGGGCAACGGGATCACTCACTTACTCATTCATTCACTCATCTACTCAACAAACGCCTGTTCCGCACTGTGGCCCCACCACGGACACAGCCGGGAATGAAGAGCAGACGCCGAAAGGTAGAAAGATCAGCACAACTCCTGGCCCGCGGGAAGCGCTCAGTGAACGTCAGCAGTGATTGATGGGACGGAAATTCGGGATCTCTCCCAGTCCCTCCTTCGCAGCCGGCTGCCCTGAGGGAGGTGCCAGTGACCCACTTTCCACAGTGAAAATGGCTTCCTTGTTTTTATTCTGGTCGTAAGATGACACACAGTGGGGAAGAAAATGGAGGCATGTGCAAAGAGAGAAATACCTGAATTCTCACCTCCTGGAGGGAAATATGGTTCACACTTGGGGCATCTCTCTGGACGTTTCTCTGTGTGTGCAGGCATGCACACGCACACGGGCATGCACATGTACACTGGCATGCACACGCACACAGGCATGCATATGCACATGTACACAGGCATGCACACACAGGCATGCACACAGGCATGCACACATACACAGGCATGCATATGCACACTTACACAGGCATGCACATACACACAGGCATGCACACACACAGGCATGTACATGGGCATGCACACGTACACAGGCATGCACACACACAGGCATGCACATGCACACACACGGGCATGCACACGTACACAGGCATGCACATGCACACACACAGGCATGCACACGGGCACAGGTATGCACACGCACACAGGCATGCACATGGGCACAGGCATGCACACACACACAGGCATGCACATGGGCACAGGCACGCACATGCACACAGGCATGCACACGAGCTGACAAATGCCTACATATGCACGTGTGCTTGCACTCATGCATGCACAACACACATTTGAGCGCACGGAAGCATGCAAACATGCATGTGTTCACACCCATGGATACACGCACACGTGCATGCAAACACATGTGCAAGCACACGCCTGGACACAGAACCGGGACGAGGGTGAGGGGAGTGAGGATGCGACTTAAAATCAAGGTGGGATCCTGCCTTTGTTTCAAAATTCAAGGCTTTGTTCATCTGGGTTGGTCCATTATTTGATTTTTTAAATATTGCATTAAACTATTTATCTTGACAGGGCCGGCCCCGTGGCCGAGTGGTTGACTTTGCGTGCTCTGTTTCGGTGGCCCAGGGTTTCTCAGGTTCGGATCCCGGGTGCGGACATGGCACCACTCGTCAGGCCATGCTGAGGCACCGTCCCACATCCCACAACTAGAAGGACCCACAGCTAAAAATATGCAACTATGTCCCAGGGTCTTTGGGGAGAATGAAAAGAAAAAAGATTGGCAACAGATGTTTGCCCAGGGCCAATCTGAAGAAAAAAAAAATCATCTTGACGACTGTTCTTTTGACACTCCCTTAAACTTTGCTGCCAAGGCGACTGCCTCACCGACCTCCCCATCCTCCCAGCCCTGGCACGCACACACACACACACGCATGCGCACACACACTTGCACACACGAGTTCACACGTACACAGTGAAGCCTACTAATGGGGCGAAGTCCGACCCGCGGGTTGAAGCCATCACTCCCCCCGTCCCCACCCCACCCTTTCCTGAGCGGCCACCCAGACACCACCTTTCCTGGGTGGTGGTTTCTTTCGACCAGAGCCTTGAAGAGAAAAACACTGTACTTGGGAAAACAACTGCCTTTCCAAATGGAACAAAAGAGAAGAGAAAACCAGAGAGCCCGCACAGAGAAAAGGGAAATGTCCCTCATGACGCTCGCGTTTACGTGCAGAACCGGGTAGACGCCACTGCAAAGCGGGAAATTAATTCTCGGATTCACGATCAAAAGGCTGGGACGCACGGCTGTCTGCGGTGCTGGAAATCTGTTTCCCTTTCGTCTTTCAATCAGCGTATCTCGCAGGTCACACGATGCGGCCGAATGCGGGTTTGGTCATTTTCATTCCCTCTGGCCCTGCCCGTGGTTTCCCAGCCCTCCTTCCAGGTTGCAGCAGGAGCACCACCACAGCGCCCGTCGTGTGCTGTCGAGAGGCTCATGGAGCGTGTCACGTGCATTAGTTCCCGGAGCCCTTGTGACCCGCCCACTGCCCAGGGGAGAATACGGGGGCTCCATGACCTCAGGTCACGTGCCTGAGGCGTCAGAGCTCAGGTGGCGCGGCCGGGATTTGAGCCACGGCTGTCTGGCTCTGGGCTCTTAACCACACCACATTACTCGCAGTAGATTTTTGCATGTTCCTGGAGACGGACTTGTTGGGTCAGAGGTTCACGCACTTAAATATTTAATATTTCACGCACTTAAATGTTTAATACAGTTATCTAGACCGCCCTCCAGGAAGGTTGCATCAGTTTAGACTCTCAGGACAGTGCACGGATGTGTGTCCCCAAAACTTCACACACACTGGTAAGCTTGACAAGTAAATGCGATTCTTATCTGATGAATGGTCAGACTGAGCATCTTTGCAGAGATTTGTTGACTTTTTATCATTCCTTTGTGAGCCCCTTATTCATGCCCTGTGCCAATTTCACACTTGGGATGTTTGTCTTTTTCTTATTGATTTATAAGTGCTCTTTGTATATTAAGGCTCCTAATGCTTTGTCTGCCATACATGTGGCAAACAATCTAATCCCTGTTGATCTGGGACCACTTTGAAAGGCCAGGTAGGTCTGCTTTTATGGCCCACCCAGCCCCAATGAATGCTTTTGTTCTAACCAGTCCCCATGGCAGCAGCATTTTATTAGTGGTGCTCCCAGAGGCAGAAGTGGAGACCCTGGGTCTTATAAGCCCCAGTCTTATCCACACCGACACTGGAAGAACCTCTCCCTCTGCATAGCAAGAAAGCTCAGGTGCAGGGTCAGCAGCTGGCTGTGCGGCTGGTCCAGCAGCCCGGAGACGCCTCATCTCTGCCTCCTCTGGGCTCACCTGCGTTCCTGAATCCGGCCACGCCCACCTCCCGCCAAGCCACACCCATTCTGCCCTAAAGCCACGCCCTTCCCCTGTCAGCCACGCCCACCTCCCCTAGGAGAGCCGAAGATGCACAGAGAGGAACGGAGTGCCCCTCAAGAACGGGCTGGGGAACTGAGAGGGGGAGGCGGGCAGGAGGGGCCCCTGGCCTGGAAGGCTGGCCACCCCCCGGTGCCCGCAGCACCCACCTCGTTAAGGAAAGGAGGCCCCTGGCTGCTTTCTTTAACACATCCCTCTCGGGCCCGCGGTTTCTCTGTCCTCGCTTTCACCATCTGTAAAATGGGGATCCTTTTAAGGCTCCCATGATTTAGGATCTAGAAAGTGGCTGGAACGGCGCCTGGCACACAGTGGGTGCTCAGTAAACAATGGCTCAGTTTCAGTTCCCCTGTTTGCTGTACTGTTACTGAGGATGAGGTATGGGACAGAAAAGCGGGGCCCCGCACCTGGAACCCGCCCCGGGGGCAGTTAGGTGGGGCTCTGCACCGCATCTTTACGCGGTGCCACCGGGAGGACCCTCTGGCGGGAAACTGAGGCCCCGACTACGCCCCTCCCCAGCTCTCCCCGCCCCAGCCCTCCTCACCCCTGCCCCAGCTCCTCGGAGACCCAGATCGGCCCCCTGGGAAAGTGGCACCGTGGGGACAGGCGCTACCCAGCACAATTACCGTTTTCATCCTCATTAAACCACATTTTCATTCTAATTAGAGTCTTACGCCTCCCAGAGAGCAGGACCCATCACTCGTCAGCGCCGTCAGCAGCCGCTGCCCCCGCCCCTCCCAGGCGCCCGGTCCGCACCAGCTCTCTGCGCACGCGCGGGCCTCTCGGACCAAGACGAGCGCGCCAAGCTCAGGGGTTCGGCGTCCCGCTGCTGTCTCCGCGTTCTTGTCGCTGCGGCACGGGCCCCTCCGAGCACGCTGCGACCTCCTCCTTCTGTTTGGGGTCCGTGTCGCTTCCCCAGAAAGTCGTCCCACGCACGTGTCTGGGCGTCCGGGCCTGGCCCAGGGCCCGCGGCTGGGGTGAGCCAAACCCCGCCCCCCGGGGGGAAACGCTGAGCTCCCCGCGGGGCGTCCCGGCGCCCCAGGCGCCCGCAGTGGAGACGCGCTCAGGAGCACACCTTAATAGGCCGCCTTCCCTTCCCTTCCTCACGTCCCCCCACTCCCCCTGCTTCCTGGGGTCACCTCCCAGATCAAGCACACCCTAGACCTCTCAGATCCTTCGGGGTTCAGGGGACCCCGAAAAGAGTCACTTCAGTGATTCGATGCGCAAGGAATGGGTTAAGAAAGTTTCTGCAGGGGCTGGCCCCGTGGCCGAGTGGTTAAGTTCGCGCGCTCCGCTGCAGGCGGCCCAGTGTTTCGTCGGTTCGAATCCTGGGTGCGGACATGGCACTGCTCGTCAGACCACGCTGAGGCAGCGTCCCACATGCCACAACTAGAGGAACCCACAACGAAGAATACACAACTATGTACCGGGGGGCTTTGGGGAGAAAAAGGAAAAAATAAAATCTTTAAAAAAAAAAAAAAAGAAAGAAAGTTTCTGCAGCTGTCTCTGGAACCCAAGCACCGTTTCAAGTAGAACGCAGCATCCTTGGGCCGAGGTGAATTGCGTTTAATATACACTCTCAGAGGGCTCTGTTGGGAGCTGGGGTAAACTGCCCAGCACTCCTGGGGAGCAGCGTGGCAGTATGTGTTAAAGTGTGACGGGCACAAACCCTCCACCTTGGTTCCCTTTCTGGCGGCCGGCCTCATGGAATCATCCCTCAGGCGTGGAGGCGGAAGCCAGGACGACATGGGCAGGCCCGTCTGTGACCATGCAAAACAGGAGACAACTCCTGTCCTTCAGTAACGGATGGGGACGTTAGCTATGCAACCTGGCATCCCGGAATACTATGCAACCTGGCAAAGGGGGAGATGTCTGTAGTAGTTTCCTAGGGCTGACAAGACGAATTGCCACAAACAGGGTGGCTGAAAACAGTAGAAATTTATTCTCTCACCGTCCGGGAGGCCAGCGTCAGGCGCGGGCAGGTGTGGTTCCTCTGGGGGTCTGAGGGAGACTCGGTCCCGGGGCCGGCCCCCCGAGCTCCTCTTCTAATAAGGACACTGGTCACATTGGATTTAGGGCCACCCTGATCCAAAGTGACCTCATTGTAACCTGACTAATTCCATCTACAAAGGCCTATTTCCAAATAAGTTCGCACACACAGGCCCGGGGTGAGGACTTGAACTGTCTGTAAAGGGGGCGCAGCTCGGCCCACAGCAGTGCCCCAGGGACCCATCTTGAGTACGCGGGGCTCCCTTTTTGGGATGACTTAACCCGTCTCGACCCGTGCCACCTCCAGCCTTCGCCCGGCCACAGCTGTGTCTTTCCTCCTTTGATTTAGCCCATAGTCATCCCACACTTTTAACACATTCTGCGCCATCCTAAGCATTTTAGGGGCACTGTTTTATTTAATTTTTGCAGCAATCCCACAAAGCCCATACTGTGTTGGCCCCATTTACAGATAGGAAAGCTGATCCCCAGGAACATAGAATCCCTGTTTCCAGGTCACTCAGCTCATAAGCGGCAGAGTGGCCCCAGCAGCCTTTCGTGACAACTGCAGCTACTGGCCACCAACTTCCATGGTGACAGTGTGCACCTGCCATGAAACATACACGGTCGTTTATTTCTTCTAACAACCTTGCAAGGCAGAAACGACTCTCATGTCAGGGACGAACAAACAGGCAAGGAGAGGGTAAGCAACTTGCCTAAGGTCACACAGCAGGTGCCAGGGTGGGGATTTGAGCTGAATGTGTGATGTTTTGGGGACCACAAACTCCATCTCCCAAACGTGGTTCTGCAGCCATAGGAAGAACAGGGCCCGGGTCTCGGCCCCCTGTGGAAGGGTGCCCTCGTGGGCCCTGCCCTTGCCCACCCTGGTCCCAGACCACCACACAGCAGGGACCCAAGTCCGCCTCTAGCTGTTGCAGGGCTTGGGGATCCAGGTGCCACGGTGACTCCGAAGGGTTATTAATTATTGCTAATTAATATCTGTGTTCAGAAAGCCAGCCCGGCCCCTGGGCCTGGAGCATCCAGGAAGGAAAGTACGGGAAAGCTGGCGCCCTGCCAGGCCACATGGATCGTTCAGACTGCCCTGGGCTGGCTAGCAGGAAGGGCTCCTGGGACCAGAAGGGGAAACTGAGGCACAGATGAGGTCCAAGCAGCCCTGGAAAGCTTCAAAAGTAGTTGCCATTCGAAAGAACAAGGGGACAAGCCTTGGTGACCTGAGAGCCTAGGGCCTCACAGGAGGTCTGGGTCCCACCCCCAGGCCTCAGTTTCCCCATCTGTAAATGGGGATCAGAATTCCTTTCTTATATGTGGGAAGGGACTCGTCAAGCTTTTATGCACGTGAAACGCTTTCCACATGAAACTGCCTTTCCCTGGCTGCCAACCTGGAGGCCTCCTGCAGCCACGTGCCTCGGTTTCCCTTTCGGGAAGGAGCAGGTGGGCCCCTCCCTGCTGCAGCTGCTGCCTCTGGGCCTCGAGCCGACCTCTGGGAAGGCTCGAAAGATCGTTTCCAGTGGGGCTAATTAAAAACGCTGCCCCTAACGTGGCGATGAGACAGTTCCTGGGCCCCTGATTAAAAACAGAAGTTTCCCCCACGTTCTCGGAGACGGAGCAGAAGGGAAACACAGACGCAAACACGCGCACAGATACACACACACTGGCACAGCCAGCGCGCACAGCCGCAGGGCAGCCCCCAGCAAGGTGCAGGACCCCCAAGAAGCCGCCAGCCCACCACGCGGCCTGGCTGGGCTGGAGCCAGCGGCCAGGAGCGAGCGCCCGGCTGGGAGCAGCCCAGAGGGCAGGGCTGGTGGACAAATGCCCCTGCCCCTCTCCCTGCAGGGCGCGCTCCATGGGGGCTCCCAACGCCCCCAGGGGGACCGAGCTGGGTCTCCCCTTCCTCTCCCACCGCCCCCCACCCCCTGGCCATCGCCCATCTCAATCCCATCAGGGGCCATAGCAAAACCACCACCCACCGGGGCGCAGAAACGACAGAAATTTCCAGCCCCGGGGGAGGCTGGAAGTCGAAACATGGTGGGGTTCTGGGGAGCAAGTTCTTCTGGGTTCACAGACCTCCTCCTTCTCGCTGTGGCATCACATGCCGGAACGGGGTGCGGGGGGGTCTCTCTGGAGCCCCTTTTACCAGGGCACTAATCCTGCTCACAGGGGCTCCACCTTCATCCCCTCCCAAAGGCCCCGCCCCCCAACGACATCACCCTGGGGGTTAGGGCTCAGCGTGTGAATTTGAGGGGACACACGCACTGGCTCACTGTATCCCCCAAATAAACTATGTGCCGTCCATCTGCTTCTGGGGGAAGCCAAGCCAAGGGGCCCCAGAGAGCAGAAACGCACGTGTCCACACCGACCTGGGTGTGCACACACTAGAAGGGTATACGGTGGTGGGTTCCAAAGGGGGTGATGTTGCCCCCTGGGGACACTTGGCAATGTCTGCAGGCATTTTGGGGTGTGACAGTTGAGAAGGGGGGCTACAAGCACCTAGTGAGTGAGGCCAGGACACTGCTCCACACCCTACAGGGCACAGGACGGCCCACAGCAAAGACTGATCCAGCCCCAGTGTCAAGAGCGCTGAGGCTGAGAAGCTGGGTCCACAACTGCCCGGGACACCGGCACAGCCTGCGCCCGCCTGTCAGTCACACGCAGATGCACAAAGGGTTCACAGGCAGCCTCGGAACGCAGGATGCACGGTGCCCCACGGCCTCCTACCAGGGAGGGAGCAGCAACATTTACACCCGGGTGTTTTGCACCAGGCCGTGTAGACCACCAGAGGGGCCTGCACTCTGCTCCCAGAGCCTCTCCCGGGAAGAACTCATTCCACCCGCACAGCCATCCCGGGAGATGGTCAACTACCATTAAGCCCATTTTACAGACGCAAAACTGAGGCCCAGAGAGGGGACGCCCCCCCTCCCTCGCAGGTGTGTGTAGACACGTGTGTGGAGGCAGAGAAAGCAGGCTGGAAGGGGACCTTCCCACCAAAGCACCCCCACTACTGCAACCTTAGTGACTGAGAGTAACAACGAAGCCAGCCCCAAAATGGTTTTTCAACCGGCTGACCCTGGAGAGGACCCACCTGGGGCTCCAACCGTCTTCTGGCTCTGTGCCCCTGGGCGAGCCACGCAGCCTCCCCGAGCCTCAGCTTCCCCACCTATGAAATGGGGCTTCGTCCATTCGTTATCCCACAAGCGTGCTCGGCGGCCCTGCTGGAGCCAGCACGAGCCGGCCCCCGGGCTGTCTTGGGTGAAGGCAGGACCCGCGCACAGGAAGCGCCCCCCAACCCCGACCCTCCCCGGCAGGGGCTGCCAGACCAGCCCAGCGCGAGCAGGAGCGCCCCACCCCCGCAGACCCCCGGGAGCTGGGATCGAGACGGGGTCCCGGGGCTCGGCGTGCAAGGCCCGGGCCAGCGCGCAGGTGCCTCCAGGCGCGGCAGCGCGCGTCCCGCCTCCGCCTCCGCCTCCCGCCGCCGCAGCGCGGGGAGCGCGCGCCACCTGCCGGCCGCCGCTGGACGTGCGCGCCGCGCCCGGAAAGTGGGTCTCCGCTCCCGGTGCTCGCCTCCCAGCGCCCCGGGGCCCCAGCAGCGTCGAAATTCTCCTCCGCGATCCCAGCGCTCTTGCGGGGCGCTGTTTCCACGCTACCCTTGCCCACTTATCGATCACCAACAAACGTGTGTTGAGCACCTGCTGCATACCGGGCTCTGCTCTGTGTTCAGAGGACACAGAGGGAGCAGGCTGGGGTTGGGGGGCGGCCTCCCTGCCCTCCTGGAGCTCAGGGCCTAGAGGAAGACAGAGGGCCGGGACAACAGCCCAGAGGCCACTGCTGGTTGCATAGGTGTTCTGCAGGAGGAAGTGAGGGGAGAGATGTCACAGGCCGGGCCCGTGCGGAGGGTTCTCCAAGGACTGAAGCCTGAGAGGGACAAGGCCCAGCCATGTGCCAAGCCTGGGGCAAGGCGGCCCCGTGGAGGGTAAGTGGGTGCAAAGGCCCTGGGATGGGAAGAAGCTTGGGGTGTTGGACAACAAGAAAGGAAGTCAGGGTGGCCAGAGATGGAGGGAGAGGCAGGGCGGAATGTCAAGGCGCCTGCTGGGGACAAACTGACTCCACACTCCCGAGGGGAGAAGAAGAAACTTCCTTCGGAGCCCAGAGCCCTCCGTCACCACCCAGCTCCGTGCAGATGCCCTTCTGCCTACACCCCCGCCCGCCACGCAGACGCGGGACCAGGTGTCCCGCAGAGACAGCCTGGCCCGCGTGCACTGGCTCCCTCTGCCCGGCCTTTGCCTCTGACGAGACTGACTCCCACCACAGAGCCCAGGGGCACGGGTGGGGGCGAGGAGCAGGACCCCGTGAGTAACAGCACAGGGCAGGGACCCCGCGGTCGGCCCAGTGGCTTCTCAGGGCATGCCCGTGCTGGGCTGACGGGCAGGGGCACAGCAGAGGCTCCGTGGACCTGCCAGCCCAGGGGTCCTTGTGCGCCAGCTGCCCCTCGCCAGGCACTCCTTGGGCAACCGCACAGGGGGCCGCTCTGCTGGCAAAGCCCCCTCCTCGCCCCCTAGGCCACAGAGAAAAGCCCTCAGGGGTTGTCACCAGCCCCACAGCCCTGCCCAGCCCGAGGCTTCCTTCATGGCCCCAGGAGCAAAGTCCCCTTGTGAGGCCTGCCGGCCCTGAAGGGACAGTGCGGCAAGCACTGCTCTGCAGGTCCCTGCCTTGGGGGCCTGGGAGGGGCTGTGGGTGTCACTCAGCCCCGCAAGGGGAGCAGAGCTCTGTCCCCAGGCCGGCTGGCCTTGGCCTTGGGGACGGCCTGGCCTTGGGGAGGGGTCGGAGGCTCCTGGAGCTTCTTATGGCGGCTGCAGCGGCACAGACTGAGTTACCGCCTCTCGAAGGGCTCATCGCCCCTAATCGGTTGGGAATCGGGCAGTTCTCGGCCTTCTGAGAACCAAAATATTTTCCCTCCCAGAAGCCCCCCCATTCTGGCTCTCCCCAGTTTCCCTGCACAGAGGTGTGTGGTGAGGCGGGAGAGCCCGGAACCACCTGCTGGCCCTCAGAGACCCCACTTTCTGGGCCTGACACAGGCAAGGGCCGAATGCCAAGGACGAGGGCCCCAGCTAGAGAAAGCCAGGAAGACCTCCTGGTGGAGGTGGATGAGGGCTGGTCTGGAGGACCTCAAGTTTCCCATCTGGAGCCCAGGGGTCCCAAGATCCTGTCCTGCTTGCGGGGCAGCAGGGCCAGAAGCTGGAGTTGATGGTTCCGGACCTGGGGGGCCTGTTTGGGGCCTCAGTTTCCTCCTCTGTAAGATGGGGGCAGAGCTGCAGCAGCCCAGGCACTGGGAGGGAGCAGAGGAGGTGCGCCAGGAACGGCTACCCTGGCAGAGAGGAGACCCCGGGGGGGCACCAAGTCACAGCCCGGCGGGCGCTCACCCAGCCCCTCGGGCCGCAGTCGGCCTGGCGCCCTCCGCCTGCGCATGTAGCAATATGCGTTTGAGGCCTGCCCGCTGCCCTGCTCCGCTCCGGACCCCCGATGGGCCCTAAACACACACTGGTCCCCCTTGGGCCCTTGGCCCTTGTGGGTCCCCCGGCCTGGCTTGCCCCCCACCCCCTGCACACACCCACACGAGGTGCTGTGTCGGGGAAGCTCTAGCCCTGAAATGCCGTCTCCTCCAGGGAGCCCTCCTGGACCACTCCCTGCGGGGGAATTCTCCAGCCCCTCACGCCTTTACGCCTCTGAGAGACAGTCCTGTTTATACCCTTTCTGCATGACCCGGGGCTCAGCTTCCTCATCTGTAAAGTGGGGGTGGTGTCGGCGGTCTCCTCAGAGGCCTGGGTCCTGACTGTGGTGGCCCTGGGGGCCAGGGCGAGTTGGGACCTCCTTCTGCAGGACACAGGACTCTGAGCAGAGCTCAGGGCAGGCGGGTGACCAGACCGTCAGAAGAGGTGGAGCGGAGGCGGACCTGGGAACAGTGGCCGGGTTGTCATGCCCCCATTTTACAGATGGGGAAATGGGGGCCCAGAGAGGCACAGTCACTTCCTGGGGGCGCACAGCCCTCTAATGGGAGAGCCGGGATTCACACCCACGTTTGGCAGAATCCCACAGGCTTGGGCGGGGAGGGTGGGCCTAGGGAGGCAGCGACTTGAGACTGAAATAGTCCCGCCCAATGCTGCCTTCCTACCCTCCTCCTTCCTTCCTTCCTTTCTTTTTCTACTTTCTTTCCTTTCCTCATTCCCTCCGTCCTTCCTCCTCTCCCTCCTCCTCTTTCCTTTCCTTTTCCTTCCTTCCTTCCTTTCTCTCTCTCTCCTCCTCCTTCCCTCCATCCCTTCTGTCCTTCTACCTCTGATTTAGCCCTTACCCCATCCTGGCCTGAACCACCATGCCCACCCCTGAACACAACTGAGTCAAAACTGTGCCTGTCACCCGCCCTCCAAAGGGAAGGAAGTAAAAATCCAAACCCAAACGAGCTTGAGAACAACAACGAAAAGAATTTATTGGTTCATATAACTGAAAAGTCTAAGGTATGTTGGCTTCAGGGACGGCTGGATCCAGGGGCTCAAACCGAGTAATCTCCCCCCCTCAACTAAGCTTGCCTCTGGGGAGCTTTACTCTCAGGACGAATGGCCTCTGCCACCCCTGTTTATGTTTTATCAGCCTAGAAACTCTAGAGGACAACGAGAAAGCCACTTAGCCACTGGCTGTAGCAAAAGCCCCAGGCTCCCTCTCGTTGGGCAGACTGGGGTCATGTGCCGTTTAGAAGCCAATCGCTGTGGCCAGAACGGATGGACTGTGCCCCCTGGCTGGGCCTGGGCCACCTGACCGCTCCTGGTGGTGGGAGTGGGATCTCAGTGGACAAAATGTGGAGGAGGAGACAGTTCATTCCACAAACGTTTACTGAGCATCTACTGTGTGCCTGGCCCTGTCCTAGGTGCTGAGGACACAGAGGTGAACCAGACAGAAAGCACCCTGCTCTCAGGCAGCCGGCACTCTAGGTAAGGCATGATTACAGCGATATCAGAAGGCTGCTGAGCTATGGAGAAATGAAAGCTGGAAAAAGGATAGAGGCGGCTGGAGGGGGAGGCTTCAAGAGGAGGTGGGACCTGAGCAAAGACTTGAGGCAGGAGTGAAAATACCTGGGGAAGGGTCTTCCAGGCAGAGGGAATAGCCTGTGCAAAGGCCCTGAGGCGGGGCTGGGGCTGGTGTGTTTGGAGAACAGCGACCGGGCCTGTGTGGCTGGAGGGAGGGAGTGAGGGGCAGCGTGGGAGTGAAGCGGTGGGGGTGGGTTGTGCAGGGCCTTGTGGGCCTCAGGAGGACTTTAGACTTTAACCTGAACGAGGGGGGAGCCGGGGATTCTGCGCGGAGGAGGGACGGGACCAGCCTGACTCAGGAGCTCAGGCGAAGAACAGATGTCAGACTGACGCAGAGGGATTTCACGCACAGAGGGCTGGACTCGGCCTCCGAAGCTGGGTCCCTGCTCCCACGCCTCCCTGCGGTTTGATTTGTTGCCTTTTCCCACGACCCGCGGGCAGCACCGGTGGGGAGGGGTGGGGGACCGGCGCCCGGGTTCCCTCCCAGGAGGCGAGGGGCCCGCAGAGCCCGCAGCCCCCGCCGCTCCAGGCTCCCTGGACAGGCTGCTGGGAATGTTTGCTTTAGCCGAGGGCACAGGGAGGCACGACCCGGCTTGGTTGGCGGAAGCGGGGTCACCCAGAGGCTGGCCGGGGACACCCGGAGACAGGGGCTGCCTCCCCCGAGAAGCCACAGGGGCCGGTCTGGCCGCGCTGGCCCCTGGCTCTGTCTGGGCCTCAGAGCCCCCGTCCAGCCCTAGGAAGGGCCTGTGGTCGGCGCGCTCAGAGCTGTCGGTGGAGGGGCCATGAGGACCCTTGGGGCTGGATTTCAGCCCAAGAGGGCTGGGCCGCCTCCCGTCTGGGCAGCTCCCGCAGCTTTCTCTCCTGGGCCGCCAAGAATTACAGGCAGGAGCAGGAGCCAAGCGTTAACTGTACCAGAAACAGGAAACCCCCTCACACTTTCCTAAGAATACGACATACACGTGCAGGAAAAAAAGGACAGTTTAGACCCTGCTTCACGTCCTATACAAAAAATTCAGGTCTAGGATTATGGACCTAAATGTAAAACCTAAAACTATAAGACGCCCAGGAGAAAACACACAAGGAAATCTGTGTGACCTCAGCTTAGGCAGAGACTACCTGGACATGTCTTCAAAAGTGTGACCCTCGAAAGAAAACGTTAATACATTGGACTTCATCACAATGAAAACTCGTGCTCTTCAGAGGACGTCAAGAGAAGGGAACGCTGAGCCTCAGACCAGGGGACGCCGTGCAGGTCTGTGCTGATACAGGACTTGCACGCAGCACGGAGGAAGCGCTGTCGGGATGCAGCCACGAGACTCAACGCCCATTCACGCTCAAAACTCGGAGCGAGGCGGGAGCGGAGGGAGCCGCGGGGCTCTGCTGCGAGGTGGCTGCCAAAGCCGCCACAGCGGGTATCAAGCGGAATTGTGACATAGTGGTGATGTCCCCGAGATTAGACCAGAAAAGGAATGGCCGCTATCAGCATTTCTCTGCAACATTGCACAAGAGGAAGGAGCCAGGGTGACAAAGAAAGAAAACACAGGGGTGGCCCCGGGGCCCAGTGATTGGGTTCGTGAGCTCTGCTTCGGCGGCCCAGGGTTTCACTGGTTCCGATCCCGGGTGCGGACATGGCACCGCTCGTCAGGCCACAGTGAGGTGACATGTCACATGCCACAACTAGAAGGACCCACAACTAAAATATACAACTATGTCCTGGGGGGCTTTGGGAAGAAGAAGAAAAAGCAAAAAAAAAAAAAGAAGATTGGCAACAGATGTTAGCTCAGGTGCCCATCTTTAAAAAAAAGATAATAGGAGATTGAAAGATTGAAATGCAATAAATAAGACCTTCCTCATTTGTGAATGGCACAATTACGTACGTAGCAGATGGAATAAGATCTACCAATAAACTAATAAATCTGAGTGAATTTAGCAAGGGCCGTGCGCACAAGGTCAATATATAAAAGCAAAGGCTGTTTCTATCTACCAGCAGCTAAGGAGAGAAATGAGCGGAGCAAAGGGGAGAGTGGAGGCGAGCAGGGGGCCCAGGGGGCCTGGGGTGAAGGTCTGTGACAGTGGCCACGCCAAGCGCTGGGTAAACTGATGACAGGCACCTGCCTGGGTGCACCTCACGCTGCGCACAGCACAAGTCTCGCCCGCGGGGGCACAAGCAAGGCCGAGAAGCGAGACCGGCCCAGCCTCGGCAGGGATGTGTTGGGAAAATTAAGTAGGCCTGGGGAGGGGCTGTTTTAAGTCAAGGGGTCAGGGAAGACGTTTGAGTGAAGACCTGAAGGAGGCGAGGAGGGGGCCATGTGGAGATATACGGGGGAGAGTACCAGGCAGAAAGTAACGGTCTGTGCAAAGGCCCTGGGGCGGGAGCTGGCCAGGACAGTGAGGCGGCCAGTGGGGCTGGAGGGAACACTGAGGGGGAGAGCGGGTGCAAGTAGGCAGGGAGGGGCAGGGCAGAGGGAGCACAGCCTGGTGGGTCACCGGGAGGACTCTGACTTCTGCTTTGTGTGAGGTGGGAGCCATGGAGGGTTCCTGAGCAGAGGAAGGACCTGACTCGGACACTCAAGGGCGCCCTCTGGCTGCTGCTGGGGGAACAGGCTGTAGGGGGTGAGAGCGGGAGCTGGAAGATGAGAGTAGAGGGCACTGCGCTGGTCCCAGGGGAGGTGACGGCCTCATGCAGGAGGATGGGGCCGTGGAGGAGGTGAGGGGCTGGTGGATTCCGGTTAGATGTTGGCTGTAGTGCCCACAGGGTTGCTGACGCGGGGGACGGGGGCACAGAGACAGAGGCTCCAAGTATTTGGACCTGAGCGTCTGGGCCTCTTGGAAGGAAACTGAGGCCCAGAGAGGTGGCGCGAGGGACCCGGGGTGCAGGCTGCGCAGCGGCAGTGGCGTGGCGACGGGAGAGCTCTGGCGCCGGCCTCCCCTCCACTCTGCTCTCAGGCCTCCGGCCTCTTGCAGAGCTCGGCCGGGGAGCCGTCCCCCCGACTCCGGGCCAGACGGATCACCGCCACCCCTCCCGCCCGGCTCCGGCCCCAGACCCCCCGGGCGTCCTCCTAGGAGCCCTGACGGCCCCGCCCCGCCTCGCCCGCGGCCTCCTCCCTGCCGGCCACCGGCGGCCTGGCTCCCGAGCAGCCCTGGCAGCGCCTGTGACCAGAGCCGCAGGCCCCCGACCCTCCCTGGGCCTCCCTTGTCCTGTGGCCTGTGTGCCCCCTCCTCCTGCCTCTCCCCCTCCTTCTTCTCCTTCTCCTCCCCCTCTTCTCCTCTTCCTCCTCCTCCCCCTCCTCCCCTCCGCTTCTCCACTTCCTCCCCCTTCCCCTCCCCCTTCCCCTCCCCCCCACCCCCACCGGCTGTCTGAGTATCTCCAGCCGCCTCCTGCCTCTCCATGTCAAAGGCCACAGTGGAGTCTCCTTGACTGCTGTGCTCTTTACTGGGAACCCTCCGGACCTGCTCCTGCCCCTGGGGAGACAGGGACCGCTACCTCAAAGCTGGCGCTCTGGAGGCCTCTCTGGCCCCTGCATCCCCCGCTGGCCGGCCGTGTGGGAGGAATGGGTGTTCCGTGTTGCTGCTCCCACTTACAGGTGGGGAGGCTGGCGCTCAGAGAGGGGATGCTGCGTGCCCAGGGCTGCACCCCCAGAAAGTAGCAGAGCCAGGACGCGACCCCCGGCCGCTCTGCTCCTCTGTCCCTCGTGAGAGCCACAGACGAGGCCTGGCCTTCCGGAGCCCTCTATCCGGGAGAGAGAGACAGGAAATAGCAAATGAGCGAGAACATACCACTCGGTGACAAGGGTGAGGAAGATCTCAGAGGGCGGCTGGGGTGGGGGGCTTGGGTGGCGGTCCCCAAGACCCCCCTTGGGGTGCATGATTCACTAGGACTCACAGACCGCAGAAAAGCTGTTCTACTCGTGATTACGGTTTATCACAGGGGAAGGATACAGATTAAAGTCAGCAAAGAGCAAAAGCTCGAGGAGCGGGACCCGGCAAGGCCAGGCGCCAGCTTCCAGTGTCCGCCCTTGGAGTCAGCGGACAGCCGTGAATTCTCCACGTGGACTGTCGCCAAGCAGGGACACCCGCCTGAGCCCTGGGGCCCAGCGTTTTACGGGGAGGTGGGCGCGTAGGCGTGGCTGACCAGCGTGCGGCTGGCCCGGGCTGCAGCCCCTGCAGAGGTCCCGCTGATTCTGAACGGGGGCCCAGGCCCAGCGGAATCTCACAGGAGCCCAGGGCGTCCGTCCCGGCTGAGGTCCAGGGTGCAGATTCTCACAGGCAGGACGTCCCGGGGGCAAGCAGGTGACATCCTAGGAGTAGGGCCGGGCCTGCAGATGGGCCTTTCTTGGGAACGTGCGGGATCAGGGCCCCCTGGGCTGCTGAGCTGACTCGACCGTACAGGCCTCAGTGTTGTGCTGGGCCAGGAATGCATCTTCAAAGAGCTCGTGTTGAAGCCGAGGCCTGCAGGAGGGGTTTCCTTCCCTGACTGAGGCTTCCAGTGAGACCGCAGCCCCAGCTGACACCCGCCGGCAGCCTGTGAGAGACCCTGAAGGGGGAGCCGTGCAGATGTCTGGAGACAGAGAATTCCGGGCAGAGGGAACGGCAGGTGCAAAGGCCCTGAGGTGGGACTGAGCTTCCAAGAAGAGACGTGAGGTGGGCACAGCCAGCCCTGAGGGAAGGAGGCGGGATCAGAAGGGCATCTGGAGCCAGGTCGGAGGCCTCACAGACGGCATGGCAGACAGATAGGGGTCCGGGAGGGCACCCCTCTGGGGGTGAAGAACTGAGCAGGTCAGGGTGCCATACACTAAGAAGGCGAAAATCAGTGGACAGACACCAAGGTGGCCCCACGGTTCCTGCCTCCTGGCATTCACACCGTGTCCCTCCCTTGTCCTGGAGCGCGGGCAGCACCTTGAGACTCACTTCTAACTACAGAATAAGACACAGATGACTGGGCCACGCTTCCAAGACCGGCTTCCAAATGACCGAGGCTTCCGTCTCGCTCTCACCAGCTCCAATGACGCCAGTGGCTGCCCTGTGAGCTGCCCCGGGGGGGCCCGCTCAGCCGGGAGCTGAAGCATCTCCTCAGCCAGGGGGCTGAGTCCTGCCAACTGCTCAGGCTGACTGTGGGGTGGAGCCTCCCCTCTCGAGCCCTCGGATGACACTGCAGCCCCCAAGACACCCGGCTGGCAGCCTGTGAGGGGCCCTGGAGCAGAAGTGACCTGCCAGTGACCTGCCCCAGGTCAGGAGGGGTGTCAGGAGTCACAGAGTTTGCCACGTTAAAGAGAATCATAATGGACGTCTGCCTGGGGCTGGCTTCCCCCCAGTGCAGAGCCTGAGACAAGGGTTGAGAGCAGCTGCTTCACTAGATGAGGATTCAAGAAAGCATCTGTAGAGAAGGCAGGAAGTGAGCTGGGGATGGCTGGGCAGCAGATACTGAGCTGTGGGCGCCTGGGCTCAGCCCCTCTGGAGCCCCCAGAGTTACCCCATATGAGGGGGTGGGGCTGGCTGAGAGTGATGGAGGGCTATTCCCAGGGATCTCAGCGCCCTTGGACTGTGGCCCCGTGGCCACGGAGCCCCAGGTGCAGCGGCACGTGGGGCCACAGCAAGGGCCGAGCGCACAGGTGTGCTTCCCCTTTGCCTCAGGCCCGGGAGCGCCTCAGCGTGGCACCGAGACTGGTCTTGTCTGCGTGTAAAATGTTGCTATTTTATTCCTCGTGGGCATTTTGCATTAATTTTGATTTCTTTAAAACGCTGTGTTAGAATAACATCTATCTTGACTCCTGAGTTCTTTGGTGCCCCCTTAAACCTCGTTCTGCCAGGTGGTGGCTCCCTCCTTGTGTGCCTGCAGCCGGGGGCCCACCGTGGGAGGCCAGTACGCGGGGCACGGCTCATGGTGACTGTCGCCGGTCAGAGCCCAGGCCTGGGACAGCGGGCACGTCACCCTGCGCCTGCCACATCCGTGCATCCCAGGTGACTGCAGAGGGAGAAGGAAACAGCCACTGTCGGCACCGGCTCTCAAGCCCCCACCGGAAGCCACACATGTCACACCCTCTCCCGTTTTTCCAGCCAAAACCAGTCACACCGCCACCCGCGTGGGCAGGCACCACCTCCTCCCTCGCGCCTGACAGGAGAGAGCGTCCCGGGTGGCGACCCCAGTGGCCCCGTGGCAGCCCGGCCAGGTTGAGCGGGGGAGCTGGGTTTCTGGACCGAGGCGGGAGGGCCGGGTGGAGACGGGAAGGTCCCAGGCTTTAGGGCACAATTAGTGTTGACTCCCTGGGGGTTCCCCCCTGCCCCTGTCCCAGCTTCCTGCCACCTGACAGCCCCCCCCCGGGCTGGGCGTCCAGCCTCAGTCCTGTCCTAACGTCCTGCCTGGGATTTCTCTTGTTTTAAATGTGACGAAATATGCATAATGTAGAATTTACCGCCTTCACCATTTTTAAGCATCCAGTTATTGGCATTAAGTGCACTCACACTGTTGGGCAACCAGCCCCACCGTCCGTCTCTAGAAATGTCTCGTCTTGTCTTCCCAAACTGGAGCTCTGACCCCATAAACACTCACTTCCTTGCCGCCTGCCCCCACCCCAGCCCTGGGAACCACCGTCCACTTCCCGTCTCTGTGAACTTGACTCCAGGGACCTCCCATGAGCGGGATCCTGCAGCATCTGTCCTGTTGTGACCCGATTATTTCCCTCGGCGTAATGTCCTCCAGGTCCGTCCGCGTTGGAGCAGGTGTCAGCATTTCCCTCCTTCTCAATTTTAAGTGGTAAAAAACACGTGATCTAAAACTCACCGTCATGACCGTTTTTGGGCGTGCAGTTCGGTTAAGTGTGTTTACATTGTTGTGCAATCCACCTCCAGAATTTTTCTTCTTGCAAAACTGAAACTGTGCCCACAGAGACAGCGGCTCCCACCCCTCCCGGCCCCGGGCAGCAGCCAACGCCGCTGCGCTTTCCGTTTCTAGAGTTTGACTACCTCAGTCGCCTCATTTAAGTGGGTCACGCAGTGTTTTTGTCGTTTGGTGACTGGCTTGTTTCACCGCGCATGGTGTCGTCAGGGTCCTTCCACGTGGTGGCAGGTGTCAGAACATCCCTCCTTTTTGACACTGAGTCATAGTCCACTGTGTGGATGGACCACATTTGTCTACTCATCTGTCCATCGGCCGACACCTGAGTTGCTACCCCTTTTTGGCTGCTGCCAGGATGGTGTGTGAATATCCTTCAGGATGCGTCGCAGCTCTTTTGGGGGCAAGCCCAGCAGGGCTGCTGATCGAGTTTAATTTTACCAGGAACTGACTGCTGTCTCCATGGCGGCCACGCCCTTTGCACTCCCACCAGCAGCACACGAGCGTCCCAATTTCTCCACGTCCTCGCCAACACTCGTGATGTGGTTTTTTCTCTTCGTAGGAGCCATTCTAATAAATGTGAGATGGTGTCTCATTGTGCTCCTGATTCGAATTTCCCTGAAGATCAGGGATGTCAATCGAGTATCTTTTCACGCGCTTGTGGGCCATCGTCTGGGGATCTCACGACTCTGTTCTGAAGGAGGCTCAGGCCGTGGGCGCCAGCCTCCTTGCCCGTGGCGGGGCCACCGAGGGCCCCAGGGCTGGCTGCTCAAGCCAGGCAGGAGCTGGTGCCCGAGGCAGGTGTGGCGGCGCTGTATCCCACGTCCACAAAGGGGTCGCCACTGAGCTTCTCACTCGGCACTGAGACACACGCCAGGGGCCCAGGGAAACCCCGGTGATGCCCTCATCCCAGATACAGGCGCCAACGGGAGACGCTGTCAGAGGAGCCCTTCCTCGGAGCACCCGGGAGGACGGCGCTGGCTGCCATCGCCTGGTCCCTGGCTTTTCGAGTCCCAGCCGGCGCTGGCGGGGTGATGCCACTGTGCCCCACACTCTTCCTTCAATCAGCTTGCTTTTCCTTTTTAAAATTCATAAGCGAGGGGCCAGCCCGGTGGCGCAGTGGGTAAGTTCGCACGTTCCGGTTCTCAGGGCCCGGGATTCACCAGTTCGGATTCCGGGTGCGGACATGGCACCACTTGGCAAAAGCTATGCTGTGGGAGGTGTCCCGCGTAGAAAGTAGAGGAAGATAGGCACGGATGTTAGCTCAGAGCCCATCTTCCTCAGCAAAAAAGAGGAGGATTGGTAGTAGTTAGCTCAGGGCTAATCTTCCTCAAAAAAAAAAAAAATTCATAAGCAAATTTGTTTTGAAAGGACCCTTTGTACCACTGCCACCAAAGGAAACCAGGGCCATTTCCCAAGTGGACGGCACAGAGGAAAGCACTGCGTGGCGGTAGGGGCACGGTGGCGGCGAGTGGGTCACACAGCAGGGCGGCACATTGGCGGGGTCACATCGGCAGGATCACATTGGCGGGGTCACATTGGCGGTGGCACGGCGGCAAGGCGCTGAGGTAGGCCCCGCCCAGGACCCTGCGAGCCGCCCCACCTAGTCCAGCCATGGAGCAAAGAGACTGCTCTTGGTGTTAAAAAAGAAACAAAAAAAGACAAAAAGGAAAATAAATAAAATGGAGAGAGATCACCGGGGTATTTAAAGGTGTTAAGGACACAGCGCAATGAACTCAGACTTTCACCTTCACTCACGCAGCCATCATTGAGCGCCAGCTGTGTCCCAGGCACTGTTGAAGGCAAGGGCCACTGGAGGGGGCAGACGACGGTGAGGACGCTGCACACTGACTGCACGGGGCTCAGTGCTTTGGAAAGAAGAAACGGCACAGCAGGTGACAGGGTCCTGGGGGTGGCTGCACTCTCAGAGAGGGGTCAGAGGAGGTCTCAGTTCAAGACTTGAAGGAGGTGAGGGGGGCTGGCCCGGTGGCGCAGCAGTTAAGTGCGCACCTTGTGCTTCGGCAGCCCAGGGTTCACCAGTTCGGATCCCGGGTGCGGACATGGCACGACTTGTCAAGCCATGCTGTAGTAGGCGTCCCACATATAAAATGGAGGAAGATGGGCACGGATGTTAGCTCAGGGCCAGTCTTCCTCAGCAAAAAGAGGAGGATTGGCAGCAGTTAGCTCAGGGCTAATCTTCCAAAAGGAAATAAGAGGAGGTGAAGGGGGCAATGTGTGGTGTCTGGGGGAGGAAGGATAGTGCAGGCAGAGGGAACAGCCTGTGCAAAGGCCCTGAGGCAGGAATGTGCCTGGAGGGTTTGAGGAACACCGACCAGGCCCAGGTCGCTGCAGGAGGCTAGCAAGGCAGAGATGGGCGGTGGAGCAGGGGGGGCCCGGCAGAGAGCAGGGCCAAGGACTTGGGCTCTTTGCTCTGAGTGAGGTGGGAGGCACGGAGGGTTCTGAGCAGAGGAGGGACGCCATATGACTCGGGCTCTCACGGCGACCTCTGGCCGCTGTGGGGAAACAGACTGTGGAGGGCGAGGGTGGGAGCCAGGGTGCTGGGCGGAGGCGGCTGCACCATTCAGGCCAGCGCTGAGGGGCTGGACCTGGAGTCTCGCAGGGTCCGCACGCCCACCCCCGGGGTCCAGGAGGCTCCCCAGCACTGCCTGTATTTACGTGACCCCAAGCCATCCCTCCCTACTCTAGCCTCAGTTTCCCCACCTGCAGACCAACCTGTGGGCTTTCCTCACGCCTGATTGTGAGCAGCCAACTTCAGGCTCGGGTCTGCGGGGGGAGGTCTGCCCACTCCATGGGCTGGGGGCGGCCGTGCAGGGTCCCAGGCCCAGGCACCCCGAGATGAGAGGGCAGGCGGGAAGCCACAGGGCTGAGGTCGTCCCAGCCAGCTTCACACCTCGCGGGTGTTAGCTATTCTCCTGTCACCTCTGCTGCACACGGTCTCAATCATTCTCTCTGCGGCCTCGCCTCCAACTCCTCTCCCCCCGCTCGCCTGGCTGCAGCCTCATAAGCCCCCTTGCTCTCCACACCAGGCACACTCCAGTCTCAGGGCCTTTGCACAGGCTGTTCTCTCTGTCTGGAACGCCCTTCCCCAGATGTCCTCATGGCTCCTCCCTCAGGTCTTTCCTCAGTGAGCCCTTCCTCGCCCACCCTGTTCAATTCAGCAACCTCCCAGCTCCCCTCCTCCTTCGTTAACCTGCTTAATTTCCCCATTCCTATGTTCTCCATTCTGTTCTCTTTATCGAGTTCACAGTCTTCTCCCCGGCTGGAATATCAGGCCCACGGGCAGACGTTTTGGTTGGGCTTGTTCACACCTGCCCTCCCCAGCGCCTAGAACAGCCCCTGGCATGCAGTGTTTGTTGAGTGAATGCATGATGATCAGATCTGTAAAAGGAGGAGAGTAACCTCTGTGTCACCTTAGGGCAGTGGAAAGATGAACTGAAGGGCGACCTATGAGCCACAAAGCAAAGGCTGTGACAGGAGAGATGCCCAGGGTGGCGTGGGGGACACTGCCACGACCCGCTCAGGATTTTTTAAAATCGAGGTGAGAGTCACAATGACATAAAATCAACCATTTGAACATGAACAGTCCAGTGGCATCCAGCACATCCGCAGCGTGCGCGGCCACCACCTCCGATCGCGGTGTCGCCTGTTCCAGAGCCTGGTTCCCTTTTGTGGCCCAATCGGGCTCCACGATGCGGATGGAGCACGTTGCATGGGTCCCGTCACTGTGGGTGGACACTGTGAACTTGGGGCCCCGAGCATCCGTTGAGGCCCTGTGCTCGGCCTGCCTGGCATCTGTGCGAAGGGGACCTGCCAGCTCACAGGGTGACACTATGCTCAACTTCCTGAGCAGCCGCCTCCCACCGCTGACGGCGGGGCACCCACTCCTGCAGTGCTGGGCCGCAGTGTTCTGGCCAAAGCCCCGGTCTCCTGGAACCTGTCACTTCCACCGGCGGTGGGGGGGGCGGGGGGCCGGTCACGACCTCCAGCGCCATGGCCCGGGGGCCCAGATGGAGACACCGAGGCACAGGGCCAGGTCCACCTGGCCCATGCCCACTGGGCACGGTCAGCCCCGCCCGCCGCTCCCCAGAGCCCTTGCAGAATGGGGAAGAGGCCTAGACCTTCAAGAAAGGCGGAAATGCCCGTGTGTCCTGGGGTTCCCGCTGGGACCGTGCAGCTTCCTGGGGCCTACCCGGCACCCCCGCCCACAGCTGCCCCGCCGCGTCCCAGCCGGGCCCCTCCGGCCTCCACCAGCGCGTCTCCCGGCGCCTCCCAGTGCTGCCTCTCCCTGCAGCTCCTGGAGCCTGGAAACAGTTTCAAATTTCAAAACCAGTTTCCATGGGGCGCAGGTTCTCCTTCTCAGGCCCCCGCGAGCCGCTTTAACTGACTTTATTCCTTCCGTTTGTAACAGTCCCTAAGGCACACCCAGGAGCCGCCAAGACCTGGGGCGTGGCCCCGCTCCCTCCCCCACCTCCCCGAAATCTGTGGGGGTTTTGGCTGAGGAAGATTGGCCCTGAGCTAACATCTGTTGCCAGTCTACTTTTTTTCTTTTCTCCTCCAAGCCCCCGAGTGCATAGTTATGCATCCTAGTTGTAAGTCCTTCTAGTTCTTCTATGTGGCGCGCAGCCTCAGCTTGACAGGCGGTGTGTGGGTCCACGTCTAGGATCCGAACTGGTGAACCCTGGGCTGCCGAGGCAGGGCGTGCGAACTTAACCATGACACCGCCAGTCGGGCCCAGAATTCAGCTTCTTACTCCCTCGCTCATTTATTTATTTTTTTTTTAAGTTTTCTCACATCTATTTGTATCCTGAAACCTTATCTAGTTTCATTTTCTCTATGTCTGAGCTTTATGACACGAGGTGGCTTTTGCATGAGGCTTTGGGGACATCTTTTCTGCTCCACATTTTACTACCCTCAAGTCACCACGTCATACACTTTAAATATATTATAATTTCATTTGTCAATTACATCTCATAAAGCTGGAAAAAATTCTACTATGAAATTCATGAAGCAAATTAAGATTTTTGCACTTCACTCAATTTTTAAAAGTAAGAAAGGAGTGTGTTGCCGAGATCCACTCATCTCATCGCACATCTGTGGGGTCTTTTTCATGGCTGTGTAATATTCCAACCCCTTTGTCCAGTTGCTGCTGAGGAAGCATTAAGCTTCCGTGAAAGTCTCCTCATCGTGTTAACATGCTGCCTGAAGCTTTAAGCAGCTGGCCCCTCTGTTCCCCCCACTTCCCCAAATCTTGGGGATCACTGGGGGGGTGAAACTGGCGACACTCTGGGGTCCAGCTCCCCGAGAGAAGCTCTCTCTGCCCCAGGGCCACCCCTGCCCCGCTGTCTCCACGGCTGCTTATAAACCGGCTATTTATAGCCCCACCCCCACCCCGCCCACGTCACCTGCCCCGGCTGGTGCCACAGCAGCTCAGCGCTCATGGGAAGGGGAAGTGGTTGCTAGGAGCTGGGTTTGTTTGGGGTTCGGGGTGCCCCTGCTGTTCCATGAAGGCCTGCATTTCTTAGAAGCTGAGAACACCGGGGTGACAGCTCAACCCACTCTTGCCACCGCAGCTGGTGGTGGAGGACGGCGGTGGAGGAGCGGGCCTGGCAGCTGGGTGCACCGCCCCTCCTCGCCTCCTCGCCCCTCGCCTCTGCCGCTGCGGCTGCCTCCTCCACGTCCTCGGTGCCCCCACAAGGGATGTGCTGCCCCCAACACCCCAGCCACAGCCCCAGGAGGCGGAGAGGCCCGGGCGCCCCACCGCCGTCCCTGGGCCAAGGCCCCAGACAGCTCGCTTCTATATTTGGGAGTTTGCTGAGGATGCCAGGAGCTGGATGCACGTGGTAGCGGGCAGCGGGCGGGGGCTGAGCGGCGGCCAGGTGGCCTCGGGCCGAGCCCAGGTGTCAAGTGAGCAGGAGACGCAGCCGCTGCGGGGACCCCCCCACCCCCCGCCCCGGGCTTCCTGGCGGGGCAGCTGTCTGGGCTCACAATGGCTGAGCCGCCCTCCTGGAGCCTCATGGCGGGCTGGCCGCCCTTCCTCTGCCATTGTCTCCAGGCAGGGGCTTCCTGTCCTGCCCCTCCACCCGAGACCCCATCTGACCCCGCCTCAGGCTGCGCCCGTGCCGGTTCCGGGCGCTGATTGGTGGCACAAGAAGCCGGGGGCAGGACGTGGCGGCCCCTCACGTGCCCTCTGCCAGCCGCGCCCCTGCGGTTCCATCCTCCCCATGACCCTCACCTGCGCTGGCGAGGTTCCAGCCAGTTCACAGATGGGGAAACCGAGGCCCAGAGAGGCCACATCACCCGCCCAAGACCACGTGGTCCTGAAGGGGAAAGATCGGGTTTGCCCAGGGCCCCTGTGTGAGATGGGAGCGTTTCACGGCGCCGTGCCTCGGTCTCCCCATCTGTCAAGTGGAAATCACAGCACGTGCCTCCCACGGCTGCGGAGAAGATGAGTGAGTTGGGCCGTGTGAGGCGCCTGGAAGAGGCCAGGCATACAGTAGGTGCCCACTGAGCGCTCCCGTGCGCCAGGAGGATGTGTTACTGCTGCAGCTATAATAACAAGATAATCACGTAATATGGTAGAGAACACTGTTACTATTATTGGCTGAGCAATCCTGGCTCAGCCACGTCCCAGCGGAGGAGCCCGGGGCCGACGGCCCGCGGCCCACTGCGGGTTTCACACCTGGCGAATGGGGCCCGTGTCCTGCCACACACCGTGTGCACAGAGGTCAGGAGGCTCTCCAGGGGCTGCCAAATAGGTCAGCGGGGCGGGAGCTTTGGGGCAGAGGGAAGGAGGAGGAGCAGTGTGGACACCCCGGGGGGGCCCGGCGGGAAGCCTGAAGGGGGCTGCCTTCGGAGGGCAGTGAGGGGGGTCGGGGGGTGTTACAAATTACAGAGCCCTACTGGGCGCAGGCTCGGTGCCAGAGACACAAACAGAGCCAGTCGTGCCCCGCTGACCGTCTAGTGGGGTGGGGGGCAGACAGCAGACGGGAAGCAGGGGAGCCCGCGGTGGGGGGATGAAGGGCTGCAGGAGCCGAGAAGGCAGGGAGCAGCCGGGGGTGCCGAGGAAGGGGCTACGCTGTCAACACGGAGGGGGGTCAGGGGACGTTTGGGCAAGAACCTGAGGGAGAGGAAGCATGGAACCCTGAGGTTATCTGGAGAAAGAGAGCTTCAGGCAGAGGCCACAGCCCGTGCAAAGGCCCTGAGGTCAGACGGTGCCTGGTGTTTTCCACAAGGAAAGCTGTAGCCAAGTGACCGAGGGGGACAGCAGGATGAAATGTGGGCAGCATGGTGACAGGCAGAGTATGCAGGGCCTTGTGGGCCTCAGGAGGACTTGGGTTTTTCCTCTGAGTGGGAGCCATGGAGGGTTCTTGAGCAGAGGAGGGACGGGACCAATCCAGGCATTCCCATGTGCCCTCGGGCCACTGGGAGGGGAACAGAATGTGGGGGTCAGGAGCTAGGGCACCAAGGCCAGAGATGATGGCGTCAGCCCAGGGCGGGGGCCGATGAGGAGAAGTGGGAGGATTCTGGGTCTATTTGAAGGCAGAGCCACAGGACTTGCTGACTGGCCACATTATGGCGGTGGCGGCGGTGGGGATGTCCCTCTTCACGCCTTCCCCAAGCTGCGGCAAACATCTTGAAACCTTTTCTCCCAGGTTGTCCCGTTCCTTCCTCACCTTGTTTGGTGAGGCCCTCCCCAGACAGAAGAACTGCGTCCGGGGAGAGTAGACTGGCTCCCAGGCCCAAGGCATCCTGGGAAGGAGGAAGGAGAAGAACCCATGAGGCCGAGGGCGGCTGTGCCTCCGCCTCCCCTCCCCCAGGCTGGAACCCCCACCCCAGCTGCTCCGGGCACCAGCTCCCAGCCTGCGGGGCTGTGGGGAGAGGACCGCCAGCCTGGGGTTTCCAGCTTTCTGGGAAAAAAGTCAACATCCACTATGGATCTGGTCTGGCCCCCTCCCGTGTCCACTGTCCTCCCCCAGGTCCCCCGACCCTGGTAGGACCCCTCCCCACCCATGTCCAGGGCGGAGGGAGGGTCACAGTGGGCGGGCAGGGGTTAATTCCTGGAGCCGGCGTGCTCCTCCCACCTCTGGACGATCTGTCTCTGTCCTCAGCCATTGGTGACCTTTTTTTTCCATGACCACAATCTTCCCCCTTTGAACTATTATGTGCTAAATATATATTTTTTTTAATTTTCTACACTTGTGCAGCCTTGAATCCATTCATTTAAAAGGAAAAGTTTATATTAATGTCCTAATGGGAAAACCCTGCTCGTTGCCCCAAACAGCCTGTGAATTTCAAAAGAAAAAGTAACACAAGGAAGGTGAAACTGTGGATTTTAGCTGGATAAACCCGGGGCCACCAAATGCTAAACGCCTTAGCTCCCTGGAGAGCCTTTCTCCGGGCCCTGGGGACAGGCTGCCTGCCTGCGGATCTCCTCTTTGCCACTTGGTCGCTGTGCCTCAGTTTCCCCCTCTGTGAGACAGGAATCCCAGGTGCACCTGCATCGTGGGTGTTTTGCAGAGTAAATGAATCAAAAGAGATAAACAGATAATTCTAGGAGAATCAGGCCTGGCTCAGATTACCCGCTTTTAAAATGCAAGTTTTTTTTTTTTAATTTATTAGATGGCCCGGGAGACCGGCCATGTGACTTCTTCCAGAAGGAAACAGCTCTGCTCTCATGTGATTCTCTGTTGATTTACGATGTGTCCTGAGCTCCCGAAATACGAATTTCTCACCAGGGGAACGCTGGCCAGGAGAGCCCCGCTGAGGGGGGATGGGGGAAGGCCTGGGGACGGGAAGGGCCCCTTGGCGCTCTCTCCGCTCCTATTTGGACCCGGGCGTCTCTGTGCCTGTTTCCTCGTCTGCAAAGCTCAGAGGCTGGCAGTGGAGACGGGCATGCCGGGCAGCGGGCGCAGGGCGGTCCCCAACGTGGGAGCCGGGGTGACTTCTGACGGACGAGGCCCCTCCCCAAGCTAAACGCCCCCCCAAGAAGAGCCAAGGGGCCCAGGGCCAGACGCCCCTGCCAGCGCCACAGCTCGTCACCCGCGCGGATGGGGCCGCGCGGAGGGCGGGCAGGTTGCGCTTGGCCGCTGCGAGCGCGCCTGCACCGCCCGGGCTCTGCGCCGCTGTCGCCCTTTCCTGTTGGCTGCCAGCCGCGCCGCCAGTTCCGGGGAGGGCCCGGCCCCCTCCCCGCCCTCTATAAACGCTCGGCTCCCCACCTATAAAGGCCCGGCCCCCTGCCTCCCCCCCCCCGCCCCGCCCGCCCTCCATAAAGGCCCGGGCCGCGGGGCGCCGCCCAGCGCGGGAGCCGCACGCCTGCCCGGTCCTGGGTTCCCCCGCGCGGCCCACCATGGGAGGCGCCCGCCGCGGCGGCCTTCTCGTCCCACACGGTGAGCAGTTTGAGCCCCTCGGGGGGACCCCGGAGCCCCGGGCACCAGCCCTCGGCACGTCACCCCCTCTCGGTGGAGAGTGCGAGGCGCGGCCGGCGGCCCCGGGAGCACGGGGAAAGGGAGGGGCGGCGCCCGGGACCCCACGCCCGGCGGGAGCCCCGCTGCTCCGAGACCACCCCCCCCCCAGAGGGCCCCCTGCGCTCTTTGAGGGAGCCGCTTAGGGGCCGCTCCCTAAGAGGGGGAACTGAGGCACGGGGGAAGACGGAGGGGCAGAAAGGGACCGTTGGGCCGTCCCCGCGGGCAGTTGCTCTGAACGGAGAACCGGTCCGTCCTCAGAGCCCGCGGGCCCCTGAGGCTCCGCTCCGCGTGGACGCGCCTCCCCGGCGGTCCTAACTGTTACCGGGCGCACGTCGCCCGAGCAATCGGGCAACAAAGAGAGTGACAAAGTGGCATTCGGGGAGCTTCCAGGGGGTTCCCTGTGCCGGCCCGGGGCAGGCCTGAGCTCAGCGCCCCCCACCCCCCCGACGGGAGCGGGAGATGGAATCCGAGAGGCGCGCGGGCGGCGGGCGGGCGGCCCCCTCGGAGTCCGAGCCTCCCTTTCTGCACCTGCCGAGCGGTGAGCCCGCTTCCAGGCTCCCGGGGTGCGCGCCCCGCCTGCTGCGCGCAGCGAGCGGAGAGCAGAGAGCGCGCGGCGGCCTGCCCGGCGGTCCCAGCACGGGGGTCCCTCGGCGGTGCCCGCCGCTCCGGCCCGGCCGAGGAGCGGACCAGATGGCCGCAGCCGCCCGCCAGCAGCGCCTGCCCGCTCCTGTTTGGGCCACGGCCAGGGCCCCGGAGGAGACGGCGGCGCGGCCCGGAGCGCCCTCCCGCGCGGGTCTGCGGACCCCTGTCCCCCGGAAGCTCCCAGCCTGGGGGCGCTCGAGCCGAGCCCCTGCCCTGGGCGGCGGCGCGGGGCTCCCGTCGGGAGGGCCGCTTTGTGGTCTGCCCGGCAAAGAGGAACTGGGCAACGGGGCGCGGCGAGCGGGGAACTAGCCCAGCCCTGTGGCCGAATCGCAGGAAGAGAGGGGGGCCTCACGTGAGGGAGGGGCAGGCGCTCCGGCCTCAGTTTACCCCGGTGGGGAGGGCCTCTGGGCCCAGCGAAGTCTCTGCCCCTTACCAGCCTGCTGGATATCAGGTTTGGACACAGGGGCGAGCGGCCAGAGCCCCCTCGGGTCTGCAGCCCCACAGCCCCTCAAGCCAGCTCACAATGAGGACCCCGGAATTCCCCGGGGAGCCCCTCCAGGGGCAGCGCTGAGTCAGCCTTTCCCGGGGCCCAGGAAGTGACTCACGCGTGTCCCCCCCCCCCCCGGTTGGGTCACCCTGGATTCTCCGTGTCTGTGCTGTCCCCAGATGCCAGATGGGCAGGGACTGGCTGGACGTCTCCCCATGGCCTCCCCAGCCTCCACCTGCTGCCCCTCAGCCCTGCCCAGTTTCCACTGCCCCATCCGACTGTTCCTCTATCTCCCCCTCCATCTCTCTGCCATCTTGGCCTCTCTGCCCGGGTTCCCTGTTTCTCTGCCCATCTCTCTCTATCTCCGTCTTAACTTCTGCCTGTCTCTCTGTCTCTCTCTCTCATCTCTTTATTCTCTCTCTCCTTCTCTGTCTCCTTTCTCTTCTCTCTGTGTCTTTATTCCCTTTTCTCTGTTCCTTTCTGTCTCTGTCTCTTTCTCTCTCTCCATCTTTCTGTCTCCTTGTTTCTGTGTCTCATACGTTTTTTTCTTTTTGCTGAGGAAGATCAGCCCTGAGCTGACATCTGTGCCAATCTTCCTCCCCACTCTATATGTGGCTCGTCACCACAGTATGGCTGATGAGTGGTGTAGGTCTGCTCCTGGGAACCGAACCTGCAAACCTAGGCCACCAACACAGAGCATGCCAGACTTAACCACTATGCCACCAGGTGGCCCCTGTCTCTCCTCTCTCTTTCCTCTCTCTCCTTCTCTGTCCCTCTCATGAACGGCAAAAAGACCCCATCTTACAGGCCCTGGGACTTGAGGAGGCCCCCAGGACATGCCCCAGGAGGAGGGGCCACTCGCGCCACCCCAAGAGCCCACCACGTCTTCCTGTGTGTGGGGAGCCTGGGGTGAAACGTCACCGCTGGGTCCCAAGCCAGCCGTTGGGGCTGACAGACGTTGTGGGCGTGGTGTCGTGCACCTGTGTCCCCCAGGAAGGATTTGGGGCGGGAGTAGATTCACGAGGACCCAGGAGAAGCCCTGGTCCCACCCGTCGTTTGTCCATAAAGAGATGATGATGATGGCGCACACTTCCACACAGCGGGTGGTGTCTGCGTGCTTGACTCACACCCTAGTCAGAAAGTGGGTCCCGTCCTCATTTTCCAGAAGGGAAACTGAGGCACTGGGAGGCGGCTAACCTGACCAAGGTCTGGGATTTGAACCAAGGCTGCCTCGCTCCAGTCTGTTGACTGAGCTGCTGCCCGAAGGTCAGCCAGAGCCAATACCCCCACCCCCGGGCTCAGGCCCCTCCCCATCCCTCGGTTCCTGAAACCCACCCCAGGCAATGGCGCTGGAGGCTGTGGGAGCCCAGGCAGTGGCCCCTGCTGGCTCTCTCCCCAGCAATGGACAGAGCTCTGGGTGTCGGCAGCCCTGCCCTCAGACCCGTCACCCTGCAGCCTTGCCAACTCATCCCTGCTCTGGGGTCCACCCTGACCCTCCCTCTCTCTGTTCCAGTGCTGGGTGTCTTGCTGATTCTGTCGGAAGCTGGAGGCGGGCAGTGGGGTGAGTCTGCTGGGAGCAGCTGGGCCCACTTCCAGAGCCTGGGGAGGGACCCTGGACCCTGCCCCGGCCCCCAGCCCCTGGCCCAGCCCTCACCTTCTGACCATGGTCCTTGTCCCACAGCCTCTGCCTCCGCAGCCTCTGCCCCTCCAGGCTGTGCTCCCTGGTGCCCTCGGAACTCCGTATGTGTCAATGCCGCCACCTGTCGCTGCCATTCGGGATTCAGCTCCTGGTCTGGGGAGATCATCACCAGCCCTGCAGACAGTTGTGACGGTACAGTCGGGGCCTGGGGTGGTGGGGGCACGTGGGGACGGTGGGGCACAGCCCAGGGCCCTCAGGGGATGTGGTGGCTGGCTGGGGCCTCAGCCTTTGTCCTTGGGATCGTCAGCAAGAGCAGAGAAAAGAAAGGAAAAGATGTGAAGGTGGAAAATCGAAGTGGACAGGCATGGCTTCCTGCAGAGGGATGAGCCGGCCTCCAGGAGGCTGGACGTGGGCCTCGTTGGACCCTTCAGGACTGGGCGGTGGCAGAGCGTCTGCACCCCCGACTCCGGCTCTTCCCACTGTGTCCACATCTGGGATGCCAGCCCCAGGGCCGAGAAGAGTGAACTAATTGGGTGGGTCAGTGGGTTCTGGTGCCAACCCCATGGGGAGGGGTCCCCACTCCAACAAGCGACCCTCGGGACACCAGCTGGGGGTCCTGCGATTCAGCTCAGCTCTGGCACTGTCTCCGGGAGAGAGCGTCAGACCCCACAGCTTGAGGGTTTGGTCCTACAAGACTGCCCCCCAACTTCAGCAGGCGCTGTAAGTCCGCGGTGCCCAGACCCCTCCTCAGGTTCGCTCAGCTCGCTGGCCCAGCTCACAGATCTCAGAGAAGCGTGTTACTTCCTAGACGCCGGTCTGTGGGAAGAGGACAGACCTCAGGGACAGCCTGGTGGAGAGCCGCAGGGGGTGAGGTGCGGGAGGACGTGGCCCCAGGCCCTCTCCAAGTGGCCCCTCTCCCTGCACCTCCTCGTGTCCCCAGCCCAGAAGCTCCTGGACCCTGTCCTTTGGGGGGTTTTATGCAGGCTTCATGCCATAGGCACAATTGATTAAGTCTTTGGCCACCGGTGACTGATTCAACCTCAGCCCCCTCCCTTCCCACAGGGGCGCATGGAGGGTCTGAAAGTTCCAACCCTCTAGTCACACTGTGCTCCTTGGGCAACCAGCTCCCATCCTTAGGTGCTTTCCGAAGGTCACCTCGTTAACAAAACAAAAGACACGGTTATCACTCTCAACACTTAGGAAATTCCAAGGGTTGTGGGAACTGTGAGCCAGGAACTGTGTGCGAATGCCGAATATATATGAGAAAATATATTTTGGTCATCTGAATGAGCAAATCCATATTTCTTATAAATCACAATATTGCAGTGGGTTTCTTCAGGAAGTGCTTGCTCCAGCCACGGCCCAGCCTCAGCAGTGTTGCCTGAGAGGCTAATTCTTTCCAAAAAGACACTGATTAAGTATCAGGCCCCTTGCTGGGGAGTCCGGTAGGCGATGGGATCTCTGCCCTGAAGGAACTCTCACCTTTGGGAGGTGACCCTCTGCCCTGTTGTGTTCCAGACATCAACGAGTGTGGACCACCCTTGGCGGTGTCCTGTGGAAAATTCGCGGATTGCCAGAACGTGGATGGGAGCTACTACTGCACATGTAGCCCAGGATATGGGCTCGTTTCTGGGGCAGCAACGTTCAGAAACGAGAGTGAGAACACGTGTCAAGGTAAGAACCACCTCTCATCTTCCATCCCCTCGTCGTGAGATTTGGGGTCACCTGAGCCACTCCTGCAGTGTCCAGGGGCAGGGCCCGGCTTACAGGTCTGGGTGGGGACGAGGTTCCTGCGCCTGTCCCTCCAGCCCAGAGAGGCAGGCGGCACAGAGCCAAGGGCGCCCACCCCAGCTTGCGCCCGCTGGCTGTGTGGCCCCACCCAGGGTGCTCGTCCAGAAATCACTGTTAACATGCAGGATGTGATAATACTATTGTGACTTTGTGTTTTTGTAAAAAAAAAAAAAAGAGCTCCCATCTTATAGACAAAAGTGGCTTTGCCTCTTGTTAACTGTGTGACTTTGGACATGTTGGCTGGCCTCTCTGTGCCTCAGTCCACCCATCTGTAGAAGGGAGGTGACAATGTGGCCCCTCATAGAATCGCTGGGAAGGTGCATGAGGTTGCAAAGCGCTCAACAGTGGTGGCCGTTGGGTTTTAAAATTAGAATCATCGTGTCCAACGAAGGTGCCCTCTCCGGGCATCCTGGGCCGGCCCCTGGGGCGCTCAGGGGGCAGCAGCCCTGGCGGGCCCTGCCACAGTCACACTGTTGGTTCTGGCGCCCACCTCAGGCTGGGAGGAGCAGCCTCCAGGCGGCACCGCATCACTCCTGCTGAGGGGCAGGCGGGCAGGGCGGAGCCAGAAGGGGAGGCCCGGGATGGGAGTGAGGACACCGCCCTGCAGCGGGGGGTGGGGACACCACGGACTCGCAGGTCCTAGCCCCTCCCGCGTGCAGGCCCAGGGCAGCAGAGCTTCCTGGCCGGAGGGAAGGGGGACCTGCACCTTCCTGGAGCCCAGCGGCGGGGGGGCTCCATCCACCTGCTGCTGGTCCACCGGGGCCCTTTGTGGGTGGATGTTGTGCCCCATCCCTGTGGCCTGGCCAGCGGACACAGTCTTCACGTGAACTGGACAAAGGCCGCTTGTGGCCAGGTGAACACAGTGTGCTTGGGGAAGGGGGAGAGAGCTGGTGTTCGGCCCCCACTTGCCCCCTTGGCTGGATATCCTTGCAGTGAGCGACCTGCACAACTGCACATGGTGGTCGTGGATCCCACTCACTGTGCCCGGGCCGGGGGTGCTGCCCGCCCACTCTGTTGAGCCGCCAGCACAGGCAGTGGTGGTTGTGGATACTGAGGCGGCGCGTTGCTGGGTTTGAAGCAGGCCAGGGCTGAGAGAAGAGGACTCAGCCGCTGAGCAGAGACGGGGATGAACAGGAGCGAGGTGGGAGGGGCCGGCCCAGTGGCGCAGTGGTTAAGTGCGCATGTTCCACTTCTCACGGCCCAGGGTTCCCCGGTTCCGATCCCGATCCCGGGTGGGGACATGACACTGCTTGGCACACCATGCTGTGGTAGGCATCCCACATATAAAGTAGAGGAAGATGGGCACGATGTTAGCTCAGGGCCAGGCTTCCTCAGCAAAAAGAGGAGGATTGGCAGCAGTTAGCTCAGAGCTACCTAAAAAAAAGAGCGAGGTGGGAGAGGGACCCCCACAGGCCTCAGGGTGGGCGATGAGGAGAGTGAGCCTGCTAGCTTGGGCCAGGGCCTGCCGCCCTCTGTGCCGCCCTCTGTGCCGGGATCAGCCGGGCCGTCTGTGCAGCCCCCACCTCATTCCAGCCGTCGCCATACCACAGATGCATCCGCCCGGGCCCTGGCAGGCAGTGTGCTGGGGCAGGAGCCTGGGCCGGCCCTGGGCCCCTCACCCCACTTTCTCCAGGCATCAGAGGCCATCCTGGGCCCCCATCTGGTCCCCCGACCCTCTCTGAACCCCATGGCTCAGAACCCCCCACAGAGGGTCCCTTCCGCCCCTGCCTACCAGGCGTCTTATTGGCATCAAACAAGGCTGGGGCGCAGGCCGTGTGTCCTCTCTGCCGCCATCAGTTACTGCCACCCAAGACCAGCCCCAGCGGTGCCACGTGGCTCGGCCACCAGGAGCCCCTCAGACCCTCGGCCACCCCCATCTAGAAACTCAGAGGAGGCTTGAGGGCGGGCCCACCGTCCCCGGCCAACCATGCCCCTGGCCGGCAACCCCGCTGGTGACGATGCCTCCTGGCACCTGACCCGGTGGCTCAGCCTCCATCGACTTCTCTGAACAAGGCGCTGCCCGGACCCTCCCCAGTAGTTTCAGCTCATGGGCCCGTGGGCAGTGTGGATGACCGGGACCCAGGGGGAGCAGGGTCGGGGGTGGATAGCGTGACATGGGAACCCCCTACACAAACTCAGAGAATCAGGTGACAGAAGAGCTCCTGTCTGGACCAAATGGCAAGAGAGGGCGTCATCATGGACCATCGTCCCAGGCTGACCCTCTCCCAAGGGGGCCAATCCAGGGAGCACCACTTGGGCCCAGAAGATGGAGGCAGAGGCCCACCGTTCTGCGTCTCTGTGGGGAGGCCGAGGGCTGAGAACACAGAAACCTCCGTCACCCCTCGCCCATCAGCACCTGCTCCCCTTCCAGCAACCCAGCCCTCGCCCACTGCTGGCCTTGATCCGACGTGAATCTCTCCACTTCTGTCAGTCCAGAGGATGTCTTCATGGGAATCAGGAAAAGGCACCTTCACAGCCCCAAGGCTGCCTGGCCGGATGTCAGTCAGCCCCACTGTCCACCCAGCCTGGCGCCCGCTGGCCAGAACGCCCTAGACTGTCCAGCACTATCTTCACTTTCCCTTCTTCTGCTGAACGCCTCCTTCTGCAGGGGCCTGGCTCATGGGTGGCTCGTGGTCCATTTCCACGGAGCTGGAGTCTCAGAGTGAGCGTGGATGGGAGAGCACTGTCCTGTCATGCTCACAGGGATTCCAAGGAGAACTCAGCCAGAAGCATCCACCCTGAGCAAAGGCCATCACTGGGTCCAGGATAGCGCTGCTCGGGGAACGCAGCATTTCCCTGCTCTCAATCCCAGGGAGGCCCACCTGGCCAATGACCACATCCTCAGAGACAGGTGGCCTTGCTGTCCCCACCCGGGCTGGGAGATGCCCAGGGAGGCTGAGGGAGTCAGAGCTGGGGACAGGGAGGACTCAGGCTGCCTCCAGCCACTTCTGGACATCAGCGCATCCAGGCCACCACATCCATCCTCAGGCCTCCACGTGAATGAGAAAAGGCGCCCACTCACCCGGGAACAGACAGTGGGGCCTTCCAGATGCTTCTCTGCCAGGAAACGTGGCTGCCTCCCAGCCCAGAGGGCTGCCCACGGCTGCAGGCCATGTCACCTCTCCTTCCCCTTGCAGATGTGGACGAATGTCAGCAGAAACCCAGAATCTGTAAAGGCCGCAGTGTCTGCATCAACACCCTGGGCAGCTACACCTGCACGTGCCCGCCCGGCTTGGAGCTCAACCCGAAGGACCCGAATCTGTGCACAGGTAGAGCCCCGGGTAGACACCGAGGCTGGATGGACTGGGAAGGAGCCGAGGCGGGTCCTGCAACCCAAGGAGGAGCCGATCCTCAGGCCCTGCGACGCTGACACCTGTGGAGCCTGCCCAGGGGACCGCCTCCCTGAAGGTCCCCGACAGAGCAGGGAGGCAGACGGGTCTCTGGGCCTGGGTCCCCCGTGGATCCCCCTGCCCCTGAGAGCACCCCTAGACCTCGCCCCTTCCTCGTCTGTCACACGGGAGCAGAGGAAGCTGTCACTTCCACTTTCCAGAAAGGGAACCTGGACCAGGGCCTGGGATGGAGCCAGCAAGAGTCCTTGGTCAAAAAGTCCAGCCCTCATGACTCAGTTTCCCTCCTGGTTTCTCTGCCTGTAAACTGGGGGCCATGGTCCCTGCAAGGCCACGTTGCAGGGAGGCCACCATATGGTGCTTTGAGGGTGAAGGTGAAGTTCACCAGGTGGTGGCGCGTGCAATAATGCTGGGGTCCTAGTGCCGGGCAGTGAGGGGCGTGCAGTGAGTGGAGGGCAGGGCCTGACCCTCTGGCTTTGTCCTCAGATGTGAACGAATGTGCCTTGGGGCACAATCCCTGCCACAACTCCACCCACTGCCTCAACGTCGTGGGCAGCTACAAGTGCCGCTGCCGCCCTGGCTGGAAGCCGGTTCCTGGGTCCCCCGAAGGCCCAGACAGCACCGTCTGTGCAGGTCCAGAGCTCGGCGGCTGCACTCCTGGGGACCCCCACCCAGAACAGCTGCTCACATACTCGATGGCTCCCAAGCAGACCCAACAGCATGAAGGCTGGGGGTGCCTGCTGGGCCAGGCACTATGCCTTTTGAGACCAAATGTGAAAAGATCTGGGGGTCCTGGGGAAGGAGCTGGGGTACCACGGGGAAGGGTCACGGGACCCCAGGCAGCAGCTGATTACTAACTGGGGTGAAGGGTCCCACTATTTCACAACCTGCACATCCGTCCGGCTCACCTGCTAGTCACCTCTGCACTCCCCATGACCTGGGGTCACCACTCGGGGTGTGCCGTCACCAAGTGGCATCACCTCCAGCGAGTGGGCCAGGGGATGCAAATATGGAGAAGGGGCGGGGCATGGAGGGGAGAGGGGCCTCATCCAGGCTGTGACCTGGCCTGACCCCATCTTCGTGTCCCCAGATGTCGACGAGTGCAGCTCCAGTCAGCATCCATGTCACAACTCCACCGCCTGTGTCAACACCGTGGGCTCATACAGGTGCCGCTGCCGCCGAGGGTGGACACCCCTGCCGGGGCTCCGGGACAACCAAAACACCACTGTGTGCGAAGGTACCTGATCTGACACGACCCCAGACTCCACCCCAACGAGCACAGACCCTCTCAGCCCTAATGAACCCCTGTCTGTCCCCTGCAGAGATGTCCTTCCCCACCTGGACTCCGCCCCCTGGAATCCAGAGCCAGGTGAGTGCCCCCAGCAGGGACCAGGAGGCAGGAATCCCGCCCCCCCCCACCCCCCCACCCCCCCCACCCCTCCACCCCCCCCACCCCCGTCAGCCAGTTTTCCCCAAGCTCCCCACCCACCCTCGAGGCTCCCTGACTCCCTGACCCCTTCTGCTCCCCTCCCCCCAGCGTCTCTCAGGCTTCTTTGAAAGAGTCCAGGATCTGCGCAGACGCTTCACACCAGCCTCGGCCCAGGACACCGTCCAGGTAGGGGCAGGACCCAGGGGCCCAGGACAGTCCCCTGCGGTGTCTGGGGGATGCTTCCGTGTGAGTGGAGACAGCCCCAGCAGGGCCTCTGCTCAGGGAGACTCATGTCCATGTGCGCCATATACACACTGTGTCTACACCGGTTACTCAAGCGCGGACGTGCCCACACAGCCTGAAACGCGCGCGTGCACTCGAGGGGGAGAAGGGAGCAGTTAAGGATTTTCTCTCTGGAGCTGGGTCACGAGGGTTCAAATCCCCTGCCCCACCCACTGCCCCTCCCTGCCGTGTGACTTCAGGCAAGTGACCCCCGCCCATCTCCTCACTTCATAAATGAACTAAGAGAAGAGGCTCCAGAAACAGCAGCTGGCCCCCCGGGGGCGCACGGTGGAGCTGGTGCACGCTTAGCGGGTAGAAAAGTGGGAGCCCGTATGTCATTTTAAATTTCCTGGTAGCTACATTAAAAAAAAAAAGTACAAGTAAACAAGGGAAATTACTGAGAAAATGGCCTTTAACCCAATAGATCCAAAATATTACCATTTCAACACAGAATCATAAAAATGTCACTGAGATATTGCACATTCTTTTGAACTAAGTGTTTGCAATTTTGCCGCGTGTTTCACACTTCAAGCTCAGCTCCATTTGGAGCAGCCACATTTCCAGTGCCCGACGGCCACGTGGCTCGTGGCAACTGTTCTGGGCGGAGGGGCAGGAGGCCCGTCCTGAGGGACGTTGAGCGCCGTGGCTGTGACACACACACAGGACACAGGCTGCGCCCTCACTGGTCTTCTGGCTCCTGCGGGGTCTCGATGACGCCCGGGTGTGCTCCGCAGGCCCCGGGTGGTCCTCCTGTGTCCCTGGTGGGGGAGAGCTGGGTCATTCAGGCGGCCCCTGTGGTGCGATGGCCCAGCGGCTGTCACCCACCACCCCCAGGACCTCATCCAGTCAGTGGATGAGCTGCTGAAAGCCCCCGGGGACCTGGAGACCCTGGCCCTGCCTGACCGGCACCACATGGTCACCCACCTGCTCTCGGGCCTGGAAGAAGTCCTGAGGACCCTCGCCAAGGCCATGCCTGGAGCCTCCTTCACCTACCAGTCTCCTGAAGGCACAGGTGAGGCCTCGTCCTGCCCTGCCCGCCCCAGCCCTACACGCGTGTCCTGCCCCGGACCCCCAGTCACTGCCCCTCTCCCCTCAGAGCTGTCCCTGGTGATCCAGGAGCAGGGGCATGGGAACGTCACCCTGGGCCAGAGCCACGCACGGATGCTCCTGGACTGGGCTGTGGCGGCCGGGGCTGCGGGGTCGGGTAAGGCAGGGTGCGGGGGCACCCGTGGAGAGGGAGGGGGCTGGGATGTGGCCAGGGGTGAGGGTCAGACGGGCCCCCAGGAATGGCCAGCTGGATGAGGCATCTCAGGGAGGAGGGAGGGCAGACGGGCCGGTGTGTCTGTCCGCAGGCCCCGCCGTGGCAGGCATCCTCTCCAACCCCAACATGCAGAAACTGCTGGCCAACGCCTCCCTGCAGCTGGACCCGGAGAGGCAAGCCGAGCTGGAAGAGACCCACGAAAGCCCCCTCTATGGCGTCCAGTTGAGTCTCCTCTCGGCCGTCAACTCGGTCTTTCTGAGCAACACGAACACGACGAAACTCGACCCCAAGGTCACCTTCGCCTTCTCCCACCCTGTGAGTCCTGGGGCGGGGAGGGGTCAGCCCCACTGCTCACCCGGTAGCCAGGGTCACAGTGGTCCCTCTGCAGCCCACCTGCGCCCACTCTGCTCCTTCCTCAAACCTCAGGGCCTTTGCACTTGCTGTGCCCTCTGCCTGGGACACCTTTCCCTCACGTGACTCAGCCCTTTCCCTGTTTCCAGTGTGTTCAAATGTCCCCTTCTCTTTTAGGCCTCCCCGGACCTCCTGATTGAAAATTACAACCTGGAGCCACAGCTCTCCTTCCCCTCCGCTGTGTCTTTCTTTTTATATTTTTAAATAGCACCTAACACCTTCCAACACACTGTCTAGTTTACTTACTTATCAGGTCTATTATTTACCCTCTGTCTCCCCGAGCGTGTCAGCCCCCCAGGGCAGGGACGTGGGTCTGCCCTGGTCACTGCTGCGCCCCCACCTGGCACACGCAGCAGGTGCTCAGCGGGAAGCTGCAAATGAACAGCATCCTCAGCCTCAGCCCGCGCTCAGGACCCAAGGGGGGTTCCAGGCTAACCTCTCTGGTCAACCCCACCTGCCCACAGCCAGAGAAGCCCGGGACACGGCAGGAGCTGATCTGTGCCTTCTGGAAGGGAGCTGACGACGGGGGCGGGCACTGGGCCACCTCAGGGTGCCGGACGCTGGGCAGCCGGAACAACAGCACCACCTGCCAGTGCAGCCACCTCAGCAGCTTTGCCGTCCTGATGGCCCACTACGATGTGGAGGTGAGGGCCGGGGCCACCCTGAGAGGCCCACAGCAGGCAGGGCTGGCCGAGGGGCCAGGTGGTGCGGCCCGACTGGTTCTGTATGTACAACCCAGGATGCCCCCTGCTGCACAGCCCAGCCCCTTCCCTGGGACCCCCCAGACCCTGTCATGAGCCAGCAACTAAACAGTGTGGCTGGCACTGCAGGCTCTGCTCTGGCCAGTCTCCCAACTGCCCACCCTGAACTGGCTGTTAAATATTGCTAAACACTCCTGACGGAGCACAGCTTTCTGGATGTGGCCCCAGGGGGCCACAGATGCGCTGGGCCATGGGGATACCTGGAATGGGCCAGACAGAGGGGGAGAGGCTGGTGGTCCAGGCAGAAGGCCATGGGATTTGGGGAGCTCATAGGCAGGGCCATGAGGCAGGGCCGGGTGTGGGAGGGGCAGGAGACAGGGCAGAGAGGTGGGCCCCTCAGTGGTGGAGAAGAGGGATGTGGCCTGCGAGGGCTCACTGGGGACCTTATTGGAGGAGCAGTCTGGGTGCACAGTGGGGAGGCCGATCAGGAGGTGGCCAGGGAAGCATAAGAGAAGGGGGAGCCCTGCTGTGCCCAGGGGTGGGGTGACTTAGAATGAGAGACACAGCAGGCCTGCTCAGACGTCGCAGGCAGAGGAGGTGGGGGAGGTGGGCCACCTGATCAGAGCCCTGCAGGCCAGGCCCGGGAGTCTGGGCCCACAAGGAGGGCAAGAAAACCTCAGGGTGCTGACGGCGGCCCACCCACCGCCCTGCGCCTAGGACGAGTTGCTGGCCCTGATCACGACTGTGGGACTGGCGCTGTCGCTCGTCTGCCTGCTGCTGTGCATTCTCACCTTCCTGCTGGTGCGGCCCATCCAGGGCTCGCGTACTACCCTGCACCTGCACCTCTGCATCTGCCTCTTCGTGGGCTCCGCCATCTTCCTGGCGGGCATCGACAACCAAGGCGGTGAGGTGAGCACCGGCCCGTGGGGGTCCCGCTCTCACCTGAGAGCGCCGGGCCAGCCCCAGCCGACGCGGCCCCGCCCGCCCCGCCCCGCCCCGCCCCGCCCGCCCCGCCCCGCCCCCGCCCCGCCCCCGCCCCGTGACGTGGCCCCGCCCGCTGACGTGGCCGCCCGCGCAGGTGGGGCTGCGCTGCCGCCTGGTGGCCGGGCTGCTGCACTACTGCTTCCTGGCCGCCTTCTGCTGGATGGCCCTCGAGGGCCTGGAGCTCTACTTCCTCGTGGTGCGCGTGTTCCAGGGCCAGGGGCTGCGCACGCGCTGGCTCTGCCTCCTCGGCTACGGCGTGCCGCTGCTCATCGTGGCCATCTCGGCGGCCGCCAACAAGCAGGGCTACGGCCGCCCGCGCTAGTGAGTGTGGGGGGCGGGGGGGGCGCAGGGGGGGCGCGGGGCGCGGGGGCCGGGGGCGGGCCAGGGCCCTGACAGGATCCCCTTTCTCTCCCAGCTGCTGGCTGGACCTGAGAGGCGGCTTCCTCTGGAGCTTCTTGGGCCCCGTGATCGCCATCATCCTGGTAACCGCCCCGCTCCGCCCCCGCAGCCTGAGCCCCACCAGGGCAGCTCTCCCTGCGAGCCCCGGGGACGCCCCTAATCCTGATTCTGTGCCCCCGCCCAGGGCAACGCCGTCATCTTCGTCACCACCGTCTGGAAGCTCACGCTCAAGTTTTCTGAGATCAACCCGGACGTGAAGAAGCTGAAGAAGCTCAGGTGAGCGCAGGGGCGCGGCGGGGGCTGCGGGAGGGGAGGGGCGACGGCGCACTGCCACTGCCCTGCTCCCCCAGGGTGCTGACCATCACGGCCGTCGCCCAGCTCTTCGTGCTGGGCTGCACCTGGGTCTTCGGCCTGTTCATGTTCGACCCGCGGAGCTGGATGCTGTCCTATGTCTTCTCTGTCCTCAACTGCCTGCAGGGCCTCTTCCTCTTCGTGCTGCACTGCCTGCTCAACAAGAAGGTGGGTGTGCGGCCGCGGGGGGCGGGCGGGCCGCCGAGGCCCCCCTGCTCCTCCCTGACCTGGCACCCTGGGCCCCCAGGTGAGGGAGGAGTACCGGAAGTGGGCCTGCATGGTCACCGGGAACAAGTACTCGGAGTTCACCACGTCCACGTCTGTCTCCAGCCAGAGTCAGACTCGGGTAAGGCAGAGCCTGGGCCAGGGCTGCCGGGCTGGAAGGCCGCCTCGGCCAGCTTGGTCTCAGGTCTCACCGGGCTTCTTTCCCTCCAGGCCCTCAGGTCTTCTGAGTCTGGCATATGATGGAGCATGTGACCAGGTAGTTCAAGCCAGGCCAGCAGCTCCTGCGGCCGCAGCAGCTTTTGCACATGCCGAAGACTGTCCCCTCCTCTCCCGTCATTCTGCTCAGCCTCCTGCCTCGGCCCCCATGTGCGTGACGGAGGGGGGTCAACAGTTGCTGCCTGGCACCAAGCCCCAGATGGCTCAGCCAGGGTGGAGAGTCCCACCTGCTGGGCCTGCTTCTGGCTGCCTCTCTGCTCCCCGCTGACTGACCGGGGCTCGGGGGCGGGGCGGGGCTGGCCCAGGGCCCAGACAGACAGGGCTCCCGTGCCTGCCTGGCCCTTTCCCCCGGTTGTCTTTGCTCCAGAACGAGAGGCCAGGGTGCTGGGGTTCAGCGCCCCTGTAAGCTAAGACTGAGGTCGGGGTGGGAGGAGGGCAGGGCCCCTCCCAGCCCCACTGCCCGAGGCTCACGGTACAGAGGCCCGTCTGCTCATGGTGCAGAGGGTCCTCCTTGTTTGGACGGTTGTGGATGGTGTGTAATGTTTTTCTATCTGTATAAACCTTTCTATGTTGACACTTAAAATTAAATATCACACTGATACACAGGTGGCACTGCTCGCTGGCTGGGGTCTCACTGGCTGACCCAGGGTGTCCCAGAAACATGGAGCCACCACAAAACAGACGAGACAGGGAGCCAGGCTTCCATAATACAAATTTATTCTGACACAAATCTACAGCTTTCAACGGTAAAAGAAAGGCCACTGTTGCCTAGGAGGACTAGTGGCACGAGGGGGAGCAGGGGGGACCTGGGCCGTCCGTCAGGCGCGAGGTTACCGGCTCTGCTCAACTGTAAGACACAGGGGAGGCTGGTTAGCTGGGGGAATGGGGCCCACAGCCCCCCACCAGGCCCCCGGCCGGCCCAAGTCCCTCACTGTATGTGGAGATGTCGATCTCTTCCGGAAGCTCTGCCACATTCACTTCAAACCTGTCCTGAACATCATTGAGGATTTTGGCATCATTCTCGTCAGACACAAAAGTGATGGCCAGGCCCTTGGTGCCAAAGCGCCCCGCACGGGCCACCTGCAGGGAGATGGGAGCAGGGATCAGGCCAAGACCTCGTGGGTGGACAAGCAGGGCCAGGCCCTCACGCGCCTCCACCCCGAGGGATTGTTAGGAGGGGACACCTCTGTGCAGCCACTCACCCGGTGGAGGTACGTGTCCGAGTCCTCTGGCATGTCGTAGTTGAAGACGATGTTGACTCGCTCAATGTCCATCCCTCGGCCAAACAGATTGGTGGCCACCAGGATCCGCCGCTGGAAGTCCTTGAACTGCTGATAGCGCGACAGGCTGGGTGCAGGAGAACAAGGCGGCCGTCAGACACGGGCTCCTGGGCGGGGCGCCCACGGGGCTGCCTGGGCTGCGGGGCGCGGGCACTCACCGCTCCTCCTGGGCCATGCCCCTGTGGATGGCGATGGCCGGGAAGTTCTGCTCCACCAAGAGCTGGGCCAGGGCCATGCAGCGCTGCACTGACTTCACGAAGATCACCACCTGCGGGGGGCGCAGTCAGGGCCAGAGTCCCCGCGCCCTGGGCTCCCGAGGCCCAGAGGCCCAGAACCCCAGACGGGCGACCCGAGCGTCTGTCACCTGGTTGAACTCCAGCACGTCCAGGAGGTCAAAGAGCTTGCGGTTCTTCTCGCTGTCCTTGAGCTTGACATAGTACTGCTGCAGGCCGTGCAGCGTGAGTTTAGTCTCGTCGTCCACAAACACCTCCATGGGCTGCGCGGGAAGGGGAGCGGGGGCGGGCGGGGCTCACTCCTGGGCACCCCGCCTGCCCAGGACCTTCCAGCGAGCGGCTCCTGTGCTGCGATGCTGCCCCGAGGGCCTGCCGAACCCCAGTAAGTGCTTCTCTCCCAACGGCCGGATCTAAGCTCCGGGCTGGCTCAGGTGGAGGCCGAGCTCAGCTCCCAGCTTGGCCAGACCGAGGGGAGGGAAGGAGGGCTGCGCCGGCCCCCCAGCATCCTCCTGCCGTGAGGGCAGCGGGTGTCGTGGAGCAGCCACAGCTCGGGCCCCAGCCAGCGGGCGGAAGCTGCTGCACGCGGTCGGCCACCGTCTCGCCCTACTCACGTCCTGCATGAACTTCCTGCAGACGGGCCGGATCTCCTTACTCAGGGTGGCGCTGAACATCATGCACTGCTTCTCGTGGGGCGTCAGGCGGAAGATCTCCTGCACGTCCCGCCGCATGTCTGGGGGAAAAGAGACAGGGTGGGGCGTGAGTGCCCGCCGGGCCAGGACCCCCTCCCGAGAGCAGACCCGGCCCTCCCAACCTGTGCCAGGGAGCCCTGGGCACCGTGACGAGGGCACCGGGAGCCGAGGAGGGAGGGCGGGCGAGTCCCGGCGCTTGAGGGGCTGGACTCGGCGAGCGAGCGCCAGGAGCTGCCGTCACTTACACGCTGCGGCGGAGCAGCCGAGCCAGCGCCTCGAGCCACACTTCAGGGAGGGGAGCCTGAGGCAGAGACAGCCGCTGGGTGAGGGCTGCAGCCGCCGCCGGGCACAAGCCCACCTCCCGCCGGCCAGTGGGGCTGAAGAGTAGCCCCAGGCGCGAGGCCATGGCCCTGCTAGGGCTGCCGTGTGTGTGCCCATCAAACGCTCCTGCGGGCCTGTGGGCCCACTTGGCCTGGGCTCAGAGGCAGCAGGCCGCATTCTGCCAACACTAGAACTTTCCCCAGTTCACTCACAGAAGGCCCGCGTGCTGGGTGCCCACATGACCCCACTTTGGGGAGACCTTCGGCCGGGGGGCTGTGAGGACAGGGGAGGGTGCGGCTGAGGCTGGGCGGGCCTGCGGCGGCCCTGCACCCAGGGGGGACACGCACCCAGCTGCTCCAGCATCTTGTCGCACTCGTCCAGCACGAAGTGCTTCACGTGCTTCAGGCTGAGGCTCCGGTTGCGCACGAGCGCCAGGATGCGGCCCGGTGTCCCCACCACGACGTGCGGGCAGTTCTTCTTCAACACGTCTTCATCCTTCTTGATGGAGAGACCCCCAAAGAACACAGACACCTGTGTGGGCAGACAGAAGTTGCCTTTCATGCCAACGGCCACCCTGTCCATCACCTAGTCCGTGGCCCTGCCACCGCAGGCCCCAGCAGGCCCCCAAACCCCAGGCCTGTGGGTGGGAACAGGAGAGCCCCGTGGGGCAGAGGCCGGCCTGAGAGCCCGGCCACACTCCACTGAGAAGGAGCCCCAGGGCTGAGACGCAGGCCTCCGGGGGCCATGCATGATTCATCGGGCTTTTCCGGAGCAGATACCACCACTGCCCTAGACACAGCTGCTGCAGCCAAGCCCGGAAACAGGGGCCGAGGCCAGCAAGGCTGCAGAGGGCCAGACGGGGCTCACCTTGACGCTGGGCATGTACTTGGAGAAGCGCTCATACTCCTTGCTGATCTGGAATGCCAGCTCCCGAGTGTGGCACATGACCAGGACCGTCACCTGTGGGGCGGGCAGGGGAGACACTCAAGGCAGGGCCCACACCAGTGCTTTTCCCTCAGCATACCTGGAGGTGCCTGGCCGGCCGCTCCCACCCCTAAGGCCATCCAGGGACCCCATCCGCATCTCCACCTCCTCACAGCCTGAGCTCCCTCCCTCGGCCTCCCTGGCCTCCCACAGCTCTGGGGGCCTCTGTCTCCGCACCAGGGTGCAGGCCTGGATAACAGTCCCACCCAGCCTCACCGGTGACCCACCCATGACCACGAAGGGAGGCAGCCCTTGCCTTTAGACCCAAGCCCCCAGCACCACGTGCCCAGAGCACACCTCCCACTAAATCACCCCTGCCCTGAGGAAACAGAGCCCAGCCCCCACACACGGCTGAGGGGGGCACCCCAGCCTGACAAGAGCAGAAGGCTGGTGTTCACCCCAACGATCCCCTAGGACCGTGGAGGACAACATTGGTCACATGAGCAGACAGCTGGCGCCCGTCTGCAACAATGGCAGTAAGGAAACCGCGTTGTGTGTGACACCGTCATGAACGCTGCCATCTAGAAATGTACACGACTCGGGGAACAGCCCACCTCCAGACGGTGGGCACTTCTCCGTTTTTTCTCTTGCCTTATTTTGGGGGGTTCTGTTACAACTCAGTACTGTACTTAATTTCAAAGGCCCACATAGGAGCGAGGGCATGGGCGTTTGGACGCAGAGGAGCCAGGCTCCCGCTGCCTCAGGGAGCTTGGCCTGGCGGGGCAGGCGCCCACCCACCTGTCCGTTGACGGGCTCAATCTGCTGCAGGGTGGCCAGCACGAAGACGGCCGTCTTGCCCATCCCAGACTTGGCCTGGCACAGCACGTCCATGCCCAGGATGGCTTGGGGGATACACTCGTGCTGGACTGAGGGAGAGAGCGCGTGTGAGCCTCAGCAACCGGACACTCTCTCTGTGCAGGCCCCGTGCCAGGTCCCGAGGGGACCATGGTGCGGGCGGTGAGAGGGCCTTGGCGGGAAGGCCAGGGAGGCGTACCCTCAGACGGATGCTCAAAGCCACAGTCCACTATGGCCCTCAGCAGCTCCGGCTTCAGCAGAAAGTCCCGGAAGCCAGAGCTGTGGATGGAAACGTAGGAACCCTTGACGTCTTTCTTGGGGGGAGCTGGCGTGCTCTCGGGGGGAGCCTGTGGCTCTTCGTCCTCCTCGTAGTCCAGCAGCTCATTTTCCACATCCTGTTCCGCCATGGTGCTGAGAACAGAGGAGGGAGGAAGGGCCGAGGGAGGCAACTGAGCTGAGATGCATGCAGAAGAACCCACCAGCGAGGGAGCTGAGGGAGAAGGCTGCACAGCAGCTGCGGGCGGCTGCCACCAGTCCGACGAGAGGCGCGATGCGCCAGGGTCGGGTTGGGAGCTGGCACAGAAGCACCCAGCTGAGGAAGCCGAGACCAGACATCACTCTCTGATCAACTCTCTCCCGTGCTCCCCATGTGACTCCACCTGTACTACGCCTCTGAGCCACCTCACAGCTCCCCGAACCCTGCCAGCCACACCCACACATGCACATCCCCCTACCCTCCAAGGGCCTCCCACTGTCTCCCAGTGAATCCCCAATTCCTGCCCATGGACCCCACGGCCCTCCTCATTGGCCCTGTCAACCACCCCCAGGCTTGCTTGGCTCCTCGCGGCACCCCACCCCGAGCTTTCACAGCCCAGTGCACCAGCGGGAACGCGCTGCTCCCAGATCTCTGCACAGTTGCCGCCTTCGCAGCCCTAAGGTCTCAGATCACAGGAAGGGCCTCAGACCATCTAGCCTGAGAAGCCCCCTCGGCATTGCTCCGCAAGAACCCCACCCAGCCCACACGGGCAGGACCCTGAGCTCTGGGGATGGGCTGCTGGGCTGCTGGAGAGACGAAGCTGGTGAGAGCGCAGAGGCTGCCCAGCCCTGGCTCCCCTGCTGTGTGGTCTGCACAGGGGAATAATTAGTGCTGTCGTGAACAGGCCTCCCATTGGGCCCAGGCCGACAAAAATACAGCCAAGAGGATAAATGGAATTAGCACAAAGCTCGGTCGCCTCCTGGCTTTATTTAACCCAACACACACAAGGTGCCCACTGGGTGCAAGTACCAGGACCCCAAAGGCAGGAACAGCATCTCTGGTCCTCCCTGCCGGAGCCAGTGTCCAGCCTCTAGCCTCAGGCTGCGAGTGCCAGAGTAGCCCTCCTTCCGGAGCTGGACACTCAGGGGTCTGGGCCCAGGCTCCGGCCCTCCTGTCACTCGTCCTGTGACTCCATCCAGCCCCAGGGCTTTAATCCCTGGGCAGAAGCTTCCCCAGCTGTGTTTCCCTCGGCAACCTCTCCCCGCAGCCCCAGACTCAGCTACAGCCCCAGACTCAGCTATGGCCAACTCTTCCACACCTCCCCCCGCAAGGAGGGCTCCGCACTCCACTCCTCCTGCAGGCCAGCTCTCCCAGCTCAGAACAGGCAGTCCGTTCTCGCAATGGCTCTGTCCCTTCTCTCTCACCCACCCTGTCCGGTCAGCCAACAAAGCCCACCAGGACCATCAGGCCACTTCTCACCCCTGCGCCCTCACTGCTCCCAAGCTCCCCTCCCCTGCCTTTCTTTTAAATTAGAACAGTTTTATTGAGATAGTCGCATGCCACACAACACACCACTGAAAATGTACAGGTCAGCGGCTTTTAGAGTCAGTACAAATGTGAAATCAGTACACAGGCTTAGAACTTCATCACCTCAAAAAGACTGCACCCTTTAGCTTCATCCTATGCTCCCGACGCCCTTGGCAATCACTAATCTACCTCCCTGTCTATGAATCTGCAGACTTTGGACACTTCATATAACGGAAGCACGTGAGATGTGACGTTTGTGCGTGGTTTCTGTCATTCAGCATAACGTTTCTGAGGTTCATCCATGTTGCAACACATGTCAGAACTTCATCCCTTTTCGTGGCTGAGTAATACTCTGTCGTATGGGAACACCGCAGTTAGCGTATCCACTGTCGGCTGGCGGGCAATTGGACACTGCCGCCCCTGGCCTGCATTAGGCCAAGAGCCGCCTCACTGGTCTCCCTGTTTCCCATCGCCCACCCCTCTCCATGACTCTCCACAGCAGCCAGAAGGAGCCTATGTAAGCTAAGTCAGAGAACGATTCTCCTCTGCTCAAAACCCTCCCCGAGCTCCTGCTGCACTCAGAACAAGTCCAGAGTCCCCATCACGGCCCCCCAGGCCCTGCCTCCTCTGCTCAGAGGCCATCACCCCAGCGCCCTCACACTGGCTTTGCAGCTGCACCTCAGACACGCCGCACACCTGCCCTTGCTGCCCCTGCCGCCTCGAGTAGGCACGAGTCCCCCACTCCTTTCAGGGCTTTTCCTGCTTGCTCTAACCTAAGAGCAACCTAAGGCGCCCAGAACAGCCCTGGCCGAACCAACGGAACTAGAACCAAGGCCTCCAGGTCAAGCTCAGGGCTGAGGTGGGCGCCTCTCCTGTCCTGGTTCTCGGAAGAGGCCCTCCGACACCAGCCCCGAGGAGTCAGACCGGCAAAGACAGAAGGGGTCCTTCCGCAGGCAGCAGCACAGGAGCCAGGAAGGGCCAGTGGCAGAAGCGGCCCCAGAAGCTCCCGGGGACCGGGGCGGGGTGGGCGGGCTGAAGACGAAGCTGCAGGAGCCGGTCAGGCCCAGGTCGTCACTGTGTTTGCTCAACAACGGGAGCGCTGAGCAGGGCTCCGAGTCAGGTGACTCCATCGGGACTCGACGGGAGAGATGTGCCCGGAGCAGAAGACGGAGGGGAGGAGACGAGCGGCTGGGAAAACCAGTCGCCAAACGGAAGAGGACCGACAAGAGCGGGGCGTGAAACAGGGAAGAGCAGGGAGCAGCGCCCGGGGAGCCGCGGGCAGGAGGGAGCGGGGGGCGGCGCAGACGCGGGGTCACCGTCGCTGGCTTCTGCCGGGGGGCAGACTTGGGGGCAGACGCGTTTGAGGCACTGGACCTCCCGGGAACTGACCGGACAGGACGCAAAGCTCGGAACGAGGCCGGCCTGGAGGGGAGGCGGCGGCCCGCCCTCGAGTGCCCCGGGACGGGCCGCCCCGCCGAGCTGGCCCTCCGGGAACAGCCTCTTCGCCCGGAGCCTCTGGCACCGCGAGCCCCAAACACCGCAGCAGCAGCGGCGGCAGCGCAGGGCGGCGGGGCCCTGGGCCTCGGAGAAGCCCGCCACGCCCGCGCCCTCCCCGACCAGCCCGGGGCCGCCGGGACGGCAGGATCGCCCTCGGCTCGGGCTCGGCCCGCCGCCGCAATGACAGCCCCTCCCGGAAGCGTGCCCCGCGCCCCGCGCCCCGCGCGCCAACGGCCGGCCCACCCCTTGCGCATGCGCGCGGCGCCCAACGGCTGCCGCCGCGCGACCTGCACCCCAACTGCCCCGCCCCCCGTGTCTCGCGCCCTCCTCTCCTGCTCCTCCCTTCGAACCCCGGCGTATCCCCTCGCCTGCTCGCCCGAGGGCCCCACGTCCCCGCACCCCAGCCCCGCGCCCCGGGCCCGCCGCTCACTTGGCCCCCCGTTCGCCTCCGCGGGCTGCGAGAAGAGCCGCCCGACTCCGGTTACCGGTCGCGCGCCTCGACCCGAGCTGTCGCGCTTCCTGCCCGCAGCGTCCGACTGCGGCTCCGCTCACTGGAGCGCTGGCTTTTCATTCAAGAGAGGCGGAAGCGGTGATTGGATCTTGCGGGAGCCGCCGGGAGGCTATTGGTGGAGAGAGGAAAGAGGGCGTGTCTCAGCCTTGGGTTCATCTAAAAGTAGGCGCTCGAGTGGGCTGGCTAAGGCCGGCGTCCACCCGCGCTCGGTCACGTGATGGGCGTTTTGCGCTCGGCGGGCGCCGCCATGTTTAGTACTGGCAATCGAAGCCAGGATGGTTGGCCGATGGCGAGCGCCTTGCCCTTATGAAGCGTGGCTTCCACGCCGGGCAGGAAGCGCGGGGCTTCCGCTGTGGGCGTGTCCCTGCGCCTCGCTGTCCCCGCGGGAGGCAGGGCGCGTGCGCGGGCTCCGGTGCGGCGCGGGCGGCGCTGGCGGTGGGCGAGGGGTGCCCGGGGGCGGACAGGCGGTCGGGGCAGTTCCCTCGGCTGAGAGTGGCGTCCTGGGTTAGACGCTGCTGGCGACCGCTCGGGCTCAGGCGGCAGAACCGCAACCAGGATGCTTCGGCAAGAAACTTTCTTTTAATGCTCACTTTTTCCCCGTATTAGATTATTTTCTCCCCAAGAACGTTACCGAGGTAAAGTTTATTGTAAAAGTAACAGGGCCATGAGTTTTGACGGTTGTCACCCGAGTGACCTGACGGGCGAAGACGTGGAACATTTGCGGCCCCGGAAGGTTCTGCTGGGCCCCTGTCAAGTCAGCCACAGCCCTGTCCCCGCCCACGAGGCAACCACTGTGGATTTCCATCAGTGGTTTGATCTGTTCTCGGATCGCACGTAGATAGAATCATGCAGTAGGTCGTCTCTTGTGCCTGTCCTCTTTTGCTCACAAAGTGTTCTGAGATTTGTCCATGTTGCCGCACGTATCAAGACTTCATGCTTTTTCACTGCTGAGTAGTATTCCACTCTGTGGCCGCACCGCAGCATAGCCCAGACGGGTTCTCCATTCACCCGCTAATGGACAGTTATTTGTCTTCAGCGATTGGCCATTATTTATAAAGCGTGTACGGGTATTTTTACAAACTTGAGTTCACTTCTCTAGGTTAAATACCTAGGAGGGGAATGGTGGCCGGAGGTCACGGGTGTGCTCAGCTTGAGTAGATCCCGACAGCTTTCCTAAGTGGTGGTTCCACGTTGCACTCCCACCGGCACCGTGTGGAACTTCCAGGGACTTGCAGTCCGTGCTGGCACCTGGTGTTGTCAGTCTTTTCTCAGCCATGTTTAGGTTTGGGGATTTGGGAGGGGGAGGGGAAGCAAGTAGGCCAAGCAGAATCAGCCCGCTCCAGCACTCCCTCTCCCTCAGGCCCTGACACCGCTAAACCTTCCTCCACAGTGTTGCAAGAAGGTTCTAGCCTTTGCCTTCTTTAGTGTAGGCTACCTGGGGGTCCATGTTCTAGACAACAGGTTCAGAGCTGAAGTCACCGGACGTATAACTTCAGCCAAAAAGCCCAGCGAAGAGAAACCAGTGTGTGTCCAGGCCGGAGGGGCTCAGCACGGTGTAAGCAGACACCATCCGCATCATTCACAGGGCGCCCTGGGTGCCTGGAGGGGCCGGGATGCAGGAGGCATGAAAATTCAGGCATCAACATAAATCGTATTTGAACGCACTATTTTAAATCAAAATTAATTTAAAAAATCTGTAACGAACAAAATGGCAAAACTTTAAGAAACAGTGCTGTATGGAGCTGAGCCCTATTGGCCCCTGAGGCGGAAGGAAGAGATCAGGATTGCTGATCCTGGCTTTATTTGGGTTTTTCTGCATTAATTTTGATTTTTTAATAAATATTACATTAAAACCGTGTATCTCGAGGTGTTTTGGCGCCGCCTTAAATTTTATGCCCAAGGCAAGTACTTCACTTCTCGTTACCCTAGTCCCCCACCCTGGTGCTCAGCCTGGTTCTGAGAAATCTAAATATACCCACAGATTGGATCCCCACCAGGAGCGGAGGGATGAGGCACGTGCGTTAGCATCTCCATTGCAGGGGGGCAGGCCCAGGCCATCCCTCCAGGAGGCTTGTCCACATCCTCTGAAGGTGGAAACAGAGGGCACAGCCAGGTAACTTGGGAGCCTGGAGAAAACCAGTCCCCGGGGAGAGAGGAGGCGCCCAGGGAAAGCAGGCGGGAGGCGAGCTCGGATTAACTAGATCATCTGAGACGAGGATGGAGGAGGCAGCCGAAGCCGGCTGAGTCCAGTTGAGAAGTCTGGGAAAACAGGAAAACACCCCAGCACACCCACGATCTGTGCAGCCAGGGGGCACTTCTACTGTTTAAAAATATGTCCGTGCCAGTTTTAAATCCAGAAGAGATGGGAGCCTCCTAAAGTACGTCCGCCAGCCAAGAGGAACACATGCTAACGTTTGTCATGCTGCCTTGATTCACTTCAGAATTATTTTAAGACGTAAATGATTTAAAACACACCCACCCAAATGCCTAAAAAGAAAACGACTCACGATACGAAGGACCGAGGCGGCCTCGGAACAGCCTGAGCTCTCACCCTCGGTTGGGGGGGGCGTGTAAACGGGGCGATGGCTGTGGGATTGTTGGCTGTTTGTGGTAAGGTTCCCCGGGGTTCGCAGCCTCAGCACCGCTGCCCTGCACACTGCAGGATGGTGAGCAGCAGCTCTGGCCTCCATGTGATGGTAGCACCCCCCCCACCAGTCGTGACAACCAAAAATGTCTGCAGACATTGCTCACGTCCCCCCTGGGGGAGGGGACAAAATCACCCTGCTGGCGACCCATTGGGTTAAACAGGCCTATCTGTCATGACCGAGCAGTCCTCCTCCGTGTGGCTCAAACAGTCAATGGAACACATTTTGCCCACAAGAAGGTATGCGCAAGGAACACTGTTCATGCACCATGGCTCCAAACTAGAAGCAAACCCAATGTCTGTCAACAAGTGGACGTGCAAAGAGCCTGTGGTCCACCCGCACCGCGGAACAGCAGTAGAAAGGAAAAGCAATAAACGATGGACACACAGCGCACTGCGGACGGATCTCAGAAACATCATGTTTTTTGTGAAGATACTAAAAATGACTGGACTGCACACTTAAAAAAAGGGCTGGGTTTTATGGTATGTGAATTTTCTTACAATAGAAAACAAAACATGTTGAGTGCAAGAATCCAGATATAAAAGAATCATAAGGTGATTCCACGTGGTATGAAGTTCAAGAACAAGCAGAATTAGTCTGTGACGATAGAATCTGCAGGAAGAAGCTGCAAAGGGCACGAAACTGACGCGGTGGGGGTGGGCCGGGTGACGCCCACAGGGTGTATACAGATCTAAAAATTCAAGGAGCTGCAGCCCAAAAGGTCTGTGCACTTCACCACACGTAAATTGTGCCACAGTCAAAAAAAGGATTAAAAATAAAAGACATAGGGGCTGGCCCGGTGGCGTAGTGGTTAAGTGCGCATGTTCTGCTTCGATGGCCTGCGGTTCACCAGTTCGGATCCCGGGTGCGGACATGGCACCGCTTGGCAGGCCATGCTGTGGCAGGCGTCCCACATATAAAGTAGAGGAAGATGGGCATGATGTTAGCTCAGGGCCAGTCTTCCTCAAAAAAAATAAATATAAATAAATGAATAAATGACATAACACTCTATAAAGTGGAAGTCACCTGTGTTCACCTCCCCAGCTCCATTCCCCTCCACCAACACAGAAACAGCATTCTAAATAAAAATGATACCGAACAATTACTGCTCCCCTCTTCTGTGCTTTAGAAGAATTAATTCATAATAAGCTCCCAGCAACTCTATGAGGTAGGCACCACTATTATCATCCTGTTTTACAGATGAAGAAACTGAGGCACAGAGTAGCGAAGTGACTTGCCCAGGGCGTCACTGTTAGTGTGCAGTAGTGGCCGGATTGGAACACAGGTAGCCTGAGCGCCTCAGCCGGGGCAGCCTGCAGCCAGCTGCTCCATACACTCTGCCAACTTGCTACATAGTTTCACCTTCTGTTTTCAGTGGTTGATCTAAGTGTCAAACTGTATCATTTTTCTACTTGCTTTTTTTTTTTAAAGATTTTATTTTTCCTTTTTCTCCCCAAATTCCCCCAGTACATAGTTGTGTATTTTCAGCTGTGGGTCCTTCTAGTTGTGCTATGTGGGCTGCCGCCTCAGCGTGGCTTGATGAGCAGTGCCATGTCTGTGCCCAGGATCCGAACCAGTGAAACCCTAGGTCACCCTAGCAGAGCGCTGGAACTTAACCACTCGGCCAGGGGCAGCCCTCTACTTGCTTTTTTTAATCTCCCTTCTACACAATGTTTTTGAGTTTACCCTTGTCGATGCATTAAGTTCTTTTGGTGTCAGATAAATCTATTCCTGTTTCTTCCTCTGGCCCCTTATTGGGGGAGACTTGGTTTGCAAAGAGCCTTATCTTTTGAGAAATGCAATCCTCAGTCAGTTCTTCCCCTGCCAAGAATCCCTCAGTGGCTCCCACAGTCCTCAGAGTCAAGTCTGAGGTACAGGGAGGGGCTGGAGCCACACCGTCCCCACCACCTGCAACATCTGGAGCCGGCCCCCCACTCTAGGTTCATCAGCAGTAAAATCTCTAGCCCTGCCTGTGACGTGGGGTCTGTTCGTCCATCTGTTCATCCAGCAGCTATCTACTGAGCACCGTCTATGTGCTGGATCTGGTTCTACGAGCTGGGGACCTGGCAGTGAACAAGACAGACAGTGATCCCTGCCCTGGGGCGGCTGACATCCTCCTGGTGACTCAGGCAAGAAAGAAAATGGAGGGGGCCAGCCCCGTGGCCAAGTGGTTAAGTTTGTGTGCTCTGCTTCGGTGGCCCAGGGTTTCGCTGGTTCAGATCCTGGGTGTGGACATGGCACCCTTCATCAGGCCATGCTGAGGCGGCGTCCCACATAGCACAACCAGAGGCACTCACAACTAGAATCTACAACTACGTACTGGGGGCTTTGGGGAGAAGAAGAAGAAAAAAAAAAAAGAAGAAGATTGGCAACAGATGTCAACTCAGGTGTCAATCTTTAAAAAAAGAAAATAGAGTCAAATTTATTAAAATTTGCAAGGAAGAAAAACCAAGCTATGAGAGGGGCAGCCTGGGGAGGATGGGGTGGGGCTTGTGTGGAGATGCAGTCAAGGAAGACTTCTCTAAGAAGGTGACATTTGAGCAAAGACAGAAATAAAATGAGGAAGAGAGAATGCCACGATGAGGAGAAGTATTGCAAGCAGAGGGAACAGCCAGTGCAAAGGCCCTGAGGTGGGACTAGGGCATGAGTGAGGAGCAGTGAGAGGCTATGTGGCCGGAGTGGAGGGAGTGAGGGCAGTGCAGGCAGAGATGCGGGCAGAGGCATCAGGACATGCAGGGGTCTCCCTTGGGTACCTCTAGGCCTCTCTCCTGCTGTTCTTTCCTCCAGACACCCTTCTCCTCTTTATCTCCTTTGCAAATTCCTAAATTGTCCTTCACAGCTCAACTTCAGTGCCAGCCCTGCTGCCTCTTCTGTAGTGGGGCAGCTGCCTCCACAGGTCTGGGATAACTTTCTCCTGACGCCTCAAACCGTGTCCACTCATTCATCCCACAAAGATGGAGCGAGCATAGGCCAGACACTGGGCAATTTCCATTAAAATAAATAAATAGGGCCACGGGCCAGATATGACCGGGGCATGGAGAGTCCCTGGGAAGGCCTCTCAGAGGAGGTGACATTTAAACAGAGACGTAAATGATCAGAAGAGGCCAGCCTTGGAGAGATGTGATGGAGGGGGACTCTAGACCAAGGAATAGCCACTGCAAAGGCCCTGTGGTTGGAAGTAAGGTGAGAACACTTGAGGAACAGAGGGAAGGCCAGCATTGCTGGATGGGGATGAGGGCAGCGGAGGGGAATGCAGTGGACAGGTGGGCAGAGGCTTGACAGGGCCACCTTGTGAGGGGTGGGAAGTTTTCCTAAGAGTCCGGAACAGGCTTTCCAGCCGGCAGAGGTAGGGGTGGGCTGTGATTTAGGGTTTCCAAGGCCCCAGAGCAGCTGCAGGGAGGTGCTGGTGCGTTATCACATTTGGTCGAAATCGGACAACTAGTTCTTGGTTTCCAAGCTTCCAGCTCAGACTGTTTCCGGTGCCACCAAAGTCCCCAGCGGGCGTCGATGAACGTTCTCCGAGTAAATGAATGCTGGAAGCTGGGAGTGAGCATTTGGCAGGGCTCCCCTACTCCATCCCGGGAGGCAGCCTGGAAACTGGCAGGCGGCAGCGGGCCCTTGCCCAGACGAGGTGGCCCAGGCCCGGGCTGCCTCGGAGCCTTGCTCTGCCACATCCTCCATCTGTAAAATGGGCAGGCTGGAAGATTTGAGGAAGGTATCCTGTCCCTCAGGGCCGGGGCAGTTAACACCCTGACTCCGTAAGTGGGGTGAGGCGCTCCTCTCTGAGGCCTCTTTGAGGCCAGGGAAAAGCCTCAAAAATCAGGAGCAAAAGAAGTAGGTCAAATGCTTCCTTTAAAAAAACGTGTTAATTCAATGGATAAGTATTCGAGGTACAGCCAGAAGGCCCACATGGCTGGAGGGAGTGAGCAAGCGGGAGAGGGGGGCAGCGAGGAGAGAGGGCAGGTGAAGGGGACAGATGGTGCAGAGCCTTCCGGGCGGCGGGTAGGACTTTGGCTTTTAATCTGAGGAAGGTGGGAACCATAGAGGGATGTAGGCAGAGGAGGGACATGACCTGACTCGGGTATTCACAGGCGCCCTGGGACTGTTATGGGGAAACCAGACTATGAGATCAAGGGAGGAGCCCAAGGACCTGGGAGGAGGCGACTGCCCTGGTCCAGAGTGAGCAGTGATGGAGACTGGACCTGGCCGAGGCTGTGGAAGCGGTGGGAAGCGGGTGGATTCTGGGTGGATATAATTTCTCCTCCACCTCCTTCTCTTTCTTTATTAAAACCCCCATAGGGCCGTCCAGAGAAGGAAGAGAAAGCAAACACGGCGCGCTGGTCTCTGGGACGACACGAACGCAGAGCCGCAGGTAACCAAGATCCCGCCGCCCGCGCCGCCCCGGGACCGCGGTGGGCTCCGTCGCCGCGTTTCTCAGGGAGCGTGGGGTCGGCCACGACCCAAACTGCACGCCCCGGAGATTCCAGAGACCCTGGAGCAGCTCCTCAGAGGCCTCCACCCTCCGCCTCCGCTTGGACGCGAGTCTGCATTTATGGAGCGCCACCTGCATGCAGCAGCCGGAAGAAGAGGCTGGTCCCCATTTTACAGCGGGGAAAACTGCGGCTCAGCAGCCACCGCGACCCCAGCGGGCGGTGACCGAGCCGGGATGCGAACCCCCTTTCGTAACGACAATCGCCTGAAAGATGACAGCAGCCAACGTTTATCGAGCGCTTACTGTGTCCTCTGCACTTGGCGTGCACGATCTCATTTAACTGCATCCCCAGCCGAGGGGTAGGCGGGAAAGCCCTTCCTGTTTCCCAGACGAGGCGCTCTGGGGGTCTGCGGCTCCCCCAAGGCCTGCGGCGCCGGGACTGGAACCCAGCTCCGCCCCGAGCTCGTCTCCAGGCGGCGCGCGCCCGGCCCGGGGCCCCCCGGGAGGCCCGGCGGCGCACGCGGGGCCGAGCTCTCTGCTCTTCGCGGGGCCCAGGTGGCGCCGCGCTCGGACCGGCCCCGCGGACCCAGGCGGCCGGGGCGGGGCCAGCGGGCGGACCCCCGCCCCCCGCCCGCAGCCCCGGGGGCCGCCGGGAGCCGCCCCGCCCCGCCCCGGCCGCCTGGGCCCGCGGCGCTCACGTGACCGGCCGGCGGCCGCCGGGGCGGAGGGCGCGGGCGCGGGCGCGGACGCTGCCGGCCAGGCGGGGCCGGAGCGCACAGGCCGGAGCGGGCCGCGCCAGGGCTCAGCCGCGCCCGCCCTCCCGCCGCGCGGCGCACGCGCGCTCCGCCCCTCCGCGCGGGGACCCCGGCGGGCGGCGCGAGGACATGGCCAGCGACGCCGTGCAGGTAGGCGCACCTGCGGCCGCCCGCGCGAGGCGGGCAGGGCCCGGGGCCTCCCGAGCGCCCGGCGCCCCCCGGACGGGCCCGCGCGGCAGGTGGAGGCCGCGCCGCTCCCGGGCCCCGCCCCTCCCCGGGGATGCGGGGCGCGGAGGCTGGACTTGGGGCGTCTGCGGCCGGCCGCGCGTCCCGGTGCCCGTGGTCCCCGCCGCCCGCCCCCTCCCCAGCGCTCGGTTCCCGGCTCCCGGCAGGTGCCGCTGCACCTGGGGCAGGTGCCTGGCGCGGCGCCGCTGAGGGGAGGAGGCCTCCGGCCCGGGCCCCTCCCCCGCCCCCGCCTCGGGACTGAGCTTTACGATGGTCCCGACGCTACCCAGATTGGCACCTGTTGGCGGAAGTGCCCGAGTCACCTAGTTAGGTCTGGGGACCGGGGACCCGCACGGCCACCCTCCGGGCTGCCAGGTGGAACCTTTTCCCAGGTGGGGAGTGTCCCACTGGACAGCCCGGGACTCTCTCCTGCCTGGAATCCTACCTGGGCATGGGTGACAGGGCTGGGTCACCCCGGCACGCCCACAAACATACACACAGAGGCGCAGGTGACTGGCACCAACCTGCCGCCCAGCCCGGCTCTCCCTGTGCCACCTGGTGGACATCACAGCTCTGGACTCACCGTCCCCATCTGTGACCAGCAGGGCCAGCCAACTTCCCAACTTCTTGGGTTCAGTGACTCCCGTCTGAGATATCCTGTGCCTCTGTGCCGTCATGTCGTTGCCTGTAACTGGGTTCTCGTCTCCTTCTGCACCTGCCCCCATCCCCTCTGTGTCTCCCCTGTCACCCCACGACCCCCACCCTAGTCCTGCTGATGGCCTGCCAGCCTTGCCGAGGAGCTGGGCGTATCTGGTGTTGCCGATCACATAAGGTCAGACCTTGGGGCCGCGGAGGGCCGGGGTCCCTGCGTCCACCCCCGGCCCTGGAGGGGCTGTGTAGGAATCCCCCGGCGCATGCATGCGCTTGGTGTGTACCAAACGTGACCGGGACGGAGGCTGCGATTCCTGGAGCCAGGCTGGACCCGCACCCCGGCCCCTGTCCCTTCTCTCGCTCGCTGTCCTCTCTCCTCCTGGTCATCCTTTCCTCATGGCTGCTTGGGCCCGCCACCCTGTTTCTCTGTCCCGATGTGTGCCTGTCTGTTCTGTGTCCGGCAAACGGATGTCCTGTCCAGATTCCAGAAACGCCCAAAGCATTGAAATCTCCGGACGTGGGGGTCTAGGCCCCTGGCCGCTCTGGGAAGAGGGGGATTCTGGGAGGCAGGCCCTCGGGCCCCGGGGTCTCCTGCTTCATGGTGGGAGAGGGGGAGCAGGGATCCTCCAAGGCTGGGCCAGACCCCTGATTCATGGGTTCGCTGTGCTGGCCCTCGGGTGACCCCTGCCCTCGAGGAAGGAGTGAGTCACCCGAGGGAAGAGAACCCGGGAGGCCCGGCCTTCCTCCCTGCTCTGCATATTTTCAGGCCTCCGCTATCAGAGGTGGGGCCTGAGGAGCCTGCTCCTCCTCTCGGGGCCTGGAGGTCCCCGTCTGAGCTGGCCCTGCGAATGGCTGGCTGTGCCCCTGCTCTGCCTGCTGGGGACAGGGTGGGGCTGGGCAGTGGGCGGGGCTTGTTGGAGCCGGCAGGATTTGGAGAGCCTGGATTTAAATTTCAGCGCTGGTGTCCTGGGCCCAGTGCCTTGGCTTCTCTGAGCCTCAGTTCTGCTGTCAGAAAAATGGGGCTCCGAGAGTGTTCCTGGGGAGAGGGAGGGAGACGCAGACAGCGCTCTGCAGGGGAGCTGCCGTGAGACCCTTGCAGGTGGTCGTGGTCAGCAGCCCAGGGTGTGACCTGTGTCCTTGGGTTCCGGGGTTTCTCAGCCTCTCACTGCTGGCATTTGGGGCTGAATCACTGAGGTGGGGACGTCCTGGGCACTGAGGAGGTTGAGCAGCACCCGTGAACTCAACCCAGTCGATGCCAGTAGCACCCACCTCTGGTTGTCACAGCCCAAAAGGTCTCTGACCGTTGCCAGATGCCGCCGGGGGTCGGGGGGGGCGAAACCCTCCCACTGAGAACTGCTGCTGTCACCTCCGAACCTCAGTTTCCTCACTGTGAAGTGGGGAGAACAATGGCAGCTGCTCAGGACTGCTGTGGGGGTCGGTGTGATCGCGGGGGTGCAGCTCTCGGCTGCAGGAAACCCTCTGGGGCAGCTGCCCTCGAGGTGGGCAGGGGGCTGAGGAAGACCTTCCTTATGCCGTGGTCCTCACAGGGGCAGATGACCACGTGGGGCGCGCAGCCAGCGCTCGGGTTCCGGGCGCTCCCGATTTAGACCCCGGCCCTTCCTCCTGCTGGCCGTGGGACCTCGGGGCAGGCATGTCGCTGCTCCGGGCCTCAGCCTCCTCGTCTCGCCCTGGTCCGCCTGGGCGCCGCCTGTAACAACTGCTGTTATGATCAGCCGTCCTGCCTCAGCCCCCCAGCGCCGTCTCCTTGTGATGTGGGCCTCGGGGGATGGCCGGCCCAGCCAGTCCCCTGTGGCCTGCCAGCTGTGGCCAGGAGCAGCAAGCGCTGGTCTGGGAGGAAGGCGGAGGTGGGCCGGCCGTGGCTGCGGGTGTGGGTGTGTGCACAGCAGTGTACACGGGGGAGGTGTGGGGCTGTGCACACGCCAGCCTGTGTTCCACGCACACACCTGTAGGCCTGTGAGAGTGTGCGCCCCGAGTCGCCCTGGAGCCTGTGCACGCCATGGGCACCTTGGCATCCTCTCGGGTTGGAGGGAGGCCGTTGCGGCTGCCTCTGGAGCAGCAGTTTGGCCTGGAGTGGGTGCCGAGAGGAGGGTCCCCTCAATGCCCCAGAGCCGGCGGGCGCATGGGGTGCTGGGAGCTGGCAGAAAGAGGAAGTGGCGGGTGCAGGGCCCCGGCAGGCCGAGGCTCAGGAAGAGGGCGGGCCCCGGCAGGACCCAGGATGGCGGAGGCCGGGCCCCCTGCGGACCCGGAGCTGGAGGTGGGGGCCGGGGTCCCCGTGGGGTGCGGGTGGACGAGGACCCCAAGTGGCATAGGCCGGAGGTTCTGGACCGAGGCGGGAGGTGGGGTGCTGGCCTCGGAGGTGTCTGTTTGGCAGCTGAAACTAATGGGCCTTTGGGACGCGCGGGTCGGGGAGACAGAGGAGGAAGGAGACGGGGCCCTGCTCCTTAGCATCCTGGTCGCAGAGGATGCGAGGAGGGGAGGCGGGGCCTGTCCCCGGGGCCTCCTAGTTTGGGGGTTCAGCAGAGACGAGAAGGGCCTACTCTCGGGCAGCAGAGGCCTGCTCTTGATACTTCCTTGTTTGGCAGCAGCAGGGGGAAGGGGTGGTCTGCCCCAGGGCCTCCTCATTTGGGGGTGCAGTGGAAGGGAGATAAGGCCTGTCCTTGGGGCCCCCTACTTTGGAGGGGCACAGTGGTGGGGTGCTGGGGCCTGTCCTCCATAAGGATCAGATGAAGGGAGGCAGGATGGTAGCTATGGGGTCCCCAGTCTGAGAGGACAGGGAAGGAAGAAGGCCCTGCCCCTGGGACCTTGGGGGGTCATGGACAGGGACTGGTCTACCCCCTCAGTTTGGGGTCAGAGGACGTGGAGCAGGCCCCGTGTCGGGAGTCCGGGAGAGGCCAGGCCCAGTGGGAGTCCTGGCCCACTGACCCCGCTCCATCCCCCGCAGAGCGAGCCGCACAGCTGGTCCCTGCTGGAGCAGCTGGGCCTGGCGGGCGCGGACCTGGCGGCCCCAGGGGTGCAGCAGCAGCTGGAGCTGGAGCGGGAGCGGCTGAGGCGGGAGATCCGCAGGGAGCTGAAGCTGAAGGAGGGCGCCGAGAACCTGCGGCGGGCCACCACCGACCTGGGCCGCGGCCTGGGCCCCGTGGAGCTGCTGCTGCGCGGCTGTTCGCGCCGCCTGGACCTGCTGCACCGGCAGCTGCAGGAGCTGCATGCCCACGTGGTGCTGCCCGACCCCGCAGCCGCGGCCCGTGGTGAGCCGGGGCTCCTGCTGTGGCCCCCTCAGTCCCCGGGGCTCACTGACCCCCAGGGACGCACTTGGCCATGGCAGCCTCAAGCCGCACACAGCATCAGAGCCAACACCCAGAGACAGGCGCGCACAGTCAGCCCGCACCCAGACAGCAGCACACAACTTACACAGGGCTCAGAGTGTCTGACGACCCGGACAACACCCAAGACTCTTTAGAGAATTTCCTTAGTTTGTATTTATTTAAAACAATTTACGTTGTGGTTGAAAAACACATAACATGAAATGTATCATATTTAAGTGTGCCGTGCAGCGGTGTTAAGTAGATTCACATGGTTGTGCGAGGGAGCTGCTGAACTTTTTCATCTTGCAACTAGAGACCCTTACACACATCCCGTCAGGAGCCGGAGACCCTCACGCAGTTACACCAGCATGTGGGGCACACCCAGAGATGCAGGCACACACGGCTGCCCAGCCTTACAGATGGACAGTCCCATCTACGGCCAGAGATGTATACACACCATCGGACAAGGCCCGAAGACCCAACACCCTTACACCAACACCCTTACACCACCTGGGCGTGTCAACAGGCAGAGACTGACGCTGTCCTGTCAGCCCTTGGAGACAGAGCACAGCCACACCCAGGACCTCACACGGTCACATCAGCAGCTCGGGTCCCCCACGGTCACCCCCCTCTCCAGGGATGCACACAGCCATGCCACCATCCAGAGACACGCTGTGCCAACACCCGGACACTCAGACACAGTCACACCAGCGCCTGGAGATCTGGTGCCAACAGTCGGAAACATACGCACAGGGTCACCCGGCGCCCAGGATCTCACACGGTCATCCCAACTCAGGAGTCTTGAGGAGTTACATGAACACCCAGGGAGGCACACCCTCGCTCGGGCAACCCAACACCCTGCGGGTCACGGAGGGACCCACACCCACACCCTCGGACTCCCTCATGCCAATGCCAAGCACTCGCGCACACCTGGCCGCATGCTTGCTCACTCACCTGGGTCCCGTCCCAGCCCTGAGGGGGCTTTCCCCGGAGCCCTGGGGAGTTGGACCCTCTGGGCCCTGGGCCCCAGCTCCCCCTTCCCCGGTGCGAGGGCAGACTCCAGGCCGGACAGAGGGTGGGCCCCTTGGCTGAGCAAAGCCTCCCAGGCAGACGGAGGTGAGGGCCCTGGTGACTCTGTCCTGTCTCCCGCAGATGCCCCCCAGTCTCCCGGGACGGGCGGCCCGGCCTGCTCGGCCACCAGCCTGAACCTGGTGGCCGGCCTGGAGAAGCAGCTGGCCATCGAGCTGAAGGTGAAGCAGGGGGCGGAGAATATGATCCAGACATACAGCAACGGCAGCAACAAGGTGGGCCGGCACGCACCCCATGCGCAGATCCCGGAACGGGGGTTGGGGACAGAAGGGCTGCCGGGAGCCTTGAGGCAGGACTGAGTGGGTGCTTGTGGGGCATCTGGGCAGCAGGGTGACTGGGTGATGTCAGACGTCAGACACACGCGGCAGAGCCTGTCCCCCACTCTTGGTCCGTTACCCCGGAGCCTTGAGGGCGTCTCACCGTTGGCTCTCTCTGATACACACACACACAGGTCAGCACCTCTGTGTACACTTGCCGTCTCTGGGCATCTAGAGCCACACTCGTGAGTCATATCAACACCTAGACACACAGACCGCTAGATTCACGCCCAGAGGCTAGAGTTGTCACAGACACACCCCCACCCCAGTCACACCAACACCAGGACGCGCAGGTCTGCACCGACACCTGGAGACGCTCACACGACGAGCTGGTCAGCCCCACAGCTGGGACGCTGGCTGACACGCACTTGGGGGGCCCCATGCTCGTGCACAAACATGAGCATCCCGTGGGGGGACACCAACCACGTAGCTTGTGTTTGTCTTTCACTGAGGTGTAACATACGGGGATAAGGTGCAGAAAGCCTCAGGGTGCCGCCCGATAAAGCTGGCCTGTGACACACCACCCACGTCAAGATAGAGAGCGTCCCCGTCACCCAGAGAGCCCCCCCAGTCAGCCAGTGCCCAGGCTTCTGCACCGCAGATGAGCTTGGCCTGGTCCTGAAGCACAGTGCCTAGTGGACGGAAAAGCCACCGCCAGCTTCCGGCGTTTGTGCACACGCCGGGGCCTGGGCCACGCCCCATCAGTCTTGCACCTTGGGCTGTGCACACCAGTGTCTGGACCTCGCGTGTGCAGACTGGCCCACACACTCACCCTGTCACCCCCGGACTCACCCATGTGGCTCCAGGCTACACCCACCTTGGGGCACACTCACCTGTGTGAGCCGTTCTGGCAGCTGACGCACGCAAGGTGCCTGCTGGCACCAGGCATGGCCCGGAGCCCTACACGCAGATGAGTTCCATCAGTCCCAGCCAGTGGGCATCGGTGCTGTGAGGACTGCCATTCCTGCAGATGAGGAAGCAGGCCCAGAGAGGTCGAGGGGCTTGCCTGCAGTCACATGGCTGTTAGGCAGCAGAACCAGGATTCAAATGCCACTGGCTACATTGCCCCTCTACACCCGGGTACACATGGAGACACGCTGTCGTGCCCACACATGAACTGCAGGGTTGGTGGTCAGCCCCCAGCTGCCTGGCCTTCCCCTCACAGCCCATCTGTGCCTTCAGGACCGGAAGCTGCTGCTGACGGCCCAGCAGATGCTGCAGGACAGTAAGACAAAGATCGACATCATCCGCATGCAGCTCCGTCGGGCGCTGCAGGCGGGCCAGCTGGAGAGCCAGGTGGCCCCAGACGAGGCCCAAGGTGAGCCCCTCGCCCTGAGACAGCCCAGCCTGCATGCCACCTTCCAGGGCTCAGCTCCCAGCCCTGTGAGGGGTCCCTTTCGGCGGCAGGGGAGTTGGTGCTGTGACTCACTGTGTGACTGGAACCCATTCCTGACCCTCTCTGGGCCTCAGTTTCCCCTTTTGTTCCATTCAAGGTTTGCACTAGATCAGGTATCGGCAAACTATAGCCCGTGGGCCAAAGTCACCACTGCCTTTTTTTAAAATTTTTTTTTGAGATTTTATTTTTCCTCTTTCTCCCCAAAGCCCCCCAGTACACAGTTGTGTATTTTTAGTTGGGGGTCCTTCTAGTTGTGGGATGTGGGATGCTGCCTCAGCATGGCTTGATGAGCGATGCCATGTCCACACCCAGGATTCGAACTGGCAAAACCCTGGGGCCTCTGAAGTGGAGCGCGTGATCTTAACCACTTGGCCACGGGGCCGGCCCGGCCTTTTTTTGTAAGTGATGTTTTACTAGCACGCAGCCACGCACAGTCCTTTCCCATCGTCTGAGGCTGCTTTTGCGCTGCAGCAGCAAAGCTGGACGGTGGCAACAGGGCCTGAGTGCTCTGCCAAGCCCAGAACATTTACTCCCTGGCTCTTTATGACAGTGACGGGAGGCCCCTGGACCCGGTGGTGGCCTTGTCACGTTGGCCCCCACTGTGGAGAACTTGGGTGTCCACAGCGTGTGCGTGTCTGTGTGTGAATGCCTGGGGGTCTTACCCTGATTGTCGACCTGAATCTGTGGCAGGGTCTTGATGTATGGTGTGCTCGGGTGACTGGGTCTGTGCTGCTGGTGTGTGTCAGTGCAGATGTGACCTTGACTGGGCCCAGGAGCTGCGTGTATGCCCTGGGAGCGGGGATAGTTTGCAGGTGACCGTGAGAGAGAGGAGGGTCAGCTGTCGGTGGGTGTTAGTGTGTTCAGGCTGCTGTGACAGAACCACACACTGGGGGGCTCGTAAGCAACAGAAACTATTTACTCACGGTTCTGGAGGCTGGAAGTCCAAGATCAAGGTGCTGATGGACCCAGTGTCTGGCTCACAGACGGCGTCTTCTCACTGTGTCCTCACATGGCCGGAGGGGCGAGGGTGCTCCCTGGGGCCCCTTTATGGGGCGCTGGTCCTATTCATGAGGCCCCCCCCAATGACCTCGTCACCTCCCGGAGGCCCCACCTCCTGACGCCAGCACACTGGGGTCTAGGCTGCAACATGTGAAATTGGGGGACACACACGTTCAATCTACAGCAGTGGGGTTTGTAACTCGGATGACAACGCGTGTGTCTTTGTGGGGAGAGATGTCAGTGTGACTGTCCTGTGCTTGTACGTCTGTAACGTGAATACCCACGTGGGCTTCTCAGTGATGGTGTGTGATGGTCTGATCACATCCCTGTGCCTCTGGGTGATGTCATAACCTTGGGTGACAGTGCGACTTCGTCCCTGTAAGTGTAAAAGTCTTGGTGACTGGGTACACATGACAGAAGGCCTGGAGACATGAGTGTGACTATGTTTGTAAGACGACATGCCCATGAATATCAGGGTTCCTGTGATACTCTGTCTGTGTTGTTGGTGTCCAGGTGAGTGCCACACACCTGTGGGTGACAGTGTGACTGTGACTGAGTGCCAGGGTCTGAGGCTGGGTCGTTATACAGGACAGTGAGACTGTCCCTGGAACCTACAGCCATAGAGAAGTATGACCATGACCTTGTGCCTCTCAGTGGCAGTATGTCCTTGTGTATGTCCCTGTGTCATTGGGTGACTGGCCCGTGTCCTGTGTTGGGCCATGGCTGTGACCTTGTGACTTCACGCTGGATGTGACAGCTGGTCTGTTTCCCTGACCCATTGGGTCTCCTTCCTGTGTGACAGCGTGATGGCATTTATTTGCCTGTCCCTATGCCTTATCCATGTGGCCCTGTGACTATGTCCCTATGACTCTCTTGGGGCTGGACTTAGAACCCTGTGAGTTTTGCCACTGTGACTGTGTCCCATAAGAGTGTTTATGTCTTGTGACCATGTCCCTCCGCCCCTGTGACAATATCTCTTTGCCCAGGGGGTCACAAGTCTGTGTAATATCAGCCTCACCCTGTGACAAACTCCCTGTGTGGCAGTGTGACTACATCTTTGTGACAGTGTGTTCCTCTGCCTGTGGGTGACAGCATGCCTATGCTGGTGACAAAGTGACAATGCCCCTGTCACCCTGAGTGACAGTGTGGCGATATCTGTGCGACAGTGTCCCTGTTCGCTCAACCGCACTGTAGTTCCTTGTGTGGGTGGTCCTCACTCATTTACCCAGACCGCTACTGGAGGAAATTGGGCCGTTCCTGGCTGTTGCTCTTAGAAAGAAGGCTGCCGTGGAAACTGCACATGTGTCGAGGGCAGAGGGTCTCTGGGGTGGACCCCTACACTGGGGCCGTTGAGTCAGAGGGCGCACGTGGCTCTGATTTTCGTGGATGTGGCCACACTGTCGCCCTGCTCTCCCCTCCGTCGGCAGAGTCAGATTCCTTGGCCTTCTTTGCGAAGTGCCCCTGCGTCTATGTGACTGCATCCTGCGGCTGCCTTGCTGTCCACGGTGTCCCTGGGACCATCCTTGGGCGTGCAGTGGGACCCTCACAACGCATCTGCCACTAAACCTGCGTGAGCAGTGTGACTGTCTATACTACTGTCCCTGTGTGACAGCCTAACTATCTCCCCGGAACCGTCCCTGGGGACGATGGCATTTGGAAAAAAGAGTGACTGCCTGCTGGTGACAGTGACTGTGCCACTGTGACCCCTCCGTGGGAGAAGCGATGCGTGTTGGTGGTGGTCTGTCTGTGGCCAGTGCCTGTTCCTGCAGACCGCTGTGTGTCTGGAATGGGGTGGGTGGACCCGGGCCCAGGCTGGCCTCACTGCATCGTGTCTCACGCCCACAGGGAGTTCGGACCTGGGGGCCGTGGAGCTGCGCATTGAGGAGCTGCGGCACCACTTCCGAGTGGAGCACGCGGTGGCCGAGGGTGCCAAGAACGTGCTGCGCCTGCTCAGTGCCGCCAAGGCCCCGGACCGCAAGGCGGTCAGCGAGGTGTGGATGGGGCCGAGCTCGGCTGGAGTGGCGGGGCGGGGCCCCCAGGGTGGGGCATGGCCAGAGAGGTGGGGCGGGGTCCCAGGGCTGGGGCGTGGCCGGAGCGGCGGGGCGGGGACGGGGGGGCGTGGCCTGTGGGGGTGGGGCAAGGAGGGGCGTGGCTGGAGGGATGGGGCGTGGCCGGAGGGATTGGGCGTGGCCGGAGCGGTGGGGCGAGGCCCCAGGGGTGGGGCGAGGCCCCAGGGGTGGGGCGGGGGCGGGGGCGGGGCGGGGGCGGGGGCGGGGCGGCGGGGTGGGGCCGGGGCTGTGGGGCGGAGCCTCGACCCCGAGGGGCAGGGGTGCAGGGTTTGAGGGCTCGGGCCTCCAGGGAGAAGGAGCCCCAGGGAGGATTTGTTCTGCCAGGGAGCCCAGGTCTGCCCTTGCGGAGGGGCGCCCGGCGCTGCCCCGTCCCAGCCCAGCCCGCCCCTCTCCCGCAGGCCCAGGAGAAGCTGACCGAGTCCAACCAGAAGCTGGGGCTGCTTCGGGAGGCCCTGGAGCGCCGGCTAGCGGAGCTGCCCGCCGACCACCCCAAGGGGCGGCTGCTGCGCGAGGAGCTCGCGGCGGCCTCGTCCGCAGCCTTCAGTGCCCGCCTGGCCGGGCCCTTCCCCGCCACGCACTACAGCACCCTGTGCAAGCCCGCGCCGCTCACAGGTGGGTCCCGGCCTCCCCACCCGGACCCCACCCCGCAGCGCTGGACTCCCGGCCCCTCTGAGTCCCCCAGCCCCGAGACCCCCGACCCGGACCTCCACTCACCCCAACCCTGGCCTCCCACCCGACTTTCCCTCCCTTTTCCATTCACCTCAACCCTCTTAGCCCTGGACCTCATTGCCCCAGGCCAGACAGCCCCATGCCCGCTGGACTCCCCGGCCCTCCTTGACTTCTGATTCTGGACTCCTGCTGTCATCCCCCCATCCTCACTTTCCCCACTGCTCCCCCACTGGTCCTCGTTTTTTCTCAAGCCATAATCCCCCAGCCAAGCCCCTCACTCTCAGAACCCTCAGCCCTGAAACTCTGACCCTGTCCCCCAAGTCCCCCGGCCCCACCCTCCTTACCTCTCAGCCACTACCTCACCAGACCAGGCTACCCTAGGCCCCTGTCCCCGCCTCAGACCTCACATCAGCCCTTGGAATCCTACCCCGATCCCCCAGTCCTGCTCTGCTCTCCCTTGCCTCGACTTCTGGCCTCTACCCTGAACTTCTCTTCTGTCCCAAGACCCCAGCATCCAGAGCCCCTCCCCAGTCTGGCCTGCCCCAGCCTCGCCCCTTCCTCCTCGTCTGGTATTTCTCACATCCGGGCACAGCCATCCCTGCATTAGACATCAGACCCCCCCACCCCCCCACTGCTTGTCCCTCCCCAACTTCCACTTGCATGCTGGCTGCTTCTGGACGAGCCCACTTCACCTGCGGCCCCTTCCCCTCAGCCAGCCTCAGAGGCCCCCCTGAGCCTGCCCCTCCCTCAGGGACCCTGGAGGTGCGCGTGGTGGGCTGCAGGGACCTTCCAGAGACCATCCCTTGGAACCCCTCATCCTCGGTGGGGGGACCTGGGACCCCCGACAGCCGCACCCCCTTCCTGAGCCGTCCAGCCAGGGGCCTTTACAGCCGAAGTGGAAGCCTCAGTGGCCGGAGCAGCCTCAAAATGGACACCGAGAGCACCAGTGAGTGGGCGTCCAGGGCCTTGAAGGGCGAGGGGGGTCCTGGGATGCCCACACTGGTATCACTTTAAAAAACTAGCATATCACACCCATTAGGATGGCTACTATAAGGAGAAAAAAACAGAAATAACAGTGTTGATGAGGATGTGGAGAAATTGGAACCCTCGTACACTGCTGGTGGGAGTGCAAAAGGGTGCAGCCACTGTGGAAAGAGTATGTCAGTTCCTTATAAAATTAAACACAGAATTACTATGTGATCAGCAGTCCCACTGCTGGGTGTGCACCCGAAAGAGCTGAAGGCAGGGTCTTGAACAGACATTGGCACACCGTGTTCACAGCAGCCTTACTCACAATTGCCGAAAGGTACAAGCAACCATCGTGTGTACTGGTGGATGAATAGATAAACACAGTGTGGTCCATCCGTGCAATGAAATATTATTCAGTCTTGAGAAGGAAGGACATTCTGACACAGGCTACAGCGTGGATGAACCTTGAGGACATTATGCCAAGTGAAATAAGCCAGTCACAAAAAGACAAACATGATTCCACTCATACGAGGTGGCTAGAGTAGTCAAATTCATGTAGATAGAAAGCATGGCGGGGGCCGGGGCTGGGGGGGCGGGGGGAGTTAGTGTTTAAGCGGGACAGAGTTTCTGTTTGGGAAGATGAAAAGAGTTCTGGAGATGGATGGTGCTGATGGTTGCAGAATAATGAGAATGTGCTTATTGCCACTTAAAAATGTTACGATGATAAATTTTATGTGAATTTTACCACAATGAAAAAAAACCTTTTTTGTACGTATGTACAAAAAAGTATGTATAAAAGAAGAATAACAGAGCAGCGGCCAGCCCCATAGCCGAGTCATTAGGTTCATGCGCTCCACTTTGGCGGCCCAGGGTCTGCTGGTTTGGATCTCAGGCACAGACCGAACACACCGTTCGTCAAGCCGTGCTGAGGCGGCGGCCCACATGGAGGAACCAGAAAGACTTACAACTAGGTTATACCACTATGCACTGGGGCTCTGGGGAGGAAAGAAAGAGGAAGATTGGCAACAGATGTTAGCTCAGGGCCAGTCTTCCTCACTAAAAAGCATACCTTAAAAAGAAAGAAAAAAAACAATAATGATAGAGCAGATAGCCATGTTACTGTCACCCAGGTCAACAAATAGAAGTCTCTGGAAGACCCCTCCTCAGTTCAAGCTCCTTCCTCTGTCTTAGGGGTAGCTACTCTCCTGATTTTTGTGGTTATCACTTCACTGATTTTCTTTGTAGTTTTAGCCCCCATGTGTGCATCTCAAAATGATGTAGGTAAATTTTGCTGGCATTTGAACTTTGTACACATGTCACACAGAGCAGATTTCCTGCTCATGGCTTCCTTTGTTCACCATCGTTGGGAGACTTATCCACATTATCACATGAGACTGTAGTGCATTCATTCATCTTTACTCCTATTTAATAGTCCACTGTCTTAGACTGAGCCATATCAAATTGCTGTCTTTTATTTTATTTATTTATTTTTTTAGGAAGATTAGCCCTGAGCTAACATCCACTGCCAATCCTCCTTTTTTTTTTTAACTTTTTATTAAGATTATGATAGTTTACAACCTTGTAAAATTTCAGTTGTACATTATTGTCTGTCAGTCGTGTTGTAGGTGCACCCCTTCACCCTTTGTGCCCTCCCCCCACTCCCCCTTTCCCCTGGTAGCCACCAATCAGTTCTCTTTGTCTACGTGTTTAACTTCCACCTATGAGTGGAGTCATACAGAGTTCGTCTTTATCTGGCTTAATTCACTTAACATAATACCCTCAAGGTCCATCCATGTTGTTGTGAATGGGACGATTTTATCCTTTTTTATGGCTGAGTAGTATTCCATTGTGTATATATACCATATCTTCTTTCATCTAATCATCAGTTGATGGGCACTTAGGTTGCTTCCACGTCTTGGCTATTGTAAATAATGCTGCCATGAACATAGGGGTGCATGGGACTTTTGGAATTGCCGATTTCAAGTTCTTTGCCAATCCTCCTCTTTTTGCTGAGGAAGGCTGGCCCTGAGCTAACATCCGTGCCCATCTTCCTCTACTTTATATGTGGGACGCCTACCACAGTGTGGCTTGCCAAGCGGTGCCTTGTCTGCACCCGGGATCTGAACCAGCAAACCCCAGGCTGCCAAAGCAGAAAGTGCGCACTTAACCGCTGTGCCACCAGGCCGGCCCCCTGTCTTTCTTTTTTTTTTTTATGTAAAAAATAGTTGAATATCAGCATTTTCTTTGTTCAGCTAATAAGTCCATGTTACAGTCATATATGAATTCTCCTGTTAATGGAGAGTGAGGTGTTTCTACTCTGAGGCCGTTATATATGCATTGTATCTGTGCATCTCCTGATGGGTACCTGCATGCACTTTTTTCCAGGGTGAATACTTAGGAGCATATTGCTGGAACTTGCATATAGAGGGAATGGATCCCTACCTCACAGCATACACAAAAGTCAACTGGAAGTCGATTAAAGGCCTTGAGTGGAAGGCAGAACCTTAAAGCTTTGTTGAGATAGCATAGCAGAACGTTCTGGGGGAAGGGGAGATTTCTTCAGTAAGGTACAGGGGCTTACCCACCTCCCCAGCATGTCCTGATGCCCAGCCCCACCCCATTCCAGGCGAGGTCAGCACCGTGCTGAAGCTGGATAACACGGTGGTGGGCCAGACGTCCTGGAAGCCGTGTGGCCCCAGCGCCTGGGACCAGAGCTTCACCCTGGAGCTGGAGAGGGTGAGCTGTGTTGGGGGGTGCCAGGGCTTGGAGGGGTTCTGCACCTCAGGCACCCCAAGTGATGGCCTTCTTCCTCCTCCTGAGGCACGGGAGCTGGAGCTGGCTGTGCTCTGGCGGGATCAGCGGGGCCTGTGTGCCCTCAAATTCCTGAAGCTGGAGGATTTCTTGGACAACGAGAGGCATGAGGTGCAGCTGGACATGGAGCCCCAGGGCTGCCTGGTGGCCGAGGTACTGCCTGCCCTGACCCTCAGAACAGGCTTCCTGCACCCCTGCTCCCAGTTTGCTAGAAGGGGAAGAGGTGTTTTCAGTCAGTCTCCAGAATTTGATAGGAAAGTACATATAATTAGCCACATTCATGGCCTGACAACCTGGGACTGGTTTTGTTCTGAGGCAAGATAGTTAAAAAAAAAAAAAAAGAAGACATAACATTTTGTCAAGCCAGAAGAATAAAAGCAAACCTGGTGGCGTGTCCTGGAGATTGCTGCCAGAGGCACAGCTGTGTGGAGAGGGCCCTCCCGCAGTAGTGTTGGGGTCCACTGCGGGGCACCCGCCCTCGGCACCACAGACCACAGGGCCTGGCCGGTCTTGGCCGCAGGGCCAGCTGTGCACTGCAGGGCGTGGGGCAGCAGTCCTGGCCTCCACCCACAGGAAGCCAGTAGCACCCCCCAATTTGTGACAATTCAAAAGGCCTCCAGACATTGCCACTGTCCCCTGGTGAGAGCCCGTGTCTGAATGGCACCCCCTTCTGGCCCCCTGCCGTGTGAGGGAGCTCGGTCCTCCATGCTTTGCTGGCATTGACTGGTCACTCGGTGCAACAACCCCGTGCAGGAGGCTGTCGTTAGTCACACTGGACACAGGAGGAAGCTGGGCTCCGAGAGGGAGTGTCACTGGCCCCTCATTTGCCAAGCATCCCTAACAATTCTTTAAATTTGCCCCTTACATGCCCATGTGCCTGTTCTGTGTGTGCATCTGTCTCCTCAGGCGGGAGTTCTTCCGTCTCCTGCTGGAGGAGCTGGGGCGCTGGGTCCATCGCGGGCCCAGAGGTTGGTCCTCAGCCAGTGCGATGGCAGTGGTGCTGGGCGCTGGCCGGCCCTTGCCTCGCCGCCCAGGTTTTCTCTACCGCTCTCTTCTGTTCTTGGGCCTCTCCCAAGGCAGTGTCCAGTGGAACTTTCTGCAGTTCTGTTGTTGATGAGCCTACAATAGTTGAGTTCTATCACAGACAGACATGTTCTGTATCCACCCCTCCAGGATAGTAGCCACTTGAAGCATGGCCAGTGTGACCAGGGAACGGAAATCTTAATTTTACTTAAGTTTTACTAACTTTAAATAGCCACATGTGGCTATTGCTGACCATATCGAACGCAAGGTCGCAGTTGTGTGATTTTAGCACCTTCTAGAAGATGTGCTGGTGCTGGGAGAATCCAGCTAGACCGGTGCTGTCTCCCATGGATGGGCCCCAGTGTGACCTGGTGGGCTCGTTGAATATAGGCTGCTGGGCGCCACCACCAGCGTTTCTGATCCAGTGGGTCCAGGTGGGGGTCCGAGAATCTGCGTTTCCAGCAAGTCCCCAGGTGATGTTGACGCTGCTGGGCTGGGACCACGCGGGGGGCATCAGGACGCTGGACCACGTGGCTGGATGTTTGCTGGAGTTGTGTGTCCATCTTGTTGGGTCAGACCCCTCCCCGCCCTAGAGAGGGGCCTGGTGGCCTGCTGCTTGCCCTCCCACGACGGCCCTTCAGGAGGTGGCCCTGCTGGGCGGCGGAAGGGCGTTACCATCCCTCAGTGCGCTGCATGTGCGCCGCGGTTAGACGCGATGCCCGTGATCGGAACCCCCACACATACGGGTGTGCACCCCTATGCCCCCAGGGCCTCCCACCAAGCTGCCTGGAGGTGGCGAGGGTCCTCACCGGTGGCCCCTCTGCAGGTCACCTTCCGCAACCCCGTCATCGAGCGGATACCGCGGCTCCAACGGCAGAAGAAGATCTTCTCCAAGCAGCAGGGTGAGCAGCTGCCCGGGGCGGGAGGGGCGGGGTCTTGTGGAGGGGCGGGACTGGGCAGGAGGGGCCACGCCTGGGTGGGAGGGGCGGGGTCTTATGGAGGGGCGGGAGTGGGGCGGGGCCTGGGTGGGATGGGCGGGGTCTTGTGGAAGGGCGGGACTGAGGTGGCAGGGCCAGGGTGGGAGGGGAGGGGCGGGCCTGAGTGGGAGGGGCGGGGCCTGGGCAGGAGGGGAGGAGTCTTGCGGAGGGGCAGGCCTGAGTAGGAGGGGCGGGGTCTTGCCGAGGGGTGGGAGGGGAGGGGTGGGCCTGGGCGGGAGGGGAGGAGCCTCGTGGAGGGGCGGGGCCTGGGGGAGGGGCGGGGTCTTGCGGAGGGGAGAGACGGGTGGGAGGGGAGGGGTGGGCCTGGGTGGGAGGGGAGGGGCCTCGCGGAGGGGCGGGGCCTGGGCGGGAGGGGCGGGGTCTTGCGGAGGGGTGGGACTGGGGTGGCAGGGCCAGGGTGGGAGGAGAGGGGTCTCATGGAGGGGCGGGCCCGGGCAAGCTGGGCGGTGACCCTGAGCTGTCCCCAGGGAAGGCGTTCCAGCGCGCCAGGCAGATGAACATTGATGTCGCCACCTGGGTGCGGCTGCTGCGCCGGCTCATCCCCAGCGCCACCGCTACAAGCACCTTCAGCCCCGGGGCTTCTCCGGGGCCCGAGGCCCGGTCCACGGGGTAAGCAGGGAGGGTCCCGGGGTCTCTGTCGCCCCCGGTTGCATCCCGGGGTGGTGGGCCCCAGGCCCCAGAGACACTGCCACCCCTTGTGCTGCAGCGACATCTCCCTGGAGAAGCTGAACCTCGCGGCTGACGCATTGGACAGCTCGCCCCAGAAGAGCCTTGCAGGCCCTGCTTCCAGCCCGTCGAGTCTGGTAAGCCTCCCCCACTTTCCCCTCAGCCTGGCCTGGGCAGCATGAGGGGGCCTCCTTCTCCACTCAAGGCCCAGAGACCTCCGGGAACTTCCCTGGTCACACACCACTTTTCTGCCAGGGTCAGGGCCCACTTCTCTATCTTGGATAAAATCGTGGGCTCAAGAGCCAAGCCTCCTGGGTCCCCATTCCTGTTCTGCCACCTCCTAGCTGTGTGATCTACAGCATGCAGCTTCGCCTCTCTCTGCTCAGGGCACTGCCCTGTAAAATGAGCATGTTTAAAATTCATGTCAAGGATAGAAGTCAAGAGAGTGGTGTTCTCTGGGTGGGGCGTTGCTGGTTAGAGGGGACACGAGGGAGCCTGCAGGGAGAGGGGCGTGTCCTGCATCTGGATCCAGGTCAGAGACCAGCAGCCTTCTCCGTGAAGGCTGTAGAGTCCGTGTGGGCCGGGAGGTCCCAGTGACAACTCGGCAGCGCCGTGGCAGAGGATGGCTGCCCGCTGGACAGGCCCGCGTCTGGAGAAGGCTTGCTGAGGGACGCTGACATGCCAGGGTCACGTTGCCTCCAGGGATCATGAAATATCTTCTCCTTGTGACCTTTGCCCACCCCTTTAAAAACGTGAAAGGTTTTCATGGCTCGCTGACCGTGTCAGACATGACGTTCACGGACCCTGGTCGAGGCGGTGGCACCGGCGAGCTGGCGCCGGTGCCCCTCACAGAGTCCGTTTCATGCCTCATTTGTAAAAACAAGGATAATGATATACGCTTCACGGCATGAGAGGAAATGAAATAGCTCAGTAAATTAGATGAATTTAGCCAAAAAAATCCGAAAGTTTAATAACACCAAATGCTGGGGGGGTGCAGGGAAAAGGCCGTCGGTGGGAAGCGTGCAAAGTGCTGTGTCTCCTTGAGAGGGCGTCGCTCCTGAGTTGCAGTGGACGTGGTCTTGACCCCACGCCTCCACTCCTGGACGCCAGTGGTGGATGATCACTTTAGCCACATAGTGTGGGCGAGAGCAGAACCAACTGCAGGGTCAGCCTAGAGACCACTGCTAAATCAGTGGCAGGATGGAGTAGTATGCAGAGGTGAAAAAGGAGCCTGGGCTCCAGGTGCCGGCCTTGAATGATTTCCAAGACAGCTTGTCCAGTGGGAGATGCAAGACTGGAATGTCGTCAATGGTGGGTGCAAGAAAAGCGGAGCCCGGGCCGGCGCTTTTGCTTGTGTGGGTGTAGAATCTATCTAGAAAGGCCCCCAGGACACCGTTAATGGTGCCAGCACTGGGGGCACTGGGGCAGGAGCAGACAGTGTTTCCCATCGTGCACCTGTTTGCACTGAGTGAATTTTTAGAACTGTGTCTGTAGTGGAGGATGATGGACCAGTAGGTCATTTTCTTTTCCGTTTAAAATGTTTTGATTCTTTTCAAGCTTGTACCCGCGTGTGGGGTAAAGAGTTAAGAAGCTCTGAGGGCTAATGGCAGTCAAGGCAATAAGTGGATAAATGATAAAATATATCAGCAGCATGAGACGTGCTGAGGAGAGAATGAAGCAGAGGAGGGGTAGGAGTTCTGGGGGTTCTGTTAGTTCTCAGCTGACCAGCTGTGAAGGTGACGGTGAGTAAAGCACTGAAGGGGGTGACAGAGGAGCCAGGCAGGTGTCTGGAAAAGAGCCTTCCTGGTGAAGAGACGAGCTGTGCAAAGCTCCTGGGGTGGAAACATGCCTGGTGTGTTCAGGGCACAGTGAAGGGAACAGAGTGGCTGCAGGGGAGTGAGCGAGTGAGGTCTGTGGGAGGGCAGGTGAGGTCGGAGGTAGATAGCGGCCTCAGTGGCCCTCGTGGTTCAGGGTGCCTCTGACTTCCCTCGCTCTCACCTCCTCTCTCCACCAGAGTTCCCCAGTCCGGGAAACGACCACCGCTCCCCAGCTCCCTTCAGAGACCCAGGGGACCCCAGGCCCCGCCTTGTGCAGGTGACACCCTCCCCCGTCCCCACCCCTGAGCCCCGTCCGCTGTCCCTGTCCCCACAGTGTCCTCTCTCCACAGTCCCCTGAGGAAGGCGCCCCTGACCCTTGAGGATTTCAAGTTCCTGGCGGTGCTGGGCCGGGGTCACTTTGGGAAGGTGAGGTGGGGGAGGCCGTGGGGGTTGGGGACCCGGATCCCGGCCCCTTGCTGGCCACCGAAGCCACTGCTGCCCACCCTGGTTCCAGGTGCTGCTCTCTGAGTTCCGGCCCAGCGGGGAGCTGTTCGCCATCAAGGCTTTGAAGAAAGGGGACATCGTGGCCCGAGATGAGGTGGAGAGGTGGGACCCCGCTCGGGCCCTCTGGGAACCTCTGTCTTCTCCTCTGAGGAACGGGAGACAGAGCAGCCACCGCCTTGGAGCTGCCGTGAGGGTGACTCACAGAGTCCCCGCACAGGGGAAGCCGGTGCTGACGAGAGGGACAACAGCCCTTGGAAAGCACCACTGTGTGCCACAGTCAGGGACTCGTCCGTCCCCACAACAGCTCTGCGAGGCACACCGGGACTGTCCCTGTCCTGCCAGTGGTTGAGCACAGCAAGGTTGAGCAAGGTGCTCAAGGTCACACAGCCAGCAAGCAGCAGCTCCGAGATTCAGACTTAAGGACTTGAGTCTGTAGCCTGTGTGATTCGCTGTGGGGCCAGGGCCCTGGGTTCAAACCCTGCCTCTGCCACAGATGAGCTCAGACATCTTGGGGAGGGCACTTTGCCCTTATGAACCTTGGCCTCCCTGTCTACAAAAGGGGAGGAATAAGGCCTTTCTTGCAGGGTCATTGGGTGGATTAAATGAGAGGATGCATCTAGACCATGCTACACAGTGCGTGGCCACATGTAAATGCCCGGTAGAGGCCTGAGATGGTCCACAATCCTCCTGACATGCTTTTCTTAATCAGGAATCCAACTTAGACAGGCTTAAGCAAATAGAGGAATTTATTGTTCTGGATCAGAAAAGTCCGGGAGTGCCGCCTTCAGGTGTGGCTGTATCCAGGTGCTCAGATGCTGTCTCTCAGTTCTGTTTTCCTCTGTATGGACTTTGCTTGCAAGCCCCTCCTGGGGGCAGAGATTTGCTCCAGCCCAGCCGTTTAAGGCTCATCCACCAGCTTTAGCCCTTCTGCCTTAATAATTCCAGCTGAACTCTGGAGACGGAGCCCCATTGGCTTGGCTTCTCCTTTTCTGAGCCAATTCCTGGCCAGGCAGATGGAGTGCTCCAACTGACCCTCCCCTGGCAGTTCCCCAGAGGGACGTTGGGGGACTGTTAGTAGGACAACGGGTGGATTCTAGATGCCTGTTTAGCAGATGAGGCTGCTGAGGTTCAGAGATATTAAGCAGTTTGCCCAAGGTTGCACCGCCATGTGAGGTCCTCAACAAATACCTGGTGACGGAGGACTCTGGGCAGTGTGGGGCAGGGGTGGGGGACTACTGTGGTCTCTGACCCCTGCCTCACCCTGCCCAGCCTGATGTGTGAGAAGCGGATCCTGGCCGCGGTGACGGAGGCAGGACATCCCTTCCTGGTGAACCTGTTTGGCTGTTTCCAGACCCCAGAGCATGTGTGCTTTGTGATGGAGTACTCGGCTGGCGGGGACCTGATGCTGCACATCCACAGCGACGTGTTCTCCGAGCCCCGGGCCATGTGAGCGCCCTCCCCACGCCTCCCCCCGGCTCCTGGAGTCTTGGGGCCTGGGGGCTGTGGAGAATGGGGAGGCCGGGTTGATGCGGTCCCCCGTCGCGGTCCCTCACACCCGCCTCTCTCTGCAGCTTTTATTCGGCCTGTGTGGTGCTGGGGCTGCAGTTTCTCCATGAACACAAGATCGTCTACAGGTGCAGGCGCGCGCTGCCCACCGGGGGCCCTCAGGCTGCAGAGGGGCCCTGACCCCCACTCACCCCTCTTTACTCCCCCACCCCCTCACAGGGACCTGAAGTTGGACAATTTGCTGCTGGACACCGAGGGCTATGTCAAGATTGCAGACTTTGGCCTCTGCAAGGAGGGTGAGGGGTGGGGCGGGGCCTGAGGGGATGGCTTCTGGGGACTAGAAGGGGCTGGAATGGCGTCCCCAACCCTACCAGGTTACCGCCAGCCTGGACCCTGGGACAGGGCTCTGGACCACCCATGCTGGGCTGGCCCAGAGCTGGAACCCCCGCCCCATGTCCTCCTGGGCCTTGCTTCCCCAGGGATGGGCTATGGCGACCGCACCAGCACGTTCTGCGGGACCCCAGAGTTCCTGGCCCCTGAGGTGCTGACGGACACGTCATACACACGGGCGGTGGACTGGTGGGGACTGGGCGTGCTACTTTACGAGATGCTGGTCGGTGAGGTGAGGCCCCAGGCTGCCCCACCCTGCCTGTCCTTGGGGTCATGCTGGAACCTGTGTGCGCCCAGCGGTGGGATCAGAATCCGCCTCCACCGCGTGCTGTGGGATCGGGGCGGTGGCTTCCTCCCTGGCCTGTTTCAGCATCTGTAAAATGGGGTACTTCCCCTCCCATGGGAGCCATGTGAGCGGAGTGCTTGGGCTGGGCCGGGCTGGGCGTGGAGGGGCCTGATTTCCCTGGCTCTCCCTGTCCCCAGTCCCCATTCCCAGGGGACGACGAGGAGGAGGTGTTTGACAGCATCGTCAACGACGAGGTCCGCTACCCCCGCTTCCTGTCGGCCGAGGCCATCGGCATCATGCGCAGGGTGAGGACCCCCCAGCTTGGAGTGGGCGTGGGGAGGGGCTCTGGGGCCGGAGGGGAAGACTGACGCAGTGCTCCCTCCGCAGCTGCTGCGGAGAAACCCAGAGCGAAGGTTGGGGTCCAGCGAGAGGGACGCCGAGGATGTGAGAAAACAGCCCTTCTTCAGGGTGAGGCCACTCTCAAGGACCCGGTCACCACCCCCGGTCTAGGGCTCCCTCCAACGTCGGCCCCACCCCCTTCTCTCCCTTCCTTCGCCCCTCTGACTCTCCCACACACACATCTGCCCCAGGCTGGCCTGCTGGGGAGCACTGCCCTCTGCCTGAGCCCAGCCTCCCCGACTGACCAGCAGCCCCCTTCCCTGCCTGTTGTGAGCCTTCCTGAGCCCCCAGGCCCCCCGCTTTCCCTCTGCCTTGTGACTCCATGTCCCGACCCCTGCAGCTCCGGGGCTGGACCGGGTGCAGGGACACCGCCCCCCCCCCTCCCCCCGCTGCAGTCTGGCTCCCGCCTCCCCTGCTGACCTGTCCCCGCCCGCCCTGCAGACTCTGGGCTGGGACGCCCTGCTGGCCCGGCGCCTGCCGCCGCCCTTCGTGCCCACCCTGTCGGGCCGCACCGACGTCAGCAACTTCGACGAGGAGTTCACGGGCGAGGCCCCGGCGCTGAGCCCGCCCCGCGACGCGCGGCCCCTCTCGGCCGCGGAGCAGGCGGCCTTCCGGGACTTCGACTTCGTGGCTGGGGGCTGCTAGCCCTCTCCCCACCCCCGCCTCCCGAGCTGTTAGTAGTTTTTTAAACGGCCTTGGGGTTTGCCCCATCCATGCATCTCGGCTCTTATTGTACGCAGTAATGGGGGGCACGGGGCGGGGGCCGGTGATGGCGGGGGTGGGGGGTGTGCCCAGAGGCAGAGGCTTGCTGGGGCGGATCGGATGGGTGGCTGGGTGCAAGGGGAGTGGTAGGGAGCTGCCCGGGGTTATGGTGGGGGTCAGCTGAGGCGGATCAGGGGACCGGGGGCTCGGGACTGTGACGGTGGGCCGCGATGGGATGGGGTCCGAGACCGCGTTGAGGGATGTGGGGTCTCGAGGCTGCGATGGGATGTAATTTGGGGCAGGGCCTTGCGGCCGTGTTGGGGGAGCTCGGAGGCATCGTGCGCGAGAGGTTGCTGGCGTCGGTTCCCGCGACGCCAGGAGCAGGATCGTCCCCCAAAGCCCCTCGCTCCACTCGGGCAGAGCCCCCGCCCCCGGGCTGCGGCCGCGGCGCTGCGCGCATGCTCCCGCCGCTCCGGCTTCGCGCCCGGCGTCTCCGCGCCCCCGAGCGGCCACAGCGCGCTGCAGCCCCGACGGCACGCAGCGCCCGGGCTGGGCCGCAAAGTGGCTTTGCTCCCCGAAGGCTCCGCGCTGCACCCCGGGCGCGGCCCGGGGTGGTCTGGCTTAGCCGCTGGGCCTCGGGGCACGCTAGAAGTGGCTGAGACTACCGTGTCGGGAGCTGCGCAGCGAGCTGGCCTCCCAGGCACTCCGGGTTGGACCCAGCCCCGCGGGGCCACCCTTGGCGCCAGCCCTCAGGGGCAGGAGGCGAAGCAGCTGGCGCAGCACGGCCTGGCGCAGCAGGATGTACACCCAGGGGTCTAGGATCTGGTTCCACGAGGCGAGGCGCACGGCCAAAAACAGGGGCCGCTGCAGGGAGCTGGCGCCCCAGCCCCCAACAGCCAGCACCACCAGCACCTGCGAGAGAAGCCGGTGTGAGCCGGTGGGGGGTGGGAGGACGGTGTCAGAGAAGGCGACCGGCGAGAGGGGGGTCTGGGGTGGGAGGGAGCGCGGCTGGAGGGAAAGGGGCTGGGGTGGGGGGCGCCACAGGGGCCGTAAATGGGAGTCTGCGTGGGGAGGAGCCATGTATAGAAAGAGGCGAGTAAGCTGGCCCTTAGAGGGCGTGGCAGAAGCAAAGGCCTTCAGCAGGTGTGGGCTCGGCAAGAAAGGAGGGAAAGTCTCAGGTATCCCGAAGCTCAGGGGACTGAGGGGAGAAGAGAAACGGGGAAGGTGGTAGTGGACGGGGACGACGGGATGAAGCTTCGGGTACCAGAGGGGTGGGGCTGGAGAGGAGGCTCCCATGGGTCGGTGAGCTACGAAGACCCCGGGGAGGAGTAAGATAAGGAGACGTGGAGGACGAGTGGGACTTCACAGGGAGCGAGCAAAGGGCAGGCGCTTTGACAGCGGGGCCTCGAGGGGGCGGGCCCTGGCCTGGGAAGGGAGGAGGACGCAGGTGTCTTAGGACGCAAAGGGGTGGGAAGGGCCACGGAAGGAGCGGGAAAAAGTACTGCCGGAGAGGCATGAGCGCCCCTCACCAGCAGCGGGCTCCAGCAGATACACGACACCACCATGATGCCCACGAGCTGGCCCACCATCTCCACGTCGTGGGCGCGGGCCCTGCGCGCTGAGCCACGGCCTGGGGAGCCGCCGGAGGCCGAAGCGACGGACGAGGCAGACGAGGCGGAGGCCGAGCGGGGTCCGCGCGCCCCCCAGGGACGGCGGCCGTCTGAGCCGGAGGCCGGGGGGCGCCGTCGAGAGCGGCGGCGCCAGCGGGCGCGGAGCAGGGCCAGGCCGCTGAGCGTGTTGCACACGAGCGCGGAGAGCAGCGCGGCCAGGCCGAGGCCGGCGAAGAGGCCGGCGAGCAGCGCCTGGCGCCAGCCGCCCGCCGGGCCCAGGCCGATGAAGCACCACGTGCCCGGGTACTGCAGCTCGTAGCGGCCCACGCGCGCCAGCGGCAGCAGCGCCACGGCCAGGGCCAGGGCCGCCAGCCCCGCCAGCGCCAGGCGCGCGCGCGCCGCCGAGACGCGCGCCGCGTGCAGCAGCGGCCGCGTGACGCCCACGCAGCGCTCCACGGCCATGCCGCAGCCCAGCAGCAGCGGGCACAGGCCAAAGAAGACCATGCAGCCGCCCAGGAAGTGGCAGGCGCCGCCCGCCGGCGCGCGGCCCGCCGTGTACAGACGCAGCACCAGCGCGCCCGGGATCACGTGGCCCGCCAGGTCGGTGGCCATCAGGCTGGCGACGAACAGCAGGAAGGTGGCGGCCGAGCGGCGGCGCCGCAGGCGGCCCGAGGCCTGCGCCAGCAGCGCCAGCGCCAGCACATTGGACACGGCGCCCAGCGTCATGGAGAAGATGGGCAGCGCCGGCGACGCGCCCGCCAAGCCCGCCGGCTGCCCGGCCGACGCGTTGGGGGCCGCGGGCGTCGCACACGTGGTGGCCTCTCCCGCCAGGCTCAGGTTGAGGGGCCCGCACCGGCTCATGTCGGGTGCCGGGGCTGGGGCTGCGGAGAGGGGGGCAGGACAGGTGAGGCTGGCCGGGCCCAGCGCCATTTGACCCCATGGCGTTCCTCGGCGGACCCTCTGCCATAGCAACTCCAGATGACCCTGGCTGCCCCATTCCTGATCCCTCCTCCTCCTCTGCCTCACTCTGCCCTCACTGCCCGCCTCTCTGTCCACCAGGCTCCCCGGCTCCAGCCCTCCGTGTCTCTGTCCGCACCTCTGGGCCTCCCAGACCCACCTCTGACACCCACCTCCCGTGTTTACACCACAGCAAATCCTTGGCCCCTGGCCCCATCTGATGCCCACTGACCCATTTCTGATCCGAGGTTCCCACCTGACCCCACTGCCCCACCTCTGCCCATCACTGTGTCACTTTACTCCAATCCCATCCTTGATGTTCACAGCCCCACCTCTGCCACCATGGGCACATCTCTCCCCACTGCACTCTCTGCCCATGGCCACATCTCTGTCTCCACAGCTCCGTCCCTGTCCCTGTCGATGCATCTCTGTCTCCATGGTCCCATTCTGTTCCCACGACCATATCTCTGTTCCTATGGTCCCATTCCTGTCCCCACACTCCCATCTCTGCGCTCCCTTGCTGTCTCTCACCCGGCCGTTACCCCTGGTCTCAGCTGCCTCATCCTGGACACCCACAGTTCCACTGCGGCCAGCTCCATATCCCTGCCCCAAGGCTCAAGGCCGACCCAGGAACACCCAGCCTTGGTACACTGGTGGTGAGGGCTAAGAAGGCAGAGCTGCCTGCTGGTTCAGATGGGAAGGGAGGATGGACAGACAGTAAGACCCGCAGGGACAGACAGAAGGGGCTGAGAGTCAGAGAACACAGGACAGACTGCGGTAGCCATGGCCCCATCCTTCTGTGCCCTCCCTCCCCACTGGAGACCCTCGCCCCAGCCTTCTTACCCAGCACTGCCTGGGACCCGGGGTCCCCATCGCCTGCCGCTGGACCCCTGCTTCCCGCTGCGCCCACACCCGCTGCGCCCGAGCTCTCCAGCGGGCCGCTCCCTCCCGCCCTCCCGCCCTCCCTCCTGGGGCGGCTCCTCGGCTCCCGGCTCCCAGCCTCCTCCGCCCGCCCGCTGCTCAGGCTCAGGCCTCCAGGGGCCCGCTCCACCCAGTGTGTGCCTGCAGGGGACCTGAGGTGGCAGACCCCCTCTCTGTACTCCTGGCAATGGGCGGGGGCCACCTGGGCTTCAGCGCCCCCACCAGGGAGGGGGCTCCGGGGAGTTGGCCTGGCCCCCTGGACTCCCTCCCCTTGGCTGGCTGGAGCAGCCCCCTTCCCCCCAGGCGCAGGCCTCTCGCCTGCCTCATTAATAAAGCGGATAAAATCTAAACACTGGAAAATGTGAGCGTTGCCTGGGGCGGGCTGGGCGGCTGCAAGGGGTGCCGCTGCCCCTACACGGGCGGGTGGCGAAGTTGGGGGCCTAGCCCTGCGGGGGGCGGGGGGCAGCAGCACCCCCCCTGCCCTGCCAGAGCCTTGGTGGATGGTGGATGTCAGGTGGGTGGTGGCGGCAGTGCCGCGGGTGGACCAGCCCGGGTCCCTGGCCAGGAGATCCACCCACTATTTACACAGGGGCTTAAAGCCCAGGCTGGGCGGGCGGCACACCCCGGAGGGGAGGGGAAGGGACGGGAGGAGGCTAAGGGGCCAGGGAGCCAGGAGGCCCGGGGCCAGGAGCCTCTCCTCCATCCTGCTTGAGGATGTGGGGAGCAACATGTGGGACACACATGTCCCGTGCCACAGAGACGGGTAGCTGCACCTCTTGCCCTGAGAAGTAGGGTCACACCCCAGAGTCTCACACCTGAAGACATACAATTCTATTCCTTGACACTCTGAAACCAGCTACCATCACAGCCTGTCCCCAGCACAGTGGCAGCCATGTCCCTTGGAGCCTTGGGGTCAGCCGTCATCACACCTCTGAACTCGCTGAGACAGTGTCACCCCCGACACCAGATGCGCCCATAGTTACCAACTCTAACACCGGCCGCTTCTCTCAATGCCCTAAAATGCAGCCCCCAAGAAAGCCACTGTCACAGCCCTCAGTGCTGGGAGACACATCCGGCGGCACCCTGGGAGATACGCAGTCCTCACCACAAGACAGCCGCAGCCCACTCCATGTCACCCGAGACACCCCTTATGGTACAGGACAAGCTAAATAGGTACCCACCAGACACCTGAGAGGCAGGAGTGGCACTCCTGGGACCCACTGGTCACCCACTGCCCTAGGACCAGGAGCACCCAGAGCCTGGGACGCCCCAAGACGCACTCGCATGGCCACACTCCAGAACACTCTGGAACACAAAGACAATCACTACACCCTGTTCCCGCAACACAGACACAAGTTACAGCCCTCCACACGGCCACAACCCACCAACTGACAGACAGTCCTTCCCTCTCAACACCCAGACTCACAGCCACACCCCTCCACAAGCCCTGCTGGCCGGCAGCAGACACACAGGCCCCCCACAGGTGACCCCAGGGCGCCTGGCCCCGCCCCACCCCGAGAACACACCGCAGGCTGCGCGCGCACCCCCGCCCAGCCGCCCTCCCCGCCTGGTGGAAATGGGGAGCGGGCTGGGCTCTGTCTCAGCTCTCGGCTCGCCCCGAACATTCCTGCAGGGACCTCTGGCCTGGCTTCCCTTGCTTCAATCCTCGCTCTTCCCTCCAGGTCTGGCCAGGGTCCTGCCCCCTCCTGGATCCCCTCCTCAATCTTCAAGGATGAAGAGGGTTGTCAAAACAAGCATGCCGGGTTTATATCCAAACCGTGGCACACCATGGAAGCCCGCAGGCCCCGCACGTCCACAGTCAGCTGGGGTGGGGGCGCCTGGCGCCTATTCCCCATCAGCACTCTCCCCATCTCAGGCCCACCCACCTTTCTTTCTCCTTGCCTCCTAGCCCCGGGTTGTCGCAGCCGACAGCCTCATGCCCACTGTTCACACCAGGCTGGGGTGGCGGGAGGCCTTGTTCGAGAGGGAGCAAGATTTGCACCCTCAGGAGGCCAACAAGCTCTGGCCTTGCCTGGAAGCCTGGTGGCCTGCAGCCAGGAGACGCATCAGGCAGAACGGGTGGGGGGGGCCCGGGCCAGCTCCTAATTCAATTTGGAGCCCAGGGAGGATGGATTTCAGCTGCTACATTCTTTCCCAGCCCGGGCCCACCCCCCTCCCACACCCCGAAGCCACCACACAGGTCCAACAGCAGATAGATTCTTTATGTTCAAGACAGTAAATTCAGATACAAAAGCCCACCGCCATCGTCCCTCTCGTCCCATCCCCCCGGGGCCAGGCTGAGGGAGCCGGGGGTGGGGGAGGTTGGAGCGTTCACAGCAGACTCATGTTTCAAACGTGAAGGTAACAGACTCCACGCCGAGGGGGCTCCTCTCTGGGGTGGGGGGTATTATTGCATTTGCTGAGGGGGACGCCCCCCTTCTGCATTCCCTGCGTCAGGAAACTAGGGAGGTCACAACCCCCAAACAGAACCCGAGGCCCCAGGGAGACAGAGGACCAGTTTGGCAGCAGATGCAGGAAGTGTTGGGGGCGGGGGTGGCCGCCCAATCCGGCCAGTCCCTCCTCACGCCTGACCCAGCTGAGGTAGGTGGGGAAGAGGGCAGGGGGGGCCAGGGGCCCCAGCCAGGCTGGGAACCAGGGAGGGGGTGGTACCGATTGGAGTGGGGCAGGGGCGCGGCCCCACCTCCGCTCCACATCGCCTCGGCCTGCTGAGCCAGGCCCAAGACAGATGCTGGGGTCTGGGCTGTGGCGTCCCCCCACTGGGGTCTCCCACCAGGCCAGGCCCAGGTCATCACGAGGTCCAGTGGGAGGTCTAGTAACGGCCGACCTTGGCGTCCCCAATGGCCCCCCAGACGTCAAAGACGAACTCATCAGGAAAGGCGAAGTCACCCAGCCGTTCGTCCAGGGCCTCGGCCAGCTCATCTGGGTTCTTTTTGTCCTTTCCAAGCTCTACCATGGTGGCCGCTGGGGGCGGAGGGGTGGGCAGAACGGAGGCATAGATGGCAGGGGTGCTCGGAGCAGCCCCAGCCCCAAAGGACCTAGAAGCCCCTCCCCCAGACCCAGGCGCCCCACTCACCCAGCTCCGTGTCCCTGATGCCCATGTAACTCTCCAGCAGATCGTCCACCTTCTCAATGGCCTTCTCCTCGAAGGCCGAGGGCTGGGGGAGACAGCGACATCATGATACTGCCATAGAACTAATCGTACTCGCTAAGCGCCAGGCGCAGTTTTCACCACTTCACGTATATTAACTTGTGGTTCACCCTTATGACAACCCTGAAAATGTCAGTATTATTATCCTCATTTTACAGATGAGGAAACTGAGGCCCACTGGCCCCAGAAAGGTCCCAGGGCTGGGAGGTGGATCTGAATCCAGTGCCCAGAGCCCCTCAGCTAACAGCTGATGCTGCCACCTCTAAACGTGCAGGGAGGGGGCAAGGCCCAGCTGGCACACTCACCATGTCCTCTACCGTGGCAGGGCCCCTCGATCGGAGCCGGAGTGTCCCTCGGCCAGTGCCCAGCTGGGGGCCAGCACCAGGGCGGCCACCCCCGGAGCGGACGCTGATCATGTCTGTGGGAGGCAAGTCGGGGAAGCCCAGTTCCAGCATGCTCTGGGCAGGAACCCAGGCATCCAGCCTCAGACACCCCGTCCACCTGCTCGGACCTTCTGCAGGCTCTGGGGACGCAGGGGTTTGAGGCAACCCCAGGAGGGCAGGACTCCTGACTTAGCCTAGGCATGAGTTGTGGGGAGGCAGCCAGGGGCTGGGACTAGAAACGGCTGGAGGGGAGACTGGAGAGGGCCACTTCTGCTCCCAGGGTCGGAGGGACAGGAAGGGGGTGGGGCCTGGGTCCCTGCTGCTCTCCCCAAGGCAGGGGCGGGGGAGGAGGGGTACACCTGCTGGGCGGTGACCAGGCCTATCTGCCTGAGGAAGTGTTGGAGTCCCCCACCCCCACCCCAGGGGCCTCGGGCCCATTCCTGAGAGTTAGTGAAGCCAGAAGAAAAAGCAGGGGTGCTGGCACTGGCAGCCAAGCCTGGCTTCCTGGCGCTGGGGGGGCTGGCCAGGGTTGGGGGCACTTGGCTGGGCTAGTGGCTCCTGTAAGTCGGGTGTGGGAGCCACTTCCTCCTTGCCCCCATCTTCCTTGCAGGCTGGGCGGGGAGCCCAGCGCCGGCCCCCCCCCCCCCCCCCCCCCCCCCCGTGGCAGGGCGGAGCTGCCCTCCTTTCCACTGCAGGCGGCTGAGCTTGGCCGCCACCTGCTGGTGGCCCCGGCACTGCAGCCTGGACCCAAGAGAGCAGGGAGGTCAGGATGCTCCAGCGGGCAGCCCCTCACCAAAGGCCTTGCGGGGCTCCGTGAGCTTCAGCGTGAAGGTGCGGCCCCGGGGCAGCTCCTTGAGGAGCCGGGCCACCTCGTAGTGCCGGCAGCCCAGCAGGCTCTGCCCGTTGATGGCCTCGATCATGTCCCCCACGCTGATGAGCTGGATGTGGTCAATCACGCTGCCCTCCTTAATGCGCTGCGGGGGGAGGAGCTGTCAGCCCCCTGGCTCCACCCTTGGGTCCCGCGGCCCAGCCTCACCCCCGGGACTCCAAGTGCCCGTCCACCGCAGGCACCTTGATGAAGGCGTAGCCGGCTCCGTTGTCCGTGATGGTGAGCCCCAGCGCCTCCTCCGACTTGAAAACCTCCACCTCCTTGCGCTGCCCCTTGACATGGGCGAAGATGAAGTCCTCCAGCCCAATCTGGCCCCCCAGGAGCTTGTCCATGTCCACTTTGTGGGTGTTGAGGGTGCAGAACATCACCTGCAGGGGTGGGAGGCACTCAGCCCTCACCTCCCTCCTCGCCCTGCGCTAACCTCTACCTAACGGGGAAGGGAGGCAGCTGGGGAAGGCCTGGAGCCGTGCACCCCCGGAGCCAGTGCAGGGACCCCGCGGGACGTCCGCTCTACGCAGACTGGGGCTACTCTCCCAGCAGCAACCCCCTGCTGCGTCCAGGGCACAGAGCCTGGCACATGCGGGAAATGCTGGGGATACACGAAGGGGCGCAGACACCCACCGGTTTGCTGAGACCCCCCATCCACTTCCGCTCAACCCCACAGCTGCCCTCTTGCCTCCCTTCCTTCGGCCCCCAAGGCCCTCAGGGTCGGGCCTCTGGACGCATCTTAGAGAAGTGAACCCTGCGCGTGACCTCCAGCCCCTACAATCCGCCGGCGCGCAGGCCTCCCAAAGCCGCATGGGAACTCAGCCCCCAGCCCCGCCTCCAGCCCCCACAGTCCAAGGGGCGCAGGCCTCCCAAAGCCTCATGGGAACTCAGCCCCCACAATCCACCGGGGCGCAGGCCTCCCACAGCCGCATGGGCACTCAGCGCCCGGCCGGGCCTCCAGCCGCCCCAATCCGCCGGGGTGCGGGCCCAGGGCCTGCCCCTTCGCGCCAGCCCCAGCCCGCCCGGGGCCCGCGGCCGTACCTCGGCGGCCGGCAGCCGGAAGGCCTCGGCGATCTTGCCGTAGAGCTCCTTGACGTTGGTGAAGCCCTCGATACGGCCGGTGGGGCTGCCGTGGGCCAGCTGCGTGTGGAAGACGAGGCGGGGCCGCAGCGCGGGCGGCGGCGGCGGCAGGCCCGCGTGGGGCCCCCCTGCCACGCCGCCCAGCGGCCCCGGCTCCCCCACGCCCAGCCCGCCACGGCCCGGCTCGGCCTCCTCATTCTCCACCAGAGGCGGCGCCTTCTTCCGCCGCCCCAGTCCCAGCGGCATGAGCGGGAGCGGAGGGCGCGCGCGGGGACCTGCGGGCGGGAGCGGGCTCAGGGGCGGCGGGCCGCGCGGGGCTTCGTGGGGCCAGGCTCGTGCCCATCCCGCAGGCGGGAACGCGGAGGTCCGCGCGCCGGCGCCTCTCCTCTTTCTCAGTCGCGGTCACTGGTGCTGCCCGGGAACAGCGTCCGGCTCTCCCCTCCGGAGCACCGGGCAAATGGACTCGTGAGAGGAAGGGACACGCGACACTTCTAGGCTGCAGCATCTAGTTACCGGAGCGCGAGCCTCCGAGGACTCTCTCTCCCCGGCAGGCGGGCCACCCCGTGCGAGACGGCGGCGGCTCGCTCAGGCCTGGCCCTGAGTGACTATCGTGGATGGAACCTCCGCTGAGCTGCACCGCACATGCAGCAGGAGCAAAAAATACATCTTCCTGGAGTTCAGCCACTGAGACTTTTGGGGTTGTTTGTTACTGCAGCAAAACTTGTCCTGAGTTTTCCCCCTTCCTTTCCCCACTCTCTCTCTCTCTTTCTTTCTTTCTTTCTTTCTCCGTCCCTCCCTTCAAATATGTTTTGGGTGGTTACTATATTTCTTGCACCACTTTAGATAATGCTTTCAATAACTCAAGCAAGGCCTCTGACTAGGGCCAGCAGGTGCTGTTACACAGGTTGTTCGCTGTGCAAAGCACCAGACATGGTGTGGTGATGTGTCTGCTGGGAGGAAGGGCTGCCTGTTTCTACAGTCTAGCTGGGGCTCCGTCCATGCTGTCCAGAAGCATGCAGTCCAGAGGGGAAGATGCACAACGAGCAAGCAAATGTATAAATGGCTAATATAATTTCTAATAGTGCTATGGAGACAATAACCCGACACGAGTTCTATCGACAGGGTCAGGGGGCTCTCTGAGCAGGCGAAGCTGAACCTGAGACCTCAAGGACAGGAAGATGTATCCACATGAGGATGGGAGGCAAGAACGTTCCAGGCAGAGGGAGCAGCCAGTACAAAGGCCCTGAGGTGGGGACGGGCTTGGCATGTTGGAGGAACAGTAAGGACGCCCATGTAGTTGGAAAAGAGTGAATCACGGGGACAGCAGGGGGAGGTGGGGCAGGGAGGGGACAGGGCAGAGGGAGCCGGGCCTTGTGGGCCTCCGGGAGGACAGACTTTTGCTCTGAGTGAGGTGGGAGCCCTGGAGAGTTCGGAGCAGACTCAGATGAGCAAGAGAGTGGTGCAGCTGGAGGGGGTGCACAACAGGAGGACGTGAGAGGGAAGGAACAGAGGTGATGCGGCCTTAGGGACTGGGAAAGAGTTCACATGTCACTTTTAAGTCACATGTCCGAAGTCACCGAGGCCGTCTGACTCCCAACTCCAAGTTCATACCCGCAAAGCTGCCTGTCCCCTCAGCACCTGGGCCTTGTGGGCCTGGTCTGCAGATGGGTTGCCCCGTCCACGTGGCCAAGTTGTATGGGGATCGCAGCAGGCCAAATCCTGTTTCTGTGGATAGGGGACTCCTGCTCCCTGCCTCCAGCCCGCCTCCTCCAGGGAGCCATCCTGGATCCAGTGCAGCCAGTGTCCTCATGCCTCCACTCATTTATTCATTCGCTCATTCATTCATTCTCCAACCCCTCTCCACCGTCCCCTGGTCCAGCCCGTCCTCGCTTACCTAGACTAGTGCAGGCGCGTCCTCTGGCTCTCCTGGCTCCTGCCCTGGCCCCGACGGCCTCTTGTCGACACAGCAGCCACAGCGACCCTGGAGAATGGAAGTCCCGTCACGTCTGCACTCTGCCCCACCCCTCCCAGGGCGCCCACCTCCCTCAGAGTAACAGTCCACGTCCTCCCCTCAGCCTACAGGCCCCAAGGACCGGCCCCCTCTCCTCCCTGCCCTTATCTCCCCGCTCTTCCCCTCACTCGTTCCCTCCAGCCACACGGGCCTCGTCCCCATCCCTCCAACACACAGGGTCAAGTCCAGCCTCAGGGCCTTTGCGTTGGCTGTGCCCTCTGGAATCCACACAACTCCCCCTCTCACCTCTTTCAGGGGGAATATATATTTCATTCATTTATCTCCTTCACTGTCTGTGCTCTGAAAGGGCAGGGAATTCTGTCCGTCTCATTCATCCCTATATTCTTAGTGCAGAGACCAGTGTCTGGCACAGAGCAGCTGCTCAATAAATATGTGTTGAACGAATGAATGGATGAATGAAGGATCCTAATATTCCCCAGCCCCCCAGGCCCTGTGCCCGGGTGTGGGGAGATAAGAGGCACAGGCTGCAGGTGCTGCCTACAGGAGGGTCTTGTCTCCCCAGCAACAGCACAGGCCCTACCTCTGGGGTCTCCCTCCCTTGCTTCCCAGCACAGTTATGGGCACAGGGCAGGGGCCTCCTGCAGCCAGGAAGACAGGGACTGCATCTCTTGTCTTTCACTGTGGTTTCATTTGTCACTCTCCTCATAATCAATAATGCCAAACAACCTTGCATACGTTTATCAACCGTTTGGATTTGCCCTTTTCTGAATTCCCTGTTTAAGTCTTCGCCCATTTTTAAAAGTGCATGGTGTCTGTTTTTAATTGCAAGGCCTGTCTTTCTTGTTCTTATTCATTTGTGAGAACTCTTTATATATGCTGGATACTAGTCTTTTATTGGTTATCTCATCTCTCTATCCATAGCACCCATCAGTGGATCTAGCACACAGTAGGCGCTCACTGAATATCTGACAAAATATAAATTCTGAATGAATAAACCAGTACTGCTCCCTCAAGTTATTTCTTTTTTTTCTTTTCTTTTCTTTTTTTTTTAAGATTAGCACCCGAGCTAACATCCGTTGTCTTCTCCTTTTTTTTTCTTCTTCTCCCGGAAGCCCCCCAGTACATAGTTGTACATTCTAGTTGCAGGTCCTTCTGATTGTGCTATGTGGGACACCACCTCAGCGTGGCCTGACGAGCGGTGCCATGTCCGCACCCAGGATCTGAACCAGTGAAACCCTGGGCCACTGAAGTGGAGCACGCAAACTTGACCACTCAGACACCAGGCTGGACCCCCAAGTTATTTCATTACACAAAATGATGCTAAAAAGAAAAAACCCTCGCCATCACCCCCTGTCATTCCCCTCCCCCAGCTCCCCATATATTTTAGCAAGATACTAAGAACATGAGTCTGGACCTGACTTCTCTACTTACTAGCTGTGTGACCTTGGGCACACGTCCTCACCTCTCTGAGCTCCAAGGCAATCACGCATGCCCTGGAACAGCTCCTGGCACACAATACAGGTTCATAAATATTGGTGATCATTACTACTATTCCACCTGTACCATCTTTCAGCGAGTTGCCAAGATTCAAGCTTCTTCCTTTGCCCAGGGCCCCACATCCTGCTCCCCAGTGCCAGCCCCCTTCCTCTGCCTGTACGCGCTGCCCTGCTTCAGGCTGGCTTCCATGCCCGCACTTGTGAGGGGAATAGCAGTGCTGAGGGAGGCCGGTTCTTAATGAAGTCTGGGCTTCCAGGCCAGAAGAGGCAGAGTGGCCTGGGTTCAAATCCCGCCCCTGCCACTTACCAGCTGTGTGGCTATGGGCAAGTCACTTCACTTCATGGGGTCTTAGTTTCCTCATCTGAAAAAAGGGCAGAATTCCTGTCAGGGTCCTTATGGGAATCCAAAGAGATTATGCATTTAACCCGATTACCACTTTGTTTGACATTCAGTTTAAAGAAGCTGTTATCATTATTGTCATTATTATTATTGCCTCCTCCCCTGCCCTGCCCAGGAACATCCCAGTCCTCTCTGCCTGGGAAGGCCTATGCCAGGCCACCTCCTCCAGGCAGCCTTCCCAGCTTGCCCCAGCCTGTTGGAACCGTCCCTGTGGTCCTGACAGCTCAGGCCCATGAACTTAATTACACGTTGCCCGGGCAGAACTCTTGTCTTCCAGTCTTAAGCTGTTATTTAACTTCATGTCTCTATTTTAAAACGTAAACCAGACCAAGTCACTCCCTGGCCTCAAATCTTACAACAGGTCCCCACCTGACCTGACGGAGGAGAAGCTCCAAACTCCCTCAGGTGACCCACAGAGGCTGCAGGATCGCCGCTCTGGCTGCTTCTCCTGCCCCGGCCACACGGCTTGCAGCTCTGAGCTCAGAGCGTGGCCCGGCCACAGAGCCTTCGTCCCGCCTGACCTTCGTAGGGCTGGCTGCTGCTTGTTATTCAGACCTGGGCCCCAAAGTCACCCCCTCCGAGAGCCCCTGGTGCCTGCTCTCTCCCCTGCCGCCCCTCGTGTTTACCCAGAGCACTCAGCAGCATCTGCAGGTGCCTCCCTTATTCACTGGCTCACAGGTCTGTCACTCGTCTCCCCCCACAATGGCAGCTCCCAGGGAGCGGGCATTTTGTCCCATTCCCTATTGTACCCTCTGTGCCAAGAACAGAGCCTGGCCCCTCAGAGGAGCTCAACACACACTGTGGAAGAAGGACCCTGTGGACGCCCCTTCTGACGGCTCTGGAGCCGCCCTCCTCAGCAGCCTGGCGAGCTGTGCACCGCCCCGCCCTCCTCACTCCGTGGCCTCTCAAATGGGCTGGCACACAGGGATGGGGAGGCGTTCCAGCCCCGCCAGAGCTAGGGGGCTGCAAATCCAGCCGCCCACCCTCCCTCCCCTGGGAGGGCCTGAAACTTAGCAACCCCACGGCCACACAGAGCCACAGTGGGGCAGCAGGAGGTGGGGTCTTGGGTCTTGGGAGTCCTCAGAAGCCGGGGGAGGGGGACACCACGCCCAGGCTCCCCTTTCCAGTTGGGCATTGCTTTGGGGAAGAGGGCGGGAGGCCTCTGATTCAGTCTTGAAAAACCGGCTCCTGGGTGTTTCCGGGGAGAAGGCCTACCGCGGGCCTCGGCCCAGGGTTCCCAGGGGCGTCCAGCAGGCAGAGGACTCGAGGGTCCTGGGCCCCCTGAAGACGTCACTCTCTCAGGACCTTCTCAGCCTTGCCTTTTTAGCTCAGGGGAGAAGGGACATGGGGGCAGCTTCCTGTCTGAGCAGCTGGTGTCTGGTCACCTCTGGGGGAGGGAAGCAGAGACCAGCAGGTGTGGCCCAGGTGGTATGCATGGGTGTGTGGCACGGGAGCTGGTAGGGAAGCCCGAGCCACGGAGCCACGGGGCTTCTGGTCTAGCGGCTGAGACTCGAGTTCTGGACTCTAAGGCACGACTTTCAGTCCCAGGTCTGCCACTTACTAGCTGTGTGACCTCGCGCCAGTCACTCCCCCTTCTCTGGGCCTGCCAGTTCACCTCTAGAAGCGGTAACAGCACCTTCCACGAGGTGGGCGGCTTCCGCGGCGCGCACGGTAAACACCGGACACGGAATCCGTCGACGGATGCTGCCCGCGCGCCCGTTTCTTGATTATCCTGGAGGCCCCAGCGCTGCCCCGGCGCCCCAGGCCCTGGAGGGCGGGACGCGGTCGCCGCGGGGAGGCGCCGGGAGGGCTCGGGAGGACCGCGCCGCGCAGGGGGATGCACGGCGGGCGGGGGCCACCCGCGCCGCCCAGACCTCCCGCCCGCCCCGCGGGCCCGCCGCCCGCCGCCCGGGGGGACACTCACCCGCGCCGCCGCCGCGCCCGGTCGGCCCTCCGCAAACTCGGGCCCGGCCGCTCCCGCAGCCGCGGCCGGGGGCGGGGGCGGGGCCGGCGCCGCGCCCGCCAATCAGAAGCTGCCGTCCCAGCGCGCGGCCAATCGGCGGCGCGCAGCCGGCCCCGCCCCCGGCGGCGGAAGCGGCCCGGAGCGGCCCCCGCGCCCAGCGCAGTGCGCCCGCCCGGCCGTGGGCCGTACCACCGCGCGTGGGGGGAGCCGCGAGGGGCTGCGAGGCGGCTGGCCGTGGGAGTCAGGGCGCCAAGGCTGAGTGTCGGGGAGCGGAGGCGGACTCCCGAAGTCCGGAAGTACGGACCGTTCAGGAAACCCGGCAGAGGGCGGAGGGCGGCCCCCAGTCCTCGGCCGGGCCCGCCCCTGCCCAAACCCGGCATCCTCGGAGCGGATGAAAAGACGCATTCATTCCAGGCGGGCGGGCGGAGGACGAGATGAATAGGGAGGGTCCGAGTGTCCCTGCTCCCTGGGGCGTACAATGGACAAGGACGTTCATTCATTCATTCGTTCACGCGTCAAATATTTAACGTGCCCTTGCTCCAGGCCAGGCTTTGGCCTATCTCTGCTCCTGGTGGAGGGAACAGTGCGTGCAAAGGCCTAGAGGACGGCCGGAGGGATCCAGCACGCTTTATTTAGGATGGTGCACTCTCGGAGGAGCTGGCAAAGCCGTGTGAAAGGGTGCAGCGGTGCGGGGAGCGGCGCGAGATGGCCTGCTCGCGTGTTGCTTAGACCGGCGAATACTTACTGAGCACATACTCCGTGCTACACTACGAAGGGCGCCCAGCTCGCCGCGGTCCTGCCCTCGGGGAGCTGACCTTCCATGAGTCTGTCTCCTCCAGCTGACTGTCCCCCACCCCGGTCCCGCACAGAGCCGGGTCTCAGCACAAGTGTGGATGAAAGGACCAGGTAAGACCACCTCTAGGTTTGGCTTGTAACCGGGATTTCTCAGGCGGGAACAGGTCCAGGAAACAGAGACACAAACGCACCTCGCACAGGCCAGGACCCTTGGTTCCCAGGACTGGTGAGATTTCCTTGTTCTGGTTCAAAGCCAGCCCCTTGGGCAGCTGGGGCTAGACCAGGAGTTCGCTGTGTGTTCTGGGATTTGTAGTTCCTGGAGGCCTCTAATTGCTGCGACCCTGCTCAAGCCTCATTGAATGCCTGGGTCTTTGCAGTCCCCAGAGTGCGCTGCTGTGCATCCCAGCCCTGCCTGGGCCTGCAGAGGTGCAATGTGAAAGGGGAGAGTGGGCCCTGGGCTTAGCTGCTGAGGGCTGCCCGGCGGCCCCACCCAGCTGACAAACACCGCGACTGCCGTGGCAACAGGCACAGCCATTGTCCTCCTCTTCCTGTTCTGCTGACCTCTGCTACTCCCACGGAGCGATCAGTGGCCTCGGCTGGGCCAGAGCCCTGTGTGGGACTGTGCCCACTGCTCTACCTGCCCCTGACATCTGAGCTGCCCCCACACACCTGGAGGGGGCAGTAGGTGGGGCTGCAGGGCAGCAGAATCTTGAGCCGGAATCCACCTGTGGACTGAGGAGGAAGTGCCCAGGCAGGGATGAGGGGGGTGCCCAAGGGCACAGAGCAGTGCCAGGCACCTCCTCCCCAATTTTATAGCTCAAGAGGCATGCCTGAAAACTGAGGCATCAGTGATGCAGGCGGGCTCGTCCATGGGGAATGGGTATTCAGTAGGCTCAGGACCAGCCCTTAGAGTGCTTGTTCCTTACAATGGGGAAAAGAGAAAAAGGCACAGGGGATAAACGTGGAGGTCAGCGCCTTAACCAAGGGATTACAGCCGACTCACCCGTGATGGGAAGGCCGTCCTCGCACGCCCCCTGCCGTGATTTACTGAGAAGGACGCAGCAACACCTGTGAAGTACTTGGTCCTGCCCAAAGTGTGTAACCTGACGAGACAACCACACACATCCCGACTGAGGATGTTCTGCAAAAAGCAAGCTGACCTGGACTCTTCAAACAGGTCTACGTCATGAACGGCAAAATCTGTCCGTTAACTAAATGAGTGAATAAACAAAAGGCTGGGGAACAATTCTAGATTGGAGGAGACAAAAGAGAGATGACAACCAAAATCAATGTATGATCCTTGATTGGATCCTCGATAAAAATTTCAAAAAAAGATAGAACAGTCTATGAAGGATATTCTTGGGCAAATCGGGGATATGTGAATGTGGAGTGGATATTATACAATGACATCATAGCCATGTCAAACTCTCTGAGTGTGAGCGCTGTGCTGTGGTGAGACCAGAGGATGTTCTTGTTCTTAAGAGACACACGCTGAATTCTTTGGTGCTAAGTTTATGAGGCCTGCGACTGTCAAATGGCTCAGAAAAAAATGATAAATGTATGCAACATTTTATATACTATATTGAAATGTGGTATACATTAGTATTAGTATATAGGGAGATGGAAAGAGAGCAAACAGGGCAGAATAATAACAATTGCCACTGAACCCAGGAGAGAGGCATCTGGGTGTTCATTTCACTATTCTTGTAAGTTTCCTACAGCTTTGAAAATTGCAGTATAGACATTGGAATGAAATACCCCCTTTTCCCTCCCATCCCCAGAGGCAGCCCTCCAGTGGGTTTAACATGCACCAGTTTGTGTCTTTCTCTGAAAATGTGCATTGTTTTATGTGTGTGTTATGTTGTATTTGGTCTCTTACTTTTTTCACACTCAGCACTGTATTGCTTGTTTACTCGTTTGTTTCACACTAGGAAGTGAAGATCCATCTGTATTGCTAATGTCTTGAATCTGTTTTCTTCTAACTGAGCCTTGGTGCCCCACGGAATGCACCCCTTCCGTCTGAGTCCTCTGTTCCCCAGGGACGGACACCAGGCAGCCTCCAGCTCACCACACCACAGTGAACAGCCACGGATATGCCCCCTTAGGGACCTGGGGAGAGCCTCCACAGAAGAGAGACCTGGCTGCAGAGGTGCTGGGGCACAGGGCGAACTCAACTACTACGTGGCCCCCAGAGCAGCTGCCCCCATCACACCCACTGACAGTGGGGGAGAGTCCCACGTCCCCATATCTCCGCCAGCCACTGGTATTATCCAGCTTCTAATTTTTGCCACTCTGACTCACTGTCAAGTGACATCCTATTGCTTTACTTTACGTTTCTCTGATTTCTAATCACTTTGTGCATCTCTTCCTTGGCTTGATGGCCTGCGGGTCTTCCTCTTCTGTAAACGCCCGTTCAGACTCTGCCTATGTCTCGCTGGGGGTTGCTGTCTTGTTCTTGTTGATTTGCATGTGTTCCTCAGACTCTAGATCTGCACTGTCCCATCTGATCCAACGTGAACTCTCCACTCTCCACACATGGCTCCTGAGCACTTGAAGTGTGGCTAATGCAAACTGAGCTGTCCGGTCAGTGGAAAGCACACCGGCTTTCTAAGACTTAGTACAAACAGAAGGGTATATCACATCTTGTTAACTCATTTTATACTGATTCCATGTCACAGTAATAGTAATGTTGATGTATTGGGCTAAATAAAGTGTATTCAAATTAATTTCACCTTTTTATTATTTGAATGTGACTATGAGAAAATTCAAAGTTGCGCGTGCATGTGCATAGTTCTGCTGGATGGGGCTGGGATGGCGACAGTGCTTAAACAGAGCTTGCCATGAGCCAGGCCATTTAACTCTCCTAATGACCCCAAGAAGTAGACACAGGTTACACAGCGAAACATTCTCCTATCTGCTATGTGACAATTGGCTTCGCCCATGACATCCCTCATTGGAAGGAAATTTTTTTTTTTTTTGAGGACGATTAGCCCTGAGCTAACATCTGCCGCCAATCCTCCTCTTTTTGCTGAGGAAGACTGGCTCTGAGCTAACATCCGTGCCCATCTTTCTCTATTTTCTATGTGGGACGCCTGCCACAGCATGGCTTGACAAGCAGTGCCATGTCCCAACCAGGGAACCCTGGGCCGCTGAAGCGGAATGTGCGCACTTAACCACTGCACCACCGGGCCGGCCCCTTGAGGCTGCTCTTCTAAGGAAACTCGGGTCTTACATTTGGGGGAGAAGCCATGGCTTAAACTGCACTGTCCACTCTTTGCCACTAGCCACATGTAGCTGCTGAGCACTTGAAATGTGGCTGGAATGACCAAGTAACCAAGTTTTTAGTTTTATTTGACTCTAAAACAGTTTCCATTTTAAAAACAGAGAACATTCCCGTTACTGCAGAAAACTCCGGGACAGCGCTGGCCCCACACTATTTTCACCGGTTACATGGTTTCAGTGGGAAGGGAAAGCCACTCCTAGGTTGACCTTAAATATGGTGTTACTGAAGTTTTTACTCGAAGACTTTTTGTAGCTAAGCAGCAATACATTGTTTTCAAACCGTGTAATTACTCACTTTATAATAAAACCAGTTCCTTAAAAAAACCTACAAAGTAAAAGCTCCTGCGGCTGCACACAGAGCAGGAGCAGGAAATGGGCCTTACCCTGGGCGAGGCCCCGGGCAGGAATCCCAGTCCGGCTCGGCCAGCCTGCCTGACACCAGCCTGTTCCAGCAAGGAGGGGGCGGCGGGGGACACGGCAGACCGTGCGCCCCACGCCCAGCGACAGGCCCTGGAAGGCGGCAGGGGAACTGCTTGAACTCCGGCCTTGACCTCCAGAAAAGACCGGTTGACTACAAGGGCCTCTCCAGCCCACCCCCACTCAGGAAGGCAGCCCCGCCGCCCGCCGCCGCCCCGCCAGCAGAGCCCTCAAACAGAGTCGCAGGACCGCCGGCCCAAGGTTTGGCATCAGTCTTTAATGCTGCGGCGCTGCACATTGACAAGTCACACGCTTCGCGCTCACGTTGGCAGTGGCAACTTACAACGAATCTCAAGGTCTGAGCACCAGACTAGCCTGCAGGGCACAGGCGCGCCCCCCCCCCGCCCCCCACCCCCGTTCCTTCTGGACTCCATCATGGCCCTATGCAGGAAGCAGCTACCGGGACTGGTTTCTCTTGAGTGCACACCAATTTTACACAGAATTATAAAAACATATTTACAGACGTTCTACGGTGCTCCTGTAATCAGGAGCAAAGACCCTTTTATCAAAAGGGATATTTAGGGCTGTGCCAAATTCAAAAGGATCAGATCCCTCTGAATGAGTCCAAAGTCCACTAGAGAAAGTCCCGGGGCCACTGCTGAGCCCCGGGCATGCCTCACCGCCTCATCGCCAGGAGAAGGGCGGGACCCTGAGCGCACCCAGCCTGGGGCCGGCAAGGATGGAGGTATTGCTCCGGGCGGCGCCGGGCAGGCAGCTCTGCGCACACTCGAGGTTTCCCAACTCGAGACGACAAAACAGGAGACGACATTCTTCAGTGCATGAGCAAGACGGGGGAACAAACAGAACCAAACGCACCAATCCCACCGCAGAAGCCGAGGAGCGGGCGGGTCTGGTGACAGAGACGGCAGGTGGACGCCCCCGAAGGGCCGCAAGCAAAGGACCGCAAAGGGATCGAGTCCAGCGGCCGGTCTGCCTCTGGCCCCTGGGAGAGCCTGGAGGAGGCGGCTCAGGACCCGGCGGGACAGACTGCAGGGTCTTCACTGCCATCCCCACCACCGGCTGCCCTACAGCTGGAAGAACCACTTAAGTCTGGCGCTCGACTTTGAAAGATTGTAATATATTCTGTGGGAACATTCAGCAGCGCGGGAGCCCTCCCCGGGCCCTCCCGCCCTCACACGGGGCCACCACGGGGCCACCGTCCGCAAATCCATGAGCTCCGCGTCGGGACCTGGGGCTAGACCGGCAGCACCTGCTCCAGCACGGTTCTCGACGTCTGCGGGATTCTCTCGGGGAACACCACCTCGAACTCGATGACGAGGTCTCCGCGTTTGTCGGGCGTCTTGGGCAGCGGGAGGCCTTCTCCGGGGACCTTACGTCGCATGCCGGGCCGGATGACGTCTTTGAACACGACCGGGATGGTCCTGCCGTCCAGGGTGGGCACGTTCACCGTGCAGCCGCAGAGAGCCTAAGAGGAGGAACAGTGTCAGGCAGACGACAGACGCAGGCACCCCAGGCCCGCCCCCAGGTCCACGCCCAGCGCCCCGACAAGTGCCCGGGAGACCCCGGCCCGCCCCCTGGCCCGCCTCCCCACCGCCCGCGCCTACCTCCCGGAGAGAGATCCGAGCCGGGTAAATGACGTCAGAGCCGTCCCTCTTGAAGACATTGTGCGGCTTGTCCTTGAGCACGAAGACAATGTCGGCAGGAATGTTGCTGGAGGTCTGGTCGCCCTCTTTGGGGAAAGTGATCTTGGTGCCCTCCTTCCAGCCGCGCTTCACCTCGATGGTGAGGATCTTGTCCTCGTTGCGCACGCTCTTGCCGTCGGGGCCGAGCCGCTTGTGCGAGATTTTCATCTTCTTGGTGCAGCCGCTGTAGATCTCCTCCAGCGACACGCGCAGGTCGTGCGTGACCGGCGGGTCCTGCTTCCTGCGCGCGGGCTCCGGGGCGGGCCGGGGGCGGCCGAAGTTCACGGTGGGGAAGCCGCCTACGCCCATGGGGAAGCCGGGGAAGAGCGGGTCGTCCACGTCCATGCCCTCCTCGCCGTTGCGCTGCCCGAAGAACGTGTCGAACGGGTTTCGGCCGCCGAAGAACTCGGCGAACATGGCGTGCGGGTCCCCATGGAACGTATAGCTGAAGGACGAGCCGTTCGCGCCGCCGCCGCCCCCGCCGCTGGGGCCGCCGCCCTTCAGGCCTGGAGGCGGGGACGACGCCGTGAGCCGCCGGCCTGGCCGCCCCGGGCCCCGCGCCCCGGGCCCCGCGCCCGCGACCGCAGGAGGCCGGGCGCCTCCGGGACAGCACGCCCCTTGGCGACCCCAGGGAGGGGACGGGGCTGGGAGTGCAAGCGGAGACCGCCGACCTGACCACGTCCCCGCGTCCCCCCGCCCGCGCGACCCCCACCCGGCCCGCAGCCCCGCCCCCGCCCAGTGAGTCCCCGCCCCGCGAGCCCCGCCCCGGGAGCTTCCGCAGCCGCGGCCGGGCCCCCCCCTCCACCGCGCGCCGGCCGGGCCGGGCCGCCCTGCCTCGCGTCAACCGGCGGCGGCTGCGCACGCACCCTCCTCGCCGAAGCGGTCGAAAATGTCGCGCTTGCGCGGGTCGCTGAGCACGTCGTAGGCCTCGGCCACCTCCTTGAAGCGCTCCTCGGCGCCCGGTTCCTTGTTCTTGTCGGGGTGGTAGCGCAGCGCCTGACGGCGGTAGGCCCGCTTGATCTCCTCGTCCGACGCGCCGCGGGCCAGGCCCAGCGTCTGATAGTAGTCTTTGCCCATGGCCCGCGGCCGCCGCCCCGCCGCCGCCCGCCCGACTCTATATACCCGTCCGGCGGAAGCTTCCAGAGCCCGCCGGCCCCCTCCAGAACCTTCCGCTCCGCCCCCGCGCCGCACCCACCAATCGCCGCCGCCCCGGCCGCGACGCGCGGCATCCGGGGCGGGGCCGCGCCGCCAACGGCAGCCCGCGCGCTGCACCGCCCCCCGCCCCGCCCCCGCCAACGCCTCCCGGCGGTGTGCGCACCAGGCTGCGGAGGCCCCGCCCACCCCCGCCGGGAGCCAATCGCGATCTTGCTTCCTGGCCCGGAATACCCGGCCCGCCGCGCGCCCCGCCCCCGCGGGGGTTCCTGCAGGAGGACGCGCGCCGCGGGAACGCCCCCCCGTCCGTAGGGCCGCCGCCAGGTCTCCCCTCCTGTGGGTCCCGGCGGCCCATTCTGGCCGGCCGCCTAGCCCCGCCCTGCCCGCTTCCTCGTTCCGTCTTCTTCCGGTGTGGGGGATGCGGCTGGGAGCTCCCGGCCCGCCCCTGCCCTCACCATGCAGGGCCCCGCCGGCGCGCCGAGGACCCGGCCCGGAGACGCCTTCCCGGCCCCGCTCTTCACGCCTGCCGCTTTACTGCTTTCTCCGGTACAGCGGCCGCTGGAAGCTGAAACGATCCTGTTCCTTGGCGTTCGTGCCAAGTGTCACCTCCCTCCCAGCTTGTGGGCCCACCGGGGCGGGGCCTGGGTGCTGTCAGTGCTGGGTCCCCAGTGCCTGGAGCCCAGTCGCAGTGAACGCTTCGCGAATATTTCTGGTTGTTTTTAGTAGGCTTCTTCTCTTCCTCTCCTAGTACCTTTATGATTTGGGGGACATGGGTGTCAAACACCTCTCGGGGCCTCTGTTGCCTCGCCTGTGGGTGACATGATCTGTTTGGCTCTGAGGGTCTGGGGTGCCTGTGGTCCAGGACAGGGCTGGCGGTCGGGTGAGGGGGCTCAGACAGGGGCAGCGCCTAGCAGGGCACGGGGAATGTGGAGGCGGGGAGGCGGCCGAGGGGCGAGCTTCCTGGAGGAGCTGCTTGGGAGGTCGGGGCTCCCTGCCGAGTTCTTGCTCTTGCTGGCTGTGTGACCTCGGGCTGGGCCCCAGCGTCCGCACCTGTACAAGGCGGGCAGCAGTAGTACCCACTCACAGGGCTTTGAAGCTGATGTGAATCAGCATTGGTGGAGTACCCAGGACAGGCCTGGCCCAGAGGGAGCGTTGCCACAGGGGTGACCAACTGTCATGAGTGGTGGGCTGTTGAGCCACCCCCTCCAGGCAGCGCCACTGCACTATGGCTTCTTATTTTTTTGAGGAAGATGAGCCCTGAGCTAACATCTGCTGCCAGTCCTTCTCTTTTTGCTGGGGAAGACTGGCCCTGAGCTCACATCTGTGCCCATCTTCCTCTACTTTATATGTGGGACGCCTACCACAGAATGGCTTGCCAAGCGGTGCCATATCCACACCTGGGATCCAAACCGTCGATCCCCAGGCTGCCAAAGCAGAATGTGCAAACTTAACCGCTGCACCACCGGGCTGACCCCTGCACCATAGCTTCTGGTGACCGCTGCCCTGGTGCCGGCTGGGACTCCTGAGAAAGAAGAATGTGGCCTTCCCCTGCTGGCCACTCGCTGACGCCAGGGAAACCGTATCAGCAAGGACTCTGAACCAGGACACACACTGGCCGACCTGGGAGGATGGGTCTGGGCAGGGAGTCCCAGGCACTGCACAGCAGGGGGCCTGAACCAGCCAGGGAGGAAGAGAATTCAATTTTTAAAAAGTTACATAAATAGAGGGGCCAGCCCGGTGGTCTAGTAGTTAAGTTTGGCACGCTCTGCTTCGGCAGTCGGGGTTCATGGGTTCAGATCCCGGGTGCAGACCTATGCTACTTGTCGATGGCCACACTGTGGCAGCGACCCACATACAAGATAGAGGAAGACTGGCGTAGGTCTTAGCTCAGGGCCAATCTTCCTCATCAAAAAGAAAAAAAAACCTTAAATACATAGCGGGAGAGTCATCATCATGGGGAAAATCTCAGAGCTGGTGTACTTCTTCACCCTTAGGCACTAGTATTTTATACTCTAAAGTTAATTTAGAATTATAAATGTGGCAGCCTCCAAAGTCTTCCCATGGCTCTGGGGGCCATTGGTTGTCTGGGGGCAACCTCATGGGGGGAACTCCATGAGGACTCCACACCATTCCTTGAGCAAGCCTGGGTCATGTTCAGGAAGTTTTAACTATTTAACCATCCCCCAGCACCCCCCAAAAAGCAACACCAGACACTTCCCTATAAGGCTAGGCTTCCTTGATCTGGACCCTCACTGGGTGCTTCGGATTGTTACTGGAAAAGTGGCTTCGGCAGAAACCTCAGCAAGTCTTGAGCCCCGAGTCGGAGAAGATGTGATGTTTATATCATGCATCAGCTTGGCTGGGCTATAACACCCAGAGGTTCTGTTAAACACTAACCTAAGTGCTGCTGTGAAGATATTTGGTAGATGTAGTCAACACCTACAGTTGTTGGCTTTGAGTACAGGAGGTGACCCTACATAATGTGGGTGGGCCTCGTCCAATCAAGTGACAGGCCTGAAAAGCAAACACTGAGGTTCCCTGAGGAAGAAGCCTCAGCTCCTGGCAAGAGCCTCCAGCCTGTGGGCCGCCCTGCAGGTTTCTGATCTGCCGAGCCAGCCCCACGATCGCGCAAGCCAGCACCTTGAAACAAACCTCCTAACCCACGCACACTCACTAGCACACACATCCTACTGGTGCTGTGTCTTTGCTGGAACCCCGGCTGACACAGGAACCAAGCAGGCGAGGCTGGAGTCCATTGGCAGCAGCTGGAATCCAGACCCACTGCTTGCTCGTTTACTGTCTGCGTGATCTTGCACAACTCGCTTGATTTCTCAGAGCACTGGGCATGTCCTCCATAAAGTGGAGACCCGAGGAGATCTTACCTCCCAGGGTTGCCAGATGAAATCGACAGGGGCCAGGAAATGAACATTACAACAACAGCCAACACCGATGAGGCCCTACTGTGTGCCAAGCCATTTCCAAGCACTCCATGTGTATTAACTCATTTACTCTTCGCAATAATCCTATGAAATTGGCCCACTGTCACCTCCACTTTACAGGTGGGGAAACTGAGGTTCTGAGAGGTCATGTGACTCGCCTGAGATCACTCAGTGAGTACAATGCTAAAGTGTAAGGTCTTTAGCACACTTATGGTAAGCACTCAGCTTGCGTAAGACGTGATTCAGATAATGCTAAAGCCTTAGTTAAAAAAAATGCATCACACCCTTTTCAACTCTTCTTCTCTTCATCAAAAAGAGCTTCAAAAGCACTACAGCCAGATGAGCCAGCGATCCCACCCCTGGTAGAATACTCATGTGAAATAAAAACCCATGTTCATGTAAAAACCCAAGAGTGAACGTTTGTCGAGGCTTTATCTGTAATTACCAACAGCCAGTCAAACGTTCACGGGGCGAATGGACAGGCTGTGATGCAGCCCTGTGATGGAACACTATTCAGCCATCAAAAGGGAATGAGCTACAGATAGAGGAAACAACATACGTGAACCTCAAGTGCATTATGTTAGCGAAAGAAGCCAGACTCAAAGGCTCTTTACTGTGTGATTTCGTTTTATAGGACCTTCTGGAAAATGCAAAAGTATCGGTGCAGAAAGTGGAGCAGTGGCGGCCAGGGGCTGCCGTCTGCTGCTGAGGGGCACAGGGGAATTTGTTTGGATGACGGAAATGTTCTATAGCTTGCCTGTGGCAGTGGTTACACGACAGTATGTATTCAGCACTGTACACTAGAAAAAGGTGAATTTTACTCTATGTAAATTATAACTCAATAAAAATACAAAGAAAGAAAAAATAAACATCCATGGAATTAAAACAAAATAAGGAAAGTCAAGACAGGATAGGGCTTGGGAAACCTCTCTCTGGGGCTCCTGACACAGCGGAAAGTTGCTGACCAGCCCAGTCTTGCCTGCTCTTGGCTTCGCCTCCCCCCACACTGCTCTGAACTAGCTCGATCACAACCACACACCAAAAACAAGTCAAGCCAGGTTCCGGGAAAACCGAGCTCCTACCTTAAATGTGGGCGATACAAAAGGAGCCTGTGAGGCGGACACACCAAACACACCAGATCTTTGATGTCCAAGTGCCTGCTGGTTCCCCCCAATCTGAGACCCGAGGAAGCTCCCTCATCCTTCAGCACTGCCACAGCGCAAGACCTTTCTGAAATTTCCCCTTTGGAAATCGCCTTACGGGGCTTGCCCCAGCTAGTTCAGCAAACACCACACAGCATCTGCTTGTCACTGTTATGAGTCCCCTGCTTTGCTGGATGCTGAGGACACAGGCAGCATCTGGCTGGCCCTACCAGCAGGCACAGGCAGAGCAGCGCTATGGGGTCTGGAGTGGCTTGAGCAGAGTGGCCAGTCTCATTTCAAGGGTGGACTTGAGGTCTGCCAGCAGACGAGGCCAACAGGGATCCTAGCACTTGCAATATGCATTAAAAACAAAGAGGATCTTCCTCTTGAGGCTGGACCCTGCCTTTCTGTGAGCTCCTCGTGGGTGAGGAGGCTGGCACACAGCATAGTAGGTTCACAAAATGAGCCTGTGCTGTCAAGTGAGTGTGTGGCTCAGAAAAGCAGTGTTGAAAGGGAAATTCCAGAATGTTCCGAGTCTGTAGGAGTGTGCGTGGACTCTCTCTCAACATGTATTTGGACACCACACACCTCGCCCAGTTGGAACCCAGTGATCCAAAGACACACCCACTCAGGCCACACTGGAGAAGCTCAAATTGGCAGAACTGGCAAAGTAGCAAAACATGGCTAGATTTTGGGGGCTCAACCCTGCTCCTTCAGCACCTCACAATTAGATACCTCAAGTACCTCAATCTGGTAGGATTTTAACTTGCAGCCTCTGAGTGAGTACTCCCCTTGTCCTCCTCAATGACGGTGGGGGATGCGGCCTGTCAGGACACAAAGGCTCTCAAGACACTGTGAGCCCACAACTGCCAACAAGGAAGATGTGTGCTTTTGAAAGCACAGTTATAAAATGCCTTTATGTTTTCATCTGTTTTGCCCAGATGAGCCTGGTGAGAAAGATAGCGAGTCTCTGAAGACCACAGCCTTGACTTCCTTTGCTTGGAAATAGGAGTCGGCAAAGCTGTAGCTTCAGAAGTTTCCAGAACCTGAATGACTAAGTGCTAGGCACTGACTCACCTTGCCCCACCCTGCTCCCCTATGAATCAGTGATCTACTTTTGAGGACGTTTCACCATGTCCCCGAGGCCAGGCCTCTGAGTTCCGGAGGGTAAATAGTAGATGAAGTCTCCAGGGCAGGGAGGGTCTGCAACCAGGAGAAAGGAGAGAAGCTAGAGGAGTGTGCCAGGTGCTGCCCACTCCTTAGCCTGTCCCAAAATCTTGAGGGTGTGCATGAGTCCGTGTGTGTGTGTGTGTGTGTGTGTGTTCAGTGGCCCCCTCGCCCCCCCTTACTCTCCCCAAGACAAACGATCAAGGGAGTGAAAGCCTGGCATGACCCTAGACCAGCACCGTCCAGTAGAGCCAGTGTGAGAAGCACAATGGGCAGCCACAAATGCAGGCCGTGCCTGTGATTTTCAATGTGCCAATAGCTCATTAAAAAAGTAGAAAGAGGGGCTGGCTTGGTGGCAGTGGTTAAGTTTGCAGGCTCCACTTTGGTGGCCTAGGGTTTGTGGGTTCCGATCCCAGGCGTGGACCTACACACCACTCATCAAGCCACGCTGTGGTGGCGACCCATGTACAAAATAGAGGAAGACTGGCACAGATGTTAGCTCAGGGCCAATTGGCCTCACACACACAACAAGAAACAGGGGAACTTAATTTTAATAATGTATTTTAATTCAACATATCCAAAATATTACCATTTCCATGTATAATCAACATAAAAGGTTATTAATGAGATTCTTTTTACAGTCTCCTTTTGCTACTACGTCTTTGGAATCGGTGTGTATTTACACTGACAGCACATCTCAGTTTGGACCAGCCACCTTTCAAGGGCTCACTAGCCAGATGTGGCCAGCGGTGACCACACTGGACAGCGCAGGTGGAGACACACGTGGGCTCCCTGCCCGGAGGGCCGGGCCGGGTGAGGCGGGGCTTGCACGGACTCGGGCTGCGAGGACATGCCCAGAACGGGGCCAGGGCTCCGGTGGCCGGTAGGGTCCTAGCGGGCTTTTCGACAGCCATTTACCCCGCTTTCCTCCTATTCATGACGGACAGGGGTCCCCTCGCCGGAGAGGCCTCTCCTTGCAGGCGGCCCGGCCCACGGCCCCAGCCCTGCCCCGTCCCGCTGCTCCCCGGGGTCTCGGGGCGACCACCTCGGAATTCAGCCCGCCGCGCCGCCCGCCATGCGGCGCTGCCCGGCCTGTCGCTCAGTTCTCGGCTCCCGCCCCGCGCTTTGCTGTAACCGTCGCTTCCTTCGGTTTCCACAGCGACGCCGCCAAGGGCGGGGCATGGGGCGCGCGGCTCGCAGGCCCATTTCTGATTGGTGGGTGGCCGAGCTCCTTCTGCCCGCACTCCGCCCCCTGCGTGGATCCCCCGAGCTGATTGGCCAGGCCCTTGATGAGAGCGGCTAGTCCTTGCTCAGACTGCCCCGCGGGGCGGGGCGAAGGTAGGCGCCGCGCCTGCTGATTGGCTGGTGGGCGAGCGCGGCAGGGAGGGGCGGGGCAGGCGTGGAGCCGCGGGTAGTCTCGCGCGGCCGTCGCGAGCGCTGGAGGATCTTTGGTACCTTGTTGCGCGCAGGTCGGCAGCAGGAGCCGTGGCCGCTGTTTGACGGAGCCATGAAGCACTACGAGGTAGGAGTCGAGGAAACGGAGACCGAGGGGCCGACGCAGAGCCATTCATTTTTGTTTTTGGCGGAACCACGCGACCCCCCCCCCCCAGCTTTCTTGTCCTGTGCCCCGAAGGGAAGAGCCGGGCGACGCAGGCGCAGTGCGCGCGCGTTGGGTTCCTGGGCCGCTAGTGAGTCGCAGTGCGCATGTGCGAGGGAGGTATTTCTAATTTTGCAGCAGAGGGTGTTTTGGGGGTACCTTTTCTTGGGGTCTCCGCAGGACCTGGGAAGCTTGCAGGTTCCTTGCAGCTTCCCCATAGGGCTGGGTTGTACACTTTGGCAGGGGAGGAGCGAGGGTGCGGAACCCCTGCCTCCGATCCGAGGGTGTCTTGCGCAAACCTTGCGCCCTGCCGCCCCCTCGGCCTTGGGAAGGGGCTGTGCGGTCAGCCCTCTGACGCGACCTTTGGACCTCTTCCCTCTCCCGGGACGTCCCTGAGAGGCTTGGGCGGTGAGGGAGGTGCAGAACCGACCTTGCTTTCTGGTGATGCAAGAGATCATCTCAGCCAGCCACTGCGTGTCGCCGGGGAGGAAGCTCAAGTCCACAGCCACTCTCCATGCCGAAGTCTCCTGACTCCTCTCTTCGGCCTTTTTTTCCCCTTAGAACGAAGTCTTCTGATGCGCTTATCATTTAATTATTGCTGGCTTTTAAGTAACATTAAACGATAAACTAATTTATTAAAGTTAGTAATAATAATTTAGCGACTGCTCACTCCTGCGCTAGGGAGATTCTGTCACGGCTCTAGGAGGGAGGAAACTATCGTTATTCTTCTCCTTTTTGTAGTTGAAGAAACTGTCTCGGAGATGTCAAGTGACTTGTCCAAAGGCCCCCAGCTAGTAAATGCAGAACAGAGAAACTCAGGACTCCAGAGTCCGAGTTGCCTGCCCCTCAGGTGTGCTGGTGGTCCCCATGCTGGTCCCCAAATGAAAATTAGCAGGTCCAGAGATTTCTTGCTTCTTTTTCCTTCCCCAATTTTTAAAACTGTGATAAAGTACACATAAAATTTACCATCTTAACCATCCTTTTTTTTTTTGAGTAAGATTAGCCCTGAGCTAACTGCTGCCAATCCTCCTCTTTTTGCTGAGGAAGACTGGCCCTGAGCTAACATCGTGCCCATCTTCCTCTACTTTATATGTGGGACACCTACCACAGCATGGCTTGCCAAGCGGTACCGTGTCCGCACCCGGGATCCGAACCGGTGAACCCCGGGCCACCCAGAAGCGGAACGTGTGAGCTTAACCGCTGCGCCACTGGGCCGGCCCCCTTTAACCATTCTTGAGTGTACGGTTCGGGGCAGTAAGTACATTCTCATTGTTGGGCAACAGCACCACCATCTGTCTCCAGAACTCTTTTTTTTGATCCTGCCAGAATGAAACTCTGTCTCCATTAAACACTAACTCCCCATTCCCCCTCTGCAGCCACCATTCTACTTTCTGTCTCTGTGAACCTGGCTACATCACGTACCTCATATGAGTGAACGGAGACAATTCTTTTTATTCACAAGTTGAATACCCCTACTTCTGCCCGCTTTATTATTATTATTTTTGGCAGTTTGCCCCGAATCTTTTGAAGCCTTTAACTCAGAAGTCCTTGGTCATTTTTGACGTGGTCCCAAGAATGAGGAGGTAGGAGTCAGTGATCTCTCATGCCCTATTCAACTTTATGATTATAGAACGAAGCTCTTCTCACAGAGTTTTCCCTCTTAAACCCCTTGTGTGACCCTGGAGAAAAAGCCGCATTCAGTTTGAAAGATGCGGGATGGAGGGTCCACATGGCATTTTGCAAAATGGAGTTAGTTTACTTTTGCTAGTTAGCGGGCAGATAAATTAGGCCTCTGAGGATCCCTGGGGTGTGCACTTTTGTTCCTGAAGCCGGGCACAGCCTGGGGCCCTTGGCCTGAACTGGAGGACGTGCTCTGCCGCACTCAAAGCTTTCCCTCCCAGGAGGAAGGAGAGCTTCAGACTCCGTGTTCACGGTGACCTTGGAGAAAACAAGTAAACTGTAATTTACTCTGTTCTCCGCTTTCATTCTCTGCTAACGTTGGCCAAGTGCCCACGGAGGTGCTAGCTGCAGAGCTCCTGTCTGAGAGGAGCAGTGCTCTCCCAGCCCAGCTTGCATGGCACGCACATTCATTTGACTCCAAATGTTTGTTGCAGATCAATAAAAATGCCAGACATGCTTTCACTCACATTTAACAAACAGTTTGAGAAAAGGTTTCAATTATCCACATCAAAGAATACATTTCTATTGGGACTAAGTCTGTCTTTCCACCCCCAAGTGACCCCCAGTCCCCTGAGAGATTAGCCTCCCTCAGTAGACCTTTGTGGCTCTGGCAGAGCCTCGGAGATTAGGAATTGCAATTTACAAGTGATAGAAATGATGTTCAGAAAGGTGCAGGGCTCGCTCAGTGTCACACACATTACAGCGAAGTAATGAGGGCTGATGTTACGGTGGGTAGGATTCCAGCGGGAGGGAGGTTTGTTGTTTTGATAGCAGTTTGCTGTCACTGCCAATCTCCTTTCTGTGATCTCAGAGGAAAAGTTGTCCTTTGAGTAGCCTAATTGAGATGAATCAGCCACCTTGGGCTGTGCCTGAAGCCGGCTTCTTGGAATGATGGAACAGGCCCTGGATCGTCAGAGGATGGCTTATCCTGCTTATCCTGGCCTACAGGATTTTTTTTTCTCTTGCTCTTTTTGCCTTTGCAGATGTGAGGTCAAAGTAATGATCCTTTAGCAACTGGAAAAGCAGCAACTACATCTTGTAAATGAGCCTGTTAATTCCTGGGAAGGTCGGTCCCTCTCGGCCTCCTTGAGCCCAGGTCCCTGTGCATTTCCTGCAGCCAGGTACTCAGAGGCGAGGAGGCCTCATCTTCTTGGAGTCCCCACTACCTTCATGTAGGATCTTCCATTCCCCCTACAGGGCCACTCTATCGTTGCCTGTCTTGGGAACAGTCCTAGACCAACACAGAACCTTGCCACAAACAAGGTTTGCTTCAGTTTCCCCCACAGTAATACATATGTAACAGTTCTGGAAGGAGAATTCAGATCAAGAGGCACTTGTTTAGAGCCAGGAAACTGGGTTGGAAGGTGAAAATTAAGGAGAAAGTAGACTCATGTGTCTTCGTGTCACGGGTGTGTGGGCTTTGGCCAGGCCTGGGCTGAGTCCTGGCTCTGCCACTCACTCATTGGGTGACTCTGGGCAGGTTACTCAGCCTCTCTGAGCCTGTCTGTGGCTGCTCCTTGGAGCGAAACCCATTTAATTGTGACAGCAAAGGCCAATATTAAAAAAAGGAATCTAATGAAGAGTAAAATGTAAATATCTGTTAAACCTGGGAGGCGGGGTCCTAGGTGTCTCCTATTTCCTGTACTTTTGTCTTCTGAATTCGTGTGACCTTTTGAACTAGAAGGTGAACGATACTGAGGGTCTTCCTGGCCACCAGCCCTGTTGTAATGTGTGGGTCTCTCACTTTTGCGTGTTAAGCAGGGGCCTGTTCGTGGGAAGGGGCGGTGTTCTAAGGTGGAGACTGCGTGAGCTCTTCACTCCCCTGCCCTCTGCCCCTGCGGGGAACAGGCCTTCCGAAGATGCTTTTGGGATTGATTTTGCATTTGCAGACAGGATGGGACCTCGGTTGTGACCTCTTCCTGGGCTCTCTCTTTTTTTTCTCTTTAAGTCTAGGAGGAAAGAAGTTCCAGGAAACCAACTGGCTTTTGTTTTTTTGCAGGGAAAGATTTGCCTTGAGCTAACATCTATTGCTAGTTTTCCTCTTTTTTTTTTTCCCTCCCTAAAGCCCCAGTGCATGGTTGTCTATCTAGTTGTAGGCCTTCCAGTTCTTCTATGTGAGCCACCACCACATCATGGCAACTGACGGGTGGTGGTGTTCCGCAGCCGGAACATGAAACCCAGGCTGCCGAAGCAGTGAGAGCGCCGAACTTTAACCACTAGGCCATCAGCGCTGGCTATCTTGGGCTCTCCCTTTGTTGCTGGGTAATAATCAAAGTAGGGACAGTTCACATTTATTGTGTCCTTCTAAAAGCCCTGAAAGGTGGGTAGTGTTTGTCCCTCCATTTTGTGGATAAGAACCCGAGGCTCAGAAAGGTGAAGGCACTGGCCCAAGGTCACCTTGTGATGGAGACGGCAGCCAGAGCCACACGATGTGAGCACAATGATGCTGGTGGTGCCTAGTGGTTATTGAGCCTCGTGAGCACCTGAACAGGTGGGCAGAGTATTACTTCTACTTTACAGATAGGGAAACTGAGGCTCAGAGAAGTAAATTAAGTTGCTTAGCGTCACAGAGCCTTGGTCCCCGGCTTGCCCGTCTCCCGTTTCTGTCCCTGCTGCTGATTCCCTACTGATGCTGCCCTGAGGCAGCTGGTGGCCGAGCTGCTGGCCGCTGCGCTGTTCCAAGAACATGGCATCCTTGGAGGGAGGGTGGGAGACGCTCCGTGGGACGTGTGGACTGCCAGCAGAGGGTCTCCCTCTGCCCTACGTTGGCTGGACCGCCGTGCAGAGTTGTGAGAGCTCGACTGGGACTGGGGAGCCTTGACAGCTTGGTGAGCTTTACGAAGACTTTGCTTGTGCTGGCACCTCAGGCCAAGAGCCTGCGGGGGGTCCTCAGGCCTGCCAACTTCCTGCAGGCTTTGTGCTCTGATTCAAACTGGCAGGTTCTCCTGGTGAGCCCCTCCCTCTGCCTCCCACTGCGGGTCCTGGTGTAGCTCCATACTTCAGCCTCTCTTTTGCTGTGGCCCGCAGATTCTCAGAACTCCGGGGCTCGATGAGCTGTAGAACTCTTCTGGTTTGACTTTTGCACTCTGCACATGAGGGGCCTGACACCCCGAGAGGAGGGCCTTTCCCAGGGCCACACAGCCAGTCCCTTTAGGTTGGACAATCTTGCCTGGGGAGACAGCAAAGCCCACAGGCTTTGGGTCAGAGTTGGGTTCAAATCCTTAACTGCCTGGTAAAAGTGTGGAGCCTTTGGGCAGGCTCTGTAACCTCTCCAAGCCTGGCTTCTCGTCCATAAAATGGGGGTCAGGGGTGTGCCAGGGCTGGCTTGTGTGGGCGCTGATTGCACAGACCTTCCCAACTCTGCGTTCGGGGACATAAGGTTGAGCTTGAAATCGGCCATGCCAAGGTGTTGACACTCTGGAAAGGGGCAACTGCTCCGGTCAGGCCCCGCCCCTGACTGGTAGGGATATTGGTCCCTACCTCACAGAGTTATCGCGTCAAGGCATGGCTCTGCTGAGCGTTAGATGAGCAGAGACTGGAATGCACTCAGCTCCGAGCCAGGCACCGCACAGCAGCTAGCATTTAACCCCTTCTGCTGAGCTGCTTGTCCTGGTGCCCAGGTGAGGGGGCGGGGCTGAGGCCGAGGTGAGGAGGCGGGGCCGAGGTGGAGGGGGTGGGGCCAAGGCAGAGGGGGCGGGGCCGAAGTGGAGGAGGCTGGTTTGAGGTGGAGGGGGCGGGGCCAAGGCAGAGGGGGCGGGGCCGAAGTGGAGGAGGCCTGGCTGAGGTGGAGGGGGCGGGGCCGAAGCGGAGGAGGCTGGGTTGAGGTGGAGGGGGCGGGGCCAAGGCAGAGGGGGCGGGGCCGAAGTGGAGGAGGCCTGGCTGAGGTGGAGGGGGCGGGGCCAAGGCAGAGGGGGCGGGGCAGAAGTGGAGGAGGCCGGGCTGAGGTGGAGGGGGCGGGGCCAAGGCACAGGGGGCGGGGCCGAAGTGGAGGAGGCCCCCTGAGGTGGAGGGGGCGGGGCCGAAATGGAGGAGGTCGGGCTGAGGTGGAGGGGGCGGGGCTGAGGCGAGGGAGGCAGGACGGAGGCGGGGCCAGGTGGGCGCGGGGTGGGGAGCTGTTGGAGCCGCGCTGGCGCAGGGCTGCGGCGGAGGGGTGCCCCAAGCCCGGCAGAGCCTCTTGAATAACCGGTTCCTGGGGAGAAAGGAGGGTGGAGGGTTGCTAGCCCTGAGTGGGCCCCGCGCTTCGAAGGGACTTGCGCCTCTGGGAAGGGTGCGTTTGGTCGGGAACCCCTGCCGTTGCCCTGTGAGGCGCCGCTGGGTGAGGAGGGCCAGAGGCCTTGGGCTGGCTGGTGAGGCTCAGGCTCGGTCCTAACACCCTCTTGCTGACACTGACAGTGGCAGCTGAGAATGTTTTAATGCCTGGGGACAGCAGAGCATCGTGATAATAGTAAAGCCACTGGTAATGTCGTGCTTACTAAGTGCTTTTTTGTCTGTTAGCTCATTTAATTCTTACGATTAACCTGTGCAGTAGGTGTTCTTCTCATCCCTGTTTGACAGATGGGGAAACTAGGGCACAGAAAAGTGAAGCGACGTGCCCGTGGTCACACAGCGAGTGGGTGGCAGAACCCAGATTCTGCTAGACCCCAAGTGGGCTTCACTGTGGGTGGGCCCAGGGGATTGTGGAAACTGAGGAAAGAATGAAGCATGTGGTCGTCAAGGACGTGGCCTTTGGAGGCCGCCAGGTCTGCCTTGGGCCGGATGCTTAACCTGCTTGAGCTTCGGTGTTTCTCACCCACAAAGCCGGGATGAAGACGCCTGTCTCACAGTGCCACTGGGGAGTGTGACGCGCCCAGCGCACTTCCTGGCCCGCAGTCAAGGTACGAAGAAGCGTTGGGTGACAGGACCAGTCATTAGGCAGGTAAGGACGGCTCTGCATCAGTGAAGCTGTCTGGGATGCTGTCTGCTTGTGGCCCCTTTTGAAGGCCTCACAGCTTGCCAACGAGGAAGGCCCGTCAGGCTCCTGGAGATGGAGTCTCAGAAGATGCAGGGAGAAGCCCAGACGCCAGCGATCAGTTCTGACACAAGGTCACACACGTTGAAGTCACACTGTGGGATGATCGGCTCTCGCCTTCTCTGTGGCATCGGTGGCGAAGTGAAAGCACACTCGGAACCCGATTTTAACTTCCTGTGATGAAGAATCATGCCAGGAAGCAGGTGCTCATAGAGGGCCTCCGGCTCAGAGTGTGTCCATTTCTGTTCCTCCCCTCCTGGCCCTGTTCCACAGCCGGCAGCAGCCAGAGCACTTCTTCCACACACGTGGGAGGATCTGAGCGCTGCGTGGCTCAAACCCTCCCTCAGAGGCTTCTTGTGTCCTTTGTTCCCTGCTTTCCTCATCACGATGCTCTGTCTTTATCTCCTCCAACACCCACAGCCACGACCCTGCCCTGCCCACATGCTGTTCCCTCATCCAGGAGTGCTCTTGCCTCTGATTTCCCCCTGCCTGGCCCCTGGTTCTTGAGAGCTCAGCCTCAGTGTCACACAGAGAGGCCTTCCTCACCGTCCCATCTGGAGCACGCCCCGCCCCATCCCCCAGCGCCCGGCCTGACTCAGGCGGTGACTGCCTTTTCATTTGGGGACCTGATGGTCTGGCTGCCTGGTCAGCTGGTGAGCTCTGTGAGGGCAGGCACTCTGTGTCCTTTCCTGCAGCTTCCCCAGCATCGCCACTGCCCCCTTGTGGAGTGAATGGATGAATGGACGCATCTTCCCCCTGGGGTCAGGCTCACAGGAAGCGCAAGGGTGAGTGGGGGCCCTGGATGAGTCCAGTGTCTCAGTGTTGGGTTGAGGGACCCCATCCTTATCGGTCCTGACCGAGGGAAGCCACTTCTTAGGGCCCCTTGGCCAGACTGCTGGCGTCTTCCCCATGGTCTCACTCTTCCTCGAACTTGGGCTGTGCTGAGCCGGGAGTTGCCCGCCGCCCATCACTGGATAGGTGGCCGGCGGGTTTTGCTGTCCTGGGCTCTGCTCTCAGTTTCCCAGTTTGTCACTTATGCAGTGGTTCGTTGGTTTCAGCGTGTGTTTTTCTCTAGATGTGTCTATGCCATGAGTGCTGGGATGAGCTGACTGCAGCCTCTGCCCTCCGGGTCTCACCTCTGGCTGAGGCCTGAAGGAGGGGGTTTGCAGGGTGGGGAGTGAGCAGCAGGCGCTGACCCTGGAGGGTCGGCTGGTTGTCCCCCATCAGAGCTGAGGCCAGCCGGGCAGGGCTTTGTAACCACCCGGACACCTGGGGACTTTATCTGGAGGTGATGCAACGCCCTTTTCTGTTGATTTTACCTAAAAGTGTAGCTTCCCCAGGGTGGTTTATTTTCAAGTCCTTGGGGGACCCTCGCGGTGTGCGTGTGTTACGTAAACACGAGGGGTAATTGTTCTTTATTATGGACAAGCGAGCTGTGGATGGTGTTTCAGGCTCACCCGCCCCCGGTCCTGTGGTCCCTTAGAGATGGGCCACGAGCCTTTCCCAGCCCTCCGAGGGATAAAGGGCTCTCAGTAGCTCGCGGGGACTGGCAGGCTGGCACAGCCCCATCCCTGTTCCTGCTCGAACCAGGGTCTTATGTAAGCCGAGCTGCGGGCCACTCGGCCAGCCGTGGAGACGGCAGGGTTTGTGCCGACTCCTGGGTCCTCCAAATTCTTTTTTTCCCTTTTAAAGGGATTGAGGAGCACGGGCGGGGGCCATGCCAGTTGTGTGGTGGGGCCTGTGGGAACAGCGCCTGTCCTCAGGGTGGGGGTGAGTCTGCCAAGTTCACCGGGCGGGGGTTTAACACTGGCCCTGGGGCTCATGGAGCATCAGGAAGCCGCTGACCTTGAGGGGTCACTGCTGAGCCTCCAGTCTTCTTGTGAGGAGAAGCTGTTCCCGGGTCACCTCAAGAAGCTAACTCAGGAGGGGGCCTTGGGGCAGCGAAAGGCCTGTCAGAATTCTCGGGGAGGTGTGTGTGGTCTGAAACAGCACACTGTTGACTACGACTTGCTCCAGAGAGCACAGTCCAACGCAGTCCACTGGCTGGGGTGGGGGACCCACCAGGGACAGGGCTGGGGTTGGACCGGAGCCCCTGTGCTAAATACCAGTGCTGGGAGGGTTTTGGGAGAGGCCACTCTGCTCCTCCCAGCTGGGCATCCCGCCATTCAGGTCTCAGCTCGCCTGCCACCTCCTCCGCGAGGCTCCCTCTGACCCCCAGGCCCCAGTCGTCACCGTCACCTTTCCTGTGTTGGTTCTCCATGGTGCACAGCGCTTCCCACCTGCCATTGATATGTTTGTGTGTATGAACTCCTGGCTGTCCCCTGTCACCGTGGGCCCTGGCGGGGCTCAACGGATGCTGTGGGAGAGTGACTGTGTGCCTGTCTGTCCGGGACCCACAAACAGAGGAGGCACGGGGGGCGCAGGTTGTGAGCCGCATCATGGATCCCTGGACAGGCCTCCTAGCCTGAGGAGGGACAGGGGAAGTGGAGAGGAAGGAGCGGGGGCGCGCCTGCTCGCAGCCGGCCGCCCAGCCGTCCCCGCCTCTTCTGCTGTGAAGCCGGCAGGTCATGGCTCACCTTTGGTACTTTGGAGTTTGGCTATTCTTTTTTTCTTTCCCTTTGACCCAAAGTTACCTGAACTCTGAGTTTTCATGTGAGGATGAGAGGTGACCCCATGGGAGGTGCTAGGCCATGATCAGCTGGCCCCTGGAATCCTTCCTGCTGGGCCCCCGAGGGTCCCTGCCAGCTCTTTGGCCTCAGTGGAGGGCCCCAGGCAGGTGCCCCACTGGGCCTGGGCACGCATGCTGGGCAGGGAGAGGGCACAGCCAGGACATCCACATCAGACCCTGGCTTCTCTCTCTCGCTTCGCTTCACTCCCTGACCCGAGGGGCAAAGCGGAGCCAGCAGACGCGGGGGCCTCAGCTGCAGAGCCGCCCGCAGGGAGCACTGCCCGTGGGAGGACAGCTGAGGGCGTCGTCCGGGCCCTCCACAGCCAGAGCCTGGCACTGCCTCTGAGTTCACCTTTCCCTTTCCCTTTGTGGCAAGCCTGTTGAACATTCCAGAAGCCTGCACCCCTCAGCTCCAATCCTCTTCCACTTGTTCCTTCTCTTCTCCTCTCCTCCCACGACGTGCACATTCTCCCCTCGGTGTTGTTACGTTCCTTGAGTGGGGTGCACCTTGCGATGGATAGATGTATCTTATGTTGACATGTGCAGCTTCTCCTGAATCGGCAGCCTCGAGTCAGTGGTGCCTCAGGACCCAGGGGTGAGGGTGTCTTTTTCACCAGTTGCCGCCTGTGTGCCTGAGCCCAGCCTCTGCGGTCTATGGCCTGGCTTGTCTCCGAGACTCCCTGCTGTCTCTGCTTCCAAGCTTGCCCCAGCAGTGAGAGGATCCTTCTCAAAACCGACCAGGTTGTGGCATTCAGCAACTTCCCAAAGTGCTTGTCTTGGCTTCTGCTCCAGCCGCCTCCTCAGCTCCTTGCTCTGAGTCCACTCTGCTCCAGCCTCCACGTTCCTGAGCCCTGCCAGGCTCTGTGCTGCCTCAGGGCCTTTGCACTTCCCTCAGGGAGCCTCCTGCAGGCCCTCACTTTGGCTTAAGTCGCACTTCCTTAGAAAGGTCTGCCTTGACCATCTCCTGTGGCCCCTGGGCTCGCTGCCCTGCTTTCTTTTTTTCATGGCTTCACTGCCTCTTGACCTTGTGTCCCCTGAGCTTGGGCAGGTTTGGTGTGGAGTCACGGCGTCTCTCGGCCATGCTCACCGCTGTATCAGCACCTGGGACACTGCTCAGCACGCTGCTGGCACACATGGGTCTTTCTGTTCGTCCCTGAGCCCGGCACCTAGCACGGGCCGGCACATCCAGGGGCTCAGTAAGCGTTTGCTGAGTGCACAAATGAGGACTCGCCATCAGCAGAGCAGGTGCTGGAGGCTCTGGAGTGCCTGGACGGCTGAGCCCTCGGCAGTCTCCGTGAGCAGACACACTCTTGCTCTGCTTCCAGGGCCGCGTGGGTTCCTGGCCTGGGCCTGCTGGCCCCCGGGTGCAGGGAGTGGGCTCGGCATGTGGGAGGCAGCCATGGCCACCCACGGGCAGAGCCCACTGGCTCACCCTGACCTACTAGAAGGTTCCCTGGCTTGGTCGGAGCTCCTCTGGTCCATGTAGGTCCTTGGGACACGGGCAGCCCTTGGGGCTGAGGCTGGACTGGGGGTTGGGGCCTGGATCTCCCTGTGACCGGGTGGCGCCCACCATGCCCCTGGGCCCTTGAGGACCTGCGTGGGGCTGAGAGAGTGAGCGACGCCTGCCCGGCACCGGGCCACAAGGCTTCGCCATCGGAGAAACAGTGGAGGGGCCTCACGGCTCGTCGGCTGGGACATCCTCACAGACGTCGCTGATGCTGATTCAGTGCGACGCTTTCGGCGTGTGTGACTCCGGGGGATCTCGCAGAGCCGGGACTGTCTGCTTCAACAAAGCCGTTGCTTCTCATCTGCTGATTCATGTGAATGCAACTCCTCAGTGTTTACATTAAGAAAGGGAAGGACGAGTGTCAGAATTAAAGCCTTGTCTCGTTCTGGCAGTGAGAGGCAGTCCCCTTGGAGACAGGAGGTAACTGGGGAGAAGGGCGTGTCAGTCCCGCCGGGAGAGGCCGTGGCGCGACCTCTTCCTGCGGCGAATGCTCAGTAGCCACGCTGGGTCCCTTTATGCTGCCGACACTCTCGGGCTGTGTCTGTGACGTGCGTTCTGCTGACGGCGTGATGGTAACTCGTCCTGCAGGACTGCTGTTCTCTTTATACTTAGAGCCTCAGGTCGTGGAAATGTGTTTTATGTTTTGGTGTTTTACTTATTTTACTTATTTACTTTTCATGGAAATGTTTTTAAAGAATTTATTTTTCCTTTTTCTCCCTAAAGCCCCCTGGTACATAGTTGTGTATTTTATTTTTTTTAATTTATTTTATTTTTTTTTAAAGATTTTATTTTTTCCTTTTTCTCCCCAAAGCCCCCCGGTACCTAGTTGTATATTCTTCGTTGTGGGTCCTTCTAGTTGTGGTATGTGGGACGCTGCCTCAGCGTGGTTTGATGAGCAGTGCCGTGTCCGCGGTCCGCGCCCAGGATTTGAACCAACGAAACACTGGGCCGCCTGCAGTGGAGTGTGCGAACTTAACCACTCAGCCACGGGACCAGCCCCATAGTTGTGTATTTTAGTTGTGGGTCCTTCTAGTTGTGGCATGTGGGACGCTGCCTCAGCATGGCTTGGCGAGCGGTGCCATGTCTGCGCCCAGGATCTGAACCAGTGAAACCCTGGGCCGCTGCAGCAGAGCGCGTGAACTCAACCACTCGGCCATGGGGCCAGCCCCATGGAAATGTTTTTAAAAAATTAAATTCCAATTTAATTAGGAGGATAGGATGCCCAGTAATAACCTTCGATCACGAGCATGTATTAGGATAAGATCCTGTGGGGGTGGCGGGGAGAACAGGAGCAGAATTCAACTTCCAGGCAAAAAGGGAGCAGATGTTAAGGAACTTGTTTATAGCTTTTTTTTTTTAAAGATTGGCACCTGAGCTAACAACTGTTGCCAATCTTCTTCTTTTTTCTGCTTTGTCTTCCCAAATCCCCCCAGTACATAGTGGTGTCTTTGGGTTGTGGGTCATTCTAGTTGTGGCATGTGGGACGCCACCTCAGTGTGGCCTGACGAGCCGTGCCGTGTCCGCGCCCAGGATCCGAACGGGCAAAACCCGGGCTCCCGAGCGCGCGAACTCAACCACTGGGCCACGGGGCTGGCCTGGCTTTTTTTTTAAAGGATGTTGGTAGGTATCAAATTACTGAAGTGTTTAGACTCACTCGCTGGATTTCATAGAGCCCCGTGAATGTTTATATGAGGTTTACAATACTACAGTGGGCCAGAAGTGACATCTTTTGCAACTGTTCAAGCCTTGGTAAAAAATATTAGATATCAACTTAAAGTGTGGGGGCGGGGATCCAGGAAGGGCACTGAGTCTGCCTGCTTCAGGACGTTTCCCTCTGCTTCGGGGCGGGGCATGCGGGGCTGGGAGGAGTGGCTTCTCTGTGAGCTGGGTCTCTCCGTGGGGATGTGTAAGGGGCATTTCACACTTCACCTGTCAAAGCCGTGCCCTGTGTGCCCCCTCGCCTCGTCCCTCCGGGTCAGTGGCAGGTCCAGGCCTCTCCTCCCTCGGGCCCGGGCTCTCTGCCTTGGCTTTCCTCTCATGCCCCGTGTCCAGCACTCTCTGCCTTCAGAGGGCATCTGGGAGTGAGCCCCCCTCGTCAGCCCCACACGGACTCTGTCGGGGAAGGGCTGCGTGATAAGCATCCTAGGGGTTGGCACCACACGGCCTCTGCGACACCTTCCCAGCCCGGGTTGTGCAAGATGTGCCCACGTGGTCGTCAGCCAGCAAGCTGCGAGTCCCAGCTCAGCTCTGCATATGGATGCTGAAATGTGGATTTTACATCACTTCCACGTGTGGTGAAGGAGGCTTCTTTTGATTTTTTTTGGACCATTTAAAAATGTAAAATCCTTGGGGCCAGCCCAGTGGCGCAGTGGTTAAGTGCACACGTTCCACTTCATCGGCCCGGGGTTTGTCCGTTCGGATCCCGGGTGCGGACATGGCACCACTTGTCAAGCCATGCTGTGGTAGGTGTCCCACATAGAAAGTAGAGGAAGATGGGCACGGATGTTAGCTCAGGGCCAGTCTTCCTCAACAAAAAGAGGAGGATTGGCAGATGTTAGCTCAGGGCTGATCTTCCTCAAGAAAAGAAAAAAGAAAATCCCTCTTAGCTTGTACAGAAACAGGCCATGGACCAGAATGCGCCTGTGGGCTACTGTTCGCTGACTCCTTGGGCTACACTGTCTTTCATCTTGATGGAATTATTCCCATAGCTTCTTATTGGACTCCCTGCTTCCACACTTACCCCCTACAGTCCAGAGGCATCCCTTAAGAACCTAAGTCTGGTCACGTTCCTGCTCTGTCCAGAACCCTCCATGGCTCCTACCTCACTTGGAGTCGAAGCCAGAGTCCTTACCCGCCCTCGAGACCGTGCATGACCTGTCCATTCCCTGCCCTCATCTCCTTCCACTCCTGCCTTGCTAGCTCTCTCTGGCCATGCAGGTCTCTGCTCTGTTGCTTGAGCACACCACGTGTGCTGTACCCCAGGACCTTTGCACAGTCCATTCCTTTGCCAGGATGCTCTCTCAGATCTCTGAACTGCTCTTTCCTTCACCGCCTTCAGGGCTAGTTCACCCTCCCCTCAGGGGGCTTTTTTTTTTTTTTGAGGAAGATGAGCCCTGAGCTAACATCTCCTGCCAATCCTCCTCTTTTTGCTGAGGAAGACTGGCCCTGAGCTAACATCTGTGCGCATCTTCCTCCACTTCATACATGGGACGCCTACCACAGCATGGCGCGCCAAGCGGTGCCATGTCCGCACCGGGGATCCGAACCGGTGAACCCCGGGCCGCGGAAGCAGAATGTGTGCACTTAACTGCTGTGCCATTGGGCCAGTCCCAGGGGGCCTTTCTTGACCCCTTTACGTGAGCTGCCAGTCCCCCTTCACCTGCCACTCGCTGTCCCCTTTTCCTGCTTTGCTTTATCTTCTGTGTAACCATGGATTTTACTGCCTCTCTTCCCCCGCTAACACGTCCCGTGGGCCCGGATTCTGTCTGTCCCTCCCAGGCTGAATCCACAGCCCTGGGGGGCCCCGCACGGCAGTCCGCGTGGGCCTGAGAGGGCGCCTCAGCTTCCCTGTCTGCAGAGGGCAATTCACAGTAGGCAGATGAGTCGTGGCCTGGCCGCGCCGCGTGTCTGCGCGCTGAGCAGGCGGGAGGCCTTTGTCCTGCTGTGTGTCTAAGGCCGGCCGCGGGGGTCCAGCCCGGGCTGTCTGCAGGTGGAGCCCTGGGCGCCGTTGTCCGGCGGCTGCTGGGCCTGGAGGAGCTCCTCCTGTGGCTCTTCTGGTCTCGAGCCCACACGGCCTTCCTGCCCAGAGGCGTGGGACCCGATGTGGTCTCCAGCCTCCACCTGGCCGGGGCTGCAGGGGGCAGCTCCAGGCCATCCTGAGGGGCCTGGGCCTGGGAATTGAGGGCGAGTGTCGAGGCAGCCCTGGGGGGGCACTCAGCTCTGGGGCCCCACCGTGTCCCTGGCTGGCGCCTTGTCCTCCCCAGCCTCGGCCTCCTTGCCTGTAGAGCGGGTACCCGGCAGTGTGGGATGGGGCTCACCCCCAGCCTGGGGAGGGGTGGCCCAGGGGTGGCCGAGGCCCCTGGGAGGTGGAGGGTCTGGGGGTCAGTCGTGGTCAGGGCTTTCGGCTTCCGAAGGACAGGAGCCTGTTGAGGGGGCGCTGACCTCCAGCTGGCGCCGGGGCTCTGCAGCGGGGTCTCTGGGCGGGCGGGGCCCACGGGACAGCCGTTGGGTCCTCCTGCAACTTCCCGCCCGCTGGATGGAGACCCAGGGTGCAGGCAGGGGAGGCGGGCCCTCAGGGTTGGGGAGCCTCCGTGGCCCTGCTTCTCCAGGCCATGCGTGGTTGTAGCCTGCGGCAGCAAAACCTGCAGGCAGCGTTGCAACAGCTGCTGACCCCGCCTGGGCCCTCGGCAAGGCGTCAGGAGGTGCCAGCCTTTGTCCAGCTGGGTCCTGGGCCAAGGGAGGCCTCCGCGGGAAGGAGCCGCCCACCCTCGGCCCCCTGCCGGCAGCCCCAGGTCAGGGGTTGGGGGGGCACGGTCACAGCATCTGCACCTCCCGAGGCCAGTGTGCCAGCCAGGGGTCAGCGGGGTGGCTGGCGGCCAGTTCTCTGTTAGCTCAGGGCCCTGAGGTGCCAAGCAGGGCCCGGGCCGAGCAGGCGGGGCGGTGCCCCTGCTTCTGAGCCCGGCTCCCAGGGCCCCCAACAGGGGGTGGGGCGGTGAGCCTGCAGTAGATGGCGTGGCGCAGTCCTCGGGGTATGGGGCCCTGCCTGACAGATGTGACCTGTGGTGGCCCCTCCACAGGGACAGCCCGCAGCTGCCCTGGGCGGGATGGCGCCCCTGCAGTAGCCCAGGGAGGTACGTGGGCTGCAGGCGCCAGGGGCTCCTGGTCAAAGACCCAGGCCCGAGACCCAGAGTCCGTGCCATGTTGGTCCAGCAAACCGTTCCTCTTGGGCCTTCTGTGGTTGCAGCAACCAACCCTGGGCCCCCCGAGCGCCCGAAGAATTTCCTCCAAGGCTGGAAGCTGCCTGCTGCACGGGCCTCTGCCAGCTTCTGGCTCCGGGTCCCAATACCTGGGGACATTGGTGTTTAGACCGCTTCTCATTTGGCCAGCGGGGGCCTGGGAGGGTGGCCAGCGGGTTACAGCCCTTCCCAGCCTGGGTGACGTTCGTCCCCGCCTTGGCACTTTGGGGAGGCTGGCGCAACCACCCTGGGCACCTCGGAGAAATGGGGTCAGGAGCCGAGGCCACTGGGGAAGGAGGCATTTCTGGGCGAGCAGGTGCGGCCTGTGCTGGCCGCCTGCCACCGAGCCCGAGGTCTTCTCACCGCCCTGGCAGGAGCAGTGTGACTGTGACTCTGAGGCTTCTGGAAAGTGGAAGGCAGGGGGCCGAAAGTGCTGAGCGGGGGGTGGGGGGCGGGGTTGGGGGCGCTCAGGCCACGGCATCTGTGCAGGGTGGGCCGGTCTCCATCCTCTGGGCGCCCTCCTCTGCCGGGCCCTCTGGGCCTTTGCCACGGGGTGGGGGCGCCCACGGCGGGCCCTGGAGGCCACAGCCCCAGGCGTATTCCCGCAGGCCCCCCCGCCCCGCATGCGGTGCCGGTTGAAGGGCCCTCTCTTTCGGGCAGACCCCCGGGGCGCCGAGAGCCTGCTGCAGCAGGGGTTGCCTGGCGCGAGCCTCATGGGGCCCCCCAGAGCTGTGCTGTCAGGGGGCGCCCCCGAGGCCAGTGTGGGGGCCTCCCAGGGGCACAGGCGCATGGGTGTCCGGGCTCAGGTGGTTACTGTGGTGCGACCTGGGTGTGCCCCTCACCCTTGAACTGGGTGCGCCCCTTACCCTTGACCTGGGCTTCCTCCTCTGAAATGGAGCTGACGGCCATGGGGATGGAAGGAGAGCTCCAGGCCAGCTGTTCCCATCCATCCCCCCTGGGCAGGTCCTGTCCTAGGACTCGTGCAAGTTCCAGGCGCAGAAGCAGAGGTGATGAAGGGACCTGCCCTCCAGGCCGACCTCAGGCCGGTGCCTGCCCCTTGTCCCGAGGGGCCCCGGGATGTGGCCCCCCAAGAGGCCAGATTCTCCGTCACAGACAGGAGGGATCAGGGAGCACCTGCTGGTCATGTTTGTAAAGATGGGGAAAACTGAGGCTCCAGAAGGGCCGGTGCCTGGGCTCCGTGCCTGCCTGTCCCACCGCCCTCCTCCCTCCTGGGGCTCAGGTCAGAACCCCTGCCTCCCCGCTCTTCTCCCCTCACACCCAAACCATCAGCAGATCCTGTTGCCTCCACTTCACAGCCTGCCCGGAATTCCCCCTCTTCACCCCTCCATGGCTGCCTCCCTGCTCTGGCCCCCATCGTCACTCCGCTCTAGTCTCCCAATTCCCAGAGGGCGCCCGTGAGCACCTGAGTCAGGTCCCATCCGTCCTCTGCTCAGGAAACCTTTGTGCCTCCCACCCCACTCTGAGGAAAAGCCAGAGTTCTCCTCATGCCCACAAGACCCTGCATGACCTGCCCCCATCACCTCCCCATCTTCGTGTCCTCCCACTCTCCCCCTCGCTCTCTCTGTTCCGGCCACACTTGTCTCCGTCCTGCTCCTCAAACACACCAGGCACAGTCCAGCCTCAGGCCTTTGCACTGCTGTTCCCTCTGCCTGGAACGCTTTTGCCCCAGATGTGGCTGTGGCTTGTTCTCTCACTTCCCACGGCCTTTGCTCAGGTGCCCGTTCCTCAGGGAGGCCTTCCCTGGCCACTCTGTCTACAATGGCCATTCTCTCCCCAGTGACCTTCCACCCCCCCCGTTTTCTCCACAACTCTTGGTGACAGAACAGGCCCCTGTTGTCCCCCGTCCCTGCTCCCTCCCCTGGTGCACAGGCTGGAGTGCAGACCCTTGAGGGCAGGGGCTTGCTCTGTTCCCTGCAGGCCGGGCTGGGGTGGGAGGGAGGCTGGGGTGGGAGGGAGGCGGGTGGATGGAGGGAGGAAGCGTGCATGGAGAGGCCTCCTCCTGGTGAGGGGCAGCGCGGAGCCAGTGCTCGCTCCCTGGGGCCGCTGCTGACCCCATCCTGTACCGCGTGGGCTGCTTGATGGCAGCCTGAACTCTTGAAGCCGGCGGGGGCGCAGCCCGCTGCCACGAGGGGGCAGTGGCGAGCGGGGCAGCCCGCTGCGCCCCCACCAGCTCGCACGTGTCCTGCTATTGTTAGGCTTGACTCACTGTCCGCAGGGGGAGGGCCACCACCACCACCTCCTGACCTTGGGCCCCTTCGTGGTCAGGACCAGGACTTGGGAAGAAGGGCCTGGCACCCACGCGTCTGCCAGTGCTGTTTCACTAGTATTGGTCTCATAATATTTCTTCTTTATAAGATTTTTTCCAGGTGGAGCGTGTTTATGTGCTTTTTTGGGTGGTGGTTATTCTCATCTCTGAAGTCTTACAGTAACCCTGTGAGATGTCAGGTGGGGGCAGCCCACTTAGTAGATGAGGAAAGGGAGGCTCAGAGAGGTTGGGTAACTTCTCCAGGGCCACACAGTCAGGAAATAGGTGAGTCTTTTTGACCTCAGGGCCTGGGGAATGTGAGCAAGCTGAGGAGGCCCTGGAGCCCTCCTTGCAAGGGAGTTGGTGCCCCTATGGCACCACATTTAAGGGCCCAGGCCACCTGGAGCCCCTTCTGTGTTGGGATTGCTGGTGAAGAAGGACCGCGAGCTCCCCCAGAACCGGAGCTGGGTCGCTCGCTGACCCTTTCCTCAGTGAGCAGTGCCCTAGTCTGGGAGGAGGGTCTGGTGGCCAGAGTTCTGGGCCCCCTGGGCTCACAGAGCTGGGCGTGCGTTCTGGGCCTCACAGAGGCTTCCCCAGAGTGAGGCCCCGGCCTGGAGAGGGACAGCCGCTGGCAGCTCCTGTGGGGAGTGTGGGGAAGGAGGAGCCAGGGAGGGGCTGTGGCCCAGACTGGGGGCGGGAGGGGCTGGGGGCTGCCCTGCAGACGCCGGGAAGCTGGGTGCCTCACGCAGGTGGTCACTGAGCACGGCTCCTGGCCCGGCTCTCTCGGGTGCTGGGAAATGGCCAAGGACAGGATGGTCCCGCTGTCGGGAGCTGAGGTCCAGTGAGAGGCAGTTGGGAAACGTTGGGGTCGCTGTTGTAAGTCACGGTCAGGAAGGGCCTTGCTGAGAGGTCCTTTGAAGGTCTGAGGAGGTGAGGGGGAGCCCCGTGGGGTCTGGGGGAGAGCCTTCCAGGCAGGGAGAACAGCATGTGCAAAGGCCCTGAGCCTCTCCTGTGGCTGCATAAGTGCTCTGCTTTTCTGGCGCTCTGGCCTTCTCGTCTGCCAGATGGGGCTATCGCCTCCCTGGGGCTCTGGGCACTGGCACTCACTTGGAACAGGTGTTTGGAAAACGGGCGCCCCGTTCCTGCTGTGCTCCCTCCATCTGCCACATCTGCATTTCCACGAAGACAGGGAAGACGTGGGCCTGGTGCTCCCTTCGGGCTGGGGAAGGCTGCAGCCTGACACCCTCCTGCAGGGCAGCTCCCTTCCCGCCCTGCCCCCATGCTGCCACGACTTGCTGTTGGCTGGGCCTGGGAGTCCGGGCTTCTGGGTGAGAATTCCTCCCAGGCCAGTGGAACTGTCTGTGCAGAGCCACCCTCCTGTGTCCCAGGCCAGGGCTCCTGCCTGGTCCCAGTCCTCTGTGTCCATTGCGCCGGAGGCCCGGGGCCACACCCCCTGCCTGTGGACCTCAGGCCTCTCCATCCACCCATTGAACATACTGCCCCTCTAGCCCCTTCCCTCGTGGGCGCGCGCAGGAGGGCCCTCCACTCCTCCCGCCCCCTCGGCTGCCTCCCCTGGGGACTGGGCCCCCAGGGCCTGCTGCCTCCCCTTCTGTGCTCAGGGCTCCTGCCTTGGCTTTGCTCAGCAGCCGCTGCACCCTCTGACCTCTGTCCTGGGCCCTATGAGGTTGTGTGTGTGCAGGAGGTGTGCTGGGGCACCTAGCAGGGCGTGGGGGTGACGTGGGGTAGGGAGGGGTGCAGTGGAGGGGAGCCCCAGGGACTGAGGAGCCTGCGGATCCCGCCCTGGGACCATCTCTTAATGGGTAATTGGCACCTGTTTATCAGGTCCCCTTTTAAAACATAATTCATCAAGGTGAAATTCACATAACATAAAATTAACCCTTTAAAAGTGAACAGCTCAGCGGCATTGGGTACATTCACAGTGTCATGCAAGCACCACTTCTGTCTAGTTCCAGAACATTCCATCACCCCAAAAGGAGCCCAGGTCCTTCTTAGCAACACTCCCCTCCCCCAGCCCTGGCAGCCACAGTCTGCCTTCTGTCTTGGCCTGTTATGGATATTTCACATAAACACGTGACCCTTTGTGTCTGACTTCTTTCACCTAGTGTAATTTTTCCCCCACTTAGCATATCTCTTATTTAACTTTTTATTTTGAAATGCAGAGGACAAGGAATTGCAAAAATTGTATGGAGAGATCCTGGGTACCCCCATAGGGCCTTTCAGACATCTCTGGGGCGAAGATGGCTGCCGGGTCCCGGGATTTGGGGGCAGGAAATGGGAAATGAGGACTGATCCTGCTGTGGTGGCTGAGCTGGGGCACCCCCACCCTGGCAGGTTGGCCCTGGGTGCTGCCCCGTGGGCGGGCGGGCTTACCTGGTGAGGGCGCCGGCCGCTCCTCTCCCTCCGATCAGCTCCTCTCCTCTCCGGCCAGGCGGGCTTGGCTGCGGGCAGCAGCCCTGGGAGCACGGCCCCTCTCCTGCTGCCCTGGCCTCTGCCCGCAGCGTCGGCCCGGCCCGCCCGGCTGCTCCCTCCTTCCTTCCCTCCAGGCGGCCGGGCTGGTGTGTGCGGAGGCTCGGGTTTCAGCCTCCCAGCAGCTGGCCCTGCCACGCGAGAGGGGTGGCGGTATTTTAGGCGGTTGTGTGGTTCAGCAGGAACTCGGAGGCTCCTCTCCCGGGAGGCGCAGGCTGGCTTCCTGCAGGCCACGCGGGCTCCGAAGGCATGTGGTCCTGCTCGCGGGGACCCAGGAGCTATTAATATTCCTGCAGCCATAGGCAGGCCCTGGGCTGCCTGGACCTGCTCTCCTAGCCCTTTGGGGCACATGCCTTGGAGCCCCGCCCTCTCCCACGAGGCCCCTGGTGGGGCCAGATGCTCTGGGCCATAGGGCCAGCTCCCTCTTTCTGGCTTCTCTGCCTGGCCTTGTCATCCCTGTGGCTCCTAGGGTTCAGTCACCTGCCCCCCAGCTGACAGTGGGCCCGCTCCTGTGCCCCCGTTCACGGTGTGGGGTGGGCCAGCAGAGATGTGCTGACGGGCCTGCTCGCTGCAGCCACCTGCTGGCCAGCGGGAGAGTTGGGGTCTGAACCCAGGCCTCTGCCCTCACTTCTGTCGCAGCACCATGGGCCTGCCCATGCCTGTGCTCACGCCTGAGGTTTTGGGGCACTTCCATGTGTCTGGCACCACACCAGGGCCTCACTCCGGTCATCTCACATGATCCTGGCCGCCTGGCAGGGTGCACACCTTCCTCCCTCCCTGCCCCCTGGCTGAGGACCAGAGAGGTGACTTAGTCCCCTGTGCTCCCACCATATCCCTGCCTCTCCCACTGTCCTCTGGGGGCTCTGGCTGTGGGAGACCTATCTGCCTGGGTGCTGGGTGGGTGGGCCGGGGTCCGGCCCTGGGTTTCGTGTCCTGTTCCTCTTTCCCAAGCTGTCTCTGACTGAGGGCCCCAGGGGCTCTGGGCGTGGGAAGGGTCTTCAGTATCTGCTGCCCAGAGGCCAGCTTGGGGTCAGACCTGGCCCTGCCTGCTGTGGCCCCACGGCCCCTGCTGCCCAGCCCCGCATGAGCTTTCAGGCCTCAGGAGCTCTGAGGCCTCGGGCTGTGGGCCGCACCTCCTCTCACCTGCTTGGAGGAGGCTCACATCCCCCTGCTGCTCCTTCCCTCCCAGTGCAGCCCCTCTGCACCCCTACTGTCCGGACACTGCCTGGGGGCTCAGGGAGAGAGGGTGGCCAGGTTCTTCTCTCAGGGCCTCGCTGGCCTGGCCCGTGTGCTTGGGGTTTGGGGGCCTCAGGGCCCAGGCGAGCGTGCTGTGTTGGGCTGACAGGAAATGAGTGGAGGGGGAGGAAGGAGCCGAGGCCTCACGGGCTGAGGCTGGGGTGCCTGCTGGGCACTTGCCGGTTTCCCGGGCCGTTGCACACTTAGTGGCTCTGCACCGGGAACTCCGGAGTCTGTCCCCTCCCTGGGAACACAGATGCACAAGCAAGGGGATCCCGAGTGGCTCTTACAGCTCAGGAGGGGAAACGGATGATCCGGCTTGTGGATTCTCCGAATAGCTGGGCTTTCTCCAGGCCCTGTGAGCTCTGCTGGCCGGACTGTGGTGCCGGGCCTGTGCTGCCCGCTGGCCTCTCGCCCTCCTGCCAGCAACTGGCCCTGCCCCCCACCGGGAGGGGGCTGGGGAGCCCTCACGCCCGCCTCTGGGCATCTCCCTGTGCCCGGGGCTGCTGGGGGCCATGCCACTGGAAAACTTCAGTTTCAGGGTGACCCAGCCCCCGGGGGGCTGCCCATGCCCCCGCAGTGGTCTGTGGCCTGGCTCCTGGGGGGCTTGGTCTGGGGCAGTTTTATATTTAGCTGGGCCATGGCTGCTGGGCCACTCGAGTTACATCTGCACAGAGGCTGCAGTGCCAGGGCAGGCGCGGGCTCCTTTCCAGCACCGCGGCAGAATTTGATCGCGCCCGCCGGCCCAGAGCCGCTCGCGTGGGGCGGTCCTTGGTGGGGGCTGACGGCCGGCAGCTGGGGTGCTGGCTGCGACGGGCAGAGCGGGGTGCCATGGACCTGAGCATGAGCGTGGTGACCCGGGAGGCCAGCCAGGGCCTTGGCCCTGGCCTCAATGGCCTCCCCCGGCCCGCACCCCCCAAAGTGGCCAAGAAGCCTAAAAAGGCCGTTCTCTTCTTTGAGGTGGAGATTCTGGATGCGAAGACGCGGGAGAAGCTGTGTTTCCTGGACAAGGTAGCGTCGTGGTGCTGGCTGCATGGGGCTAGGGGTGCTGGGCCGGGACCCACTCCTTCCGGGGGCTCCTGCCCCGAGGGAGAGGGCAGTGCCCCTCCAACTGGTATCATGATGCCCCACCCCTGCCCCTCGGGTGCATGAGGGGCACAGGCCCCGGGCCTGCCCCAGCCAGGCGGCTACCCCTGGCCCTGGGTGTGGCTGGGAGCTGGCCCCCCTGTGCCAGTGGAGACGAGGCAGCCTCCGTGGACCCCGCAGAGCCTTGTGTCTGGGAAGGAGGCTGGCTCTGAGACCTGCCCTGCCGACGCCTGGCCACGGGAAGGGCTTGTTCCATCCCAGGCTGTGGGTGGAGAGGGGAGGCAGAGACGCAGGCCGGCTTCCCGTGCTCAAACCGCCTCCCAGCCAGGCCGGGGCGTCCTGGCTGCCTGGTACAACTGGGCCCTCAGGCCCCAGGTCGTCCCATTCTGGCAGGGCCCTTGCTCTTCTCTGCTATGCGGGTGGGGGGCCTGGACTCCAAACTCCCTCCTGTGGCAGCTGCCCAGGCCCCTGGTCCATCCCCCCAGGAGGGATCCTGGATCAGGGGTCTGGGCTCCCCCCAGGGCTGACGTCTCTGCGGCCTGTGCTTCCCCCAGGTGGAGCCCCAGGCCACCATTGCTGAGATCAAGAACCTCTTCACCAAGAGCCGTGAGTCCAGGGCCCAGCCCACTGCCCCCTGCGACCCCTCTGGGCAGGGCCTCTCCCAGGGCCTGCAGAGATGCCCCCAGAGTGGCCCACTTCCCTGGGGCAGGCGCCCCTGTGTGGCCATTGGCAGGAACGCCCTTGCTGGCCTTCGGCAGGACAGCACCCGCCTCTGCCCTCCTCTTCCTGGCTGTGTCCTGGAGCCACACGGGCCTCAGAGGCCTTGTCCAGGGGTGGGTGGAGCTGTGTGGTCCCTGGGCCCTGCCAGGGGGTGCGCTGTGACACCCCGCTTTCCCCGCAGATCCGCAGTGGTACCCTGCCCGCCAGTCCCTCCGCCTGGACCCCAGTGAGTACAGCTGTCCCTCGGCCGTCCTGGGTGGCTGTGGGCGAAGGCCTGGGTAGCCCCTGAGCCCTGGCCTGTGCCTCCACAGAGGGCAAGTCCCTGAAGGATGAGGATGTCCTGCAGAAGCTGCCTGTGGGCACCACGGCCACACTCTACTTCCGGGACCTGGGGGCCCAGATCAGCTGGGTGACGGTGAGTCCTGAACTCGCCCACGGCCTCATCTGCCATCAGCCACACTGGGTGACCCCTGTCCCCACGCCCACAGGTCTTCCTGACAGAGTACGCGGGGCCCCTCTTCATCTATCTGCTCTTCTACTTCCGGGTGCCCTTCATCTATGGCCACAGATATGACTTCACGTCAAGCCGGCACACGGTGGTGCAGTGAGTGGGGTCAGTTGGGGGGCGGAGGGAGGAGGGGGTCTGCTGGGCAGCCCAGCTGAACCGGCTGCCCCCCCCAGCCTGGCCTGCATCTGCCACTCATTTCACTACGTCAAGCGCCTGCTGGAGACACTCTTCGTGCACCGCTTCTCCCACGGCACCATGCCCTTGCGCAACATCTTCAAGGTGAGCGCCCTGGCCGCCCACCCCACGCTCCAAAGGGCCACCCGCTGGCCCCAGGCCCCGCCCTCCACCCCCACCTGTCCCGTTCCCTTTCAGAACTGCACTTACTACTGGGGCTTCGCTGCGTGGATGGCCTATTACATCAACCACCCTCTCTACACGCCCCCCAGTAAGTGGCCTCCACCCTGCTCCCCAGGAGCCACCCCTCCCCACCCACAGGCTCTCCCCTCACCATTACCCCTCTGCTTCCCCTCCAGCCTACGGGGCTCAGCAGGTTAAACTGGCGCTCGCCATCTTTGTGGTAAGGAGGCTGGGGCGGATGAGGGGCGGGGAGTATCTGGGGGCTCCAGACTGACCCTGCTCCTCTGACAGATCTGCCAGCTTGGCAACTTCTCCATCCACATGGCCCTGCGCGACCTGCGGCCAGCTGGTGAGTGGCCTGTGGGGGGGGTGGGTCGGGCTGGGCAGGCTGTGCTGGGGGCTCTCACTCACCCTCCCCGTCCTGCCCACCAGGGTCCAAGACCAGGAAGATCCCATACCCCACCAAGAACCCCTTCACGTGGCTCTTCCTGCTGGTGTCCTGCCCCAACTACACTTATGAGGTGAGAGTCTGCCTGCTCCCCTCCTGGGCCTGGGGTCCCCTGTGGAGGGGCAGCTGCTTTTGTGGTTTGAACATGGAACTCGGAAGACGCAGAGCCTGTGGCCTCTGTGGGGCTGGGAGGTGTGTCAGGCTGGGCACGTGGCTGTCAGCGGCAGCTTCATCGCCTTTATTCGAGGCCTTGGCTTTCGGTCCCCACCCCTCACGTGTAAAGTGAGGGTTGGGGGAGCTGCCCGCCTGCCCGCCCTCACCTGCTGCTCTGCCCACAGGTGGGGTCCTGGATCGGCTTTGCCATCATGACTCAGTGTCTCCCAGGTGAGCGGCTCCCCTCCCTCAGCGGGCCCTGCCTGTCTCGGCTGCGCGCAGCCATCGCTCACACCCCTGCTCTGCTCCACAGTGGCCCTCTTCTCCCTGGTGGGCTTCACCCAGATGACCATCTGGGCCAAGGGCAAGCACCGCAGCTACCTGAAGGAGTTCCGCGACTACCCGCCCCTGCGCATGCCCATCATCCCCTTCCTGCTCTGAGCTGCTCGCCTGCCTGCTGGCCTGGCCACACCGGGCTTGCCCCAACTGCCGTGTCCTCTGGGGAGGACAGGGGGCCACCGCCCTCCAGTGCTGGAATAAATGCTGCCCGCCCTGCGGCACTGGACTCTGGCTCTGTGTGCTCCTTTCGGGGGGTGGGGACTGGCGACCGCAGGGAGAGACGCGGCTCGTGCTGAGGGACCTGGAGACTTTTATTTCCCACTGTCCACATGGTGGCGGGTGGGCCCACTACAGGGCCACCTCGGGATCCACTTCGCCGGGCCCCTGGCCCCTGGCTGCGTCTGCCTCCCTCTGCTCCCGCCTCTTCTTCCGCTGGAGCAGCCGCCGCTCCCGCTCAAATTCCTTCATGCGCATCACGTAGCTGTGGGCAGAGGGGAAGGGTATCGGGGCGTCAGGGCATTAGGCAGCCTGGCCAGACACCCTGGGGTGGCCTCTGAGGGGGAAAGGCCCATGTGCCTGTGATTTAGGCCTGGAGGCCAGCCGAGGCTCCCCCCCATCCCCTGATGGACACCAGTGAGTCCTGGGTAGGGCTGGCCTCCTGGCAGAACCCCGGCTGGGCCGGATATCCGCCCACCCCCCAACAGGCCCTGAGACCCCTCCTCCCACTGAGCAGCCCGGCCTGGCCAGAAACCGTGCTGGTCCAGTCCTCTGCCCTGGCGCGGGCGGGCTGGGGCTCACTCAAGGTGCTCGCAGTGGTCCCAGGCGTGCCGCTCATGCTTGCAGGCCAGGAAGTTGGGGAAGCTGTCCCGCTTGCACTTGAGCAGCCGGATGAGGTGGTGGGCACAGTAGTCCCGCTGCTGGAGCACCAGCTGCGCGTCGTTCATTTGCTGCTGGGTGGCCACCATCTCTGCAGGGGGCGGGAGCGGCTCAGTCAGGGCTTACGTTGTGGGGGCCACCTGCCCGAGACCCCATCATGCCCAAGTGCGGAGGAGCACCCCCCCACGGACGACTTGGTGGCAGTGGGTCACAGCACCCTCTGCCAGACGGGGGGGTCTTTCTCTAACCCTTGCAAAGGCAACCCCGGCACTGAGACGGGCAGGTGGCTCCCTCCCCATCCCCGGGGAACCTCAGCACCCACACTAGGGGCCTGCTTCCTGCCCCCGGGCAGCTCTCAGAGAGCCCCAGCCTGCAGAGCCTGTGCCCAGAAGCCACTTTCCCCCAGGGCTCCCCTCTGCCCGCACAGGCCAGTGTGGGGCCCGGCTGCTGGGGCCTCTGAAGCCTCAGCTCCCTCCCAAGGGGACTGATGGCCCCGGCCACAGAGCCAAGCCAACTGAGCGGGTGTTAACACCCACAAGTGTGCAGGCTGAGCCTCAGAAGAGACTGGAACTAGCCCTTGGTCCTGACGCCCCACTGACCAGGCATGACCTGGCCCCAGACAAACTCAACCTTTAGGAGGCCGGTGGGGGCTGTCAGGAATGGTCGGCATGCGCCCGGCCTGCGCCCACTGTGTTGGTGATCCTGTGTGCCTGCACTGGCCTCACCCAGCGCCGGCCACTCGGCCCAGCTGCTCGCAGCTCAGCTGCAGGCCCTGTGGGCTGGCTTCTCTCCCCTCTGTGTCCCAGTGCGTTTCTGTCTCCCCCGGCCCAGGTCCTCATCTCACACCCCTGCATCCCACTCGCCCAGCTTCCATGCTCCCCCCAGCACTGCCCACACTGGGCTCTCACCAGGGCCACCCAGACCCCAGGACGCCACGCCGCCTCAGCCTCTGGCTTGCTTCCTCTCAAAGCATTCTCCCCGGGGGTCCTGTGCGCCACACCCGCCCTGGGTCCCTCCCATCACCACGGCTACCCAAACATTAAGTGTTGGTGAGAGCCCTCTGCTCGTTCTGATCCATGGCTTCGACTGCCACCCACAGGTCAACAGGCCCCAACTTGGTCCCCCGACCTGTGTATCCACCTGCAGGCCCTGCTGGCTTCCATGGCCACCCGCACCTGGTGCTCCAGCTAAGCAGCCAGGATTTAGGGAGCACCTGCCGTGTGCCAGGTGTCGGAGGTGCAGCAGGGAACACGTCACGCAAGCATCCCTGCCCTTGGAAGGACACAGAGCAAATGGTAGTGTTGCGGCAACGTCCGGAGAAAAAGCAAGAAGGGACAGGGATGGGCAGTGTCGGGAGGTGGGTCATGACTTTAGATGGAGGGAGTCCATTGGAAGGTGGCATCTGAAGGTGAGGGAGTGATGCACACAGACACGTGGGGGAAGAGCCTTCCAGGTACCGGAACAGCAGGCACAAAGGCCCTGAGGTGAGAAGACAGGGTCAGGAAGCTCCAGGGCTTTCGGTGGGAGCTGGAGGGAGGCACAGGCTTGGTGGGGAGGTCAGGAGCTCTGCTGTGGACCTGCTGAGTGCGAGATGCTCGTTAACATCATATGGAGACGCCAAGCAAGCAGCCCGGTCTTTGTGTGGAGTCAGGGTCAAGGCTGGGCTGGAGAGAAAAACTTGGGAGGGTCGGCACACACAGGGCATTTGAAGCCAGGGGACTAGCAGAGAGGGCTAGGGAGTGATGGAGACAGCAAGGCCTGAGGCCTAGGGCACCCGAACATTCACAGGACGTGGAGGTGCGGACGAGTCCGTGAAGGAGCGCCCAGTGAGGTGGGCAGGAATGGGGGGCGCTGGGAGCCAGGTGAGGGAGGCTCCAGGAAGCGGTGCGATCAGCTGTGCCTGATGCTGCCGCGGTGGGTTAGTTAGAAAACTGACAACAGCGGTCAGCAACACGGGCGGGGGCTGATGAGCGCGCCCGCAGGGACATGGGGGCCGGCAGGAATAACAACCTACTGCGCCCCGATGCGACCCCTGGGGCAGCCCTCGGCGAGACGAGAGGATGGGAGGAGGGCACGGGGACCCGAGCAGGGGCCACGCTCCCGAGTGACAGGAGAGAAGGCGGAGTCCCAGGGATGCAGGAGGCCGCGAGGGCTCTTCTGGATGCTTCTATTTTCTTAGGACAAGGATGCAAAGTGGCCAACTGGGCGGAGGCGGGAAATAGGGGAGGAGTCTGGGAGAGGGCGCAGCACAGCGGTCCAGGATGGGGAGCGCTCAGTGCGTGGAGACAGGAGCCCGGGGGAGCGGGGTGGGCTACCAGAGTTTGGGTTGAGCCGAGCCAGCGGGAGAAGCGCGGGCGACGGGGCCGCGGGGAGGACGGCCCGGAGCCGGGGCGCCGAGGGGGCCGCTCCCCGCGTCCTCTCGAACCCGGACTTCTCGGTCCCGGCCCCGCAGCCCGCGCGATCCCGAAACAGCGGATCCGATAGCGACCCTCCTGCGCCTCGAAGCAGTGGGCTCCCGTCTCCGGTTCGTCTCTCGGGCCCCGCGGCAGCGCCGCCCCCGGAAGGCCGCCCGGCAGCCCGCAGCAGCGCCCCCAGCCCTGCCCGCGCCCGCCGCCTCCCCGCACACCGCGAGCTCCGAGCCGGGCCACGGTGACGCCACTCCCGGACGCCGCGGCCGGCCGGCGACCCCAAGAGCAGCAGCGCCCCGCACCCGCGCCTCACCGCGCTCCTTGCGCCCGGGGAAGCCGTAGTCGGGCGGGAAGGTGGGCATCCGCAGCGGGTCGGGCTCCCCCGACGCGCCGCCCAGGTAGCGCCGGGCCAGGTGCGCCCCCATGGCTGCTGTCGCTGCGGGTCCCTGCAGCGGCCGGGGTCACCTCGCTCCTACCCGGAAGCACTCCTCTGCACCAGCCGGACTTCCGGGTTGCGCGGGCCGCGGCAGGGATGATAGAGACGAACGGCTCCGGCGGACTTCCGGTCTCTCGCCCCCTGGCGGCCGGGCGGAGACGCACCGCGCCGCGCGCCCCCTGGAGGGGTCCGGCGGCCGGCAGGAGGGGTCCTCCCCGGCGGGAGGCGGTGCCGGCGGAGGAGGGGACCGCGTGGGCCGGCTGGAGCACAAAGTCAGTTATTTTTCATATCATATTTCAAAAAAAGGTCCTTCTTCGAAAACATTGAAATGTGTCTTAAAAACCCCTGCAGGGTGTTGATGACATATTTAGTGACTATCAAAAATTTAAGTAAAGTTATTCAAAATAAATATTTTAATTAATTTAATTTAAACAAGCAAATACAGTTATTTATAAATAAAACGATTTAAAGTTTAAAATTTTAATAAATCTTATTGAAAACTTTTGTAAAAAAAAGTTGCAATTCTAATACCCCTCTGGTTGCCACTGTAAAGAGTAGGTATTACATTTCGCACCTGTTACATTGGGGCTCGCATATATGTAAATTTAAGAAATAATACATTGTTTAACACTGCCAAATACTCCTGGTCTCCCTCAGTGTGCCCCTCCATGCCGTGCTGGTTTGTCGCTCTCTCTGGAATCCTGGGCTGGAACCCAAGGAGAAGCCTTCCGTGGGTGCCTTGCAGGGCTGGGAAATGAAACTCGGTTACGCAAGAATAGATTTCATTTGACTGGTGTGGGTTGAATTGTCACCCAAATTATTTGTTAAACTCCTAACACCCGAAGCCTTTGAATGCGCCCTTATTTGAAACCAGGGTGTTTGCAGATGTAATCAGTTAAAATGGGGTCATCCTGGGTTAAGGTGGGTCCTGATCCAATGAGGGAAACTTGGAACCAGACACCTGCACAAGGAGAAGGCCGTGTCAGGGGGAGGCGGGGATCGCAGTGATGCAGCCACAAGGCCGCCTGGAGCCGTCTGAAGCTGGAGGAGCAGAGTCTCCCTTGGCCACTGGAGGGAGCTCAGTCCTGCCCACATGTTGACTTCAGCCGTCTGGCCCCGAGAACTGTGAGGGAAACACTCCTGTCGTGTTAAGCCACCCAGCTTGTGGTCACTTGCTGCGACCGCCCCAGGAAAGGAAGTCAGCACCTTCTAGGTGGAAAGGCCCACGTTTGTCTCCGGATGCGTCCTCGCCCCTGAACTGCAGGTGCACAGACGTATCCAGCCACCGACTGGCACCTCCACGTGGGCGTCTCCAAGGTCACCTGCTGTCTCAGTCAGCTCAGGAAGCTCTAACGAAGCACCACAGACTGAGGGGCCTATAAACAACAGATGTTTACTTCTCACTGTTCTAGAGGCTGGGAGTCGGGATCAGCTGCCGGCAGGTTGGTTTCCGGGGGGAGCCCTCTTCCAGGCTGCAGACGGCCACCTTTTTGTTGTGTCCTCACAGCGTGGAAAGAGGGCCAGCTCACTCTCGTGTCTCTGCTTACAAGGGCACTGCTCCCACTCGTGCGGGCTGCACCCTCACGACCTAGTCACCTCCCAAAGGCCCCGCCTCCAGACACCATCACATTGGTGGGTAGATTTCAACATCGGAATTTTTTCCCCGGGGGACACAAACATCCGTTCTAGGACACGCTCACACCACACTCCTAATTTCTCCGTGCTCTCTCTCCTAACCCTCCTCTCACTCTGTCTTCCTGTCTTGGGCAACAGGGGCTCCATTTTTCCAGGTGGTCAGGCCTCAAACCTTGGGGTCATATTCCACTTTTGTCCTCATTCCAGGCATCCAAGTCATTGGCAGATGCCTTTGGCTCCACTGTTGGAATTTATCAAGAACACAAGCCCTTCCCACCGCCTCCTCTCCAGCGTGCCTGCATCGCCTTCTCCTTGTCCTCAGCTTCCCTGACCTCTTGCCCTCGGGGTGCACCTGTCAAAATGGAAATCAGGTCGTGTCGTTCATCTGCTGAAACCCTCCATGGCTCCCCGTTTCATGTGGAGTAAAAGCCTGACGCAGCCTGAAAGTGTCTGTCTCAGCAGGTCTGCGGTGACGCCCCAGAATCTGCATTTCTAACGTGTTCCAGCGTGCTGGTGATGTTGCTGGTCTGGGAGTCACTCTTGGGAGAATTGCTGAACTAGATTTTTCTGTGCTGATCTGGGAAAGTGGCCGTGATATGTTGTTAAGTGAAAAAAAGCAAACTATGGAGAATAGACCAATGGTGAGCAAGACTTCCTTTCCAGGGCTACCTGTGGCCAGTCCCCAAGCCATGGCCTAGATTTGTGATGCTTGTGCCCTTCCTGACTCCAGGGGGCAGCATTCACATTGTGGTCTTTGTGAATGGCACTCCTGGAGTTGTGCAGTGCACAACCCATACAGCTGTACCAGGCAGCCCTGCCCTGTTCTGGGTTTCTCTCCTCCCTCTCCCTTTCTTTTTTGCTTCAGCTGCTCACGCAGAGGTCAGAGCTGGGAGGAGACCCAGGGAGACAAAATCATGGTCCCAGCTCACTCACCCTATTTGACCTTGGGAAGTCACCTCCGCTGTCAGAGACTCAGTTTACTCATCTGTAAAATGGGATTATAGATATTTACTGGCATCTAACTTGAGATCTATTTGACTCATTTATGTTGTCACTGTTGGTCTCTCCTCTTGAATGTCAGCTTCCCGTACAGTGCTGCAAAAGGGAATTTCACCTGTCTTGTTCGCTGCTGTATTTCTGCGCCTGGAATGGTGCTGGCACACAGTAGGTGCCTAACAAATATTTGTCAAATCAAAGAAAGAATAAATGAACAGTCTGGTTGGGAGGAGTCAGTGATGGTTGCGTGGAGAGCCCCCACTGCTGGCACCTGGTAGGCGCCCAGCACATGCTCGCTGCTGTCACTCTCGTCCGGGTCACCTTGTCCAACCAGGAGGCCGGGGCCGCAGGAGCTGCCTCCGGGGCGTCATCCACCAGCGGCTGAAGGCTCGGGCGGGGACGCGGCTCGTTCCGTCCTGAAGTCCCGGGACTCCGATGCTTCCGCCTGGCCGGCCCGGGCTCCGCGTTGGGGACCTGGGGGGGACGACGTCAGGGCGAGGCGGGGGCCGGGCCTCGGCCACCCGCGCCCACAGCCTTGCTGCTTCTCCTTTGCGACCATCCGACGGGGCGACCTTCCAGTGTCCCGGCCGCAGCCCTCGGTGCTGGGTCCCCGCCCCTGCGTCCTCCCGCCCGCCCGCGGGTCCCCCTGCTGCGTCCTCCCTCCCGCAGGTGCCCCCTCCCGCCTCCTCCCGCCCGCAGGTCCCCCCCCTCCGCCTCCTCCCTCCCGCAGGTGGCCCCCCCTCCGCCTCCTCCTGCCCGGCCGGCCCAGGCGGGGCTGCGGGACCAGCCTTCGAGCTGCACCCCCTCGGCGGCAGCTGAGAGCGGGCGGGGCGGAGAAGGAAACTGGGCGGCGCCCCCACCCCGCGCTCCGCGGCTGGCGGTCGACGCTCGGGGGCATTCGTTTCCGGGGGGGGGGCAAGCGGAGTCGGTGGGGCCTCGAAAGCCCCCAGGGACGGACTCGCGCTGCAAGCGGGCAAACGGCGCGCCTCCAGTCTCGGCCGGGGGCGGGGCGCCGGGCGCCGGGGGATCCTGGGGGCCGGGGGGTCCTCGGGATCCCGGGGCCGGAGGCTCGCGCGTCGCGAGTGTCTGCAGACGCGGGTGGGAAGATGCTCGTCGCTGCGCGAGGTGACGAGGGTTCCAGCGGGAAGGGGCTCTCGGACGCACGTGGAGTGGATTTAAGCACACGTGTCAAAAAGACCAGCGTTTTTACGAGTGTTCCTTGCTTGTCTAGTTGCGAACAGTGTTATGTTAGTGAACGGATGTGTGGGCACTTCTGTAATATGCGTAGGGAAGTGTCTAGAAACACAGGTAAAGACGACGTTTCTGAGTGTTACTTGAAAGAAAAAGAGAGAAAGATTCCTGTCTGGGAGCGCGCCCCCGGCCCGGCTGCGCCCACGCGTGGCTCTGGGCTGCTTCCACTGTCACTTAAACATATTTTTAACTTTTGACCTCCTCTTTGACCCGCGGTGTAATTTCAGTTCCAAATATTTGCGGATTTTCCAGCTCATTCTGTGATGTCTAGTTTAATTCAGTTCCGTTCTGAGAACGTGCTTTGTATGCTTTTCACTCCCTGATCTTCCTTTTTATCGCACCCCCCGCCCTCCCGCCGTGCGCACCTGGTTCCTCTTTCCTGCTTTATTTTTCTTCTTCTTCTTCTTTTTTTTTTGCTTATGACGATCTAACCGAACTTCTGAAATATTTGCCTTATTTATTTTATTGCTTATCTCCTTCCGTCTTGCTACTCCCAAAGGTAGAGATTCTTTTCTTTCTTTTTTGTTCACCGATGTATCTGCAATACCTAGAACAGAGCCTAACACACAGTAGGTGGTCAACACATATCTGTTGAATGGATGAGGAACAACTGAATGCCCAGTCCCCATTGGGCGTGTCAGGAGGCCGTTGCTCAGAGCTGTTCTCTGCCCCTGAGGTCACAGGGCAAGAACGCGGCAGAACGGGGTTGCCTGGGCCCATGGCCTTGTGTTGTACCCAGTTGGTGGCACTGGATTCGACCTGCAATCCCTGGGCGCCTCCTGCGCGCCTGGTCCTGAAGGACGGCCTTGCACGTGCCGCTGTCACTCACCCAGCGAGAGCATCCAGTCTTCACGGCACGTACCTTGCCCCGGGCCCCCACCTGCAGAGGCGCCCTTGGCGGGCAGAGGTGCTGTCAGTTCTCTGGGTTGGGTACCCCCGCGTGCCCCCCACCCCACCCCCGCGTCCATGGGGAGCCCGAGGCTCCGTGTGTGCGCTCGGAGAGCATCCTTGCTTCCTTCTCAGCCGTGCAGGGTCGCTGTGGAGGACGGAGCAGCCGCACCTCTGCCGCGCGCGGGTCCCATCAGCAGGTCAGCAGCGTCGCGGGGGAGGCCCGGGCCGGCGGCCTTCTCCGGGAGGGAGGGGTCTGTTGCGACCCGGGGCCCCGGCGGGGACGCGGAGGGGGAATCGCGGCGCGCCTGCCCGCAGCCCTGCGCCCGCCCCCGCGCCCCCTGGGGCGCCCCCGCGCTGCTCCATCCCGTTGGAATTGCCTCCTTTTACTTTCGGTGGAAAGCCCCTAAAAAGAGGAATTGGGGTCTGGCCCTTGGGGGAAACATGTAATAGTTTCCTATGGTTAGTGTAACAAACGACCACAAATGTGGGTGAGAACAGCAGAAATTGGTTCTTTCACGGTTCCGGAGGTCAGAAGCGGAAACCTGCTCGCTGCGGATGAAGCGACCTGCGCAGCCAGCGCCCGACGCGGTCGGGACGCGGCCTCCTCGCCTTTTCCGGCTCCTGGAGCGGCGTCGCTCTCGTGGCCCCTTCCTGCATCTTCAAAGCCACCGGCACAGCATCTGGCTTCGGAGACAGGGAGGGAGACGCGGGACACGGACACACAGGGGAGGAGCCTCTGGCGGCCTTGGCAGAGCCTGAAGGGAGACCCAGAGGACCTGCCCCGGGGCGTCAGGGGGAGCCGGCCTGCCCACCCCTTGATTGCACTGTTTTTTTTTTTTAAAGATTGGCACCTGAGCTAACAGCTGTTGCCCATCTTCTCTTTCTTCTTCTTCTTCTTTTTCCCCAAAGCCCGCCAGTACGTAGCTGTAGATTCTAGCTGTGAGTGCCTCTGGCTGTGCCATGTGGGATGCGCCTCAGCGTGGCCTGATGAGCGGTGCCATATCCCTGCCTAGGATCCAAACCGGGGAACTCCCTGGCGGCCAAAGCGGAGCGCCGGCACTTAACCACTCGGCTGCGGGCCGGCTCCCAGACTTTCTTTACCTCAAGATAAATTGTATATTACTGCAATATTTTAAAAAATAAGAATAAATGGAAAAGGCCATGATGAGCAAAATATCAAAAGTTTAAATAAAGACAGACACTGTTTTTCTCTCAGCTTTATTGAGATATAATTGACAATCAAAAATTGTGTGCACGTGGGCCAGCCCGGGTGGCCTGGTGGTTAAATTTGGGACCCTGAACTTTGGCAGCCCGGGTTTGGTTCCCGGGGCAGACCTACACAACTGGTCTGTCAGTGGCCATGCTGTGGCAGTGGCTCAGACACAAAAAAGAGGAAGACTGGCAGCAGATGTTTGCTCAGGGCGAATCTTCCTCAGGAAAAAAAATGTCTACATTGAAGGTGTATGACCTGACAACCTTGTGCATGTGCACATTATAAAATATTCTCCACGACCTAGCCGATCAACACACCCGTCACCTCACATCATCCTCTTCCTTTTTTTTCGTTTTCTGTGGTGAGAACACCCAAGATCTACCCTCTTAGCAAACTTCAAGTACACAGTACAAACTGCCGAGCACTGTCGCCTTGCTGTGCTCAAGTTCCCCAGAACTTAGTCATCTTGCAAAACCAAAGCTTTGTACCCCTTGACTGACATCTCCCCATTCCCCCTCTCCCGGCCCCTGGCCACCTCCCCTCTGCTCCTGGGAGCTGACGGGACACAGGGCGAGGGCAGGGCACCGTCATCCGGGGGAAGGGAGCCGGCGGCCGGGCGGGAGCACGGCTCAGGTGCCGGCTACGTGGTGAAGGTGGAGGCGACCAGAATCACTGGCGGACTGGACCTGTTTCCAGGCACCCAGGGTTTCTGATGGCGTGAAATACTCACCTCTAATGCTCACGGCTCCATGGGACGGGGCTTGGGGGACTGCGTCCTTCTCTCCCCACCGTCCAGGGCCTCAGATAGAAAGACCAAAGGGATGGAGGTGACTCCACCGTCCTGGGGCTGAGCCCTCAGGAGGGGGCTGGGGCTGCTGCATGGACCCCCCCGGGAGGTGGGGCCTCCTCCCAGGTGGCGCTGGGAGCAGGTGTGGTGAGAGCCAAGGGGAAGCTGCAGGGCTGGTGTCACCACCTTCTCTTGGTTACACGAGTCACTAAGGCCCAGATTCAGGGGGCGGGGAATTCAGTTCTCCTCGATGCAGTGGCAGGGTCACGCTGCACAAAGCCAGGGAGGACAGAGACGTTGTCGACCACCTTTTGAAATTCAATTTGCCGTAACCATGGGACGAGAGAGAAGAGAGGAGTCAAGGATGATTCCAAGGCTGATGGCGGTCCTTTTGAGAAACACCCCAGGCTGCCCTCCTGGGCGGGGTCTTCCAAATGGCTTCAGGCTGGTGACGCTGCAGCTTATGCTCAGCTCGCAGGAATGTGGCATGTCCTTGCTGGACCAAAGATGCAGCTGCTTCTACCGTGCTTTTTTCCATGTCCGTCCTTTTGCTTCCTGCTGTTTTGGGGGCAAGTCAACCCTCACCCCTTGGTTTCCCCGTCGGGTGACGGTCTCCCTCCCTCTTTAGCTCTCTCTGTGTGAATCCCCTCTGGTCGATGTCCAGCTCAGAGCCAGGAACTTTCCTTTGCGAGGTCAGCGTGCACGACTGTGGGGGCCACCCTCCTACGGCCTCAGTGATCCCTCCGTCTTGGTGTCCATGTCCTCGTGTGTCTCCTCCCCAACGACGCAGAGCTCGTCCAGGTGATAAGTAAAGTGTAGCAGAGATCACAGTTTGTGACTTTCGAGGTTAGATCACAAAAGGCGTTGTGTCCTCCACCTCGGCCTCTGCCGTGTTGTGAGGACACTCGATTGTCCCTTTGAGAGGAGAACAGGGCGGGGAACCAAGGCCTCTCACCAGTAGCCAAGTGAGTGCGCCATCTTGGGAGCAGAGCCTGCAGCTGCAGGCCAGCCTTTGGAGGACTGCTGCCCACCGACACCTCGACGGCATCCATACTCGAGTCCCCAGCAGGAGCACCCAGCTAAGCTGCTCTCGAATTCCTGGACCACAGAAACTGAGATAATAAGTGCTTATTGTTTTAAATCACTAAATTTTGGGATAATTTGTTATGCAGCCATAGATAACCGAGCCAATGTGCTAGCACTTCACTGTGGAATGTGGGAGTACTTAGCACCTATCACTTTAACATCTTGTTACAGGGGTCACCACCCCCAGGAAGTCTTCTCTGATCACCTCTCTACATTAGCCCACATCCTATCCCACTACCATGTTTTATTTATTTTTTTTAAATAATAGTCACTATAGGAAATAAAATAAAAAAACAAACTATAGTGTTTATTTCTGTATTCCGTTACTGGTTTATTGTCTCTCCTCTCTCCATGGAAAGTCCTGCCAAGGAAGGGGCTTGTCCATCTTCCCACCCAGGGCCTGGCGCTGTAGGGGCTCAGGGAAGGGGCTGCTGTCATTCTTGCCTCTACGCATGAATCTAACCTGGGGAGAAAGTGTGTGTGGGGGGCCCTGGGGGTTCCCCTCAAGATGGATTTGCATATTCTTGACTTTTAAAGAAACAGGGAACTGAGAGAGGCCCCAGACGCGTGAGGAGGAGGGACACGGAGCAGACCACCAGGCTCTGGCCGCCCTCCTCGGCCTCCTGCGTGGGCCGCAGCCATGCCCACCCTGTACAGGAACTCTCTGGGCAGGAATGTGCCAGGTACAGCGCTGGCCAGGCACGGCCGGGGGCGGGGGGCGGTCAGGACCCAGTTACAGCACACCCCTGGGGCTAGAGCCCAGGGCGTGAGGGACCCAGTGGGGAGCGGGCTGGGCCCTCACTGCCTTTCCTCTGGAAGGGAACAGAGACGAGGAGGAGGAGGAGGAGGATTATGAGAACATGGCGCCACCCTACAAGGACCTTCCTCCTAAGCCGGGTGAGAGGACTTCCCAGAGGCCAGTGAAGAGATGTGTGGGCTGGGGGTGGCGGGGGGGACGGCCCCCGGGGCACGGTAGAGCCATGGCCAGCTTCTGTGTGCCCGGCTCATGCCAGGCGCCGTGATGGCGGGAGTACCGGTGCCTCTGCCTGCCCTTGAGGACCTGTTAGTCTGATGGGGGAGGCAGTTCTGGGCGCTGGCTCAGGGGAGCAGGTCTGAGGGCAAGGGCCCAGGAGACTGAGGAATCCTGAGGGGAGTTGAGGGCTCTGCTGCGGTGTGGGGGCTGGGCGTCAGAGGACGGGACACTGGGGTGAGCCTTGAGGATGAGAAGGAGTTTGTTAGGAAGAGAAGCCCAGAAAGGAAGTGGTGGATACAAAGGCCCAAGACATGGAAGCCGGTGTTTCAGAAACCGCGAGTGGACCGCGGACTCCCCAGCCTCCAGGCGTCACACCCACGGCCCAGATTTGCCTTCAGGCTGGTGTGGCCCATGCCTGGCTGGGGACTCAACGAGAGTGTGATAAGTGGGGATAAAAGTGGAGGTTTTGGAGGTTTCCCTGAGTCAACCCCCACCAGGCCCCTGAGAGCTGACCAAGCTGCCCTGGTGTCCTTGGGCAGGGGCCGTTCCTTGAGGGGTAGGGCTCCACATCCCCCACTTCTGGGTCCAGACAGGGTCAACCTGGGAGGTCGCAGGGCACCCTGGGGCTCAGCATGAGGTGGGAGGTGAACCGGGCTCTGCTGTTTGGTTGCCCGTCTGCAGCTCCAACCTGGTCCCAGCCTGATCGTCAGCCCAGCCCCAAGACCAGCCCCATCCCCACTTCAGGATGGGCCGCGCCTGCCCCCAAATTAGCACCCCCATCTCCAAATGCAGCCACGTCTCCATTCCCATCTCCATTTCCCGATCCAGCGTCACCACCACGCCCCAACCCAACGACAACCCAACCTCACCTTCTTCCGCATCCCCCACGGCAGCGACAGCCCCACTCGTCATTCCCGCCACCTCTGGCATCACACCCCTGCTCCATGTTCATCACGCTCCCCAACCCGATTTCAACCCCATCCTCACCATGGTCCCATCCCCACCCCCAAACTCAACTGCGCTTTAACCTAGGGTGACCAACTGTTCCAGTTTGCCCAGGGGTGAAAGATTTCCCAGGACGCGGGACTTTCAGTTTTAAAACTGGGAAAGTCCCGGGTGATCCAGGATAGTTGGTTCCTCTGTCTTGGCCCTGTCCCGTCCCTAACCCTCCACTGCAGTCTCCATCCTGCCCCCGTCACTGCTGTCCCTCCCCTTCCCATCCTCGGACCGGCTCTAACTCTGAGCTTCTCTTCCTCAGCTTCGATGGGTCCACCACGACCTCCAAGGGCAGGTGAGCTGGGGCCGGGGGGACAGGAGACCCAGTGCCAGCTTCGCCCTGCTCTGGGCCTGAGCAACCAACCATTCCTCCCTCTTCAGGAAAGAAAACGGAGAAGCCCCCAATTCCTTGCAAACCCCCAAAGATCACAGGTGAGCACCAGGGCCGGTACCTTGCTGTGCACCTGGCTGAAGCCCTGCTCTGCGTGACTGTAGTCCTTCTGACCCCTTCCTTGCCTGGACCTTACCCCTGTCACCTTCACATCTCCTCACCTGGGTGAGCAGTGGGAGGACCCTTTAAAAATCCTGAGAGGGGCCGGCCCGGTGGCGCAGTGGTTAAGCTCGCACGTTCCGCTTCTCGCCAGCCTGGGGTTCGCGGGTTTGGATCCCGGGTGCAGACATGGTACCACTTGGCAAAAGCCATGCTGTGGTAGGCGTCCCACATATAAAGTGGAGGAAGATGGGCACGATGTTAGCTCAGGGCCAGGCTTCCTCAGCAAAAAGAGGAGGATTGGCAGTAGTCAGCTCAGGGCTAATCTTTTGCAAAAAAAAAAAAAAAAAAAAAAAAAAAGAAAGAATCCTGAGAGGCGACACTTGGAAGTCCTCCTTCTAGTCCCCTGATTCTGAGCAGAGAACAAATCAGAGGGAATGCAGGGGTTGGTCTTGGAAGACAGAGTCTTCCAGCACCTTCCGAATAACCCTCTCTCCCTCTTTCTCCCAGGCGTCGATCCGGAGCGCCCTCCGTTCCGGCCGTCCCTAGGCAGTAAGTCCTCCAGGGGGGCCCCTGTCGACCCTCCCATGTGGCCAGTGTGTCTGAGGCAGACCTTTAGCACCAGAGCGAGATCCTGGGCCAGAGAAACTTCTCCTTTGAGAAGCAACTCCTCCCTGAGTCTAGACCAGACTCCCAGGGACCCAGGTGTCTGCCCGGCTCCCTTCAGGCCCCACCACCTGCTCGCGGCAGGTGCAGGAAATGTTCTCGGTCCCGATGGAAGGTCCACACGCTTCCTTGGATGGGAAGCAGCTTGGGCAGGGGCTGCTGGAGAGTACACGGTAATACATCATCGATGTGAAGAGCAGCGCTCAGTCCCAGTCATGCATTACCTCTCTGAGCCCTCAGTTTACCTGCTTGCAAAGTGGGAATATTATTTACATCTGCATCATAGAGGTGAGGCTCCGACAAGACAGTCAGGACGTAGTGGGATGCTTGGCACAGTGGGAGCTCTGTCACCGCTCTGGGCTCACTTCCCGCGACGCCCTCTTGCTGGCCCCGTCTGGTGATATAGTCATGATCACAGAACTCTGTCCCCTGCTGTTGGAGAAAGGCTCAGGGGGCCCTTCCTCACTCTGGAGCGCCTGTGTCAGTCTCTGTCCCCATCCCGCCCCCAGCCACTCCAGTGCCCTGGCTCGGTCAGAAGCCCGGGGCCCTTGGCTGCCACCAGGAGGAGAGGCTGATGGTGTACCTGTGTCTGCTGGTGGTGGTGTCACTGCTCCTGGGCTGCACCGGTCTGGCCGTGACCCTGATCAAGTGTGAGTAGGGTGAGGGTAGGGCATGGAGGGAGCTTGGGCACGTGGCCCTGGGGGACCTGGGCTGAAGCTGGCTGGACTCCTCTTACAGACCAGGAGGTGGTGGAGGAGCTGAGGGTGCTCACCTTTCAGCAGATGGCGTGGCAAGTGAATGGTGAGCGCTTCCAATCTTCTCTTCTCTTGACCCTCAAACCAAGCTCCAAGGCCAGCCCAACCCCGTCTCTGCCGGACCCTGTGCCCGGTGCCGGGGATGGGCAGGATGGGGAGCACAGCAGATGCAGGCCGTCTCTGCGGCCCGTGCGCGCGGGCGCTGGGCCTCCACTGCCCCACCCGGGGGCGGTGGCGCGCTGCAGCTGTGGAGCCCCCGCACTGTGTGCATTCTGCACTGAGATGCGCGTAGGTGTAAAACACACCGATCCCAGAGACTCGCTGCAAAAAATGTAAAGTATCTCAGTAATAATCTTTAGTATCGATTACACCTTGAAAAGATAATATTTTGGATGTATTGGCAGAAATAAAAAAGAGCATTCAAGTTAATTTTACCTGTTTCTTTTGACTTCTAAAAACTGTGGCTACTAAAAAATTTAAAATTACCTACGTGGTTCACAATTTGTTGCTGTCGGACAGCACAGACAGACGTTTACCAAATTATCACCCAAATGAGTATAAAATGCCAAATTTTGATGAATAGCCCAAAGTAAGAGGAAGGCAATTCTATGAAAAAGTCTAATAAGGGACCTGGACCTTATCTTTGGGAGGGTCATACAGGGCTTCCCCAGGGACATGGTGCTGCAGCTGAGTGAAGAAAGAGAAGGAGTTAACCAGGTGAGGGGTTGAGGGTCTCAGGTCTGTGCAAAGGCCCTGTGGTCGGAGGCAACATCATAGGTACAAGGGAGGAGGATGGTACAGTTGGACAAATGAGAGGTAATGGTGGCTTGGATGAGGGTTGTGACCCTGGGAATGGAGAGAAGTAGTTGGAATAGAAAGTTTTAGGAGGTAAAATTGACCAGACCCCTGGGGAGGGATTGGGAATGGTGGTGAGTGGGAGGGAAGGGTGTCAAGGATAACGTATATGTGTTATCTATGTATCCATCTTATATTTCTGTCTTGTCCCACTGCAGGGCTGTCCCCTGAGGCCCCCAGGGAGTGTTGGAAGGGGGCGTGTTGGTGTGGGAGTAGTGGGAATATGCACATTAGTTGTGGAAGAGTCTTCTGGGCTGGGCTGGCCCTCACCGTGATTGCTGACGCCTGAACAGTGCTCCATTCCACCCTCCCTCACCTCAGACCCCAGACCAAGCCACTCCTCTGCTCAAAACCCATCAGTGGCTTCTCCCTGTCCAGAGTCCAAGGCCAAACCCTTGCCTTGGCATTCAAGGACTCAGACGTGGAGCCTCACCCTACTTGGAGCTCAGCTCCTCTGAGCTTCCTCTCCAGCTCTGCTGCCTTCCCCAACATGCCTGCCCCCACCATTGCTTCCAAGGCGGCCCCTGCCTAGTGTGCTTCTCCCTCCCCCTCACAGTTACAGAATCACCGTCTTCCTTTAAAACCCACCTCCTCAGGGAAGCCCACCATCCCCACTCTTCCCCAAGCCCCAGGGATCAATCGCTCCTCTGAGCCGCTCTAGGACTCCCGCTGGGTGCTGAGCCTGTCGTTCTAGAGCTCTTTGCTTCTCTCTGGTGTGTCTGCTGTCAGTGCTGGGTGGGTGGGCGGACGGGGGTCTGGGTCTCTAACGCTTCAGCCCCTCCCTGCTGACAGTGACTGGCCTGGCGGGGCTGGCTGGCCTGAAGAGGGACATTGACCGCATACGAGCCGACACCAACCAGTCCCTGGTGGAGCTTCGGGGCTTATTAGGTGAGTGGGGCCTGGGCAACTGCCCTGGGATGGGGGGCACGTGGCACAAGTCCGGGGGAGTGAGTCTCAGTGCAGTCTGTGCGAATGGTGGCCCTTGCAGCCTGAACAACTGTACATGGCACACCACGTACACAATCCTGGCTCTGGAGCCACTCTGACAGCATCCTGTCCTGTCCCCAGACTGTCCCAGGGTCACCTGCCCTGAGGGCTGGCTCCCCTTTGAGGGCAAGTGCTACTACTTCTCTCCGAGCACCAAAGCGTGGGAGGAAGCCCGGAAGTTCTGCCAGGAGAATTACTCCCACTTGCTCATCATCAGCAACTCTGCTGAGCAGGTGAGTGCTCCCTCCGAGCCCTGAGCACCAGCAGGCCACCGCCTCTCTTCCAGGATCCCTGCTCCCCTCCCTGGCCTGGGGGAGAGAAATGGGATGGCTCCTGAGGCCTGGACACTTTCAGTAGCGAGCTCTCACTGAGACAACGTCGTGAGGGCTTGTGTCCATGCAGCCTCTGCGCACCCCCACTTCCTCCCCAACGTGGAGACGGAGAGATGAATGTGTCTCAGGGAGCACGTTCTACTCTCCAGGCTGTGTTGCAAACGTCTTACGTCTTGTGTGTGTTAACACAATCCTCACAGCAACCCTATCAACTAGCATGTGAGTCAGGAGAGGCCACCGTGTGCTGGAGGAACAGACAGTCCACAGCTCAGAGGCGAAAGCACGTCACGCGGACTGTGGAAGCTTTTGTAGCTACAGAGCAAGTCTCGCGGGCTCTCCTGTGCTGTCAGGTGGCAGGGAAACGGTTCCACCTCTGCACATCTGCAGGGAGCATTGGGATGTGTAAGCAACGTTAATGATTTGGTCCCACAGTTAGGTGGTAACACCGCTTGGACACAGTACAATCATTGATTCTTCACAGATGAGGAAACTGAGGCACATTTCACCTAAGCAACTGGCCTGCGGTCGCTCACGACTAGTCAGCGGCAGCACTGGCATTTAAGCCTGGGTGACTGGTTTCAAAGTCCGTGCTCCTGACATGAGCCCCCAGCACCACTGAGCAGCGTCTGCAGGATTCAGCTTTCCCGTCCCCTCACTTTTATCCCAGTTACGGCATTTTCTTTCTTTCTTTGTTTATACTGCACATATAACATTATGCTACTTTCAGGCATGCAACATAATGATTCCATATTGTACGTATTGCTAACTGATCACCACAATAAGTCTAGTTAACGTCCACCACCCCACATAGTTACAATTTTTTTTCTTGTGCTGGGAAATTTTAAGATTTACTCTCTCAGTGACTTTCAAATATACAACACAGGATTATTAACTATAACCACCAGACTGCACATTACAGCCCCAGGACTGACTTATGTTACAGCTGGAACTTTGTCCCTTTGACCACCTTCACTCATTTTTCCCACCCTCCAACCCCCCCCACGCCTGGCGACCACCAGTCTGTTCTCTATATCTATACGGGTCATTTGTTTTTGGTTCCACATATAAGTGAGGTTATATAGTCTTGGGCTTTGTCTCTCTGACTTATTTCACTTAGCACAATGCCCTCAAAGTCTACCCATGTTGTCATGAATGGCAAGATTTCCTTCCTTTTTCATGGCTGAATAATATTCCAGTGTATAATACACCACATCTGCTTCATACAATCATCCATCGACAGGCACCGAGGTGGCTCCCAGGTCTTGGCTGTTGTAAGTAATGCTGCTGTGAACGTGGGGTGCAGATACCTTTTTGAGTTTCTATGCCATTATTTTTAAGTGAGTTTCTTGTAGACAGCATATAGTTGGGTCCTGTTTTTATTTTTTTAAAATTTAATTTGACAGCCTCTGGCTTTTAATTGGTGTTTTTAGATCATTTACACTTAATGTACTCGTTATTTGGCTGGTTTAGGTATACCTTATTATTATTTTTTCCTGTATGTCCCCTCTCTTTTTTTTATCTTTCTGTTTCATAGCACCATTTGTATGAGTAGCTAATATAGAGGAGTTTTGGGGGATTAAATTGCATAATGTAAGAGGGGCAGGTATCAATCATAGAAACACAACTTTGCTTTAAATAACTCACCGAGCTCCTCTTTTGAGCTCTCATTATTCCTGGATGGTGGACGTTTGATTTCAGTCAGTTGAGGTCACCCATTTTTCTTCTGAATGGGGACAGTTATGTGGGAGCAAGGTGGAGGCGAGTGGATGTCTAGTCCTTGATGTCTTTACTCCAAGCTGGTATCTGCTGGGACGTCCCCTGGCTGAATGGTCCTGAACAAGTTATTTAACCTTTCTGTGCCTCAGTTTTCCCACCTATAAAATGGGGATAATAATAATGCTTGATTTAGTGGGTCACAATGAGGATTAAATGAGATAATCTATGGAAACTGCATAGCTCACTTAGTAATTCGCTAATTCAGCCAACGTTTCCTGAGCGCCTACTATGTGCTAGCACTATTCTAATTTGATGGGCAAGGCAGCCTTTTTCTCTTTCTGGTTTCCTGACACCTCTCTGGTGCTTTACCCAGGAAGCAAGGCCCAGGTCTTCTCTACTTTTTGGAGGCTCCAAACCCATCTGGGGGTTTGGCCATCACGTGGGGATCATCGGGGTGAATGCAGAGCCCTGTCTGTGGCACCCACTGTGTCTACATCTTTAGAACTTCTTTCCCATTGCAGCCTCTTCTCTCCACCCTCCTGGGAAGCCTGGTCTCATATGAGGTTGGCTGAGTGAGGTATGATGAGCACGCAGTAAAACGCACAGATCCTGAGCATCCGTTCCGTGAATTTTGACATCTCTGTGCAGTGCACCCCATACCTGCCAGCCCAGTGAAGACTCAGGACATTTCCACCACCCCAGGGAGTTCCCTCCTCGCTGTCAGTTGCCTCCCACCCCACCCCAGGCTGCTGCTGACCTGGGTCCCCTCACTGTGGGCCAGTGTGCCTGGGGAGGAGTTGCTTTTAATCATGATATTTTCTTCCTAATCTTCTGTCTTTGGCCCGAAGTGTTTCTTCCAAAGGCCTGGACTTTTGAAATACAAAAGCCAGGAAGCCCCCTTTCTCTCCTTTCTTTTCCTCTTTATGTTCTTTTTCTGAAGCAATGAGTTCCTCTTCTGCCTGGTGTGGATTAGCATGCAGATGGGGAGAAGCACCAGGGCCCGCACGTCAGTTGCTGTCGTTGGCTGTTCTCCACATGTCGTGGCCCTGAGTGATAGACCGCCACGGCACTTGCTGTGCGCCGGCACGGTTTTGAGCGCTTTATGTGTTAACTCATTAAATCCTCACAATATCCCGGCGAGGAGGAAGCTTCTATTGTCCTCTCTTGTTGCAAATGAGGAAACTGAGGCACAGAGTGGTTCACAGGTCGTGTGAGAAAGTAGTGTGATCCTTCGCACCGCAGCGGAAGGAAGGTGTTGCTCCTGAAGCGCGCGCCCTCGGGACGGGGAGGGGCGTGCGGGACAGAGGAGAGCCCAGAGCCTTGCCCTGAGGGTGGTGTGGAAGAATTGATGGCTGAATGGAGTTTGTCTTTGCAGAACTTTGTGACCAAGGCTCACGGCTCTCCTCGGGTGTATTGGCTGGGGCTGAGTGACAGGGACCGCGAAGGGGACTGGAGGTGGCTGGATGGGTCGCCTGTCACTTTGAGGCAAGTATCCAGGGCTCCTGGGGTCTCTGCTCACTTTGGTCGTTGTGCAGTTCAAGCCCGGAGATTCTCTGGAGCCTCAGGCTGGGCTGGACCGGGGAGCCACAAGGCTGCTTTGTTCTAATAGGGCTTCTGGCCCCTGTACCTTTAAGGTTTCTCCTATTGCAACATCTCCACCTTTTAGCACAACTGCTCTGATGTATCAAGTCCCCAGGCCAATGTTTGGGAAAAAAGAAAGCGGGGGAGTTGCCTACAGGGCGTGAGGAAGAGGAAGATTTGATTTGCAAAAAGGATGAGCAGGATCTCCTTTTTTTCCACTCTCTCTATCTTATCCCATTTACTCAGCTTCTTAATACTCCTATAAAAAGGTACTATTATTACCTCCGTTTTAAAGATGAGGAAACTGAGGCACAGAGAAGTTAAGCAACCTACCCAAGGTCAGACAGCAAGCAGGTGGCCATGCAGCCAACCTGGCTCCACTCTCAGCCATTACATTTACTTTCTCAAGGAGTGCATGTATTCATGTTTTATTTAATTTTTTAATTTTTTTGAGGAAGGTCAGCCCTAAGCTAACTTCTGCCGCCAATCCTCCTATTTTTGCTGAGGAAGACTGGCACTGAGCTAACATCCGTGCCCGTCTTCCTCCACTTTGTATGTGGGACACCTGCCACAGCATGGCTTGATGAGTGGTGCGTAGGTGCACACCCAGGATCCGAACAGGTGAACCCCGGCCCCTGAAGTGGAACAGGCTAAGTGGGACTTAACCGCTGCACCACCAACCGCCCCTATGTATTCATATTTTAAATAAATATCAGCAAATCGTCCCTCATACTGATTGTACCAATTTATTCTCTCACCAGCCCTACTACACTGTTTTTGCCCACATGTTCATAAAACTTTGGGAATTTTGTTGGTTTAATTATAGGTGAAAAGTGGAGTCCCAGTGTAGTACTAATTTGTATTTTTATTATAAAGACTGAGACTGGATATGTTTTCATATGTCTGGTAGCTATATGTATTAACCTTTCTGAGAATTATCTATTCGTATTGTTTGTGTCTTTATTTTGGGATTCTGGTTTTTTTCTTATTGATTTCTAGGAGCTTTTTTTTTTTTTCGCTTTTTCTCCCCAAATCCCCCCTATACATAGCTGTGTATTTTACTTGTGGGTCCTTCTAGCTGTGGCATGTGGGACCCGCCTCAGCGTGGCCTGATGAGCGGTGCCATGTCCGCGCTCAGGATCCGAACCGGGGAAACCCTGGGCCGCGAAAGCGGAGCGCGCCAACTTAGCCACGGGCCACGGGGCCGGCCCTCTAGGTGCTTTTTCTATATTAGAGACGTTAGTGTGTTGTCCGAGGGTCTCATTTTTATTGACGGTTCCTGGAAGGAGGCGCAGTTCCGTCAGTGGGGATGGCGTGGCGGGGCAGGGGCGCCGCGAGGACCCCTCCCGGGCCGGTGCAGCCGTCTCCGAGCTGGGCGCGCCGGCTGCCAGCGGGTCTCAGTGACGCTTCCCGCATTCAGTGTCCTCAGCGAAACGCAGGCCCGCCCGTCTGGGTCACCCCGTCCCGCTGGGGTCAGCCCGCGGCCGGTGGCTGGCGAACAGAAGCCTGGACCCCCGTCTCAGGCCGGGGTAACCGTGCTGCTGCTCACGCTCCAGAGCTCCCGGGGGTTCGGGCTGAGGCCGGACCCCGAGCCCGCATCCTTGCTCAGCTCCGTGCTCTGCTCCGTGCTGTGTCTCACTGCCTCTCTCCTGAGAGCACCCCTGAGTGCCCTGCGCCCGAACTGCTGAGCCAGGCTCCGCTTCGGGGGAACGGGACCTAAGACGGCACAACGCCTGGGAGCCTGGGAGGACCCGGGTGTGGCCGAAGGACTCCTCGGAGGAGGAGGCAGGACCTGACCAGACGCAGGAAGCCGATCCAGGAGTCAGTAGACTGTCAGGAAGCGGGGCTCAGGGGCGAGCGGGGCTGAGGGGGTGGCGCAGCGTCCTCAGGCGGTTCTGAAAGCCTGGAGAAGCGGTTCAGACGGGAGAGAGCCGTGCTGCTGCTGTCCTGCATGCGCGTGCTGCTGTCCTCCGTGCGTGTGGTGCTGCTGTCCTGCATGCGCATGCTGCTGTCCTGCATGTGTGTGGTGCTGCTGTCCTGCGTGTGTGTGGTGCTGCTGTCCTGCATGCGTGTGGTGCTGCTGTCCTGCATGCGTGTCGTGCACTTGTTCCAGTCGGTGAACCAGTGTGGACACATTATTGGGAAGTGAGGCTCACCCTAGGGTTCGCCTTTTCTGTTGTACATTCTCTGGGTTTTGGCAAATGCACAATAGTAGTTTCCCTGCCCTGAAAATCCCCTCTGCTCCACCCACACCTCCTGTTTCCTCCATGCAGCTTCTGGGGCCCGGAGGAGCCCAACAACCTCCACGACGAGGACTGTGCCAGCATGAACCAAGGGGGCACCTGGAATGACCTCTCTTGCGACATAACTACGTACTGGATTTGTGAGCGGAAATGTTCCTGTTGAACCCCAGGGCTGAGGGTCCACACCTGAGTGCCCCTCGGCTCTTGGAGACAAGAACCACCTGCCCTCTGTGACTCATCATAGACGCGCCCTGGATGTCGTGGGTCCCCTGGGTGCAAGTGAGCCCATTTCTAGGGCGAGGGCTCGCAGGCCTGCTCAGCTGGATGGTGTCTCAGTCAGTTTGGGCTGCTAGAACAGGACACCACAGAGTGCTGGCTGCTCAATGACACATTTATTGCTGGAAGTTCTGGAAGTTAGGAGTTCAAGATCAAGGTGCGGGAGATTCTGTGTCTGGTGAGGACCTGCTTCCTGGTTCGAAGATGCTGTCTTCTCGCCGTGTCCTCACCCGCTGGAAGCGCTGAGAGCTCTCTGGGATCTCTTTATCAGGGCGCTAATCCCGTTCAAGGGGGCTCCACCCTGACAGCCTCATCACCTCCTGAAGGCTCCGCCTCCTCACCCCATCACTCTGCGGGTTAGATTTGATGTAAGACCAATTTAAAATACTAAGGTGCATGAGGGAGCTGTCCTGGTGTAAACCTGCTCTGGCCTGGATTTTGTTTTAAGCAGAGCAGCCTGACTTGCGGCCTGACAAGCACACGTTGCACATCTGCTTTAACTCGCTGTCCCAAAGCAAAGGACGCCCTCTGAGCTCCTCCCTTCCTCTGAAGTCTTCCTCTTTTGAAGAAAAGTTTCTCTTCTCAGAAACCGAGGTCGGGTCGACCTGCCCTGTACGTGCTAAACTGCAGCAGATATCTCCTGGTGACTTTGGAAAGAGCGTGTCCCTGTGGTGCCTGTTGCACGTTCTCTGTTCTGAGACGGCAGCTGATCCTGCCGCAGATGGCGGGAGCGCATTCTTCCTGTGGAGCCGGCCCACCCATCTCCAGGAAGGCTCGCCTTCTCCCTCCAGTGGTTTTTGGTTATTTGCGTTGACGTTTCTTGGCATTTTCAGCAGAATTTCAGGGAAACCCACCTGAGACCACCTGGAACCTACTTTGAGCCAGCGCTTGGCACCGGCGTGGGCCCCTGAGCCCCCCAGCTTCACGGCACTCGCCGGTGCCTCAGTGAGTTCTGAAGCCAGACCTCCTTGTTCAAGTTGTAGGTCCTTTTCCTTGAGCTGTTTTGAGTCTTAAGACTAGGTGTCTTGGGGTACACATCCTAGGTCAGAGGAACCCAGGGGGAATTTCCTAGGCTGCGGGAGCCTAAGGGCAACTTTGTAGTCAATAGGGCTGGCTAACCTCTTAATTTAGCTTCAAATTGGAAAGAATTGTGTCTATAAAGTCGGAACAAATTGTTTGCAGACTTTATAGTAAAATGAAACTAAAAAAAAAAAATGGGGAACCCATGCTTCTACAGCCGATGGGCTCCTGGCAGGCAGCCCCCGGGCCTCGAGGCTTCCTGTGCGGTGCTTGCAAACGCTTAGCAAGTGGGGACCGTGGCTGGGTCTTTAGATCAAGATCCCCTGGGATAATTTAAGGTTACAGAGGCCACTCTGGGGCCCCTTTGAACTTCTAAACTTGTCTTTCTGTGTGCTGGGTTTGAGAGCCACAGAACAGACGGAATAAATGCAATTTCTCAAGTGCCAAGCTCCCACTGTCTGGCACAACCGCTCAAAAGCTGAAGGTTCCAGAGGGTAAATGTTTACACAGAACTGCAAAATCCTACTGAGCTTGTCTCGTGTCCTGACAGCTTGACTTGGTGACCTTCAGGTTGGGGCCCAAAGATACGGATGAAGAGAGGTGCGGGTTGCACCCCATTTGCAGTCAGATGTGGTCGAACAGAAGTGCGGGTCGCTCTCTGTTCGTGGCCATGGTCCTGCCAGTCTCAGGGGTCACACTGGCCTTAGAAGGGACGTTGCAAGCAGGTAAGATCATTTGAAAAGTGCACTTAAAGGCAAAGGCTTCAAAAATTACAAAATAGTCTCACTGAAAGCAATAAAAATTGTTATAAGAGGTACCTTATAATAGAAAAATCTACTAAGTTCGGACTTCACAGACATCCATGTGATCTATTTTCGAAGGAGCGCCCAGTGTGAGACCTCCCAGAGCTAACGAGACTCAGAGATTTTCTGGGAAACTGCTGTTATTCCCTTAAGTGGTTAAGGGGAAACTAAAATTAAAAATTAATGGAATTGTTTAATACTGCCCGAAACACACTTTGTATCCAACTATTCTTTTATAAATCACTGAGTTTTGTATTGTACCTGATTCATAACAAAAATTCAAGGAAAATTATTTAAGGTCTCTGCTTGCATCTGTGTATCTAGGTGTGTCTCTATGTATCTCTATGTATCTATATATATGATGTATATGATATGATCTATATCTATATATATGATGTTTTTCTACCTTTGGATGGTGTAATTTCTAAAGGAGCTCTATTTAATTGGCTTAAAGTAAGCGCTTATTTAAATTATTTCTAAATATAATAGAAATGAACTCAAATGTCTTTCAAGTCAACATGATATAAAATAATCTTTGGTAAATGAAAGCTTATTTAAATTTGTTGGTTTGATTGAAATAAACATGTTTTCAGAGTTATCAGCATTGGATATGATACGGATGTGTTACCTCTGTTACAAAATTTGTCAGCAAGAAATAACTCATCTTATTTGTATAATGTCTCATGAAGTTTTTGTAGGCATAATCTAAATATAATTATTGGAAACAAATAAAGTAAATAGATGTGAAAAAGATAAAAGTTTTTTTTGAGAAATTTTTAACAATAATTATGTGTTATGGTGTAGATACTTAACTTCAAAACATTTTGATAAGTTGAAACCTTAGAGTTTGGCTAAATTAAGTTAAATGATAAACATTTATTGAATATCTAGGTCATTTCCACATAATATAAAATATTAGAATTAATGACTAAACATAGATTTATCTACCTTTGGCTTCTTATTTCAGAGAAACTGGACAAATACTTGGGTTTATTAGTAAACGTGCTTTGTGCCATGCTGAGAAATTTTCTATGAGAAACATGTTTCCAGACAGTCTTTGTAGGTCTGCCAATCTACAGGATGTTAGTAGAAAAAAATAAGGAGAACATCTCTGTGTGCAAGGAAAGCAAGATGCATGTTTTCAGTAAAGAAGCCACAAGGAATGGAGATATTTTTGTTTGTTTTGTTAAGAAAGATAAATTTGGCCTAAAGCACTAAGAAGGAAAGAAGGCATGGGACAAATTCTGAATGTAAAAAGACAGCGATAGAAGGTTTGTAGAAGAAAAACCCTGAGGAAAGAGTTTTGTGCGTGGTCAAGTTGGCGAAGATTGAAATGAATTAATAAGTGAACATTTTAATATCAAAAGTAAGCTGGTACAAAAATGAGATTTAGTTTTCTTTCTCTTAAGAGGATAATGTTTTTTGACTTTTAGTCTTCTCTTGATAAAGAGATTATGAAAGATTTTTCTTGACCTTAGAGTAAGTCTACCTAAAAGGCAAGGATTCTATGCTTTGCCAAAATAATTTTTTTATGTTCAGAAAGAGTATGGGTTATAAAAAAATTATGTAAAATTCCCCCAAACTGATATGTCCTTGTATAATTCTAGTCATTATCTTTTTTTCCCCTAAACCACAAGTTAAGAGTACTAGAATGGCTTTATCACGGATTTAGGGCTGTAGCAACATCAATGGTGTGTGAAATCAAATGATTCCTCTAGTCGTTATTTTAAAATGTTATAACCCAATTTCCTTGTCAGTTGCATTATAACATTAAGGCTTCTGTCATCTACAGATAGTTGTTTTACTCTGGCACTTTTGCAAACATGTTTCATCTTCAGAGAGATTCATGACAAGGATTCTGACGTTCACTCTGGAATGCAGGTTTCTGATGAGCTTTCAGATCCTAAAAATGAACTGGGTAAGAAATCACAGAACTCTAACGGAGAAACCGATGGTTTCACAGAAGTGCTAACAAACGGACGACTGAGGGGGTTTCTGGGGCTGCCTGGGTGTCTAACTTTTCACTCATTGCTCAACCTTTATATAAATTACTTAGGTTTGACCAGTCTGATTTGATTGAATGCACCTTGCTTCCAGCACCACACGAGGAAAACAACCAGGACCGCATTTTATTCACAGATTACCCTCTTACTCCTAGGAACAACGTACAAGAGACGCCCACGGATAATGCTGGTCTGATTTGGTTTACAGATGGGTCCTATTTAAAGGATGAGCAAGGACATTACTGGGCTGGATATATAGCCTGTCCAGCCTCGAGAATGCCCACTGCTCTCTGTTGACCCTGCTAACCCAGTGAGAGATTTCCTTCTACAGGCTCAAGAAATCACCACAGAAGAAAAGAAAGAAATTTGGCAACAAAAAGGGGGAACTTTTGAGCCTGCCGTGTAAATGTGATTTGGACTTGATAAAGCCTATGGTACTTGATATAAATGGATTGCACACTTGCCATTACTCTATGTACACCATTCAACTCATTGGGCACCTGAAAAGATGATTTCATAGGGAAAACAATATTTTTGGAAACTCTCTCTCACAGTGGCTCATAAAGAATATTTTTCTTTTACTCTTTGTCCTAAATATAATTCCAGGAAACCACTTTATGGGTCACAAGGCCACTTTCCCCTTCCTAAGGGACCCATTGAGCTATGACAATTGGATTTTGTTCAAATGCCACCATCTCAAGGATACAAGGATGCTTAGTAATGGTTTGTATGTTTGCACGTTGGGTTGAGGCCTTTCCTTGTAGAAGAGCAGCAGCTTAACTGTAGGTAAATTGTGTTGAAAAGGATAATTCCTGTTTGGGGAATTCCTATCAAATTACACAGTGAGCAGGGAACTCACTTCACTGGACACATAACTAAATCCATTTGTGGCATTTGCCCTGTAATACAGCACCTTGACTGTGCTCATCATCCCCAGTCCACGGGATTCGTGGAAGGAACTAACAGCACAATCAAACTCAACTGGCAAACTTGCAGAAGCATTTAGTCTCTCAGGGCCAAGAGCTCTCCCGCTGTCGCTCCTCAGTCTTAGATCTACACTCTTTGGTAAACATCCGCTGTCTGCTTTTGAAATAATAGCAGTACAGCCTGTGCAATTAGATGAGGGGATGTATGAACCAACTTAGCTCAAGGGAGATATATCGCATTGTTGTTAGGGTCTCACTGAGACGTTAAAAAGAAATAAGAAATTGGTAGCAGATTCTTTTCACAGTGGGCTCCCAGGAGATGAAGACCTTCAGAATCATAGGCTACAACCTGAATATTTTGTTTATTGGAAGAGGCATCAAACAAAATACTCTTTTTAGCGCCATTGGAAAGGCCCATACAAGGTACTCTTTTTTTTTTTTTTGAGGAAGATTAGCCCGGAGCTAACATCTGCTGCCAGTCCTCCTCTTTTTGCTGAGGAAGGCTGGCCCTGAGCTAACATCTGTGCCCATCTTCCTCTACTTTATGTGTGAGACACCTACCACAGCATGGCTTGCCAAGCCGTGCCATGTCCACACCCGGGATCCGAACCGGTGAGCCCTGGGCCGCCGAAGCAGAACGTGCAAACTTAACTGCTGCACCACTCTGCCAGCCCCACACACAAGGTACTCTTAACCGATCCATGCACTGCAAAATTAAAAGACATAGACTCATGGATTCACATTTCTCATTTAAAAAAGGCCCCTCCCCTTGAGTGGATTTCGACTCCTGTTTCTGACACACGGCTTTGACAGACCAAGACAAATACCTCCAAACCAGGATGAGAAGAAGATGGCATCTGTTGTAGACAGCTGTCCCAAGACTCTAGACCAGGCCTGTATTCCCAACCTCGTATCTCCTCATTTGAATCCTTGTAATGCTTAAACTACATGCCTACTTTATAATTGTGATTCTTTGCTCAGTGTCGTAAGACTGGCTTGCAGGCTGGAATGATGGAAACTCATTCTTCTAAACTGATCGCTTCAAGTATTAAATTTATTACCATTGTTACTATATCTGTTCTATAATGTTATGAACGGTGTAATCATAAGAAGTCATGAAAAGCACATGTACAGTGTCTGTGCAATAATTTAAAAATAATTGACGTTACATAACCTATGAAATGCTTCCCTTGTTGACATACACCTCCATGCTTGTGTGCTAAGTTTGGCTGTTTCCCCACATTGTGGATAACTGGGAAAATTAAAATAAAGCCCAGCTCTGAGGGAGATGATGGGACCAGGACAGGAAGGAACCACTCAGGCATTGAGGGACAGTATTTTGATCATCAATACGTTCTATTAAAAAATTATTGATCAAAAGGGGAACATGATGTAAGAAAAATTTAAAATACTAAGGTGCATGAGGGAGCTGTCCTGGTGTAAACCTGCTCTGGCCTGGATTTTGTTTTAAGCAGAGCAGCCTGACTTGCGGCCTGACAAGCACACGTTGCACATCTGCTTTAACTCGCTGTCCCAAAACGAAGGACGCCCTCTGAGCTCCTCCCTTCCTCTGAAGTCTTCCTCTTTTGAAGAAAAGTTTCTCTTCTCAGAAACCGAGGTCAGGTCGACCTGCTGTGTACGTGCTAAACTGCAGCAGATATCTCCTGGTGACTTTGGAAAGAGCGTGTCCCTGTGGTGCCTGTTGCATGTTCTCTGTTCTGAGACGGCAGCTGATCCTGCCACAGATGGCGGGAGCATGCTCTGCCTCATGGAGAATGCTTCTCGGTTATTTGCGTAGACAGACTTGACATATGCACTTTGGGGCACACACATGCAGTCCATAGCAGATGGTGAGCTGGAGGGTCTCCCATTTCTGGGGTCTGGAGGAAACTCAGTAAGTCCTGGATTATGGTTCTCAGGAAGGGATGATGGCCCTGGGGCCTCCAGGTCTGACACTGAGTTGGAGCTGAAAATACCATGCTCCTCTGAACCATGATGAGCTGAGGGTGGGCTCCTTTACTACCTACCGGATGTGGACCAGCCTCTGGGAAGTGGCTGGGGCAAAATGATTCTTGACAAGCAACTTTCTCGATGTCCCAGGTGAGGTTTACCCAAACTAGGTGGCAGAATCAGACATCTGCCAAGACTTGGCCCGTTGGACTTCCAGAAAGGCAGACTGGCTGACCCAGGGTGGCCAGGCCAGGCCAACACTTGGTCAGATCCTCAGGACAACAATGGAGATATATACCTGCATGTGCCTTTGAGCCGTCTGTGGTTGTAAAGACCTTAGATGAAGTAATTCACTTTACTTGTGAGTGGATCTTCTTGGCTATGGGCTCTTGCAATGTTAGAACGTCTCAAGATGCCAGTTCACCCTGTGGTCCTTGTCCACTGGGTTGGTTTGCTGGGGCTGCCGTAATAAACTCAGACTGGCTTAAACAACAAAGATTGATTGTTTCAGTTCTGGAGGCTAGAGATCAAGGTCTTGGCGTGGCTGATTTCCGGTGAGACCTCTCTCCTTGGCTTGTGGATGGCCATCTTCTCTCTGTGTCTTCACATGGTCATCCGTTTGTAACTGTGGTAACCTCCTCTTCTTGTAAGGACATTGGTCATATTGGCTTAGGTCCCACCATAATGACTTCATTTTCACTTAATTGCCTCTGTAAAGACCCTATCTGCAAGTGCAGTCTCATTCTGAGGTGCTGGGGGTTAGAACTCCAACGTATGAATTTTGAGGGACACAATTCAGCCTGTAACACCCGCTAAATGCCAGAAGTGCCCCCTGCCAGTCATTATGACAGTCAAGAACACCCCCTCAAAGGCAGGAACTACCCCTAGCTGAGTACAACTCAATGTGGCAATCCCTTTGGACAGCACCTGAATTATATGCAAGGGTGGGTGGACATTCTGCAAATCAATCAATTTATTGATCAAGTGCCCATGTCTAATAGCAGGACTGCTCCTGTTTTAACTGAGATAGAGCGATTACAGCAGGCGGCTCTGAGCAGGGGAGCAGTGCGGAGGTTGGTGTTCACTTGGCTTCCTCTTCCCTCTATTGTCTCCTCCCACCTCCACACCTGCCCCCAACTCACCAGCTCCCACGCAGCCCACACACTGCAGAGCCGGTGGACATCCTGTTCTAAGCCCTCCACCCAGGGGACTGTCGCTTCAAGCGACTGTTTTTCTAGGGTCAGGGGAAGTTCCTGTATCTCAGTAGAGGAAACTTCAGTTTCCTACAGTGTGTGTGCTGAGAAATGAGGAAGCAGGGGGCTGCAGTCATGCCTCAGAGTTGTGATGGAGGGGTCCCGGGTGGAGCCGGCCCAAACCTATCTTCCTTCCACATCTCTCGCCATCGTCTGATTTCAGGTAGAGAGATAAACATGACAGAGGCCCCTTTACCGCTTTGAGTTCAGGGGAGCAAAATTTGAGCATTCTTGGGGGGATGAAAGTAACAACAGCCACGGTTTATCAAGCACGGATTGTGTGCTAGATAGACACAGTAGCTCTCATTTAATCTTCACCACAGCTCTGTGAGGTTGGAATCATTCCCAGCCCCATGTCACAGCTGGCAAAATCGAGGCTCGGAGCGTTTTCGTGGCTCTTTCGTGGTCGTTGAGTGGATCAGCAGCAGAGCTCATATCTGGGCTCCGTCTGTACCTCTGGCGATCGACCTCTTTCTGTAGCACCCGCCACCTTCTGAGAGACTGCAAACTTGAATTACCCTCAGGACCCCGACCTTGTAGCTCTTGTTTCGGCCAATTATGGGAAAGGAACAGTGTGGTCTGGCGGGACAGACACCCTGGGCTGAGATAAAAGGCCAGGAGTTGAATTCTGGGTCTGTTGATGATAATCTGTGTGGCTGTCACAATAATGCAGGCGAGAGGTGATGGGCCCCAGCGAGCTAACTCTGAAGGTAGGAATAAGTCTGCATCTATTTTGAAAACACAGCTAATGGGATTTGCTGATGGATTGCATGTGGATTGTGAGAGGAAGAGAAGAGTGAAGAACGACCTCAGGGTTTTCAGCTGAAGCAACAGCAAAGGGGGAGCTATCATTGTTAGAGGTGGGGAAGAAAAAAGTGCTTGTAAACACAACACATTTAAATTTGGGTGGTTCCTGAACTGTCACTGAAGTTCTTAGAACTTCTCTTGGTTCAAGAATGGAATGTCATGTGTAGCAGAGTGGTCATGCCCTGCTTACATCCTCACATTTTCAGTGACTTCTAATGGCCAGCAGCTGCTACCAGAAACCAGCTGGTCTGGCACACGGCAGGTGAGAAGAGCCAGGGGGAAGATGCTTCCTGGAACAACCCTTAACGAAGCCCAGCTCTCTTGCCCCTCAGGTGAGGGGACTCTGAGATACGCGTCCATGTGATCGCCTGGAGGTCCCTGCTGGAATTAAGATCCCGTTGCCCACAGCACTGCCTGCCTTGTAGCACATCTTTGAACACATATTATACTGGCTGCCTGGGAAACTGGTGTTTCCTGGGGTCACCTCCAAAATAGACTATTTGCATTGGAATTCTTTTTCTTTTTTTTGAGGAAGATTAGCTCCAAGCTAACTGCTGCCAATCCTCCTCTTTTCGCTGAGGAAGACTGGCCCTGAGCTAACATCCATACCCATCTTCCTCTACTTTATACGTGGGACGCCTACCACTGCATGGCTTTTGCCAAGCGGTGCCATGTCCGCACCCAGGATCTGAACCGGCGAACCCCGGGCCGCAAGAAGCAGAACATGTGAGCTTAACCACTGCACCACCAGGCCGGCCCCTGCACTGGAATTCTTATCTCAGAGTTTGCTTTTGGGGGAACCCAAACAAAGACACTCTGGGCCAAGAGACGATGAGCTTGCAACATGGTTCTGGTTTGCTTGTGACCAAGAGGTCCCTGGGAGGCAGGACTGTCAGTGCCAAAGCTGGGAAAGTCCTGAGCAAATTGGGATGAACTGACCACCCTTGTAGGAGGATAGCGTGGTGTCAGGGAAGCCAAGAGGAGAGAATGCTTCAAGGAGAAAAGGGGATAATGGATGGGTAGTTCAAATCATCACGTTGCACACCTTAAATATATACGACTTTTATTTGTTAGTTTTACCTCAGTAAAACTGGAAAAAACCAAAAACACGTGATCATAAAAAAGAAGAAAAGGGGATCAACAGAGTCAAATGTGACCCGAGAGGCAAGTTAGAAAAGACTGAGGAGCAAGCAGTGGGCTCCCCGCTGAGGACCCGCTCAGCGTGGGCCGTCCTCCATGTGTTGGGGGCGCAGTCAGACTGCAGCGAGGCAAGCGGTGAGAGTGGGAGGAAGTGGGGTGGCAGGGCGTGAGCAGCTTGACTCGAAATCTCAGCTGCGAAGAGAAAGAGAGCGACAGAGTGGATGCCGCAGCCGGGAGAATTTGAGCTGCGCCAGACTGGACTGTGCTTCCTCCTGGCTCTCCCAAGCCCGTTGTTCCCATCCTAGATCTCCTTCAAGGGGCCTCAAGACTGATTTTGTTTCCCTCATGATTTTTGTTCTTGGGGCATTTTGCTTTGTGCTTTGAGATATTTCCTCCATGTGGTCTTTTTCTAAGCCCTCTTGACACCGATCATCCTCTTTAATTCATCCAGCAGAATTCCCCTTTTTTATTTATTCCCTTTTTATTTAGTTCCGTAGATCTTTATGGTGCTGTCCTTGAATCTCCTTACATTCTTATTTTTCTTTATTCTTGTTTACAGTTGTTGTCTGTCTGCTCCAGGAGAAGCCCTGTTTCTCTTGGTGTCGATCATGTCGGCATCAGTATCTTCTTTTCAGCTGCTGGGCCTCTCACAGGTTGTCGCTTTTCTTTGGGGCTCAGATCTGGGGGTTGAGAACTCTCAGCAAGGGCAGTTTCCCAAGTGATGGGAGGAGACGAATCCTTCACCCCAGGGGGTCCATGGGTGCACCAGGCAGGCATGCAGAGCTGCCTCCTTGCTCCCCAATCTCCTCATGTCCTTCTAGATTCAGGAGCGGGACTCCTCGTGGAGTTTTTAGGGGCCAGAGGGATCAGACACACACACAGGGATGATGCTCACTTTATCACAAGAGGTCCATGGCCTCCTGTGGGCCAGAATCTTCCCAGGATATATCGTGTCTGATCTTTGCCCCAGAGCATTTTCAGCTTATCTTGGGACCCTCCACCTGGTGCACAGGGGAGACGTTTCAACTTCAGATTTCCTTTTGGGGATTTCCCGAGATACCATCCTCACTCCCACCCAGCTGCCATGGGTCCTAGCAGATTTTTGGTTTAAAGAGGCAGACATATTAGGGAAGGGAGTAGAAGAGAATGGAGACAGGTACAGTGGCCATTTTTCTACAATGTGCCGTTTCTCTTCTTTAACGCTGGGGCCAGCAAACTACAGCCTGAGGGTCAAATCCTGCCTGCAGCCTGTTTTGTATGCCCACTGAGCTAGGAATGGTTTTTACTTTTATAAGACACACACATATCCCTTTACACATACATCACATATATTGTGTGTGTGTACCTCTATTTATCTTTCTCTCATCTATCTGTATCCATCACTATATATGGCCTGAAAAGTCTAAAATGTCTAAAATATTTATTATCTGACCTTTTACAGAAAAAGTTTGCTGACCCATCTTTACCATATTTAAATGCCACTGGGGAAGATCCAGGAGACAGGATGTGAGAGATGAAAGACTCAGGAGAGAGAGAAGATAATCAATGGAGAAAGTTCTGCCAAAGAGGCAGGAAGGGGTGAGATCCAAAGCACAGAGGGAGGGGTTAGCTTTAAACAGGAGGGGGGACCCCTCTGCTGCTGTGGAAGCACGGAGGAGGGGACGATGGGCATCGGTGAGGGAAGGAAGCAACAACAGGTAGGGGTGTGGGTGTACCTGTAAGGGATGTCAGAAAGTTGAGGGGGTTTCCATCAGCTGGTGTTTATTGTCTCTGTAAACTTGGAGACACAGCCTTCTCCCTCATGTAAAGGGAGATGATGAGGATTGAGGAAGGGAGTGAAAAACGGGAACTCCCCACATGGGCAAGTTGACTAGGGCAAGGAAGAGTAAGTTGTAAGTAGCATGAAGAGTCTCGTTTGGGTCAGAGAGCGCACATTTCTAATGGCTCCAGGCTGAGTGATGCTGGGATCTCGTTGCTTCGGTGGACGAGTGGAGAAGAGACATGGTTGGCTCATAAGGAAGGATGCTTTAGCTGCAAGCCACAGATTACCTGACCCAAAGTGGCCTCACAGAGGGAATTTGTGTGTCTTAATAGGAAAAAGTCCAAGGGTTGATTCAATAACTCAACAATGTCATAAAAGCCCAGATTATTTTCATCTTTCCACTCTTCCATCCTTAATATTTCCATGACATCTTCTCTCCAAGCATCATATTGTTATATGATAACAGCCAAAAATAAGAAGTCGTGTGCAGGTTCTCCTTAAATTTGTGCTTGTTTTTATCAAAGAGAAAAAGTATTCTCCAGTCTGTGTGTCTTCTATCTCATTGGCTAGACCTGGTCCAAATGCCCATCCTGAACCATTCGCTAGCATATAGGAATGAGAGCACTGTTTAGTGAGTTAATTTAGGTTGGTGTAGACAAGGGTTTCCCATCCTCAGCACTACTGATATTTGGGGATGGATGATTCTTTGTTGTGTATCTAGGGGCTGTCTTGTGCATTGTAGGATGTTTAGTGGCTTCCTGGACTCTACCAGTTAGATTCTGGTAGCATTCCCCTCGCCCCAGTCATGACAACCAGTTGAGACATTGCTAAATGTCCCTGAGGGGAGGGAGAAATCACCCCCAGCTGAGAATCATGGGATTTAGACCAGTCTCAACTCAGTCCCCTGGGTTCAGGCACGTTGCTGACTCAAATCTGAAAACAATCAAGGTTCTGTTAATAAGGCGCATGTGATGGTGGTGATGGCTGCTGAGTAGACCATCCACAGTGCCCGCCATTGTTGGATCAGTCCCGGATTGAGGTTTTCCCAGGTAGGTACGGAATCAGAAGGAGGAAGAGAATGAGAGAGTAGGGGAGACAATCATTTGACCCGGTTGATCATGAGATTTAGCCCGGATAAGAAAGGAGGTAAAGCTGATGCTTTGGGAGAGGCTGATGGCTGGAGGGACTGGATGAGTTTATAAAGCAAATTGACAATGAGTAAGGGTAAGAACTTGAGCAAAGGCCTTGAAAGAGGCCTCCTCATTAACAAAAAGTCAAGGGAGTGTTTGCAATGGTCATGATTTGGGTATCCAGAGATAAGCTTGGGTTGAACACATCATAGCAAGGAGAAATCCAATTCAACACACATTTATTGAGAACTCATTTTGCAGAACTAACACTTCAGGAAGCAAAGGTTAAACGTTTCCTCTCCAAAGATGACATGTATAATGATTTCCCTCGTCCCCAGCTTCATTCTTTGTGATGCCAACCAGACCATGGATATGACTTTGCACGTGGAGTTGAATGTTCTAGTTTTAATATTTTCTCTTCACTGGTCCTAGAAAAACATTCCCCCCAAATAGGTGTTTAGATTAAAGGTAGATGTAAGAATAAAGCAAAACAAAATAAAACAAACAAACAAACAGCAACAAAATAGAGAGAAAGAGCAGGCGTGGGTTAAAGCCAGACAGCTCCACCCAGCAGGCAAGGATGGCATGATCACCGAGCATCTTGGAATCCTAGGACAGGTGTGGCCTTCTTTAGCTTATTGTGGGAGGACTTCTCAAAAATCCAGCATGAAGAATTTTTTTGGGAAAATTTTTGGATGTAGTATCTCACTCTAGAATGTCAGTGCTCCGGATGTTGGTTTTTGTCTATGAAGAAAGGCTAGACTCTGAGTTCCATGAAGTTAAGGACTGTGTTGGTCTTGTCATTTTTTATATGTCCATTGCCTACCTTAGTGTCTGACACTTCATAAAACTCAACAAATATTCTCTTTGCCCCGTACAAGTTACAGCTTGGTTTATAAGCCCCAAGTTCCACAGGGGAACCAGTATCTTGTGAGCAGCACACGAAGCTAGGAGTTCCTGGCCGATATACATGTAAAGGTTATTGTCTGCAGGAAGGCCAAAGCTGTGCCTTCCCTCCTGGCATTTATGGTTCGTTCACAGAACTCCCTGTCCAGTCAAGTGTGGCTTTTCCTGTAAACAGTATTGCCTGGTTGCATAACTCACCTTCCAACAGTGGGAGAATCTTTTCATGGATTATGAGCTCTGGAGCCCATCCTGCTCATCTAGTGACATACTTTCTTACAGATATGTTCTCGCATTTCTCTAAGAGCAAATAAGGGACAGCTGTGGAGAGAAATCTCGGATAGTGCTGGAGGCTCACTTCTTGGTGCATTGAGCCTGAGTTAGTTCAATGGAAGAACAGACGAATACCAGCAACCGAGCTCTGGAAAGGTTCCCTTTCCACTAGGACCATTTCCTCCCCCAGGAGGGTCCCATTATTCCATGCACTCCTCCCCTGTGATTATGTAGAGCAGCCGGGGGGTCCTTCTCCTGGAGCCCCTTCCATGCTGTCCACCAGCTCCACTGGGCTCACGTCCGTGTCTATGGGACAGTGGGATTTCAGGGAATGATGACCACTCCATGTCCATGAGTCTCCCCTTGAAGGACTCTACTTTAGATGCTGGTGTTTTACTCACACTTCTTTGAGAGACAAGAATATACACAGAAGCCAGCTTAAGTACCGTCAGTGAGCAGGCAAGAGTCACCGAGGAACAATATGGTGAGAAGGAGGAATGCGAACCAGGTCATCAGGGAAAGAGCCCTTCTCCACAGCTTCCAGAAAAGGAAGCTTGTACTCGGATGTACAAGGAAGCCTGTACTAAGACGTGGAGAGGGAGCTCAGGGGGTCAAGAATGAAGCGTTAGAATAAGTCACAAGCCGTCTTACCTCACTGGGTCTTGAGTCAGGGCCAAACCTGCTGGAAAGTGTGTAAGTCTCAGACTTAGTTTTAAATTTCATGATCTCTCCAAACCACTTTCGGACCTGAAACACCAAAGGAAATATCAGGATGGTTTTTGTTAACATCAGAGAAGAGAAAAGCCACTGAGTCAGGAAGAAGATGGAGACTTTATGAAAAAAACTTCCTACAAAGTGTAGCATATACATATGATGCAATGTTATTCAACCTTAAAAAGGAATGAAATTCTGATACATGTTGCAACATTGGTGAACCTTGAAGACATGCTAAGTGAAATATGCCACATACAAAAGGACAAATATTGTATGATTCCATATATGAGATCCTTATAATAAGTAATCAAATTAATCGAGACACAGAGTAGAATCGTGGTGACCAGGGTCTTGGCAGGGGAGGACGGGGTGTTGTTCCCTAATGGGAACAGAGTTCAATTTGGGACGATGAGAAAGTTCTGGAGACGGGTGGTGGTGATGGTTGCACAATGCAAATGCACTTAAAGCCGCTGACCTGTACACTTAAACATGGCTAAAATGGTAAATTTTATCTTACATGTATTTTACCACAATATTTTTTCCCACACTACAGAATACATCTTTGTCATAGAAAATTTATGACATATGCAAATTCAAAGGAAGAAAATAGACATCACACATAATTCCTCAATCTAGGGAAAATCACGGATGATGTCTTGGTGGTATCCTTCCATATGTCTTGGTTTGTGGCCCCCAGAAGCAGACCTGAGCCGCAGGTTCAAGTGTAACGAGTTTATTTAAGGGGTGCTGCCAGGAAACACTAGTAGGTCAATGGGGAAGTGAGACAAGGAAGGGAAGGCAGCCGGTAAAGGGTGCATAATCCTTTCCACTGTGGGCAACTGAGGCTCAGTCCCATTGGGGGAGTTCTTGGACAGCACTGGACACCCCGCGGAGTCATCCCACCTCAGGGACAGAGGAGCTGGGACACTTATCCACCAGCCCTCAGCAGTCATTGGTTGATTGCTGCTCTCAAGGCCAGTACTGTCTGTAGCCACCAGCTTGCTCCATGCATGGGCCAGCCATGTCCCGTGGGCAGAAAGAAGCTCAGAGGCACGGAGTCACAGGTGTCTGCAATGAGCAACCCTGAGCAGGAAGAGATGAATGCCAAAGGGACACGAGAGGGCCATTGACAGCATCTGCTACACCAAGATTTCCCAGCCTTGGCGTTACTGACATCTTGGGTTGGGTCACGCTTTTTGCTGGGGGCCGTCCTGTGCACTGCAGGACACTGAGCAGCATCCCTGGCCTTGGCCCACGAGACGCCAGTAGTGCTCCTCTTCAAGGTGTGTCCCCAGACATTGCTGAATGTTCCCCCCGCAGGAGGGGGCAAAATGACTTGAGAACCATTGTGCTTTGCCATATACACCCATACCCACACATAAATAAATACATAACAATAACATAAACAATAACTGTTTATATACGTTATATAAACAAATAGAACGTTTCTGGAGTAATGTTTTGAAACTTGCTTTCTCACGAATATATTTTGAATGTCCTTCCAGTCATAAAATATTCTTGTGCCTGGACAAAAATCAACATCCGAACGTTCAAGGTTTTTGGTTGTCCATTGCTCTCTAGAGTGTCTGCTCTGTCAGCTCAGTTGCTTCCTTTCCCGAATCCTTGAGGAGCTCTTTTTCCTTTTCTAGTTAGGTCCTTTGGGCACATGGATGCAGAGTGAGGAAAAGACAGAAGGAAGGAGGAAGGGAGGGAAGGGGAGGGAGAAAGGGGGAGGAAGAAAGAAAGGGAAAGAAGGGGAGGAAGAGGAGGAGGAGAGGGAAGAAGAAGAAGGAGAAGGAGGAGGGGGCGGAGGACCAGGAAAGAAGGAGTGTCAGTCAGGACAGGTTTGCTGCAGGAGCAAACAAGCTCAAAGTCTTAGTGGCTGAACTCAACAAAGGTATACCCGGACTATGTGTCATCTTCAAGGCCTTTGAGAAGAACAAATAAAGAACGTGAGTAATTTTGTATTTCTTCTGGTTGCTGAATTGTGTTGTTTGGCCATTGTACCTCTTGACACGGACCATGTGGATCCCAGCTTCACTGGGGATCCAGCCTTTCACAACATTTTATTTAATGGCTGCATAGGATCCTGTTCTATAGATGTGATACGATTTAACTAAATCTAGGTAGAGGTATGTTCACGTTGTTCAGTAGTATACAGTGGGGTTGCATCTTGCCAGGGCTTCAGTTCCAGAGTCAGCAAGCAGTGCAAATGGTCCCTGAGCACCCTCAGTGAGGCGCCCTCTCAGAGGCTCACCTCAACAAGCCCAAAGCAGCCTGTGTTTCCCTGGTTTAGACCCACAACGCTCTTTCTTCTGCAGCCTGCAACACTGTTTCTTTTGTTTCAGCTGGAGACACCGTGAATTGGCTTGTATTTGCTAGCCATATTGAATGCAAAATATATATCTTGAAAAAGTGGAAGCTTGCACTATGAGATCCCTCAGGAACTGAAATGGACTGAGGGAAGAGCACACCTAAGTCTGTTTCATTGTGCTCACTCAGGTGCCACCCAGGAGAGTTGCCTACAGTTTTATTTGGCTGTACTATAAGCTACAGCTGCTATAACGAGACGGATGAACCGATGGACGTGTGGACGGGCATGTGATCCAGCACACTCAGCACAATGCTAATTACAGCATCTAGGTGATTGGTATACATGTGTTCACTGTACAATTCTTTCAACTTTTCTGTATGTTTGAAAATGTTTGTAACAAAACATTGGAAAAATTAGCTTATTATGTAACGTAATTAACACATATTAGTATGAAGACTATTCCATCACGTGGAAATGTGTTTAAGAATTCATGTTAAGTGGTGTGGTAGATGGAATTATTGATCTCCATTATTCACTATTCTGCTGTAGTTATGCCTTATGGTGGGTGGTGCATTCTTCTCCCATTGACTTTGGGCTTGACATGTGACTTTTTTTGGCTAACATGCTATTGTACTGGAGGTGGTACAAACAGAAATCACAAGACCTGAAATGGCTGTGCCCAGTAGGACTTGCTTTTTTGTGGTTTTGCCATTGTCATGAGAAGAGCTTATGTTGGGGAGCTGCTCCCCTTTCTTCCAAGCTTCAGGATGAGTCCCAAAGAGCAGGCCTAAACATCATCTGAATCCCGGAGCCAAGCCATGCGAGCCCAGCCAGGATCAGCTGAGGCCCAATCAACCTGCAGCCTCAAGAAGGAGAAAAGTAAATATGCGTGTTTAAGCCACTGAGATTTTTGAGGTTGTTTGTTACACAGCAAAAGCTCACTATTACAAATGGGAAAGCTGAAGAAAAACACATTTCCTTCATGTAACAATTATTTAATTTCTGCAAGCCTTTAATAAATTGATGTATCTTACAATCGATAGCATATTAAAGTAGAGAAAATACAAGCAGTGTTTACACACTGCTCACAAGCTCATATGAAAATTTGGAGAACATGGATTTAAATGTTCATTAACCAACATACCTCCAAATCTTTCTTAACTGTAAAACAGTTAAAAAAAGAAAGAGGTCAACATTTACCTGCTGGCTGAGGAGGCAGTACACCAGGAAGATGAAGACGCCCTGCAGGCTGTTGATGATGGTGAAGAGGTAGGCCATGACACGGGCAGCTGGACCCACCTGCAGGATTCCCAGACACCAGGTGCATCCCAAGATGAAGAGCTGAGCTGTGGCTTTAAATGTCAGCATCCTGGGGAGAGTCATAAACAAGGATATAGAAAAGCTAATGGTGGACGTGGACACCCCCGTAGCATAGTCGTTAATGGTGAGGACGCCGGAGCTAGATTGCCTGGTTTTAAACCCAAGGCAGCACTAACCAACTGTGTGACCTTGAGCCAGTACTTTATCTTCCTGTAACTCACCTACCTCATCTTGATAATACCCTATTTCACAGAGTTGCTGAGAAGACTACTTAAGACTTTAACATATGTAAAGTATTTAGGACAGCATATAGGACAAAATCAGTATCATACATAAAGCATTCTCAAACTGAGTGCTTTTTGTCTCTATCTCTACATGTCATTTATAGACGGAGGTGTCATATAATTTGTTACTCACACAGGGAGGCGCTTGAGATTAAAAGGGGTGCTAATTAATAATTACGAACGGTCAATAGGCATAAACTGGGACTGTCCCAGGCAAGCCGAGATGTAAGACCACCTTACTTATTGATCTATATATCCCTAATTTTAAAATATAATATGATATAAGTGAGAAAAGCTAGTTGAGGAACCATTTGCACAGTGTGATGCTGTTGTGGGCATGCCTGTTTGTTCTACAGAAAGTGCACAGGAAAAGGTCTGGGGAAAATATCACACATATCAGATCACACAGTTTGTTACCCCTGGCTTCCGGGGGACGTGGAAATCTCAGCAAGGGGGGAAGTTAGCCACTGACACTTTTTACTTTATATATTTAGAAAATACTAACAGATTTTTAACAAATGTGTTATTTTTATGATTAAAATAAAAGCAACAACAAATTACAACAAATTGAAAAGAATGCTGCAAAATCCAAAAGTACTCATAGCCCCAAATTCTTTGAAATAGTATTGTGCAAAATATATTTGAATCTAAATCCTTCCTATTGCATCTCATGTTGAGTGGCAGAAACTGCTGGCTTTTTCTGTCTCCTCTTCTTCCTTCTAGTGTTAGAGCCCTTCCCTTTTTGAGTTTTACCAAGGACACATAGCTACCCAGCTAGAGACTACATTTCCCAGCCTCCCTTGCAGTAGGTGTCACCATGTGACTGAGGTCTTGCCAATAGGATATGAGCAAATACGAAACGTGCAACTCCTTTTTGAGGAAGATTTGCCCTCAGCTAACATCTGTTGCCAATCTTCCTCTTTTTGTATTTGAGCCACCGCCACTGCATGGCCACTGACAGATGAGTGGTATAGGTCTGTGGCCGGGAATCGAACCCTGGCCGCCAAGGCAGAGTGCACCGATCTTAACTTCTAGGCTACCAAGGCGGCCCTGAAATGCACAACTTCTATGTCAATGCCTTCCTGTGGATGGGATGCTGGCAAAGACAACATCCTAGGGGATGGTGGAGAAAGCTGGAGCCCCTGGATCGCTGTGGGGAGAGCCTCCCCAGAACCCTGGCTGCTCACCTCTGGGCTGTGACAGGAGAGTGAAGTAAACCTCTATTTCATTCTTTTTTTGGGTCTTTTTGTTACAGCAGCAGAGCCTATACACTAGTAATACAGCTGCTCATTAACTGTGAGAATGGGAGATGGCAGTGGCCTTGCTGGTCCCTGGAGCCTGGTTGTGGAGTTTATACGTGTACGGACGCATAAGAGGTGAGCAGAGGACAAGTGGGTCAGAAGATACCATTTGCCCCATTTTACCTTATATTCTGGATGGTTGACACTTCACTGTTGAGAGAGGAAAATTTCTTTTTCAAAATCCAGAGGACCAAGAGAAAAAATACGAAATTCACCTGCAGGAATGATACAGACCATGCAGAATGCAAGTTAAAACACTGTCCCGCGTGCTCTGTGATCGCACATGACACCCGCCTCCCTGCACACGGGGCCGAACTGGCAGAAGGTGGAAAAATAAAATCACATGACTGAGAAAACGCACGCCCCCTGTACTGTCTGGTGCCCAGAGCGTCTGGCCCTGCCTCTTCGGTCAGAACACGGGAGCCAGCTTCTCACTCACACAGACAATGGCACAGACGGGGCCAAGGAAACTCCAGATCAATCCCTGGTCCAGGTGGAGCCAGCAGCTGGGAAGACGCAAAAGGAGACAGGAAGAGGGATAAGAGGAGGAACGTGATTGAACACCAAGCAACATCTTTGCCTAACAGAATGTCCAACGTCTCCTGACACTGTCAGCTGGTGACAGGGAAGCCTTTGACGTTCGCTCCATGTGTTAACACTACGTTAAACACTTTTAAGCACAGTCCTGTGGAATTTTCACACCAGCATTGTGAGGGTGGGGTCATGGGGACAACTTATCCCCATTTCACTATGGAGGGGACTGAGACTTGAGGACTTGGGGTCTCAAATTATGGGAGGGATGAAGCTGGTATCTAACTGCAAAACTGCCTCCTTCTAGAATCTTCCATGCTCTTACTGTCATCTTTCCCTGCCTCACTGGGAAAGAGGTTAGAGCTGTCACACTCCAGGGGAAAGCAGAGTGCATTTATGTGGGTATCCCAATCGTCATCATTAACACTGCCCTCAACACTGTCCACGGCACAGTGAGAGTCAAGCTCACCGATCATGTGTTCCATAAAGGTGAGGCCGGGATGCTGCAGAAATGGCCACGATCACGGCGGGGACTCCATAGCCTACCGGGAACATGAGCCACTTCATGAATCTGTTCATGTTTGAGTAGTTGACCACCGTCAGGTTGCGCGCAGTGAGGAAGAGGTTCAGGCCCTCCAGCAGCATCCAGGTGAAGGAGGCCAGGTAGAGATAGTGTAAGGCGCCCGCGATGACGGCGCACAGCACCTGGGGGAGGAGTGAGGCGTCACCAGGAGGGACTGTCGGGGTGGAGTGTGGCCCCAGGACCTCTCCCGTGCCTTGCCATTGGGGAGAAGTCTGATGCGTATGAAGGAGCGGTCAGAGAGGGTTTGTCATCTAGTTGCATCAGTCAATGTGACATTAGTCACTCACCCCCTAACCTTCCCCAGGACCCAAGATCATTTCATTAAGGCATCCAGGGCAGTGTGGCTCCATGGACCAGCACCCCCTGGGGCAGGCTGGAGGGTCCACTGGGACAGGATCAGTACCGTGATCTCTGTTCGGTCCATGGCCGTGAGGAAGAGGAGGTGGGCCAGGAAGAGGCAGAGCGAGAGCTGCAGGTGGAGCGAGGTGCTGGTGTTCTGGATGGCTCTGCACAGCAGGAAGGTGAGGGCCGCCAGGAGGAGGCACAGCAGAGAGAGGCTCAGTCCCACGTAGGTGATCACATCTAGCACGGGATCCTCCTCCTGGGACCCAGCAAAGAGGAGACCAGAGTCACCCCTTCCTGCTCCGTGGTTATGATTTCCCGCCTTGGATCAGGCCATCCCAGACACAGGCACAAAGCCAGATGACAGAGGGTGAGAAGTGTCTCTCAGACTAAGTCTTTTTTTCAGCTTTATTGAAGCGTATTTAATAGACAAAATATCGCCCATGTTGAAGGCACACACGTGATGAGTTTGGACGTGGGCATCCGTGATACCACCCCCACAATCAAGGTAGTAAACATATCCATCACCTCCAAAAGCCTTCCTGTCTCTCTCTTTCTTTTTCTTTTTGTGGTGAGAACACAACATGAGAGCCACCCTCTCACCCAGTTTTTCAGTGCACAGCACCATGCTGTGAACTGTAGGCTCTACGTCGCACGGCAGGTTCAAGCTGAAAGGCGGAGATATGCCAGACTCAGTCTTGCACCCGAGGAGCCGTACGAAGCCTGTGGAGCAGAGGCTGTTAACCCTTCTCAGGCACCTGCACCTGCCCTTTAGCTCTGCCCGTGGCTCCAGGGACCCTGCTGAGGGTGCTCCTCCTGCCACGTGAGTGAGCCCCGATATGCCCCAGCACTTCGTCACAAGTGCCAGGACGGAAATGCACCTGGAAGCTGCCCTCAGACGTTGACAGTTGGCGCCTGGTGGGCACATGTCCCAGCTGCCTCGCGCTTGTGTGGACGCCTCTGCGGCGCACGTCCTCCCGTCTCTCCCCAAAATACACAAAGGGATTAAGCCCCGGTTGCCCGTCCACGGGCTAACTTTGTCTTCAACGCATTGTTTACTGGAGGCCTTCTCTTCCCTGTGTCACTCCCCTGCTGCCCTGCTGGTGTGTCCTGGGCTCACCTCCCAGAGAAACTAGTTGCCCTCACATCCCCGCCTCGGGATTGCTTGCGGGAGACCCCAAACTGACACCCTGTGTAATCCAGCTCCTCAGAACTCATCTCATCAAAGACGGGGACCAGGGATCTGAGGAGCCACACGGACTCAGCGAGACTCACCAATGGGAAATGACAGCGCCATCCCTTATAATTATTTGGGGATTTTTGCTTATTTCACTGCCACTTTATAGAACTTTTAAATTCTTTGTTTTTTTTAACCTTAAAAAGTTGTGAAATATAAGACACACATAGAAAAGAGCATAAATGTCAATGTATGATATGATTAATAATTATTACAGAAACTCTCTGACCATGAACTAGTCTCTGGACTCTATTCCAGGAGCTCCTCCCAATTGCAAGTCACCTTCTCCCCCAGAGGAAGCCAGGATCCTCTTACGGTAACAATTCTTGCTCTTCTTTATAGCTTTACCACGTATGTATGCAACCCCTGAGAATATAGGTTAGTTGTCTTTTTCAGCTTTATATAGACGGAACAATATTCTGTTCCATACAGTCACTTAGGAACCCATAATGGCAGAGGCTTCACCAGCTTGTAGCTGAGCCCGCTGGAGGATGTTCCCTCACCATCGTGGTGGAGGATCCCACCAGGGATTTCTATGCTTCATCCCAGAAAAGTAGCATTGCATTTAATAGCACCCAACAGGAAGCAACCTGGATATCCATTAATTGTAGAATGGATAAGTAAATTATAGTACAGCCAAGCAAGGGAATATTATACATCAATGAAAATGAATTCACTAAATCAATTTCATAATTGTAATGCTGAATGAAAGAAGTGTTTTATGTTTTCAAACTTATTTTTCCTTTCCCACTGCCCTGTGCAATAGGAGAGGAAGAGATTTGCACCAAGGCTGTTCTGAGGGTACCACTTCCAACCCTGCAAGAAGGAGAGGGATGTGGGACTCCCCGTGTGCCGCCACCCAGCTCGTATCATCAGTGCATCCTCCGACCCCCACCTGGGATATGCGTCCAGGCTGCCTTCTCCCACCACCTCAACCGCTGCCACCGAATCTCTCTGCGAGTCCACTCTTGCTGCACTACCGTCTGTTCTCGACCCAGGAGCCAAGGACATAAATATGCAGCACCCCAGAGGCAGATCCTCCATTGCCTTCCCGTCGCAATTCACAGGAAATCGAAATTCCCGACCACGGTGTTTGAGGTCCGACACGTTTCCCTGCTCCCCTCTCTCCACCTGTCTCCTTCCACCTCCCCCATCTCACTCTGCTCCGGCCACGCTGCTTTCTGGAACACACCAGGCTTGCTCCTTCTTCGGGACCTTTACGTGTACATGTTTCTCTTCTTGGGATGCTTTTCCCTAAGACTTTTCCTACTGACTTTTTTAGGGGTTAAAAGGTTCAGGGACCCAATTCCAATGTTTGCATTTGTGGGTTTTTCCCGCAAGCCAACGAACATTTCTTGGACACCAGCTGGGAGTCCTACAATTCAACTCAATTCTGACCCTATTTACCTGGAGATGGTGTCAAATCCTGTGGGCTGAAGGCTCAGCTCCACAAGATTGTCCTCCGCCCCCGCCCCCTTCAGAAGCCGGCTGCAAACCCAGGTCGTCGCCTGTGCTTCTGACGGCCACAGACCGGAGGTTCCCACGACCTTCTCTCCTTGGGTTTGATTAAGTTGCTAGAGCAGCTCATAGAACTCAGTGAAATATTCCACTTACTAGATCACTGGTTTGTTAGAAAAGGACATAACCCAAGCACAGCCAGTGCAGAAGATGCACATGGAGCTACATGCCTTCTCCCAGCGTGTCACTTCCCCAGGTCTCCACACACTCCAACCTGGAAGCTCTCTGAAGGGTTTCTGTGGGGCCTTCACCACACAGGCAGGATGGACCCACTGAACGCCAGCCCCTCTCCCCTCCCCGGAGGCTGGGAGTGGGATGGAGGGTTCCAACCCTCTAATCACTGGGTCGGTTGCCCTGGCAACTTGGCCCCCACCCTTAGGGGCTTTCCCAAAGGAAATGCCAGGGTTTTAGGAGCTCTGTGCCAGAAAAGGGGAGAGGAGCAAATATATATTTCTTACTATTAATCACAGTACTGCAGACATAAAATCCAAATAATATAAAATCAATGATTTTACAGCGAACAATTCGGCGGCATTTAGTACATTCACCGTGTCGTGCAACCACCACCTCTATCTAGTTCCAAACATTTTCTTCCCCACAAAGTAAGACCCCAGGCCCGTTACGCAGGGTCTGCAGCCCCCAACTCCCCCCATTCCTTCCTCTCCCCAGCACCTGAGAATCACTGATCTGCACCTGTCTCCATGGATTTTCCCATTCTGGACGCTCCATATCAACGGAGTCACACGCTGTGTGATCTCTTGTGTCTGCTCCTCTCACTCAGCATGAGGCTTTGGGGTTCATCTGCATGGTAGCGCTACTGGCTCTTAATGTCCAGATTTCCGCTCAGTCACTTAATTCTGACGGACGCCCCCGGACCACCTTTCAGAGCAGCACGCCTTCTGCAGGCGCTCCAGCCACTCCCTCTCCTGCATTTTCTTCACAGCACTTACCGTCACCCACTAGGGGCTCAAATAGGATCAGGTGAGGTGGGTTAAACGTTACATCGTACCTGGCTGCTGACAGCCATGAGAACAGCGAAGCTGGACAGGTGGGTGGAATTGCATATGGTGTGACTTTCGTTCACTTTGTTCAGGAAACAGCCATCCGTGGACCAGCGACCCTTTGTGGTTTCCCAGTAGACACAGAAGACCTTGTTTCTGTGGTGCCTCATCTGAAAACAGAATGGGCTGGTCACGTTCTTGCTGAGGAGGGACCACTCCCGGAGTGTCGGTCCACGTGGGTGGGGGGCGAACGAGGAGACACCTGGGTTAGGAGTGACTCGGGCGATTTCTGTTTTAAGTGAAGAGGATGGCAGCCAGGACACCTGCCCCCTAGTCCCAGCTCTATTGGGATTCCACGTGACGTAGGACAAGATCATCTCCCTCTCTGGGAGGCAGAATTTTATAAGATATCCTTGGTTTCAGGACTTTCTCCTCCACTATGGGAGTCAGACAGAAAAAGAGTGTAAGGCCCACATAAATTTTTCTTCCACCTACTCTCTAAGCCAAATAACCCTTCACGTCAGTTCTGCCTCTGACCTCTTACAGCACAATAATTGCTCAGGTGATGAGAGGAGTAACCTAGGAGAGAAACGTCATCAGGAAGGACAATAAAATCAGCTTTCAACCTCTTTGTCTTTGTCCCAAGGGCTTCCAGAGCATTACTTTCTGGGGCCAAGGAGGCGAGTTGAATCTCTCCTGTTTGGGGGCTGTGTCTCCTTTCATAACTCACTGGACCATCCCCAGATTTCTTGCTCCACTCCCACTGCCCCATGCCATACATCAAAAATTCTATTTCTAGATTTTATGTATCAGGTAGAGAAAACCTACATTTACCAACCTCCCTCCACTTAACCCTTATTTAAAAAAAAAATTTAATTTAATTTATTTTTCCAAGTTTTATTGAGATAGAATTGACATAACGTTGTGTGAGTTTAAGGCACACACGCAGTGATTTGATAAATGTACATATGCAGAATAATCATCACAATAAGCCTAGTTGACATCTGTCACCTCACAGAGGTACAATGTTTGTCTTGTGGTTGGAACTGTTAAAAGCTACTGTCTTAGCAACTGTGGGATATGTTGTCAAATACCACAATACGGTGTTAATTAGAGGCACCGCGCTGTAGGTTGGTGCATCCCCAGACCTTATTCGTCTTGTCACTGGACGTTTGCACCTTCTGATCATCTTCCCCTATTTCCCACACCTCCTGTTCTTGGCGACCACCAATCGGTTCTCTGTTTCTATGTTTTGGTGTTTTAAGATTCCACATATAAACGAGATCACATAGTATTTATCTTTCTCTGTTTGACTTATTTCACTGAGCATAAGGCCCTCAAATCTCATCCATGTTGTTGCAAGTGGCAGAGTTTCCCCCAACTCTTATTTTCTTAACAGAGTGAAAGAGAGGAGAGTAAATGAATTTTATTGTGTCTATGTCTGGCTACTGACCCTCCTGCCTTCAAGAATTAAGGCAGAGAATGGGAAAAGGTAATGGGTTAAATAAAAGTCTCTTTTTTGATCAAGTTATGTAGTCTTAATAACTAATACCAGTCTTCTGTGCGAGGATGGACATTATCTCCCTGTTCAAGTTTCACAGATGTAGGAGGTGCCTGCAGCTAAAATAATTCTGTGCGCTGGAATAACTCTTCCCAAGAGAAATATCACGCGAGCTGCTTATGTGATCTGAAATTTCCTACCAGCCATGTTAAAAAAGGTAAACAGGTCGAATTAATTTTAATAATATATTTTATTTAAAATAGTTTATATTTCATATTCAAAATAGTATCTTTTAATATGTCAATATAAATCAATACATATAATTAGTATAAAAATTATGAAGGAGATATTTTACACTCCTTTTTTTCTTACTAAGTATTCAAAATCTGGAAATGTTACATCTAAATCCAGAAACACTAAGTCTTCAAGATCTCAGTTCACTTGACAAAGGAGCTGAGGGCCTACAATGGAGAAAAGAAAGTCTTTTCAACAAATGGTGCTGGGAAAACTGGACAGCAACATGTAAAAGAATGAAAATTGACCATTCTTTTTCACCATTCACCAAAATAAACTCAAAATGATTCAAAGACCTAAAGCTGAGACCTGAAACCATAAGGCTTCTAGAAGAAAACGTAGGCAGTACAATCTTTGACATCAGTGTTAAAAGGATCTTTTCAGACACCATGTCTTCTCAGACAAGGGAAACAACAGAAAGAATAAACAAATGGGACTTCATCAGACTAAAGAGCTTCTTCAAGGCAAATGAAAACAGGATTGAAACAAAAAAAACAACCCACTAACTGGGAAAAAATATTTGCAAGTCATAGATCCAACAAAGGCTTAATATCCATAATATATAAAGAACTCACACAACTCAACAACAAAAAATCAAATAACCTGATCAAAAAATGGGCAGGAGACATGAACAGACATTTCTCCAAAGAAGATATATGGATGGCCAATAGACACATGAAAAGATGTTCATCATCGCTGATTACCAGGGAAATGTAAATAAAAACTACTCTAAGATATCACCTTACACCCATTAGAATGACAAAACTAACTAAAACAAATAGTAACAAATGTTGGAGAGGTTGTGGAGAAAAAGGAACCCTCATACACTGCTGGTGGGAATGCAAACTGGTGCAGCCACTATGGAAAACAGTATGGAGATTCCTCAAAAAATTAAAAATAGAACTTCCATACAACCCAGCTATCCCACTACTGGGTAGCTATCCAAAGAGCTTGAAGTCAGCAATTCCAAAAGTCCCATGCACCCCAATGTTCATTGCAGCATTATTTACAATGGCCAAGACGTGGAAGCAACCTAAATGCCCATCAACAGATAAGTGGATAAAGAAGTTGTGGTATATATATACAATGGAATACTACTCAGCCATAAAAAAGAACAAAGTCGTCCCATTTGCAACAACATAGATGGACCTTGAGGGAATTATGTTAAGTGAAATAAACCAGATAGAGGACAATCTCTGTATGACTCCACTCATATGAGGAATTTAAAAATGTAGACAAAGAGAACAGATTAGTGGCTACCAGGGGAAAGATGGGGTGGGGGGTGGGCACAAAGGGTGAAGGGGTGCACCTACAACACAAGTGACAAACAATAATGTACAATTGAAATTTCACAAGATTGTAACCTATCATTAACTCAATAAAAATTAAAAAAAAAAAAAAATCTCGGTTCAGATCTGCCACATTTCTAATGCTCAATAGCTACAGGTGGCTCCTGGCTACCATATTGGATGACACAGGTCCACAACCACTGACAAGAGGAGAATCAAGTTGTGCAGTCTACCTGCACGAAACCTAAGCGAGTTCAACTGCAGCTTTGACCCACCTCCACGTGCTGAAAACTCAGAGTCAGAGGATTGGAGAGGGAGATGTTCCTCTTGGGTCCAATACCAGCACTCACTACGTGAGAGTTCAGGCGAATTTGATGCGTCTCATTCTTCTCTTCAAAAAAAGTTGCATTTATGATGTTTCCGAGAGAGGAGTATGAAACGAAGGCGACCGCGCTGGGACCTGAGGAAACAGAAAAACGGAGTCTTACAAAGTGCCACCATTCCTCCTGTCCCTCTTCCCCACCTCACAGCTGCTATGCTCCCATGATCTCCACACCTGCACAGGTGTGCCCAGGAAGCTCGTTCTTCCTCTCATGCTCTTCCTACCCAAATGTAACTCATCCTCAAAGACTCAGTTCAAACCCAGCCTCTGGCTCAAGAAGTCTTCTCCAGCAGCTTATGGTGCTTCTTTCTCTGTACTCGTGTTCCAAAAAAGCTGTTGCTACACAGGTGAGAATTCAACTCTCCTCTCATTATTTCACGTAGATTGAATCCTATTTTCCCAACAGGCACTAAACTTCTTGAGTGACTATACAGGATGTTTTATTTGGAAACCACAGGGCCCCCTGCACAGTGCCAAGCATGTGGTAAATGCTGAATTCTTTTAAAATATCTTCTTCAGTTCCTAAAAAAGTTTAATTTATATTTCAAACATCCAGAAAAGTATTTAAAAGGACACAACTGACAACTACATCCAGAGTTAACATATACTATCAATTTTCCATAAAACTTCAAAGTTATTTTTTAAGGAAATAAAATGTTTTACATTACTAATTACTAGGGAAATGCAAATTAAAACCACAATGAAATATCATCTAACGCCAATCAGAATGGCTATTATTAAAAAGACCAGAAATAACAAGTGTTGGAGGGATGTGGGGAAGAGGGAACCCTCATACACTGCTGGGGGGAATGTAAATTGGGAAACAGTATGGCGATTTCTCAAAAAATTAAGACTAGAAATACAATGTGATCCAGCTATTCCACTTGTGAGTATTTATCCAAAGAACATGAAAACAATAATTTGAAAAGATATATTCACCCCTATGTTCATTGCAGCACTATTCACAATAGCCAACACTTGGGAACAACTTAAGTCCCCATCAAAGGATGAATGGATAAAGAAGATGTGGTGTATATAGATAATGGAATACGACTCAGCCACAAAAAGATGAAAACTTGCCATTTGTGACAACACGGATGGACCTTGAGGGTATTATGCTAAGTGAAATAAGTCAGAGGGAGAAAGACAAATACAGTACGATTTCACTCGTATGTAGACAATATAAAACAAACACATAGACATGGAGAACAGATTGGTGGTTACACAGGGGAAGGGGTGGAAGGAGGGTGGAAAGGAAGATGGGGCACATGTGTGTGGCGATGAATGGCACCTGGACTTTTGGTGGTCAGTACAATGTATCTATGTAGAAGATGAACTATAATGATGTCCACTGGAAATTTGTGTAATATTTTAAGCCAACGTTACCTCAATAAAAAAAAGTGAAAAAAAGAAAGTGTTTTAGATATAGCTAAACCTCCCACTATTTCATGCTTTCTTCCTCTCCAGAAATAATCACAGACTTGAAGTGCAGCCTTCCGTGAGTGTTTTTGTGACTTACTATGTATGCGTTTCTATAACAATATATAGTGTTGTTTCCTGTGTTTAAAAACTCACATAAATGGTATCCAACTTTGGATATTTTTTTCCAACTTTCTTTTGTGGTTCCAGTTAATATTTTCAAGGTTTAGTCCTACTAGTACATGTATATTTGGTTAATTTTTTTACTTAACGTAGTGTATCACATTATTTGATACACCACAATTTCTGTGTTGTAAGAGTAAATGATACAATTTTGACGAGGAGAAACAGAAAACGAAATACAATCCATACAAAATTCCACTACTCAGAGATAATCACTGTTGGAGTTCTAGATTTTTTCTAGGCATCTATTTGTGCATCCAAATATACACGCATGTCCAAAAGTTGTTAATGGGCGAAAGCTATGACCGGATTTCCTTCCAGTGGAAAGCTGCCTACTGGGGATTATCTGGTTCTTTGGGGGTGCTGCATCTTTTATTGACTTTCTATTGCCAAGCAATTTCACAACTCTGTTAGATGGAGAGGGCATAGAAGATAACATGTAGAAACTGATAATAGCACAAATGGTTCTTTCTGGTAAACAAATGGCAAGCAAGAGGATATATTGGAGCATATGAGGAAGCCATAATTCAGCCTGACCTTGTTTTTCCAGAAGGGTCTGGTGTGGCCATTGAGCATGCATTGTACATCTGCTTTAAGCATTTGCTACGTCCCAAAGACAAGAACAAATGCCCTTAAGATAAAGGTGCAACTTCCCCCCACATTGACATTTCCTTAAGGATAAGCATCTCTCCCTAGACTAGGAACCAATTGCTGTGCCCACCTGTGACCACCCAACTCGAGACAGCAGACCTGCTACCTGCTGTGTCCATCAATTGCTGTGTGGACAGAACAGTCTCATGACTATTGTAAAAGGGACATTCCAATCATATGCGATGCATGCTCTTTGTTCCAAGACGGTGTGTGACCACTCTGTGAACTCAGCTTCTTTGGTTCCCTTCCTTCCTTGGGGAAGGAAGCCTCTGGGCTACACTAGTCCTCAGATCTGGTTCAGAATAAACTCACCCTAATTTCATTTATAGATTGGTTATGGATTATTTTTATCCACATTTCTTGGTGTAGTCATGGCAGGATTTTAGAGAAACCCACCAGAGACTACCTGGAATGTACACTGAACCAGCATTTGGTACCAATAGGGGCCCATTGAACCCCCCGGCTCACTGCATTCTTCAGGTGACCCTGGCAAGTTCTGAAACCTTGATCTCTTATTTTTTTAAACTTTTTTTTTTTTTAAAGATTTTATTTTTTCCTTTTTCTCCCCAAAGCCCCCCGGTACATAGTTGTGTATTCTTCGTTGTGGGTTCCTCTAGTTGTGGCATGTGGGACGCTGCCTCAGCGTGGTCTGACGAGCAGTGCCATGTCCGCGCCCAGGATTCGAACCGACGAAACACTGGGCCGCCTGCAGCGGAGCGCGCGAACTTAACCACTCGGCCACGGGGCCAGCCCCCCTTGATCTCTTATTTTAAGTTGATGGTCCAAGAGTTTGTAAGAGCTGTTTCAAAGCTTAAGCCTCGGTGTCTTAAGGGGGTACTGTACATACCCTCGGTAAGAGGAACCTAGGGGGAATTCCTAGGCCAGGGGAGCCTAGAAGGAACTTTGGAGTGGGTGGGGCAGGCTGACATTTTAATTTGGCTTTAAATTGTAAAGAATTGTGTTTATAAAGTCTGAACAAACTGCTTGATAGAGAAATGAGAGGCTGAACGTGTTCAGCTCTGAAGAAGAGGGGCACTGCTCCTTCTGGCCAAAAGACCTTCTCAGGGGACTGAGCACTTCACGGGGAGTGTCAGAGGATCAATAATTGTGATCTGTAGCAGTCCCATAGGGAACTCAACCATCATTCACATTAATTAATTACGACTCGTCTGGGGAAGCTCACGTAGTGTTGATCACCTGCACTCTGAGCCCCCACAGCAGTTTTAGACTGCCAGTGGGAGAAACCGAGGCACGTAAGAGAGTGTTCACAATCTTTCTTTAGGAAGTAACACTCACAAGCAGCACACTTCTGACCCATTGCACTGTCCCTAGGAATTTTTCCTACTTTGTAGCAAAATAAAATTAAAAGGAAAGTGGGAAATCGAGCTTCTAAAAAAGCCTGACCAGTTCCTGAATGAACAGCCTCTCCTCTGAACTCTGGCTGGCTTCATGCTGTGACCTGCAAGTCCTTAACAAGAGGGGAATATTGCTGTCCCAGATTCCTAAGACTGAAAGAAAGATTTTCTAAGAAAAATCTTTGTTGTATCTGTCAGTTGTTTATGTGCATGTCTATATATCTATGTTACAAAGGTATGGCATTTTACCTCTGGATGGTATAATTTCTAAAGAGCTTTATTCAAATAACTTAGAGTAAGTGCTTACAAAGACTTTTCTAAATGCAGCTAACTCAAATGCCTTTCAAGTTAACATGAGATGAAATAATCTTCGGTAATAAAATCTTGTTTAAGTTTGCTGGTTTGATTAAAACAGGCATGTCCTCTGAGTTCTCAGCGTTGGATACGATGCGGACGTGCGGCCTTTATTCTGCGTTTGTTGGTCAGATAAGCTGATGTTCTCTCTACCACAAAACTGGTTAACAAAAGTAATAACTTAAAATGATGGCTGATTTTGCCTAATGTCTCATGAAGTCTTGTAGGCAATCTACATAACTATTGGAAACAAGTAATTAGATAGATGTGAACAAGGTGAGTGTTGTGTGAACTTTTAACAATAATTGTGTGATATGCTGTATGTACTTAGAATAGCTTCCAAAATCTCTTTGGTAACTTCAAACCTTGAAATTTTGCTAGGTTAATTTAAATGATAAAAATTCATTGAATATCTAGGTCATCTCTAAATAAGATAAAATATTAGACATTAATTATTAAATATAAGTTTATCTGCTCTTGGCTTCTTATCACAGAAAAACTAAAAGGTTTTTAAGCGTATTAGTTAACATGTCTTATATTTTGTTAAAAGATTGTGTTATGAAGTAAAATGCTTTTAGAAATTATAAAAGGTATTTGTAAATTTTCCAATCCACAAAATGCTAACATAAAACAATTTGTAATTACTTACTTAGTTTTCATTAAAAATTAAGGTTTCTAAGGGTTAAAAAAATTCTAATATGTCATTAAGCCTACCAATAATTAAGGAAAATACATTTGTATTCAAGGAAACATGGATGTTTTCAGGAAAAAAAGTATAAAGAATGGAAATATTTTGTTTGTTTGGTTAAGAAAGATAAATTTGTCCAAAGTTCTAGAAGGGAGGAAAAAAGGAAAGGCATGGGACAAATTCTGAATGTAAAAGAGAGCGGCAGAACGTTGGCGAAAGTAAAACCCTGAGGGGTTTTATACGTGGTCAAGTTGGCAAAGATCGAAATGAATCTAAAGAAGTAAATGGGTTTGAATATAAAAAGTAAGCTGGTACAAAAATTATAATTTGACTTTCTCTCTTAAAAAGGGATAATTTTCTTAAACTCTTAGCCTACTTTTGATAAAGAGGTTATAAAAGGTTTTTCTTTATTTTTGAGTAAGTTTACCTAAAAGACAGAAGATCTATGTTTCGTTAAAAGAATTTCCTATGTTCAAAAAGACTGAGGTCTCTCTATCAAGGTACCAGCCCCCCATAATTCATATCCTAAATGAAGTCTTTATTTTGACCTTCTTCTTTGAGAATTTTCAGAGGGCCCCTGGGACTTCTCAAAGAAATTTGTTCTCTCTTCCCATAAAGGAGGGATAATAATTAGGCTTGTTGGTTATGCTAAATTGCATGGGAAGCACTGGCAAGTAAATGATGATAAACCTTCTTAGGTTATATTGTGCAGGTAAATAGCATTCACTATTTTAACCCTGCTACCATGCTTCCAACATCACAAGGGGAAAAGACCACGACTGAATTCTAGTATTTAATTTGGTTTACAGATAGGTCTTACTTAAATGATAAGCAAGGATGTTATCAAGCTGGATATGCTGCCCAGCCTCAAGAATGCCTGCTACTTTCTTTTACCTCTGCTAATCCAGTAAAAGATTTCCTTCTATATGTTCAATAAATTGCCATGGAAGAAGAGAAAGAGATATGGCAGTCAAAAGCGGGAATTTTTGACACCCCCTCACAGGTGTGGTTCAGGCCCAATAAGAAACCCATAGTACCTATTGGAGCACAATTGCAACTTCTCCAGTATATACACCGATTAACCCATTGGGCACCTAAAAAGATATTTTAGGGGGAAAACAACGCTTTTGGAAACTTTCTCCCACAGTGGCTCATAAAGCCTATACTTGTGCTATATGCCCAAAGTATACTCTAGGGAAATTATTTCATGAGTCACAAGGCCGCTTTCCCCTTCCTAAGGGACTCTTTGGGCTAAGTCTAAGGGACTTTGTCCAAATGCCATCATCTCAAGGATATAAATATATTTTATAATAATCTGTATGTTCTCATGTTGTATTGAGGGCTTTCCTTCAGAAGAGCAATGGTCTTAGGTAAATTATTTTTGAAAAGGATAATTCCTGTTTGACGCATTCCTACCGAGTTACACAGTGACTGGGGAACTCATTAAATCTATTTTTTTTTTTTGAGGAAGATTAGATCTGAGCTAGCATCAACTGCCAAACACAGCGAGGAGGCCCGCATGGCTGGAGCAGAGTGAGAGAGGGGTAGAAAGCAAGGAGGGAGGTCCAGGGGAGGACGGGGCAGATCTCAGAGGACCTTACAGGTTTGGGAAGGACTTTTGCTATTATTTTAAGCTGCTGGAAAGCCACTGAAGGGATTTAAGCAAGGGAATGCCATAATTTGACTTGAACAGGCTAAAAATGTATACGTACTTGGTATACTTATACCATATATCTATAATTTTATTATATGTTAGTGGGGCATACCCATGACATATATCAATAGGACAGTGTTATGGGCTGCATTGTATCCCCCCGTAAATTCGTATGTTGAAGTCCTAACCCCCCAGGACTTCAGAGTGTGACTGTTTGGAGACAGGGCCTTTAAAGAGGTGATTAAGTTAAAGAGGCCGTTAGGATGCGCCCTAATCCGTAACTGGAGCCCTTATAAGAAGAAGATATTTGGGCACACAAAGAGGAGGCACACCCCCAGAGGAAAGACCACGTGAAGACACAGCGAGAGGGTGGCCGCCTGTGAGTCAGGAGAGAGGCCTCAGGAGAAACCAGCCCTGCCGACACCTGGATCTCTGACCTCCAGCCTCCAGGAGACAATAAATTTCTCTTGTTTAAGCCCCTCAGTCTGGCACCTTGTTACAGCAGCCTTAGCAATCTATGCATACATATGTATGCATATATACGTCTTATATGTTACGAACATAATCCCATGTCAGTAAGCATTCATTATTCTTTGTAGCTGCCAAGAAGTCCACATGGCAAAGAGGCCACACACAGTGAGCAGCTGAGAGGGTGGGGGCAGGAACTAGTTTCTAGAATCAAATCCTGGTTTTGCCGCTCGCTAGCTGCACAGCTCATCCCCTTGGAACAGACCCCTCTGCGGGTTTCTCTAACCAGGTTCTCTGGCCTTGGCTGAGGGGTCAGAAGTGGAGATTCCCTTCTGTTTCTGACCTCATGGCAGTTTCCATTCCTCAGAAGGAAACGGCAGTGGGTGGTCGGAAAACAGGTGATAAACCACCTGTTCCGATGGTGAGACATCACTCAGTTTTGAGCTGAAATATTCTGGTGTAGGAGCAAAATCGCAAGCAGGGAAGAGTGGCCGGAGAGGTCTCCAAGGCTGGTGTCTGCGCTTGGGTTTATCCTCTGAGGTGTTTCCCCGGAGGGGCTCACGTGAGGGTAAGTCTCGGGTTCCCTAGGACTGACCCAGTTCACACCTGGTGTCCCGGTGTAGTTTATTTATTATTATTAATTTATTTATTTTTAAGTATACTTTAAAGGATTTATTTATTTTATTGAGGTATAACGTCATAAACCAATGTTACCAGTGTAATTTAATAGCATCCCCTTCCAATCTTAAAATTATCGCCATTTGGAGATAAATGACAAGGTCGCTGTAGACCAGCGGCTCTCAACTTGGGGCGATTCTGTCCCCCCAGGGGACCTGGGGCAACATCTGGAGGTGTTTTTGTCTGTTGTAAGCAGGAGATTGCTACTGGTGTCCAGTGGATAAATGCCAGGGGTGCTGCTCAGCATGCTACAGGGCACAGGGTGGCCCCAAAGCAAAGAATGTCCTGGCCCTATTCACAACCTGAAGGACAGAGAAACGTCCCTCTATGAGCTTGTCATGAGCCCGCCAATGGGTTCTTTTCTCTCATCGGGAATGTCGAGGCCTTAATCTAAATGTGGATTTAATTCAATGAACATTGGCCGCTGTTCTCCAGGTACTGTGCCCATAATGGTGTCTATAGAGAGAAGGAATTCAGGGTTTCCACCCTTAAGGGGATTCCAGTCTGCTGGGAGAGACAGGGACATGTTGGTCAATAGAAACAACACTACACCTTAGATGCCAGGATAAGGTAGGTTCAAGATGCTGAGGGAGCACAGAGGAGGCAGGGCCTGACTGGAAATCTGTTGGAAGCAGGCACTCCTGGGAGGCAGCATGGAGGAGGTGACAGTTGAGTCGTGTTGAACAAAGAGTAAAGTTCACCCAGAGGAGTGGTGGTTGGCATTCCGGTAGAGGAACAGCGCAAGAAAATGGCCAGATGTGAGGCCCAGGGCCTGTTAGGGTGGTGACTAGTCTGCTGCTGGGCGTCTATGCTGGAGGGGCCTTGAGCACATGTAACCACATGATGATGCCCGTCACTCACTTATATGATTCGGCAGAGACAGTTATTATCATGGGCTGAGCTGTGTCCTCCCTGATTCACATCTTGAAACCCTCACCCCCGGTTTCTCAGAACGTGACCAGGGAGCACACTGCGCTGCAGACATTTTTGTTTGGCCTGCACTGTGAAGACTTGCACACTCTCTGCAAATTGTGAGCAACAGGGGAAGTGTGAAACCGTGTGGTTGGAGGTTAGCTTTCATCCTCCGCCTGGCCCGTCCTCAACCGGAGGCACATTCAAGCTCTTATCTTCTCGGCGGTGGGGAGAGGGGGATGGGAAATAACCGCCTCATGAGACTTTCTGAGTTCAGCTCTTGACTCTGGGGCTTTGAGTGACAGTCCAGACCAGCTGTACCCCACATGTAACATGATTGGATTTTAAGACCCCATTGATCATGCCAGAGCCGTTATAGCTATATGGCAGTTATAGTGAAAGTATTTTGTGAAGTTTAAAAATTGGAGGCATTCATGCAAACAACCCAAGTTTTGGTGTCTCTTGGAGGATCAGGAGGTCTGGCAACACGGGGACAATTCATAGTAACAATCCATTCCTTTCTATGGGCTATGTAGCGGATACTGCAGGCTCCCTGACTTTACCCTCTTGGCATTCCTTGTTTCTTCATTTGCCTGTGGACGAATTCTACTGCAAGCAGCTGTGACTCTGCCTGGGGGCTTTCCCCAGAGCGAGTGTGTGTGGTCTGTACACGGGACTGACTGGAAGGGCCCCGGACCCTCGATGGATCAGAGCAGGCATCCCCCTCCTTGAACGGGATGACGGGTGAGACTGAGCCCGTTCCCACCAGTAGAAACTTGCTCCCTAACCTCACAATTCCTGTCCTGCTGCCTCCTGTTCCCTGTCTCACTGCCTGTCTCCCCTGCTGGGGTGGTTAATTTTACACGTCAACGTGGCGACCCCGCGATGCCCAGATATTTGGTCAAACACCAGTCTGGATGTTGCTGTGAAGGGTTTTTTTTAGGTGCGATTAGCATTTAGATCAGTAGACTTTGAGTCATGCAGATTATCTTCCCCCAGATAATGGGGGTGGGCTTCTTGCAATCAGTGGAAAGTCTTAAGAAAAAGACTGACTTCCTCCAAGGAAGAGATTACCTTCAGACTCGAGCTGAGACATCAGCTCCTCCCTGGGGTCTCCAGCCTGCTGGCCAGAGTTTAGACTTGCCACCCTCCACAATCGCATGAGTTACTTCCTCAGAATGTCTGTCTCTCTCTCCACACACATCCTATTGGTTCTGCTTCTCTGGAGAATCCTGACTAATATGGCTACTGCTGCGTCCTGTGGTCAACCTCCAAATAAACTCCTCGTACTTGAACTCCTTATGCACTTGTCCCAGGGGCTGCTTCTGTGTGAACCCAAACTGCAGCCTGGACAGCACAGCCCTGGGTGGCAAAGAAGTGTCTTCCGAGCCAGAGAACAGAAAGCCTCCACTTGAGGAAGATGTCTCTCTCTCTCTCTCTCTTTTTTTTTAAAGACTCAAGTGACACAGTCTTAGGGTAACAGACCCATTTGGGGGGAGCCTATTCGGGGTGTTTCCTCACGGCTCACAGTGACATCTTAGGGGTTCTGAATGCAGCTGCCACACGTACCTTGTATGTTTCCCTGGACAACGTCAGCGCAGAGGATGTCCACTGAGTTCTTTTGTGCGTTCAAGGTGAAGACCTTTCTTTCCTCGGAGCAATTGTCTGTGACAACTCGAGTTTCAACAGCTGATAAGAAAAGCAATGGGCAAGCTTACTGTTATTATGAGGTTTAAAAATGTACGTAGCTCCAAGAACAGCTCTGAGCTGAATAAAAAGCAGAGCAAACAGCATTTCTGGAGGCCAACATAGTCATGTGTATTAAAAATCTATAAAATGTTTTTTTCCCCTTGACCTAATGACTCCTCTTCAATGAATTTATCCTAATAAAATATTGAACAAGTACACACAGATACATTTTCAATGGTCTTTATCACAGAGTTGTTTGGTGAAAACGCACATTTCTCAGAAGAGGGAAATAAATAAATTACAGCACACCCATGCAATGCAATGCTGTAAACCACAGAAGACAATAACATAGGTGATGGTGATGTAGACAGTAACACAGGTGATGATGTAGACAGTAACACAGGCGATGATGGTGTAGACAGTAACACAGGTGATGATGTAGACAGTAACACAGGCGATGATGGTGTAGACAGTAACACAGGTGATGATGTAGACAGTAACACAGGCAATGATGGTGTAGACAGTAACACAGGTGATGACATAGACAGTAACACAGGTGATGGTGTAGACAGTAACACAGGTGATGATGTAGACAGTAACACAGACGATGATGGTGTAGACAGTAACACAGGTGATGATGTAGACAGTAACACAGGCGATGATGGTGTAGACAGTAACACAGACGATGATGTAGACAGTAACACAGACGATGATGTAGACAGTAACACAGGCGATGATGTAGACAGTAACACAGGTGATGATGTAGACAGTAACACAGACGATGATGTAGACAGTAACACAGACGATGATGTAGACAGTAACACAGGTGATGATGATGTAGACAGTAACACAGACGATGATGATGTAGACAGTAACACAGACAATGATGTAGACAGTAACACAGGTGATGATGTAGACAGTAACACAGGCGATGATGTAGACAGTAACACAGGTGATGATGATGTAGACAGTAACACAGACGATGATGATGTAGACAGTAACACAGACAATGATGTAGACAGTAACACAGACGATGATGTAGACAGTAACACAGACGATGATGATGTAGACAGTAACACAGACAATGATGTAGACAGTAACACAGGTGATGATGTAGACAGTAACACAGGTGATGATGATGTAGACAGTAACACAGACGATGATGTAGACAGTAACACAGACAATGATGTAGACAGTAACACAGGTGATGATGTAGACAGTAACACAGATGATGATGTAGACAGTAACACAGGTGATGATGATGTAGACAGTAACACAGGTGATGATGTAGACAGTAACACAGGTGATGATGTAGACAGTAACACAGGCGATGATGATGTAGACAATTTACATGGAGAGCGGTTCAGAAGCAGGTTGCGGAACTGCATGTAAAATACACACAGCAGAGATGTGCCCCTTCATCAGACACGCGCCCACAGAGGTATAGGATTGGAAGACTGGATGTGGGCAGATGTGGCTGGTCTAAATTTAGTTTTGTTTACGTTTTTTTCTAATGTTTAAAAAAATTAATATTTGGTTTTGCTATGGTATTTTATTTATTTACTGTTATCTCTAAAAATAAAAATTGTATATATTTAAGGTGTGCGGTATGATGACGGCACACTGATACATGGTGAAATGATTACCACGGTCAAGATAATTAACGTATTATCTCCTCACATGGTTAAGTAATGAATATGTATGACAAGTGTAATGAAAGTACTTTTATTTTCAAATATATAGGAAGACTTTCCTTGCAGGGTGGCTGAAATAGCTCCACTGTGACATGTGCTTAAGTTATGAAGTCACTGGATTAAAAAAAACAAAAAAACTACCTTTAATCCAGAATCCCAGACCCAGGATTGGAAACTGTTGATGGTTTTTAACAGCTCTGTGGCGGTGTAACTGATGGGCAAGAAGCCGCACACGTGAAAGTATGTGATCTGATGGGTCGTAGGGGTGACACCAGCACCGCAGTGGAGCTGGCGAACGTTTCCATCCCCCACAGTCTCCTAACATTTTCTCATCCCCTTTTTCCGCCCTCCCCGATTCCTCCATCGCTATAGACTAGTTTGCATTTTGTAGAGTTTTATACAGGCAGACCTCATTTTATTGTGCTTCGCAGACACTGTGATTTTTACGCGTTGAAAGTTTGTGGCAGCCCTGTGTTGAGCAAATCTCTTGGCGCCATTTTTCCAACAGCATTTGCTCACTTCGTGTCTCTGTGCCACATTTCGGTAATTTTCACAGTATTTCAAACTTCTGCATTATCATTATATTTGTTATGGCGACCTGTGATCTGTGAACTTTGATGTTACTATTGTAATTGCTTTGGGGCTCCAAAAACAGCACCCAAGTAAGATGGCGAGCTTAGTCAATAAATGTTGTGTGTGTTCTGACTGCCCCATCCCCTGGCAATTCTTCCCTTGTCTCTCTCCCTCTCCTCAGGCCTCCCTACTCCCTGAGACACAATAATATTGAAATTAGGCCAATTAATAACCTACAACGGCCTCTAAGTGTTCAAGTGAAAGGAAGAGTCACACAGCTTTCACTTTAAACCAAAAGCTAGAAGTGACTAAGCTTAGTGACGAAGGCACGTTGAAAGCCAAGATGGGCTGAGAGCGAGGCCAGTTGTGCCAAACAGTTAGCCAAGTTGTGAACGTAAAGGAAAACTTCTTGGAGGAAATGAAAAGCACTGCTCCAGTGAACACAGGGATGATAAGAAAGTGAAACAGCCTTATTGCCGAAATGGAGGAAGTGTTAGTGGGCTGGGTAGAAGATCAAACCGGCCACAACAGTCCTTTAAACCAAAGCCTAATCCAGAGCCAGGCCCTCACTCTCTTCAATTCTGTGAAGACTGAGAGAGCGGAGGAAGCTGCAGAAGAAAAGTTTGAAGCTGGCAGAGCTTGGTTCATGAGGTTTAAGGAAAGAAGCCGCCTCCCTAACATCAAAGTGCACATGAAGCAGCAGGTGCTGATGGAGAAGCTGCTGCAAGTTCTCCAGAAGATCCAGCTGAGATCATCAATGAAGGGGCTGCACCAAACAACAGATCTTCAGTGTAGACAAAACAGCCTTCTATTGGAAGAAGACGTCATCTAGGACTTTCATAGCCAGAGAGAAGTCAATGTCTGGCTTCAAAGCTTCAGAGGACAGGCTGACTCTCTTGTCAGGTGCTCATGCAGCTGGTGACTCTGAGCTGAAGCCAGTGCTCGTTTACCGTCAGAAAATCCCAGGGCCCTTAAGAATTGTGCTAAGTCTACTCTGCCTGTGCTCTACAAATGGAATAACAAAGGCTGCACGACAGCACATGTGTTTACAACATGGTTGGCTGAATATTTTAAGCCCACTGTTGAGACCTACTGCTCAGAAAAAGATTCCCTTCAAAATATCACTGCTCATTGACGGTGCACCTCGTCCCCCAGGAGCCCTGGTGGAGATGTGCAGTGAGATTAACGTTGCCTGCTGACACAGCATCCATTCTGCAGCCCGTGGATCAAGGAGCAATTTTGACTTTCAAGTCTTATGATTAAAGAAATACACTTCATAAGGCTATTCCTGCCTTAGATTGTGATTCCTCTGACAGATCTGGGCAAAGTAAATTGGAAACCTCTGGAAAGGATTCACCTTTCTAGACGCCATCAAGAACACTCGTGATTCAGGGAAGAGGTCAAAATGTCAACATTGATAGGAATTCAGAAGAAGTTGGTTCCAACCCTCATGGATGACTTTGAGGGGTTCAAGACTTCAGTGGAGGAAGGAACTGCAGGTGTGATGGAGACAGCAAGAGAGCTGGAATTAGAGTGGAGCCTGCAGATGTGCCTGGACTGCTGCAGTCTCACGAGAAACCTTTAACAGGTGAGGAGCTGCTTCTACGGATGAGCAAAGAAAGTGGTTTCCTGAGATGGAATCTACTCCTGGTGAAGATGCCGTGAAGCTTATTGAAATGACAACAAAGGATTTAGAATATGACATATACTTAGTTGACAAAGCAGTGGCAGGGTCTGAGAGGGCTGACTCCAATTTTGAAAGAAGTTCTGCTGTGGGTAAAATGCCACCAAACAGCATCACAGGCTACAGAGAAATCGCTCGTGAAAAGATGAGTCAACTGACGTGGCGACTTCATTGCGTCTTATTCTAAGAAGTTGCCCCAGCTGCCCCAGCCTTCTGCAGCCACCGCCCTGACCAGTGAACACCGAGGCGAGACCTCCACCAGCAACAAAGTTGTGACTCACTGAGGACTCAGACGATGGTTGGCATGTTTTAGCAATAAAATATTTTTAAATCAAGGTCTGCACATTTTTCTTAGACATAATGCTGTTGCACACTTAACAGACTACAGTATAGTGTAAACATAACTTTCATGTGCGCTGGCAAACCAAAAAATTCGTGTGACTTCCTTTATTGTGGTGGTTTGGAAACGAACCCACAATATCTCTGAGGCGTGCCTGTATAAATGGACTCACGCAGCGCGTTTACTTATTTTTCTAATTGCTGAATCCAGCCCCAGCCAGAAACCAGCCCCAGGCACCACGCCTTGCTCTCTTCTTACCCACAGTACTAGTTTGACCTCGCTGGTTGTTTTGGTTTGGGGTTTTCAAGGCAGTTTTTAGAACATTCGACTCCGTCTCCTGGAGAATATTTGTGGCCCAGGATGGGACATCTCTCTTCTCTTCCCATAGAGTCTTATTGCTGAGAAGTGATTCGACTTTGTCAACAATCTGTTGCACCTTGGAAGATATAAAGAATTTAAGGAAATCCAACCCAATAGGTCCCACACCCCGAGGGACGGTAGAAAGCACGAGAAAGCAGGTTCTGGAGCCAGAGGACCTAGTTCGAATCCCACCTCCGTAATTCACTGGTTCTACGACCTTGGGAAAGTCACTCAATTGATCAGTGCCTCAGTTTCCTCATCTTAGGATGGGAGCAGTAATAGGAGCCCACAGCCTTTTGGGGAGATTAAATGAGAAAAGAGATGCTGCATTTTTAGAACAGCGTCTGTACCCGGTAAACACCAGGTAAGGGTTAGTTACCAGGAACATCTTTTACCAACAGGGAAGTGGTAAGCTTGCTCAAAACAGACCTGTGGTTTTCACTGGGGAAGATTTTGACCCCGAGGGGACATTTGGAAATGTCTGAGACGTTTATGACTGTCACCACTGAGGGACGCTTCTGGTATCTAATGGGTGGAGGCCAGACGTGGTGCTCAGCACACGATAACGCACAGGACAAGCCCCACAGCAGAGAATGCCAGTCTCGAATATTTTAACGTTATAATATTACACGTTATACAAAGCTGAGAAAGGCTGAAGTAGAGTTATAGATCGAAAGTCACTCTGTGCGGCCTTTGTAAATCAAGAAATTTGTCTGTGAAGGATAGCAAAGAGACGGACCCATGGCCGGAGAATAATGAAAGGCCAGGGGAAGTTGAAAAATGGTCATCCAGGGGGCTGGCCCGTGGCCGAGGGGTTAAGTTCGTGCGCTCCGCTGCAGGCAGCCCAGTGTTTCGTTGGTTTGAATCCTGCGTGCGGACATGGCACTGCTCATCAAACCACGCTGAGGCAGCATCCCACATGCCACAACTAGAAGGACCCACAACCAAGAATATACAACTATGTACCTGGGGGCTTTGGGGAGAAAAAGGAAAAAAAAAAAAAGGGTAGTCCAGGTTCTTTGAAAGACCATTTCTGTGCGGACGCCCACGTCCTGGTGCTCTGAGGTGGCTCGTGGACCCGCAATAGGGCCGTTAGGAAGGTAGGCTCCTGGCGCCCTGAAGCCCAATCTGCATTAGCCCTGGCCCCGGGGGGCTCGTGGGCACATTGAAGCACCAGACAGGACGTCTCGTCAGGATGGCGACTTTGGCTTGTTCACAGCTGCTTCCCAGCACCTGGAACGGTCCTTGGCAAGTAGTTAGTGCTCAGTGAGCGTCCCCGGGCTGAACGAATGCTCCTAAACAGAAAATGCTATCACACCAGCGTGTTACAAGTGGCTCTTAAAGAGCCCTGGAGGGACGTTCAGGACCAGGGTTCAAACAGACATTTTCAGTGTTCTTCTCACTCAACCTAATGAGTCTTTGTGGAAATTCTGAGCTGCGGTTTCTAGTTTGGGAGCCCCCTCCTACCCTGCTTGCCTGACGTAGAAAATTTCTCTCTCCTCCAAATGACCACTGAAATCGTTTTGGTTTTAAACCCATATGTACAGAGTAGACACCACAGTATTTGCCATTCAGAATTGTTATCGTGGTGTCGGATCCAGCATGATGACTTTGCACCTATCTTTTTCCAGCAATGCATTTTTTTATTGGGGTGAAATCCACACAACATAAAATTCATTTCTTTTTCTTTCTTCTTTTTTTTTTTCCCCAAAGCCCCCCAGTACATAGTTGTATGTTCTAGTTGTGGGTCCTTCTAGTTGTGGCATGTGGGACGCCGCCTCAGCCTGGCCTGATGAGTGGTGCTATGTCCACACCCAGGATCCGAACTGGCAAAACCCTGGGCTCCCGAAATGGGGCATGCAGACTTAACCATGGGCCATGGGGCAGCCCCCAAAATTCACTTTTTTAAAGTGTACCATTCAGTGGCAAATTAGTATATTCATGATGTGCAACCATAACCTCTGTGTAGTTCCAAAGTATCTTTATCACTGCAAAATAAAACTTCCTACCCATTAATCAATTACTCTCCATTTTTCTCCCCCCAAGTGGCTGACGCCCGCTAAACTGCATCGGTCTCTCTGGACCTGCCTGTTCTGGACATTTCCTATCAGTGGAATCACACATTCTGTGACTTTTTGTGTCTCTCTTCTTTCACTGAGCATCACGTTTTCAAGGCTCATCCCTATTGTTGTATGAATCAGGACTTTATTCATTTTTATGGCTGAATAATATGCCACTGGATGCCTAGACCACATTTTGTTTATCCATTCATCTGTGGTGGACATATGGGCTGTTTTTCCCGTTTGGTAGTTGTGAATAGTGCTGCTACAAACACAGGTGTGCAGGTACCTGAGTCCCTGTCCTCGGTTCTCTTGGTTGTGTTCCTAGGAGTGGAATTTCTGGGTCATATGGCAATTCTATTTTTAACTTTTTGAGGAAACTGGCAATGAAATTTTATAATGAAACATTCCTGTCGATCACATGATTATTTGTTCATTACTTCAGTGAACACTTGTTGAGCTCCCCGTGTGGGCCTGGTCTGATTCCTGCCCTCAAGAAGTGCACGTCTATGGGGCGATGACACATCACATAGATATTGTCAGTCTGCCAGAGGACATTGTGGATGGGGGCGTGCTCTGGACCAGGCACCGTGCTAAGTGCTCCACATATGTTATTGCATCTGAGCTTCCATCCACCCAAGGAGGGAGGTGCCATCATCACCCCCATCTTACACACGCGTAATCAGTCTTGGAAAGTGTGATGGTTAATTTTGTGTGTCAACGTGACTGGGTCATGGGGTGCCCAGATAGTCGGTCAAGCATCATTCCAGGTGTGTCTGTGAGGGTGTTTTCTGGATGAGATTAACATTTGAATGGGCAGATGGGGTCACGCAGACTGCCCGCCCTGATGTGGGTGGGCCTCCTCCAGTCGCTGGGGGCCTGAGTAGAACCATAAATCTCAGTGAGAGGGGATTTCTCCTGCCTGACTCCCTGACTCCCTGGAACTGGTTTTTTCCTTTAGACTTGAACTGAAACATCAGCTCTGGCTGGGTCTCCGGCCTCTGGATGCAAGCTGGAACCACACTATTGGGTCACCAGCTCGCCACCCGCAGATCTTGGGACCCGTCAGCCTCCCTAATCACCTGAGCCAATTCCTTACAAGAGATCTGTTTGTATCTGCACCTGTCCCTCCTGCTAGTTCTGTCTCTCCGGAGAACTCTGGCGAATACAGAGAGGTTGTCATTTTACCCTGTCTCTTGCCCCTGTGGGGCCAGGATCCGAGCCCATCTACACTTCTAGCCTCCACATCCTCCCACCACAGGGACGTGATATTAACTCAGAGGGAGGCGGTTTAGGGAGGCCATCCAGGAGGACGTGCCGCCTGAATTGAGTCTTGAGCAAAGAAGACTGGAGGAAGCCAGCCAGGTGAGGGATCGGGAAAAGAAGGTCAGGTGGAGAGAGCAGTACGTACCCGGAGGCCTGGAGCTCGGGAGGTCAAGGCGTGAGCAATCCCTCTGGAGTGGGGCAGGGTGAGGGTGGGGAGTGAGGGGAGGACGGATGAGCTCATTCTGCTGGTCTGCACGTTCTCAGAGACACGGATCATTTTTTTAATTAAAATTCAGAGTTGGTATGGACACTCAGTGATTACTACCCAGCAGGCACTATCTCAGCGTCTCTCTCTTTTAACTGTCCTATGATATCCATTTCCCCCTCTTCCTTTGAATAATTGAATGAATTCCTCAACATCTATCCAGGTCATGCTGCCCAGCTACAGACCATGTTGTCCCAGCCTCCCCTGCCGCTAGGTTTGGCCATGACATGTGCAACTTCTGGGCTGTCACTTTATGACATGTCTCCAAGGAAATTATCACAGTCTTACTAGCCTATCACATAGTGAGTACATGCATCTCTTCTCTCCTCTCTCCCCTCTTCACCCTGCACTCGAGACCACTTGCCCTGAACTCCTTCTCCTCTCTCCCCACTGGTACGAATGCAACATTGCAGCAAACCAGCTTTGACTGCAGTTGAGGACAAGATGCCAGGGGGTGGTGGAGCCACAGCATGGAAAGAACATGGGGCCTTTAATGGCCTCATGGAGTGGGATCCCTTTGCCAGCCTGGACTGCTCGCCTCTGGACTGTTAATTCAGAAAGTAATAAAGTCCATCTTTACAAAGCCATTGGATATGTGGGTCTTTTTCTCCCAGAAGCTCAGCCTTCCTTGATACAGTCTTGCTTAGTCTGTCTTTCTTGGCCTGGGACAGATCCTGACTTTAGGTGGCAGAACACACATGTGGGAACACACACACCCGTATGTGGAAACACTGTATCTATCTTTCTCTATGTGAGATATATGATGATACACATATAGCGATAAACATAGTCATGGATATGTATGCATCACAGGTATATGTAAAACATAACATTATAGGGGCCAGCCTGGTGGTGCAGCGGTTAAGTGAGCACGTTCTGCTTTGGTGGCCCAGGGTTCACCAGTTCGGATCCCAGGTGTGGACATGGCAGTGCTTGACAAGCCATGCTGTGGTGGGCATCCCACATATAAAGTAGAGGAAGATGGGCACGGATGTTAGCTCAGGGCCAGTCTTCCTCAGCAAAAAGAGGAAAATTGGCAGCAGTTAGCTCAGGGCTAATCTTCCTCAAAAAAAAAAAAATTCTAACACTGTGATATTATATTATAATTAACATACAATGTATTAAAATATATCGTACTGTTACATAATATGTGATATATCACATATATGACACCACATATATGATATATGAACATATAATATATAGTACCCATGTAACATATAGTATCTACCCCTACCTGCTAATTTGGGCTTTGCAAACATTTGTTACCTGGCTGGGTTCCAGAGCTCAGCTTCCACTCACCTCTTTCCTGTACGTGGTGGTTGCTGCGGTGGTGGTTGCTGTGGTGGTGGTCGCTGTGGTTGTGGTCGCTGTGGTGGTGGTTGCTGCGGTGGTGGTCGCTGCGGTGGTGGTCGCTGCGGTGGTGGTCGCTGTGGTTGTGGTTGCTGCGGTGGTGGTCGCTGTGGTGGTGGTTGCTGCGGTGGTGGTCGCTGCGGTGGTGGTCGCTGCAAAAGATATTGCGGGAGGTTACTGTCAGAACCGAGGGAGAGGGAGGAGAGGCGGGCGTGCGAGCGGGTGACTGCGTCTGGAGGGTCTGAACTCTTCGTGTTTACTGACGGGTTGCTCGCTCTTTTCGGGGATCAGAACCTGAGTTCCCTGTCATGGTGTGGAGCGGCATTTTTCGACTGGGGGTGATTTTGCCCCCAGAGGACATTGGTAATGGCTGGAGACACTTTTGGTGGTGACAGCTTGGGGTGGGGACGTGGGTGGCATCTAGTGGGTGGAGGCCTGGGGTACTGTCAACACCCTACAATGCATGACCACAAGACTGATCAGACCCCAGATGTCAGCGTTGCCGCGGTGGAGATACCTGGCACAGAGGCAGCAGAAAAGGGTGAGCTCCAAATTTTTAAATTTGGTCTTGGGTGGACATTAAAACTGAAATGGCCGAGGAAACAGAAAATTAGATGCCTCAGATTTTTAAGTTCAGCCTGGCTGAGAACGACAAGTGAAACAGGAGGGTCAGTTTTGGGTTATCAGCTGTGAATGAGACCTTTGTGTGTCGCTTCTCATGCTTCACCATCAGGTTGAGGCTAAATCTGTACCTCCTGTATCTCGGTTTTCAGCTGAGTCTATTTACTAAAAAGGACAAAGGGCTTTCTTGTAATATTGAGGGTTTTGCCTTAAGAGTTCAAGCACTTTGACCTACAACCCTGAGTCTAGAATATGTCTGTTATTGGAAACCACATTCATTGTAGAAATTGCACTTTTGGCTGAAAGCTGCACGCTTTCCCACAGGGGCTTTGTTGGACCTACCAAACCTGGTGATAACTAACCCCAGATGGATTCAATCCATATAACAGGGCTGTGAGGAGCTCTTAAAATTAGCAAAATAATCAAGGGCATTTTTCTGCCTTGTAAAATAAAGTGAGTTTAACAGACGCATCAGAAGCCAGGTACAATCTCAGTCTGTGGGTACATTGTCAAGAGAAGTGTCAGTCAGCTGTCAATGTGCCCTCAGATCCTACTTTTTCCATGCTCTGTTCCATTACATGGACAACTCCACCTGCCAGGGTCCCTTGCCTGGTGGCTTCCTGGCAGGTTCAGCCAGTGGGAGATGCTGGTGGAACGTGGGAGCAGAGGAAAGGAGGAGCCAGGGTGTTTCTCCCCCCTTTCTCTACCTCTTGTGGCATCTCCAGCTTTGGCTGTCTCTCTTCCAAGTTCCCAACTCTGATTAGACGGACGCAGCTCTTAAGCCCTGGTAGTATCACTTCCTCCCCTGCCCCTCTGGGTGCAGAACGGCTGCAGATTTCTGCTGTTGCTAATCTCTGGGTTGCCTCACGATCCCTCTTTTGACTTCTCAGCTCTTCCCTCACCAGTACCTACTCTCGATATGGAATTCCTGATGTTTGAAAGATGTGGTGTGTCTTATATTTTCCAGACTGGATCTTGACTTATAAAGAGGGATAACTTATTTTTTTGCACCAGAATAAGAGTGCTTTGTCCCTTTTATGCCTTCTCTGAGTCCCACGTTGCAGCATAGCGAGTGGCTAAGAGTGTGGACTCTCAGTGTAAGCTGACCCAAGTTAAAAACCTGCTTATTAGCTGGCTGACCTTGGGCAAGTTACTTAACTTTTGGACATCTCAATTTCTTTATCTGCAATAACAGTGCTTACCTCACATGGTTATGGTAAATGTAAATCACTTATGGAGTACCTGGCACATAGCACAAGCGAAACAAATACTAGCTATTAGTATTATTGTTTCTCCACCAACAGCATCCTAGGATTTAGCTTTAAAGACTCTCTCTCTTCTGATATCAACTGTAGCCAGCACCTCATGGATAGCCTGCCTAGTCCCACATTCCTTGTGTGTAGACTTGCCCCATCTATACGGTTTCCACGAGACTGGTCATTCTTATACAACATAGCGCCTCCCCCTCAACACAGATCCAAAGGTAGGCACATGACTCAAACTGGGCAATTTTGTACATTTCCAAAAAAAAATTTGCAATTAGGTTCAAAAGAGAGACAATTGATCTCTCTTTGGGTGGTTGGGTCAATAACGACGGTAAGATTTGGAGCTGTTGGTGGCCGTATTTCTGGTCCTGTGGACTAGGGAGCAGAGAAAACCACTTTGCAAGGAAAGTGGAGAAAGGAGCAGGCCCAGAGAACATCAGAGACTGGAGCGCTCCGATAGCGTTGACTCTCCAGTTTCAGTTCATGCCAGAAGCCCCGCTGTATTCTTGTCCTTGAGTTCCAAGACATATCCATGCATCCTTATCATAAACTCATCTTTTCTGCTTGTGTTAGCCTGAGCGGGTTTTTCTTCTTTGCCATCCAGAGACTCTAGTCTAGTGACTACCCCATCATCTCTGTCTCCAAAGCCCACTTGCCTTCTTCACCCCGTTATTTCTATGAACTTCCCTCTTTCTTTTTTTCTCCTCTTTCCAGCATCCATTTACCTCCAGAAAATACAAACACATCCTGGCCCCACTACAGAAAGTATCTTTTCTGGTGTTGGACTCAATGAAAAATGAGGGGCACAAGAAGACAAGAATTTTCTTACTCTGACAAGTGTTCTCATTAGAATTGTTGAATCGTGTCCCCCCAGAGAGGAGTTCATATCCAGAGTCACAGTGACAGTCGAAACTTCCTATGACATTCCGACACTTAGCGTTTGCTCCACAATATCTACTATAGGGTGGTTCACATTCGTCAATATCTGGAACACAAAGGAGAAATTTGGCCATTCATTTGACAAAGATTTACTGAGCATCTCATATGTGCCAGAGGCTGTACCCTTCCCGCCAGGGTCTATCCTGGCTTTCCAAGACAACTCCATTAAGGCAATGGTTGTCTTCATTCTTTCCTTTCCTCCTTGCCTTTGTTGGGTTCTCCAAGAAGCGGACATTGAGACGAAGATTCAAGTGCAAGTGTTTTACTTGGGAGATGATCCCGGAAAACACGGGAGGGGAAGTGGTTAAACGAGACAGGGAATGGAAGGCAGAAAACAAAGCAAACATTATCAAGTGAGTTTTCCCTGTGGGCACCTGGGGGTCAATTCCTCTGGGAACCTCGAGAGGCAGCGTGAATGCACACTTCAGAGCGGCCCACCTGAGGGGTGAGGGAGCTGGGGTGTCTATCCACCCAACCTCCTCATTTATTGGTGAAGGAATGCTCCCGGGGACTGTTAACCCCCCAGCACTGCCACCTGTCCTGAGCACGGGCTACATAGTCTCAGAGAACGCCTCAGGCTGGGTGTGCAAAGGAATGGCGAATGCTGAGGGCACATAAGTGGGATACTGACCTTGTCTGCGGTTATGGACTGAACATTTGTAGCCTCTCGATTGATATGCTGAAGCCCTAACCCTTCAGTGAGGCTCTATTTGGAGATGGGGACACTAAGGAGGCAACTGAGGTTAAATGAGGTCATAAGAATGAGGCTCTGAGCTGATGGGATTAGTATCCCCACAAGAATGGAGCTCCCCACCGCCCCTGCCACTGCGTGCACACAGCGAGGAAAGCCCGCTTGAAGAGAGAGCGAGATGGCAGGCGTCTACAAGCCAGGGGGAGAGGCCTTGCCGGAAACAACCTGCCAGCACCTTGATCGTGGACTGCCCACCCTCCAGACCGTGAGAAAATAAGCGCCTGTTGTCTAAGCCGCCTAGTCTGCGATATTGGGTGACAGCAGCTGGAGCGGACTAATGCGCCTGCTGAACTAACTAATTTAGCCAGAATGTCTTCATTAAGTCAACATGTCCCCCGTCCTGAGGTCACTGTAGCCCTTTTGCAATGACGTCAAGTAGGTAGTGAAAATGTGTGACTTTCCTGTTTGGTACAGAAAACACGAAATTTGGGATTTTCAGAGTGTGACACAGTCGGCAGACACTGTTGCCCACTCAATAGCCATTCTCCGTTTGGGAGGCCAGATACGGCAACCTTGTTCTCCTTTTTCAGGTGCCCTCTTTCCCAGCCTCCCTTTCCACCAGGGCGGTCATGGGATACTCCCCCAGCCAGTGAAAAGTAAAGACAGTCTTCTGGAGGCTTTTGGGAAAAGCCTTACAAAATGTGAGACAGAAAGAAGTTACAACTCACTTAAAGGAATGAGACTCGAATTGGTATTGGGATCCCTGTCTGCAACCATGTGAGCGTCGGGACAGTTTCTGTGATTCCTGGGGTACGCAGCAACGGATTACTGCGACAAGAGGACTGAACTAAAAACCCCTGCCAAGGCAAGATAGAACCTACTCGCTGGAATGAAAGAAACATGAGATTATGCAATAATTGGGAGAGATATTACCCATGTGCCCAATTTGAAGAAAACATGACAGAAAGCACTCTAGGCAAACAGTTAATTGAGTATGAAATTAGCAAGTCGAGAAACCTCAATTTGGGGGAAGATGAAGGGAAGAGGAAGCAGGGGTGAGCAATGAACCTTGAGATAAAATGAACATTCATGAGGGGATGGGAGGGGCACGGGGAGAGGGGAGGAGTAAAATAAGAGTGTTTTACAGATCTCATGTCTTTACTGGGAGACGGGAAGTAGGGTGAAATGACGCATCTTGGTGGGGAAAATAATTGGTGAGTTTTTAGAATAACAATCGAGAAGCGTGTTTGGTTATAAAATTCAGAAAAGAGAAGGTAACTGCTAACAGGATGGAAAAGTTTAGTAGACCATCCGAATAAACAAAGGGAAAAATTGAATCAACAGCTACTTGATCAAACAAACACAAATACAAAAAGACAAATGAAGAAATGATACTATAAAATTAATTAATGGAAGGTAAGATGAAAGGAGTAACTATCAGTCATTACACTAAATGTAATAGACTAATATACACTAAATATAAACAGAATTCTTCCATTAAATAGATACTAGCGGATCGGGCGTGGCAGTTTTGAAACACGGCCTCCAATTATTTGACGCTCTTTTCACTGAGATGCGGGCTCGTGGCTGCCTTGGTCGACAGACTGCTGCAGAAGTGGCAATGTGGGACACTGAGGCGAGGTCAGACACCTTAGTGTCTGAGCGGGCTCGTGGCTGCCTTGGTCGACAGACTGCTGCAGAAGTGGCAATGTGGGACACTGAGGCGAGGTCAGAGAACCGTGCAACCCTGTCCGGGCCTCCAGGCAGCCTCTCTCTCTGTAAGCTCCGTGCTGGGACGTCCCTCTCAGAACTCAGCCATCAGCTGTGAGAGGTGGAAGCGCCATGGAGGGACCTGAGATAGGAGCCCCAGCTGAGAATTCCAGATGATTCCAGTTTTTGAGTCATCCCAGCCCAGGCACCAGGCACGTGAGTGAAGATGCCTCAGTAGAATTCCAGCCCTCAGCCACTGGAGTCACCACCTGCCGGGTGAGACTTCTGCCCGAGCCTAAGACAGTGTGGGGCAGAGAAGAGCCATCTGCTGTGTCTTGTCTGAATTCCTGGCCCAGAGAATCCAAGAGCACAATAAAATGGTTGTTTTATGTCAACAATTTTGGGGTTTATTATGCAGCAATAGATAACCAGAACATTGTGCTGAAAAATCACACTCAGCTATATGCTGTTTTCAGGAGACTGACAATTTTCAAAATAAAGGGTTGCACAAAAAGATACTAGGAGAATTAAAATAGAAATAAAACAGAATGTGTAATATTAATATCAGATTCAGTGGAATGTAAGGTTCAAAGCTCTAAACAAGGTAAAGTGGGACACTATGTATTAATCCTTAACGCATTTTTTCTTTCTTTCTTTCTTTTTTTTGTTGAGGAAGATTGGCCCTGAGGTAACATCCATGTCCTTCTTCCTCTATTTTATATGTGGGACACCTGCCACAGCATGGCTTGACAAACGGGGCATAGATCCACGCCTGGGATCCAAACCAGTGAACCCCGGGCTACCAAAGTGGAGTGTGTGAACCTGACCACTATGCCATTGGGCTGGCCCCAATACTTAACACATTTTATGAAGGAAATTATATCCTGGTCATAAATATGTATGCGCCAAGCAACATAGATAAATACAGAAAGCAAAAACAAGTAGAAATGCAAGAAGCAAGAACAAATAAAAATACAATTGTACTGGGATATTCAATATACTTCTCTCAGAAATACCAGATAAAAAATAAATAAGGAATTGGATATCACAATCAGTAAGCATGCACAAACAGAGGAAGGACCTAGTAGACAGAAAATAGTTAAGGATATGGAGAAATTGATGAATAAATAAAAGCAATAAATACACATATATAGAGAATCAGAAAGACCGACAAAGACAGATACACACACAGAGGCAGAAAGAGACAGAGATAGAGATGGGAGGAGACAGAGACCTACACAGAGAGAGAATCTTACTTTCCTTGAGTGGAAAATATATATTTTCTTTTATAAAATCAATCCTATGCTTCCACAAACAAACCTCAAATAAAAATGTAAAAAAGTAGAGATTTTCAGCCATTATTAAAAAAATCCCTAATAAGTTTTTTAAAATTAGAAACGATTCTGTCATTATCTAATAGAATTAGGAATTTATAACACAAAAATGAACAATTGTAAGAAACAATTGTTTCTTAGATGTAACATCAAAAGCAAGAAGAATAAAAGAGAAGATAGATACACTGGACTTCATCAAAATTAAAAACTTTTGTGCTTCGAAGAACACTATCAAGAAAGTGAAAAGACAGCCCACAGATAGAAGAAAATATTTGCCAATCAGATATCTGATAAGTGACTAGTATCCAGAGTATATAAAGAACTCCTACAACTCAACAACAAAAATACAGATAACCCAATTAAAAAATGGGTAAATAATTTGATAGACTTTTCTCCAAGGCAGATATACAAATGGCCAATTAGGACAAGAAAAGATTCTCAACATTATTAGTCACTGGGGGAATGCAACTCAAAACTACAATGTAATACCATTTCATACCCGCTAGAATGGCTATAATAAAAAAGACAGACAACAACAAATTTTGGCAAGGATGTGGGGAAATTAGAACTCTCATACATTGCTGGTGGGAATGTAAAATGGTGCAACCACTTTGGAAAACAGTTCTGAAATTTAAAAAAAATTAAACACGGGGTTATCCTATGACTCACCAATTCTACCCCTGCATGTCCACCCCAGAGAACTGAAAATAGTGCTCAAACTAAAACTCGTACATGATGTTTTACGAATAATGTACATAATACTTGTACACAATGTATCATGAATAATGTAGCAGCATTATTCATAATGGCCAAAAAGTGGAAACAACCCAAATGTCCATCACTTGATGAACAGATAACAAAATGTGGTCCATCCACACAATGGAATATTATTCATCCATAAAAAGGAACAAAGTACAGACACACGCTGCAGTGTGGATGAACTTTGAAAACATTATGCTGAGTGAAAGCAGCCAGACACAAAAGGCCACATATTATGTGATTCCATTTATAGGAAATGTCCAGAGTAGGCAAATCCATAGGGATGAAAAGCAGAGTAGACGTTTCCAGGGGCTGGAGTGAGGGGGTAACAGGGAGGGACGGCTAATGGGTATTGGGTTTCTTTTGGGGGTGATGGAATGTTCTGGAATTAGATAGCGGTGATGGTGCATCACTTTGGAATATACTGAAATACACTAAACTCTGCACTTTAGCAGGTGGATTTTGTGGTACATGAATTATATCTCAATAAACAAGGATGCTGGTGGCTTCACGAGATTGGTTCTCAGCTCTGTCTCCAGCCAGTGTCTCCATCACTTGCCAGGCTGTGGACAGACTGATTTCATTTTGTTTTTATTGAACCAACTAGACACCTCCCGATGGGAGGATCTTTGTACTTGTGATTGCCTTTGCCAAGTATGCTCAAATGTCACCCCCATTTTCCACAGAGTAATCTTTTAAAGTGCACACGGTGAGGCCATACTTTGACATTAACCTGTCATAGTAACAGTTGTCAAACTAGAAGTTTCAGCAGTGGCACCAAATGGAATAGACACCACAGTCCAAGTAAGGAACGAGCCAAGACGCAACAGTTGCAGAGGAGGAGGAGTCTGGGATCTGGTCATATGATTCTTTCACTCTCCACTCGCATCAAAGGTTTAGCAGAGTCAGGAACCGGCAGGTAAGAGAGGGGGTTTGCTTGGAGAGAGCGGACGCTGTGCTGTGGTCCCTCCCCTCCCACCCAAGAGGAGAAACGTGTGCAAGTGCTTTCCTCTTGATTTCTCTCCCAGAGAGCAGGATTTTAAGGCGTTCCTTCAGCTAGTTACACCTTCCCCGCATTTTGTGGGGACGCAGTTGATTGATGCCTATTTCCCCGTGAAAAATCTAAAGGGTGCGTCACTGGCTTGCACAGGGGCAAAGAAGAGGTACCTATGCACCTGCACATCCCAAGTTTCTTGGGCAAAAGGTGTGTGAACACTTCCCGAGAACAAGAAGTGGGTCACGTGCGAGAGATTTCTGCTGCGGGGTTGCTCAGGTTCTGGCCTCCTGGAGTGGCAAACGGGCTCTACCACCGAGAAGCTGGAGGAGACGCAGGATTCCTCCGGCATGAGGAAGGTGTGGCGAGGAATTTGCTGTTATCAGGGGAATTTCAGGGGAGTGATTGGCGAGAGGGGCACTGTCTTCAAGAACCGTGGAGGCTCTTGTGACAGGAAGTGCAGCAAGTCAGGAACACAGAAGCTGAGGGTGCATACTTTCCTGCTGCTCTTTCCTCCTCTGCCTACTGGGTTCCAACCCCAGCAAGACTGGGTGAGGAAGAGCAGCGTGTTAGGTGGGGAAAGAGGAGAGAAGCCAATTATACCCCCTACTCCTGATGGCAAGCTTCTAACTAGGAGCGAGCTTGAGCTAGGGGAGGGGAAAACCCGATATTATTAACAGAAATAAAACAGAATGTGTAACATCAATAGCAGACCCAGCAGAATATAAGGTTCAAAGCTCTAAACAAGGTAAAGTGGGATATTACGTATTGATATTTACATCTTATGAAGAAAATTATATCACAGTCATAAATATGTATGCACCAAACAACATAGATAAATACAGAAAGTAAAAATAGTAACTCAACAAAATATTAACTCAAGGCTGCAGTATTTATTCTTGCATAGGATTGGACATTTAAATTACTGAACTGAGACTGCATTTTGCATCTTAGATGACCATAGGGTTTTATATTAGAAGTTTCTGCCCTAGCTTATGTTCTCTCCTTGCCCTAACTTCAGTGCATATTCTTCTCCTTAACTTAAAAAAAATATAATTCAAGAAGTACTGCCACATTTGTTGCCTGACTCAATCCTCCGCCCCCCTCATGAAGTCGGCATCATCACCCGCAGGTTACGGAGGAGGAAACGGAGGAGGAAACGGAGGTTCCGGAGGAGCCCTCTTTTCTGACATCATGAAAGCATTTCTTTCCCGCCGAGGCTGAGTCGGCAGAGGGTTCAGTGTCGCACACTCTTGTGCCCTCGCCTCCCACAGTTTTTGCGCTGCCTCCCGCCTCTCGCACAACTAGGTGATGTGAGAATGGCTGGTTTACCTGTACATGTCCCGGAGGAGGGCTTGAGGTATTCCTGCCCAGATGCAGACGTGTATCCCATTTTGCACCTACAGTGAGTCATGTTGAAATACTCAGAATTCTGGGGGCAGAAATGCGCGGAGCCTGTGGGGTGAAGAGGTAGGTCAGACGTCACTTGGGCCACCCTCACTTTTTCCTTTGTGAGATATCACTGTATTAAAAAATTAGGGATGCCAAGTGCAAGTTGCAGAAATAAGTGGGATTCCTGTGCACGATAAAGGACTGGAGTTGGCATTAAACAAATTAATTTTAACATGAAATTTTGATTCAATATAATTATGCTATTCTCAAGATCATTGCAGAATTTATAAAAGAGGAGTGAGTTGGTTTAGACCTTGGACCCTGGGTTGGATTCTGGCTCCGAGACTTACTAGCTGTGTGTCTTAAGCTCTCTGTGTCTCAATTCTTTCATCTGTAAAATGGGTTACTGTGAGAAGCAAATTAATATAGTAAAGTGCTGTGGGGTGTGCCTGCGCAAAATCAATGTCAGCTATGATTACAAAAATTTGCACCTGTGGGGTACCACAGAAGGTCTATTCTGATAAGGCACATGTTATCTTTGTAACCCTATATGTCACTTCATTTGGACAGGGTTACGCTGAAGATCTTAATCTGAGGCTCCTTGAGAAAGAACGGGAATCATGGATGAACGAAGGGTCCAGTGGAGGGATCTGCACAGTGCCGGGCCTGGTGGAACTGGGACGGGACAGGATGGGGGCACAGTGCGGAGCCTCGGCCCTCAATGCACCCCCCCCAGGCAGCTGCCTGGAAACACAGAGTCTCAGGCCCCGCCCTAGACCTGCCGAATCAGCGTCTAGTGAGATCTCTAAGGGGTTAATCTGAAACAATCTCGTTCGTTCCTTGTTGACTTGCTTATAATCAGAACGAAATGGTTGCCACCGTCCTCTGTCATGCCCCATAGAATATTTGCTTCATGAGACTTTGTTTCACCCACTGTTCTATTTCTGCATCAGGCACATTGTGGTTAGTAAAAGCAAACAAACAGACAAAAGTAAAATAAAAAGATAAATTTAAAGATATCCAAAATTGATGACATGATCAATTAAAATGAATTGGGGAGCGACCCTCCCAGGTTCCAGCCCAGCACAGGCCCATCTCTCTAGCCCGTCACAGACCCGCGTGGTCCTGGCGCCCTCGGTCTGCACCCTCCCTGGTCTCTGGCTGCGGACAGGTCAGGCTTTGAATGCTCACCTGAGATCTGAGCCACGACTGCCGACACGCTCAGCAGAAAGCAGAGTCCTGAAACAGGGAAGCAGAAGAGAGAGACACGAATGACTGAGGAGAGAGTCCAGGGAACTCGCCACGGGCTGTGTGTCAGTTATCTGCTGCTGTGTAACAAACCACTGTAAAAGGTAGGGGCTTAAAATAAAGTTCACTCTATTATCTCCTGTGGTTTCTGGGGTTCTGGCCTCTGGGGAGGCTCAGCCGGGGGGCTCCGGCCTGGGTGCGCACGCAGTTGCAGTTGGGCAGTGGCTGGGGTGGGGCAGCTGGGATGGCTGGCACTGCTGTCCCTTCGTGTGGTCTCAGGGTTTGGGGTGGTCTGGGCTCCCTCCCAGCACGGCGACCTCCTTCAGGCAGCTTCTACGGCACTTCAGAGCTCCAAGCTGAGTGTTCCAGCAAAAAACGGTGCATCTCCTTTTAAGATCCAGCCCTGGGAGTCACGCAGCTCCCCTTTCAGCACAGTCTCCTGGTTACACGCAAGTGACGGCCCAATGCCAAGACCCCTAACTTCACCTGTACCTGCAAAGGCCCTTTGACACGTGAAGGAGTTCAGGACATGAGACCCCAAAACGTGCTGCTTTGGCTTATTGGCCGTTTTAAGCTGAAGGCGTTCGAGAGACAGCAGAGGCAGGACGGGGTTTCTGGCCTGCCTTTTCCACCTGAAGGCAGGCCAGAAAATTTCCCATGAGGAAGACGCTTTCCCAGTACCGCCATGTGTTTTGGTCAACGGCAGGCCACATAGACGACAGTGGTCCCACGAGGTCAGCACCACGCAGCCTGGGAGTGGGGTGGCTGTGCCTGCTAGGTGTGCATGAGTGCCCTCTCTGATGTGCGCCCGGGGACACTGCAGCGGACTTACAGACACGCTCACGAAGACAACCCTCATCTTCCACTACTTCCCTCCCAGATAGCTCCTAGCCTCTTCCCCACAATTTGCTGCTCCTGTCCCAAATCCCTTTGTCTTGTCATTTCTTCCTAAATTCATCATTTCTTTGTCTAAAAGGTGTAAAAGCTCTGTGCTCTGGTCGCTTCCCGGCTCCTCATCCTCTTGGGAGGGCTCCGAGGTTCACGCCACAATTTAACTAGACTCTACGCTTCCCTCCTGTGAATCTGTCTTATGTCAGTTTAATTCTTATTCCTACACGGAGACCCCAAGAGGTGGAGGAGGGCTTTTTCCTCCCCCACACGTGTGAGGTGAATACTCGCAGGTTTACAGGATTAGGACGTTGACATCTTTGGGGGGCTGTCATTTCTCCTCCCTCGGCCCCCACAGGAGACACCAGGCCTATCTCATGATCAGTTACTGTTGCGACTGCCTTCACGGAGCCTCATGAACACGTTGGTTGTCTAATGAATATATTCTCAGCTGGGCTGTGAACTGCTTAATGGCAGGGTCCCGGCGTATTCCCTGATAAATTTAAATTTCCTTTCCTCCTTCTTTTGTACAACAGTTGATTTGCAGCAGCCACATTCACACTGTACCTACCGCGTGGGGACTGCAGCTCGCGGCCGGACCAGCAAGGCGCGCGGCTGGAGAATGTCTCCCTGTTCCTCAAGCCCAGGCCGTCTGGGCACCGCCATGTTTGCTCAGGGCTGGTCCCCAGGGTCTGCAGCCAGGCCAGCAGCCCCATGCTCCATAATGTGTGCACGCGTCTTAAATTAGAGTCGCCAAAGAGCCCCCGGCCTCCCGGAGTCCTCGAGTTCCAAGAGACTTTAGAAATCACTCGATGACCTTTTGTCGATGAGGAAACAGGTCCCCAGAGGTTGGGTGGCTCGGACATCAGCTGTGAAAATTTGGACAACACACTTAACTTCTCTAAGTTTCCTTACATGAAACAAGGTGATAGCATCGCCTGCCTCCCGTGGTTGGGACAGCGACATGAATGAGGAAATTCGTGAGGCGCAGTGTCTGGCAGAAACCACTCCACACATGCTGGCTGGCTCTATGACCATTTTATTTGCACTAGAATCCTATTCTAACCCCTGACCTGGTGCTCATCCTACGACACTGCTCGTCCCACCCAGTAACGGGCAGAGGTCATGGAGAACCGAAACACAGACAATCCGTCTCAGAAGGTCCAGGAGCCTGCCTCCAGCTGCCACAAAGCAGGAAACATCTTGTTTGAGCTTCTCTCGTTTAGATTTTTTCCACTTTATTGAGGTATAACGTATATGCAAAAAAATTGCACACTCTCTCACTTAAATTTGACCCCGCAGGCGCGTCCTGGATGCCTCCCGCACATGAACTGCTGAGGGAGGTCTGCAAAGGAAGGGATGCGGCTTTGCCTTCAAGTAGCTCGCATTACCTCCACAGACTTTATGCTCCGTCACCTGCCTTTGCCACTAAACAACCGTGAGACTTGGAGCAAGTCACATAAGCTCGGACGCCATGTCGCATCTGTAAGGTGGAGATGCTGTGCCGTGACGGAAGTAAAACAGTGTTAGCCTGACGCCAGGCTAAGGCAGGTGCTCGGTAAATGTAAGCTTTGGTTGATGGTGTGGCTACTGGTATTGTCGCTGGATCTGAAGCCAGAGGATGGATGGGATTCAGAGTTGGGGAACCATCTGCACAGAGGTGGCGGTTGGAGCCACAGGATCACGATCCTCTAGAGAGAGGGAGTAGGGAAAAAGAAGAAGACCCCAGGCAGAATCCTGTGGGAGGAGCATCGCAGCAAAGAGCTAGAGACAGGTGGCTTCGGTTGAATCCTGGCTCTGCCATTTATGAGCTGTGTGCATTTGGACAAGTAACATAACCTCTCTGTGCCCCAGTTTTTTCATCTGTAATATGAAGATAATAATAGTACCCACCTCATGAACCTATTGTGAGGATTAAATATGTTGATACACATAAGGTGCATAGTGAGTGCTAAAAAATATTCGCTGTCATTATTATTAATATTCTTGGTACGGGAAATGGAAACATGAGGAGGAGGAAAGAAGAGCAAGAGAGACAGAGGAGAAGTCAGGCCGTGCTAGGTCACGGGAGTTACCAAGGGGGAGAGGGTGTCAACCAGAAAACAAACCTGTGAGGAGGGAGATGAACAACTCGTCGGACCGGACTGTAAGGAAAAGGTTAGGGATATTTGAGGCCAGAGCTTGAGCAGGGTGGCGAGGAAGGAAACCATAATCCAAGAGAGAAAGAGAGGGTCCCCAGCAGAGCAAAGAGGAGAAGGTCACACAGCGGACTGCGGAGCCTGCAGCTCCTGAGTGGGTCGGCTGGGGGGCAGCCGTCGTTGGGGTGCACCTACCTGGAAGGAGTGACGGCCCCGGCATGGCTGCGTGGGGACCCTTGCCAGCAGGCTCCCGAAGGTCCCTGCCGTGCTTTAGGCCCGTCGCTTTTCTGTCTCCAGGAAACTTGGTGAGAATTGACACTTGTATCTTAGATCAGTTGCCTTAGGAAACTGCTCTCAGAAAAGAGAACTTCTCATCTTTCATCATCAGACCGATGGTTCTGCTTTTGACTTGTTTTCTGTAGCTTTGCTGCATGTATTTTCGCCTGCTTCCTTGGTCGCAGGTCTTTCCAGCTGTTGTTGGTTGCCTTTGGGATGACAGAAGCCCTTGACCCCAGGAAAGGAACGCCCTTTCGTTACACAGTCTTGTCTGAGAGGCACGAAGTGACTTTGGAGTCAAAACAAACCCTCCATAGCCCTTTACTTTTGAGCCAAGCAGGCCAGGATTTAGGGTGTCTCTGTTGGTGTCTAAAGTTTGTGGAGGAGTCATTTTCACAAATCTTGGGACTTTTTCCCCTGGAGATGGCACTCACCAGATCTCAAAGTCTGGTAGAAGGCGATGTATTGTTTCGTCACTTGGGGCGACGCAGACCAATAGCAGCATTTGGGAGAAAAGGCCTGTAAGTCATTTCCTCCTTCGGGAAATATTTACGAAGACAAATACTGTTAAGTGACAGGATCTGCACTACCTTACGGGGTGCCGCTGTGCACACGGCTAACACAACCTGTCCTGTGCAGCGCTGAGGGTCTGCTGGGGAAGCCCCATGGTGGGACTGAGCTTCTTCGTAGCCCTGTGGTGGCAGGCGGTGCCTCTTTGAATGCCCAGCAATCCGAGAAACCCAAGATCCAAGCAGCAAACAAAAAGCCGCTGCTAAAGTGCCTCGAACATGCAGACAGGGTATTCCACTCGTGACACACGGAAAATGTCTTCAAGTCGTTTCTCCTGGTTTCTGCCGTGAGAAAGCCACCCCCTGATGCCTTTTCTCGTTGCTCTCTGAGTTGTGTTGGAGAGGGGTTTGGAGGAGGTTCAAGTCACAGAAGGTTTTTAAAGCAGATGTGGGGATGTGGTTGGCTCTGTTTTGGGGGAGTGTTTGGGTGCTTTGTGGATGGGAGACGGCAGGAGAGGGTGTGGGGTCCGGGTGGACAATGATCTGGGCAGAGCTAACATCTAGATGGTCTCTCTGCTTCCTTTCTCCCTCTGCTCGAGAACACCCCCAACCAAGCAGCCAGAGTTCTCTCTCAAATCAAATCACGCTCTACCACTCCTCTGCTTAAAACCCTTCTAAGGCTCCCCATTGCACTCGGGATAAAACCCAGACATCCTGCTATGGCCTATAAGGCCCTCCGTGATCTTTCCTCATCTACATCTTAAATTCATTTGCTATGAGTCTCCCCTCTGTCCCTATGCATCAGCCACAGGGGTCTCTTCTGTTCCTTGGGCACATCAAGTTCTCCTCTACCTCAGGGCCTTTGCACATGCTTTCACACTGCCTAGATTGCTTTCTACCTTTATAGTCTTGTGTCTCAGCCCACAACTCATTTCTTCAGACTGGCTTTCTGTGACCACCTCACTGAAAGAAGTCCTGCCAAATTGCCCTCAATCACCCAGTTTATTTCTGTAATTGTATTATCCAAACCTGTGATTATCTTATTTGTTTCTGATCTGTCTCTCCCATCTAGAATGTAAACCCACAAAGTTTTCTTGTCTATCTTGCTTCCCATGACATCATTGCTGAATAAATGACTTGATGGGTCGACTGGAAAAAAATTAAAAAGAGTCTGTGGGACTTGGAAGTGGGCAGGGGAAAGGTACATGAGAGGGACGAGTTAACTCCTAGTTGTTGTTGTTTTTGTTCAGGCATCTGGGTGGATGGCAGTGCCACTTTTCTATAGAGAAAGGAAACATTGGGGGAAAAGCAGATTTTTGGGGAGAAATAGATTTCAGTTTGGGATAGGTCAATTTTGAGGTGCTGTGATTTCAATATACAATGTATATATGGTATGGATTACAGAGACAGGGCTCCCCCCAGCCAATAGATGATAGTAAAAGTCATGGTAATGGGTTAAATCATTCAGGGAGAGAGTGTAGAGTGGGAACAGAGCCCTGAGTAAGTATTTAATAATCAAGTAGTGCAGGAGTGGCTAATAGAAGAGGCAGGGCGAGTGGACACAGAATTGAGGGAAATGAGGAGAGTATGGTGTCATGGAGGGCAAGAGACCGGACTGAATTAGGATTAAAAAATACTCACAAGACAGAGGAGGTCGTTGGTATTCTTAGCAACAGCAGTTCTGGTGGTGAGGATGATGGTGGCGATGGTGACGGTGGTGATGGTGAAGACAGTGGAGGTGGCGGTGGTGATGGTGACAGTGGTGATGATGGTGGTGAAAATAGTGGAGGTGTTGGTGGAGGTGATGGTGATGGGGACAGTTGTGCTGGGGGTGCTGGCACTGATAAAGGTGGTGGTGGTGGCGATGGCGACAGTGGCAGTGATGGCAGTGGTGATGATGGTAGTGAAAATGGTGCAGGTGGGGGCAGTGAGGGTGGTGGTGAAGGTGATGAGAGCAGTCATGATAATGGCGAAAGTGTTGGTGGTGATGTGATGTGGTGGTGGAGGTGATGATCGTGGTGGTGAAGGTGGTGGAGGTGGTAGTGATGATGCAGGTAGTGGTAATGATGATGGTGGAAGCCAGAACGGAGTAGATTGAGGAAAAAATGGTAGGTGACGAAGAAGAGAGACAAATGCGGTCAACTCCAGAAACAGTTGGAGACAAGTCTGAGAGAGAGGGAAGGTGAACAGAGGGCCTTCCTTGGACGGTTGGAGCATGGTGGAACTCGCTGGCCTTTGGGCATGTCAAGGCCATCAGTGCTGTGTGGTAAGTGTGTGGGGCTCCCCACATCTCACTGGGCCAGCAGGCATGCAGCGAGTCTTCCTGTTCTCTCTCCCTGGGGTCCTCTGCGGGTGGGATGATAGTTGGAGGAAAGAGTTGATCAAGAAAGACGGGTGGTGTCACCTAGTGGTCAGGCCAATGCTGTTACAGACTGTTGGCTCAGAGCTAGACTGTCTGGGTTCAAGTCTGGGCCCTGCCACTTCTGAGCTGTGTGACTTTGGGAAAGTGATTTAACTTCTCTGTCTCTCAGGCAACTCTGATGTGGGGTAACTTCGATAGTCTCCTGATTGGTGTCCTCCTGCCCCACCCTCCGCTGTGCAGCTGAGAGAGCTTTTCTCAAACACGAATCTGAGACCATCGCATGCTTGCCTTGCAGCCCCACCGATACTCTGCCGGCGAAATGTGCTTGGTAGGCACACAAAGTACACCTGGTCTGGCCCCAGTCCACCTCCCCAGCCTCATCTCCCGGTTTTCTCCCTCAGGCTGCCCACCCACCCTGACCTGCTTGCCCAGGCGTTCCTGAACACCACGTGATCTTTCCAGCCTCCAGGCCTTTGCATGTGTGGTCACCTCCACCTGGAATTGCCCTTTTCCCTCCACCGCTCTGCCCCTGGCCAAGTCCTTCAAGTGTGCACGGTTTTGTACATCCTTCCTTGACCTCCAAGGTAGACCCCACACAGCCCCGCTCTGCCCCCTTCCCCACCCCCAAGGTGGAGTTAAGCTCTCCCTCCTCCGTGCACGCCACACTTAATCAAATCTAAGGCATCGTGAACTTTAAGGTTCACCATTATTTTACATACCACCAAACCTAGGAACTCAACTGTGACACAATGCCTTCTTGTTTTTAGAATTTTCCTTTTATTCTTATTGAGTGAACTATTGTAAATTTATTTAGAAATGGATGCATGGATGAAAAGGAAATAGAAGTGGAAAATAAGCTGGTTAAGATATTCTTGACATTTCTTTACTTTAAAGTAAAATTACTTTAAACACAGAGCTATCAATGTTTTGATGTCCATGTTTCTCTACGTCAGTAGCTCTCAACATATGGTCCTGGGACCAGCGACACTGGCATCACCTGGGAATTTGTCAGACATTCAGATTCTCGGGGCCTGCCCCAGACTTGATGAATCAGAAACTCAGGAGTGGGCCCAGCAGTTTGTGTATGACAGCTGCTCCAGGTGAGTCTGATGCTCGCTCACGTTTGAGCACCCAGCTCTGCACGGTATTCTCCTCTGGTCCATCAAGAGTGTGGCGATGTGATATTTACCAAAAGTACCCAGAAAGGAACCAGAAGCCACTGCTGACTCTCTACTACCCTCACACTGTTTATAGTACAGCACCCAAGTATAAACCAAATGTCCCTAGCCTTTCACTTGTGATGACAAAATGAGGTTAGAATTCCTTTTTGTAACCAAATTATTACACCATAAAACTCCAAGGGCTTTCTTGTTGAAAATCAGACTCTCTAAAAGTGTCTTCTCAGTTATTTCTGAGAGTTTTCTGCAGTCCACCTCATAGATGCCCTTTCCATTCATCCACCCACCCACCCACCCATCCACCCATCCATTCATCCACCCATCTACTCACCCACCCACCCATCCATCCACCCATCCACCCATCCATTCATCACTCCCCCTCTCCCCCACCCATCATTCCATCCTTCCATCCACTCATCCATCCATCTTACCTTTCCATCAATCCATTCACCCACCCACCTTTCCATCCATCTACCATCCGTCCATCCATCCCAGACTTTTCCCTTACTGCCAGACATCTGTCTTTGCTATTGTTGACCTCTGCAAGCAGTCTGTTCACTCACATGTGCTGGTTCCTCTCCCTGACACTCTTACAGTGGACTCAGGTTGGAAATGCTGCTCTCTCTGCTTCCTCCCAGCACATCTCGACTGGGCTGTGATGTTTAACAAGGCTTTACTGAGGTCGGAGGTAGTCTGATCCTGTTAAATATAAGTCAGACCCTGTTCCTCTTCTGCTGAGAGCCCCCATGACTTCCATCTCACTCAGAGTAAAACCTGAAGTCCTCACTGTGGCCTGTAAGGCCCCACATAGTCTGCCCCTCTCATCTCCTTGCCCTCAACTCCTTCCAGTCTCCCCCTCCTTTTCTCTCATTCAGCCACACTTACTCCTTGTCTTTCTTTAAACATGCCGGGCACACCCCTACCTCTGGGCCTTTGCATTTGCTGTTGCCTCCACTTAACTGCTTTTTCCCCAGATACCTGCAAGTGACCACACGGCTTGCTCTCTCACTTCAAGTCATTGCTCACACGTCCTGTTCTCTGTGAGGCCTTTCCTCACACACACACACACACACCACACATGTCCCATCCTCTTTGTCCAGTTATTTCATTCATCGTACCCATCACCTTCTAACATACAAAACAATTTGCTTATCTACTTTCTTTATTTTGTTTCCTGTCTCTCTGTATTGCTGGAATGCCAGCTCCGTGGGGCAAGGATTTTGGTTTGGTTTATTCATTGCTATAGTTCCTGGAACTCACACAGGCTCTCGCATACAGCAGGTGCTCCATAAATATTCACTTAAGTGAATGAATGGGCACAGAGAGTAGTTCTCCACTGCTTTTAGAAGTGTCGCCCCTTGGTGACGTCCAGCTCCTGACTGGCTCTGGAGGCCCCCGGGTGGTGGGAGCCAGCAGCTCGGCGCTGACAATGGGAATCTCTGGCATCTGCACCCCTGAGTCCAGGCTCAACCTCCACCCTCACCTCAGAGGGGCTGCTCTGTCTTCGGTGGTTCGAAGGACAAAAGAGCAACAGAACGGGCAAAAATCCCCGTTCTCACGGAGTCTTCTTTCTTTTTCAGGCTCTGTTCCTTCTACCTGGAATTCCCTTTCTCTCTGTAACCCTAGGATCCCTGTCAATTCCTCGACACCAAGAGGGAACACTTCCACCAGAAAACCTTCATAATAGTCCCAAAGGGAGCCGATAATAATTGATAGAAATTTCTTCATAGTGCGGCTGTCTTGGGACAGTTGCCTACAAGAAGATCTGAGGGAGGAATTGGGATGTCTATGATTTGTTGGGGGATCAGGGTTGGGATGTACTTGATTTGCTAGAGGGATAAATGTTGGGATGCACATCATTTTGGGGACGAAGGTTTGGGATGCAAACGACCTGTTGCTGGGCAGTAAGTGTTGGGATGCACATGAGTTGCTGGGGGGTAAGTGCTGGGATGCACACGAGTTGCTGGGGGGTAAGTGCTGGGATGCACATGAGTTGCTGGGGGGGTAAGTGTTGGGTGACTTACTGGGGGGTAAGTGTTGGGATGCGCCTGAGTTTCTGGGGGGGTAAGTGCTGGGATGCACACGAGTTGCTGGGGGGTAAGTGCTGGGATGCGCATGAGTTGCTGGGGGGGTAAGTGTTGGGTGACTTACTGGGGGGTAAGTGTTGGGATGCGCCTGAGTTTCTGGGGGGGTAAGTGCTGGGATGCACACGAGTTGCTGGGGGGTAAGTGCTGGGATGCACATGAGTTGCTGGGGGGTAAGTGTTGGGATGCGCATGACTTACTGGGGGGGGTAACAGTCAGGAGAAGGGTTCTGAGGAAGCAGGATAGGGATGGGAGTGAGCTAAATAAGGATGTGGGCTCAGCAGGAGAGTAGCCTCATCTTAATTCCATGGGGGAGCCCAGGAGTATGCGCCGTGGAGTTGACCCATCTTGAGGTGCGGCCTTTGATCCCCCTGTGTCAGTCAGTCATCTGCTGTGGGAAGTCCCTGGTGGTGGGGTGGGGACATGACATAACCTGTGGGCTGTCCCGGGGGTGGGGTGGGGACATAACCTGTGCGCTGTCCTGGGGGCTGGGGGTGGGGACACAGCCTGAGAGGGAAAGTGATGGATGGGTCCGGGCAGAGCACCGGGCGTGTCCACTACAGTGATCAACCCTTTTTCTGCGTTATGTTTACCCACTACCTCAATTGTGGCTACACAGAATGTGAATGTCATGTCCTCTTCATTTCAGTGTTCAAAATAACAAGGATTTCCCCTAAGCCAAGTTGCATCATCACATGATAAACTTGGAGGTGAGCAGCTTCCACAAGATTCTTAATTCTTACAGCCTTGAGGATCATTGTGGCAGCCAGTTTGTCAGTTAGGATAAATTCATCTAAGTGTTGGTGTCAATCTCTAAAGAGGATGTCATTGGTGCCTCACCCAGATCCCATTTTCTGGACTATTTCCTAGAACCATTTCCATGAAAATGTACTTTTTAAAAAAACATGGAAAATATCAAATTTTGTTAATTCCATGAAAGTATTTCCCCCTAAAGAACAAGTGGATTTTCCTGTATGGACTCATGCCCCAGCTGTTGTGGCTTGGTTACCACTCACATCTGCCCCTTCCTCTAGCGAATTGCCCTCCGCTGGGCAGGGGCTGCCTTCGGAGGCTGTCGTCCTTATCCTTAGGAGGAATCCTGCAGCCAATGACAGTCTGAGCCGGGAGTACCAAAGGCCAGCCCCTTGTCTCAAAGTGGGAGCAACTCTATGGTGTCACTCATGCTCCAGGGTCCCCGTGGGGTCAGGATGATGTTGAATCCAGCTGAACCCACATCTTTGTCCAACGCCTCCATCTGCCTTACCCTGCCTTCCTCACTCCCTCTCTCCCAGGGGCACCCCCAGTAAGTCACGAGCGCCCACACCTGGCTAGGGAGCCTGCCTAACACAGTCCTTCCTGGTTGGGTTACGTCACTGAACTAGGAAAACATAATTCAGTTTCCAACTTTGGTTTTATTCTGAGACAAGATTTAGAAGTACTATACTTAGATTAACGCAAGGCACAAATAGGATCCCTATGAGCAATAACTGTATTGATGACGATGATGGTTGAAGCCTGTTTGGACCCAGATGCAGAGGACTTAGCTCTTACACCATACTGCCATCTTCTGGGAAAACTAGAGAATAAGAAGTTCAAAGTCGCTTCAAATGCAGGGCTTAAGCAGGACTGAGCCATGGATGAAGGTCTAAATTTTTAGGGCATGAGGAACCGATGCATGTCCTACAGAGATATTAAGTACTTCTTTCTAATATCATCTTACATCTATTATCACGTTCTTATTGCACTTGAAAATTCAGGTTCGGTGATGCTAAGTTAATAAGCTAAACGTAGTAGTGAGGGCCTGGAAATGGGAATCAGGAACCGAGCCCTCACATTTACCCATCCACCCATCCATCTGTCCACCCATCCAGCAAATGTTTAAGATACGACTTCTCTGTTCTTGCTGATTTCATGTCAGGTTGATTCATTTTACTCAATCTTAATTTTCTCACATTTAATATGGGGTTAAGTTTGATGATCCATTTACTCTTTAGGGGAAATACATTCATGGCATTAACAAAATTTGATCTTCTTTTCATTTATTTATGGAAAAAATACATTTTCATGGACATAGTTTTAGGGAACAAAATCAGGTATTGGGGCAGAGCAAGCTTGGGAACAGACAAACATCAGGGGAGAAGAATAAGGATGTCGCTGTGTAATTAACTCACAGCGCTGACAGAGTCTGAGCAGCTATCGTAAAATATACATTACTTCAACCTTAATGACTTCACCACACCGCACTATATGGAATTATTTATGAGGCCCCTACTGATGGACGCTTAGGCTGCTTCCTGCCTCACCTCGTAAACAAAGGCTGCTGCGTGAGCATCCACATGTGTTAACACTGAGATTCTGCGCAAATATTTCCTTAGAGCAATTTGCTGGATCTGGGCCAAAGGGTAAACACATGAACAATTCTGATTTATTCTGGCCAAATGGTGCTTTAAAAAGATTCATGATTTATATGCGCTCTTGTATGGATCGCCTCCTCTTCTCTTCGGTAAGGGAGGGGCTCACGCCTGAGGGCTATGGGGATGGTTGAACACATGACACCCGACAATGGACAGATGGTACCGACAGCCACGTTTTCTCACAGCCCAGGGAAAGAGGACACCATGAGCCATGCAGGGCTGTGCGGGTGCACTCAGGCACCGGGTGGAGAGCGGGCGCTGCCTGGAAAAGAGGGTGAGGTGCCTCCTGGTTCCCATGGGAGGATGTGATCGGCTTGAGCAACTCTGAAGGCTGCCAGGGCACTGGAGCCTGCTGCTTTGGGATGAGCAGGAACTGTGCCTGGTCCCCACGAAAAGACGACTGTTTGGCTTGGGGATCATTTCTGTGGGAGTAGAGTGGGGAGCCATTCAAAGTTATCCTGGTTTTCCCCAGATGCCAAGGCAGCACATAATAGTGGACCTTAATTTTAGGCCTTCTACCATACCTCTGAAACAATACAGTCGAGTCCAAAGAAATAATAACGACTCATACAAAAGCTCACCTCCTAGACACAGGCAGGATTCATACTGAGACTTCCATTTATCCTCATCTGCGTACATGCAGAGAGGAGGGTGGCAGACCAGATCGACTGTGGGGAATATCTGTCCTTCTGTTTTGACCGCCCAGCTCATCGCCTCACTTCCCGTGATTCTCACTGTAGAAGTCAGATCCTGTCTTTCCTTGGCTCCCGTGTCGCACGGGTCTAGGCTCTACCAAGCAGATGCCCCATCACTTGGATCCCAATCTAGCAATGCCGAGAGCGAGAATTTTGTGGGAACAATGCTGGTGAGGGTAGCAGCAGCTACACAAGGTTTCCTGGGGTAGCAGTGCCAGAGGATGGAGAGTTAGCAGCCAGTGCCCAGGGCTGGCCACATCAGTGCCTAGGCTGCGGGGTCTGTGCCTGTCACGTGGAAAATTACCTTAATGCCACTACACCAGGCGAGCCATGTTGGGGGGTCACAGAATAGAGAGGCTCAAACTGAAGTGCTTGAATCACAGGGTTTGCTAAATAAAGTTATAACACACAGTGATAAGAAGAGGAGAGATGGAGTCAATTAACACACTCAGGGCAAGCGGACAGACCATGCTGAGTCCTGGGTAGATGATGTTCAGATGTCTTTCTCCCTCTTTCTGCCATATCAGGCTTTCCTGCTGCTGACGTGGGCATGAGGACAGAGCTGAGGTTTGAGCAAAGGGTCCTCAGGCAGAGGTGCCCTGGATCAATGACACATGCCTGCTCTGTCGAGTGTATGTCAGACGACAGATGCAGCCTGCAGACCTATGGAGACACACTGGAGACACAGGCGACAGCACACCTGGCCACAGCTATAGCTCGCCAAGTAGCCTGCAGAGTGGCCATGGCACTTCTTGGGCGAAGACACGTGGGGCCAAAATCAGCGTCCCCAGTGGGCGGCCAACGCAGCCCTCATGAACACCGAGTGCTTCATATGCCTGTGTATACATAGAGAATTGTGACTATCGGGCGCCTCTCGGTCCTTCTTTCTAGGTTAAGAAAAGAGAGAAATTTGCTTACTGGTGACCTATCTATACTGACAGCTTATGAGTCTCCTCCATCCCATCTGTCTTGCTCTCTGTAGCAGAACTGAAGTCTTGGACAACACACGCGAGCCCCAGTGCCCAGCAGTGCCGACAGGGTTTTCTCTGCATCAGTCTGCAGCGTGATTTGGGACCCTAATCTGGGTTGCATAAACTCCTGAAGAGTCTTTGAGCGACTTCATATTCAATGATAGATTCATGTTCAGCCTAAAGTACTCACAGTTGGTTTCTATTTTTTGGAACTAAGAACCCTCATTGACATAGAAAGTAGTACAGAGTGGTTGCAGGCCACAGATTCTCAAAGAAACGGTAATTTGGGATTGGCGAGTGGTCTGGTTGGGGCTGAAGGCAGTGAAAATCCAGCTAGTATTAAGGGGTGGGGCGCTGGTAGGGGTGAAAAAGTTAAATAATGACCTCTGGTCATTTGGAACGAATGTCCATTGAAAGCTTTGGGGCAAATGGCCACTGGCATTGACGAGTAAGGAGCACGTGAGGAAAGTGAGCACCGCAGGGCAGCTGGTCGTTTCTATGTGTGGTGTGGAGCTTAAAACAAAAGATCGACAAGCCCAGAGTGCCCAAGTCTCTGTCAGGGAATCAGGAACTTCATATTACTTTACTAAAAGAATCTCTTATTTCTTATTGCCTCAGGCTGAAATACTCTAAAAGTAACCTCAAAGTCTTATCTTGCAGGTAGCAGCATTACACCCTCAGTGGAGTCCCAACTATGATAGTGTCAGTGTCAGGGAGCTCCCATAACTGTCCTAAAATAATCTCCAAGAACAAAGAGATCTCTTAAAAATACTTCTAATTTGTATCTTCAAAACCATGAAACAAGCATAGTTGCAATAAAAAAGGAAACTTCAGAAAGTAAAGAAGAGTTTTAAGAAATTAAAATTATGGTAGCCAACATGAAAATTCAACAGAAGGATTAGACATAAAGTGGTGACAATCTGCAAGAAAGGAGACCAAAAAAAATAAAGAGTTTGAGGAGTTTCAGAAAAAAGAAAAAGAAAAGAAAAAAGGAGAAAAGAGGCTATTATCCAAGAAAATAATATAAAACAATTTCTCAAAGCTGAAAGACATGAGTTTCTACATTAAACAGGCATACTGAGTAGACCATAGTGAAATTTTGGAACATGTAGAATACAAAGAAATTATTTTCCTATTACTTTATGTTTTTCCATACTTTACAATATTTTTATAAGCAACTGGGATGATTTTAGTAATAAAAAACCAAAATAAAGGCAAAAAAGAAAATAATTGACAATTGGGAAACAATACCAAATAATCCTAAATTAATTTTGACCACACCTTATACCTCTTTAAATTAACATATGAGAGAAAAGTAGGAGCAAGTTGAGAACAAGAGTAAAGAGACCTGGCTCAATCAACATACAACAAATAAACATTATAAATAGAAAACGTAGGATAAACTTAAAAATAAGGTGGCAGAAATACATTAAACACACCAATAATCACACTAAAGGTAAGTGGGTTAAATTTCTGTTTTAGAAGAAAGTTACTTTCAGACTTTGTTAAAAAAACAAGACCCACCTATGTACTATTTATAAAAAACATCACTTAAGACAAAATGGCAAAGAGGCTGAAGAGACACATCAGACAAATATAACAACAACAGCAGCAAGAAGAAGAAGAAGCTGGCATGGGAAATATTAGAAACAGACTAAATAAGACTCAAGCCAAATTTAAAGTGAGAAGTGGGGGAGATTTTACGTTGATATAAGGATACTTCTTCAGAACTATAATGATAAAAGCCAGTATTTATTGAGAATTTACTACATGTCAGACACTATGATAATTGCTTGCATACAGGCATTACATCAGACAGTCCTCAGTACGATCCCATTACTGCCCCCATCAAGGGGGGACAGGAAACTGAGGCACAGAGAAGCTAGAGAGGCCACAGGCTGGCCACTAAGCACCAAGATCCAGGACATATAACCATTGTGTGCTATGCAACTAATATCAAACCTTTGAAAAATATAAAGCAAAATCCATTAGGAATATTCCTATATTTTCTTGTAATATCTTAAAGTTCTTTTTTATGTTTGAATCAATCTATCAGGAATTAATTTTTTTTAAAGATTTTATTTTTTTCCTTTTTCTCCCCAAAGCCCCCTGGTACATAGTTGTATATTCTTCGTTGTGGGTCCTTCTAGTTGTGGTATGTGGGACGCTGCCTCAGCGTGGTTTGGTGAGCAGTGCCATGTCCGCGCCCAGGATTCGAACCAACGAAACACTGGGCCGCCTGCAGCGGAGCGCGCGAACTTAACCACTCGGCTACGGGGTCAGCCCCAATCTATCAGGAATTAATTTTTGTGAATGATGTGAAATGGTGGTCTGACAACTCAATCCTTTGGCCAATTGTCCCAACAGCTTCCTTTCCCCATGGACTTGAAACACTCTAACACATACTAAATGTCCATATATGCTTGAGTCTGCTTCTGAGCTGCTTTGTGTCTTTGACCTATTTGTCTATTCCTATGGCAATAACACAGACATACCCTGAATCTTTAGCCATAACTCCTTACCCACTGTTCCAGATCATGAGTTTCCCCCATGCCTGTTTTCGCTCCCACGATACCCCCAGCTTGCAGTGCTTCCCTCTCAGTGCACTAACCAGGCACCGCGCTTGATATTCATCCTTCAAGACTCACTTTCCAACCAACTATGCCAAATTTCTCGGCTTTTCTTCCATATATCCTTATCAGTTTTAAGAAAACAAATATTCTGCTAATATATCACATACAAAATGCGGTGTTAACTTTATTGGAAAGGATCACCTGCATCTCCCTCTCCACGTCTCCCCTCCAGTCCTCCACTTGAAGTGCCCTTGCAGGAAGGGGCTTTGTACACTAGTATGTAGCAATCAACTGATGTTCTATAGGTATTTATTGAAAGAAATAATACACACATGTGCTTTATATAGAAACAATATCAGGGAACTGGTTACTGTGGTTGTTTCTGGGGAGGAAAATACAGATGGAGTGAGACCGCCCCTTGGGACTTTTCCTATGTGTATGTATCATCTATTTTCAAAAAGAACAGTGAGATCTTTCATCCATTGTCTTGAACAAATTTTCACATCTTATTTTTAGTGTGAGACAAATTGTAGAAGAAATAAAATATATAACCTTATTTTTAGAATTAGAAATTCTGAAAAAAAAAATCTTCCGCATGGGTATGTTGTGGTAGGGGATTGGATTAAGCCAAGGCAGAAAGGCAGAGGCGAGGAAAGGGAAGAGAGACAAGGCAGCTAGCTAGACATCGAGCATCCCAACCCGCCAGTGAGGCCCCGCCCCTCAAGCCAGGGCCCCGCCCCGCCCACCGGGCACAGGCCCCGCCCCTCACCCCATTCTCGGGGTCCAGTCCGACACCACCCCCAGTCTCACCCGCCCCTCTCCCTCGGTTAAGGAAATTAGAATTTCTCCCCGGAGGCTGGACCCAGAACGGCTCCACCTCGCCGCCGCCGCCGCCGCCGGAGCCGCCTCGGGCCCCGAAAGCCTGAGCCCAGGCCACTTCCGCTTCCGGAAGCGGAAGTGCTGGGCGGCTGCGGCCCGCGGCGGGCGTTCGGGCGGTGCGGTATGAGGTGCGTCTCCGGCGGGTCTGCGGCGCGGCCTGGCCCGTGGGGGCCGGGGTCCTTCCTTCCTTCTTTCACCCGAAAGCGCTTCACTGTGTGGCTTTCGCTCGGGCCGCGGGCGGCAGTCTTGCGTCGCTGCGCGGTGAGGGCGTCTGAGGAGGAGCGGCCTCTGGCGCTGCCGCAGTCCCCTCGTCCTTCCCCGCCGGCGCCCGCCTCAGCCCGGCCTGTGCGTCACCCTGAAGCTTCCAGACGGGCGGGCCTCAGAAAGAGGTGACGTGAGCTCTGTTCCCTACTGAGAATTGAAAGTGAGTTGGCCCTAAATGGGATTTATTTTTTTTAAATAATAGGGTTAAAGCTCACTTCTGCCGAGAAATGAGGAAAAAATTAATTCCGGAAGGAAAATTAAACGCCAGATTTCACTTTAATGAGTGAGGTGTTTGTTTTCAAACAGAAGATTTGTCCTACCTTGTCATTTTGGGAAGAATTAGCGTGTCTTAGAGACATCTGAAGTCTAGTGTGGATTTGGGTTCCGTGAACGGACGTTTGAAGTCGTTTTCGTGGCGTCAGAGCGCGTGTGCGCGTGCGCAGGCCCGTGCCCTCGGGGTCGGCTCTGCGGAGGTGTTCTGGGGGCGCGGGGGGAGGTTGGCAGGTCTTCGTCGGGGGCCCTCGGGGAACTGGGCCCTGGACTGGGGGACTCGTGCGGCCGATCAGAGCGTAGCGCTGGCCCCATGGGCGTTTTCCTCCAGCCAGGAAGACGTTTCGGATGAACGGTGACGGGGGCGACTTGGGAACGTGCGGCAGGGAACTGGCGCGGGAGGTCAGGAAGAACATCCCAAAAGGGGCAGATGTCTGAACCTGGAGGAGGAGTTGATGTAGCAGACGAGGGCTCAGGCCGCGGAGCAGGGGCGAGGAGGAGACTGGAGAGGCCGTCCCAGGCGCGCCGTCCGGCAGGCCGTGCAAGGCTGGTGCGCTCCAGGAGCCGAGGACAGACGGGGAGGCTGAGGCACAGGGGACGCTGCGGGGAGGGCGGGGCCCCGAGGTCGCGGGAGACTCGGAACGAGAGTTTTAAGGAGGAGAGCGACATGAGTTAGTTTGTGACTTGGGTAGAACTTCAGCTCCTGGATTCGGCCTGGACTTGAGGATGCACAAGGCTGGACGCAGGGTCCATGGATGCAGAGGAAGTGGGATAAGGTCAGGACTCAGTGATGGCGTCGGGGCCTGATGATTGTGCAGCTGGAAAAGGTGGGATGTTTGAGACGCACGTAGGAGGCAGAATCGAGAGAATTCGGTGACTGACGGTTTCTCTCCACCACGCGATGATGTGGAGCAGGGCTTGGCCGACCGCGGCGGGGGGCCAAATCTGTGGCCCAGTCTGACCCACCGCCAGTTTCTATAAATAAGTAAATTCCCTGTAAGGGTTTTCGCTCGGCCTCCGGGCTGGTCCGCCAAGACGGAATTTCCTGGGCCAACCCTCCCCGCCCTGCTCAGGGCTCACCTGCGCCCCCTCCTCTTTTGACCTCAGGGCTCACCTGCGCCCCCTCCTCCTTTGTCCAGGTCTCTCTTCCTGCAGAGCGGTCACCTGCTGAGACGTCACCCCTGGCACTGGGGTCGGGGTGAGGGGCTTGGGAAAACCAGGATGGTTGCAGGGGAGTGAGAGTGAGTCTGTGCTCTGGGCCCTGTCCCCTCTGCCTGTCCCCTAACTGAGGAGGAAAGGGGCAGGGACTTGTGGGGCCTCTTCAGCCTGGCCCCAGGGGCCTGGGGACCTCTTCCAGTGCATGTCTCTGGGGAAGCTGGCTTGGGAGGAGGGTCCCCACAGCGACCCTGGGCTCTCGGTCCACTTCCCAAGTCTGACTGCAGAGCTCCTCCAGGGCCATCCCTGGTGTCCCATGGAAGACCTACCGAAAGAACAGGTGGCTATATAAATTAAAATGAAAATGAATCAAAATCCAGTAAAATAAAAAACTCAGTTTCTCAGTTGCCTGAGCCACATTTCCCAGGTGCTCGGTAGCCACCTGTGCTGCTGGCCACCTTTTTGGGAGGTGCAGACGTAGAACCTTCCACCATCACAGAGAGCTTTACTGGACATTGCTGCTCTGGAGAATTCTGAAGTTAGAAGGCCATACATTTTCTCCGATTTTAACAGGCATAGAAGACTACTGAATGGTTATATAAGTCTTGGGAGGGGTCCTAGGGACCTCATAAAAATTAAGAGATCAAACCCAAACTTTTGATGCCTTACATAAGGAGTTTAGGAAAAACTCTCTACAGCTGAGAAGTACAGGCTGTCACTGGTCAGTGAAGTGACAAAGAGAGCCAAAGCTTATCCTTTCGGATTTGTCCAAATATTAAAAGAAAGTAAATATTTTCTGCCTGGTGGGGCATATCATCTCTGTCACCGCAACTGTTTGGGCACAAAATCAGCCCTGGAGGTAGGTGAACAAATGGACGTGGCTGTGTGCCAATAAAACTTAACGAAAGCAGGCGGCGGGGTTTGCCTGGCCCTCGTGTGGAGGGAGCTCCCTGTCGCACGTTCTTGCCGGGGTCTGCCTTCCCGGTGACAACCAGATGGCCTGCCCAATGCGGGCGGGCCTTGCTGCGCCGGACGTGTGCTGTCTCGGGAGTCGGCCTCCTCCGAGGGCCTGGTGGCCTTGTGGCTTGGTGGCGGGCTCACCCAGGAGCAGCCACACAGGACCCGGGCGACTGCAGGGCCTGCCCCGGGCTCGGGCACGGGCACGCCGGCCGCCCCGCCGGGCTGTCCTGTGTCTGCAAAGACGCGCCAGGGCCCCGCGGCTGCGCGTCCCCCGCCCGGCGTGCTGACCGCCTTCTCTGCGCTCAGCTCTGCGCTCAGCTCTGCGCTCAGCACTGCGCTCAGCACGCGCGGTCCCCTCCTGGGTCCGGCTTCAGGACCTCGAGGGCGGGGCAGGGAGGGGCTGTGCTTGGGGGCAGGGCTGCGTCTGTGCTCCGCCTCCCTCCCTGCTGGCCTTTCCCTGAGCTGTGGCGGGGGTCTGGGGCTGGGGCGAGCGCCCAGGGGCCAGCTCTCGGAACCACCCGGACGAGGGGCACTGGGAAGTGTCCGTCTGAGAATGTTTGAAAGGCCCCTTATCCTGAGGGGAATTAAGGCCTTTTGGGGTGAGCTTTCTCAAATAACTTGTTGAGCTTTTCTTCTGTTTTCACATTCTAGCTCTCCTCTCCTGTTTGTCTTGGGTCTCAGAAAAAGATCTGTTCCAATTTCTCTTTTTTTTAAAAAATTGAGATATTTACATACCATAAAATTCACTCTTTTGTTTTATTTTTTTCCTTGGTGAGGAAGATTGGCTTTGAGCTAACATCTGTTACCAATCTTCCTCTTTTTTTTTCTTTTTTAAATTCCCCAAAGCCCCAGTACATAGTTGTATGTCCTAGTCGTAAATCGTTCTGGTTCTTCTATGTGGGATGTCGCCACAGCATGGCTTGTTGAGTCGTGTGTATGTCTGTGCCCAGGATCCAACTGGGTGAACCCCAGCAGAGTGTGCAAACTTAACCACTTGGCCATGGGGCCAGCCCCTCACCCTTTTAAAGTCCAATTCACTGGTTTTTAGTACATTCATAAAGTTGTGCAGCCTCACCACTCCCTAAGTCCAGAACATTTCCATCGCCTGCAGAGGAAACCTGGCTGTGAGCAGTCACGCCCCGCCCTGGCACCGCTGATCCAATTTCTGTCTCTGGAGTTGCCTGTTGTGGACATATCACATCGAGGGAATCACATATCCACACTCGGCCTTTTGTATCTGTCTTCTTTCACTCAGGATGATGTTTTCGAGGTTCATCCATGTGTGAATCAGGGCTTCAGTCCTCTTTAAGGCTGAATAATATCCCACTGTGTGGTTGGACCACCTTTTATTGATCATCAGTTGACGGACACTTGGGTGGTTTCCACTTTTTGGCCATTGTGAATGATGCTGTTGTGAACATTCGTGTGCAGGATTTTGTGTGGACGTGTTTCCAGTTCTCTCAGGTTTATACCAAGGAGTGGAGTTGCTGGGTCACATGGTAACTGTGTGTTTAAGTTTTTGAGGAGCTGCCAAACTGCTTTCTAAAACTGTTTTACGTTCCCACCGGCAGTGGATGAGGGTTCCGATTTCTCTACCTCCTCACCCACACGTATCATCAGATTCCTCTTTAACTTGAACATTTCTGCGTCTGTTCCTGTCACTGCTGCTTTCTGGTTTCTCCGACAACACTCTGGCAGCGTCGGTCTCCCTCCCTGCTGAATTCTTTGCTGGGAAGCAGCCCCGCCTTTCCGCCTCAGTTCCACACGCAGCCCTACTCTTGAGAGTCTCGCTGTGCTCGCTGATGCCTTCTTCCCTTTCAGCACCTTCCCAAGCATAGGGTCAAAATTAAAAAAAAATGCCTATATATTTTTTGTGTGTTAGTTTCACACGACTTTTTTTCTGAAAGAAGTTAATTTTTTTCCAATTAATTTTAGACTGTGAATCTCAACTTGAATCCAAAGCATCTACTCCTGAGCAGGCTATTTTGGAGGAAAATTCACCCCATGATTCGCAAACGGTAAGATTCCGGGGGCATGTCCTCCGCCCCCTCTCTTAGGAGAAGTTGAGGAATCTGTGAGCTGGAGGCGCACACCGGGGCCAGGGAGGCGGCTGAGCTGGGGCGTCTCAGGGACACTCATGTCCGCCGGGAGGGTCCCTGACGCGGGAATTTGGGCCAACCCCACCTGTCACTCAAGACTCTTCTTACTAGAAGGTTCCTCCACGTAAACGTTTCCATCCATGAGAGTCGGATGCGGACTGTGTGCAGTACCATTTCCGCTTCAACACTTGTCAGGACCTCGCCGCCTGGTGGAGAAGCCCCCGAGAGTCCCAGAGGCGAGGGAGCCTTGTGGCGGAGCCCGCAGCGTCCTCAGAGAGCGGGCCTGTCCCAAAGCGCAGCCCTGAAAACGCCGACAGCGTCCTCTGCCGGGCATCCCCGGGCGCGGCACGGATGTCGGCGAGCTTCTCCTTGCTCGCCCGGCCAGGAGCGCGCTCCAGCTGGAGAGACGGCTCCCGGTGGCTTAACTGCGGCAGGAGAGGCCTCTGGAGGAAGCGCCTGCATCTGGACGAGAGGGCCGCTCTGACTGAAGAACGTGGGAAAGTTGTCGGGGCCCCTCACCCCTTAGGAGACAAGTTGAGACCCCCCCCCCCCGGGAGCCAAGCTCTGTGCAGGGCCGGGAAGAGCCTGGAGCGCCGCGTCCCGTGCACGGAAGGTGTGTGCCGAGCTGTGGCCTGAGCGCCTGCCTCTGCGGACTTCGGCCCGGCCCTTCCCTTCCGGGGCGGCCCTCCTGGGGCCGGGGTCTGGAAGGCGGGGCTTCGCGTTTGGAGTCCGGGGACGCGCAGAGCCGCGCTTCCCGCCGAGGTTGGGCCCGTTTGTCATAAGCCACGGCGCCCCCTGGGCTCCCTCAGTCTGCGCCCCTGCGCCTGCGTCCTGGGTGGTGCTGGCTCCGCGTCAGACTCCCGCCCGGTGGGCGGGGCGCGTCCGGCCCGTGCGGCCTGGGGTGCTGCGGGGCCGCCGAGACTCTCCTCGCGGCCCGCGGCCCCTTCGTCCTCAGTTGACGCTCATGTTTCGGGAACAGATGTCCTCCAGGACCTGCGGGAGGGGTGCGAGGTTTGAGACCGCAGGGTCTGAAAGGGCCTTATCGGAGCTGCTGGGTCCCCGGGCCTCGGCGGACGGAGCGGTGCGCTGACCCCGTTTCAGGGCGCTCTGCGTCGCTCGGGAGCCGCAGGGAATGCTCGCTGCGGGCGGGTCGGACGGCAGCTGGAAGGCGTCCCAGGCCCCCTTCCCCGCGTGTGAGCAGCGGCTGGACCACGTGAGCGAGGGAGACGGGATGACCTCCGAGGGACTCTGGTCTCTGTGGGCCCTTCCTCTCAGCACGAGGTTTTAGCGCATTCCACAGGACTCCATTCCCGGCTCAGGGGCGAGCACCGAGTGCAGGGGAGGGGAGGGCTTCTGCTGCTGCCTCCGAGGTCCAGGGAACCGGCGGCCACGGGGTGTTCCGAGCCGGCCGAGGAGGGCTGCTTCTGGCCACGTGTGCAGAGAAGCCGGGCGGTCATCTCTGAGGACGCACGGCCCCGAAGTGCCAGAGGCGGAACCGCAGCTCGAATCCGGGCTGACTTCGGGGGGGCCCCCGTCGTGGCCGCCAGGACCTGCTGCCTGAGGTCACACCACCCGTGCCTAGGGCCACGGCGCCGACACTTCCACCAGCCCTCCGGTCCGTGCCGGCCGTCCCTGGCCTCGTCTCCACCGTCGGGCCCCGAGAGGCAGCTCCGAGGCCTCCCCGTCACGTGGGGATAGTGCTGGTGGTTAGGACAGACCCAGGCCCCGCGGCCTCCCAGCGCCAGCAAGGCCAGGGGCGGGGGGCCTCCCAGAGGGCGCAGAGCTGCTCCCAGGAGAGCCTACGCCTCTGCCGCGGCCGGGCTCCGGCGCCGCCTCACCCAGCCCCCGGCGCCGCCCCTCCCTCTCCCCCTCTGCGGTCTCCGCAGTGCTCACACCGCAGTGCTCAGTAAGGAGGAGACGAGCAGATCCGTCGAACTCCTGGAAACCTTGTCTTCAAGGAGAGCCATCTGTGTCACGATTGTTCGGCTGATGGGGCCAGCCACCGGGCGAGGGGTTGGGTTCCCACGCTCTGCTGCGGCAGCCCAGGGTTTCACCAGTTGGGATCCTGGGTGCGAACATGGCACCGCTCATCAGGCCACGCTGAGGCGCATCCCACAGGCCACAACAAGAAGGACCCACAACTAGAACATACAACTATGTACTGGGGGGCTTTGAGGACAGAAAAAGAAGGAAAAAAAAAAAAGATTGGCAACAGTTGTTAGCTCAGGTGCCAATCTTTAAAAAAAAAAAGATTGTTCTGATGAGAATACTTGTCTCAACATGGTACCTGCGGGTTTTAATTTATGGCTTGACTGGGCGGCGACACGGAGAGGCCAGTGTCCGAAAGAAGACTTTCATGGCTTACATTCTTGAGAGCAGAGGGGTCGCCGCTCGGACAGGGCCACGCGGGGCACCAGGTCCCACCGGGGTCGACTGGAGCGAGCACAGAGTCTGGGCCGGCGGGCCTTGGGTTCCTGCAGGAAGGGCAGGCCGGGACAGGGCCGACACCGTCGGAGTGGGTGTGAGTAGCCCTGGCCACGGTGGGGGGGCGGGGGCTGGTCCTGGTCCTGGCCGTGTGAGTCCTGGCGTGGGGATGGGCCTGGAGTGTGAGAGCCGGATAGCGGAGGGGTTCAGAGTGCGGCTCTGGCTCCAAGCGAGGTGTAAGCAACTGTGGCCAGTGGTCTGGCCCTGTGATTGACAGCTGGCAAATAAACAAGTACAGAATCCAGAAGAACACAGAACAGCGTTCACGTTCAGAACCAAGGGCCCCCGGGCTTTATGTAGTGAAAAGTTTGCAGCATCTCTGAGCGCTCGCGGCCTAATCTCCAGCCAGGGCCCCAGACCCAGGGGGCGGGGCTCGTCCCCGCATCTCCGGGTGATCAGTCCTCGGAGCCTGCAGAGGAGGGGCGGCACCAGGGCTGAAACCGCCAGACCTGCCTGCCGACTTCGGACGGCTCTGCCCGAAACCCAGGATCTCTGAGGCTCAGCACAACCTCAGTGTCACCTCCGTCCTGCTCATGTTTCCTCCACGCCTTTTCCCAGGAGCTGGGGCTGGACCCGAGGATGCAGATCAGGCCCGGGATGGGAGAGAGGGAGACCCCTTCGGTTCCAGAGGACCAGCCAGCTCTCTGGGAGTCGCCTTGGACTTCAGGATACACAGTGAGCCTGCGAGTGGGTTGCTGGGAGGGCGCTAGCCCCAGCCAGGAAGCCTGGGGGTCGGCATTTCTGTAAACGGGGAGGCAGGTGGGGAGGGAGGAATATGGGGCCAAACGTTGGGAACTGGGGACCCACTGGAGGCCGAGGTAAGAGCTGCTGAGCAGGCCCTAGAGTTCCTACATGGAAGGAGAGACCTTCAGGGTGGTGTCAGCCCAGAGCCTCCTGGGGGAGGGGCTAGCGTCCGGGTCCCTGCCTCTCCTGGTCCCACCTTTCCTCCTCCAGTCCCTCCACCCTCACTCCCACCCCGTCCATGACCGGGAACCCACAGGAACGAGCAAGTCCTAGGATCCAAGGGCTGGGTGAAGGGGCCAGGCTGGTGAAGCCCACGTGGCTCGGGGCCCTGCCTTTCCATCCTGAGGCGGAGAGAGCATCAGAGGACCCTTTCCAGCGTGCTCTGGGCCTGCCCTGAGAAGGCCCCTCACCTGCCCCTGTCCATCCCCTGCCTTGAGGGACCCGCCCTGTTTACTTCCCATCTGCCACCAAGTCTCTGAGGTTTTTCTCCAAACTGTGACCTGCCTCTGACTGCTCCCCTTGTCCCTGTTGCCACCACCCTGCCCAGAGCTGCCCTTAGTACTCCTGGACCCCGGGGCACTGCTCCTGACAGGCTCCTGCTTCCGCTGGCCCCGCCCCAGATGTGGAGGCCAGAGGCATTGCTTAGAAATGAAGTCCGGCAGACACTTTTTCCTAGGGGGTGGCCGCCGCAGAGGAGGGTTGAGATCCTTTCCCCACAGCAGGGCTTCCTTCTGGAATCACTTAGTCTCCCCACATGCACGGGGCCACCCCCATATCCTCCCAACGCCCGTCAATCTGCTGCCCAGCCGCTGCCCTCTGCTCCAGCGTTTCTCTCACAGCGGAAGGCTGCTTCCCCCACCCGGGCCCCTCTCTCCATCCCGTTTTGGAGTTGAAATTGTATCACAGTGATGGGCTTTGATTGAAGAATTGGGTAAACCTGGGTGAGCTAAACGGGCGATCCCTCCTTTTATGGTGTGCTCCCCAAGGCAGGGCCAGTCCCGCAGCTTCAGTCAGGGTGAAGAGCCGTGAGTGGATCCCGTCGACTGGGTGGCTCTAATGTGTTCCTCTCACTCTGTCCAGGAGCTGAAGGCGGCTGTGCAGATTCAGAGGGCGGCCATGCCTGTGCCTGCGCTGGGCCTCCCCAACTGGTGGGGGGCCGGTGGTTCTGGTGAGTGAGGCTGGGGGACTCCACAGCAGAGGCCCCCTGGGCTGGGTTTCTGGGAGCTTGCGCCTTCTGCCTCACCTCTGCCTGCAGGTGCTGTGAGGAGAGAATATGGGAAGTCGTCTCACGGTTTATGTGTTCCGGGGAGAGGTGTGTTCTCAGGATGGTGGGCTGGGAGTCGTGGGTTTTTTTTGGTCTTAGGTCTTTCTCTTAAGAGCGAGCAGGCCCCACTCAGCTGTGGCAAAGGGCAGACCTCTCCTCGGGCATGGTTAAATTCTTGAATACACATCACGTCAGTGCTGAAAACTAGAATTGAATTTACTGTAAATGGCAGATGTTTTAACTGAGCTTTTAGAAAATGAGATTAAAAGCTACATCTCCTGAGAAGTGGGGGAAAAAATTAATTCTGGAGGACAAATAACATCTTAGCTCTAATTACAAGGCATTTGTTTCCTTCCATCTTGCCTCCTAGTAAGATAATAAAGTTCGTTTCTTAACATCATCTTGCATTAGGGATCTGTATTGTATCACTGACAGGAAGCAATTGCTAGATTTATGCTGTGTATTGCTCTTCATGTATTTTTGGTAAGCCTTCTGGGCAAGGTTCTGCCTTGAAGTACTCTTGCAGTACTCAGAGTACTCTGTGCTCTTGAAGTACTCTTGAAGTGCTCTATGATTGTCCTCCCTTGGGCACTGGGAAACAATTGCAGACAGACCCCTGACCCCCTCCCCCACGGAGCTCACAGTCTGGCAGTCAGATTTTTAAATAAAGACCAGAATATAACGGAAGCATGTAATCTGATGACTTAGCTTGGGAGGGGGCTGGAGAAGAGTTCTGGGAAATTTAAGCTTGGGCCAGGGTTTTCCAGCCGTAGCATTACTGACATCGGGCCAGATCCTCCTCTGTGGTGGGGCGTCCTGTGCACTGTAGGATGTTGACCAGCATCCCTGGCCTCATTGGCCTTAGTTTGCTTGGGCACTATGGCACAGTGTCACAGACTGAGTGGCTTCAACCACAACAGTTTGTTTTCTCACCCAGAAGTCCAGGATCAAGGTGTTGGCAGGGTTGCTTTCTTCTGAGGGCCGTGATCTGTTCCAGGCGTCTCTCTGCTTGTAGATGGCCGTCTTCTTTCTGTGTCTTCTCTTTGTATGTGTCTTGTGTCCAGATTCCTTTTCTTATGAGGACACCAGTCATGTTGGCTTAGGGCCTGCCCTATGACCTGGTTTACTTTACCTACCTCTAAAGACCCTGTGTCCAAATACAGTTATGTCCTGAGATGCTGGGGGTTAGGACTTCAGCGTATGAATTCCCAGAGGGACACAGTCAGCTTACAATACCCCCTAGTCTTGACAACCGACAATATCTCCAGACTGCCCCCAATCCTGTGTTGAAGCTCTCACCCCCTGTGTGTATTGGAGACCAGGCCTTTAAGGAGGTGGTTCTGGTTAACTGAGGTCATAAGGGTGGAGCCCTGATTCTGTAGAACTTGTGCCCTTCAAAGAAGAGGAGGAGATGCTGGAGTGCTCTCTGCCCTGTGAGGACACAGAGAGAAGGTGGCCGTCCATGAGCCAGGAAGAGAGCTCTCAGGAGAATCCGACCCTGCTGGTTGACCCACTTGATCACCCAGCAGCAAGCTGTGACAGCACGTGTGAAGCGTTGTCTACCAGGGAGGCTCCTTAGAGACTCAGTGCCCAGCGTTTCCGCCGGGGGCTGGTCACATAGGTGCCCTCTGCCTGGCACAGACCTCAGTTCCAGGCTCCTGGAGGGAAGGCAGGTGTTGAGCATAAACTGCATCGTTTGTACAGTTGAAGCAGAGTGAGCCCCTCTTATTAGTTAAGGTGCTAGGAACCCTCCCCAAATCCAAATTCCTAGACACCAGCCCAGGGCTAGACTTGCCAGCAGGCCTTGCTATGGAGGGCAGTCAGGCCTGCTGTGTTAACTCTGGTCTGCACAGTGGGGAAGCATGGAATGATTTCAGACATCTGCAGGAGGTGGAGCCAGACAATTTGCTGAGCTGTGTATGCATTCATTTACCAGATGATGCATTTGCTGAGCCATGTACCAATTCATTTACCAATGTGTTTGCTGAGCCATGCACGTGTTCATTTATCAGACGATCCATTTGCTGTGTCATTCACCAATTCTTTTACCAGACGACGTGTTTGCTGAGCGATGCACGCGTTCACTTACTGGACGACGTGTTTGCTGAGCGATGCACGCGTTCACTTACTGGACGGGGTGTTTGCTGAGCCACGTACGCGTTCACTTACCGGACGACATGTTTGCTGAGCGAGGCACACGTTCACTTACTGGACAACGTGTTTGCTGAGCCATGCACGCAGTCACTTACCGGACGACGTGTTTGCTGAGCCAGGCACGCGTTCACTTACCAGACGGTGCATTTGCTGAGCCATGTACACATTCATTTGCCAGATAATCCAGAGCCTTATGTGCCATGCACGGTGTGGGGGATGTGGCCGTGAAAGGAAAAAGGACCCAGGCTGTTGAAGCTTCCTGTCCACTGAGGATGGTAAAAAGCAGACACATAGGAAGCAAATCAACATCTGGTTACAAATATGTAAGGGCTGTGAAGCAAGGGGGAAAAGGGTACTGGGGAGGAGATGTCAGGAAGGAGCTCCCTGAGGGAGTGACATTCAAGTGGGTCCAGAGCAGAAAGGTATGATGTGGTGTTAGCTGCAGCAGGCTGGGGGAGGGGGGAAGGCATGGGCCGGGGTGGGGGCTCCAGGTAGAGGTGTCAGGCTAGTTCATTTTGAGTAATTGTTGGGGTCTGTGGAGTGCCGGGTGAGATTTCTCGGCTGAGGCAGGGATGTCACTTCCTGAGATCAGGACCGTGGAGGAAGAAGAGGCTTTGAGAAGAAGGTGACGAGTGCAGTTTTTGGAGGGGGTGCATGAATCAAGTTTCTCCTCACCGTTGTGAAGCCAGAAGTCTGAGATGAAGGTGCCGGCAGGCCAGGCTCCCTGTGCAGCCTGTGGGGGAGAATCCTTCCTTGCCTCCGTCCTGGCGTCAGGTGGTGCTGCCATCCTGCTGCTCCTTGGCTTGTAGAGGCCTCGCTCCTGTCTCTGCCCGCATCCTCAAGCGGCCCTCTGCCCTGTGTCCCTTCTCCTCTTGTAGGGGCATCTGTCACATGGGATTAAGGGCCCATGCTGCTCCACTGTAACTTCTGAACTGCTTACATCTGCAGAAACATGCTTCCAAATAAGGTCACATTCTGAGGGACTGGGGTTAGCACTTCAGAATTTTTTAGGGGACAGTTCAACCCATAAAAGCCTGCCCTCTGGCTCCCCAAAATTCATATCCTCTGCACATGGAAAATACATTCGCATGGTCCCAACATCCCCAGAGGTTTTACCCATTCCAGCATCCACTCTAAGGCCTAAATCTCATCTAAATATTATCAACTCACAATGTCCCAAGTCAGGTCATACAAATCATCTGCAGCAGGCATGGGTGGGACTGGGCGTGCGATCCATCCTGAGGCAAAATCCCTCTCTACTTGTGGACCTGTCAGACCAGAAGACAAATCCTCTGCTTCCAAAATGCAGTGATGGGACAGGCACAGGGTAGATGGCTCCTCCCAAAGGCAGAGGACAGAGGGGTCACGGCTCCTGAGCAAGCACAGCCCAGAAGGGCAGGTTTGAGGCCTGAGGATAATGCTCTGTGGCTCGAGGCTCTGTCCTCCGGCTGCTGGCCCGTGGCACCATCCTTAGCTTGCTTTGGGTAAGTCCGTTTGCGTTCCTCCGACAGGTGGTGGAGATGCTGGAGCTGACGGTTGGGTACCTGGGTCTGGGGTTCGGGTGACAGTTCCGCTGGGGATTTGGGCATCATCAGGTGGAGTTGGGAATTGACACCCAGAGTGGGCGAGGCTGCCTACAGAGGCAGAGAGCACTGAGGAAGGTGAGGAGGGTCTGTGACCTGGGGACACCAGCGTTGTGATGGGAGAGGAACTTTAGCGAGACTGAGAAGAAGGAGGGGTGCGGACACTGGAGCCCAGGGAGTGTGGGCTTCTGGCTGGAGGAACTGGGTGACCGAACGTCCTGGCTGGATCCCCACCATGGATGAAGGTCACTGGTGATCCTGGTGAGGTGCTGGTTCTTGGAGTGGTGCTGATGGGAAGTGAGTGGGAGGTGAGGAAATGGACACAGAGAGGGTCAATTGTCTGTAATAGGACAAGCAAGAGGTAGGACAGCAGTCTGAGGGAAAAGTGGAGCGTTATGGCCTGAATTGTGGCCCCTCAAAACATATGTTGAAATCCCAACCCCAGGACCCTTGAACGTGACCTTACTTGGAACTAGGGTCTTTGCAGCTGCTGTCAAGTTAAGATGAGGTCACGAGGGTGGGCCGTGATGCAGTATGCTTGTGTCCTCCTAAGAAGCAGAAAACGCCAGGTGAAGGCAGGTAGGCACAAGGGAGAGGATGGCCATGTGACGACCAAAGCAGACAATGGGGGGTCGCAGCTGCAAACCAAGGAATGCCCAGGGTCGACAGCCACCCCCAGACGCCAGGAGGGGTCTACCCAGGGTCTCAGGGAGCATGGCCCTGCTGACACCTGATCTCAGACATCTGGCCTCCAGACCGGGAGAGTACAAGGCCTGTGGTTTGAAGGCCTCAGTTTGTGGTCTGTCACGGCAGCTTCAGGACGCTAATGGGTGGGCTGGGGATTGGCTGCGGTTCAGGGTTACTCACTGAGGGACGGTCCCGTGGGGAGCGAGGCGAGGGTGGAGTGGCAGGGCTGGTCGGGCGGCACTTGCTCACCTGGAAGAGTCTGGAGTGAAGAGGCCGGTGCGGGAGAGAGGAGGTCCCTGTCTGAGGGCACTGAGGGGCGGATGTGTCCTCTTGGGCAGACTCGCGGGGTGTGGTGGCATCTGCCCCTGCCTGTGGTATGTCCTGGTGGTGCTGGCCAAGCAGAGCGGGCAGGGGGAGGGGCTGGGCAGCAGGGAAGCTGCCGGGCTGTCACGGGGGCGCAGGCGCTGCGGAGACTCCAGGCTGCTGGCGATTTGAGGCTGGGGCTCCGGAGACTGGGCATGGAGGAAACGTGTGTGTGCGTGTGCACACGCATGTATGTGCATGTGTGTGTATATTTCTGTGTGTGCTCACCTGTGTGTGTATGCGAGGTGTGTCTGTGTGTACGTATTTGTATGAGCGTATGCATGTGTGCATACTCGTGTGTGAGTGTGCATAAGCACATGTGAGTGTGTGCAAGCATGTGCATGTGTGTCTCTACAGTTCCGGGGTGTGTCCCCGTGAGTGTGTACACTTGTGGTGACTCACAGTCAGGGTGTGACCTTGGTCCTGCCAGAGTGCTCACTGGGCCACTTGCTGGCCCTCACGGCGCCCATCTTCCCCTCCAGCTCTGCCTGCCCAGGACCCCATGCGGCACCAGGAGGCCAGTGCAGAGGAAGCAGCCATGACTCCTGGGGTGCTGACCGCCTGCCCACAGGTCAGTAGGAAATCCCCATTGCTCTTCTTCCTTGCTTTGCCCTCTTGTCCGCTTCCTGTGGCCTTTTGCTTCTCGACCCCACAGGGTTGGTCTCCAGGCTTCAGGCATGGGGCCTCTGGCAGGGGTGGGCAGCGACCCCACCCCTCAGTCAGACCTGCCACAGGCTGTCTGTGCTGTGTTCCACTGAGTGTCAGGAAGGGAAGCAGAGTGAGGAGGTGAGCTCTTCTGGTCTCATAGTCGTCATGGTCTCCTGGAGCAAAAATTGCCATCCCTCAGATGTTTCTCTCCTGTCTGCAACAGGCAGGTCTGCTGGACTCGAGCTGGCGGGAACCAGTCTGCAGGGGCTTCCTGGCTGCTTGTCCACAGCTGAGCCTGTCATGAGGCCGAGGGCCTTCGCTGCCACAGTCCTGGATGTTCTCACTCAGGGAGGGAAGAGGAGAGAGAGAAGTTACAGCTCTGAGGCCTGAGCTGAGGGGTGATGTTCAGAGACCTCAGGACCCTGTCTAGAAATCCTCTGCGTGGGGTCTCCTTTCGCCAGGCCGCCAGCCCCCAGCATCCTCTTGAGTGTTGGTGGCAGTGGCCTCTGGCTTAGCTGTGCTCCATGTGCGTTTAGGAACTGGTCACCTTCGCAGATGTGGCCGTGCTGTTCACTCCAGAAGAGTGGCTGTTTCTAGACTCTGCTCAGAGGAGCCTGTACAGAGACGTGATGCTGGAGAACTATAGGAACCTGGCCTCCGTGGGTAAGGCTGCCCCACGTTCTCGTGCAGGCTCTGTGTTCCCAGAACTGTGCTGGGTGGGCAGTGGAGAGGTGGGGACAGGCAGCCCTGCCCCGTGGTGCTTGCAGTCTAGTGGCTTCCCCAAGGAGATGAGGATCTCTGCCGCTCTGTTTCTCCATGGCTAAAAGCTCTGGGCTTCTCAAGTTGTCCCTGGGCTGGGCCCTGGGTTTTGGGGACCAGAGAGTCCCAGTGTCCTCAGGGACCTGGTGAAGGAGCTCATATTTTGGTTCCTCAGTGAGAGAGCTTCACGTGTCCGTCAGAACTTACGCTCACCCCTTGCTATTTCAGTCCCCAGTGCCCTAAGATGCGGATCAGTGGCCCCGGTTTCATGGCAGGCGCAGTCTGCCCACACTCTGCGTCTTTTCCCATGAGCAGGAGATCAGCTGTGCACACCCAGCACCTTTGTTCATTTGGAGCAAAGAGAGGAGCCGTGGACCACCGAGAGAGGACTGTGCCCAGGAGCCCGTCCAGGTGAGCACCAGGTGGACTGGGTGGGCACCAGCTCTGCCCGGCAGGGTGAGCGTTGGCTCTGGAACTTGTCCGTAAGGGGACACTGTGGCGCCCTTGATGGAGAAGGCTGTCTGGCTGAGCATCCTCAGTGAGCCCCTCGTTCTTTTTTGTCTCTAATGCTTTACTCTGGTTTCGTAGAGAGACTTGTTCTACCTCCTCTCACATTTAGTTATTCCGTGCGTCTATTTCATCCCGTTCTTCCCCACTCTGTGTTCTTGCTAATCCTTTCTCTAACATCAGTCCCGATCTTCATGGAACCCTTTCTTAGTAAGTTATCCTCTGTTTCCATCCCTTGTTCCTATGATTACATAACTCCTCACAAAGCCCAATGTCAAAAAGCTTTCCTTTACTGTGATATATTCTTCACAATTTCTTCCCATATTTAGGATCAGTAGTAAAAAACAACCCACACGTGCCTTGCTTGCGTTTTGGATCACTTTGATCCTACTTTCCTTCTCTGCACACTTAATTTTCTTTCCCCTAATTCATTTCAGAATCTCAACTTCAACCGCAAGATTCACTTGCTAACCACGATATTTCTGTGGAGATTCCATCCATTGGCGCGCAGAGGGTAAGGCACACAGGGATGGCTCTTGGTGCTCTGGGGCTGCTGTAGGTTGGGACGCAGTGTGAGAGCGCTGGAGAGGCTCGGGCGGGCGGTGGCCCGCCCGGAGGAAGCAGCTTCCCGGGAGGGGCCTGGGAGGGTCCTGAACTGGGGGAAAACTGGAGGTAGGTCAGATGCGTCTGCACAGAGGTCCTGCCAGTAGCCGTTTGCGCAAGTGTGAACAGATGCTAAGTGTTCAGACTTAGTTTAGCCTTAAGCCATCGGGACCCTGCCTCTGCGGAGCACCTGGGAGTGAGGGGCGCGGGCTCCTGGGGCAGCACTTGCCCTGGAGAGGGCTCAGGGCGCCCGGGGCCGGCGGTCGCGGCCGCAGCTGGGAGGCCGTCCCCGCGCCGGTTCGCTGGGGGAGCCGCCCTCCGAGCGCATTTCAGCCTTCCTCCCGTGTCTTCCTTACTCGTAGGCGCGGGCTGTGGCTGGAGAGCAGCTTCATAAACACGCCGAACTTGGGGCACCCCTTCCCGTCGAGCCGCTCTGTCCGTCCCAGAGGATTCCTGCCGGCGGGGACCCGTGCGGATGCCGTGGGCGTGGCGAGGCCTTCCTCCAGATGGGCCTCATGGCGCCGGAGAAGGCGGGGGGCGGGGACAAGGCCCTCGCCTGCGGCCAGTGTGCCAAGTCCTTTCGGTACAGCTCGGACCTCGCCCGGCACGCGCGCACGCACAGCGCGGAGAGGGGCTTCGCGTGCCGCGAGTGCGGGCGTGCCTTCAAGTGCCCGTCCAACCTGCGGCGCCATGCGCGCGCGCACACCGGCGAGAAGCCCTTCGCGTGCGCCCAGTGCGGCAAGGCCTTCACGAGGAACTTCAACCTGCTGCTGCACCGCAGGAGCCACACGGGCGAGAAGCCCTATGCGTGCCCGGCCTGCGGGAAGACCTTCAACCAGCCGTCGTCCCTGCGCAGCCATGCGCGCACGCACACGGGCGAGAAGCCATTCGCGTGTGCCCACTGTGGCAAGGCCTTCCGCGAGCCCTCGTCGCTGAAGACGCACCTGCGCACGCACACCAGGGAGAAGCCGTACGCGTGTGAGCAGTGCGGCAAGCCCTTCCGCACCAGCACGCACCTGAGCGTGCACCGGCGGGTCCACACGGGCGAGAAGCCCTACGGCTGCGCCACATGCGGGCAGGTCCTGAGCCGCCTCTCCACGCTCCGGAGCCACATGCGGACGCACACTGGGGAGAAGCCGTACGCGTGCCAGCAATGCGGGCGCGCCTTCAGTGAGCCCTCGTCCCTCCGGAAGCACGTGCGCACCCACACGGGCCACAAGCCCTATGCGTGCCAGCAGTGCGGGCGCGCCTTCGGCCAGTCCTCACACCTGACGGTGCACGGGAGGACGCACACCACGGGCAGACCCTATGCGTGCACGCAGTGTGAGAAGGCCTTCCGGCACAGCTCCTCGCTGGCCGTGCACAGACGGGCTCACGCCGCCGCCAAGAAGACGTGAGCAGCGGGCCTGCCTGCCAGCGCCCCATCCATGCGTGCCCCTCGCCGTTAACTTCCAGTTTGTGAAAACAGAAGCATTCGTCTCTCAGTGTTCGTTTAGCTACATCGTATGTTTCCATGTCTAATATTTTCAGTTTGACTTAGTTCTAAATATTGTCTTAGTTTCTATTATCACTTATTCTGTGACCCATGAGTTATTTGTAATTAAATTTTGTTTTATTTTATCATTCTTTTTGCTGAGGAAGAGTTGCCCTGAGCTAACATCTGTGCCAGTTCTCCTCTCTTCTTTTCACGTGGGAGCCTCCACAGTGTGCGGAGTGGAGAAGGTCTGCGCCTGGGATCCGAACCTGCGAACCTGGGTCCCTGAAGCGGAGTGGGTGGAACTTTAACCACCTGATCATGGGGCCGGGCCCTGTAATTAGATTTTAAAATAATAGCACATGGGTGTATTTTTATGAGGTGTAATTGCTTCTAGTAATATGCATAGATCCCATGTGTACAGTCGGATGAGTTTGACAGGTATATACACACTGTAACCAAGACCCCATTCAAGATACAGAGCATTTCTGTCATTCTGGAAAGTTCCTGCATGTGCATGGCTGTTTTTTAGTTGCCTTTTCATTGTTGGTTTCCAGTTTAATTACATTGTGAGCAGAGCACGTGTTCTTTATGTTAATGAATCTTAGGTGTCTGGAGGTTTGCTTGTAGGGCAAGTGTGGCTGGGCTGCCAGCTGCCTACCAAGACCGTGCCCTCTGCCTTACAGACGCGCGGGTGTTTGTTCAGATGGCAACGTGCTCGATTAAGCGGTCTCCCAGCCCTTCTTACAGTCAGGGGGGCCACGTGCCCTGTGTGGGTACAGGGTCACTGGATGTGCTCCTGGGAAAGGCGTGGCCAAGGAGCAGTTAGCCACATCCCTCCACGTCTTTGTGTGAGCAGGCACGGTGTCCAGACCACGGGAGCCGGGCTGTAGTCACACGTCACAACCATCCTGGTGCCCCGCTGGGGCCTGCGGCTGCACCAGCCTGAACTCTTTGTTTCTGGACAACCTGTTAAGTGAGCAAGAAGACTTCCACTGGTAATGACATTGTCCTTTTTGGGTGGGGGAGAGAGGGTGGGGATGGTTGTTAGGGCTGGATGCAGTCTCTAACGCAGGTTATGGTCGGTTTTATAAAGGCTTCATGGGTGGGTGAAATCCACGTATTGTGTTCTCCATCCACCAGATCGAGTGTATGATTTGTGTTTAGAAATCTACAGGTTTATAAATATTGGTCTTTGTCTTTGGTTGCTATCACAAATACCATAGATGGGGTGGCTTGTAAGCAACGGAAATTTATTTCTCCCAGCCCTGGAGGCTGGAAGTCCAAGATCAAGGCACCTGCAGATCCCGTGTCTGGTGAGAGCCGCTTCCTGGTTCACAGACGGCCGTCTCATCGCTGTGTCTTCACATGGAAGGGGCGAGGGCGCTCTCTGGGGTCTCTTATAAGGCCGCTAATCCCATTCACGAGGGCTCCACCCTCATGATCCCATCACCTACCAAGTCTCGCCAGCACTCAGGTTGGGCCTCAGCATAGGAAATTTTGGGACACATTCAGTCCACAGCATCTCTGATCTGTTATTTACTGACAGGACACTCCCACCATGATTGTGCATTGTTGAATAAATCTTGTAATTCTGTCAATTTTTAAATTTATATATTATAAAGTAATGGAATTAAATGAAAAGATTTTGACTTTTATAAGTTTACAGCAAATTGTTCCTTTTATCTTTGTGGTGGCCATCTTTCTCCCTAGTGATGAATATTCAACTGTTCATCATCCTCATATCAAGTAATGATTTAGAGCTCACTATGCATAGGTACTAGGTTCTGTCTAAGCTCTGCGTCTCATGAGGGACTTAGTCCTCTAGGTGATACCTGTGGGTGGGCCCTGTTGTCATCCCCAGTTCATGATGATGAAACTGGGGCCCAGAAGGTCGAGGTGCGTTGACCAAGGTCGTGCTGGTGGTGAGTGGAGGAATCTGGCTCCACGGTCCGTGCTCTCTCCACAGGGCTTCCCCCAGGGGCTGCTCTCCATTTCCACCTGTGCTCACAAGCTTCTGTTTTGTGTTAAAATTCTTCCAACTGAGATGGAACTTGTAAAAGTTCATAAATCTTAGTGCACAGCTTGGAGAATTTTATATATATCTTTACCACCCAGATCAAGACATAAAGTAAGTGATCTCCCCAGAAGGGTCTTTTGGGCCCTTCCCCAGTCAGTCAGCCACATCCCTGGAGGCAGCCAGGATCATAACTTCTGTCACTGTAGATGTGTTTGTCCTGTCCATGGACAGGGAAGCACAGGATGCCCTCTGGTGTCTTTTTTTCACTTAATGTAGTGTTCATGAAATTTCTCTTTGTTGCATTATCCGTAGTTTATTCTTTTTAAAGATTGCTGTGTAATCCTCCGTCGTCTGCATACACCGCAGTTAAAGAATTCCGTCCTGTTGGTGGACACTTGGGTTCTTTCCAGGTTTTGCTGTTATGAGCAAAGCTGCTGTGCATGTTCTTGTGCAGGTCCGACTGTGGACATGTGTTCTCGTTTCTCCTGGAGTGGAGCTGCTGGGTCGCGGGCAGGCATGTCTGTAGCTTCAGGAGATATTGGCAAACACTTCCAGAGTGGTTGAAACAATTTGTGTTACCCTCATCAAGGAACGCAAGTTTCATTGGCTTCACATCCTCAACCATACATGCTTCTGTCCGTCAGTTTCATTTTCGCTATGTTAGTGGTGAGTGAGGGGTTTCTTGGGTTTGTGTGCGTGTCTTGGTGAGTAATGGCATGGTAGATGGTTGCCACAGTGACTTCTGCCAGCCCTCCATGTACATCTCTTTTCCATGTGCCTTTGCTGCTCCTCCTATCAAGAGGTGGAGCTTATTTCTCTACACCTTGAAGATGAGCTTGACCAGGGGACTTGCTCTGGCTGGTGGAACGTTGTCAAACATGATGGAAACAGAGGCTTGAAAAACCTCCTTGGGCACCGGCGTTGGCCCTCTTGTAGCTGTGGTTAGATTCCTGAGAGCCGAGCCTGGAGAAGCCCGGGTGAGCCTCCTCCAGGACGCCAGACCTCGCTACCCACGCCAGACTGGGGGTGAGGCGGCCATAGGCCATCTGCCCCAGGCTAGCCACCAGGTGGCTGGACCACGTGAGCGGCCCCAGGTGAGACCACCGGCAGAACCGCGCGGCTGGGAGCGGCTCAGATCCCGGCTCAGCATCATGAGGTGGTCACGCCAGCAGTGGGTAACTGACAGGTCAGGGTCGGAGACAGGATGCTGCTGGGACAAGAACCCGAAATGTGGCCTTGATGTTGGAACTCGGCGGCAAGACAGCGGCTGAAAGGGGTGAGGAGACCTCAAGGTGGGAGGAGGTGCTACCGCAGGTTGGAGACAGGCTGTGTGGTCATGTGGTCGGGGCGCCATGGGCACAAGTGTCTGCGGCGACTCGGAGCATGGAACGTGTCCTCTGTGCTCACTCATCTGGAGGAGGGGGCTCCCTTCGCCGCCTCTGCCCCCGCCTTCCCCATGGGCGCCTCTGGTGGTCCGTGAAGAGTCCTCTGCCGCGGCTCCCGGGTCGCCTCCCCTCCACCAGCCCAACGCGGCCTTCGGCACCCGGGTGAGCATTTCAGCAGAAACCTCGCGCCCCGCAGGGCAGCCTGTGCTCCTGTGCGTCTCTTCCCAGGTTTCAGGCTCTCGGGTGCCTGTGACCTCGGCTTTCTGATGGCTTCAAGAAAATGACGTTTTTGTCAGTTATTCAGCCTTTCCTGGATGTGAGCCCTACCAGGTCTCTACGTCCAAGGCAGAAGCCAGAGACGGGGTTCTTTACTCCCTAAATCACACTGCTTTTGGGAATCGCTTATTGGGTTTTATCTTCTCTTTTCTGTAAGCTCCTGAGATGAGAGACCACGCAGAGCCCCTTCCTTTAAGCCTAACTTAGAGCTGGGCAGAAAATACGCTTTCAGCGCGCGTGTCCAGTTTAGACGCCTTCCTATGGAGCAAGTGTCTCCGGGAGGAGGGCGCGGCCCCGCCTTCCTGCCTGGCACATGCCCCAGGAGGAGCGCGCGGCCCCGCATTCCTACCGGGCACGTGTCCCCAGGAGGAGCGTGCGGCCTCTGAGCCGCGAGGCTGCAGGTCCTGCGGGCGGGCCCTCCCAGCACGAGTCGAAGCCACGGCCTTGAAATGCGTGCCGCCTTGCGGTCCACAGAGGGAGGAGCGCGCAGTGCGTGGCCCTCACGGGAACGTCGTCAGGGGCGGTTCCTGGGCGTCCACATGCGTCTGAGGCTGTGCTCAGACTCGACAGGACAGAAGGAGTGTGTGAGGATCAACGATTCCCGGAGAGGGCTGACCCACCCGCCACACCTTCACAGGACACCCTTCCCGAGAAGGGGGATTCTGGAACCTGGGCTGGAGACGGTGGGCACTCTGGAGGGGCAGGCGAGGGGAGCAGGGCTTCAGGGAACGCTGGAGGCCCCCTTTGCTCTATTGTGTGGATTCCTTTTTCTTTTTGCAGTGACTCTTCTGTCAGAAAAAGCCGCTGGTGGGCCACGTTGTTAGATGAGATGTTGCCGGCTGAGAGCATCTTCCTTTGGTGAAGCGCCGGGCCCTGGCGCGGATCCCCTGAAGCGGGCGGCAGAGGGCGGTGGAGGCAGGACTGCAGGCGGCAGACGTGCTCCTCATGGACTTTCATGCTCCGATTGGGAGTCCTGCGTTTCCCACAAGGGAGGCCTGAGGAAGACCATGCCCTTCCCTGGAAGAACGTGGGTTGCAGGCTCAGTCTGCTCCAGGCTTTGCTTCCTGCTCTCTCAGTGTCCTTTGGTCACATGACCACTTCACATTTATATTTTTTCCTCTCCACCTTTTGACTCCTCTTGTCCCGATTTCCCAAACACCAGATCCTGGATGACCATCTTCTCTGCCCAGCAACACTGGGCACCCAGCTAGGCTCTCTACCCAAGTTGTTTTGTGTTTCATTTTCTGCTTTTCTTTGCATCTGCTCTGGTTATACTAATTAAACAAGAGAGTGATTTAGTAGAAGGAGCACAGGCTTTTCCAGTAGAGAGCCCAGAAGCTAATTCTTGGCCCTGTCAGTTAATAGTTTTGTGATAGGAGACAAGTTTCTTCATTGATGTTCAATTTAGAGAGTTGTAGGAACCCTTTGGTGAGCTAGTCATGAAGCTTCCTTTCGGGGGCACAGTCCCATCCCATGCTTCCTTGTCAATAGGAAGCCTGAGCCACCACCCAGTAGGCTGGCTGTACGTCCCCGGTGAGGCCAAGAGTGAAAGCAGAACTGGGGGTGTGTTAATCACAGGAGAGGGAGAAAGCATCTGTGCTGGCTGTTTCCTGTGTCAGTTACCGAGGGAGCCCGCACGTGAGAATTCTCATGTGCTTTGTTTGAACAGGAAATATTTTTTACTTAACATCAAAGACAGAAATTCTCCACAGCTGAGCTTGATCGCCTCTGCACTGTGAGAAGTTATTGACCATTTCTCCCAGGTAGGTGGAATCATAACTTTGTGTATGGCCCATTTCAAGACATTTGGGAATGTTGAAGAACAGGAAAAACTAACCGATGGTGGGAGAAGTCGGGGTAGTGGCCACCGTGGGGGGTTGTCGACTAGGTAGATGGAGGGGACTTTCTGAGGGCCTGGAAGTGTTTTATGTCTTGATTTCTTGGTTATGTGGGTTTACACACGTGAAAAGACTTCACTGGGCTGGGAATTCATGATCTGTGCGCGTCACACGCCTCACTGAAGGTGGTGACCCCCCGCCCCCCGACGGTGTGGGAAGTATTTATCCAGTTTGAGAATCTTTTCTATTATTTTTGCTTTTTTCCTGACTTGTTTTTGCATTATCTTAAAATAAAGGGGAAAATAAAGACGACTTTATTTTTATCAGCATCTCAGAGAGAAGAGGCTGCTGCTTGGGTCCAGGGAAAGACTTGGAACTTATATGGAAATTTTTCATTTTTTCACCCATGTAATTGTTGCTCATAGGATCAAACCCCATAAATCTATGGCCTCTCCCTTCCCAAATGTGTTAAGAAAGGTCTGATGGGGTGAGTCTGTCAGCTCTTTGTGGGCTGTGGGTAATTCGACAGACAATAGTGTAAAATTGAGGAGCTCTTCCTTGAGATGTCAACCTGGGTTTCTATATTCTTCCTTTTCCGCTGGTGCCTGGCGGAGTAGCTAGCACACAGCTGGTGTTCAATTAATGCTTTCTAATTTGTTTCCTGATTGTGAGGAAACATTTGTCCCTTAGGTGGCCTCAGTTATTATTGGCCTGCTATGGGGAAGGCAGTCTGAGTAGTGGCCATGTTTGCTGTGCAGCTGCTGTGTGTGAAGCATTGACCCGTACACTGTGGAGATGGGAACAGGATGGAGGCAAATCGAGTGCCTTTGCAGAACTAAAAAGTGAGATGTTTACAGAGGGTACACTCAGGAGTCCATGATGCAAGCAATACGTAAAATCACATAGCATATATTATGCCAGAACTCATTTATTTCCTATGCTCGGGGTCACATTTTAGGAAAGAGCTTAATGAGAAAAGGGAAATGAAATTGCTTGAGGAGTTTAGAATTTCAGTCTCAAAAGAAAATTTGGAATAGATCATTGGAAACACATTCAGTCATAACAGATTTCATTCATAGTTGAAAAGAAGCGGATTTCAAACCATAATACTAATCTTAGCGTGTGAATACTCCTCCTAAGAGTCGTTAACACTTACTGAGATAGACCACACGAGAGTCACTCAATGGAGCAGATTAAGACCGTGCCCCACTCAGCACACGATGGCCCTGCTGTATGAGCGTGCCCCCCTCAGCCCACACGATGGCCTCGCTGTGTGAGCGTGCCCCCCTCGGCCCACATGACGGCCCCCCTGTGTGAGCGTGCCCCCCTCGGCCCTCACGACGGCCCTGCTGTATGAGCGTGCACCCCTTGGCCCACACGACAGCCCTGGTGTATGAGCGGCCCCCCTCGGCCCACATGAGGGTTCTGCTGTATGAGCGTGCCCCCCCCAGCCCACCCAACGGCCCAGGTGGGAGCTGCTGTTATTGTCCTAATTTTATGGATGAGGAAGCTGAGGCACAGAAAGGCTCAGGAAGTTTCTAAAGACACACATATAGTAAGTGATGGAACAGGATTCCCAACCAGGGAGCCTGGCTCCAGAGCCTGTGTCCTGGATTCCAATCCAAGTTACAGGTTGGATATGTTTCCTGTTGCTGATGTAGCAAATCGTGGCGAACTTGGCGGCTTAGAACAGCAGAAGCGATGGGGGCATCTTCTCTCGCAGCTCTGGAGGCCAGAGTGCAAAGGCTCCGAGAGCTCTGGGGGAGAATCCCTCATCGCCGCTCCCACCCTTAGTGGCCCCAGATGTCCCTTGGCCTGTGGCCGCATCACCCCAGGTTCTGCCTCTCTCTTCCCTTGGCCATCTTCCCCTCCATGAGTCTCACGCTGTCCTCTCCTCTCATAGGGACGGCAGTCCCTGGATTAGGGCCGCCTGCTCAACCTGGGCTGGCCTCATCCTGAGATCCTTAACTAATTACACTTGCAAAGACACGTTTTCAAATAAGGTCACATTCTGAGGCTCTTGGCAGACATGAATTTTTTGAGGATCCTATTTTTTTATGCTTCTCCTGCAAGCCAAGGAGAAGCTCTCGCCAGAAACCAGCCCTGCCAGCACGTTGATCTTGGACTTCCACGCTCCAGAACTGTGAGAAAAGAGATTCCTGTTGTTAAAGCCACACAGTCTGTGGTGTTTTGTTATGGCCGCCCCAGCAGATTCGTACACTGCTCAACCCACTACACAGGTGATCTGCAGTCGGGGCAAGCACAGACTGAGTTAGCCATACTGTCGCTCTTCACTCATCTTTTCTTTTCTCTCTATCCCACAGGGAACCCACCCCAACTGGGTGACCTTAGGGCCCTTGCACAGGCGGCTCCAGCACCACCTGCTGGCTGGGACTGGGGAGGGCTGAGAAGAGTGGGCTTTCAGATCTGTCAAAGAGTTTTCTTTGTGGAAGAGCTGACATTTAGGCCTGGCTTAGAAAGGATGGTTTCTTAGCTGGGGTTGGGGCCTCCTGGAGGCAGGAACAGTGTGAAATAAGTCCTGGCCTTCCCACACTCAGGTGTGAGTGGAGCACAGTCTGGTAGGGAGGGGAAGATGAGGCTGAGGGGGTAATTTAGAGCCTCACCAAGGAGAATTCTGGTACGGGGTGTACTGGTTATTAATGGCTGCCTTACCAATTTCCCCCAAACTCAGCAGCTTAAAACGGCACTTATTTATCATATGGCTTTCTCTGTGCCACGAGTGTGGGAGTGGCTTAGCTGTGTCCCCTGCTCTGAGTCCCTCACCAGGCTTCAGTCAAGCCACCTGCCGGGGCTGCCGTCTCATCTAAAGGCTTGACTGGCGAGGATCCACTTCCAGGCCCGCCCTCGTGATCGCTGGCAGGCGTTGTCTCGGTCCAGCCTGTTGACAGCAAGTGACTCTGTTGTCTGGGAAGCCCTGAGGCCCTCACCTGGGCCACACTGCTTGTGGCAGCCCCACACTCTCCCTGGATGGTGCCAGTGTTGTGACTGGTTCACCCCTCGCGTCTCTTATTGTGACTGCAGGACACACTTCAGCAGGAAACCCTCAGGGAACTTTGAGGAACAAGATTCATTACTCACAGGTCCTGGAGGATGCACGGCACGCCCGAGGCTGCCCGGTGAGTTCTGGGGTAGACGGAGAGTGCACACGGAACTGGGGCGCTGCCTTGATTAGGGCCCAGGACCGGGGTGTCTGGGGTTTTCAGGGTTCACTCTTTTTTGGCTAATTTAAAGCATAAGAGTGGGAATTAGAGTGTGGGAAGGGAGAAGTGGGGTCCCTCAAATGGTCAGTTATCTGGGTCACCCAGGGCTTTCTGAAAGAGGGGCCTTCATGGGTGGGGGCAGCCTAATTCCTCGTCTGGTGGTTTGGCTGGCGGCTGTGCCACACGGCTGCCAATATGCTTATTCAAGATGCATGTCTTTTAAAATGGATACCTTGGGTCAAAAGCTTAATGTCAGGCTCTTACACCAGCGTGGACTTCAGTTCCCTGCTGGCTGTTGGCTGGAGGTGTCTGTCAGTTCTTTTTTTAAAATTTTTTGGAATAGCTTGAAAAGGATAGGTGTTAAATCCTCTCTGAAAGTTTGGTAGAATTTCCCAGGAAAGCCATCTGGTCCTGGGGTTTTATTCTTTGGGATGCTTTTGGTTGCTGTTTCAATCTCTTTCCTTGTGATTGGTCTGTTCAGATTGCCTGGTTCTTCTTGACTAAGCTTTGGGAGGGAGGTTGTAAGAGTATAAGAATTTATCCATTTCCTCTAGGTTATCCATTTTGTCAGCATATAGTTTTTCATAGTATTCTCTTATAATCTGTTGTATTTCTGTAGTGTCTGTTGTTATTTCTCCTCTTTCATTTCTGATTTTGTTTATTTGAGCTTTCTCCCTTTTTTTCTTTGTAAGTCTGGCTAGGGGTTTGTCAATTCTATTTATCTTCTCAAAGAACCAGCTCTTTGTTTCATTGATCCTTTCTACTGCCTTTTTTGTTTCAATAGCATTTATTTCTGCTCTGATTTTTATTATTTGTCTCCTTTTGCTGACTTTGGGCTTTGTTTATTCTTCTTTCTCTAATTCAGTTAGGTGTAGTTTAAGATTGCTGATTTGGGATTTTTCTTGTTTGTTAAGATGTGCTTGTATTGTGATGAATTTCCCTCTTAATACAGCTTTTGCTGTATCCCTCATAAGTTGGTATGGCATGTTATCATTTTCATTTGTCTCCAGATATATTTTGATTTCTTCTTTAATTTCTTCACTGATCCATTGCTTGTTCAATAGCGTATTGTTTAGTCTCCACATCTTTGTCCCTTTCCCAGCTTTTTTCTTGTAATTAATTTCTAGCTTTATAGCATTATGATCAGAGAAGATGCTTGTTGTTATTTCAATTTTTTAAAATTTATAGAGGCTTGCCTTGTTTCCCAACATATGGTCTATCTTTGAGAATGTTCCATGCACATTTGAGAAGAACATGTATTCTGATGTTTTTGGATGGAGTGTTCCATATGTGGCTATTAAGTCCAACTGGTTTAGCTTTTTGTTAATTCCACTGTTTCCTTGTTGATTTTCTGTCTGGATGATCTATCCAATGATGTGAGTGGGGTGTTGAGGTCCCCTACTATTATTGTGTCATTTTTGATATCTTCTTTTAGGTTTGTTAATACTTGCTTTATGAACTTTGGTGCTCCTGTGTTGGATCCATAGATGTTTATAAGCGTTATTTCTTCTTGATGGAGTGTCCCTTTGATCATTATGTACTGCCCCTCTTTGTCTCTCTTTACCTGCCTTACCTTGAAGTCTACTTTGTCTGATATGAGTATTGTGACACCTGCTTTCTTTTGTTTGCCATTAGCTTGGAGTATCGTCTTCCACCCCTCACAGGCTCATGCCTGTATTTGTCATTGGAGCTGAGATGTGTTTCCTGGAAGCAAAAATTGTTGCATCTTGTTCTTTAATCCATCTTGCCACTCTGTGTCTTTTTATTGGAGAGTTCAATCCGTTTACATTGAGGGTGATTATTGATGTATGAGAGTTTAATGCTGTCATTCTGTCGCTCGTTTTCTGGTTTTCCTGCATTTCCTTTGTTTCTCATCCTATGTGTTTTGGTCTACCCATTGATTTCTGAAGTTCCTTATGCTGGGTTTCTTAGATTTTTCCTTATTTATTTTTTGTGTCTCTGTTCTGCTTTTTTGTTTAGTGGCTACCCTGAAGTTTGTATTCAGAATCTTGTGCATAACATTGTCCATTTTCTGATGGCCTCTTATTTCCTTAGTCTAAACTGATTCTGTCCCTTTCCTCCTCCCCTCCTAAGTTATTATTCTCATATCTCATTCCAACTTGTGTAGTGAGTTTGTGGTTAAAGTGACAAGATCATCTTTGTTTTTGTTGTTTTCCTTCCCTTTATCCTAATGCTATAGTTGAATATTTGCTATCCTATTCTGATTCTATCTATGTGTCTCTTTACTCTGTGTTTTGTGACCCGTTTCTCCCTTTTTTCAGGTATGAGGGCCTTCTTGAGGATTTCTTGTAGAGGGGGGTCTCATGGCTATGAAGTCCCTTAGCTTTTGTTTGTCTGGGGAAGATTAATTTCTCCCTCATATCTGAAGGCTATTTTTGCTGGATAGAGTATTCTTGGCTGGAGATTTTTATCTTTTAAAGATTTGAATATGTCATTCGATTCTCTCCTAGCTTCTAAGGTTTCTGCAGAGAAATCTGCTGGAAGTCTGATAGGGGGTTCCTTTCTAGGTTATTTTCTTCTGCCTTGCTGCCCTGAGTATTCTTTCTTTGCCATTCATTTTTGCCAGTTTTACTACTATATGCCTTGCAGTAGGTCTTTTTACATTGACAAATCTAGGAGATCTGGAAGCTTCCTTCACACACATTTCCCTCTCATTCCCTAGATTTGGGAAGTTCTCTGCTATTATTTCTTTGAGCATGTTTTCTGCTCCATTCTCCTTCTTGGATACCTATATTCTTATGCTGCATTTCCTGACTGAGTCGGATATTTCTCCAAAGCTTTCTTCACTTATTTTTAGTCTTAGTTCTCTCTCCTCCTCTGTCTGGAGCAATTCAACATGTCTATCTTCGATTATGCTGATTTGCTCCTCTATGGGGTCCACACGAGTATTCATGGAATCTGTATTTTGTTTTATCTCTTTCATCTCTAGTATTTTGATTGATTCTTCTTTATAGTTTCAATCTCTTTTGTGAAGTAGCTCCTGAACTGGTTGAATTGTTTCTCTATATTCTCTGTTACCTCATTGAGTTTTTTGATGATAGCTATTCTGAATTCATTGCCATTTAGTTTACTTATTTCTGAGTCCTCAGGACAGAATTCTGGGTATTTATTGTTTTCCCTCCGGTCTGGAGATTTGATGAACTTCTTGATGCTGAAACTACGTGTTTTCCCCATTGTGATGTTATTCAGTTGCAGTTACAGCCTATCGCCACTGGATGGGGGTCAGGAGCCACATAACTGAGCCCTCCGCCTTCAGCAGAGATGGGCCAGTGGGTTCGGGTCAGGGGAAGGGCGCTTTCTCCTGCATGCAGACCCAGTTTCCCAATCAGCTCTCACTATCTGGTCTCCTGGGATCTTGGCTTGGTGAGGTCACCCCATGTGAAAGCTTTCACCCCATTAGAGGGCTTCCCTCTAGGCTTCAAGGCCACAAGGGAGTCCTGGGTGATCCCAGGATGCGAGGCCCCTCTACCACTCCGTCCCTCTCTGAGCTTCCTGTGGCAGTGATCCCAGTCTCTAGGGGAGGGAGCAAAGTTCTCTCTTACCCCGTTCCAGCTCCTCCGAGGGGGGCTCCAGCCTCTCTGCCCTCCGTGCTTTGGCTGCTGTGGGTCTCCGAGGAGTCCTGTGCTATTAGGATATTTTCTGTTGGAATATGGTTGCTCCTTCTTGTTGTATGTTGGAGGGGAGAGAGTCCTGGGTGAGCTCACTCCAGCATGACGCTGATGTCACTCCCCACCAGTTCTTGCCACACGGGCCTCTCTGTGGGAAAGCTGACTTCCCTCAGAGTGGGCGAGGGAGCAAAGAGGATGGAGGCTACCTTCTTGTAACCTGGTCTCAGGGATGACGTCCCATCATTTTTTGCCATATTCTGTTGGTCGGAAGTGAGTCACTGGGTCCTGCCCACTCCAGTGAGAGGGGATGATGCAGAGCACAATGACCAGGAGGCAAGCATCACTGAGAATGGGGCAGCTTAGAGGTTTTGGAGCTGTTTGGGGCAGTGGCTTTCAAAGTGTGGTGCTCCCACCTCAGGGGTCATGCAAGTCAACTCATGAGGGTACAGGAAGAAATTGTTATAACTTCTATTTAAATTTATTTTGATCTAAAAATTAATAAATGAGATATTACTAATTTCCCATATATGGATTGACACTACAAATATATAACCTATAAATGAATATTTGCTGTCGATCCATGCTCTCAAGATGTTTAGTAGTGTGTGTGCGCACCACAGATGTAGGGCAATGAGCTCTGTGCCCGGATCACCACCAAGCACCAAGTTATGAGATTAAAAAATGGATTCATCTTCTGCTTCTGACCCTGGACACCACATCCTCATCCTGCTGGCTCTTAGGAATATTTTTAAGGAATGATCAATCTTGAGTAGGTTTGTGAGTTTCAGGGATCTTAGATGTGGGATTAAGGTTATTTCCTTCCATATTTACTCATTTTTTCCCTAATTTTAAAATAATGAATATATACTACTTTGTGAATAAAATAGTAAAGTTCCACAAGAGAAGAGTAATAATGAGGATAATTTATAGGAGCTGCACTGTTGTGTTTGATAATAAAAGGACTCAGACAGGGTATAACAAAAGCCTAACATTTACTCACTGTGTGCCAGGTCCTCCTCTCTACGTCTACTGTCATGGACTCACCTTATGAGTAGAGGCTCTTGAAATTCCCATTTTGCAGATCAGGAAACTGAGGCTTGCCTGACATCACAGTTAAGAAGTGTCCAAGTCAGAGGCTGAACTCAGGCAGCCTTGCTGTGAAACCCCCACTGGGACATCGTGCGGTGCCTCGCAGGGGAGGGCAGGAGCATCCTGCGCAGAGTGGGAACCAGGAAAAAGGAAGGGACCTGGTCCTTGGGAGAGCCTGGCCAACACAGTCCTTGACAGCCGGTCCGTGAGTGTGACTCATGGTTTGTCTCTGGTCAGGAAACAGTTGTAGAGAAAAAGGGGAAGGACTGGTTTTTCCTTTTCCTTTTAGCTGGCACTTTCATTTAACATCTCAGTCTCGGCAGCATCCTTGTCTAATAACGGCAGTCTGTTTTCACTTTTATTATACTCATTTTACAGTTGTGCACACTGAGATTCCAAAAGGTAGAGCAACTCGTCTAAAGTCGAGTCAGAAGGGGAGGCGCTGGGACTCAAATCTTGGGCTGTCTGACTCTAAAACCCCCTTTCCACTTGATGTCCTGGGGCAGGGAGACGCAGAATCCTGGGGAGAAACCATCGAAGAGAAAGCAGATTTCTGCCATGGTCTGGGTCTGGGCAAAGGCACACTGACCTGAGGACTTGCTCCTTTAAGACTTGCCCCCTCCTTTGGGAGACATTGGAGTTGCTGTCTCCCTGCCATCAGCTGTGCGTGTATATTCTGTGCCCTCACCTGTAGCACCTGAGGTTCCACGAGGACTGTGGCTGTCGGTGACTGATTCCTCGGGAGCCCCAGGAGATGGAGGGAGAGGCTGAGCCCACGACTACATGCACAATGCAGGAGTTTGTGTGAGGGGCCCCCGGCCCCGGCTGGAAGGTGGCGGGCTGTAGACCAGAGCCACTGAGTGGGGAGGCGGTGGCCATGCGGACACGGGGTGGGATTTAGAGCTTGACTCTCCTTTCTGCCATGGCTCTTTCTGCCCCCAGGTGCTCTGTGCTGCTGTTGCCACTGAGAGCCACAGCCCTTGAGCCCTGGAGGTGACCCTGCCCAGCCAGCCCCATTAGTGACGGGAACTGGGAGTGCAGGGTCTGCGTTCCTTCACCAGTGAGGGGAAGTGGGGGACACAGTCTGTGAGTGGGTCTCAGAAATGGTCTTCCTCGGGGGATCAGAAATGCTGTTTTTTCCTCCCCAAAGGCCCAGTTTCCAGAGCTCTTCCTCTTCTGACAGTGGTCATCCTCCCCTCCTTGTTCTCTGGTCCCCAGCCGGCAGCTGGCGCCCTCCATTCCTGACTGCAGTCTGCATCCTCATGGTGTTCTGAGTCTGTTGCTGTTACCCCAGGTCCGTGTCTCCACCTGAGAGGTCCTGGCAATCCCATGGTGGTTGTAAAGGTACAGGGCTTGAGGGTGGTGGGGGCACATCAGAGACTGTGGGGCATCTGGAGCCCTCAGCCCGGAGGCACTTTGTCCGGGGACTCAGGACACAGGGCAGTGGTCATGTCATGGCCAAGAGATGTCTGTTGAAAGCCTCAGGCTTCAGGACCAGGGGCTGGGCTTCCGTCCCAGCCCTTCCTGGCCTTCCAGGCAGACTGGGTGGGCTCCATTTCCTCTCTGCTCCAGAGGGGAGATGAGTGTGGGAGTTCCCCCTCAAGAACGTCCTCAGACGCACAGTCAGAATTTCTGATCACGTGTTGAATTGAGCAGAACGAAGGCTGACGGGCCCTGCTCTGCCACCCGTTAGTTCTCTTGAGGCTAGATGTGAAACGACCTGGGGGTACGGGGAAGGAGCTGCAGTGGTGTGGGGGGCACTCGTTAGGGACCCCAGGCAGCAGCTAATCACTAACTGAGATGAGGGTATTTCACTATTTCACAACCTCTACATCCATACGGGGCTTGTGTGCTGTGTCTCAGGCCTCTGCACACTTCCCATAACCTCTGCATCCACTGTTCAGGGAGAGTGGTTGCCAGGTGGCATCACCTCCAGCCAAGAAGGGGCATATTAGTATGAGAAGAAGGGGGTGGGACATGGAGAGGAGAGGAGCCTGACCCCCATATTTGTGTTCCCAGATGAGGACGAGTGCAGGTCCCAGTGGCATCAATGCCACAACTCCACTGTCTGCGTCAACATTGTGGGCTCCTACACATGCCACAGCTGCCAAGGGTGCGTGCCCAAACCTGAATTCCTGAATAAGCAAATGACCACCGTGTGTGAAGGTACCTGTTCTGACCCGGCCCCAAACCCCACCCCCAACACACACACTGACCATCTCACACCTAAGGAACCGCCATTCTGTCTCCTGCAGAGATGTCCTTCCCCACGTGGACTCCGCCCCCTGGAATGAAGAACGAGGTGAGTGGCCCCAGCAGGGACCAGGAGGCATTAATCTCCCCATGCAGCCCACCCTGTCCGCCTGTTTTCCCGAAGCTCGCCGCCCACCCTCGAGTGACCTGACCTCCTCATCTCCCTCCCCTGCAGTGTCTCCTGCTTCTTTGAAAAAGTCCAGGATCTGGGCAGAGACTTAGAGCCAGCCTCGGCCCAGGACACCGTCCAGGTAGGGGCAGGACCCAGAGGAGGCAAGGTGGAGGCACCCCTTCCCCATAGAGGCCTGGGGAAGCTTTGGTCTGGGAGGAGACAGACCCCAACATGACGGTGCCCCAGATCTCCTGGGTGAGAAAGATGTAACCAAGATATTGGTAAGGATTGTGTTGAATCTGGAGATCTATTTGAGGGTGCTGCCATCTTACTTACATTGTCTTCTGCTCTATGAACATGGGATGTCATTCCATTTCTTTAGGTCGTCTTTGACTTCTTTAGACGATGTTTTATAGTTTTAGTGTACCAGTTTTGTACTTTTTCACACAGTATCATTTTTAAACCTTCATTCTCAGGAGGATTAAATTAAGAGCTAAGCAGAAAATCTTGTATCCTGGAAAATTCTGAACTTCATCCTTTGGACAAAGTGTTAAAAATACTTTTCATGTTTGTTACCGGTTACTCTTCATGGCGCCATTATGGGAGCACATATGCAGGAAATGGTTTGACATTCAGTTGCTGGAGGATTTGGGTTTTCTCGTCCATACGGCATGATCTCACTCCCAGCAGAGTCACTGAGCTACGACCCAATTCCCCAGCTGCCTTGGATTAACCCCCTCTGCTCCAACCTCTTTTGCTGCAAAGATTCTTCCTCAATTTGAAGATATATAACAAGGAAAGCCAGCCTCAAAGGACCTTCTCAAAATAGCATCAGAGAGGAAAGTCACGCTCAGTCAGACACTTTCATGCGGATAAACGGTGAATCCCCATGAAACACCTCAGTGACAGGCAAACGGGGACAGGTTGTCTCCCTGCCGACCGGCCTCGACTTCTTCACTCTCCATCTCTAGGGCTTTCTAATTTATTCATTAAAAATGTATTTTTTACTCACCATGTGCTGCACACAGATCAAGACAGATTCCGTTCCTAATTTCACAGAGCTTATAGGTAAAAAAGAAGTTTTTTCAGTTAGAGAAAAATCAGAATCTTGTGAATAGTCTCTACATCCTTTTATTTTATAAACTGACCAGTAGGAAAAGGTGTATATTGCTACTGCACAGTTCATAAGTTGTATTTATCTATAACATATTATTTCATCCTCAGCATGCAGTCTAGGCAAGATCCAAATCCAGAGCTGTTACACCTACAGGAAATTCCCTGTGGGCCCCACTGACCAAATCTGCATCAATTTGAACATTAAGGAAAATTACTGTAAATAAATACAACATATGAAATAAAAATATCCATGAGCCCATAGTGACACCTAAAATGTCAAACAATAAATGTGGAAAATATGATAAAATGAGAATATCATGTTTTTTTCAATATCCAGTAAAAGGCCACTAAAAGAACTGGGTGAAAGGCTGCTGGAGGACAGGCTGGTCCCACAGTGACCAAGAACCCCCTCAGATTACTGGTTCATCACAAGGGCCAAGGTGCACGTCTACAGCGTGGAGATCTGCCAGTCACCATCTGAACTTAATGATCAGGCTCAACATCACCACTATGGGAAACCTGACATCAGGTATCTCCTGAGAAGACATGAAGTTACAGCATCCCATTTGTGGTGAATAAAGAATTTTGACAAATCAGTCTAACCTAAACCTAATCCAGCCTTCAGACCAAGGGTGGACAAACTGTAGCATGCAGGACAAGTGCAGGCAGCCGCCTGCTCTTGTGAATAAAGGTTTATTGGAGCACAGCCACACCCATTCATGGATGTATTGTCTATGGCTGCTCTCATGCTACAGTGTCAGAGTTGAGCAGCTATGACAGAGACTGTAAGAATGACAAGCTAAAAATATATACCACCTGGCCCTTTATAGTCAACCTTGCTGACACCTGTTCCTCCAGATCTAACTTTCAATATACATGGAATACAGGGGACAGAAGAACAGGTTAAATGACATCAAAAGGAAGCAATCAGGCAAATTGAGAATGTGAGGCATTCAACAAGCCATTGGCTTGGGTTCTTCTAAAGTCAATATCATTTTTAAAATGACTAGAGGCTGCTTGAGATTAAGAGACAGAAGCGACAATACAATCAAATTCAGTGTCAGTTTTAGAGGGACTCTGGTTCAGATATACAGCTTTAAAAGGTGTTTTGGAGGGAATTGGGATAATTTGAATATGTATCAGATATTAAAAGTTAAAAATTGTTAATTTTCTTGGGTGTAATAATCATATTATGGTTATCTGGAGAATATTCTTTGAAATCTTCAACATTTGTTGAAGAAATATTGAAGAATGGAGCATCATGATGTCTGCCAGTGACCATCAAATGTTTTAGCAAGAATATGTATGTGTGTATATAGATCGAAAAAGACTTTTCAATGTAGCACTATGCTAATAATTGCTGAATCCAGATGACAGTCTCTTATATCACCCTTTCAGATTCTTTCTATGCTTAAAAATTGTAAAGTGTAAGAAAAGTGACTAAATATATTTAGCTATTACCTTATTAAAGATATCCACTCATAAATTCCTGATGTCCAAATCAAATGCTTTTTCTTCTGCAGAAAACTAACTTTGGGAAATGATATGTCATAAAATTATGAATTTTCATGGCTATATGGTGATGGATTTAAAATCTAAAAGTTGAAAATAAAATATTTTAAATATTAGAGAAAATACAGGTGATCTCTTAGGAAATAGAAAATGGAAATGAGTATCACTCCCAACTTAATAAGAAGAAAAATCCATATAAACTACAAAATCATTCATTCTCTTGAACCCATAAGAGAGCTGAGGTCACAGGAAAACAAAAAGAGCCTAAAATCTAAGGGAAGACAGGCTCGTGCAGCAGAGACTGTCAGGGCACTGGCTCACCTGTGGCAGAGCACAAACGGCAGGGATCTGGGTGCCACACAAACGGTTAAGAAGAATTCACCTTCACTTTTTAATGAATTGACCAGGGCCAAGGTGGGCAATCGTGCGAGTGTAGAATCTCTGAGGGAGTGGCAGGAACGTGCAGAGACCCTCTCTGAGGTGCAGCCACGCTGGGCGGGTCTACAGCTGAAGGCGGAGCAGTGAGGAAAACCCTCTGGCAAAACAGCCGCCACCAAAACACAAGATCACAAGGTAACGCTAGGATAAACTGAAGCCCAGGGCGCAATGCCTCCTGACCGGATAGACTCAAGACCCCTCAAAAGCATCCTAGTGCCGGGAGCCGTGGCTACATCATTTGATCGGCTGTTTGACAGCGTCCAGCCAATTAACGCCGAGGGGTGCAGGGTCGCCCATGGTGAAGAATAACGGGCCAGCCCCTCACATAGTTCTGAAACCTGTGCTGCTTCTAATTGCCCTTCATTCCTTTTCCTTTCTTAACCTCCAGTTTTCACTCCTTTGGGTGGCTGCTTGGGACGCACTACCCCCCGGGAAAATTAGATATAGTAAGAGAATGTGACCATCTGCAGGTAACTTTCAAGATATTTTTCAGTTAATTAGTGGAGGAGCACACAGTCCCTTTTGAGACAAGCAGAAAGGAATCCTGCCCAGATAAGGTGTCGAATTAGGTTTATGGCCTCCATCTGGTTAATGTTTCCTTCTCCCTCCAGTTCTTTGTCTAAATATATATATGCATCGTCCTTCTAAGTTTGCTGGTTAATTGGATGATCAAGAAGTATCTATATATTATTCTTGACCTTCTGCTTTCTGTTAAAATGTTATAGAGGTTTTCTCCTAAAAGCAATAAATAATAAATAATTGATGACTAGAAGGGCGGAGGGGTGCAGGGATGCCCCTCGGTGAAGAATGGCTGGCCGACACCCCTGATATTTTCTGAATTATATGCATGCTTTCTATCAAGGTTATGTCTATACTTATTTCTGTTTTTTATTCTTGAAGATATATAGTTTAGCTTAGCTTTTCAGGCCTTTACTTTACTAACAAAATGATATTTTCTCCGGGCAGTGTGCTTAAGGGACTGTTAGCTCTACAATCTAAAAGACAAAGGAATGCGTTCACCCCCTAAAGGGCGCGGGAATGTAAAGATGTTTAACTGCCCGCTGAGAATGCACCGTAGCCCTGGGGATAAGATACCCTGGAGTTGCCTTTTGTTCCCATTAACCATCTACATTAATGGCGTAAATGATTGAGGGAGGCAGGGATGGCTCCCCCAGGACGTAACCAGACGGAATGCTGTCCTGTCCAGAGGCCTGGACCTTCTCTCTTTGATTTAACTGTACCATGAATTACGACAGATGTCTAGGTACCTATCTCTTTTAGCTTAGAGACAACAAACACTAGTTAATTGTGGAGAAGACTACCATTAACCTTATGCTCTAGAGAATAGAATGCTAATAAATATTCTTGTGCTTGTTTTTTACTTCCTTATCTTTCTGAGAATATTTGTAGAGCTATTTCTGTACTAATCCTGAAAAATATAAAAACGACACTTGTGCACAGTAAAGTTGTACTTGCTCACACCAACCCAAGTCTCACGTCCCCTTTATCTTCCCCTCATTGCGCCCACGCCGTCCATCCCTCAGGAACCTGGACTCAGCCAGGGCGGGACTCCGGCATCCTAGCAGAAGAAGAGCGTGTCCACTTCCAGTAATAAATAATAAATCCCTCAGTGTCTACTTGTGATGAGAAACAGGTATTTTGAGTTGCTGCCAAGCCATTTTATAGCATGACAACCCTGCCCACACCCAGAGTCTGGACATTTAGATAATGCCCTGAGCTTAGGATTTCTGCCACAAGTTCCTGTGTTTTTTTTTTTTTTCCCCTGGGTCAGCTTTTAAAATAACCACTTAGAGTCGAGCCCATGAAAAGTTAGTCATGTCTGCCCCAAGCACCCCATAAGCCATAGCTGCTTTCTATCCTGCTCTCTACCTCCTGCTCCCTCATGAGCTGGGCCAGAGGACTGCCCTTCCCTTGATCATTGCACACACACCCTCCAGTCCTGGGACCTGTAAGTTACAAATCTTGTTACTTTACTGCCTTTATGTGAGTGTGTGGAAACTGCACCTTCAGTCAGGACAACGCTGGGTTTTCACTTCCTCAGAGCGGGAGCTTGGATGCCGAGGGTGCCATCCACTGACCCACGGGGGTGGCTCATGCCTGCTCATTCAGCAGGTCACAATGCATATTCTTAACTTAATACACTAGCTATGGGCCCTCCCACACACTACTGTCCTACACACATTGTCCAGCATTCAATCAAAAATTATGAAACACAAGCAAAAGCAAGAAAAACCAACCCATGGAGAAATCAAAAGAACCGGAATTAAGGATAGACTAACAAACAGGAAATTTTAAATAACTAAGATTAATGTGTTAAAGGCTCTAATGTAGTCGTTCTCACCAGGGGCACGGTTTTGCCCCAGGGTGCAATTTCTGGAGACATCTTTGGTTTCTCAGCTGGAGGGGCGCCTACTGGCATTTAGTGAGTGAGGGCAAAAGATTCTGCCCAACAGTCTACAACGCATAGGACAGCCTCGGCCACAAAGAGTTACCCAGCCCCTAAGGATCAATACTGCTGAGCTTGAAAAACTATGCTCTAACTCCTTTACGTTAGAGATGCTAAAAACGGGTGTTTTCCTTTCTCCGTTAGAAACTGGAAAGTTTCTACAGCAACAAAGCGTAAAGAGAAAGTAGCTTTTAACAGGAAATTTCACGTTCTATTCTGTTACCCTCAAGGTTGAGAAACCCTGTTCTACCCAAAAAGGTGGACAACGTGTATGAAGATATGGGAAATTTCAAAAGAAAACAGAAGTCACAATGTAAAATTTCATTAATAACATCCTTTCAATCAACAATGAAAATCCACAGGCATAGAAAAAAATTGACAAGCCTTACTACTGAAATAGAAGTGTCTGGATGATAAACTACACCATTAACAAAGCCTGAAGACAAGATGAAATATTTGCAATGTTAATAAAAGATTAATATGTATGACGTACAAAGAACTTCTAAAATTCAATAATTAAAAGGCTAACAAAATGTTAGATGAGAAATGTAGAGGTAATTAACAGAAAAAGAAAAGTTCTAATAAATATGTAGTAATCAAGGAAAGTGAGGTTAATATGAGGAATTGATACTGTCAAGCATTATACTGTAAAAATCTACAGGGTTGGATAGCATGCCACATTGGTTAGGCCATGGTGGAATGGATAGTCCCATATGGTACAAGGGTAAATTGATATAGACACTGTATGTTGCAATTCGGTACTAACTATGAAAATTTAAGATGCGCACACCCTGGGGCCCAGAAAGCCCACTTCTTTTAATCTCCCTTGGAGAAACGCTCCCATGTCCATAGAAAAATATTTACAGGAAGGATTTTGCAGGATATGTGCCAAAGGGAAAGAGCAGAAGAGATGCAAGCAGTAGAATGGACAACACCAGAGTGAACCCTGATGTAGACCAGAGACCTTGGTGATTGTGATGTGTCAATGGAGGTGCCTCCATTGTAACTGGGGTACCCATCTGGTGAGGGATGTGGACAAGGCCATGCATGTGTTGGGGCAGGGGGCACGTGGGAAATCTCTGTACCTTCCTCAGTTTTGCTGTGAACCTAAAACATCTCTAAAAAGTTAAGATTTCTAAAAATAGAGCAATTTGGCTGAGGCTCAAATCTTCTCTAGAGGCCGCCCACTTGTTCTCCTGTCCTCTAAGGTGCCCTGGAAACTACTACACCAACGCGGTCACTGTCACACTTTGCTTCTGAGCTCACCAGTGAGCTGGGAGAATCTTCCCAAAGGACCGTAACCCAGTACAAAGACAAAAGCCTTTTTATGGCACTTAAGAGTGCACAGCAATAGCCATTCATTTTACTTAAACATTAGTAATTACAAATATCTATTAGGGAGTGAAAATGTGCGTTTCCAAATTAAAAGTACTTTTTTTAGTTTTCAGAGGACTCTAAATTCAGTATTCTATCCTGAAATCAGGCCTCAGTGCTTGGCAAAGTTGGGAAAGTTGTAGGGCAAGTGTGCCTGCAGAGAACTGAAGGGCCTGTGTTTGGGGGGAAGGACGCTTTGCCAGATGGAAAACACCAGCGCTGTGTAGAGTTGGTTTTGCATTTCAATCACCGCTCTTCTTGTCCTCTAATTAAAAATGACTGTTAACTTTTCTTAAATACACAGGCATCCATGAATCAGGAATGACAAAGTAAATGGGGGTATATCTGTCAGAATAAGAAAGAATAAAATACATCTGCCTATAGCACAGCTTCTATACTGACATGAAATGAGCTACAATATACACAGTTGAGCATAAAAAAGCAACTTGAAATACAGTCTGCATAGTACTGTTGAGTTAATTCTTATAAATAGTAAAACATCATATCTTTTTACAGATGCGAAGTAAGGAGCCTAAGTTTGGGGACACTGATTAAAGGGTATGACAACTTCTATAATGTCTGAGATGTTTCAACAGGAATATGTTATTACTGATGTGGTCAAAAGGTTATAAGTTCTTCCTTGAGTTTTTAAGGAAGAACACGCATCCTATTCATAAAGGAATTCTGCTGAGGGGAGTAGGATCGAGGCAGGGTTCAAGAAGAAATTTGGCAGAATCTCTAATTTGTGGATGGTTATCTAAAATTTTTTTTTTGTTAAAGATTGGCACCTGAGCTAACAACTGTTGCCAATCTTTTTTTCTTCTTCTTCTCCCCAAAGCCCCCCGGTGCATAGTTGTGAGTGCCTCTCATCCTGCTATTTCAAATTACAACGTAAGCACACAGTGTCTGTGTACTTAATAAACAGAGTGTAAAAAGAAGAGGTGTCTTCTGGGTGTTTGGAAGAATAGTCAAGTTTTCTCCATAATTACCCATTTTTTGTTTTCACATGAAGATCAAAGAGAAACGCAGAAACAAGACAGTGCTAAAATTTCTCATGAAGAGCAGTATTTTGGGAACACAGGAAGCTCTGTGGTCCCAGCCTCCCCAGGCCTTACGGTGCGACTGCAGGGAGCCACAGATCTCAGCTCAGTGTGGGGGCCGTGATGCTCTGGGTGGAGGGGGAGCAGTAAGTTATGGGTGTACACGGACTCACCCTCTCCCTACCCCTTACAGATAATTCAGCCTTAGGCCGTTCAGTTCTCCTGCTTCCCGGACACTGCAGCCCTGAGATCTGTGTTAGATCATGGGCCTCAATTCTTCTTATCAGGGTAACAGGTCAAGGATTTCACAGACAGATCTGGGGTCTTTGCCGTCCTTCAGCCTCAATATCACGTCCGTATGTCTGTCAAATAATCAACGATGTACCCACTTCAAATTTCCAAGTCCTCCTTCAGAACTACAGAATTTACTAATAGGGAGCAGTTTAACAAATTAGAGTTCAACTATAGAAGGAAAATCTATGGAGCTGTGAAAAAAAGACTACAGTAATATATACATAAAAAGGACTATTTTCACGTGAAAAATGCTAGTTGCAGAACCTTACACATATTTAATATAGGTTTTTAAAATACATATAGATACATAAAATTAAGTAGATTAATATTTAGATAAATGCTTGGGTACATTACAAAGTGTGAGTCATGAGTCCCTTTGTAAAGGAGAGAGAACACGCATGTTCACATGTGCCTGTGTGTTGCAGGGGTCAGCTATGCGACGTAGGGGGTACTTTTCATACTTTGCTGAGTACATACATTGCTTTAGACATTTACAAAGATAATATTCATATACTTTTTTGTGATGTGAAAACAAAAAGTAAAATTCTAAATTGCTTATAAGCAAAAAGAAATAAACTCATATGCGGATAACTATACTTTTTTCACATTAAAGCGTTCCCATGTAGAGGGGGCTTCTTCTCTCTGGATCATGAGGACAATCTAAAGATTTTTCTTGGCGTGTTTGTATTTTCCAGAGCAGTTACTCTGAATGAACCATTGCAGAAGTGGAAAATGAGAAGTTAACTTGACTTTAAGGAATGCTGGCAAAGCCTGAACTACTGCCATCTATGTGGACGCAGAGAAATCTCCATGTCGATACAAAGAGAGGTCAAGTTGGCGGGTGTTTTTAGTAAAATACTAGATAATTCTACAAGTTTATTACCATTTGAATGTTTACAAGGCTATGCACTTATTTAACTTTCATAATTAAAAAGTTGTTTCTACGTTTAGCAGAACAAGTTATGATTTTGTGATAGTTGAGGATATCTCTTTAAGGGGGGTTAGAACATATCTCTGGTGTTTGAGGTATTGTATTGTTTTTTATTGAGGTCATAATAGTTTATAACATTGTGAAATTTCAGTTGTACATATTATTTGTCAGTCACCATATAATGTGCCCCTTCACCCTTTGCGCCCACCCCCTTGCCCCTGGTAACCACTGAACTGTTCTCTTTGTCCATGTGTTTATCTTCCACATATGAGTGAAATAATATGGTGTTTGCCTTTTCTGTCCAGCTTATTTGGCTTAACATAATACCCTCAAGGTGCATCCATGTGCTTGCAAATGGGACAATTTTGTCCTTTTATTATGGCTGAGTAGTATTGCATTCTATATATATACCACATCTTCCTTATCTAGTCCAGTCGTGGGCGCTTGGGTTGCTTCCACATCTTGGCTATTGTGAATAGTGCTGCAGTGATCATAGGGGTTCATAAGTCTGTTTGAATTGTTGATTTCAAGTTCTTTGGGTAAATGCCAAGTAATGGGATAACTGGGTCGTAGGGTACTTGTATTTTTAATTTTTTGAGAAATTTCCATGTTGTTTTCCATAGTGGCTGCACCAGCTTGTATTCCCACCAGCGGTGGATAAGGGTTCCCTTTTCTCCACAACCTCTCCAACATTTGTTATTTTTTGTCTTGGTGATTATAGCCATTCTAACAGGTGTAACATGATACCTAAGTGTAGTTTTGATTTGCATTTCTCCCATGAAGGGGAATGGAGGTACTATGGACCATCAGACTGCAGCAACTTCTGGGCAGATGTGACTCAGCATGTCCGTTGCAGGCAGCACATCGGCCAACCACGTATGTAAACACCTTATGTAACCTGCATTATGTCAACACTGCTGGCTGTCTGCCACTTTTGTCTAGTAGTCATATAAAAGGGGCCACAAGAGCAGCTGTGCCCCACCCCCCACCGTCTGTCGGCCAGAGTGAATAAAGAGTATGTCTGCCTTGCCATCGACTGCTGGCAGCTTTCTCAGTTCTCTGAGCCCCGTGGTCCCATCCTTGGCTGTTTCTCTCCTGCATACACTTGAGGATTAGTGATGTTGAATATCTTTTCATGTGTTTATTTGCCATGTGTATATCTTTGGAAAAATGTCTGTTCATATCCTTTGCCCACTGTTCGATCGGGTTGTTTGTTTTTTGTGGTTCAGTTGTGTGAGTTCTTTATATATTATAGAGATAACCCCTTGTCGGATATGTGATTTGCAAAGTTTTTCTCCCAGTTGGTGCATTGTCTTTTCGTTTACACCCTGCTTTCCTTTGCCTTGCAGAAGCTCTTTAGTCTGATGAAGTCCCACTTGTTTATGTCTTTTGTTTCCCTTGTCTGAGTAGACATTCGATTTGAAAAGATCCCTTTCGGACTGATGTGAAAGAGTATATTGCCTATATTTTCTTCTACAAGTTTTTGGTTTCAGGTCTTACCTTCAAATCTTAGATCCATTTTGAGTAATTTTTGTGTATGGCAAAAGATAATGGTCTACTTTCATTCTTTGGCATGTGGCTGTCCAGTTTCCCCAACACCATTTATTGAAGAGACTTTCCTTTCTCCATTGTATGTTCTTGGCACCTTTGTCAAAGATTAGCTGTCTGTAGACGTGTGGGTTTACTTCTGGGCTTTCAATTCTGTTCCGTTGATCCGGGTCCCTGTTTTTGGACCAGTACCAAGCTGTTTTGATTATTATAGGTTTGTAGTATATTTTGAAGTCAGGGATTTTTATCCCTCCAACTTTGTTCTTTTTTTCCTCAGGATCGCTTTAGCTATTCAGGGTCTTCTCTTGCCCCATATGAATTTTTGGATTCTTTGTTCTATTTCTGTGAAGAATGTCATTGGGATTCTGCTTTGGATTTCATTGAATCTGTAGATTGCTTTAGGTAGTATGGACATTTTAAGTGTGTTTATTCTTCCAATCCATGTACATGGAATAGCTTTCCATTTCTTTATGTCATTATTGGTTTCTTTCTGTAATGTCTTACAGTTTTCATTGTATAGACCTTTCACCTCCTTGGTTAAATTTACTCATAGACATTTTGTTTTTTTTGATGTTATTGTAAATGGGATTGTATTCTTTACTTCTCTTTCTGTTAGTTTGTTATTGGAGTATAGAACTGCATCTGATTTTTGTAAGTTGATTTCGTACCCTGCAACTTTGCTGCAGTTGTCGATTATTTCACATAGTTTCTCAATGGATTCTTCAGGGCTTTCAATATATAAAATCATGTCATCTGCAAACAGTTAGAGTTTCAATTCTTCATTGCCTATTTGGATTCCTTTTATTTCTTTGTCTTGCCTAAGTGCTTTGACCAAAACCTCCAGTAGTATGTTGAATAAGAGTGGTGAGAGTGGGCACCCTTGTTTTGTTCCTGTTCTCAGAGGGATGGCTTTTGGTTTTTCCCCATTGAGTATGATGTTGGCTGTGGGTTTGTCATATGTGGCCTTTATTATGTTGAGGTAATTTCCTTCTATATCCATTTTGTTGAGAGGTTTTTTTTTTTTTATCATAAATGGATATTGGATCTTATCAAATGCCTTCTCTGCATCTATTGAGCTTATCACGTGGTTTTTGTTCCTCATTTTGTTGATGTGGTGTATCACATTTATTGATTTGTGGATGTTGAACCATTCTTGCATCCTTGATCAGTATAAATCTCACTTGATCATGGTGTATGATCCTTTTAATGTATTGCTGTATTCGGTTTGCCAATATTTTGTTGAGGATTTTTGCATCTAAGTGCATCAGCGATATTGGCCTGTAGTTTTCCTTCTTTGTGTTGTCCTTATCTGGCTTTGGTATCAGGGTGATGTTGGCCTCATAGAATGTGTTAGGAAGTGTTCCATCTTAATCAATTTTTTGGAATAGTTTGAGAAGCATAGGTGATAAATCTTCTTTGAATGTTTGGTAGAATTCTCCAGAGAAGCTGTCTGTTCCTGGACTTTTATTCTTTGGGACGTTTTTGATTCTTGTTTCAATCTCTTTACTTGTGATTGGTCTATTCAGATTCTCTATTTCTTCTTGATTCAGTTTTGGGGGTTGTAAGAGTGTAAGAATTCATGCATTTCTTCTAGATTGTCCAATTTCTTGACATATAGTTTTTCATAATAGTCTCTTATAATCTTTTGTATTTCTGCATTATCTGTTGCAATTTCTCCTCTTTCATTTCTAATTCTATTTACTTGAGCCTTCTCTCTTTTTGTGTTAGTGAGATTGGCTAAGGGGTTGTCAATTTTGCTTATCCTTTCAAATAACCAGCCATTTGTTTCACTGCTGCTTTGTACTATCTTTTTTGTTTCAATTTAATTTATTTCTGCTCGAATTTTTATTGTTTCCCTCCTTCTGCTGAGTTTGGGCTTTGTTTGCTCTTCTTTTTCTAATTCTTTTAGGTGTAGTGTAGGATTGCTTATTTCAGATTTTTCTTGTTTGTTAAGGTGAGCCAGTATTGCTGTAAGTTTCCCTCTTAGGACTGCTTTTGCTGCATCCCATGTGAGTTGCTATGGTGTGCTTTCATTTTCATTTGTCTCCAGATGCTTTTTGATTTTCCCTTTGATTTCTTCATTGATCCGTTGGTTGTTCAGTAGCATGTTGTTCAGTCTCCACATCTTCGTCCCTTTCTCAGCTTTTTTCTTGTAGTTGATTTCTAGTTTCATAGCATTATGGTCAGAAAAGATGCTATATGAGTTCATCTTCTTAAATTTCTGGAGGCTTGCCTTGTTTCCCAACATATGGTCTATCCTTGAGATTGTTCCATGAGCACTTGAGAATAATGTGTATTCTGCTGTTTTTGGATGGAGTGCTCTATATATGTCTATTAAGTCCCTATGGTCTAGCTTTTCATTTAATTCCACTATTTCCTTTTAGACTTTTTGTTGGGATGATATTTCCATTGATGTGGGTGGAGTGTTGAGGCCCTTTGCTATTATTGTGGTGTGGTTAATATCTCCTTTTAGGTTTGTTAATAGTTACTTTATGTACTTTGGTGCTCCCGTGTTGGGTGCATATATATTTACAAGTGTCATTGCTTCTTGGGGGATTGTCCTTTTTATCATCATATACTGCCCCTGTTTGTCTCTCTTTACTTGTTTTTTCTTGAAATCTGCTTTGTCTGATGTAAGTATGGCAACATCTGCTTTCTTTTGTTTTTCATTAGCTTGCATATCCTCTTCTGTCTCTACACTCTGAGCCTGTGTTTGTCTTTGGAGCTGAGATGTGCTTCCTGGAGGCAGTATATTGTTGGGTCTTGTTCTCTAATCCATCCTGCCACCTCTGTGTCTTTTGATTGGGGAATTCAATCTATTTTCATTTGTAGTGATTATTGCTATATGAAGGCTTAATGCTGCCGTCTTATCACTCATTTTCTGGTTCTTCTGCATTTGAGATAGTGTATTTTTACAACAAGAATGAATTCACGTTTTACTTCTTACGAAAAACAAATAAAAATTTAAAAATACTGTGCCTTTCTCAGGTAAAGGCAAGAATGCAGTTGCCGAGAGGCTCACTCTAAGGGATGACGTTTTCCAGCTCTGACTCCTAACATGCGCTCTGCCCGCAGTGCTGCTTGAACTTCATTCTGCCTGCAGAGCGCCATACATACAGACACCTGCTGTCTTCTGTTAAACTGCAGGTTCTGGTCAGTAACCATTAGGCCTTCACCTTCGGTCTGGAAGGAAGACTTCTGTGAGGCAACCTCATGGTCCGTGTGTTAAATATTCTATCAAAATACTTTAAAAATTGATACCTCAATTGGTTTGCACTTCTCACTCCACATCTAACAGCAAAGCAATGCAATGAGAAAAGAAATGAAAACAGGTACAGATTCTTTAAAGAAACGCCAAGCAGTCATTATTTGCAGCTTGCATAATTGTCTACCAAGAAAACTTCAGAGTTTGATGACAAATATTGAGAGTTCAATAAGACACTCACAGCAAGATCAACATTCAAAATCAATGGTTTTCTATCAAAACAAAAACCAATTTTAAAGTACAATAGGAAAAACTGTTTAAAATTTTGTAAAAACTTCAAAAATACCTAGGAAGAATCCTGCAAGAAATGCCTGAAGCTCTCAAGAAGAAACTGTAAGTGAAACGGAAAGAAATCATAACCTCCATAAAGAGGGAGTTTACTGGGGGGGTGGGGATTCTTAATATGGTCAGGAACCATCTCCACAGTCAATTCATCTCCACAGTCAACACAGTCATCAATTCCTAAGACATTTTTCATGGAACGTAGTAAACTAACTATGAAGTTTACTGTGCGCAGAAGAAACAATGTGAAAGGAGAGGCAGCACAGCTGTGAAGAATAATTAGTGACCAAGTTTTCACATTTTGCACTTCTCACCCTCTGCTTTGTCTTGATGAAATTTTAATCAGCTTCTCTCTTTCCTGCAGCCCCCAGAAATCTGCTTCCCCTCAAGGCTGAACAAGAACAAAAAAAGTGCAACATTTCCCCCACCCTCCTACCATCCCCCCTCAGCTTCCCCTGGGAATTTGCTGATGACAAGAAGACTCTTGCTGTCAGAACTCATTGGTCATTTCCTCTTCTTTCTCCAGCTTCCCGTCCAAATATTCTGATTTTCTCTGCCTGCCTCCTACTTTACCCTTTAAAAGAAAACCCTTGTCTGTGTGATTGTGACAAGCTCACAGAGTCCTGGGACCTGAGCATCCTCCCTATTGCAGTAGTCTTTCTAACTCAAGTCTTTCCTTATGCTACTCACTTGGTATTATGTGACATAAAGTACAGAAATTTATCTCATAAGATTTACAAAATCAACAACCTATGGAATTTTAAAAAGTGTGACATGTTTCAGAAAGAGAAACAGAATAAAGAATACACCAAATATAGCAATTTAGTATTCAAAAGAAATGGAATCTCAAATCAATGTGTGAAAAGTGTCATGTGAAATCAGTGTAGAAACAATGTTCTCTCCAATAAATGGTGTCAGAACAGCAGGATATTAATTTAGGTAAAATTATCTACTAAACAAATTCCATGTACATTAAAACCTACCAAAATGATCACAATATTAGAAAATGAAGGGCAATATTCTAGACAAGAACTATCTCAAAAAATCCATACAGTAAATAATGGAAAAACTGGATCAGAAGAAGATGAAAAGTTTATGGTGACACCACCCTCAATTTCATCATTATTCCAATTGTCATAGGGATAAGATTTACCCCATTTATATCAGTGTGAGAACAGACATGCGGTATCATTAGTGAGACTGTTGTTCCAAGACACTCCTGTCCTCGCTGGTCAGACACTGTGCAGTGAACAGGGTGTGCATGTCATCCTGGACCCAGTGCCCAGCGTTCAACTCTCTGACTGGTGGCATCCTTAGCACCTGCCCTCCCTGACAGTACGGTTACTGCTTCCAGGCCCTGGGGGCAGCTGAGCTAGGACAGTCCATCAGAAGTCGGACTCCAGTGTGGAGGGACAGCTGGATTCACATCTGGTTGGTGATGCACACTCTCTGCAGGTTCCTGGGGCTCCTGTCAGGGGCGAGAGAAGGGCTGTGTCAAGAGAAAACATCTAGGATTTGTAACTGCAGCTTAATATGAAAATGCACATTTGAAAGGAGTAACCTGGACTTATTTTCTGTGTGGAAACCCTAATTGGTGATTGGGGGTTGTGGTTCTTTATTCTTTTAACCCACTGAAAATGAACCATCCTCCAGGGAGATTTTTGAATTTCCAAACAAGGAAGTTCCAGCATTCTCTGATGGATCAGAGGAAGCTTAGAGACTTAAAGTTGTTGACTCCATTGCTTCCAATTTACCTGCCGCTCAAATTCAGTTGAATATTTTCTCTTCTCCCCTTATTCTTCCCCAGAAATAAAGCAGGTGACAGTGTTTTCAGGAAGAATACTTTATGTGACACAAGACACCGTAATAAGAGTTTGGAGACATGTGGTACAATAAAAAGTTTTGCATTATTTAGCAAAAGATATCTAAATACAGATACGTGCGACACATAAACACACACACGCACGTATTGTTAACTCCTTAAATAATAAGAATGAAGGAAAACGATAGAAAGTGTGTCAAAGATATGAGCAGGTAACTCACAGAGAGAACCATGAAAATGCAAAAATACACAAAAATTCGTTGAAATTTACTCTGGTAAATGAGAGAAGCACAGATTGAAATGATAATAAGATAAATTTTTGTCCTTCAACTTGGGAAAAAATGAAAACCTTTGATAATTATAATTTCAAGATTCCAATACATCTGTGATCCTTAAGCATCCTAATGGTTAACTGCTAAGTTTACAGAATCTTAGAATTGTAGAGTTGAAAGGTACCATGCAGTTCACCTGGTCTGGCCTCGTCATCCTAAGGATGGAGGCACCTGTGATGCTCAGAGAGGCTGGCTTATATTCTTGAAGTCTTTGACTTTCTCCATCCACAAATACATAAGGAACACACCTTCTTGACATTTTAAAGTCCCTGAATCTCTCTTCTTTTATTAATTTCCTTCTAAATGAGATAAATGATTGACTGGAACATGCAAGTCACTTAAGCCGTGGGTCAACAAATTTTTTCATGTTAAAAATGAAATTCAAAAAAGTATGAATGTGGGAAATTGATCCACTTCTATAGCACCTGGGTAATTTGATAGATCCTACTAGATAGAAGTTTGGCAGAACTTGTTACAATGTAAAATATACATGCTCTTCAACCAAGTACCTGAGCCACTTGATGCTTCTTCCAAGGAAATTTACAAATGTTCCCCCTGTGATATTTCTGAGACATTCATTGCAGAATTATTGTGATAATGAGAAATGAGGCCATGGAAAAGTACATCAAAAAAAGGAATGGAAGATATAATTTATTCATATTGTGTCATATAAATATATGCAACAGCAGCCAAAAAGAAAGGTGTAGATCTGTATGTACGACATGTAAAAACTCTCCAAAAAGTATTGTTGACTGCAGGACAAGTTGAGAACAAGTGATAGTATGAAAAAGTTTATGTTAAAACACACCTACAACTATAGTAAATATAAACATTTTATACAGAAAACAACCATAAGAAGACTCTGAAAGGCACAGAAAAGGCAGACAGCACAGGGACTCTGAGACCCAAGGAAATACGCAGTGTTGATTCTGTCGGTTTTCTTCCTGCCTCACACATCCCAGACTTGGAATGAAGAGGTTGCAACCCGGAAATACCAATGGGTACAGATAAAAGAAGTGCCACCGAGAGAACCCTCCTCCCCCTTAGCCAAAAGAGCGAGAAGGGGCAGCCAACACAACAGAGAGTAGGTCAACAGTAACTGCCCACTCCAGCCAAACACCACAGAAAACACTGTGTCTTCCCCTCAGCAGCAGAGGTCAGGTGTGAAGACCAGCCCTCCACTCCTGCCGTCTGTAACGAAGCGTTCCTCTCACCCCACGGGCTGCAGCAGAGAAGGAGCTGGGATGCTCATCACGTCCATTGGAAAGAGCCCCCGTCTGTGGAGTCAGTGGAGGCATGTGAGGAGGTTTCTCCACAGCCCAGTCAGGTGGTGTCAGCAGAGGCCCGGTTGTGAGCAAGACCCTCCAACCCCACCCAGCGGTAACAAGGTATCCCTCCCCCGTGGGAGCATCAGTGGCGCCCAAGCGGGAAAGCTGGATCCCACCCTCATGGGCCAGAAACAAGATGGCAGCCCTTTCCCCACTGCAATGATGTCAGAGGAGTCAGCCAAAACTGAAGACTTTAGAAACATAATATCTTAAGTTTATGAGTCTATGAATTTCAAAACATGATACCTTACATATCCAGGGTATGATGAAAAAGTCATTATCCTCCCAAGAACCAGAAAAATCTCAGTTTAATGTGAGACAAGTGGTAGAATGACCTGGCAGGTATTTTAAAGCCCCTGTCAGAAAAAATGTTCCAATGCTCAATCACAAACAAAGTTCTCTGAAACAAATGAAAACCCAGAAAGTCTCGGCAAAGAAATAGAAAGCCTTGACAAAGAAACATCTGATATAAAGACGACCTAAATAGAAATATTAGACCTGAAAAATCCAATATCTGGAATGAGAAATCTACCAAATGGGCTCAATAGCAGAATGGAGACAAAAGGAGGGGATAAAACAATGAACTTGAAGACAGAATAATTTAAATTATCCAGACAGACCAAAGAAGACTAAACAGAATATACAAAAAAAAAAAAAAATTGAGCAGAGTCTCAGGGCCCTGCGGGACTATAACAAAAATCTAATATTTGTGTACTTGAATTCCAGAGGGAGATGAAAAACTAATGTGGATGTGAAAAGTTATTCAGGAAAAAGGCTAAAAATATCCTGAATTTGTCAAAAGACAAGCAACAGATGCGAGAAGCTGCGGCTACTCCAAGCTGCATAAACTCAAATCTAGGCCAAGATACAGCACAGTGACACTTTTGAAACTAAAGACAAAGAACAAACCCTGAAACAGTGAGAGTAAAGAGGCCTGATCTATAAGGCAGAACAACTGGAATCACTGCTGACTGGTCATCAGAAACCACGGGGGCCAGAGCAAGGCACACACTCTGCAAGTGTTGAGAGAAAAGAGTTGTCATCCTAGAATTCTAATACAGAAAAAATATCCTCAGGAATGAAGGGGAAATGAAGACATCTTTTTTTTAATTAAATTTACTTATGCCCCAAATATTAAGTAAATGTGATGTAATGGACAAAATTGTGACCCCTAAAGTTCATATGTTGAAGCCTCACCCCCGTGTAAGGATATGTGGAGACAGGGTCCTTTAGGAATAATTAAGGTGAAATGAGGTCATAAGGGTGGGGCCCTAGTCCCACAGGATTGATGTCTTTTTTTTCCTGGGAAAGATTCGCCCTGAGCTAACATCTGTTGCCAACCTTCCTTGTTTTCCCTCCCGAAAGCCCCAGGCACAGCTGCATATCCTGGTTGTCAATTGTTCTGGTTCCTGTACATGAGCCACCATCCCAGGATGGCCCCCGACAGACGGGTGGTGTGGTTCTGCCGCTGACATGGTGAGTGCCGAATTTAACCACTAGGCCATCAGGGCTGCTCAGGCCTGACGTCTTTAAAGGAGTGGAAGAGACAGCAGAGATCTTTCTCTCTGTTCCACACACAGAGGAAAGGCCACATGAGGACAAAGCGAGAAGGCCTCCATCTGGAAGCCAGGAGAGAGACCCACCAGAAACCAGCCCTGCCAGCACCTTCATCTTAGACACCCAGCCTCCAGAACTGTGAGAAAGTAAATTTCTGTTGTTGAAGTCACCCATTCCACGCTATTTTGTTGTGGCAGCTCTAGCAGACTAACACACATGGACGTGTGGAAAACACAGAAAATGTAAAAGCTGAAAGCAAAGAAAATCGCCATAATCCCACCACATAGACTACTGGAAGATTTGGGGAGTGTGTTTTTGTCCTCTTCTAAAACGTACCACGAATATTTTCCTTTATCAATAAACATGGATCGGGGACCATTTTGACATTGTTGAAGAGTGAGACAACTTGGTTTTAGCCCTGCCGGGGTCTGGGATGTTGGGCAGAATGAGGGGGACCTCTGTGGTGCTGGAATATTACACCTCGTGACTGCAGGACGGTTATGGGCATGCGCACTTGGGATAAAGTGACACCGAACTGTACACATGCATTGTCCCAGTGTCAGGTGCTCAGTTTAGACCTTGCAGGATCATCCCATAAAAATGTAAGCTTTGACAGAAACTGGGTGAAGGGTACACAGGACAGGTTGGTATCGTTTTTGCAACTGCCTGTGAATCTATATTTATTTCAAAACAAGAGCTTTAAGAAATCTGTTAATAGATAATAAATAGACATGTCTTTTCATTCTGAATTGAGATCCTTGTAGGGGCAAAGAGATCAGTAGAATGATTCCTCACATTTGGGAGGCCTTTTAAACACAGTATCACATCTTCCTCTATCAAAAAGAGGTAAAAAACAGCCTCAGCCAGGCTTTCAGAGCAAATTCTGCTAATGTTGTGAAAAATGTAAAAATAGAACTGTGAGTTTTAGAGACGTTAATCATCGAGCAGATTAGGAGGAAGACCAGACCAGTGGTTTCCTAAGTCAGCTCATCAAGACAGAAGTCATACTAAACATTAAGACTTTTTCAAAGACAGACCAAGATCTGACGTCCTCCGTGGCTGGGCTTGCTGGACTCTGCACCATGAGAAACAGATTTCTAAGGTTGCCGCCAGGTAGGAAGAATTATAACAAGGATGAGGAAGAATAAGCTACCTGGGAACTGTCTATACAGTTTAAGAATGTTCTCTGCTCTTTGCCCGATTTCTGGCTCGTTTTCCCACCATATCTGTAAGGAAGAGCGGGGAAGAAGTTTTAAGAAGGATATTAGCTCAGTTCTGTTCAGTCCTCAAAGGAGAAAGTCAGTGAAACTTATTGCGAGGGCAAAGGTGGGGACTAAGGGATTTACCACCCATATTAGCTCAGGTTCTCCCGAGAAACAGATCCAACAGGATGTATCTCTCTCTCTGTGTCTCTCTCTGTCTCTGTCCGTCTGTCTGTCCACCTACCTCTCTAGATTTACTTTAAGGACTTGGGTCATGAGATTGTGGAGGTTGGAAAGTCCAAAACCTGCCGGCAGGCTGGAAACCCAGGGAAGACTCGATGTTGCATCTCAAGTCTGAAGCCAGTCTGGAAGCAGCATTCCCTCTTCCTCAGAGGGGGTCAGTCTTTTTTCTCTTAATTTCTTCAACTGATTCGGTGAGGCCCACTCAGATTGTGGAGGGTAATCTGCCTGCCCAACGTCTACTGGTCTAAATGTTACTATCATCTAAAAATACCTTCACAGCACCGTCTAGACTGGTGTTTGATCAAATATCTGGGTGCTGCGGCCCAGGCAAAGGGATGCATAAGATTAAACATCATACCACGTATGCCACTGTTTTTCAGAAGAGTAGACAACCAAACTCTCAGAAAAGTCTAATATTCTAAGAAAAACAAAGTCCTTAAGTCTATCAGTTTTGTGTGGGTCATGGAATGATCGGAAGGACAACACGAGTGAATTAGTGAAAACTGATATCTATGAGGTCAGCTTAATTCTGATTAGTCTCTATTTCCCTCAGTGTTTAGGATTAAACCTGTCACCTTGTAGGTTAGATGTTACCTATATGTTGTCCTCATTGGTTGTAATTAGTCTCCTGGTTTTTCTGAAAATAGCCGTATTTCTTACCATCTGCCCTCTGGAACATGATTTTTTTGAAAACATCTGTGCATATTCTGGAGGGTCCAATGTACAAGACGCTGTGGGCATTTAAAAGAAATGGAGAGCAAAGTTAGCTTCTCCCAGATGTGCACATTTTAAGGTGTTCATGGATAACATCTCAGTAGACTAATGACCTTATTCACATGCATGGGACATTAGGATCATTTGTGCCTGCTCTGGGTGCCACACTCTAGGAACAGGAGCACGGTTGACGGGCATCTGAGGCATGGGTCGCCTGCACAGCTTTCCCGAGGGGCAGCTCCGGGCTGGGTGTGGACTCGGGCAGTCTGGCCCTGGAGCCTGGCTCTCCTCAGCACCGGACGGAGCCACAAGAGAAAAGGACATTTCATGGGCAAGGAGGGCAGAGTAGAAGTCTAGGAATCTGACCTCTGAGAGAACCAAGCTGAGCGTGTGATTCCGCCTGACCCTGGAGTCTGGCCCACGCAGCTGTGTCTCAGGGAACAGGAAGGTCGTAGAGGAGCAGGAGGGAGCTGCTCTTCCTTTCCTTCTTTTGCTCTTTCCTTCCCTTTAGCTGACGTGTGTTGTCTGTCTGCTCTGTGTCAGGCACTGCGCTAACCCGTTGTTAGTCTTCACTAATCTATGGTCAGAATAAAGCTCATCCTATCACAGTTACCATTGCACTCACTTTGCACTGGGGCAAGTGTGGGCAAACGATGGGCAGCGTTGCTGAAGCCTTGCAGCCACCAGGGGACATCTGGGCTGCAGACGTGAGTGTGTCCATCCCCAAACCCATTGTCCGCCAGGTCCTCCACCACCTTGCACAGCGAGAACTGGCAGTGCAGCATTAAGGGAAATTCATCTTTGCTTTTAGCTGAAAAGAAAAATCCCATAAAGGCACAGACATCTCAGGGTGCTGCCAGGTAGGAAGGATCATAACAATGGTGAGAGAAGACTAAAGCTACCTGGGAACTGTCTGTCCAGTTTGAGAATGTTCTCTCTTCTGTGCTCAATTTCTGGCTCATTTTCCCACTATTTCTGTAAGGGAGAGCAGGGAAGAAGTTATAAGAAAGATAGGTAGCTCCATCATATTTAGTCTCAAAGGAGAAAGTCAATGAAGCTTATTCGTAGGGCGCAGGTGGGGACTTAACAGAGATTTTAACAGATCTGAATAGAGTTTCAGCTCACGTGGATGTGATGACAGACCCTGTGAGGCAGACTGGTTGTTGTCTGTAAATGAGCTTTAATTCCTTAGCGCCCATAGCGGCTTTCACCCCACAGCGCCTGCTCAGTGACTCATTTCTCAGGACTGGCCTGGGGGCTAAAGGGGAAGGCGGTGCCCTCAGTGCACTAGAGGACGCCAGGCAGCCCTCATGGAGGAACCAGGAAGCCATGGCTGCTGTCCCTGGAGAGTCCACTCACCAGGAGAGAGTCGCTCTACCTGCAGCTTCCTTAGTTCCCACTCCTCACCTGTGACCTCCCCCTCCTGATTCCAGGGCTCCGTGCCCTGCTGATATCGCTGTGGATGTGGCTGTCAGTGACCGAGTCCTCGGGCAGTCCTGGGGGATGGAGGGAGAGGCTGAGTCCTCGATTCCAGTGAAGGACAGGAGCCTTGGGGATGCTGCTGGAAAGCCGTGTGCTGCAGGGCCAGAGCCACCTCCACGGGACAGAGATTAAAATTGGAGCTTAACTCTCCTCTCTTTGTCATTTCTGTGTTTTTTCTGCCCCAGGACTCTCAGTGCTGCTGTTGTTGCCATTGGGAGCTGTAGCCCTGAGTCCTGGAGGTGAGTCTGCTCGGCCAGCCCCATTTTGACATAAGCTGGGGCGTCCATGCTGGGGTCTGGGTTCTGTCACCAACAAGATAGGGAAAGGAGCCTTATTCTGCAAGCGAGGCTCAGAGTTGGCCCTCTGGGGACAGGAGAATCTGCTTCTTACCCCCTAAATGTCCAGATTTTTCTGAGCTCTTCCTCCTTGATGGGGGTCATCCCTCTGCCCTCCTGTCCTCTACTCTTGTACCCTCCTGCTGACAGCTGACTTCCTCCATTCCATGGACTTTCTGACCATGGCGGCTGTCCCATAGCCCTTCCAGGCTGTGCTCCCGGTGCCCTCGGAACTCCACATGTATCAATGCCACCGCCTGTCGCTGTCATCTGGGATTCAGCTCCTGGTCTGGGGAGATCATCACCAACCCCACGGACAGTTGTGATGGTACAGTAGGGTCTTGGGGTGGTAGGGTCACGTGGGGACAGTGGGGGAGACTGTGGGGCATCCAGAGTCCTCAGCCCTGAGAGCAGCGCAGAAGCACTTTGTCAGGGATGAGAGAGGAGACAGGCAGGGGAAGTGTGAGGGACGTGGGCACCTGCTTTCACAGTCAGTAGGGAGAGTGTCGCGAGCTCACACAGGGCAGCTGGGCTCCAAGGGCTCCGAGTGCTGCTCTGCCCCTGACTGGCTCTCCGACATTCGGGAAATTAGTCTGCTCTCAGTTTGCCTGTCTGTGAGTTGGGGGATAACCACTGCACCTGCCCCAGGTGGATGGTGTGAGATTTAACATTTCTCTGTGGGAAGAACAGGGAAAGACTAGTACACAGCGAATTGTCCACAAATGGCAGCTATCATCATTGCTACTGATGTTATTATTGTCATTATTCTAATAACACAAAGAAACGGGAGAAATAATGGAAGCAGCAGGAGGAAAGACACAGCCCGGGCCGGGGAGCTCAGGCCCTGCTACCAGCCAGAGCTCGCCAGGAACCCAGCTCACAACCACGGTCTCTCACCTCCTGCTCACAGCAGCCCCGTGAGGCAGGCAGAGCTCGGCTTGTGGTTTAAAATGATCAAATTTGGTGGAAAGAGATCGAGTGACTTTCCCACATCCTACAACTAATCATGTGGTCGAATCGAATTCCAGGTGTAAAACGAAGCAATTTTCCTTCTTCAACAATACAGGGTCATAAAAGGACATTGTTGTATTTAAAAATAGTTCAGATGGTAAATTTTATCTTGTGCATTTTACCACGAGTTTTAAAAATGGGAAAAGAAGAAAATTATACTGTTTTTACACTAGGAAATACTCCTCATTGACTCAAAATGGTCTTGGATGCGTATTTATTGATAATGAAGGGAAAAACACTCCTTATAGATTTGAAAAAATGAGAGAAAATTCCCTTAAAAGTTTCAGTAGTCTGTGGAGTGGATTATGTATAATTTTCTTGTTTTCCTAGTATTCATGTGTTATTTAATATTTGGGGGAAAGTCAATTTTGTCAGGTGGACAAAGCCGACGGTCTTGTGACAATGGCCCAGCCATCTACGACCCTGGTGGTGTTCCTAAAGGCTCCTCTGTGTGTGCGTGTGTGTCTCACGGAGATTTCTAGACAGGTGACCATGGACAGGAGACCCTGCTGCTTATGCAGCTGGATCCCAGCTCCTCTCTGGAGGGCGCCTGTCAGGTGGAGAGGTCCCATCCTCGTGTCTCCCCGCCATCCCTTGCACCTCATTCTCAACGGTCCCACACTTGGCTTCACTCTCTCCAGTCAACTTTGGGGAACAATGTCCAGCCATTGCCGCCATCATAGAACAGAGGAGGGAAGCCCTATTGCCAGGTGGGGGCTGAACACGAATCCCTCAGGCATGCATCCCTCCTGCGTCTTGTCCTGTCCTGGTGCTGACACCCACAGCCTGGGTCTGGGCCTTAGAAGGGAAGTATGCAGGTGCAGAGAAGAGAGCTCCGATCTGAGGGAGACCAGCCGTCTGCCTCACTCAACATGACGCTGTGAGTCCTCTCAGGTGTTGAAGTCTCTGGTCCCCTCCTTGGATGCACATGGGCTGCATTCCTGCCCTGCATGTTGATTCGTTTTTGCGTCTGCGGTTCTTACTAAGCTGATGCTGTTTTCAGTTACGCTGTGCAGCCCCTGCTCTGTGGGTCCTGAGCTGCTCAAAGGGGATGTGGCTCATGGGCATCTTTCCTCTCATGATGAGAGAACAAGGAGAGAGAAGATGCCAGAAGACACCCTGATGACTCAGCCGTGAGAAGCTTGTGCTGCTTCCTCATTTCACATCCACCACAGGCTCTGATAAGGGGAGACTTCCCTCAGGGGTGGAGATGGAAAGACTCCCCTGGAGACATCCTGGGGCATCTGGGAAAGGCCTGATCTGGGGAGCTGGGGAGTGCCTGATGGGGAGTGTGGGTGCACTTGGGCCACTGTGAGTAAAGGGCAATGGAAGCCAGCGCTGGGCAGGCTCCTGACCACCTGGCTTTATCCCCAGGTGTGAATGATGAGCGTGGCCCTGGACAGCCCCCACTATGGCTCCCTCCCCTTCCTCGGCATCGAGAGTGGCCTTCAATGCCACTGGCACCCTGACTGGAGTGCACTGCAGGGTCCCCTGTGGTGCCCAGAGCACCCAGGGGAGGGTCCAGAGCTGAGTCAGTGCCTCCGTCTACCCCTCCAGCTGTGGAGAGGGGTGCACACCTCCTTCCAGCCCCCATCATGGGACAGCAGAGTTTCTGAATCTAGGTGCCCTCAGGCCCAGCCAGAGAGTGGAGATCAGCAGACAATTAGGCAGAATTTCTGGAGCAGATGGCTCCAGCCCAGCTGTGTCCCAGCGGTGCCACCCAGGAGCTGAGTTCTGTGCTGTCCCTGTGGCAGGGTGAGCCTGGGGCCAGCGTCTCTGCTCTCTAGGAACTCTCCCGTTTGAGAGGTAACCCTCTCCGCTGTTGTGTTCGAGACGTCAATGAGTGTGGACCACCCTTTGGGTGTTGTGTGGAAATTTTGCAGATTGCCAGAATGTGCATGGGAGCTACTACTGCACGTGTAGCCCAGGATATGGGCTTGTTTCTGGGGCAACAACATTCAGAAACGAGAGTGAGAACACGTGTCAAGGTAAGAACCACCCCGCGTCTGCCATCCCCTCGTCTATGAGGTTTGGGGTCTTTTGCACCACTTTCTCCAGGTAGCAGAGGGCCATCCTGGCACCAACCTAGTCACTTGCCCTCTTTGGACCTCAAGGCTCAGAAACTTCCACAGAGGAACACTTCTGGAATTTTGGAACATCGTCCTTGATGACATGGCATCTTATTTTCATGAAACAAAAGAGAGGGTTGGCATCAAGAGACCTCACGGGCTCACAGTGTCTTGGTACCAGCACAATATGCATCCTCTTCAGTCACTGCCAGAAGCCCACAGGGGCTCGGCCACACCTGGAGCCCCCTAGATCCCCCAGGCCATGATGTACCCAGGCGCCCCGTCCAGAAACCCGAGAGAGGGGAGATTCAAGGGCAGGTTCACATTCCCCAGCTGGCTCTGTCCCTGGCCAACATCCCCACCTGGTGAAGACGCCTCCTGCCACCTGACCCGGCGGCTCGGCCTCCATCAAATTCTCTGGGACAAGGCGCTGCCCGGACCCTCCCCAGTAATTTCAGCTCATGGCCTGTGGGCAACACGGATGACCGGAACCCTGGGGGGAAGCAGGGTCAGAGGTGGACAGCATGACATGGAAACCCCCCACACAAACCCAGAGAATCGGGTGAACAGAAGAGCTCCTGTCTGGACCAAATGGCAAGAGTGGCCGTCATCATGGACCATCACCCCAGGTTGACCCTCTCCCAAGGGGGTCAAGACTGGCCCCATGTTGACCTGGACCACTTGGGCACAGAAGATGGAGGCTGAGCTCCACTCCACGGGTCCACAGGTCTGTGTCCCTGGAGGGAGGCTGAGGGCTGAGAAGACAGAAACCTCTGCCACCCCTCTCCCATCAGCACTTGCTCCCCTTCCAGCCACCAGCCCTCACCCACTGCTGGCCTTGATCCAATGTGAATCTCGCCACTTCTGTCAGTCCAGAGGATGTCTTCATGGGAATCAGGAAAAGGCACTTTCACAGCCCCAAGCCTACCTGGCCAGACGTCTGTCAGCCCCACTGTCCACCCAGCCTGGCGCCCGCTGTCTGGGTCGCCCTGGACTGTCCAGCACCATCTTCACTCTCCCTTCTGCTGCCGAACGCCTCCTTCTGGAGGGTCCTGGCTCAGGGGTGGCTCGTGGTCCATTTCCACGGAGCTGGAGTCTCAGAGTGAGTGTGGATGGGAGAGTACAGTCCTGCCAGGCTCACGGGGATTCCAAGGAGAGCTCAGCCAGAAGCACCCACCCTGAGCAAAGGCCATCACTGGGTCCAGGATGGTGCTGCTCGGGGAATGCAGCATTTCACTGCTCTGGATCCCAGGGAAGCCCACCTGGCCATTGACCACATCCTCAGACACAGGTGGCCTTGCTGTCCCCAACCCAGCTGGGAGCTGCCCACGGAGGCTGAGGGAGTCAGAGCTGGGGACAGGGAGGACTCAGGCCACCTCCAGCCACTTCTGGACATCAGCGCATCCAGGCCACCACATCCATCCTCAGGCCTCCACGTGAATGAAAAAGGGCGCCCACTCACCCGGGAACAGACAGTGGGGCCTTCCAGATGCTTCTCTGCCAGGAAACGTGGCTGCCTCCCAGCCTGAGGGCTGCCCATGGCTACAGGCCGCGTCATCTCTCCTTCCCCTTGCAGACGTGGACGAATGTCAGCAGAAACCCAGAATCTGTAAAGGCCGCAGTGTCTGCATCAACACCCTGGGCAGCTACACCTGCACGTGCCCGCCCGGCTTGGAGCTCAACCCAAAGGACCCGAATCTGTGCACAGGTAGAGCCCCGGGGGAGACACCGAGGCTGGATGGACTGGGAAGGAGCCGAGGCGGGTCCTGCAGCCCGAGGAGGAGCCGATCCTCAGGCCCTATGAAGACACCCGCTGAGCCTGCCCAGGGCCCCGCCTCCCGAAAAGTCCCCACAGAGCAGGGAGGTGGCCGGGCCTCTGAGCCTGGGTCCCCTATGGATCCCCCCTGCCCCTGAGAGCACCCCCAGACTTTGCCCCTTCCTCGTCTGTCACATGGGAGCAGAGGAAGCTGTCACTTCCACTTTCCAGCAAAAAGGCAACCTGGACCAGGGCCCAGGAAGGAGCCAGCAAGAGTACTTGGTCAAAAAGTCCAGCCCCCATGACTCAGTTTCCCTCCTGGTCCCCTGCCTGTAAAGTGGGGGTCTGTGGTCCCTGCAAGGCCACGTTGCAGGGAGGCCACCATAAGGTGCTTTGAGGGTGAAGGCGAAGTTCACCAGGTGGTGGCGCATGCAATAATGGTGGGGTCCTAGTGCCAGGCAGTGAGGGGTGTGCAGTGAGTGGAGGGCAGGGCCTGACCCTCTGGCTTTGTCCTCAGATGTGAACGAATGTGCCTCGGGGCACAATCCCTGCCACAGCTCCACCCACTGCCTCAGTGTCTTGGGCAGCTACAAGTGCTGCTGCCGCCCTGGCTGGAAGCCGGTTCCTGGGTCCCCAAAGGCCCAGACAGCACCGTCTGTGCAGGTCCAGAGCTCGGCTGCTGCCCTCCTGGGGACCCCTACCCAGAACACCTGCTCACATACTCGATGGCTCCCACGCGGACCCAGCAGCATGAAGGCTGGGGGCGGCTGCTGGGCCAGGCACTAAGCCTTTAGAGACCAAATGGGAAAACATCTGGGGGTCCTGGGAAGGAGCTGGGGTACCATGGGGAAAGACCTCCGGACCCCAGACAGCAGCTGATTACTAACTGGGGTGAAGGTTCCCATTATTTCACAACCTGCACTTCCGTCTGGCTCACCTGCTGTGTCACATTTGCACTCCCCATGACCTGGGGTCACCACTCGGGGTGTGCTGTCACCAGGTGTCATCGCCTCCAGCCTAGGGGGCAAGGGGACACAAATACGGAGAAGGGGGCGGGGCGTGGAGGGGAGAGGGGCCTCCTCCAGGCTGTGGCCTGGTCTGACCCCATCTTCCTGTCCCCAGATGTCAATGAATACAGCTCTGGGCAGAACTCATTTCACAACTCCACTGTCTGTGTCAACACCGCGGGCTCATACAGGTGCCGCTGCCGCCCAGGGTGGACACCCCTACTGGGGCTCCGGGGACAACCAACGCACTACTGTGTGCGAAGAGCAACCTCATCTGACACGACCCCAGACTCCACCCCAACAAGCACTGACCCTGTCACCCCTAATGAACCCCTGTCTGTCCCCTGTAGAGGTGACCTTCCCCACCTGGGCTCCGTCCCTGGAATCCAGAGCCAGGTGAGTGGCTCCAGCAGGGACCGGGAGGAGGAATCCCCCCCTCCCCCCCCCAGTGTAGCCTGCCCTGTCTGCCCCTTTTCCCCAAGCTCCCCGCCCACCCTCGAGGTTCCCTGACCTCTACTTCTCCCCTTCCCCCAGAGTCTCTCTGGCTTCTTTGAAGGAGTCCAGGATCTGCGCAGACACTTCAAGCCAGCCTCGGCCCAGGACACCGTCTGGGTAGGGACAGGACCCAGAGGCCCAGGACTGTCCCCTCTGCGGTGTCTGGGGGATGCTTCCGTGTGAGTGGAGACAGCCCCAGCAGGGCCTCTGCTCAGGGAGACTCATGTCCATGTGGGCCACATACACGCCATGTCTACACCAGTTACTCAAGCGCGGACGTGCCCACACAGCCTGAAAAGCACGCGTGCACTCGAGGGGGAGAAGGGAGCAGTTAAGGATTTTCTCTCTAGAGCTGGGCCACAAGGGTTCAAATCCCCCGTCCCACCCTCTGCCCCTCCCTGCCGTGTGACTTCAGGCAAGTGACTCCGCCCGTCTCCTCACTTCATAAAGGAACTAAGAGAAGAGGCTCCAAGAACAGCAGCTGGCGCCCGGGGCGCGGTGTGGAGCACGCTTATCAGGTAGAAAAGCGGGAGCCCGTATGTCATTTTAAATTTCCTGGTAGCTATGTTAACAAAAAGTACAAGTAAACAAGGGAAATTACTGAGAAAATGGCCTTTAACCCAATAGATCCAAAATATTACCATTTTAACCCAGAATCATAAAAATGTCACTGAGATATTCCACGTTCTTTCAAACTAATTGTTTGCAATTTTGCTGCGTATTTCACATTCAAGCTTGGCTCCATTTGGAGCAGCCACATTTCCAGTGCCCGACGGCCACGTGGCTCGTGGCGACTGTTCTGGGCGGAGGGGCAGGAGGCCCGTCCTGAGGGACTTCGAGCGCCGTGGCTGTGACACACGCACAGGACACAGGCTGCCTCAGCTTAAATCTTAGGATTATAACCCGGGAGAGTCTTTCCACAAAGGAACGGAGCACTCCAAAGAAGTGGGGGTACATAGGGTGGTTTTATACCCTCAAAGAGTGTGTTTCACATATGATTGAAGTGTCCCTTTTACAGTAGTCACTAGGCTGCCCTGTCAGCACAGCTCTTGATGGAAATGGCAGATAGGTCTGCTGTCTTAGTGAACCCCGCAGGGTGGCAGGTGTGTTGCCTCGGGCTGGCGGGTCACAGATGAGCGCTGCAATCTGTTCCCAGCCTAAGAAAGATGCTTAATCTTTAAGGAGATGCCAAAGTTGGGAGGGGGAGGGAAGTTGCACCTTTATCTCAAGGGCCTTTGCTCTTGCCATAGGGAATCTCTAAAGCAGATATACAATGCATGCTCAACGGCCTCAGTCAGGCCCTTTTGGAAAGACAAGTTCAGGCCGAATTAGGTTTACACCAAATGGCTTCCTCATATACTCCAATATATCCTATTCCTTGCCATTTTTATTTGACACTGGTGGGGGAGAGCAGGGTCATTCAGGGGGCCCCTGTGGTGCGATGACCCAGGGGCTGTCACCCACCACCCCCAGGACCTCATCCAGTCAGTGGACGAGCTGCTGAAAGCCCCCGGGGACCTGGAGACCCTGGCCCTGCCTGACCGGCACCACACGGTCACCCACCTGCTCTCGGGCCTGGAAGAAGTCCTGAGGACCCTCGCCAAGGCCGTGCCTGGAGGCTCCTTCACCTACCAGTCTCCTGCAGGCACAGGTGAGGCCTCGTCCTGCCCTGCCTGCCCCAGCCCTACACGCGTCCTGCCCCGGACCCCCAGTCACTGCCCCTCTCCCCTCAGAGCTGTCCCTGGTGATCCAGGAGCAGGGGCACGGGAACGTCACCCTGGGCCAGAGCCACGCACGGATGCTCCTGGACTGGGCCGTGGCGGCCGTGGCTGCGGGGTCGGGTAAGGCAGGGTGCGGGGGGCACCCGTGGAGAGGGAGGGCTGGGATGTGGCCAGGGGTGAGGGTCAGACGGGCCCCCAGGAATGGCCAGCCTGGATGAGGCATCTCAGGGAGGAGGGAGGGCAGACGGGCCGGTGTGTCTGTCCAGGCCACCGTGGCAGGCATCCTCTCCAACCCCAACATGCAGAAACTGCTGGCCAACGCCTCCCTGGAGCTGGACCCCGAAGAGGCAAGCCGAGCTGGAGGAGACCCACGAAAGCCCCCTCTATGGCATCCAGTTGAGTCTCCTTTCGACCGTCAACTCGGTCTTTCTGAGCAACACGAACACGACGAAACTCGACCCCAAGGTCACCTTCGCCTTCTCCCCACCCTGTGAGTCCTGGGGTGGGGAGGGGTCAGCCCCACTGCTCACCCGGTGGCCAGGGTCACCAGTGGTCCCTCTGCAGCCCACCTGCGCCCACTCTGCTCCTTCCTCAAACCTCAGGGCCTTTGCACTTGCTGTGCCCTCTGCCTGGGACACCTTTCCCTCCCGTGACTCAGCCCTTTCCCTGTTTCCAGTGTGTTCAAATGTCCCCTTCTCTTTTAGGCCTCCCCGGACCTCCTGATTGAAAATTACAACCTGAAGCCAGCTCCCTTCCCTCCCTGTGCCTTCTTTTTATGTTTTTAACAGCCCCTGACACCTTCCAACACACTGTCTAGTTTACTTACTTATCAGGTCTATTATTTACCCTCTGTCTCCCCGAGCGTGTCAGCCCCCCAGGGCAGGGACGTGGGTCTGCCCTGGTCACTGCTGCGCCCCCACCTGGCACACGCAGCAGGTGCTCAGCAGGCAGCTGCAAATGAACAGCATCCTCAGCCTCAGCCCGCGCTCAGGACCCAAGCGAGGTCTCCAGGCCAACCTCTCTGGTCAACCCCACCTGCCCACAGCCAGAGAAGCCCGGGACACGGCAGGAGCTGATCTGTGCCTTCTGGAAGGGAGCTGATGACGGGGGCGGGCACTGGGCCACCACAGGGTGCCGGACGCTGGGCAGCTGGAACGGCAACACCACCTGCCTGGGCTTCTTGCCAGGCAGCATTGCTTATCCTGGTGAACCCCCGAGGATGTGGAGGTGAGGACCCTGAGAGGGGCTGTGTTCAATGTCTGTCACACTACAACAAACTCCCACAGATGCAGCAGCTTAAGTACCCACAATATGTGTCACCCCCAGTCTCTGCAGGTCAGCAGTCCTGCGTGGTGCAGCTGGGCTGTCTGTCGGCATCTTACAGGTCTTACAAGCCTCTCCTCTGAGGCCTGGGGTTCTCCTCTGCTCTGCCTGTTGTTGGGGGACTTCAATTACTTGCAGTTGTAGGACTGAGGTCCCACTTTTTTGCTACCTGGCAGCGGGGGACCATGCTCAGCACCTGGGGGCCGCCTGCATCCCTTCTGATGTGGTCTTGTCTGCTGGGGTTTCTCACAAGGTGTCAGCGTTCCTATCTGGAGGCCAGCAGCTGATGCTCCCTCACATGAAAACTCGCTCGAACTTTGAGTGTTTTGCTCCAGGAAGACCCTGAATCTTTCAATGGCTCACCTGGTTAGACCAGGCCCACCCAGGATAAACTCCTTCTCTTCAAGTCAGTTGATGTAGGACCTGATGTGGGACCTCCATCTGCCATATGCCTTCACAGCCGCACTTGGATTGGCTTTTGACTAGTACCCTGGAAGCAGGGGTGTGTCCACCCGGGGGCAGGGATGGCCGCCCAAATTAGACCTCTGCTCACCTCAGGGGTCTCTGGTGCAGCAGTGCTCAGGGGCTGCAGAAAGGATGACTTGGAAGAGGGCAGAGGGCACCAGGGGAGCCGTTGAGAACAGGTGGGTCAGGGGCCGTGTTGGCCTCCTCCCCTGTGCAGGTGAGCTGGTTACTTCCTCTAGGTCACCAAAACCAGAGACTCACTCAGGTGACCTCTAAGGAAAATAAGCCCCTGTGAGAGGCAGGGCTTCGTCCAGGCTCTGAATCAGTCAGTTCACAATCACATAGTGTCCTAACGTTCTGAACCTGTAGGCAACTGAAGTCAAACATCAAAAGTTTACCTGGCTCCTCCATTCCTAATTTTTCTATGCCTAAAAATAAAAAAAAAAAATGGTGGAAGGGCCATTACCCCAGAGCAGGAAGGAGTGACTATGGTCTCCTCTTTGCTGGGTCCCAGGAGGAGGATCCCATGCTGGATGTGATCACCCACGTGGGGCTGAGCCTCTCTCTGCTGTGCCTCCTCCTGGCGGCCCTCACCTTCCTGCTGTGCAGAGCCATCCAGAACACCAGCACCTCGCTCCACCTGCAGCTCTCACTCTGCCTCTTCCTGGCCCCTACCTCCCTTCCTCCACCGCCATTGACCGAACGGAGATCACTGTACTGACCCTGTCCCAGTGGACCCTCCAGCCTGCCCCAAGGGGGTGCTGAGTCCATGACGCCATGCTGCTCTGGATACGTTAATGTAATGATCTTGGGTCCCAGGGAAGGTCAGGGGGTGAGTGACCAATGTCACATTGACTGATGCAACTAGACAACAAACCCCTACCGCTCCTTCATACGCATCAGACTTCTCCCCAATGGCAAGGCACGGGAGAGGTCCTGGGGCCACACTCCACCCCCACCCTCCCTCCTGGTGCTGCGTCACTCCTCCTCCAGGTGCTGTGCGCCATCATCGCGGGCGCCTTACACTATCTCTACCTGGCCTCCTTCACCTGGATGCTGCTGGAGGGCCTGCACCTCTTCCTCACTGCGCGCAACCTGACGGTGGTCAACTACTCCAGTGTGAGCAGGTTCATGAAGAAGCTCATGTTCCCTGTGGGCTACGGGGTCCTGGCCGTGATCGTGGTCATTTCTGCAGCATCCAGGCCTCGTCTCTATGGAACATCAACCCGGTAAATGCACTTTCCCATTTGTCCTCATCTTCTCCAGCACAACCACGGCCACCATAGAACCAGCATAGTATTTTGATTATCCAAGACCATAATATGGAGAGAGACACTAAGTAATAATCCCTAGGATGTTTTCTGGAGGAAGATAGTAACAGTTAAGGAGAATGTCTTTCAATCTCTGTCCTTGAAATTACAAAGATGAAATCAAAATTAAAAAAATCTAATCTGCTTCCTTATTGAAATCCAAAGGATATTCCAATTTTTCATTTGGAAAAGTAGACCTTATTTAAATAATCAAAATAATAGATTGTATCATAGTTAAGATTTACAAGGTGCTTATTTTTGGCCAGGCACTTTTCTAACCATTTTTGTCTGTGTTATCTTAATCAGTCCTCACACCAATAGTATGAGGTAGATGTGCACTGTCACTTGCCCCATTTTGCAGATGAGTAAACTGAGGCACACATAGTTTAGGTGAATGCCCATAGGTGCACTGCTGGCACGTAGCAGAGCTGGGATTCCAATCCAGACAGCCACGCTCCAGAGCTTGCAGTCTTTTATTTTCAGCTTTTCATACTAGGTTTATTGTTTTTACATTTTTATTAAAATATATTTCACATCCCTAAAATTTACCCCTTTAAAGTGTCCAGATCAGTGGCTTTTAGACTAACCATTGAGTTGTGCAGCCTTTGCCACAATCCGATTTTAGAACACTTTCAACTCCCCAAAGGAAAGCTCGTGTACAGTACCATTCACTCCCCATTCCCGCTACCCACTCCTCCACCCCATCCTCCGACAGTCACTCATCCACTTTGTGTCTCTGTGGATCTGCCCATTGTGGATATTTCACATAACTGAAGTCATGCATGTGATCTTCTGTGACTGGATTCTTTCACTTAGCATGGTGCGTTCAAGGTTCATCCATGTTGTAGTGAGTATCATGACTTCATTCTTGTTGTTTTGGAAATATTATTCCATTATATTCATATTCTGCATTTTGTTTATCTGCCCACCAATTTATGAGTTTTTAACTTATTTCCATTTTTTTGCTGTTATGAATGATGCTGCTGTAAACATTCACGTACAAGTTTTTGTGTGGACGCATATTTTCATTTGTCTTGGGTGTATATCTATGAGTAGAATTGCTGGGCCATATGGCAAGTCTTCTTTTTTTTTTTTGCTGAGGCAGATTTGCCATGAGCTAACATCTGTGCAAATCTTCCTCTATTTTGGATGTGAGTTGCCACCCTAGCATGGCCACGGGTGGTGTAGGTCCACACCTGGGGATCAAACCCGGGACGCTGAAGTGGAGTGTGCTGAAGTTAACCACTATGCCACTGGGGCTGGCCCCATGAAGTCTTTGTTTTGCCCGCTCGATTCTGTTGAGCCACTCTGAGTATTTTTTCATTTCAGTTATTGTACTTTTCCACTCTAGAATTTCCATTTTGTTTCATTCATAATTTTTATTTCTTTATTTGTATCCTTTATTTGGTGAGACAGTAGTCACACTTCCCTTTAATTTTCCAGACATCATTTATTTTAGTTCTTTTAATATATTTATAATAATGCATTTAAAGACTTTGATACTAAGACCAAAATCTGTGCCTCTTCAGGGGCATATTCTTTTGGCTATTTTTTTCATGTATACGATGCATACTATTTTGTTTCCTTATATATCATACATTTTTTAAAAACTAAGTGTTTTAGATCATATATTGTAACACTCCTGTTATCAGATTCCTCAAAGGTGGTGGTTGTTTCTAGTTTGTTTTTGTTCGTTAGTGACTCTCTTGAACTAATTCACTCTCCATTGTCCTGAAACATTCCGCCTCACTCTCCATTGTCCTGAAATGTCCCGCCTCACTCTCCATTGTCCTGAACGTCCCACCTCACTCTCCATTGTCCTGAAATGTCCCTCCTCACTCTCCATTGTCCTGAAATGTCCTTCCTCACTCTCCATTGTCCTAACGTCCTTCCTCTCATTGTCCTGGAATGTCTCACCTCACTCTCCGTTGTCCTGAAACGTCCCACCTCACTCTCCATTGTCCTGAAACGTCCCGCCTCACTCTCCATTGTCCTGAAATGTCCCGCCTCACTCTCCATTGTCCTGAAATGTCCCACCTCACTCTCCATTGTCCTGAAATGTCCCTCCTCACTCTCCATTGTCCTGAAATGTCCTTCCTCACTCTCCATTGTCCTGAAATGTCCTTCCTCTCTCTCCATTGTCCTGGAATGTCTCACCTCACTCTCCGTTGTCCTGAAACGTCCCACCTCACTCTCCATTGTCCTGAAACGTCCCGCCTCACTCTCCATTGTCCTGAAATGTCCCACCTCACTCTCCATTGTCCTGAAATGTCCCACCTCACTCTCCATTGTCCTGAAATGTCCCTCCTCACTCTCCATTGTCCTGAAATGTCCTTCCTCACTCTCCATTGTCCTGAAATGTCCTTCCTCTCTCTCCATTGTCCTGGAATGTCTCACCTCACTCTCCGTTGTCCTGAAACGTCCCACCTCACTCTCCATTGTCCTGAAATGTCCCGCCTCACTCTCCATTGTCCTGAAATGTCCTTCCTCAATGATGAATGGATAAACAAAGTGTGGCATAGCCAGACAGTGGAATATTATTTAGCCATTAATAAAGAATAAAAAATATTATTCACCCATGAAAATATGCTGCAACATGAATGAGCCTTGAAAACTATGCTAAATGAAAAAAAATCCAATTTTAAAAAATCACATATCTTATGATTCCACTCACGTGAAATGTCCAGAATTGGCAACCATAGAGATAGAAAGTAGATTAACGGTGCCCTGAGGCTAGGGTGGGGGTGGGGCACCTGCCAGTCAGGATGAGGTGTGACCACTAATGTGAAGGAAGTTTCTTTTTTTATTCTCTCAAAAGCATTTTGTTAATATAAAAATCACATATTTTTCTTTTAAATATATTTCTACTACCAATGGTTGCATACCATATACTTTGTTCTGCACTTTAAATTTTTTCATTTAACATCGTATCTTGAACATTCTTCAGCTATACATATAGAGATTCTTCATTTCCTTTTACAGATGATAAGATTTTATTATATAAATTTTTCATAATTTCAATAGCTAGCCTTGTATTGATGGACATTTAGTTTGTTTTCAATCCTTTAGTTTTATAAACAGGTAGCACGTGCTAGGGTGGAATTTGTAATTTTTAAAAAATTGTTTTATTTCGATCATATTGGCTTATAACTGTGTAATTTTCTTTGTACATTATTATATTTCAGTTTCAGTTTCTCACCACTCATAGTGTAGTTTTTATCTGTCACCATACATATGTGTCCCTTTACCCTTTTTGTCCTCACCCATCCTCTTATCCTCTGGTAACCACTAATCTGTTCTCTTTCTCCATGTGTTTGTTGAAAATTTCCTACAGTTACATTGTGGTGATGGTTGCACAACTCTGAATATACTCACGATCACTGAAATGCACAGTGTAAATCCGTGAATGTTACAGGTGCGAAATATGTCTCAATAAAGCCAGAAAAATGATTTTAGACTCAGTGGATGGCTTTTGCAGCAGGTGAAGGATAAATAAATTGAATAGTTCAGGAAAACCCTCTCAAACCACATTAGGTTCACGAGACTCTTGAAACTGAGTCCCACGAACCCAAGAATTTTTAGGGCCCTGCCTCAACACTGTTTCTCTCAGTGACATCCACTCATTGCTCATATCTCAACTAACCTGTAAATTCCGGTGGGAATCTTCACTAACCATCCTAATCTCTCAGGCCCAGAATGAAGTGGGACAACTATGATACATTGTCATTGCCCCACATTTTTGTTTATTGTCACAGTGTGTCTAACTGTGTGCCTCTTACTGATGTGATATTTCTGGGGCTTAAAAAGATGTTTACTTTTTTTTAATTCATTATGTTTTTTAAAATTTTAATTTTTGGTTTTATTGCAGTAACGTTGGATTATAACATTATATGACTTTCAGATGTACATCATAATATATTTGAATTCTGTGTAGATTACACCATGTTCACCACCCAAAGACTAATTACAATCCATCACCACACACATGTGCCTAATTACCCCTTTCACCCTCCTCCCTTCCCCTCTTGTAACTATCAATCCAACATCTGTTGCTATGTGTTTGTTTGACATTGTTTTTATCTTCTACTTATGAGTGAGACCATATAGTATTTGACTTTCTCCCTCTGATATTTCACTTAGCATAATACCCTCAAGTTCATTAATAGTTGTCACAAATGACTGCATTTCATCATTTTTTATGGCTGAGTAGTGTTCCATTGTGTATAAATACCATATCTTCTTTATCCATTCGTCCCTTTATGGGCACCTAGGTTGCTTCCAAGTCTTGGCTATTGTGTATAATGCTGCAATGAACATAGGGGTGCATGTATCTTTATGCATTTGTGTTTTCAAGTTCTTTGGATAAATACCCAGCAGTGGGATAGCTGGATCATCTGGTAGATCTATTGTTAATTTTCTGAGCAAACTCCATACTGCTTTCTATAGTGGCTGCACCAGTTTGCACTCCCACCAGCAGTGTACGAGGGTTCCCTTCTCTCCACAGCCTCTCCAACATTTGTTGTTTCCTGTCTTGTTAATTATAGCCATTCTGACTGGAGTGAGGTGATACCTCATTGTTGTTTTGATTTGCATTTCCCTGATAGCTAATGATGTTGAGCATCTTTTCATGTGCCTGTTGGCCATCTGTATATCTTCTTTGGAGAAATCTCTGTTCAGATGTTTTGCCTGTTTTTCAATTGGGTTGTCTGGTGTTTTTGTTGTTGAGATGTATGAGTTCTTTATATATTTTGGATATTAACCCTTTATCAGATATATGGTTTGCAAATATCTTCTCCCAATTGTTACTTTGTCTTTTCATTTTGTTGATGGTTTCCTTTGCTGTGCAGAAGCTTTTTAGTTTGATGTAGTCCCATTTGTTCACTTTTTCTTTTGTTTCCCTTGCCCGGTCAGACATGGAACTTGAAAATATGCTGCTAAGACCGATGTCAAAGAGTGTACTGCCTATGTCTCCTTCTAGAAGTTTCATGGTTTTGGGTATTACATTCAAGTCTTTAATCCATTTTGAGTTGATTTTTGTACACAGTGTAAGATGATGATCTACTTTCATTCTTTTGCATGTGGCTGTCCAGTTTTCCCAACACCATTTATTGAAGAGACTTTCCTTTCTCCATTCATTGTATGCGCTTGGCTCCCTTGTTGAATATTATCTGTCCATAAATGTGTGGGTTTATTTCTGGGCTCTCGATTCTGTTCCATTGATCTGTGTGTCTATTTTTGTGCCAGTACCATGCTGTTTTGGTTACTATAGCTTTGTTGTATATTTTGAAATCAAGGAGTGTGATACCTCCAGCTCTGTTCTTTTTCCTCAGAATTCCTCTGGTATTTTAGGGTCTTTTGTTGTTCCATATACATTTTAGGATTCTTTGTTCTATTTCTGTGAAAAACGTTGTTGGAATTTTGATAGGGATTGCATTGAATCTATAGATTACTTTAGGAAGTATGGACATTTTAACTATGTTAATTCTTCCAATCCAAGAGCATGGAATATCTTTCCATTACTTTGTGTCTTCTTCAATTTCTTTCAACAATGTTTTATAGTTTTCAGTGTATACATCTTTCTCCTCTTTGGTTAAGTTTATTCCTAGGTATTTTATTCTTTTAGTTGCAATTGTAATTGGGATTGTATTCTTAATCTCTGTTTCTGCTACTTCATTGCTAATGAATAGAAGCACAACTGATTTTTGTCTGCAGATTTTGTATCCTGTGACTTGACTCTATTCGTTTATTATTTCTAAAAGTTTTTCGTGGATTCTTTAGGGTTTTCTCTCAATAAAATCATGTTATCTGCATATAGTGACAGTTTCACTTCTTTTCCAACTTGGATCCTTTTTATTTATTTTTGTTGCCTGATTGTTCTGGCTAGGACTTCCAATACTATGTTAAATAAGAGTGGTGACAGTGGGCATCCTTGTCTGGTTCCTGTTCTTGGAGGGATAGCTTTCAGTTTTTCTCTGTTGAGAATGATATGTGCTGTGGGTTTGTCATATATGGCCTTTATTATGTTGAGGTATTTTCCTTCTATACCATTTTATTTAGAGTTTTTATGATAAATGGATGCTGTATCTTGTCAAACGCTTTATCTGTATCTATTGAGATAATCATGTGATTTTTTATTCTTCATTTTGTTAACGTGGTGTATCACTTTGATTGATGTGCAGATATTGAACCATCCCTGCATCCCTGGAATAAAACCCACTCGATCATGATGTGTGATCTTTTTAATGTATTGTTGTATTCGATTTGCTAGAATTTTGTTGAGGATATTTGCATCGATTATCATCAGTGATATTGGCCTGTAATTTTCTTTTTTTGTGTTGTCCTTGTCTGGTTTCAGTGTCAGGATAATGTTGGTTTTGTAGAATGAGTTATGCCTTCCTTCAATTTTTTGGAACAGTTTGAGAAGGACAGGTATTAAGTTATCTTTGAATGTTTGGTAGAATTCACCAGGGAAGCCATCTGGTCCTGGACTTTTATTTTTTGAGAGGTTATTGATTGCTGTTTTGATCTCCTTGCTGGTGATTGGTGTATTCAAATTCTCTACTTCTTCTTGATCCGGTTTTGGAAGGTTGGATGGTTCTAAGAATTTATCCATTTCTTCTAGATTATCCAATTTGTTGACATATAGCTTTTCATAGTATCCGCTTATAATCTTTTGTGTTTCTGAGGTATTTGTTGTAATTTCTCCTCTTTCATTTATGATTTTATTTATTTGAGCCTTCTCTCTTTTTTTCTTGGTGAGTCTAGCTAAGGGTTTTCAATTTTGTTTATCTTTTCAAAGAACCAGCTCTTGGTTTCATTAATTTTTTCTATTGTTTTTTTGTCTCTATTTTGTTTATTTCTGCTCTGATTTTTATTATATCCTTCTTTCTGCTGATTTTGGGCTTTGTTTTTTCTTCTTTTTCAAGTTCCTTTAGGTGCACTGTTAGGTTGTTTATTTGGGTTTTTCTTGTTTGTTGGGGTAGGCCTGAATCGCTATAAACTTCCCTCTTAGAACTGCTTTTGCTGTATACCATAGATTTTGGCATGTTGTATTTTCATTTTCATTTGTCTCCAGGAGTTTTTTGATTTTGCCTTGATTTCTTCATTGGCCCAATCGTTGTTCAGTAGCATTCTGTTTAATCTACACATTTTTTTTGCTTCTCATTCTTCTTCCTGTAGTTGATTTCTAGTTTCATATCTTGGTGGTCAGAAAAGATGCTTGGTATTATTTCAATCATCTTAAATTTATTGAGATTTGTTTTGTGGCCTAATATGTGATCAGTCCTGGAGAATGTTCCATGTGCATTTGAAAAGAATGTGTATTCTGTGGGTTTTGGATGGAATGTTCTATATCTACTAAGTCCATCTGGTCTAACGTGTCATTTAAGGCCAATCTTTCCTTATTGATCTTCTGTTTGGATGATCTATCCATTGGTGTAAGTGGAGTGTTGAAATCCCCTACTATTATTGTCTTACTGTCTATTTCTCCTTTTATGTACGTTAATAGTAGCTTCATATATTTAGGTGCTCCTATGTTGGGTGCATAGATATTCACAAGTGCTGTATCCTCTTGTTAGACTGTTCCCTTTGTAATTATGTAGTGCCCTTCTTTGTCTCTTGTTACAATTTTTGTTTTAACGTCTATTTAATCTAATCTAAGTATTGCTGCCCTAACTTTCTTTTCTTTGCCATTTGCATGGAGTATCTTTTTCCATTCTTTCACTTTCAGTTAGTGAGTGTCTTTAGATCTGAAGTGTGTCTCTTGTATGCAGCATATACGTGGATCTTTTTTTTTTTTTTTATCCAATTGGCCACCCTCTGTCTTTTGATTGGAGCATTTAGTCATTTGACATTAGAGCAGCTATTGATGAAACTGTATTTATTGCCATTTTGTTACCTCTTTTTCCTAGTTGTTTTAGTAGTTCTTCTCGTCTTCTTTCTTCTTCTCTTGCTCTCTTCCTTTGTGGTTTGATGGCTTTCTTTAGTAATATGCTTGATTTATTCCATCTTACTTATTTGTTTACTTATTATAGGTTTCTGTTTTGTGATTACCATGAGGTTTCTGTATAATAGTCTACATATATAGCAATCTATATTGAGTTGATATTCTCTTTAGCTTGACCTCTTTCTAAAAGCTTTACTCTTTTAATCCCCTCTTCACACATTTTATGTTTTTGAAATCATATCTAATCTCTTGTTTTGTGTGTGTCTATCCATTACCCTCTTATCATTGTAAGGACTGAGTACTTTTGTCTTTTCACCAGCACATCATCTCAATGCTGTATTTTTGCCTTTACCAGTGATTTAATTGCCGGGTTTTTTTTTATATAATTTTCTTTTTTGTTCTCTGTAAAGATTGGTACTGAGCTAATAACTGTTGCCAATCTTTTTCTTTTTTTCCCCCCTTTCTTCCTCTCCCCCAATCCCCTCAGTACATAGTTGTATATTTCAGTCTGTGGGCCCTCTTAGTTGTGGCACATGGGATGCCACCCCGACGCGACCTGATGAGCGGTGCCATGTCGGCGCCCAGGATCCAAACTGGTGAAACCCTGGGCCACCAAAGGTGGAGTGTGTGAACTTAATCACTCAGCCATGGGGCCAGCCCCCTGATAATTTTCTTATCCCTATTTGTGGTCTTCTCTTTCCCACTTAAATAAGTCCTTACAGCATTTCTTGTAGAACTGGTTTCTTGGTGATAAAACTCCTTTAATTTTCCTTGTCTGGGAAGCTCTTTATCTCTCCTTCCATTCTGAATGATAGCCTTGCTGGATAGAGTATTCTTGGCTGTAGTTTTTTTTCTTTGACCACTTTAAATAAGTCTTGCCACTGTTTTCTAGCCTATGACTTCTAGTCTTCTGGCTGAGAAGTGCACTGATAGCCTTATGGGGTTTCCTTTGTATGTCACTTGTTGCCTTTCTCTTGCCACTTTTAGGATTCTCTCTTCTTTATCTTTAATTTTGAACATTTTAATTTTAATATGTCGGTGTAGGCCTCTTGGTGTTCATCCTGTTTGGTGATCTCTGTGCTTCCTGTGCTTGGATGTCTGTTTATTTCCTTAGGTTAGGAAAGTTTTCAGCTATTATTTTTTCAAATAGATTCTCTGCTTCTTTGTCTTTCTCTTCTCCTTCTGGGACACCAATAATACGAATGCGAGTGCACTTGATATTGTCCCAGAGGTCCCTTAGACTGTTCTCATTCTGTCTAATTCTTTTTTCTTTTATCTGTTCAGCTTGGGTGATTTCCTCTAGTCTTTCTTCCATCTTGCTGATCTGTTCTTCTGTATCATCTACTCTGCTATTGAGTCCCTCTGGTGAATTTGTCATATCCAGTATTGTATTCTTCATTTCTGATTGGTTCTTTTTTTACATTTTCCAATTCTTCGTTCACTTTCTCATTGTGTCCATCCAGTCTTCTCCCAATATCAGTGAGTATCCTTAGGAGTTTTTGTTTGAACTCTTTTGTGAGGTAAATTGCTAATTTCCATTTCATTTAGTTCTTTTTCTGGGGTTTTTGTCCTGTTCCCTTGCTTGGAATGTATTCCTTTGTCTCCTCATTATGCCTCTTTCTCTGTGCTTCTATCTATGCATTAGGTGAATCAGAGAAGTGGCCTTATGTAAGAGATGCCTTATGAGGCCCAGCAGTGTGCTTCCCTCTCTATCACCAGTCCAAATGATCTAGGAGTGACCCCTGTTTTGCCTACTTGTGTGCTTCTGCTGTGGCAGTGTTGCTCATACTGTAGGTACTCTGGGAGTCTAGTCTTTCCTTCCCTAGCCAGCTGTTTTTAAATTGGGTTTGGGGACCCCCAGCACCATTGCCTACAAGGTCTATTAGCACACTCCTTTTGCAGTTTTCCTGTTAATTGGGTAGGTACTCATGTAACTGATTGCTAGGCTCAGGGGCTTACAGTTGCTGTAGGTCTCAGACCTCCAAGGCTATTGTCAGCTCTCTTAGGATTGCAGCTGAGTGTGGCTGGTGTAGCAGGGAGCATCCAATTGTTTCAGGCTTTGGAAGGTGGATCCAATCCTCTTTGTGGCTAATTGTGGGTGACTGAGAAGCATCATCTCACAGCTCTACACACATTGTCAACACAGCCCTGGTCCATGCACACTTCCTGATCACCTGGAGCATACCCAATTGCCCCACTGCAGTGGCCCCCACCTCTCCACCAACGCCCCCCACCGTTCACCTTGTCCTCACACAGGCCCTGTCCCACAGCCACAGAGGCAGACACACTCGCCTGCCTTAGAGGATCAAGGCACCCAGTCTATGCAGGTCGACAAGTAGTCTGAGGGCTTGCTGTTGGGTGAGGCCGATCTCTAGGATGGGCTTCCTGCCCTGGCTGAACTGGATTAAATCTGTGCTCTAGTGGGTATGACAGACCTCTGGGCTATCAGGCCATGGGAAGAACATCAATGACATCTGCCACCATCTGTGTCAGCATGCCTGTACAAGGTCACAACAATGGCTGCCACCGAAGTCTTAGTCTCTGGAGAGGTCTCACCTCTCACTGAGATTCACCCAGAGCCTATCAGGTGAGTCTCTCTTCACCAAAGGATGGTGCAGCTGTCTTTTTGGTGATTTTAGGTTGCTGAGATGGGTGAGTTTGTGCATGGGCCCTTTAAGAGCCAGGTATTTTTGGCTTTCATCCGATAGCTTTTCTGTGGGTATTTGCTGCTGCAATTAATAACCAGCAATGCCAGATAGTAGGACCCTTGTCTCAGTTGTGCTGAGTCTAAAGGATGCTTACAGTGGTAACGAACTCCCACGATACCCTCCTACTCTGCCAGGGAGGGCTGTGTACCTTAGGGTGGCTCTTGCCTGGCTGGCTGTGAAGTTCTGCTGCTTGCAAAGGTAGTTTTTTTCTCTCCAGAAGGCATTATTGCCTCTTCCGCCTCAGTTAGGACTGTCCCTTGTTGTAGGAGTTCTTTTTATCCAGTTTTGAGTTTCTCTCCAGGGTAATTTTTCCAAGAATAGTTGTAACCTGGTTGTGTTTGTGGGAAGAATCTGCCTACACCACCATCTTGACAAGATCCTTTCTTTGTTTTTAATTGAGTTCATAATAGTTTACATCATTGTGAAATTTCAGTTATTCATTATTTCTTGTCTGTCACCACATGAGTGCTCCCCTTCACCCCCTTCCCCCTCTCCCCTGGTAACCACTGAACTGTCGTCTTTGTCCATGTGTTTGTTTATATTCCACATATGAGTGAAATCACCTGTGTTTGTCTTTCTCTGTCAGGCTTATTTCGCTTAGCATAATTCCCTCCAGGTCCTTCCATGTTGTTGCAAATGGGATAACTTTGTCTTTTTTATGGCTGAGTAGTATTCCATTGTATATATATATACCACATCTTCTCTATCCAATCATTGGTCAGTGGGCGCTTGGGTTGCTTCCATGTCTTGGCTATTGTGAATAGTGCTGCAGTGAAGATAGAGGTGCATATGTTACTTTGGATTGTTGATTTCAAATTGTTTGGGTAGATCTCAGTGGTTGGATAGGTGGGTCATATGGCATTTCTATGTATATGAGCGTTCTCTTTTCTCCACATCCTCTCCAACATTTGTTGTTGTTTTGTCTTGATAATTATAGCCATTATGACTGGTAATTATAGCCATTGTGATATAGCATTGTAGTTTGATTTGCATTTCCCTGATGATTAGTGATGTTGAACATCTTTTCATGTGTTTATTGGCCATCTGTATATCTTCCTTTGAAAAATGTCTGTTCATATCCTCTGCCCATGTTTTGATTGGGTTGTTTTTTTGTTGTTGAGTTGTGTGAGTTCTTTATATACTTTGGATATCAACCCCTTGTCTGATAAATGACTTGCAAATATTCTCTCCCAGTTAGTGTGTTGTCTTTCCATTTTGTTGATGGTTCCTTTGCTTCGCAGAAGCTTTTTAGTCTGGTGTAGTCCCATTTGGTAACTTTTTCTTTTGTTTCCCTTATCCGACTAGACATGGTATTTGAAAAGATGTGGCTAAAACCAATGTCAAAGAGTGTACTGCCTATATTTTCTTCTAGGGTTTTTATAGTTTCACTTCTTACATTTAAAACTTTAATCCATTTAGTGTTGATTTTTTGTATGGTGCAAGATAATGATCTACTCTCATTCTTTTGCATGTGGCTGTCTAGTTTTACCAACACCATTTATTGAAGAGACTTTCCTTTCTCCATTGTATGTTCTTGGCTCCTTTGTCAAAGATTAACTGTCACAGATGTGTGGTTTTATTTCTGGGCTTTCAATTCTGATCCATTGATCTGTTTGTCTGTTTGTCATGGTTTTGTGCTGGAACCATACTGTTTTGATTACTGTAGCTTTGGAGTATGTTTTGAAGCCAGGGATTGTGGTGCTTCCAGCTTCGCTCTTTTTTCTCAAGATTGCTTTAGCTATTCAGGGTCTTTTGTTGTTCCATATAAATTTTAGAATTCTTTCTTTATTTGTGTGAAAAATGTTGTTGGAGCTTTGATAGGGATTACATTGAATCTGTAGATTGCTTTAGGTAGTATGGACATTTTGACTATGTCTATTCTTCAGGCTCATGAACATGGAATATTTTTACATTTCTTTATGTCTTCTTCAATTTCTTTCAATAACGTCTTATAGTTTTCAGCGTACAGGTCTTTCACCTCTTTGGTTAAGTTTATTGCTAGGTATTTAACCCTCTTTGTTGCAATTGTAAATGGGATTGTATTCTTGATTTCTTTTTCTGCTTGTTCATTGTCAGTGTATGGGAATGCAACTTATTTTCAAAAATTGATTTTGTACCCTGCAATTTTGCTGTGGTTGTTGATTATTTCTAATACTTTTCTGTTGGATTCTTTAGGGTTTTCTATATATAGAATCATATCATCTGCAAATAGTGAAAGTTTCACTTCTTCCTTTCAAATTTGGATTCTTTTTATTTCTTTTTCTTGCCTAATTGGTCTGGCCAATACCTCCAGTACTATGTTGAATAGGAGTGGTGAGAGTGGGCACCCTTGTCTTGTTCCTGTTCTCAGAGGGATGGCTTTCAGTTTTTCCCCATTAAGTAGGATGTTAGCTGTGGGTTTGTTGTATATGACCTTTATTATGTCGAGATGCTTTCCTTCTAGACCCAATTTATTGAGAGTTTTTAAAATTATAAATGCATGTTGGATCTTGTCAAATGCTTTCTCTACATCTATTGAGATGATCATGTGATTTCTATTCCTCATTTTGTTAATGTGTTATAGCACATTGATTGGTTTGCAGATGTTCAACCGTCCCCGAGTCCCTGTAATGAATCCCCCTCAATGGTAGTGTACGATTCTTTTAATGTATTGCTGTATTCAGTTTGCCAATATTTTGTTGAGGATTTTCGCATCTAAGTTCATCAGTGATATTGGCCTGTAGTTTTCCATCTTCGTGTTGTCTTTGTCTGGTTTTGGTATCAGGGTAATGTTGGCCTCATAGAATGTGTTAGGAAGTGTTCCATCTTCCTCAACTTTTCGAGTTACAAAAGACAATGAGAGACAAAGAGGGGCAGTATAGAATGATAAAAGGTTTATTCCACCAAGAGGACATAATACTTATTAATATATTTGCACCTAACAATAGTTTGAGAAGGGTAGGTACTAAATCTTTTAATGTTTGGTAAAATCCTCCAGAGAAGCCATCTGGTCCTGGACTTTTGTTTTTTGGGAGGTTTTTGATTCTTGTTTCCATCTCTGTACTTGTGATTGGTCTATTCAGATTCTCTATTTCTTCTTGATTCAGTTTTGGGAGGTTGTATGAGTCTAGGAATTCATCCATTTCTTCTAGGTTATTGAATTTGTGGGCATATAGTTTTTCATAGTATTCTCATAATCCTCTGTATTTCTGCAGTATTTGTTGTAATTTCTCCTGTTTCATTTCTAATTTTACTTATTTGAGACTTCTCTCTCTTTTTCTTGTTGAGTTTGGCTAAGGATTTGTCAATTTTGTTTCTCTTTTCAAAGAACTAGCTCTTAGTTTCATTAATCCTTTCTACTATTTTTTTTTAAGTCTCTATTTCATTTATTTCTGCTCTGTTTTTTATTATTTCCCTCTTTCTTCTGACTTTGGGCTTTGTCTGTCCTTCTTTTTCTAGCTCTGTTAGGTACGTTTTAAGATTACTTATTTGAGATTTTTCTTGCTTGTTGAGGTGGGCCTGTATTGCTGAGAATTTCCCTTTTATGACTGCTTTTGCTACATCCCATAAGAGTTGGTATATTATATTTTCATTTTCATTTGTCTCCATGTATTTTTTAATTTCTTCTTTGATTTCTTGAATGATCCAATGGTTGTTCAATAGCATGTTGTTTAGTCTCCACATATTTCTGACTTTCCCAATTTTGTACTTATGGTTGATTTCTAGCTTCATAGCATTGTGGTCAGAAAAGATGGTTGGGATGATTTCAATCTTCTTAAATTTATTGAGGCTTGCCTTGGTTCCCAACATATGGTCTATCTTTGAGAATGATCCATTTGCACTTGAGAAGAATGTATATTCTGCTGTTTTCAGGTGGAATGTTCTATATATATCTATTAAGTCTATCTTATCAATTGTTTCATTTAAATCTACTGTTTCCTTCGTTACATTCTGTCTGGATGATCTGTCCATTGATGTATGTGGTGTTGATGTCCCCTACTATTATTGTGTTGCTGTTAATTTCTTCCTTTAGGTCTGTTAATAATTGCTTTATGTACTTTGGTACTCTTGTCTTAGGTGCAAATATATTAATAAGTATTATGTCCTCTTGGTGGAATGGACCTTTTGTCATTACATACTGCCCCATTGTCTCTCATTGTCTTTTTAACTTGAAGTCTGTTTCGTTTGAAAAAAGTACGGGAACACCTGCTTTCTTTTGTTGGCCGTTAGCTTGGAGTATTTTCTTCCATCCCTTCCCTCTAAGCCTGTGTTTGTGTTTGGAGCTGAGATGTGCTTCCTGGAGGCAGCATATTGTTGGGTCTTGTCTTTTAATCCATCCATCTACTCTGCGTCTTTTGGTTGGAGAATTCACACCGTTTACATTTAAAGAGATTTTTGTTATATGAGGGCTTAATGCTGCCATTTTACCTTTTTTTTTTTTTGGTTGTTCTATGTTTCCACTCTTCTCTTCCTTTGTATTTCTGATTGTCATTTCATTTTGTTGGTTTTCTGAGACGGATTTCTCAGTTTTCTCTCTCTTTGTGAATTGTGGCTCTGCTCTGATTTTTTGTTTAGTGATTACCATGAGGATTGTAGGAAAGATATTGGAGATGAGATAGTCCAGTTTCTTATAACCTCTTAGCTCCATTAATCTAGGCAGGTTCCTTCCTTTTTCATCTCCTCTTCTGAGTAACTGCCATTACAAATTTTATGTTTTGAATTTTGTACGTTTGTGGCTGAGTTGAAGTGCTTATCATTGTGTTTGATGCTTTCTTTCCCTTCATCTTATAAGTTGTAATTGAGCCTTTGAATCCCTGCTCTGCTAGAGAGCTGCAGATTTCTGATCATGTCAGTTTATTTGTCTCCTTGCTCAGAGCTTTGTAGACCTTTGACTTTTTGTTGCTGGTGTGAGGGCTTCTTTATTTCTTGTAGGGGAGGTCTAGTGGCAATGAACTCCCTCAGCTTTTGCTTACCTGGGAAAGCTTTCATTTCTCCATCGTATCTGAAGGAAAGTTTTGCTGGATAGAGTATTCTTGGCTGAAAGTGTTTGTCTTTCAGTATTTTGAATATATCCTTCCATTCTCTCCTAGCCTGTAGGGGTTTCTGCTGAGAAATCCACTGAAAGCCTGATAGGGTTTTCTTTGCAGGTTATTTCCTTCTGTCTTGCTGCTCCTAACATTTTTTCTTTATCACAAACTTTTGCCATTTTTACAATTATGTGCCTTCAAGAAGGTATTTTAGTGCTGATGAAGTTGGGCGTTTGATTAGCTTCATTTATAGGTAAATCTGAAACCACCCCACCCTTGGTAAGTTCTCAGCAATTATTTCTTTGAACAAGCTCTCTGCTCCTTTCTCCCCTGCTTCTCCCTCTGGAATACCTATAATCCTCATGTCACTTTCTATAATTGAGTTGGATATTTCTCAAAGAATTCCTTTTTTTTTTTTTACCAATCTTAGTTCTGTCTCCCCCCCACCTGTAGAATTGCCACATTTTTATCTTCAAGGAGACTAATTCTTCTTCCATAAGATCAGTTGTATTTATTAATGATTCTTGATTATTTGTTATTACATCAATTATGTTTTTCATATCCAGAATTTCTGCTTGATTTTAGTTTTATAGTCTTATATAGTTTATATAGTTTTATAGTTTTATTGACTCTTTTGTTGCAGAGGTTCATTTTATTGCTGAGCTCCTTGAATTGTCTCTTTGTGTTTTCTTGTAAGTCATTGAGTTTCCTTATGATGGCTATTTTTGAATTCTCTGTCATTTAGGTTGTATATTTCTGTGCCTTCAGTGTCAGTTTCTAGAGAATTGTCATTTTCCTTCTGCTCTGAATTGTCACTGCAGTTTCTCATGGTGTTTGATGAACTAATCTTTTGTTTGGGCATTTGTCATCTTCTTGGGGCACAGATTCCCCCTGTTACTGCTGGGGGAGGGGAGCAGGAGCAGTGTTCCTGGCCCCACCTTGTCTGCTGGAAGCTGTGAGGGTATTATGGGTGCTTGCCTGGGGTGTGTTCAGGCACTTATGTGGACTGTCCTTGTCAGTCGGGGCTTCCTCGCTGGGCTAGGTTCACTCTGGCGCTGCAGGGGCCCTCCCTGCCCAAAAATGATCACCAGTGGGCTCAAACCTACCATGCCTATTCCCTCAACAGCCTGGGAACTGCCCTCTTTGGGGCTCAGCAGCACTGTGAGCTCTTGTGAGTTTTCCTGGGGAGATTTTGCCCCAGAATGTAGATTTGCTGACATCTCTGTTTATGGTCCACAGTCCATGGTCCACAGGCCTGCTGTGCTTGGAGGGGTGCGGTGGGGTCCCCCTCTCTGCTGGGAGATTGACCATGAGCACGGGCTAAGGGTTACTGCTGCCTCCTCTTACAGTCGCCCTGGTGCATGTTCCCACTTTCTGGGAACATGTACCAGGTGGGAAAGCATTCATATGTGTGCACAGGCCCACCAGTAGAGAGCAGGGTGTGCTCACCTATCTCCACCACTTCCCAGGGGGCCAGTCCATCCACCCTCAGATGTATAAGCTGCGTGTGTCTTTCAGGAGTCCTGTTGTGCTGTGTGGGCCTCCTCTGTTGGTCAGGGCATGCCAATTTAGTTGTAGTTCAAAGGGGAGAGAGACGAAGGGGACAGCTCACTCTGCCATGTTGTTTGGAAGTCCAATGTTTACTTTCTTCACTGCTGTATCTTCAGAGCCCAACCACATAGCCTATCACAGACAAGATACTCAGTATTTGTTGAAGGATGAATGGATGTCATTACATTGTCCTTCTATTTCCCTAAGGACCCATGTATTTTTTATTCTCTGTCTTGCTCAGCTGCTGGCTCCGCTCAGAAAGTGGATTTATATGGGGCTTCCTTGGACCAGTCTGTGCCATCTTCTCTGTGAGTGATGACTTCAGAGCATCCTTCATGCTCCTGACCTGAGGGTCATTACAAGGGCAGAATTATAAAGGGGTGAATGAGCCGGAATGTCCTTGGGTTGTCATGGTTTCAGTTTGGTTTTCTAAGACTGCCCCCAAAACTACAAACTCTAACACTGTTAGGAAATATGAAAACTATGTGGAATTGATGTTGGATGGGCTAGGATACAGAAAATGATTGGAATTTAATCAATAATCCTTCTGCGGTTTCCTGAAGGTCAACCTAGCTTTCTTTCTGATGACCCTCTGGATTTTGAAAAGCAGGCTCTCTCCCCTTAACAGTGATGTGTCCACCCTCCAGAACACAAGGTAAGCCGGAGGAGCAGGTGACAGCCCACAGCCGCATGTGGTCCCAAGGGCGAAGCCATGGTCCTCAGCAGCCCCTGCTGCCGCTTCTCAGGGTCTTCTGAGAACCCAGAGTAATCAGACCCAGCTATGCTTCTGTAGCAGCCAGCTCAGACTCAGCGGTGTGTGGCTGACACCACAGCCAAAACTTTCCATCCATCTCTAATCCCAGATTGTTCCTCCCTCAGCAGCAGGAAGAATTGACATTGGTTCATAACATTCTTTGGACTTTTATCAGCAGTCCCATGACAAAAGTGCAAGTAAGATTTATGTTCCCATGAAGCACTCAGAAAACTCTGTGTCTGCTCCCACACCAGCCTACACTTTCATACAACACCTTCGGCTAAGGTTACTTCTCACCCCTTGTCCATTTCCTTCTCTGGAATCTAGTCAACATCAAATCTAGGAGGTTGGCAGCCCTTTGCTCCAGGAACCCTTGTGCAAATTTAACACTCTTTCTTCTTATATTCCTATCATCATCTTTTCCAAATGAAAATAGAATCTTGCCTTTGTTATTTTTAATGCCCAGACCCCAGCACAAAGCCCGATGCACAGTACCTCCTCAGTAGTGTTTGCTGAGTGAAAATAGGGATCCCCGTGGAGCGTCATAAAATTTTTGAACCTTACATTTGAAGTATCACTATCCTCCTCGATTCCAATCAAACTGCCCTCCTGTACCTGAGTGCCGTTTCCATTGTGGGGAATCATTGACTGGTAAAGATCAAAGATGATCACAGCGCAGCCTGAGAACTCATCACCAGCAGAGGAAGGCAGGAGCATCCATTGGGTGGAGATGAAAATACTCTTGGTTTTGTTGCTCTGGGTGCCTTAGGAGTCTCCTTTCTCCTCCTCCACAAGATGCTGACTTTTAAAGCTACAGCTCAGCTCTTCATCTTGGGATGCACGTGGTGTCTGGGAATCCTGCAGGTTCGTCCAGCTGCCCACGTCATGGCCCACCTCTTCACCATCATCAACAGCCTGCAGGGCGTCTTCATCTTCCTGGTGTACTGCCTCCTCAGCCAGCAGGTACCACTAATGCTCCCTCTCGCCCAGGACTCTTCCCATCCTCACCCCTCTCAGTGAGCTGATCCAGAGAAGCAGATGGGCTTTTCCTCTGCAGGTTCGGAAACAATATGGGAAATGGTTCAAAAGGGTCAGGAAACCCACAGCTGATTCTGAGACTTTCACGCTTTCCAGCAGGGCTGTGCCTGATGCCTCCTAACCCTTCATGGTATGGTCATGCGTTGCTCCCAGAATATTTCACCAACTGATCTGCTCGAGCAGCACGTGCCTATCACACTGGACAACCTGGGGACACAGCAGGTGATGCTGTAGGCTGGCTCTAAGTCTCACCTTTCGTTACTCCTGGACTCGTTAACCATTAGCCATGGTCTCATGTCAAAAGTTTATTTAAAAAACATATTTTGCTCTTACTGCTTAGGGAACAGTGTTCGCTTGACTTTTTACATTTTTTTGTTTTAATTAAATTCATAATAGTTTACGTCAATGTGACATTTCAGTTGTATATTATTCCTTGTCTGTCACCACATAAGTGCCCCCCTTCACCCCCTGCACCTACCCCCCAACCCCTCCTTCCCCTGGTAACCACTAAACTGTTTTCTTTGTCAATGTGTTTGTTTATATTCCACATATGGCTGTTATCATCTGGTGTTTGTCTTTCTTAGCCTGGATTATTTCGCTTAGCATAATACCCTCCAGGTCCATCCATGTTGTTGCATATGGGACCATTTTGTGTTTTTTTTTACAGCTGAGTAGTATTCCATTGTGTATATATACCATATCTACTTTATTCAATCATCAGTTGATGGGCACTTAGGTTGCTTCCACGTCTTGGCTATTGTAAATAATGCTGCAATGAACAATGAACATTGGGGTGCATGGGACTTTTGGAATTGCTGACTTCAAGCTCTTTGGATAGATACCCAGTAGTGGGATAGCTGGGTTGTATGGTAGTTCTATTTTTAATTTTTTGAGGCCTCTCCATACTGTTTTCCATAGTGGCTGCACCATTTTGCATTCCCACCAGCAGTGTAGGAGGGATCCTTTTTCTCCACAACCTCTCCAACATTTGTTACTATTTGTTTTGGTTATTTTTGTCATTCTAATGGGTGTAAGGTGATATCTTAGTATAGTTTTGATTTGCATTTCCCTGATGATCAGCGAGGTCTACTAACATCTTTTCATGTGCCTATTGGCCATCCGTATATCGTCTTTGGACAAATGTCTGTTCATGTCTCCTGCCCATTTTTTGATCAGGTTGTTTGATTTTTTGTTGTTGAGTTGTGTGAGTTCTTTATATATTATGGAGATTAACCCTTTGTCAGATGTATGACTTGCAAATATTTTTTCCCAGTTAGTGGGCTGCTTTTTTGTTTCAATCCTGTTTTCATTTGCCTTGAAGATGCTCTTTAGTCTGATGAAGTCCCATTTGTTTATTCTTTCTATTGCTTCCCTTGTCTGAGAAGACATGGTGTCCAAAAAGATCCTTTTAATACTGATGTCAAAGAGTGTACTGCCTGTATTTTCTTCTAGAAGCCTTCTGGTTTCAGGTCTTAGCTTTAGGTCTTTGATTCATTTTGAGTTTATTTTGGTGAATGGTGAAAATGGTCAATTTTCATTCTTTTACATGTGGCTTTCCAGTTTTCCCAGCACCGTTTGTTGAAAAGACTTTCTTTTCTCCCTTGTATTCCCTCAGCTCCTTTGTTGAAGAATAGCTGTCCATAGACGTGTGGTTTTATTTCTGGGCTTTCAATTCTGTTCCATTGATCTGTGCACCTGTTTTTGTACCAGTACCATGCTGTTTTGATTACAGTAGCTTTGTAGTATGTTTTGAAGTCAGGGATTGTGATGTCTCCAGCTGTGTTCTTTTTTCTCAGGATTACTTTAGCAATTCGGGGTCTTTTGTTGCCCCATATGAATTTTAGGATTCTTTGTTCTATTTCTGTAAAGAATGTCATTGGGATTCTGATTGGGATGGTGTTGAATCTGTAGATTGCTTTAGGTAGTATGGACATTCTAACTATGTTTATTATTCCAATCCAAGTACAAGGAATGTCTTTTCATCTTTTTATGTCGTCAATCCATTTCTTTCAGAAAAGACTTGTAGTTTTCGTTGTATAGGTCTTTCACTTCCTTAGTTAAATTCTTCTTTTATTCGTTTTGTTGCGATTGTGAATGGTATTGTGTTCTTGAGTTCTTTTTCTGTTAGTTCGTTATTAAAGTATAGAAATGCTACTGATTCATGTAAATTGATCTTATACCCTGCAACTTTGCTGTAGTTGTTTATTATTTCTAAAAGTTTTCCAATGGATTCTTTGGGGTTTTCTATATATAAGACCACGTTCTCTGCAAACAGCGAGAGTTTCACTTCTTCCCTCCCTATTTGGATTCCTTTTATTCCTTTCTCTTGCCTAATTGCTCTGGCCAGGACCTCCAGTACTATGTTAAATAAGAGTGGTGATAGAGGGCACCCTTGTCTTGTTCCTGTCCTCAGAGGGATGGCTTTCAGCTTTTGTCCATTGAGTATGATGTTGGCTGTGGGTCTATCATATATGGCCTTTATTATGTTGAGGTAATTCCCTTCTATCCCCATTTTGTTAAGAGTTTTTATCATAAATGGCTGTCGGATCTTGTCAAATGCTTTCTCTGCATCTAGTGAGATGATCACGTGGTTTTTATTCCTCAATTTGTTGATGTGGTGTAGCACATTGATTTGCAGATGTTGAACCATCCCTGTGTCCCTGGTATGAATCCCACTTGATCATGATGTATGATCCTTTTGACTAATTGCTGAATTCAGGTTGCCAAAATTTTGTTGAGAATTTTTGCATCTATGTTCATCAGCAATATTTGCCTGTAGTTCTCCTTTTTCATGGCTGTCCTTGTCAGGCTTTGATATCAGAGTGATGTTGGCCTCGTAGAATGTGTTGCTAAGTATTCCATCCTCCCTAATTTTTTGGAATAGCTTGAAAAGAATAGGTATTAAATCCTCTCTGAAAGTTTGGTAGAATTCCCCAGGAAAGCCATCTGGTGTTGGGGTTTTATTCATTGGGATGCTTTTGATTGCTGTTTCAATCTCTTTCCTTGTGATTGGTCTGTTCAAATTGTCTGCTTCTTCTCGACTAAGCTTTGGGAGATTGTAGGAATCCAAGCATTTATCCATTTCCTCTAGGTTATCCATTTTGTTGGCATATAGTTTTTTGTAGTATTCTCTTATAATCCGTTGTATTTCTGCGGAGTCTGTTGTTATTTCTCCTCTTTCATTACTGATTTTGTTTATTTGAGCTTCCCTCTTTTTTATTTGTAAGTCTGGCTTGGGGTTTATCAATTTTATTTTCTCAAAGAACCAGCTCTTTGTTTCATTGATCCTTTCTACTCCCTTTTTTGTTTCAATAACATTTATTTCTGCTCTGATTTTTTATTATTTCTCTCCTTCTGCTGACTTTGGGCTTTGTGTGTTCTTCTTTCTCTTAATTCAGTTAGGTGTAGATTAAAATTGCTTACTTGGGATTTTTCTTGTTTGTTAAGGTGAACCTGATAAATGAAACCAAGAGCTGGTTCTTTGAAAAAATAAACAAAATTGGCAAACCCTTAGCTAGACTCACCAAGAAAAAAGAGAGAAGGCTCAAATAAATAAAATCAGAAGTGAAAGAGGAGAAATTATAACAGACACCTCAGAAATACAGAAGATAATAACAGAATACTATGAAAAGCTATATGCCAACAAATTGGACAATGTAGAAAAAATGGATAAATTCTTGGAAACATACAACCTTCCAAAACTGGATCAAGAAGAAGTAGAGAATTTGAATAGACCAATCACCAGCAAGGAGATCAAACAGCAATAAAAAACCTCCCCAAAAATAAAAGTTCAGCACCAGATGGCTTCCCTGGTGAATTCTACCAAACATTCACAGAAAACTTAATACCTATCCTTCTCAAACTGTCCCAAAAAATTGAAGAGAAGGGGAGACCTCCTCCTAACTCATTCTATGAAGCCTACATTATCCTGATACCAAAACCAGACAAGGACAACCAAAAAAGAAAATTACAGGCCAATATTACTGATGAACATCGGTGTAAAAATCCTCAACAAAATACTAGCAAATTGAATACAACAATACATTAAAAAGACCATACATCATGATCAAGTGGTTTTCATTCCAGGGATTCAAGGATGGTTCAACATCTGCAAATCTATCACCATGATACACCACATTAACAAAATGAAGAATAAAAATCACATGATATTCTCAATAGATGCAGAAAGCATTTGACAAGATACAGCATCCATTTCTGATAAGGTGCACCTGTATTGCAATGAATTTCCCTCTTAATATGGTTTTTGCTGCATCCCATATAAGTTGCTATGGTATGTCTTCATTTTCATTTTTCTCCAGATAATTTTTGATTTCTCCTTTAATTTTTTCAATGATCCGTTTGTTGCTCAATAGCACGTTGTTTGGTCTCCACATCTTTGTCCTCTTCTCCACTTTTTTCTTGTATTTAATTTCTGGCTTCATAGCAGTGATCAGAAAAGACACTTGTTATTATTTCAATCTTCTTAATTTATCAAGGATTGCCTTGTTTCCCAACATATGGTCTATCCTTGAGAATGTTCTGTGTGCACTTGAGAAGAATGTGTATTCTGCTGTTTTTGGATAGAGTGTTCTATATACGTCTATTGAGTCCAACTGGTCTAGCTTTTCATTTAATTCCACTTTTTCTTTGTTGATTTTCTGTCTGGATGACCTGTCCTTTGATGTGAGTGGCGTGTTGAGGTCCCCTACTATTATTGTGTTATTTTTGATATCTTCTTTTAGGTTTGTTAGTAGTTGCTTTATGAACTTTTGTGCTCTTGTTTTGGGTGCATAGATATTTACAAGTGTTAGCTCTTCTTGATGGAATGTTCCTTTCATCATTATATACTGCCCCCTTTGTCTTTCTTTACCTGTCTTATCTTGAAGTCTACTTTGTCTGATATAAGCATGGCAACACCTGCTTTCTTTTGTTTGCCATTAGCTTGGAGTATTGTCTCCCATCCCTTCACTCTGAGCCTGTGTTTGTCACTGGAGCTGAGATGTATTTCCTGGAGGCAACATATGGTTGGGTTTTGTTCTTTAATCCATCTCTCCACTCTGTGTCTTTTTATTGTGAAAATTTCAATCCATTTACATTTAGGGTGATTATCAAATGTATGAGGTCTTAATGCTGCCATTTAATCACTCGTTTTCCAGTTCTCCTGCATTTCCGTTCTTTCTCTTCCTCTGTGTTTCTGTCTACCAATTGAGTTATGTAGTTTTTTATGTTGGGTTTCTTTGTTTTCTCCTTATTTATTATTTGTGTCTCTGTCTTGCTTTTTTGTTTAGTGGTTACCATGAGGTTTGTATGCAAAATCTTGTGGATAAGAGTAGTCCATTTTCTGATGGCCTCTTATTTTCTTAGACTAAACCAATTCAGTCCCCTTCCTTTTCCCTCCTCTGTTGTTTTTGTCACATCTCATTCCATCTTGTGTTGTGAGTTTGTGGTTAAAATGGCAAGAGTATCTTTGTTTTTGATGTTTTCCTTCACTTATTTTTAATCTTATTCTCGAGTATTTGATAACCTGTTCTGATGTATAGCTACAATTTTCTGATTTTGTCTACCTATTTGTTTCCTTACTCCATGCTTTGTAACCCCTTTCTCCCTTTTTCTTTTAGGTATGAGTGCCTTCTTGAGGATTCCTTGTAGGGGAAGGTCTTGTGGCTATGAACTCTGTTAGCCTTTGTTTATCTGGAAAGTTTTTATTTCTCCATCATATCTGAAGGATATTTTTGCTGGATAGAGTATTTTTGTCTGAACGTTTTTGTCCTTCAAAGATTTTAATATGTCATTCCAATCTCTCCTAGCCTGTAAGGTTTCTGCAGAGAAATCCACTGAAAGCCTGATAGGGGTCCCTTTGTAGGTTATTTTCTTCCGCCTTGCTGCCCTTAGTATTTTTTCTTTGTCATTCACTTTTGCCAGTTTCACTACTATATGCCTTGCAGTAGGTCTTTTTACATTGACATATTTAGGAGATATGGTAGCTTCTTCCACATGGATTTCCAATCTCCTTCCCCAGGTTGTGGAAGTTCTCTGCTGTTATTTCTTTGACAAGCTTTCTTCTCCATTCTCCTTCTCTTTTCCCTCTTGAATACTTATAATTCTTCTGTTGCACTTCCTAATTAAGTTGGATATTTCTCAGAGACTTTCTTCATTTCTTTTTAACCTTAGTTCTCTCTTCCTCTAACTGGAGCATTTCAACATGTCTATCCTTGATTATGGTGATTTGCTCCTCTATGATGTCTGCTTGAGCAGTCAGGGAATCCATATTTTGTTCTCTCCCATCCATTGTGTCTTTCATCTCCAATGTTTCTGATTGGTTCTTATAGTTTCAATATTCTTTGTGAAGTAGCTCCTGAACTTGTTGAATTGTTTCTCTATATTCTCTTTATCTCATTGAGTTTTTTGATGATAACTACTTTGAATTCTCTGTCATTTAAATTACATATTTCTGTGTCTTCAGGACTGATTTCTGGGTCCTTGTCATTTTCTCTCTAGTCTAGAGTTTTAATATAATTTTTTTATATTGCTATAGGGTGTGGCTATTTTCTTCTGCATCCTGGTATTATTGATCACTGTTACTACCTATTGCCTCTGGGTGGGGGTCGAAGAGCAGCATATTCTGAGCCCTCTGCATTCTGCAGGGATCCCAGATGCTGGAGTCAGGTGCTGGGCTTGTGGGGGGTGGAGGGCTCTTCTTCTGCATGCTCTCAGGGTTTTCTCACTCTGCACTCGTTATCTGCACTCTCAGGGGTGTTGACTTGAGGAAGTCACCCTCGTGACAGTTTTCACTGTGGTAGAGGACTTCCCCCTAGGCTGTGAGGGCCCTTGGGGATGTTTGATGTTCCAAAAAATGGGCACCCCCTCCCCACTTCCTTCCCTCTGGGAGGCTGCACACAGTCCTGGATCACAATCTTCTGGGGAGGAAGCAAAGTTTTCTGTGGAATCTGTTCCACCTCCTCTGAGGGAGTCTCCAGCCTCTCTGCCTTCCATCATATGGCTTTGTGGATTTCTCAGATGTCTTTTGAGTTGCGTGCATGTTCTCTGTTGGAATATGAATGTCTTTTTCATTGTATCATGGAGAGGAGAGATCACTGGGAGAGCTCACTCTGCCATGATGTTGATGTCACTCAATCTTGACTTTTTTACATCAATGCTTCTACCTAATACCTACTATGTCTGTGCTTGGTTAACTAGATAAACAAGAATCAATGATCTAAAGTGGTGATGCATGCTCTAATCAGAGCCACATTATTCTATACTTTTTCTCTGCACCCACTTCTGTTTCATAGTCACTTCTGGCAACCACCAAAAAGGCAAAAGTGGAGGGAAATGATGTATACATTTATTAATTAAACACACATAAGTGTTAGCTGGCATTTTAAATTTTCTTAAAAAGACTGCCTGATATTTTTCAGCACCTTCTACCCTCTGCAAAACCACAAGGGAAAGGAATCGCATGGGATAATTCATGGCAGTGATTACCAATTGGTAATCACCATTTACCAATCACCAATAAACCATTGGTAAGAACCAATACTTAGTGGCTTAAACTTAAAAAGCCCTTTTATCCATATTTTCTCACTTCTTCCATCTTCTTTTAAGCCTATTCAGTCGTCTTTACCATTTAAATGAGTCTACTATTCTACCAAGAAGTCCTTGTGCATTTCTCTTATTACTCATTTCACCCAGCACTAGTTCCACCACTGAATCTTCTGTCTCCACTCCCTTTCTCAGAAAATGTTCTCATCACCTATTTCACAGAGAAAATCAAATTCATTACGATGATACTTTGTAAATTTCATGCCATCCACCATACCCACCAAACATCAGCATGCATCCCCTCCACATTCTTGTGTCATTGACACAATTCCCTTCTCCTCTCTGAAGACAATGCTTCCACCTGCACTTTGGATCCCATCATTCCTGCCTTATCAATTATCCTTACATTATTGCTCACACATTCTCTCTCCTTCTCTCTTTCCCTTCCTCCTTCCCTCCTTCTTTTCTTCCCTCACCTTCTCAACAGTGTTCTTCCCATAGTCATGGAAACATGTGTGGTTCTCTTCTATCTTAGAAACATGTACAACTTGGCCCCCTTCTAGCTACCAGCCAAGAATTGACTTTTCTCTGTGTCTCCATTTCCTTGCCTTAAACTTACTCCCTAAATCCATGCAAATATGGCTTCCTTGCCCCATGATTCCACCAAAACATATATCTCTTAGACTACAGTGATCTCCATGTCCATAAAAGCCCTCTCAGAAACTTCTGACACTATTTATCACTCCTTTCTCACAAAACTCCAACCTTATCCCCTCTATATTGTACTTACACCCCCCTCAGTATCTTTCTTCCATTCCCTCTAGATTTTCTCTCTGTCTCATTCATAGCTCTAGCCAATAGATTGCTTCCAGAACAATTTCAGTTCTCATTAATTCCTTTTCTCTTAAGAGATAGACTCCATTCCTAAGATTCAGTCACATCTAGATGCAAATGATGGCCGTGTATGTTTCTCTAGCCTCACCTTTCCTATGAGATCTAGAAGAGTATCTCTGCTTACTTATTTGACACTGTTGATATCTCAAAGACACCTTCAACTCAGCCTTCCTATATAAGACTTGCGATCTTTATCCTAATCTCGTCCTTTCCTATGGTGTCTGTTTTTATGAATTGCACTACATCCATCCTATGGCACAAGTTTGGAAATTAAAAGTTACTCTCAACAATTATTTTATTTCTTTTCACAAACTATCTATTGTTCAGTCCTGTTGTTCTCATCTTCTCAATACGTCCCTAATATGTCCAGCTTTCTCAATATCCATCACCTCCTCCTTGGCCAGGCTGCCATCTTTGCTCACCTGAACAACTGTACTATCCTCCCCACTGACCTGCCTTTTCTCTTCTTGTCACTTTCCAATGCATCCTGTGTGCAGAAGCCTGAGGGAGCTTTTCAAAACACAAATAGAATCATGTCACTCCTTTGTTAAACCCATTTCATGTAGGATCAAACCCCAAATCAATACTTCAATGAGAATTTGCTTGGGTTGTCTCCTGCTTAGCTCTCCAGCTTCATATGCTACATAGTCACCATTATTCCAGCCACAAGGGATTTCTTTCAATTTTTAAAATTCACTGTGCCTCTTTGGAACAAAGGCTTTGCACATATTCTCTCTTCTTAAACATTATTTTGTCTTCCTTGATTCAAAAGCCTTCAGGTCTCAGCTCATGTATCAATTCTTCCAAGAAGCCTTCTCTGCCTCCTCAGAATAGGTCAGATTCTCGGGGTTTCACTCTGGTAGTCACTCTGCCTTTCCTGCACAGCATCTGTCAGAGTCATTTCACTCTTGTTTTTCACTATCTGGTTAATGTCTGTCTTCCCTCCTGATTTGAGCTCCAGCAGGCACCATGTTGCTTTTCCTTCCTATTGCACATGCATCATTGCACACAGGACCAGGCCTGTAGAAATACTCAGTATTTAATTGCTGCATGAATGATCAAATTAAATGATAAGAACTGCAGCTGCAGAAGAGGCAGGAACTGTCTGTTTGTCAATCTCTCTCCAGCGTCTAATATTCCCAAGTGCTCAAAATTGCCTACTGAGCAAATGAATGAACGAATGAACTACCTGACCATGATGGGGGTAAATATTGGAATAAACTATTGAGCAGTTTGTGGTCACTCTTTCTCTTGGGAATTTCAAGATAATCCTCTGCCTTAGTTATTGTTTTGTTATTAACCATCATGTCTACCTGTTAACACCCTAATATTTCCTTATTATCCAAGAGCTTTGTGTAGATCTTAGTTCCCAGACTGAAACAGATCTGGAATAAAATAGCAGCTCTACCAAGTGCTTTCTATGTGAACTTGGTCAAACTGATATCAACATTTTAATTCTATCCTTAATCTCTTGTCTACAAATGAGACAATTTTCTGAGTCTCGCCCAATCAGAACTAATTAATTGCTTCCATTTGAGGCTTTCAAGTGAATCGTGCTTTGGTGGGAGGGGGATGAACATCCCCCCACAGTAAATGTTGATTCGTCCAAGGATGCACAATGTAACTAAGCAGGAGCAAATGCAGCATCCCTGAGTACAGCTGATGTTGAACACGTAAGGGAGGGTCCCACAGATCTAAGAGGCCTAATTCTCATTGTTCCACAGGCCTGTCCCACTCGGGGCTTGCACTCATTCAGGAAGAACATAGCAATAATCCACGCCTTTCTGTTTAGGGGGATGCTAGCAGTACCTGTCCCTCATGTTCTTGAGTCAGCTCAGCCTCAGCAAGGCCATATCCTCATTCCTAGGAGCTGGTTCCCAGGAGTCCCTCAACCAAGTCAGAGCTGCCCTCACTCCAGAATCCCAGAAAACTGATTCTTCCACATCTATACTTTGAATGTATTTATTCTCTATTGCTGTTGGACCAAATTACCACAGACTTACTGCTGAACCCAACACACATTTATCTTACTGCTCTAGAAGTAGAAAGTCCCAAATCGGTCTTAGGAACCAAAATCAAGGTGTCATCAGAGCTGCGTTCCTACTGGAGATTCTAGGGGAATATCCGTTTCCTCACCTTTTCCAGCTTCTAGAGGCTGCCTGCATTTCTTGGCTAGGGGCCCCTTGATCCACTCCATCATCAAAGCCTGCAGTGTAGCATCTTCAGTCTCTCGGTCTCTCTCTCCTCTGCTTCTGTCACTCATCTCCTTCCCCCGTTCACCTTGCTGCCTCCTCCTTTCCCTTATAAAAACCCTAGGCATTAAATTGGCTCACCTGGATAACCTTCCCATCTCTGTTTCTCAACTTGGTCCATTTCCATGTAAAGTAACATATTCATAGGTTTCAGAGATGAGGATGAGGGCATCTTTGGAGGATCATTATTCTGTCTATTTATTGTACATAGGTTTGGTTTTCCTATTGTAGAGCCATCAACATCTGCCTCATGGTATAGATAATTGAACAAATATTTACCCCCCTCTCACCAGGCTAATCTTCCTCCTTCCCAGAGATGATATACATAGAGAATCAAAGAAACGTACACTTTCTGTGAGAAAAATGCAGCAATGACATCAGACAGCCAATGAAACCTTCTAAAATTCAAGAAATCTCATTACTTATATCTACTATCTATGGGTAAAGGACCAAGGAAATTTACTGGTTAATGTAATTTTATCTTCTACAGTTTCCTAAAATTTGGTGTCTCCATTGTGTGAAGATGTAAAAGTGTCTCCCTCTCGTTTGTCATCTCTGCCATGGCTTCCTGCAGTTTCATTCAAGGGAAACAAAATATTTTCTCTTGTTTTGAGGTCTGAACAATTTCCTGGAGTACAGTACTGACAGCTTTGAGTAAAGATAAGCAGGTGAAGTTGCCCATCTAAACACCAGAAATTACACTGAGCTTCCTGTATACTGAGGAATAAATAACCCACATTGCAGATGGAAAGAATAAGGGAACAAAAAGAATTTAATGCCTCTTCCTTTCTATCTTAGGTGAATAACTATAGATAATCTTTCCTGCATTTCATTCATTTCTCAGCTGCTGTCTTATATGACTCCATCTATGCAGAGGGATCAGGAAACACATTTAAAACAGGTGGATAATTTTTTGGAGCAGATTTAATTGCTGTTATCTTCTGTAACTTGGGGGTTAGGAAATGTAGGGAGATGGGACTTCTGAGAAAGACCAGGGTCTAGCAGAATGCAATCTGATACGGCCTTTTGATCTGACCCTAGAAAGCAACCCCATCTGGCAAGGAAATTCTGTGATTAAGGCCTTCCTAATTTGTTTTTCAAAGGAGACTTTAGATCATCTCTAAAATATTATCTTCCACGTGAATTGAAAAGATCTTTTGAACTGTTATTCTTTGAGCCATTAGGGGAAGATAAAGAAGACTTTGTAGTGTGTTTCCAGAAACTCATCGTCAGCAATGTGAATGGAGTCATGGTGGACATGCTCATGCCGATTCCTGTGAAATCTAGAACTTTTCTGTGCCCCACAGTATGCTCAGAAAGCACTCCACACAGAAAGGTCAGCTGAGGGCCAGTTCTTTGGTATCTTTGGGTTAAGCCCTTTTCTTAGCCTCTCCTTCCTACAAACACTCTTCCAGATGCTGAAAGTCTATGAGCAGGAAAACCAGCCTGAAGGTATTTTCAAACCAACAACATCCAAAAGATCGGGAATGTTCACACCATAGTCTGGATTTTTAAATTTCTTTGTTCTGTTTTCTATAGGTTTAATTATTCACTCCTTCAAAAGTATTAATTACTCACCATGTCCAAGGCAGAGATCAGGAGAGAATGGGCCCTCCTTCATGGTGCTTTCATGGGGAAGGAGGTGATTTTACAGCCAGAGTTGACACTGAGGCTAAAGATTCCTATAAACCAAGTCCTACAGCTAGACAATTGAAGTATGAACTATTTCACAGACTCTATCTCCTTTAATCCTTACGCAAAGCTGCAGATATTTTGAAAACTCAGATCATGATGTGTATACTTTAGGCTTTGTGGGCTAATGTAATAGTTAGGGTTCTCCAGAGAAATAGAACCAATAGGATACACAGAGACACACACAGACACACACAGATACATAAATGTGAAATATGAAAAGACTTATTATGAGGCATTGACTCACTTGATAATGGAGGCTGAGAAGTCCCACAGTCTGGCACTGGCCATCTGGGAACCCAGGAAAACCGGTGGTGTAGTTTGAAGGTCTAAGAGCCAGGGAGCCATAGATTAACATCAGGGCATGAAAGCCTGAGATCCAGCAGCACCGAGGGCAGGAGACTGATGTCTCAGCTCCAGCACTCAGCCTGAGTCAATTCAACTTCCTCCATCTTTTATTCTATGCAGACCCTCAGTAGATCGGGTGATGCCTATCCTCACGGGACAGGGCCATCTGCTTCACACAGTCCACAGACTCAAATGCTAAGCTCCTCTGGAAACACCTCACAGATACACCCTGAAATCACGCTTAACCAGCCATCTGAGCATCCTGCGCCCCAGGGAGGAGGACACAAAAATTAACCATCACAGCCAGATAGCTACAGCAACAGCTCAGCTCTGCCATTGTAGCATGAAAATGGCTATAGACGCTAAATTTAATGCTCATGGCTGTGTCTTCATAAAACTTTATCTATGGAGATATTATGGGTGTTCTGGGGAGCTCCTCATCTGACACCAATTTATTCATTCACTCTTCAAATATTCGGTGAGCACTTACTCTTTGGAAAGGCATCATGCTAAACTGAAAGAAACTAAAATTAACAAGGCAAGCGATACCGCCAGATCCCGGAGTCGTGAGGACCTGTGGATTGGTTAGCTTAGGCTTCCATAACAAAACCACAGACTGAGCAGCTTAATCAACAGAAATTATTTTCTCACCGGTCTGGAGACTGGGAAGGCCAAGAGCAAGGTTTGTCAGGGTGGGTTCTGGTGAGAGCTCTCTTCCTGGCTTGCAGATGGCCACCTTCTCACTGTGTCCTCGCATGGCCTTTTCGTCCAGCTCAAGCCTGATGAGACAGAGAAACGAAACTCTTTGATGTCTCTACTTACAAGAGCACTATGCTATGACTAGGGTGCCACTCTCATCTAACCCTAATTATCTCCCAAAGGGCCATCTCCAAGTCCCATCAGGGGATTGCATATTGGGCATCAGGGGTTAGGGCTTCAACACATGAATTTACAGGGCAGCACAAACATTCAGTCCACAACAGTCTGTAAGGTGGAAAACCAGGAGAAAGAGAAAATTAAGTATAGGAGATACTGTGGTCTAGGGACACACAGCCCTGTGGGGACACAGCAGAGGTGGAACCAGCCGTGGTTGGAGAGAGCTGGTGGAGAGAGCTCTCGGTCAAGTGAGGGCAGCGTTCCGAGATGTTTACAGTTTGGGAGGCAGATCTCAGCATTCGCCCTCATATCTTCGCCTTTACAATCTATCAAATATATTCTCCTTATTTATCAGGGGAATAACAATAATAATTTCCTTGTGGGTCATTTTTGAATGTTAACTGAAGAAAATAAAGATTAAGTTCTGGTAGGAAACCCAAAGACAAACAAGAATTAACCAGGACGAGTGAGCTTGGGGGTTCCCAGCTCATTTATCCAGAACTCTGTCAGTGATTTAGAAACAGCCATGAGACAGGCTCTGAAGTGGGGTTCCACTTCTCATGACAGGGCTCCAGTACATGACCACGCCCATCAAAGAGAGCAGGTGGGCAGGTTGAAGAGGTTTCTCCCTTCAGCTCTCCACGTTGGGGGTCTGCTGTGACAGCTCCCCTCACTGGTTGCCCCCTTTCCTGGTTCTGATGGTCACCGTGTGGATGAGGAAACAGGGACTCATTGAGGATTTAGCCCCTTGGTGGAGAACATAGAATCCAGACACAAGAAGTATATAACAAGAAGCTGTCGGACGCTAGCAGTTAAGGAGCCCATGTTCACGGAACCGGAAGTGTCTAGCTCAGGGACCATAAACTACAGACAGCAGGATCTGCAGACTTGGAGTCATTAAATCTCAGTGATGACTCAGAGATGCCAAGAGTCTGGGCACTTGGAACCCTAAGATTGTGCATGCAAGAGTGACGATCCCGGATGTGGAGTTCTCAGGGTAGGAGGGGTGGCCTAAGAAGTGAAATGGAGGAAGGGGGTATTGGGGAAGGAGTGGACAAAAGGAGTGAGTGGAGGGGCATTGGGGCTGCTTGGGGCTGCACGAACCTTGGAAGGACCCAGCTGGTCATCAGCGCTTCCTCTGGGGCATTCTGGTGTGGGAGTTCGAAAGACCGATAGTGAGATGAGGCCAGGGCCCTGGGAAGAAGTGCGTGGGAAATTGTGTGAATGAGGATGGGAAAGTTGGGAGTAGTGAGGTGACCTGATTGGAATTGGGTTGTGTTGGAAGAGACTGGTATTGGGGGACCTGGGGAGTCACTGGGGGGATGAGGAGAAAGTGAGGGTTACAGGTAGTTGGAGAGAGACTGCATCAGGGGTAACTGCAGGCACAGAGAGGGGCAGGGTAGGATGGGAGACACCAGGAGGGACAGAGGATACAGGGAGATGTGCAGGAATGGGGAGCTCAGAGGGCTTGGGGCTGTGGGACGGGGGCTGCGTAGGTCTGAGGCGGTACAGCAAATGGAGGAACAGGAGGGGTGGGGGTGATAAATTGGGAGGTCTGGGGGCCTGAGGGAAGTGAGGAGAGCTGCCTGGACTGGCAAAACTCAGGATATGCTGAAGATTATGGACACAGCAATCCGGGATGGACAGAGGTCCTATGGTTCTCAGGTGATTGGGACCACTGAGTATAAACAGGGTGGGTGACAGGGACAAGTATGAGAAACTGGAATGTGTGGTTGACAAAGAAGGGAGTGAAGTACAAGAATCCTGAAAGAATGAAAAGGAGTGAGGATTTAGAGAGGAATTAGAGTAACTTTGATATGGAGTGGAGTTTGGGAGGGAGACAGGAAGGCTTGAGGGGTCTGGCTACCTGATAGGGCTCAGGGGGCCAGGTGAGGGGCGGAGAGGCTGCTGCTGGAATGCAGATGAGGGAGAGCATGGAGAGAATGGGCAGGCTGGGCCAGCAAGACCAGGGAGAGAAGCAGCTGATGGGCATTTGAAGGAATCAGAGTGTTCCCACTGCTCTTTGGCAGCTGGGGGCAGGGTGATTCTGGGCTTCACAGAGGTGACTGAACTAGGAGCTTGGGATGGAGAATAAAATGGGACAATTAGGGGACAGGCAAGGGGTTTGGATAGGGTGGACGTGGCATATGTAGTTGGACTAGGGAGATAAAGGTAGGAGAACACAGTGATGGTTGCAGGACAGAGAAGGGGAAGGAGGTGGAGAAAAGGACTGAGAAGTGGTGAGAAGAGGGGGGAGCCTGGAGGAGCGAGGTGAAGAGACCAGTCTCAGGAGTTTCTCCAGAAAGAGGAGGAAGGAGAAGTTGTGCCCACACCTCTCTCTCTGCCCCCTCATCCATGGGTAGATGTGCCGTGTAATGCCTTCGAGCAACTGTTGTTGCGATAATGAATACAGCACTGACTCCTTCTTCGGAGAGAACACAGGATGGTTTTCTGATTTCAAAGCAATGCAGGAAAAACGCAGAACATTGGAAATGTTTGAAAAGCACAAAGACAAACTAAATGCCAGGAATCTCACAGTGAAAATATCATGGTTGACTTGATGTGCATGTTTCTCTCTGTCTCTCGCTCTCGTACTTTGACTTCCTGTCACCCACACTGAAGTGGGTAACACCCCCTGGGGCACACTTGGTTCTCATCCCCTCCAGGTTGTTCTGAGGCCAAAGAGCCTGGCGTGGAGCTGGTCCAGGAGGCTTCTGCTCATGTCGACTACCACTCACTCAAGCCACCACTCTGGGAGGGTGGAACCCTATGAGTGAGGTCAGTGTTCGCCAGCTCCAGGCACTCCTCTGATGGCGTCAGCCATCTTCTGCCACACATGATGTCCTCTGTCAGTTACATTTATCTTTACCCTGACTCTCAGGTTTTTTCACTTAGCATTATCCTAAGCAATCACCAATTTTCTTCTTCAATATACTTGAAATTAATCCGAGTTCATAAAAATTGAGAAAAGCTACATCTATATAACAACTAACATCTCAAGGATTATATCTTGGACAGAAGATTTTAAGGGTGCTCATTTCTTCCATAGCACTCACCTCCGTTTGTGCTGAGCTCCGTTCCTTTGTGCAATTGCTAACTCACACATGTCTCTCTCACCACATTTCTGCTCTAAGGAGTTAGAACTGTGTGTGTTTTGCGTCCCCACTGGGTATCGAGTGCCAAGCACATAGCACAGGGCCAGACTCATGGGAAGGGATCTATCACCATTTGCTAAGTGACCAAATAGATTATTTACACATCAAACAACTCTGTAAGCAAAGTAGCTTTTACACCCACTTTAGGGTGAAGAAAATGAGGCTTAAGGATAGGAACTAGTTTGTCCATGTTCACGCAGCCAGCACGTAGCAGAGCCAGGATGTGTCCCCATTGTAGAGAGACTGCAGATAAACACAAATGCTCAAAAATGCTGCTACCCAGAGACAATGCCTGAAAGGAGGGTTGACAGGAAATGAAGTTGGACAGTCTGCGTGGAGTGGTACTGGAAGCAATCTGCATGCTGGGAAAGGAGGAGTTTGGGGTTTATGCCATCTGCCTTACAAAGCTATCTGGAGCTTTCAGACAGGAAAGTGATTTATCCTTCTGAGGATTGTTGTCTTTACGGAGAGAGACGAGTGAAATAAAGAGACTGGAAAATGGTAATCTGTGTTCCTATTCCCACACCCAGAGATGACGCCATCCTCTAGGGTGAGAATCAGAAAAGTCAGGGTTTGAGCATCACCAGCCACAGACAGAAGTAATTATTCACCTACATGGCTTTGTTGCTTTCTTTTTAATAATTTTTGTGTTTGATGTTTTTATTTTTCACTGTACAAAAAATTCAAAAATTGCTTCTTGGTTAAATCATTTAAACACCACAGAAGTCTATAAATTGAAAGTTTCTCCTCACATCCCATTTCTGACCCATCTCTCCCTGCAGACACACACAGTCATTCTTTCTACAGTTCCGTCCTGTTTACAGTTTATATCTGTCCTTCTAGTCATTGTTTTTATGCATGTACACACATATCCCTCTGAGTCAGGGACTAATGTTCAGGATGTGGTGCTCATAATGGAAGGAGATGATCCTTCACATACTACACCAGAGGTCAGCAAGCCTTCTGTAAGGGCCCAGACAGGAAATATTTTCAGCTTTGTGAGCCATCCAGTCTCTGTCACAATGTCAACTCTGTGGTTGTAGCAAAAGCAGCCACGGACAGTAGACAAACAGCTGGATGTGGCTGGGTGCTCCTTAACTGCTGGCATCCGACAGCTTCTGGTTATATACTTCTTGTGTCTGGATTCTATGTTCTCCACCAAGGGGCTAAATCCTCAATGAGTCCCTGTTTCCTCATCCACACGGTGACCATCAGAACCAGGAAAGGGGGCAACCAGTGAGGGGAGCTGTCACAGCAGACCCCCAACGTGGAGAGCTGAAGGGAGAAACCTCTTCAACCTGCCCACCTGCTCTCTTTGATGGGCGTGGTCATGTACTGGAGCCCTGTCATAAGAAGTGGAACCCCACTTCAGAGCCTGTCTCATGGCTGTTTCTAAATCACTGACAGAGTTCTGGATAAATGAGCTGGGAACCCTCAAGCTCACTCGTCCTGGTTAATTCTTGTTTGTCTTTGGGTTTCCTACCAGAGCTTAATCTTTATTTTCTCAGTTAACATTCAAAAATGACCCACAAGGAAATTATTATTGTTATTCCCCTGATAAATAAGGAGAATATATTTGATAGATTGTAAAGGCGAAGATATGAGGGTGAATGCTGAGATCTGCCTCCCAAACTGTAAACGTCTCAGAATGCTGCCCTCAGTTGACTGAGAGCTCTCTCCCACCTGCCCACTCCAACCACAGCTTGTTACACTTCTGCCGTGTCCCCACAGGGCTGTGTGTCCTTAGACCACAGTATCTCCTATACTGCATGTTCTTTCTCCTGTTTTCCATCTTGCAGACTGTTGTGGACTGAATGTTTGTGCTGCCCTGTAAATTCATGTGTTGAAGCCCTAACCCCTGATGCCCTAATACGCAATCCCCTGATGGGACTTGGAGATGGCCCTTTGGGAGATAATTAGGGTTAGATGAGAGTGGCACCCTCATCATAGCATAGTGCTCTTGTAAGTAGAGACATCAAAGAGTTTCGTTTCTCTGTCTCTTCAGGCTTGAGCTGGACGAAAAGGCCATGCGAGGACACAGTGAGAAGGTGGCCATCTGCAAGCCAGGAAGAGAGCTCTCACCAGAACCCACCCTGACAAACCTTGCTCTTGGCCTTCCCAGTCTCCAGACCGGTGAGAAAATAATTTCTGTTGATTAAGCTGCTCAGTCTGTGGTTTTGTTATGGCAGCCTGAGCTGACCAATCCACAGGTCCTCACGACTCCGGGATCTGGGGATCTCGTCTGCCTTGTTAATTTTAGTTTCTTTCAGTTTAGCATGATGCCTTTCCAAAGAGTAAGTGCTCACTGAATATTTGAAGAGTGAATGAATAAATTGGTGTACGAGGAGCTCTGATGAATTTCCTAGGATGGGAGTCCGCAGCGACTCACGGGTTAAATTTGCCTCGCTGCCTGTTTCTGTGCAGCCCACAAACTAAGAATAGTCTTTACATTTTTACATTGCTGAGAAAAGTCAAAAGAAGAATGATATATCTTGTCACATGAACAGTGCATAAAATTCAAATTTGCTCTCCATGTGTAGTTTTATTAGAACACAGCCATGAGCATTCAATTTTGAGTGTCTATAGCCGTTTTCATGCTACAGTGGCAGAGTTGAGTTGTTTCTGTAGCTATCTGGCTGTGATGGTTAATTTTTGTGTCCTCCCTGGGGCGCAGGACGCCCAGATGGCTGGTTTAGTGTGATTTCAGGGTGTATCTGTGAGGTGTTTCCAGAGGAGAGTAGCGTTTGAGTCCATGGCCTGTGTGATGCAGATGGCCTTCTACCGTGAGGATGGGCATCACCCGAACCACTGAGGGTCTGCATAGAATAAAAGATGGAGGAAGTTGAATTGACTCAGGCTGAGTGCTGGAGCTGGGGCATCAGTTTCCTGCCCTTGGTGCTCCTGGCTCTCAGGCTTTCAGGCCCAGATGTTAATCTACTGCTCCCTGGTTCTTAGGCCTTCAAACTACACCACCGGCTTTCCTGGGTTCCAAGATGGCCAGTGGCAGACTGTGGGACTTCTCAGCCTCCATTATCAAGTGAGTCAATGCCTCATAATAATTCTTTTCATATTTCATATTTATGTGTTTGTGTGTGTGTGTGTATCCTATTGGTTCTATTTCTCTGGAGAACCCTGACTAATACACTGGCCCACAAAGCCTAAAATATACACATCATGATCTGAGCTTTCAATATATCTGAAGCTTTGTGTGAGGATGAATGGAGATGGAGTCTGTGAAATAGTTCATACTTCAATTGTCCAGCCGTAGGACTTGGTTTATAGGAATCTTTCAGCCACTGAGTCAAGTCCATGAAGGAGGGCCTGTTCTCTCCTGATCTCTGCCTTGGACATGGCGAGTAATCAATATTTTTGAATGAGTGAATAATTAAATTCATAGAAAACAGAACAAAAAAAATTTAAAAATCCAGACTATGGTGTGAACATTCCCGATCTTTTGGATGTTGTTGGTTTGAAAATACCTTCAGGCTGGTGTTCCTGCTCATAGAATTTTGGCATCTGGAAGAGTGTTTGTAGGAAGGAGAGGCTTCAGAAAAGGGCTTAACCCAAAGATACCAAAGAACTGGCCCTCAGCTGGCCTTTTCTGTGTGGAGTGCTTTCTGAGCATACTGTGGGGCACAGAAAAGTTCTAGATTTCACAGGAATCGAGCATGAGCATGTCCACCATGACTCCATTCACATTGCTGACACGATGGGTTTCTGGAAACACACTACAAAGTCTTCTTTATCTTCTCCTAATGGCTCAAAGAATAACAGTCCTGATTTTCCATGGGAGAAGAGGATATAGTTCAAAAGATCTTTTCAATTCACCTGGAGAGATAATATTTTAGAGATGATATATAAGACTATAGAAAGATAACAAAAGTTTGCTTTGGGAAAAAACTAATTTAAGATGTCTTTAATCACAGAATTTCCTTTCCAGATGCATTTCTCAGGGGAAGATCAAAAGGCCGTATCAGACTGCATTCTGCTAGACCCTGGTCTTTCTCAGAAGTCCCATCTCCCTACATTTCCTAATCCCCAAGTTACAGAAGATAACAGCAATTAAATCTGCTCCAAAATATAATCTATGTGTTTCCTTATCCTTCTGCTTCAGGATTTGTGAAATATTACTTTGTGCATGCAGTCATATAAGACAGAAGCTGAGAAATGCATGAAATGTGGGAAAGATTACCTATAGTTATTCACCTAAGATAGAAAGGAAAATGTATTAAATTATTTTCATTCCCTTATTCTTTCCATCTGCAATGTGAGTTATTTAATCCTGGATGCACAGGAACCTCAGTGTAATTTCTGAAAATTAGTTGGGAAACTCTCCTGCTTATCTTTACTCAAAAACTTTGTCAGTACTGTTCTCCAGGAAATTACTCAGGCCTCTGCAGAAGAGAAAATATTTTGTTTCCCTTGAATGAAACTGCAGGAAGCCATGGAAGAGATGACAAACGAGAGGGAGACACCTTTACATCTTTACACAATGGAGACACCAATTTTAGGAGATCACAGAAGGTAAAATTACATTAACCAATGGAATTTCTTGGTCTTTTGCCCATAGATAATACATATACATGATGATATTACTTGAATTTTGGAAGGCTTCATTAGCTATCTGATGCCATTGCTGCATTTCTCTCACAGAACGTGTACGTTTCTTTGATTCACTGTGTATATCAGCTCTGGGCAGGAGGGAAATTGGTGGGGTGAGAGGATGGTAAATATTTGTTCTAATATCTCTACTATGAGGGAAATTTTGATGGCTCTACAATAGGCAAGCTAAACCTATGTACAATAAGTATGGTAGAGAGAATAGTGATCCCCCAAAGATGCCCACATCCTCATCTCTGGATTTGTAAGTATGTTACTTTACATGAAAAAACAGATTTTGCCGAAATAATTATACTAAGAATCTTGAGATGGGAAGATTATCCAGGTGAGCCAATGTAATGCCTAGGGTTTTTATAAGGGAAAGGAGGAGGCAGCAGAGTCAAACAGGGGAAGGGGATCGAGTGAAAGAAGCAGAGGAGAGAGAGGCAGAGAGACTGAAGATGCTACACTGCAGGCTGTGATGATGGAGTGGATCAAGGGGCCCCTAGCCAAGAAATGCAGGCAGCCTCTAGAAGCTGGAAAAGGTGAGGAAACAGATATTCCCCCAGAATTTCCAGGAGGAACGCAGCTCTGATGACACCTTGATTTTGATTTCTATGACCAATTTGGGAGTTTCAACTTCTAGAGCAGTGAGATAAATTTGTGTTGGGTTCAGCAGTAAGTCTGTGGTAATTTGGTCCAACAGCAATAGAGAATAAATACATTCAAAGTATAGATGTGGAAGAATCAGTTTTCTGGGATTCTGGAGTGAGGGCAGCTCCGATTTGGTTGAGGGACTCCTGGGAACTAGCTCCCAGGGATGAGGATACGGCCTCGCTGAGGCTGAGCTGACTCAAGAACACGAGGGACAGGTACTGTTAGCATCCCTCTAAACAGAAAGGCGTGGATTACTTGCTATGTTCTTCCTGAATGAGTGCAAACCTCGAGTGAGACAGGCCTGTGGTACAGCGAGAATTGAGCCTCTCAGATCCGTGGGACCCTCCCTTACGTGTTCAACATCAGCTGTACTGAGGGATGCTGCATTCGCTCCTGCTCAGTTACATTGTGCATCCTTGGACGAATCAACATTTACTGTTGGGGGCATGTTCATCCCCCTCCCACCAAAGCACACTTCACTTGAAAGCCTCAAATGGAAGCAATTCATTAGTTCTGATTGGGCGAGAGTCTGAAAACTGTCTTATTTGTACATGAGAGATGCAGGGGGCAACTGAGGACTTAAAATGTTTCTCAGTTTGGCCAAGTTCAAATGGCAAGTACTTGGTGGAGCTGCTATTTCATTCCAGATCTGTTTCAGTCTGGGAACCAAGATCTACACAAAGCTCTTTGATCATAAAGAAATATTAGGGTGTTAACAGGTAGGCATGATGATTAATAACAAAACTATAACTAAGGCAGAGAATTATTTTGAAATTCCAAAGAGAAAGAGGCACCTTAAACTGATCAATAATTTAATCTAATATTCTACCTCCATCATGATGGAAGTTCATTCATTCATTCGTTCATTTGTTCAGTAAGTAACTTGGGAAGTGTTAGACGTGGAGAGAGATTGAAAACAAGACAGTTCCTGCCTCTTCTGCAGCTGCAGTTTCTTCGTTCATTAATGTGATCAGTCATGCAGCAATTATGCGTTGAGCATTTCTACAGGCCTGACCCTGTGTGAAATGCTGATGATACAATAGGAAGGAAAAGCAGCATGGTGCCTCCTGCAGCTCAGATCTAGAGGGAAGACAGATATTAACCAGATAGTGAAAAACCAGAATGAAATGACTCTGACAGATGCTCTGCAGGAAAGGCACAGTGGCTATCAGAGTGAAAAACCAGAGACTCTGACATATTCTGAGCAGGCAGAGAAGGCTTCTTGGAGGAATTGACACATGAGCTGAGATCTGAAGGCCTATATAGTTTTGAGTCAAGGAAGATGTAAGAGTGTTTCAAGAAGAGGGAATATATGCAATGCCTTTGTTCCAAAGAGGCACAGTGAATATAAAGAATTCAAAGAAATCCCATGTGGCTGGAATCATGGTGAGTATGTGGCAGACGAAGCTGGAGAGGTAATCAGGAGACAATCCAAGCAAATTCTCATTGATTATGGATTTGGGGTTTGATCCTACTAGTAATGAGTTTAACAAAGGAGTGACATGATTTTATTTGTGTTTTGAAAATATCTCTCAGGCGGCTATGTAAAGGATGCATTGGAAGGTGACAAGAGGAGAAAAAGGTGGTCAGTTGGGAGGATAGTGCAGTTGTTCCGGCAAGTGAAGATGGCAGCCTGCCCAAGGAGAGGGTGATGGTGATTGAGCCAGCTGGACATATTGGGGACAGATTGAGAAGATGAGAACAACAGGATTGGGGCCGGCCCAGTGGCATAGTGGTTAAGTTGGTGCAGTGGGCTTCACCAGCCTGGGGATTCACGGGTTCAGATTCTGGGGGCAGACCTACACACTCTCATCAAGCCAAGCTGTGGTGACATCCTACATAGGAGAACTAGAGGGACTTATGACTAGGATATACAACTATGTATTGGGGCTTTGGGGAGAAAAAAAAGGGAAGAATGGCAACAGATGTTAGCTCAGGGTCAATTGTCTTTACCAAAAAACGCATACCTAAAACCCAAAAAGAACAGCATTGTATAGCGGATAGGTTGTGAAGTGAAGTAGGATCATTGTTAAGAGTAACTTTCAGAGCTCAAAGATGTGCCACATGATGGATGCAGTGCCATTTAGAAAGAAAGACACCATGGGAAAGAACTGGATTAGGATAAAGATTGCAAGTCTTATATCGGAAGGCTGAGTTGAAAGTGCCCTTGAGATATCAAAAATGTCAAATAAGTAAGTGGAGATATTGCTCTAGACCTCAGAGGAGAGTTCAGATCTAGAGAAACATACAGAACCATCATTTGCATTCAGATGTGACTGAATCTAAGGAATGGGTGCTATCGTCTAGGAGGAAAGAAATTAACGAGAACTGAAGTTCTTCTGGAACCAACACATTGGATAGAGCTATAAAGGAGACAGAGAGAAAACCTACAGAGAATGGAAGGAAGACATGGGGGGTGTGTAAGGAGAATCTATAGGGGATAAGGATGGAGAGTTTCGTGAGAAAGTAGTGATAGATGGCGTCAGAAGTTTCTGAGAGGGCTTTTAGGGACACGGAGATCACTGTAGGTCTAAGAGATATATGTCTTGGTGGAATCATGGGGGAAAGAAGCCATATTTGCATGGGCTTAGGAAGTGAGTTTAAGGCAAGGAAATGGAGACTGAGAGATAAGTTAACTCTTGACTGGTAGCTAGAAGGGGGCCAAGTAGCACATGTTTGCAAAATGGAAGACAACTAAACTTGTTTATGTAACTTTGGGAAGAAAACTGTTGAGAAGGTGAGGGAAGAAATGAGGGATGGAGGGAGGAAGAGAAAGAGAGAGAGAGAGAGAATGTGTGAACAATAATGTGAGGATAGTTGATAAGGCAGGAATGATGGGATCCAAAAAACAGGTGGAAGCATTGTCTTCAGAGAAGAGAAGGGAATTGTGTCGATGACACAGGAATGTGGAGGGGATGCACGCTGACGTTTGGTGGCTATAGTGGATTGTGTGAAATATGCAAAGTATTGTAATGACTTTGATTTTGTCTGTGAAATAGGTGATGAGAACATTTTTGAGAAAGGGGGAGGAGAGAGAAGATTGAACAATGGAACCAGTGCTGGGTGAACAAGGTAACAAGAGAAATGCACAAGGACTTCCTGGCAGAATCCTAGACTCCTTTAAATGGAAAGGATGACTCAAGGGATTTCACAGAAGATGGAAGAGTTGAGAAAACATAGGTGAAAGGACTTGTAAGTTTAAATCACTAAGTGTTGGTTCTTTGTAATCACTCCTGTGAATTATCCCATGCCATTCCTGCTTTTCCCTTGTGGTTTTGCACAGGGTGCTGAAAATATGAGGAAGTCTTTTTAAGAAAGTCTAAAATGCCAGCTAACACTTATGTCTGTTTAATTTATAAATATGTGCATCATTTCCTTCCATTTCCCCCTTTTTGTGAGTGCTGCTGAGTGACTGTAAGAAAGAAGTGTGTGCAGAGAAGGATAGAATAATGTGGCTCTGAGTAGAACGTGCATCACCACTTTGGATCATTGATTCTTGCTTATCTAGTTAACCAAGCATGGCACATAGTAGGTGTTCAGTAGGAGTGGTGATGCAAAAAAGTCAAGATGAACACAGTTCCCTAAGGAGTAAAAGCAAAATATGTTTTTAAAAATAAACGTTTAACCTGAGACCACTGCTAATGGTGAACGAGTCTGGGAGTAAGCAAAATGTGAGCCAGCCTAGGGCATGACCTGCTGTTCACCCAGGTTGTCCAGTGTGATAGGCATGTGCTGCTGAAGCAGATCAGTTGGTGAAGTATTCTGGGAGCAACGCATGATCATACCATGAAGGGTCTGGATGCATCAGACATAGTCCTGCTGGAAAGCGTGAAAGTCTCAGAATCAGCTTTGGTTTTCCTGACCCTTTTGAGCCATTTCCCGTATTGTTCCCGAACCTGCCGAGGAAAAGCATACTCTGGATCAGCTCACTGAGAGGGGTGAGGATGGGAAGAGTCCTGGGCGGCAGTTGGATAGTGGTACCTGCTGGCTAAGGAGGCAGTACACCAGGAAGATGGAGACGCCCTGCAGGCTGTTGATGATGGTGAAGAAGTAGGCCATGACGTGGGCAGCTGGACCCACCTGCAGGATTCCCAGACACCACGTGCATCCCAAGATGAAGAGCTGAGCTGTAGCTTTAAAAGTCAGCATCCTGTGGAGGAGGAGAAAGGAGGCTCCTAAGGCCCCCAGAGCAAGAAATCCAATGCCATTCACATCTCCACCCCACGGATGCTCCTGCCTTCCTCTGCTGGTGATGAGTTCTCAGGCTGCGCTGTGATCATCTTTGATCTTTGATTCCCCACAATGGAAATGGCACTCAGGTACAGGAGGGCAGCTTGATTTAGATGGAGGACGATAGTGATACTTCAAATGTAAGCTTCAAAAATTTTATGACGCTCCACAGGGATCCCTATTTTCACTCAGCCAACACTACTGAGGAGGTACTGTGCATCGGGCTCTGTGCTGGGGCCTGGGCATTAAAAATAACAAAGGCAAGATTCTATTTTCATTTGGAAAGGATGACGATAGGAATATGGAAGAAAAAGCGTTAAATTTGCACAAGGGTTCCTGGAGCAAAGGGCTGCCCAACCTCCTAGGTTTGATGTTGACTAGGATTTTTCCAGAGAAGGAAATGGACAAGGGGTGAGAAGTAACCTGAGCTGATGGTGCTGTGTGAAAGTGTAGGCTGGTGTGGGAGCAGGCACAGAGTTTTCTAAGTGCTTCATGGGAACATAAATCTTCTTTGCACTTTTGTCATGGGACTGCTGATAAAAGTCCAAAGAATGTTTATCAACCAATGTCAATTCTTCCTGCTGCTGAGGGAGGAACAATCTGGGATTAGAGATGGATGGAACGTTTTGGCTAGAGTGTCAGCCACACACCCCTGAATCTTAGCTGGCTGCCACAGAAGCATAGCTGGGTCTGATTACTCTGGGTTCTCAGAAGACCCTGAGAAGGGGCAGCAGGGGCTGCTGAGGCACATGGCTTCACTCTTGGTACCATACGTGGCTGTGGGCTGTCACCTTCTCCTCCGGCTTACCTTGTGTTCTGGAGGGTGGACACATCACTGTTAAGGAGAGAGAGCCTGCTTTTCAAAATCCAGAGGGTCATCAGAAAGAAAGCTAAGTTGACCTTCAGGAAACCACAGAAGGATTATTGATTAAATTTCAATCATTTTCTGTATCCTAGCCCGTCCAACATCAATTCCACATAGTTTTCATATTTCCTAACAGTGTTAGAGTTTGTAGTTTTGGGGGCAGTCTTAGAAAACCAAACTGAAACCATGACAACCCAAGGACATTCTGGCTCACCCACCCCCTTATAATTCTGCCCTTGTAATGACCCTCAGGTGAGCATGAAGGATGCTCTGAAGTCATCACTCACAGAGAAGATGGCACAGACTGGTCCAAGGAAGCCCCATATAAATCCACTTTCTGAGCGGAGCCAGCAGCTGATCAAGAGAGAGAATAGAAAATACATGGGTCCTTAGGGAAATAGAAGAACAAGGTAAAGACATCCCTTCATCCTTCAACAAATACTGAGTGTCTTGTCTGTGATAGGTGTTCTGCTTGGCTCTGAAGATACAGCAGCGAGCAAAGTAAACACCGTTTTAAGCCCCTGAAATCTCACATCAGTAGGAGGCACACAGTGAGACACACTGTGACAATAAACAAAATGTGGGGCGATGAGAATGTATCATAACTGTCCCACTTAGTTCTGGTCCTGAGAGATTAGGATGGTTAGTGAAGATTCCCCCCGGGAATTACAGGGTAGTTGAGATATGAACAACAAGTGGATGTCACTGAGATAAACAGTGTTGAAGTAGGGGAGAAGTCTGTAAATTCTTTAGGTTCACAGGACTCTAGTTTTCAAGGGTCCTGTGAACCTAACATGGTTTCAGAGGGTTTTTCCTGCGGTTTCAATTTGTTTATCTTTCACCTGCTGCAAAACCCATCCACTGAGTCTAAAAACATTTTTGTGGCTTTATTGAGACATATTTCACACCAGTAACATTCGCGGATTTAAACTGTGCATTCAGTGATTGTTAGTATATTCAGAGTTGTGCAACCATCACCACAGTCTAACTTTAGGAAATTTTCAGTTCCTCAGAAAGAAACTTCAGAGTGATGTCAGCATCATGATGGAGTGAGTTATTCCCTTTGTCTTCCCTCTAAGTTACAACCCACTGGAAAATCCATTGATGGACAGAGACTCCGTACACAGCGTTACAGGATGCCTGAGAGATCCACGATCTATACATCTGAAGGTGGGTGGACTGGACCCCAAGGACGCAGAGGAACTAGGGGAGCAGCCCCTTCTCCCTCCCCTCACAGCAGCAATCCAGGCAGGGGTCCTCACACCTGTGCATGTGCAAATGAGCACACGCTGTGGGGCAGAAACTAGAGGCACAGGGTGGTCATTGCCCATCCCCCTGTGGATCCACTGTATGTGCCTGCAAACAGAGACTGTGGGAGATGAAGCACCAGACATGGCTTGGTCCCTGCCCCTCCTCTAGTTGAACTGGTATATGTCCCTGTGAGCAGACACTGCAGGGGCAGAAACAACAGGCATGACTTACCCCTCCTCCCACACTGAGCACTGGCAGGCGGTGCACACACGTTGAGAATTCAGGACACGGAGGGGACCCAGTGACCCAGCCCCGTTTTCCCTTCCCTGGCAGTGAGGACAGAATACAAAATTCGGATTTTCCTGCCTGGATCAGGTCACTGTGACCTGAGTTTTCAAAATATACCAGCGGGCACTGGAGACTAAAGGATGCATGAGTGATCAGCAACAACAAACTTTCTCTGCTTAGCTCCTGCTCTCCACAGCCAGTGGAGAGTATAAATTGTGACCAGAGGCTGCAGGAACCACAAGAGAACCAGTGACCCAGCCCCAGTGGTGGCACCCACAACAGTGCATCCACCTGCATCAGGGGTTGCAAGAAAAGTCCCCAGGTCCCCAGGCCACCAGCAGTGACACTGACACTGGTGAACCCAGGACACCTCAGACAAGCCATGAGCAGCAGCACAGGAGGTGCACAGGGCAGCAGCATCCAAGCCCCTGGAGAACCTGTGGGGGAACATGAGGCCCAGGTGACCCCAGAAGCAGCAGAAGTGCTTGCAGCCTGGTGATCCTGGTGGGAACATCTGAGACCACAGCAGCATCACAAGCAGCAAGGCCCCAGCCACCTCAGAAGCACAAGTGGCACAAGGAAGAGACAGACAATGCCCCTGGCAGGGGCAGTGGAGTGTGGAAAGTGTGGGCTCAAATACCACCAGAACCAGCTCAGAACCAAAGTAACCAAAGCCATACCCAAATAAGAAAGGTGTTTACTCCCACAAATGCGCTGGCAGAGGATCAACTCATTAAGCACTCTGAAGAAGTACAGTAACACTGAAGGACGGAAAGAGGATGACAACCCTCCAAAACCAAACGTGAAGTCAAAGAAGATTGCAGTCTAACTGAGACAGAATTCAAAATAGCTGTCATGAAGAAACTCAGTGGGTTACACAAAAACTCAGAAAGACAGTTCAGGGGCTCAGGAATAAAATTAATGAACAGAAAGAGTAATTCATCAGAGATAGAACCTATTAAGAAAAATGAAACAAATTCTGGAGAAGAACAACACAATTAATGAGATAAAAAATAAAGTAGAAAGCATTAAAAATAGAGTAGACCATGTGGAAGACAGAATTAGTGAGCTCAAAAATAGAAAACTAGAACTGATTCAGATGGAGGAAGAGAGAGAGCTAAATTTGTTTACAAAATGAAGAAATTCTATGAGAAATATCTGATTCTATTAGGAAAAGTAACACAAGGATAATAGGTATCCCAGAAGGAGAAGAGAGGGAGAAAGGAGCAGAAAGTTTATTCAAAGAAGTAATACCTCAGAATTTCCCAAATCTGGAGAAAGAAGTGGACATATAAAACAAATAGAACTGGACGTATGAAGCAATAGGAACTGAGCATATGAAGCAAACAGAACCCCTAATACATCAATGTAAAAAGATCCTCTCAAAGGCATATGTTATGAAAATTGTCCAGAGTGAATGACAAAGTAAGAATAGGAAGGGCAGCAAGAGAGAAGATAACAATACACAAGGTTGCCCAACAGGCTTTCAGCAGAAACCTCACAGGCGAGGACAGAGTGAAATGATATATTGAAAACACTGAAAGACAACGGAAATGGAAATATAAAACAACTGGAAAATAAGAGATGAAATGAAGGAGCCAAGAACGTACAATGGAGAATGGAAAGTCTCTTCAATAAATGGTGCTTGGAAAACTGGACAGCCACATGCAAAAGAATGAAAGTAGACCATTATCTTTCACCATACACAGAAATAAACTCAAAATGGATTACAAACTTGAAGGTAAACTCTGAAACCATAAAGCTTGTGAAAGAAAATATAGGTAGTACACTCTTTGACACCAGTCTTAGTAGCATCTTTTTGAATACCATTTCTCCTCAGACAAGGGAAACAAAAGAAAAAATAAACAAATGGGACTACATCAGACTAATAGGCTTCTACAAGGCAAAGGAAATCATCAACAAAACGAAAAGACAACCCACCAACTAGGAGAAAATATTTGCAAATCATATACCTGCCAAGGGGTTAATTTCCCAAATACATAAAGAAGTCATGCAACTCAACAACAACAAAAAACAAACAAACCAAACAAAAAAGTGGGCAGAATATATGGAAAGACATTTTCCCAAAGAAGATATACAGATGGTCAAGAGGTACATGAAAAGATGTTCAATATCAGTAATTATTAGGGAATTGCAAATAAAAACTACACTAAGATACCACCTTACACCTGTTAAAATGGCTATAATCACTAAGACTGAAAAGAACAAATGTGGGAGAGGTTGTGGAGAAAAGGGAACCCTCCTACACTGCTGGTGGGAATGCAAACTGGTGCAGCCACTCTGAAAAACAGTATGGAGATTTCTCAAAAAAATTAAAGATAGAAATGCCATACGATCCAGCTATCCAACTATTGGGTATTTATCCAAAGAACATGAAATCAACAATTCAAAGAGACTTTGCACCCCTCTGTTCAATGCAGCAGTATTCACATTAGCCAAGACATGGAAGCAACCCAAGTGCCCATAAACTGATGAATGGATAAACAAGAGTTGGTGTATATATACAATGGAATACTACTCAGCCATAAAAAAGACAAAACTGTCCCATTTGCAACAGAATACATGACCCTGAGGGTATAATGTTAAGTGAAATAAGCCAGACAGAGAAATACAAACACTGCATGAGTTCACTCATATGTGGAAGATAAATAAACACATGGAAAAAGAGAACAGATTAGTGGTTATCAGAGGGGAAGGGGATGGGGTGAGGATGAAAAGGGTAAAGGGGTGCATATGTATGGTGATGGATAAAAACTAGACTATTGGTGGTGAGCATGATGCAGTCTATACAGAAACTGAAAACTAATAATGTACACCTGAAATTACACAATGTAATAACCAATATGACTTCAATAAAAATAATTTTTAAAAAATTTAAAATGCCACATTAAAATTGCTACCTGTATCTAAAACCAAAGGACTGAAAGCAATCTAAATGTCCATTAATATAGGGCTAGCTATTGAAATTATCAAAAATTTACAAATAAAATATTATGCATGTATAAAAGAGAATGGAGAAGCTCTATATGTATAGCTGAAGAACCTTCAAGATATGATGTTAAATGAAAAAAATCAAAGTGCAGAAAAAGCATATGGTATGCAACCATTGGTACTAAAAATATATTAAAAAGAAAAATATGTGATTTTATATTAACAAAATGCTTTTGATAGAAAAAAAGAAACTTCATTCTCATTAGCGGTCACACATTCTTACTGTCAGGCACCCCACTCCCACCCTAGCCCCAGAGCACCATTAATCTACTTTCTGTCTCTATGGTTTGCCTATTCTGGACATTTCACATGAATGGAATCTTAAAATATGTGATCTGTTATGACAGGATTCTTTAATTTAGCATATAATTTTCAAAGTTCAATCATGTTGCAGGATGTTTTCATGGGTGAATAATATTTTTTATTCTTTTTTAATGGCTAAATAATGTTCTAGTGTACGGCTATGCCGCCCTTTGTTTATTCATTCATCAGTTGGTGGACATTTAGTTTCCAGTTTCTGGCTATTTTGAACGATGCTGCTATGAGCATTCATGTACAAGTTTTGTGTGGACGTATGTTGTCATTTCTTTTGGGAATATAACCAGGAAAGGAATTGCTGGGTCATGTGGTAGCTATGTGTTCCAATTTTGAGAAACCATCAAACTGTTTTCCAAAGCAGCTGCACTATTTTAAATACCAGCCAGCAATGGGTGAGGGTTCCGCTTTTCCCACAGCCTTGCAAACACTTTCTACCATCTGTCATTTTTTTCATTTTAACCATTAAAACTAATGAGTGTGAAGTGATATGTCATTTTGTGGTTTGTAATTTACCTTTTCCTATTGACTAATGATGTTGAAGAACTTTTCATGCACTTAGTGGTCATTTACATATCTTCAAAGAAATGTCTAAATTTCAAACAGTTCATATTTATATTGAATTATTTGTCTTTTGCTGTTGAGTTATTCAATTTAATTTTAATAATGGTACAATACAGAAGTTCTCTTATGAGGCCGGCCCCATGGCCGAGTGGTTAAGTTCGCACACTCCGCTGCAGGCGGCCCAGTGTTTTGTCGGTTTGAATCCTGGGCGTGGACAGGGCACTGCTCATTGAGCCATGCTGAGGCAGCGTCCCACATGCAACAACTAGAAGGACCCACAACTAAGAATATACAACTATGTACCAGGGGCCTTTGGGGAGAAAAAGGAAAAAAAATATAAAAAAAGAAGTTCTCTTATGATCACAGATTGGTTACTGAGACATAGAGAGCTTATGTCTATTGCTCAAGGTTCTACTAACAGACAGTGAGAGAATCCATTCTTGATCCACCATTAGTGCAAAGTATAGAGTGAGGTAGGACATTTCAGGACAGCAGAGAGTGAGGAAGGACATATCAGGACAATGAATTATATACTGAGAAGAATGTAATCAAGAAGGAACTGAAGTGTCTGAGACAGACACCCAGAAAGAGCTCAGCTGAGCAGGTGAACACAAATTTTAGCAGCATGTTGTCATTAAGAGGGCACGTCCCGGGAGAGTGGCTTCCTGAATGGAGGAGTGAGGACCTTGGTAAACTTGCTCTCCTTCTAAAGCTACAAGAATATAAGCAAAACAGCTAAAAGCAACCATTTCAAAACTCTAGCCACAGAACAAACTGAAAATAGCCTATCCAAGAGAACCTGCTGACCCTCAATAAGACTGGAGAGGAAGGAGTCTGTGAAGTTTCAACTTGGAGCCTTTTCCATTCCTTCTCTCCCCAGCTTGGTGGTGCAGCAGCCAAAAGTTGACAGCATTCCAGACAACAGAGGGAGCCGACTACATCCAGAGATCTGTTAACAGCATCATCATCCTTAGAGCACAGTCAGCATTTTTTTGGACCCTTTGACTCCCTGGGAACATTTTCTTCTCCAAATTTGATGGCTCTTTGATTTGACCAATAGGTCCTCTCAGTGGGGAACAAAAATGCCTACTCCATGGGCATTTCCAAACCAATAGCAAACTGCTGTCGCACACCAGCTGCCTAAGGCTGTGATTTTAGGCAGGGTCAACAAGGGCTTGTATGAGGAATTTTAAAGGAAATACTGGAGAACTAAACGACCATAGGGAATTTTGACAAAGCTCTGAAAGTTTCCTGAAAATTCAGGATCCGTAAGGATGTGCCCATGGTCAGGAAAGGCCTGGGAATAGAAAGACACAATCCTCTCACCTCCAGCTGACCTTGAGGCTTTGTGCAACCAGGAAGTGAAAGCTCAGTCTGTTATGTAAGCCCCTGAAGGTTGAAGGTGTGCCTTGTCCCACAGATGCCTTTGTAAAGGAGTGCAGAGCACGTAGGCAAGGCATTTAAGGAAATCTTCTGACCAGACATTGAGTGGCCACTAAATTATCCTAAACCAGGTATGACCTCCTGGGCTCCCAGGATTAAAAAAAGAAACAAGAACTTTAAAAATCTAGCAGAAATCTGAGAGGCCACACATTGCAGAGAATGATCAATATGCAAAATTAGTTTAGGAAATTCACTAAGACACTAGAAATGACAATAAACCTTTGAGGAATCTGATAACAGGAGTGTTACAATATATCATCTAAAACGCATAGTTTCAAACAAAAATTTATGAAATAAACAAAGAAGCAAAATAGTATGCATCATAGACAGGAAAAAAAATCTGCCAAAAACAGTATCCCAGGAGAGGCACAGATTTTCGACTTAGTACACAAAGTCTCTAAATGAGTTATTATAAATATATTAAAAGAACTAAAATAAACCACGTCTGGAAAATAAAAGGAAAGTATAACAACAATGTCTTACCAAATAAAGAATACAAATGAAGGAAAAGAAATCATGAATGGAACCAAATGGGAATTCTAGAGTTGAAAAGTACAATAACTGAAATGCAAAATTATTCAGAGGGGCTCATCAACAGAATTGAGCTGGCAAAAGAAAGACTTAGTGGGGTCAGCCCAAGTGGTGTAGTGGTTAAGTTCAGCACACCACTTTGGCTCCCTGGGTTCATTCCCAAGGTGTGGACCCACACCACTCATGGCCTAGCAGGGCAGCAACCCATCTACAAAATAGAGGAAGAAGGGCAGAGAAAGTAGCTCAGGGCAAACCTTCCTCTGCAAAAAGAGGAAGATCGTGACAGATGTTAGCTCAGGGTGAATCTCGTCACCAAATAAAATGACAGAGAAGGAATTAAAGAATTTGAATATAGGTCAACAAAGATTATGCAGACTCAGGGAGAGGGGAAAAAAAAGAATGAAGAAAAATGAACAGAACCTCAGAGACCTGTGGCACAGGACTGAGTGCATCAACATACACATAATTGACGTCCCAGAAAAAGACAAAGCAAAAGGGCAGAAAAATACTTGGATAATGAATGGCTGAAAACTCCCTAAATTTGAAGAAAAATATTAATCTACACATCCAATGAACTCCAAGTGGAATAAACTCAAAGAGAGCCACGCCTAAAAACAGCATAGACCCTCTGACAACAGTCAAAGATACAATCTAGAGAGTGGCAAGAGGAAACTGATTTTTCATGTATGGGAGATCCTAATAAGACCAACAACTGACTTCTTGTCAGACATCATGGTGATCAGAAGGCACTAGGATAACATCTTCAAAGAGTCAAAAAAGATAGTGAACCAAGACTTCCATATACACCTAAATTCTCCTTGAATAAAACAAGAAATTAAGTCATTTCAAGATAAACAAAAATAAGATAATTCTTGCTAGCAGAACTGTTCTATAGGAAATACTAAAAGAGCCCTTCAGGCTGATAGGAAAGGCCACCAGACAGTAACTGGAATGCACACAAAGGAATCTTTATTCCAGTGCCAGTAAACGTTAACTACATAGGTATCATGAAAGTCAGTATAAACATTTCTCTTTGTAACTCTTTTTTCTCCTGTTTTAAAAGACAACTGTATGAAGCAATACTTACAAAACTGTGTCAATGTGCTTATAAGAAATAAAGATGCAATTTTTATGAGAACAATAGTACAAAAGAGGAAAAAGGGAATAGAGAAATATTGGAAAAAAGTTTTCATATAATACTGAAATTGAGTTAGACACTAATTGCAAACTTCAGGGCAACTCAAAAAATATAGTAAAAAATCCAGCAAAATTAAACAGGTATGCTAGAAAATGTCTACTTAACAGAAAAGAAGACAGAAATGAGGAATGGAAGAATAAAAAAAGACATAACATATATAGGAAATAAATATCAAACGGCATATAAACCAGATCTTATCAGTAATTACATTATATACGAATGCATTAGACACCACAATCAAAAGTCAGAGAATGGTAGTATAGATTAAAACTTGAAGACATACTTTGGATTCAAAGACACAAATAGGTTGAAAGTAAAAGGATAGAAGGAGTAACCAAATGAGAGTTAGGGTGGATATATGGACATTAGACAAAATAGACTTTGACAAAATTGTTAAAGACGAACAGGACATTTTATAACAATAAGAGGGTCAGTCCCTCAAGAAGATATAACAACTGTTAACATATACACACCAAACAACAGAGTCCCTAACACATGAGGGAAAACCTGAGATTGAAGGGAGAAACAGACAATTCAACAACAGTAGCTGAAGACTTCCACAGCTCTCGAGTGGGTTTGTTCGTGTCCCCTCAAAATATGTGTCCAAGTCCTAACCCCTGGCACCTGTGATGGTGACCTCACTAGGAAATAGGATCTTCACAGATGGAATTAAATTAAGGATCTCAATATGAGATCATCCTCGATTTAGAGTCAATCCTAATTCCAATAGCTACTGTCCTTATAAGAGAAAAGAGAGGGATATTCAGAGACTGATGCACAGATGCATTGGAAGACAGAGGCAGAGATCCGAGTTTTTCAGCTCCCAGCTGAGGAATGCCTGGAACTACCAAAGCTGGAAGAGGCAAGGAAGGATTCTCCCCTAGGGCCTTCAGAGGGGTTGCAGCCCTACCAACACCTTGATTTTGGACTTCTGGCCTCCACAACTGTGAGAGCATATGTGTCTCCTATTTTAAACCACTAAGTTTACAGTACTTTGTTACCACAGCCCTAGAAACTAATACCATGTCACTTTCAATAATGGATGAATAATGAGGCATAAGATCAATAAAGAAATGGAATACTAGGACAGCACAGTAACCGAAGATCTCTAACAGACTCTACAGAATATTCCACTCAACAACAGAAAAAGGCACATTCTTCTCAAGTGCATGAAGAACATTCTTTAGGATGCGATAGACCTTAAGTTAGGCATTAAACAAGGCCTCAATAAAATTTTAAAAATTGGAATCATATAAACTCTTTTTTCTAACCACAAGTGAATGAAATTAGAAATCCACAACAGAAGACTATTTGAATTTCATAAATGTGGAGAAATTAAACACTCTCCTAAATAACCAATACTATTGTCAATTGATTTTCAACAAGGAGGCTAAAACAATTCAATGGAGAAAGAATATCCTTTTCAACAAATGGTCTTGGGAAATTTGGGTATCCACATGCAAAAGAATAAAATTAGGCCCCCTTCCTCACACCGCACACAAAAATTAACTCAACACCTATCAGACATAACTCTTACAGCTAAAACTATAAAAGTTCTATAAGAAAAAACTGGAGAATGTCTTTGCATCCTTGGGTTAGGCAATGGTTTCTTAGATATGACATACTGAGCACTACCAACAAAAGAAGAAAATAGGTACATTTGACATCATCAAAATTAAAAACTTTTCTGCTTTAAAGAAAGCACATTATGAAGACAGTGAAAAGACACAAATTGGTAGAAAATACTTGCAAATTGTATATTAATAACGGACTAGTATCCAGAGCATATTGAGAACACTGACAACTCAACAATAAAAAGACAAATAACCCAATTAAAAACTGGGCCAAAGATGTGAATAGGCATTTCTCCAAAGAAGATATGCAAATGGTCAATAAGCACACGAAAAGATGCTCAACATCATTAGTAATCAGGGAAATGCACATCTAAACCTCAATGAAATATCACTTCACACTCATGAGGATGGCTAAAATAAACAATGTAGAAAATAAGTGTTGACAATGTTGTGGAGAAATTGAAACCCTCATATATTGCTGATGGGAATGTAAAATGTGGTACAGACACTTTGGAAAAGCAATTCTATGTGTAGATATATACCCAAGATAAATGAAAACACAAGTCCACACAAAAAGTTGTACATGTACGTTTATAGCAGCATGATTCATAAGAGCAAAAAAAAAGGAAATAATTAAAAGCTCATAAACTGGTGGACAGATAAACAAAATGTGGTATATCCACATAATGGAATAATATTTCCAAAACAACAACAAGAATGAAGTCATGATACTCACTACAACATGGAGGAACCTTAAAAACGTCATGCTAAGTGAAAGGATCCAGTCACAGAAGATCGCATGCATGACTTCTTTTAAGTGAAATATCCACAATAGGCAGGTCCACAGAGACACAAAGTGGATGAGTGACTGTCCTGGGTTGGGGCGGAGGAGTGGGTAGTGGGAATGGGGAGTGAATGTTACTGTACACGAGCTTTCCTTTGGGGGGTTGAAAGTGTTCTAGACAGAAGACGGTGTCAAGATGGCGGCATAGGTGGACTCTGAACTCACCTCCTCCCACGGACACAACAAATTTACAACTACTCTTGGAAAAATTACCCATCAGAGAGAACTGAAAACTTGATAAAAATAACCCCCACAACAAGGGACAGTGCTGATCGAGGTGGGAAGGCAGAAATTCCTGTCTGGAGAGAAAAAAGGCCACCTTTGCTAGCCACCATGCTTCACAGCCAGTCAGGAGCAAACTTAAGGTACGAGGCCTTCCCTAGAGGAGTGGGGGATCTGAGCAAGAGAGTGTTACCACTATAGTCCACAGCTTTTGGACACAGCACAACCAAGACGAGTGTCACAATATCTGGCTTTGCTGGCTACTAACTACAATGGAGAATACCCCCAGAAAAGCTATTGGACACAAGGGAAAAAAAGCTGACTCTTAAAGGGCCCACACACAAATTCACTCATTTAGGAAAGCAACCTAAAATCACCAGAAAGAAAGGTGCACAGTCCTTTGATGAAAAGAAACTCAGCTGATAGGCTCTGGGTGCATCTTGACGAGAGATGAGACCTCCCCAGGGCCTGAGACATTGGCGGTAGTCATTATTGTGATCTAGCACAGGTGTGCTGAAACAGACTCTGGCAGATGCCATTGGAGTTCTTACTCTGGCCTGTTAGCCCAGGATGTGCCCTAATCACTAGAGTGTAGAATAAATCCACGTCAGCCAGGGCAGGCAGCCTGCCCTAGGGACTGGCCCTAGCGAACAGCAAGCACTCAGGCAACTTGTGGGACCACATAGGTGGGGTGCCTAGAACCTTTGCAACTGGGTGAGTGGGTCTGCCTCTGTGGGGCAGGGTGGGCCTGAGGAGCAGGTGGGGCATGTGAGGCACTGGTGGACTGTGTGGGGGCCTCTGCAGTGGGGATACTGGGTCTACTTCAGTGAGTTCGGGCACACACACAAGACAGGATTGTGTTGATGGGGTATGTGGCCCTGTAGTGGTGGGGCCTGTCGGCTGCAGCAGACTTGTGCTTCTCATCAGCCACATAGGCGATCAGCCTCACCTTCCAAAGCCCGAAACAGTTGGGTGCTCCCATGCCTGGGGCCAGCCCCACTCAGCTGCAATCCTGAGAGAGCTGACACTAGCCTTGCAGGCTGTAGGCCTACAACAACTGTAAGCCCCTGAGCCTAGCAACCAGACATGCTGGGGGCCTACTAAGTTAACAGGAAAAGTGTTACAAGAACGTGCTAATAGACCTTGCAGCCAACTGTGCTGGGTTTCCTCACATCCAACAAAGAATGGAAGGATCCACAGCAGCCACACACAGCTGAGAAACACAACCAGCAGGCCAGGGGAACAGCCAAGCCTCTCTGACCAACCAAGCGAGAACAACCCTGCAACAACAGAAGGACACCTATGGCCCACACAGGGGACACCCCTGGAACATTTGGAATTGGTGATAAGAGGGAAGCACATTGCTGGACCTCATAAGGCATCTTTACATAAAGCCAACTCTCCAAGATCAGGAGATGTAGCTTACTCACCTAATACATAGATATAAGCACAGAGAAAGAGGCAAAATGAGAAGACAAAGGAGTATGTTCCAAGTAAGGGAACAGGACAAAACTCCAGGAAAAGAACTAAACAAAACAGAAGTAAGCAAGCTACCTGACAGAGTTCAAACAAAAAGTCATAGGGCTGCTCACTGATCTTGAAAGAAGAATGGATGAACTCAGCAAGAACTTCAACAAAGAACTGGAAAAATATAAGACAGAATCAATCATAAATGAGGACTACAATACTGGTAATAAAAAATTCACTAGAGGGACTCGATAGCAGAGTAAATGATACAGAAGAATGGATCAGCGAGCTGGATGAAAAACTAGAGGAAGTCACCCAAGCTGAACAGATAAAAGAAAGGAGAATAAAAAAGACAGTCTAAGGGACCTCTGAGACAACATCAAGCACACTAACATGCGTATTATAGATGTCCCAGGAGGAGAAGAGATAGAGACAAAGGGGCAGAGAATCTATTTGAAGAAACAATTACTGAAAACTTTCCTAACCTAAAGAAGGAAACAGACATCCAGGTACGGGAAGTACAGAGAGCACCAAACAAGATAAACCCAAAGAGGCCCACATCAAGACACATTATAATTAAATGTCAAGAATTAACGATAAAGCGAGAATCCTAAAAGCTGCAAGAGAAAGGCAGCAAGTTACATATAGAGGAAACCCCATAACGCTATCAGCTGACTTCTCAGCAGAAACTTTACAGGCTAGAAGGGAGTGGCAGGATATATTTAAAGTGCAAAAAGGAAAAACCCCACAGCCAACAATACCCAACCTGGCAAGGCTATCATTCAGAATGGAAGGAGAGATAAAGAGCTCCCCAGACAAGCAAAATCTAAAGGAGTTTACCACAAACAAACCAGCCCTAGAAGAAATGCTAAAGGCACTTATTTAAGTGTGAAAGAGAAAGCTACAAACAGGAAAAAGAAAATTATTTTTAAAAAAGCAATAAACTCATTGGTAAAGGCAAATATACAGTAAAGGTAGCAGATCAAACGCCTATGAAGATAATATGAAGGTCAAAAGACAAAAGTACTAAAACTATCTATTTCCATGAAAAGAGGGTAATGGATAAACATACACAAGAAAAGAGGTTACATATGATATCAAAAAACATACAATGTGGGAAGAGGGGAGTAAATGAGTAGAGCTTCTAATGAGAGGTCAAACTAAAGAGTCCATGGACTTGATATAGATTGCTATGTGTAGGTTATCATATATGAACCTCATGGTAATCACAAACCAGAAATCTATAACAAATACACAAAAAATAAAGAGAAAAGAACCCAAAGATAACACTAAAGAAAACCATCAATCCACAGGGAAGAGTGAAAGAGAAGAAGAAAGGAACAGAGAAAAATTGCTAAAACATCCCCCCCCCCCCAAATAACATCATGGCAATAAGTACACAATTATCAAGAGCTACTTTAAATGTCAATGGACTGAATGCTCCAATCAAAAGGAATAGGGTGGCTGATTGGATTAAAAAAAAACAAAAAAACGAGACCCATATGTACGCTGCATACAAGAGACACACTTCAGACCTAAAGACACTCAAAACTGAAAGTGAGGGGATGGAAAAAGCTACTCCATGCAAATTTCAATGAAAGAAAGCTGGGGTAGCGATGCTTACATCAGGCAAAATAGACTTTAAGCAAACATTGTAACAAGAGACAAAGAAGGGCACTAGAGAATGATAAAGGAATCAATCCAACAAGAAAATGTAACACTTATAAATAACTATGCACCCGACATAGGAGCACCTAAATACATAAAGCAATTATTAACAGACATAAAACGAGAAATAGACAGTAACACAATAAAAGTAGGGGACTTTAACACTCCACTTACACCAATGGATAGATCATCCATACAGAATGTCAATAAGGAAACACTGGCTTCCAGTGATATATTAGACCAGATGGACTTAGCAGATATATACAGAATGTTCCATCCCAAAACCCCAGAACACACACTCTTTTCAAATGCACATGGAACATTCTCCAGGATAGATCACATATTAGACCACAAAACAAGTCTCAGTAAGTTTAAGAAGATTTGAAATAATACCAAGCATCTTTTCTGACCACAAGAATATGCGAGCAGAAATCAGCTACAGGAAGAAAAACAGAAAAGCCACAAATTTGTGGAGATTAAACAAAATGCAACTGAACAACAATTGGGTCAATGAAGAAATCGAAAGAGAAGTAAAAAAATACCTGGAGACAAATGAAAATGAAAATATGACATGCCAAAATTTATGGGATACAGCCAAAGTCATTCGAAGAGAGAAGTTTATAGCAATATAGGCCTACCTCAACAAACAAGAAAAATCCCAAATAAACAATCTAACATGCGCCTAAATGAACCAGAAAAAGAAGGATAAACCAAGCCCCAAATCAGTAGAAGGGAGGAAATGATAAAAATCAGAGCAGAAATAAACGAAATAGAGACTTAAAAAACAACAGAAAAATCAATGAAACCAAGACCAGGTCCTATGAAAAGATAAACAAAATTGACAAGCCTTTAGCTAGACTCGCCAAGAAAAAAGAGAGGCAGCTCAAATAAATAAAATCAGAAATGAAACAGGAGAAATTACAATGGACACCTCAGAAATACAAAAGATTGTAACAGAATATTATGAAGAGCTATATGCCAACAAATTGGAAAATCTAGAGAAATGGATAAATTCTTAGAATCATACAACCTTCCAAAACTGAATCAAGAAGAAGTAGAGAATTGGAATACACCAATCATCAGTAAGGAGATCAAAACAGTAATCAAAACCCTCCCCAAAAATAAAAGTCCAGGACCAGATGGCTTCCCTGGTGAATTATACCAAACATTCAAAGAAGAATTAATACCTATCCTCCTCAAACTCTTCCAAAAAATTGAAGAGGAGGGGAGGCTTCCTAACTCATTCTATGAAGCCAATGTTACCCTGATACCAAAACCAGACAAGGACAACACACAAAAGAAGAAAATTACAGGCCAATATCACTGATGATATCAGTGCAAAAATGCTCAACAAAATACTACCAAATTGAATACAACAATACATTAAAAAGATCATACACCATGATCAAGTGGGATTTATTCCATGGATGCAAAGATCGTTCAATATCCACAAATCAATCAACATGATACACCACATTAACAAAATGAAGAATAAAAAAAATCAAATGATCATCTCAATAGATGCAGAGAAAGCATTTGACAAGATACAGCATCCATTTATGATAAAAACTCGGAATAAAATGGGTACAGAAGGAAAGTACCTCAACATAATAAAGGCCACATATGAAAAACCCACAGCTAATATCATTCTCAGTGGAGAAAAACTGAAAGCTATCCCTCCAAGAACAGGAGCCAGACAGAGATGCCCAGAGTCACCACTCTTACCTAACATATTATTGGAAGTGCTAGCCAGAGCAATCAGGCAAGAAAAAGTAATAAAAGGGATACAAATTGAAAGGAAAGAAGTGAAACTGTCATTATTTGCAGATTACATGATTTTATATGCAGAAAACCCTAAAGAATCCATGAAAAACTTTCAGAAGTAATAAATTAATATGGTAAAGTTGCAGGATACAAAATCAACATACAAAAGTCAGTTGTGATTCTATACACTAACAATGAAGTAGTGGAAGGGGAAATTAAGAAGACAATCCCATTTTCAACTGCAACACAAAGAATAAAATACCTAGGAATAAACTTAACCAAAGAGGTGAAAGATCTGTACACTTAAAACTATAAAACATTGTTGAAAGAAATAGAAGAAGCCATAAAGAAATGGAAAGATACTCTGTGCTCTTGGGTTAGAACAATTCACATAATTAAAATGTTCATATTTCCTAAAGCAATCTACAGATTCAATGCAATCTCTATCAAAGTTCTAACAGCATTTTTCACAGAAATAGAACAAAGAATCCTAAAATTTATATGGAACAATAAAAGACCCAAAATAATCACAGGAATCTTGAGAAAAAAGAACAGAGCTGGAGGTATCACAATCCCTGATTTCAAAATATTCTATAAGGCTATAGTAACCAAAACAGCATGGTACTGGCACAAAAACAGACATACAGATTGAAAGAACAGAATTCAGAGCCCAGAAACAAACTCACACATCTATAGACAGCTAATTTTCGACAAAGGAGCCAAGAACATACAATGGAGAAAGGAAAGTCTCTTCAATAAATGGTGTTGGGAAAACTGGACAGCCACATGCAAAGGAATGAAAGTAGACCACTATCTTTCATCATATAGAAAAACTAACTAAAAATGGATTAAAGGCTTGAATGTAAGACTTGAAACATAAAAATTCTAGAAGAAAACATAGGCCATACACTCTACAATATCGGTCTTAGCAGCATATTTTCAAGTGCCATGTCTGACTGGGCAAGGGAAACAATAGAAAAAATAAGCAAATAGGACCACATCAAACTAAAAATCTTCTGCACAACAAAGGAAACCATGAACAAAATGACAAGACAATCTAACATTTGGGAGAAGATATTTGTAAACCGTGTATCAGATAAGGGGTTAATATAGAACATATACAAAGAACTCATACATCTCAACAACAACAAAAACAACCACCCAGTTAAAAAATGGGCAAAAGATCTGAACAGACATTTCTTCAAAGAAGATATACAGATGGCCAACAGGCACATGAAAACTGTTCAACCTCACAATTATCAGGGAAATGTGAATCAAAACAACAATGAGAGATCACCTCACTCCCATCAGAATGGCTATAATTAACAAGACAGGAAACAATTAGTGTTGGAGAGGATGTGGGGAGAAGGGAACCCTTGTACACTGCTGGTGGGAGCGCAGACTGGTGCAGCCACTATGGAGAGCAGTATGGAAATTCCTCAAAAAGTTAAGAATAGATCTGCCATATGATCCAGCTGTCCCACTGCTGGGTATTTACCCAAAGAACTTGAAAACACAAAGGCATAAAGATACACGCACCCCTATGTTCATCACAGCATCATTCACATTAGCCAAGACTTGGAAGCAACCTAGGTGCCCATCAAGGGAAGAATGGATAAAGAAGATGTGGTATTTATACACAATGGAATACTACTCAGCCATAAGAAATGATGAAATCTGGCCCTTTGTGACAGTATGGATGGACCTTGAGGGTATTACGCTGAGTGAAATAAGTCAGAGGGAGAAAGTCAAATACTCTATGACCTCACTCATAAATAGAAGATAAAAACAAGAAGGAACAATCACATCGAGACAGAGGGTGGACGGGTGGTTAGCGGGGGCACAGAGGTGGGTAGACGGGGTGATGAGGCACACGTGTGATGACGGATTCCAATTAGTCTCTGGGTGGAGAACAGGATGCAATCCACACAGAAATCGATATAATGATGACATACACCTGACACTTATGTAATATTATAAAACAATGTAACTGCAATTGAGAAAATGTTCTAAAATTAGATTGTAGTGAAAGCTGCACAACTCCATGGTTAGTCAAAAGCCACTGATCTGGACACTTTAAAGGGGTAAATTTTAGGGATGTGAAATATATTTTAATAAAAATGTGAAAACAATAAATCTAGTATGAAAAGCTGACAACAAAAGACTGCAAGCTCTGGAGCATGGCTGTCTGGATTGGAATCCCAGCTCTGCTAAGTGCCAGCCGTGCACCTATGGGCATTCACCTAAACTATGTGTGCCTCAGTTTACTCATCTGCACAATGGGGCAAATGACAGTACACGTCTACTTCATACTATTGGTGTGAGGACTGATTAAGATAACACAGACAAAAAATGGTTAGAAAAGCGCCTGGCCCGAAATAAGCACCTTGTAAATCTTAACTATGATACAATCTATTGTTTTGATTATTTAAATCAGCTCCACTTTTCCAAATGAAAAATTGGAATAGCTTTGGATTTTGATAAAGAAGCAGGTTAGACTTTTTTAAAGTTAATTTTTATTAAGTTTATGATAGCTTACAATCTTGTGAAATTTCAGTTGTGCATTGTTGTTAGTTGTGTTGTAGATGCACCCCTTCACCCTTTTTCCCACTCCTCCAACCCCCCTTTCCCCTGGTAGCCACTAATCTGTTCTCTTTGTCTACATGTTTAAACACCACATGTGAGTGGAGTCATACAGACATTATCCTTCTCTCTCTGGCTTATTTCACTTAACATAATTCCCTCAAGGTCCATCCATGTTGTTGTGAATGGGACGATTTTATCCTTTTTTATGGCTGAGTAGTATTCCATTGTGTGTGTGTGTGTGTGTGTGTGTGTGTGTGTGTGTGTATCACATCTTCTTTATCCAATCATCAGTTGATGGGCACTTAGGTTGCTTACATGTCTTGGCTATTGTAAATAATGCTGGGATGAACATAGGGGTGCATGGGGCTTTTGGAATTGCTGACTTCAAGCTCTTTGGATAGATACCCAGATACCCAGTAGTGGGATGGCTGGGTCATATGGTATTTCTATTTTTAATTTTTTGAGGAATCTCCATACTATTTTCCATAGTGGCTGCACCAATTTGCATTAGACTTTTTAAATTTTGATTTCATCTTTGCAATTTCAAGGATAGAGATTGAAAGACATTCTCCTTAACTGTTATTATCTTCCACCAGAAAAATGCTTTAGGGAATTAATACCAAGTCTCTCTCCATATTATGATCTGGGATAATCAAAATGCTATGCTGGTTCTATGGTGGTCATGTTTGTGCTGGAGAAGAGAAGGACAAACGGGAAAGTGCATTTACCGGGTGGGTGTTCCATAAAGATCTGGCCTGGATGCTGCAGAAATGGCCACGATCACGGCCGGGACTCCGTAGCCCACAGGGAACATGAGCTTCTTCATGAACCTGCTCACACTGGAGTAGTTGACCACCGTCAGGTTGCGCGCAGTGAGGAAGAGGTGCAGGCCCGCCAGCAGCATCCAGGTGAAGGAGGCCAGGTAGAGATAGTGTAAGGCGCCCGCGATGACGGAGCACAGCACCTGGGGGAGGAGTGAGGTGTCACCAGGAGAGACTGTCGGGGTGCAGTGGGGCCCCAGGACCTCTCCTGTGCCTTGCCATTGGGGAGAAGTCTGATGCGTATGAAGGAGCGGTCAGAGAGGGTTTGTTGTCTAGTTGCATCAGTCAATGTGACATTGGTCACTCACCCCCTAACCTTCCCCAGGACCCAAGATCATTTCATTAAGGCATCCAGTGTAGCATGGCTCCATGGACTCAGCACCCCCTGGGGCAGGCCAGAGGGTCCACTGTGACAGGGTCAGTACCTGGATCTCTGTTCGGTCCATGGCCGTGAGGAAGAGGAGGTGGGCCAGGAAGAGGCAGAGCGAGAGCTGCAGGTGGAGAGAGGTGCTGGTGTTCTGGATGGCTCTGCACAGCAGGAAGGTGAGGGCTGCCAGGAGGAGGCACAGCAGAGAGAGGCTCAGCCCCACGTGGGTGATCACAGCCAGCATGGGATCCTCCTCCTGGGACCCAGCAAAGAGGAAACCACAGTCACTCCTTCCTGCTCTGGGGTAATGGCCCTTCCACCGTTTTCATTTTTATATTTAGGCATAGAAAAATTAGGAATGGAGGAGCCAGATATATTTGTGATGTTTGTGGCTAAGTACCTACAGGTTCAGAACATGAGGACACTATGGGATTGTGAACTGATAGATTCAGAGCCTGGACGAAGCCCTGCCTCTCACAAGGGCTTTTTTCCCTTTAGAGGTCACCTGAGTGAGTCTCTGGTCTGGTGACCCAGAGGAACTCACCAGCTCACCCGGTCATGGGAGGAGGCCAACACGGCCCCTGACCCACCTGTTCTCAACGGCTCCCCTGGTGCCCTCTGCCCTCTGCCAAGTCGACCTTTCTGCAGCCCCTGAACACTCCTGCACCAGAGACCCGTGAGGTGAGCAGAGGTCTACTTTGGCGACCATATCCCTGCCCCCACATGGACACACCCCTTCTTCCAGGTTTCCAGTCAAAAGCCAGTCCAATGCTGCTGGGAAGGCATATGGCAGATGGAGGTCCCACATCAGGTCCTACATCAACTGACTTGAAGAGAAGGAGTTTATCCTGGGTGGGCCTCGTCTAACCAGGTGAGCCCCTGAAAGATCTGGGCTCTTCCTGGAGAAAAACACTCAAAGTTAGAGTGAATTTTGATGTGAGGGAGCTTCAGCTGCTGGCCTCCAGATAGGAACTCTGACACCTTGTGAGAGAGGCCAGGAGATGACCACATTAGAAGGGATGCAGGCGGCCCCCAGGTGTGAGCATGGTCCCCCACTGTCAGGTAGCAAGAAAGTGGGGCCTCAGTCCTATGACCCCAAGGAACTGAATTCTGCCAACAACATGAAGTGCAGAGGAGGAGCCCAGGCCTCAGAGGAGAGTCTGGTAAGACCTGTAAGATGCCGACAGACAGCCCAGCTGCACCACGCAGGACTGCTGACCTGCACAGACTGGGGGTGACACATCTGTGGGTCTTTCAGCTGCTGCATCTGTGGGAATTGGTTACAGTGCGATAGACTTTGAACGCAGCCCCTCTCAGGGCCCTCACCTGCACATCGTAGTGGGCCATCAGGACGGCAAAGCTGCTGAGGTGGCTGCACTGGCAGGTGGTGCTGTTGTTCCAGCTGCCCAGTGTCCAGCACCCTGAGGTGGCCCAGTGCCCGCCCCCATCGTCAGCTCCCTTCCAGAAGGCACAGATCAGCTCCTGCCGTGTCCCGGGCTTCTCTGGCTGTGGGCAGGTGGGGGTGACCAGAGAGGTTAGCCTGGAGCCCCCCTGGGTCCTGAGCGCGGGCTGAGGCTGAGGAGGCTGTTCTTCATTTGCAGCTGCCCGCTGAGCACCTGCTGTGTGGGCCAGGCGGGGGCACAGCAGTGACCAGGGCAGACCCACGTCCGTGTCCTGGGGGGCTGACACGCTCGGGGAGACAGAGGGTAAATAATAGACCTGATAAGTAAGTAAACTAGACAGTGTGTTGGAAGGTGTTAGGTGCTATTTAAAAACATAAAAAGAAAGACACAGCGGAGGGGAAGGGGAGCTGTGGCTCCAGGTTGTAATTTTCAATCAGGAGGTCCGGGGAGGCCTAAAAGAGAAGGGGACATTTGAACACACTGGAAACAGGGAAAGGGCTGAGTCACGGGAGGGAAAGGTGTCCCAGGCAGAGGGCACAGCAAGCGCAAAGGCCCTGAGGTTTGAGGAAGGAGCAGAGTGGGCACAGGTGGGCTGCAGAGGGACCACTGTGACCCTGGCTACCGGGTGAGCAGTGGGGCTGACCCCTCCCCGCCCCAGGACTCACAGGGTGGGAGAAGGCGAAGGTGACCTTGGGGTCGAGTTTCGTCGTGTTCGTGTTGCTCAGAAAGACCGAGTTGACGGCCGAGAGGAGCCTCCACTGGACGCCATAGAGGGGGCTTTCGTGGGTCTCCTCCAGCTTGGCTTGCCTCTCGGGGTCCAGTTCCAGGGAGGCGTTGGCCAGCAGTTTCTGCATGTTGGGGTTGGAGAGGATGCCTGCCACGGCGGGGCCTGCGGACAGACACACCGGCCCGTCTGCCCTCCCTGCTCCCTGAGATGCCTCATCCAGCTGGCCATTCCTGGGGGCCCGTCTGACCCTCACCCCTGGCCACATCCCAGCCCCCTCCCTCTCCACGGGTGCCCCCGCACCCTGCCTTACCCGACCCCGCAGACCCGGCCGCCACGGCCCAGTCCAGGAGCATCCGTGCGTGGCTCTGGCCCAGGGTGACGTTCCCGTGCCCCTGCTCCTGGATCACCAGGGACAGCTCTGAGGGGAGAGGGGCAGTGACTGGGGGTCCGGGGCAGGACGCGCGTGGGGCTGGGGCGGGCAGGGCAGGACGAGGCCTCACCTGTGCCTGCAGGAGACTGGTAGGTGAAGGAGGCTCCAGGCATGGCCTTGGCGAGGGTCCTCAGGACTTCTTCCAGGCCCGAGAGCAGGTGGGTGACCGTGTGGTGCCGGTCAGGCAGGGCCAGGGTCTCCAGGTCCCCGGGGGCTTTCAGCAGCTCGTCCACTGACTGGATGAGGTCCTGGGGGTGGTGGGTGACAGCCCCTGGGTCATCGCACCACAGGGGCCGCCTGAATGACCCTGCTCTCCCCCACCAGGGACACAGGAGGACCACCCGGGGCCTGCGGAGCACACGCCGGCGTCATCGAGACCCTGCAGGAGCCAGAAGACCAGTGAGGGGGCAGCCTGTGTCCTGTGCGTGTGTCACAGCCACGGCGCTCGACGTCCCTCAGGATGGGCCTCCTGCCCCTCCGCCCAGAACAGTTGACACGAGCCATGTGGCCGTCGGGCACTGGAAATGTGGCTGCTCCAAATGGAGCTGAGCTTGAAGTGTGAAACACGCGGCAAAATTGCAAACACTTAGTTCAAAAGAATGTGCAATATCTCAGTGACATTTTTATGATTCTGTGTTGAAATGGTAATATTTTGGATCTATTGGGTTAAAGGCCATTTTCTCAGTAATTTCCCTTGTTTACTTGTACTTTTTTCTTTTAATGTAGCTACCAGGAAATTTAAAATGACATACGGGCTCCCACTTTTCTACCCGCTAAGTGCGCACCAGCTCCACCCTGCGCCCCTGGGCGCCAGCTGCTGTTTCTGGAGCCTCTTCTCTTAGTTCATTTATGAAGTGAGGAGACGGGCGGAGTCACTTGCCTGAAGTCACACGGCAGGGAGGGGCAGTGGGTGGGACAGGGGATTTGAACCCTCGTGGCCCAGCTCCAGAGAGAAAATCCTTAACTGCTCCCTTCTCCCCCTCGAGTGCACGCGCGCGTTTCAGGCTGTGTGGGCACGTCTGCGCTTGAGTAACTGGTGTAGACATGGCGTGTATGTGGCGCACATGGACATGAGTCTCCCTGAGCAGAGGCCCTGCTGGGGCTGTCTCCACTCACACGGAAGCATCCCCCAGACACCGCAGGGGACTGTCCTGGGCCCCTGGGTCCTGCCCCTACCTGGACGGTGTCCTGGGCCGAGGCTGGTGTGAAGCGTCTGCGCAGATCCTGGACTCTTTCAAAGAAGCCTGAGAGACACTGGGGGGAGGGGAGCAGAAGGGGTCAGGGAGTCAGGGAGCCTCGAGGGTGGGTGGGGAGCTTGGGGGAAAACTGGCTGACGGCGGGGGAAGGGGGGGAATTCCTGCCTCCTGGTCCCTGCTGGGGGCACTCACCTGGCTCTGGATTCCAGGGGGCGGAGTCCAGGTGGGGAAGGACATCTCTGCAGGGGACAGACAGGGGTTCATTAGGGCTGAGAGGGTCTGTGCTCGTTGGGGTGGAGTCTGGGGTCGTGTCAGATCAGGTACCTTCACACACAGTGGTGTTTTGGTTGTCCTGGAACCCCGGCAGGGGTGTCCACCCTCGGCGGCAGCGGCACCTGTATGAGCCCACGGTGTTGATACAGGCGGTGGAGTTGTGACATCGATGCTGCCTGGAGCTGCACTCGTCGACATCTGGGGACACGAAGATGGGGTCAGGCCAGGTCACAGCCTGGATGAGGCCCCTCTCCCCTCCACGCCCCGCCCCTTCTCCATATTTGCATCCCCTGGCCCACTCGCTGGAGGTGATGCCACTTGGTGACGGCACACCCCGAGTGGTGACCCCAGGTCATGGGGAGTGCAGAGGTGACTAGCAGGTGAGCCGGACGGATGTGCAGGTTGTGAAATAGTGGGAACCTTCATCCCAGTTAGTAATCAGCTGCTGCCTGGGGTCCCGGGAACCTTCCCCGTGGTACCCCAGCTCCTTCCCCAGGACCCCCAGATCTTTTCCCATTTGGTCTCAAAAGGCTTAGCACCTGGCCCAGCAGGCACCCCCAGCCTTCATGCTGCTGGGGCCGCATGGGAACCATCGAGTATGTGAGCAGCTGTTCTGAGTGGGGGTCCCCAGGAGTGCAGCCGCCGAGCTCTGGACCTGCACAGACAGTGCCGTCTGGGCCTTCAGGGGACCCAGGAACGGGCTTCCAGCCAGGGTGGCAGCGGCACTTGTAGCCACCCACGATGTTGAGGCAGTGGGTGGAGCTGTGGCAGGGATTGTGCCCCGAGGCACATTCGTTCACATCTCAGGACAAAGCCAGAGGGTCAGGCCCTGCCCTCCACTCACTGCACGCCCCTCACTGCCCGGCACTAGGACCCCAGCATTATTGCACGCGCCACCACCTGGTGAACTTCACCTTCACCCTCAAAGCACCTTATGGTGGCCTCCCTGCAACGTGGCCTTGCAAGGACCACCGGCCCCAGTTTACAGGCAGGGAAACCAGGAGGGAAACTGAGTCATGGGGGCTGGACTTTTTGACCAAGGACTCTTGCGGGCTCCTTCCTGGGCCCTGGTCCAGGTTCCCTTTCTGGAAAGTGGAAGTGACAGCTTCCTCTGCTCCCATGTGACAGACGAGGAAGGGGCGAGGTCTGGGGGTGCGCTCAGGGGCAGGGGGATCCACAGGGGACCCAGGTCCAGAGGCCTGGCTGCCTCCCTGCTCTGTGGGGACCTTCAGGGTGGCGGGACCTGGGCAGGCTCCACAGGTGTCAGCTTCTCAAGGCCTGAGGATCCTCGGCTCCTCCTTGGGCTGCAGGACCCACCTCGACTCCTTCCCAGCCCATCCAGCCTCGGTGTCTCCCTCGGGCTCTACCTGTGCACAGATTCAGGTCCTTTAGGTTGAGCTCCAAGCCTAGCAGGCACGTGCAGTTGTAGCTGCCCAGGGTGTTGATGCAGACGCTGTGGCCTTTACAGATTCTGGGTTTCTGCTGACATTCGTCCACGTCTGCAAGGGGAAGGAGAGGTGACCCGGCCGGCAGCCGTGGGCAGCCCTCAGGGCTGGGAGGCAGCCACGTTTCCTGGCAGAGAAGCATCTGGAAGCCCCCACTGTCTGTTCCCTGGTGAGTGGGCGCCTTTTCTCATTCACATGGAGGCCTGTGGGTGGCTGTGGTGGCCTGGATGCGCTGATGTCCAGAAGTGGCTGGAGGCGGCCCGAGTCCTCCCTGTCCCCAGCTCTGACTCCCTCAGCCTCCGTGGGCAGCTCCCAGCTGGGTTGGGGACAGCAAGGCCACCTGCGTCTGAGGATGTGGTCAATGGCCAGGTGGGCCTCCCTGGGATCAAGAGCAGGGAAATGCTGCGTTCCCCGAGCAGCACCATCCTGGACCTAGTGATGGCCTTGTTCAGGGCAGGTGCTTCTGGTTGAGTTCTCCTTGGAATCCCCGTGAGCCTGGTAGGACAGTGCTCTCCAATCCACGCTCACTCTGAGACTTCAGCTCCGTGGAAATGGACCACGAGCCAACCCTCAGCCAGGCCCCTCCAGAAGGAGGCGTTCAGCAGAAGAAGGGAGAGTAGAGATGGTGCTGGACAGTCCAGGGCGACCCAGACAGCAGGCGCCAGGCTGGGTGGACAGTGGGGCTGACTGACGTCCGGCCAGGCAGCCTGGGGGCTGTGAAGGTGCCTTTTCCTGATTCCCATGAAGACATCCTCTGGACTGACAGAAGTGGGGAGATCCACAGCGGATCAAGGCCAGCGGTGGGTGAGGGCTGGTGGCTGGAAGGGGAGCAGGTGCTGATGGGCGAGGGGTGGCGGAGGTTTCTGTCTTCTCAGCCCTCAGCCTCCCCACAGAGCCGCAGAATGGTGGGCCCCGTGGGGTTGTTTCAGCCTCCATCTTCTGGGCCCAAGTGGTGCAGGTCAACGTGGGGTCTGGCTTGACCCCCTTGGGAGAGGGTCAGACTGGGGCGATGGTTCATGATGACACCCTCTCTTGCCATTTGGTCCTCATGGAGCTCTTCTGTCACCCCATTCTCTGAGTTTGTGTGGGGTGGTTTCCAGGTCACGCTGTCGACCCCTGACCCTGCTCCCCCTTGGTCCCAGTCATCCACATTGCCCATGGGCCATGAGCTGAAACTACTGGGGAGGGTCCAGGCAGAGCTTTGTTCAGAGAAGTCGATGTTGGCAGACCCACCAGGTCAGGTGCCAGGAGACGTCTTCACCAGGTGGGGATGTTGGCCAGGGACAGAGCCAGCCGGGGAATGTGGACCTGCCCTTGAAGCTCCCCTCTCTTGTGTTTCTAGATGGGGCTCCTGGGTCCATCATGGCCTGGGGGCTCTGCGGGGGCTCCAGGTGTGGCCGAGCCCCTGTGGGCTTCTGGCAGTGACTGAAGAGGATGGATATTGTGCTGGTACCAAGACACTGTGAGCCCGTGAGGTCTCTCAGTGCCAACCCTCTCTTTTGTTTCATGAAAATAAGATGCCTGGAGGGCAAGGACCACATTCCAAAATTGCAGAAGTGTCCCTCTGTGGAGGAGTCTGAGCCTTGAGGTTCAAAGAGGGCGAGTGACTAGGTCGGTGCCAGGACGGCCCTCTGCTACCTGGAGAAAGTGGCGCAAATGACCCCAAACCTCATGGACGAGGGGATGGCAGACGCGGGTGGTTCTTACCTTGACATGTGTTCTCACTCTCGTTTCTGAACGTTGTTGCCCCAGAAACGAGCCCATATCCTGGGCTACATGTGCAGTAGTGGCTCCCGTCCACATTCTGGCAATCAGCGAATTTCCCACAGGACACTGCCAAGGGTGGTTCACACTCATTGATGTCTGCAACACAACAGGACAAAGGGTTACCTCCCAAAGGTGAGAGTTCCCAGAGAGCAGAGACCCTGGCCCCAGCCTGACCCTGCCACAGGGACAGCACAGAACTCAGCTCCCTGGTGGCACCCCTGAGACACAGCTGGGCTGGAGCCATCTGCTCCAGAAATTCTGCTAATTGTCCGCTCATCTCCGCTCTCTGGCTGGGCCTGAGGGCACCTAGATTCAGAAACTCTGCTGTCCCATGATGGGGGCTGGAAGGAGGTGAGCACCCCTCTCCACAGCTGGAGGGGTAGACGGAGGCACTGACTCAGCTCTGGACCCTCCCCTGGGTGCTCTCGGCACTATTGGGGACCCAGGAGTACACTCCAGTCAGGGTGACAGTGGCATTGAAGGCCACTCTGGACGCCAAGGAAGGGGATGGAGCCATAGTGGGGGCTGTCCAGGGCCATGCTCATCATTCACACCTGGGGATAAAGCCAGGTGGTCAGGAGCCTGCCCAGCACTGGCTTCCATTGCCCTTTACTCACAGTGGCCCAAGTGCACCCACACTCCCCATCAGGCACTCCCCCAGCTCCCCAGATCAGGCCTTTCCCAGATGCCCCAGGATGTCTCCAGGGGAGTCTTGCCATCTCCACCCCTGAGGGAAGTCTCCCCTTATCAGAGCCTGTGGTGGGTGTGAAATGAGGAAGCAGCACAAGCTGCTCACAGCTGAGTCATCGGGGTGTCTTCTGGCATCTTCTCTCTCCTTGCTCTCCAATCACGAGAGGAAAGATGCCCATGAACCACATCCCCTTTGAGCAGCTCAGGACCCACAGAGCAGGGGCTGCACAGCGTAACTGAAAACAGCATCAGCTTAGTAAGAACCGCAGATGCAAAACAAATCAACATGCAGGGCAGGATTGCGGCCTGTGTGCATCCAAGGAGGGGACCAGAGACTTCAGCGCCTGAAAGGACTCACAGCGTCATGGTGAGTCAGGCAGGTGACTGGTCTCCCCCAGATAGGAGCTGTCTTCTCTGCACCTGCAGACTTCCCTTCTAAGGCCCCGACCCAGGCTGCAGGTGTCAGCACCAGGACAGGACAGGACGCAGGAGGGACGCACACCTGAGGGATTCGTGTTCAGCCCCCACCTGGCAACGGGGCTTCCCTCCTCTGTTCTATGATGGCGGCAATGGCTGGACTTCTGTTCCCAATGTTGACGTGAGGGTGTGAAGCCAAGTGTGGGACCACTGAGAATGAGGTGCAAGGGATGAGGGGAGAGACAAGAGGATGGGACATCTCCACCTGACAGGTGCCCTCCCAGAGAGGAGCTGGGATCCAGGGGCATTAGCAGCAGGGTCTCCTCTCCATGGTCACCCGTCTACAAATCTCCGTGAGACACACACGCACACACAGGAGGCTTTAGGAACACCGCCAGGGTTGTGGATGGCTGGGCCGTTGTCACAACGTCAGCTTTTTCCACCTGACAAAATTGACTTTCCCCCAAATATTAAATAACACATGCATACTAGGAAACAAAGAAAATTATACATAATCCCCTCCACAGACTACTGAAACTTTTAAGGGTATTTTCTCTCATTTTTTCAAACATATAGGAAATCTTTTTACCATCATTATCAATAAATGCGCATCCAAGACCCTTTTGAGTCAAAGAGGAGTATTTCCTAGTGTAAAACAGTATAATTTTCTTCTTTTCCCATTTACAAAAATCGTTGTAAAATACACAACATAAAATTTACCATCGGAACTATGTTTAAATGGTATAATATCCTTTTATGACCGTGTATTGTTGAAGAAGGAAAACTGCTTCGTTTTACAGCTGGATTTAATTTCAACCACATGGTTAGTTATAGGATTTGGAAAAGTCACTCGATCTCTTTCCATCAAGTCTGATCATTTAAACCACAAGCCAAGCTCTGCGTGCCTCACGGGGCTGCTGTGAGCAGGAGGTGGGAGACCGTGGTTGTGAGTTGGGTTCCTGGAGAGCTCTGGCTGGTAGGAGGGCCTGAGCTCCCCGGCCCGGGCTGTGTCTTTCCTCCTGCTGCTTCCATTGTCTCTCCCGTTTCTTTGTATTATTAGAATAATGACAATAATAACATCAGTAACAATGATGATAGCTGTCATTTGTTGACAATTCGCTGTGTACTAGTCTTTCCCTGTTCTTCCCACAGAGAAATGTTAAATCTCACACCATCCACGTGGGGCAGGTGCAGTGCTTATCCCCAACTCACAGGCAAGCAAATTGAGAGGAGAGCTAATTTCCTGAATATCGGAGAGCCAGTCAGGGGCAGAGCAGCACTCGGAGCCCTCGGAGCCCAGCTGCCCTGTGTGAGCTCTCGACACTCTCCCTACTGACTGTGAAAGCAGGTGCCCACGTCCCTCACACTTCCCCTGCCTGTCTCCTCTCTCATCCCTGACAAAGTGCTTCTGTGCTGCTCTCCGGGCTCAGGGTTCTGGATGCCCCACAGTCTCCCCCCACCGTCCCCATGTGCCCCCATCACCCCAAGCTCCTACTGTACCATCACAACTGTCCACGGGGCTGGTGATGATCTCCCCAGACCAGGAGCTGAATCCCGGATGGCAGCGACAGGCGATGGCATTGATACATACGGAGTTCCGAGGGCACCAGGGAGCACAGCCTGGAGGGGCTGTGGGACAAGGACCATGGTCAGAAAGTCCATGGAATGGAGGAAGTCAGCTGTCAGCAGGGGGTCCAAGAGTAGAGGAGGGGAGAGCAGAGAGGGATGACCCCCATCAAGGAGGAAGAGCTCAGAAAACTCTGGACATTTAGGGGGAAGAAACAGCTTGTCTTGTCCCCAGAGGGCCATCTCTGAGCCCCCTTTCCTCACCTTGTTGGTGACAGAACCCAGGCGCCAGCATGGACACCCTAGCTTATGTCACTAATGGGGCCGGCTGAGCAGACTCACCTCTAGGTTTCTTGGCTGCAATTCCCAATGGCCACAGCAGCAGCACCAAGAATCCTGGGGCAGATAGATATAGAGATGACAGAGAGGAGAGTCAAACCCCAATTTCAGCCCCTGTCCACATTGCCATTGCCTCCCGTGGAGGGGGCTCTGGCCCTGCAGCACACAGCTTTCCGGCAGCATCCCCAAGGCTCCTGTCCTTCACTGGAATCGAGGATTCAGCCTCTCCCTCCATCCCCCAGGCCTCCCCGAGGACTCGGCCACTGACAGCCACAGCCACAGACATACCAGCAGGGCACGGAGCCCTGGAATCAGGAGGGGGGTTGATGACAGGTGAGGAGTGGGAACTAAGGAAGCTGCAGGTAGAGCGACTCTCTCCTGGTGAGTGGACTCTCCAGGGACAGCAGCCATGGCTTCCTGGTTCCTCCAATGAGCTCCTGGCGTCCTCTAGTGCACTGAGGGCACCGCCTTCCCCCTTAGCCCCCAGGCCAGTCCTGAGAAATGAGTCACTGAGCAGGCGTTGTGGGTGAAAGCCGCTATGGGCGCTAAGGAATGAAAGCTGCTGAACAGGCAACAACCAGTCTGCCTCACAGGGTCTGTCATCACATCCACGTGAGCTGAAAATCTTTTCAGACCTGTGTGCCTTTATGGGATTTTTCTTTTTGACTAAAGCAAAGATGAATTTCTCTTAACGCTGCACTGCCAGTTCTCACTGTGCAAGGTGGTGGAGGACCCTGGTGGAGGATGGGTTTGGGGATGGACACGCTCACGTCTGCAGCCCAGACGTCCCCCTGGTGGCTGCACGGCTTCAGGAACGCTGCCCATCCTTTGCCCACACTTGCCCCAGTGCAAAGTGGGTGCAACGGTAACTGTGATAGGGTGAGCTTTATTCTGACCATAGATTAGTGAAGACTAACAACGGGTTAGCGCAGTGCCTGACACAGAGCAGACAGACAACACACATCAGCTAAAGGGAAGGAAAGAGCAAAAGAAGGAAAGGAAGAGCAGCTCCCTCCTGCTCCTCTACGACCTTCCTGTTCCCTGAGACACAGCTGCGTGGGCCAGACTCCAGGGTCAGGCGGAATCACACGCTCAGCTCGGTTCTCTCAGGGCTCAGAGTCCTAGACTTCTACTCTGCCCTCCTTGCGCACGAAATGTCCTTTTCTCTTGTGGCTCCGCCCAGTGCTGAGGACAGCCAGGCTCCAGGGCCAGACTGCCCGAGTCCACACCCAGCCCGGAGCTGCCCCTCGGGAAAGCTGTGCAGGTGACCCATGCCTTAGATGCCCGTCAACCGTGCTCCTGTTCCTAGAGTGTGGCCCCCAGAGCAGGCACAAATGATCCTAATGTCCCATATGTGTGAATAAGGTCATTAGTCTACTGAGATGTTATACACGCACAGCTAAAAATGTGCACATCTGGGAGAAGCTAACTTTGTTAAATTTAAACTTTGTTTAAATGCCCACAGCGTCTTGTACATTGGACCCTCCAGAATATGCACAGATTTTTAAAAAAATCATATTCCAGAAAGCAGGTGGTAAGAAATATGGCTATTTTCATAAAAACCAGGAAACTAATTACAACCAACGAAGACAACATATAGGTAACATCTAACCTACAAGGTGACAGGTCTAATCCTAAACATTGAGGGAAATAGAACTAATCAGAAGTAAGCTGACCTCACCGATATCAGTTTTCACTAATTCACTTTTATTGTCCTTCTGATCATTCCATGACTCGCACAAAGCTGATAGACTTAAGGACTTTGTTTTTCTCAGAATATTAGACTTTTCTGAGAGTTTGGTTGTCTACTCTTCTGAAAAACAGTGGCATAAGTGGTATGATGTTTAATCTTATGCATCCCTTTGCCTGGGCTGCAGCACCCAGATATTTGATCAAACACGAGTCTAGATGGTGCTGTGAAGGTATTTTTAGATCATAGTAACATTTAGACCAGTAGACGGTGGGCAGGCAGATCACCCTCCACAATCTGAGTGGGCCTCACCCAATCAGTTGAAGAAATTAAGAGAAAAAAGATTGACCCCCTCTGAGGGAATTCTGCTGAGGAAGAGGGAATTCTGCTTCCAGACTGGCTTCAGACTTGAGATGCAACATCGAGTCTTCCCTGGGTTTCCAGCCTGCCAGCAGGTTTTGGACTTTCCAACCTCCACAATCTCACGATGCAAGTCCTTAAAGTAAATCTAGATAGGTAGGTAGACATACAGATGGACAGAAACAGAGAGAGACACAGAGACAGAGAGAGAGATACATCCTGTTGGTTCTGTTTCTCGGGAGAACCTGAACTAATATGGGTGGTAAATCCCTTAGTCCCCACTTTTGCCCTCGCAATAAGTTTCACTGACTTTCTCCTTTGAGGACTGAACAGAACTGAGCTAATATCCTTCTTAGAATTTCTTCCCTGCTCTTTCTTACAGAGATGGGGTGAAACGAGCCAGAAATCGGACAAAGAACAGAGAACATTCTCAAACTGTAAAGACAGTTCCCAGCTAGCTTATACTTCTCTCATCGTTGTTATAATTCTTCCTACCTGGCAGCAACCTTAGAAATCTCTTTCTCATGGTGCAGAGTCCAGCAAGCCCAGCCACGGAGGACGTCGGATCTTGGTCTGTGTGTGACAAAGACTTCCTGCTTTTAGTATGACTTCCGTCTTTATGAGCTTACTTAGGAAATCTCTTATGTCAATGCTTTCTTCCCCTGATCTGCCCCATGATTAACTTCTCTGAAGCTCATAGTTCTGCTTTTAAGTATTTGCAGGGCATCATTAGTATTTTCACTAAAACCCTGCCTGAGGCTGATTTTCATGTCTTTTTGATAGATGTGATACTGTGTTTAAAAGGCCTCCCAAATGTGAGGAATCATTCTACTGATCTCTTTGCCCCACAAGGATCTCAATTCAGAATGAAAAGACCTGTCAATTTATTATCTATTAACAGATTTCTCAAAGTTCTTATTTTGAAATAAATATAGGTTCACAGGAAATTGCAAAAATGATACCAAGCTGTCCTGTGTGCCCTTCACCCAGTTTCCTGCAAAGTTTACATTTTTATGGGATGATCGTCCCATAAATGACATTTTCATCGTACCCTGGATATGTAAGGTATTGTGTTTTCAAACTCATAGACTCATAAACTTAAGGTATTATGTTACTAAAGTCTTCAGTTTTGGCTGACTCCTCTGACATCACTACAGTGCGGAAAGGGCTGCCATCTTGTTTCTGGCCCATGAAGGTAGGATCCAGCTTTCCCGCTTGGGCTCCAGTGATGCTCCCGTGGGGGAGGGATACCTTGTTATCGCTGGGTGGGGTTGGAGGGTCTCTCTCACAACCAGGCCTCTGCTGACACCACCTGTCTGGGCTGTGGAGAAACCTCCCCACATGCCTCCACTGACTCCACAGACAGGGGCTCTTTCCAATGGGCATGATGAGCGTCCCAGCTCCTTCTCTGCTGCAGCCCGTGGGGTGGGAGGAGCGCTTCATTACAGACGGCAGGAGTGGAGGGCTGGGCTCCACACCTGGCCTCTGCTGCTGAGGGGAAGACACAGTGTTTTCTGTGGTGTTTGGTTGAAGTGGGCAGTTACTGTTGACGTACTCTCTGTTGTGTTGCCTGCCCCTTCTCGCTCTTTTGGCTAAGGGGGAGCAGGCTTCTCTCGGTGGCACTTCTTTTATCTGCACCCATTGGTATTTCTGGGTTGCAACCTCTTCATTCCAAGTCTGGGATGTATGAGGCAGGAAGAAAACCCACAGAATCAACACTGCGTATTTCCTTGGGTCTCAGAGTCCCTGTGCTGTCTGCCTTCTCTGCACCTTTCAGAGTCTTCTTATGGTTGTTTTATGTGTAAAATGTTTATATTTACTATAGTTGTAGTTGTGTTTTAACATAAACTTTTTCATACTATCAATTGTTCTCAACTTGTCCTTCAGGCAACAGTACTTTTTGGAGAGTTTTCGCATGACGTACATACAGATCCACATCTCTCTTTTTGGCTGCCGTTGCATATATTTAGATTACACAATATGAATAAATTATACCTTCCATTCCTTGTTTGATGCACATTTAGATGGGCTCTTGTTTCTCATTGTTACAATAATTCTGCAGTGAACATATCAGAAATATCACAAGGGGATCATTTGTAAATTTCCTTAGGAGATTCATCAAGTGTTTCAGGTACTTGGTTGAAGAGCATGTATGTTTTACATTGTAATAAGTTCTGCCAAACTTCTGTCTAGTAGGATCTATCAAATTACCCAGGTGCTATAGAAGAGGATGAGTCTCCCACATTCACACTGTTTTAAATTTCATTTTGAGCATGAAAAATTTTGTAAACCTGCGACTTAAGTGACTTCTATGCTAGGTGAATCATTTATCTCATTTAGAAGGAAATTAATGAAAGAAGAGAGATGCAGGGACTTTAAAATGTCTAGAAGGTGTGTTCCTTATACATTTGTAGATGGAGAAAGTCAAAGACTTCAAGAATATAAGCCAACCTCTCTGAGCATCACAGGTGCCTCCATCCTTAGGATGACGAGGCCAGACCAGGTGAACTGCACGGTACCTCTCAACTCTACAATTCTAAGATTCCATTAGGACGCTTAGGGATCACAGATGTCTTGGAATCTTGAAATTATACATTATCAAAGGTTTTCATTTTCCCCAATTTGAAGGGTAAAGAATTTATCTTATCATTTCAGTCTGTACTTCTCTCATTTACCAGTGTAAATTTCAACAAATTTTCATGTACTTTTGCATTTTGACACTTCTCTCTGTGAGCTACCTGCTCATACCTTTTGCACACTTTCTATCGTATTCCTTCATTCTTCTTATTTACTTTAAGGAGTTAACAATGTGTGCATGCATGTATAGATTATTTGTAATTACTAACTTTTAAGTAACATGAATGGCTATTGCTGTGCACTCTTAAATGCCATAAAAAGGCTTTTGTCTTTGTACTGGGTTATGGTCCTTTGGGGAGAATTGTGAGCCAATTCAGGTATCAGTTTTCAAAGTATTTTGCTTTGTAGCAACTTGGAATTTATTTTTCTTTTTCACATCATAAGAAATATATCAGTATTCTCTTTTTAAATGACTAAATCAATGCATGTGCTCAGCAAAATATGAGAAATTTCCCCTACGTTGCATAGCTGAGCCCTGCAACACACAGGCACATGTGAACATGCGTGTTCTCTCTCCTTTACAAAGGGACTCACGACTCACACTTTGTAATGTACCCAAGCATTTTTCTAAATATTAATTAATTAATTAATATTATAATATTAATTAATATTTTTATGTATCTACCTATATTTTAAAAACCTGTATTAAATACGTGTAAGGTTCTGCAACTAGCATTTTCACATGAAAATATTCCTTTTTATGTACATATTACTGTAGTCTTTTTTCACAGCTCCATAGATTTTCCTATGGTTGGACTCTAATTTGTTAAACTGCTCCCTATTAGTAAATTCTGTAGTTCTGAAGGAGGACTTGGAAACTTGAAGTGGGTACATAGTTGATTACTTGACAGACATACGGATGTGATATTGAGGGTGGAGAACGGCAAAGACCCCTGACCTGTCTGTGAAATCCTTGACCTGTTACCCTGATAAGAAGAATTGAGGCCCATGGTCTAATACAGATCGCAGGGCTGCAGCGTCTGGAAGCTGGAGAACTGAACGGTCTAAGGCTGAATTATCTGTAAGGGGCGGGGAGAGGGTGAGTCCGTGTACACCCATAACTTACTGCTCCCCCTTCACCCAGAGCATCACGGCCCCCACACTGAGCTGAGATCTGGGGCTCCCTGCAGTCACACGTGTAAGGCCTGGGGAGGCTGGGACCCCAAAGCTGCCTGTGTTCCCATAATACTGCTCTTCGTGAGAAATTTTAGCATTGTCTTTTTTCTGTATTTCTATTTGATCTTCATGTCAAAACAAAAATGGGTAATAACTGAGAAAACTTGACTATTCTTCCAAACACCCAGAAGACACCTCTTCTTTTTACACTCTGTTTATTAAGTACACAGATACTGTGTGCTTATGTTGTAGTTTTAAATAACCATCCACAAATTGGAGATTCTGCCAGATATCTTCTTGAACCCTGCCCCGATCCTACTCCCCTCAGCAGAAATCCTTTATGGATAGAATGTGTGTTTTTCCTTAAAAACCCAGGGCAGAACTTAGAACCTTTTAATCACATCAGTAATAACATATTCTTGTTGCAACAGCTCAGACATTATAGAAGTTATCATACCCGTTAATCAGTGTCCGCAAACTTAGGCTCCTCACTTTGCACCTGTAAAAAATACCATATTTTACTGTTCATAAGAATTAACATTACTGTGCAGACTGCATTTCAAGTTTCTTTTTTACACTCAACTATGTATATTGTAGCTCATTTCATGTCAGTGTAGAAGCTGTGTTATAGACAGATGTATTTTATTCTTTTTTACTCTGAGAGATAGACCCCCATTTACTTTGTCATTCCTGATTCATGAATGCTTGCATATTTAAGAAAAATTAACAGTCCTTTTTAATTAGAGGACAAGAATCACAGTGATTGAAAAGCACAACGAAGTCAAAACAGTTCTGGTGTTTTCCATCTGGCGAAGCGTCCTTTCCCCCACACACAGGCCCTTCAGTTCTCTGCAGGCACACTTGCCGCACAAGACTTTCCCAACTTTGCCAAGCACTGAGGCCAGACTTCAGGGTAGAATACTGAATTTAGTCCTATGAAAAATAAAAAAAAGAAAAACATTAGTTTTAATTTGGAAATGCTCATTTTTACTCCCTAATAGATATTTGTAATTACTAACGTTTAAGTAACATGAATGGCTATTGCTGTGCACTCTTAAATGCCATAAAAAGGCTTTTGTCTTTGTACTGGGTTACGGTCCTTTGGGAAGATTCTCCCAGCTCACTGGTGAGCTCAGAAGCAAAATGTGAGAGTGACTGCGTTGGTGTAGTAGTTTCCGGGGCACCTTAGAGGACAGGAGAGCAAGTGGGCAGCCTCTAGAGAAGATTTGAGCCTCGGCTAAATTGCTCTATTTTTAGAAATCTTAGCTTTTTACAGCAGTTTTAGGTTCACAGCAAAATTAAGGAAGGTACAAGATTTCCCACGTGCCCCCTGCCCTCACACATGTATGGCCTCTCCTGTCATCCACATCCCTCACCAGACGGGTACCCCAGTTACAATGGAGGCACCTCCATTGACACGTCACAATCACCAGGGTCTCTGACCACATCAGGGTTCACTCTTGTGTTGTCCATTCTACTGCTTGCATCTCTTCCGCTCTTTCCCTTTGGCACATATACTGCAAAAATCCTTCCTGTAATATTTTTCTATGAACATGGGAGTGTTTCTCCAAGGGAGATTATAAGAGGTGGGATGTCTGGGCCCCAGGGTGTTTGCATCTTAAATTTTCATAGCTAGGACCGAATTGCAACATACAGTGTCTATATCAATTTACCCTCGTACCATATGGGGCTATCCATTTCACCATGGCCTAACCAATGTTGAATGCTATCCAGTCCCGCAGACTTTTCCAATCTAATGCTTGACAGTATTAGCTCCTTGTTGTATTAATTTTAATTTCCTCGATTACTGTGTATTTGCCAGCAATTAGTTTTTCTTCTTCTGTTAATGACCTATGAATATCTCTTTCTAATATTTTGTTAGCCTTTTTATTACTGAATTTTGGAAGTTCTTTGTATGTTATAGACATTAATCTCTCATTAACATGCAAATAATTTAGTATATTGTCATCAGGCCTTGTTAATGGTGACTTTATCAAGAAACTTTAAGTAGTAAAGCTTGTCAATATTTTTCAGTGCCTTTGGGTTTTGACTGAAAGCATGTTATTAATGAAATTTTAAGTCGTGGCCTCTACTTTCCTTTCAAATTTCTCATATGTTCATACATATTGCTTACCTTTTCAGGTACAACAGGGCTTCTCAACCTTGGGGATAACAGAAGAAAATGTGAAATTTCCTGTTAAAAGCTACTTTCTCTCTACACCTTATATGTCGCTGTAGAAATATTCCTGTTTCTAATGGAGAAAAGGAAGATGCCTATTTTTAGCGTCTGTGTAACATAAGGGAGTTTAGGGCAGAATTTCTCAACTTCAATATTGTTGACATTTTGGGGGCTGGAAATTCTTTGTGGCTGAGGCTGTCCTGTGCATTGTACACTGTCGAGCAGAATCTGTTGCCTTCACTCACTAGATACCAGTAGGGACCCCTCCACCTGTGAAACCAGTGGTGTCTCCAGAAATTTCCAAGTGTTCCCTGGTGTAAAATGTTCCCTCAGCTGAGATCTACTGCATCACTGCCTTTAACATGTTAATCATAGTTATTTAACATTCCGACTGTTGGTTTATCTTTGTCTGGTTCTGTTGATTTCTTCAGGGGTTGTTTTTCCTTGCTTTTGCTGGTGCTTCATAATTTTTGATTGAATGCTGGCATGTGTGTAGGGCACCTGATGCTGAGGGATATATTATTTATTACTGGAAGTGGACACACTATTCTTCTGCTGGGCTGTTTTTGAGGGGGCTTGAGTGTATCCCGTCAGGAGTCATTGCGCCCTGGGCTTCAGTTTATTCTAGGGTTACCTTGTAATCTTGTGCTTTTGGTGGCGGCTGTTTTGCCAGAGGGTTTTCCCCATTGCTCCGCCTTCAGCTGTAGACCTGCCCAGCGTGGCTGCATCTCAGAGAGGGTCTCTGCATGTTCCTGCCACTCCCTCAGAGATTCTACACTTGCACAATTGCCCACCTTGGCCCTGGTCAATTCATTAAAAAGTGAAGGTGAATTCTTCTTAACCGTTTGTGTGGCACCCAGATCCCTGCCTTTTGTGCTCTGCCACAGGTGAGCCAGTGCCCTGACAGTCTCTGCTGCATGAGCCTGTCTTCCCTTAGATTTTAGGCTACTTTGTTGTCCTGTTATCTCTGCTCTCTGTGGGTGCAGCAGAATGATTCTGCAGTTTATATGGATTTTTCTTATTGTTAAGTTGGGAGTGATACTCATTTCCATTTTCTATTTCCTAGGCAGAGGTGGAGATCCCCTCTATCTTCTTCTAATATTTTAATATTCTATTTTTAGTTTGCAGATTTAATTTCATCACCATGTAGCTATGCAAATTCATATATTTATAACATATTTATTTACAAAATTAGTTTCTTGTAGAGGAGGAAAATGTATTTTCTGGATATGAAGGAATTCATGAGGGTATATATTTTAATGAAATAATAACTAATATGTTTATTTACTTTTATGTAACTTCTATTTACAAATATTTTTAAAGATTTTATTTTTTTCCTTTTTCTCCCCAAAGCCCCACAGAACATAGTTATATATTCTTCATTGTGGGTCCTTCTAGTTGTGGCATGTGGGACGCTGCCTCAGTGTGGTTTAATGAGCAGTGCCATGTTCCCACCCAGGATTTGAACCAATGAAACACTGGGCCGCCTGCAGCAGAGCGCACAAACTTAACCACTCGGCCATGGTGCCAGCCCCTCTATTTACAATTTTTAAACATACAGAGAATTTGGGAGAATGATACAAACCACTCATATATCCTCCATCTAACGTCAACAATTATTAATGTAGTACCACATTAAAAAAATCTTTCTTAATGTATATACACACATACACATTTTATTGCTAAAACATTTGATGGTCAGAGGCAGACATGACACTCCATTCTTCAATATTTCTTCATCAAATGTTGAAGAATTTAAAGAATGTGGTCTACATAACCACTTACTTTTGTGACACTCAAGAAAATCATCAATTTCCTAATAACATTGACTATCTGATCCATATTCAAATTATCCCAGTTGCTCCAAAATATTTTTATAGCTGTGTTTCCGAACCAGAGTCCCACTAAAATTTACACTGAATTTGATCGTGATGTCACTTTTGCCTCTTTTCATATAGAATAGGCTCTAGTCACTTTTCAAAATGCTATTGACTTTAGAAGAGTCCAGGCCAATGGCTTGTTGAATGCCCCACACTCTCAATTTGCCTGATTGTTTCCTCTTGATGTCATTTAACCTGTTCTTCTGTCCTCTGTATTCTGTGTATACTGAAGGTTAGATCTGGAAGAACAGGTGCCAGAAAGGTTGCCTATAAAGGGCCAGGTGGTATATATTTTCACCTTGTCATTCTTACAGTCTCTGTCATGGCTACTCAACTCTGACACTGTAGCGTGAGAGCAGCCATAGACAATACATCCATGAATGGGTGTGGCTGTGCTCCAATAAATCTTTATTCACAAGAGCAGGCGGCTGCCTGCACTTGTCCTGCATGCTCCAGTTTGTCCACTCTTGGTCTGAAGGCTGGATTAGGTTTGGGTCAGACTGATTTGTCAATAATTCTTTATTCACCACAAATGGGATGTTATAACTTCATGTCTTCTCAAGAGATGTGTGATGTCAGGTTTCCCGTATTGATGATGTTAATCCTGATCATTAAGTTCAGATGGTGACTGGCAGATCTCCACGCTGTAGACGTGCATCTTGGCCCTTGTGATGAACCAGTAATCTGAGGGGATTCTTGGGCTCTGTAGGACCAGCTTGTCCTCCAGCAGCCTTTCACCCCATGCCATTTATTGGATATTGAAAAACCCATGATCTTCTAATTCTATCATATCTTCTACATTTAGAGCTGATATTTTATGTGTCACTATGGACTCATGGATATTTTTATTCAATATTCTAGAATCATTTACAGTCATTTTCCTGGACACTCAAATTGATGCAGATTTGGTCAGTGGGGCCCACAGGGAATTTCGTGTAAGTGTAATCACTCTGGATTTAGATTTCCTCTAGATTATATGCTGAGGATGCATATATATGCATACATGAGTAATATGTTATGTATAGCTATAACTTACAAAATTTGCAGTAGCAATATACACCTTATCTCACAGCTCAGCTTGTAAAATGTAAGGATGTAGAGACTCTATTCAGAGGTTTCTGATTTTACTCTGAGGAAATATATTTTTACCCATAAGCTCTGTGAAATCAGGAACCGAATCTGTTTTGATCTGTGTGCAGCACACGGTGAGTAAAAAACATATATATTTTTGAATGAATAAATTTGTAAGCCTTAGAGATAGAGAGTGAAGAAGTTGAGGCAGGTCAGCAGGGAGACAAACTGTCCTAGTTGGCCTGTAACCCAAGTGTCTCATGTGCCAGAGGACTTTCAGCACTAAAACCAGGAAAGTTGGGCAACTGGATTAAATGTTTACTTACACGCAGTATTTGAACATTATTTTCCTCTCTGATGCTATTTTAAGAAAGTCCTCTAAGGTTCATTATTCTTGTAATGTATCTTCAACTTGAGGAACTTCCTTGCAGAAGAGGATGTTGGAGCAGAGGGTTTTATCCAAGGCAGCTGGGGAAATGGGTCATAGCTCCTTGACTCTGTGGGAGTGAGATGAGCATGCTGTATGGCCCATAAGACCCCAATTCTCCAGCAACTGAATGTCAAACATTTCCTGATACTTTCTCCCACAATGGCAACACGAAGAGTTTCTTGTAACAAACATGAAAAAGTATTTTCTGTAATCTTTGCCCAAAGGATGACAGTTCAGAACTTTCCAGGATACAATATCTTCGGTTTAGCTGTTAATTTAATTGTCCTGAGAAAGAAGATAAAAAAGAGATAGTGTTAAAATTACAAGATTTGTACACTGAAACTATAAATCATTGTCAGAGAAGTCAAACGAGACCTAAATAAATGGAAAAACATCTTATTTTCATGGATCAGAAGACTTAACATACTTAAGATAGTAGTACAACCCCCCAGCCCAAGTTAATCTACAGGTTTAACACAATCCTTATCAATATCCCAGTTAAATTTTTCTAAGAAATTGACAAGCACATCTTAAAATTCATTAGGAACTTCAAGGGGTCCATAATAGCTGACACAGTATTGAGAAAGAAGAACAAACTTGTAGAGTCACTTCCCCAACTTCAATCTCACTACAAAGCCACCGTAGCCAAGACAGATGAGTGTAACAGAGTCGAAGGTCCAGAAATGAACCTTTACATTTATGAAGAACTTATTTTGACAAGAACAGCAAGACAATTTGCTAGGAAAAAAAATTTGTTCCGTTTTAAATGATGATGGGACAACTGGATATCCATATGGAAAAGAATATGGACCTCACACCATATTAAAAACCTCACACTTTAAAAAAAATTAATTCCAAATGGATCATATGCATAAATGTAATAACTAAGACTTTAAAAGACTTGGAAGAAAAAATATGCATAAATCATTGTGACCTTGGTGGAGGCAATTCTTTTTAGATATGACACACAAAGCACAAGTAAACATAAAAATAGATAAATTGGACTTCATCAAAATTGAAAGCTTTTCTGCATCAATGGCCGCTATCAATTGATTGAAAAGCCAACCTATGAATGGGAGAAAATAATGGCAAATCATATATCTTGCAAGGGACCTGTATCCAGAACATATATAGAGTTCTTAAAACTGATCAATAAAAGAGAAATGACTCAAAAATAGGGGAAGGATTTGAATACATATTTCCCCAAAGGAGATATGCAAATGCCTAATAAGCATGTGAAAATATGCTCAACATCATTAGACATTAGGAAAATGCAAATCAAAACCATAATGAAAAATATTTCACATAAACTAAGGTATAAAATAAAACAATAACAAGTTTTGGTAAGGATGCGGGTGAATTGGAATCCTCATATATTTTGGTCTTGCTCCTAGTGGCAATGGGGAATCATTTGGAGGATTTCTGTGCAAGGAGGTACATGACTAAATTTTTGTTTTGAGAAAATAACTCTGAATTTTACGTGAAAAACTCATTGGAAGAGGGAGAAGAGTAGAGGAGAGATGAGTTAGGGGGATATTGCAATTAAGCCAAGGGAAGATGGGAGCTGGAATTAGGGAGGTGATCGAGACGGTGTCAACGAGACAGATTTGTAAGCACTGAGGGGAAATATTAGCAGAATTTAGCCATGGGTCGGTTTAGGGTGGAACAAGGTAGGGAGGAGGAGAATGTGAAGGATGTTTCAGGTCCTGACTGGTGCGACAAGATGTATGTAGACACCGTCCAAGGAGATGAGAAACCCTGAAGAGGGCTGAGTTGGTGAAAAAGATGATAAGTTCTGTTATGACCATGTTGGGCTGCTTCCGAGATATCTAAGTAGGGATGTCAAGTAGGCAATCGGAGGTAGTGGTCTGGGGCTCATGGGTCCTTCAGGGCTAGAGAAATATATTTGGCCATCATTTCCTTCTGCAGTGAGTCCCTGTGCACGAGACTGTCTTTGAGGCAGGTATAATATGAGCATAGACGTGTTTCTAGAACTAAGCCAGGTACAGTAGATGAAATCTAAAGAAGATGAATAAAGTTCAGCTCGAGAGATAGGAAGATTCCCAGGGAGTGTTGAGACATGGAAGCCAGAGACAAAGAGAAGTTTCATGATGGAGGCAGTAACCACAGCATCCAGTACTACTGAGAGGACCAAAAGATATTTACTCCAGCCAGTGACATGAAGCTCATTGGAAACTTAAGAGAGAGATTTTTCATTCCAGAAAGGAGGCAAATGGCAGTTTTGAGTGTATAGAGGAAAAAGAGGGAGGGATCAAGTGTATAACAATAATTTTTAATAAGAGAGAGACTTAGAATGTTGCAGTGAAGGTTAAAAGGAAGCTGTTGAGAAGGGAGACTGTGCAAGGACCAGAGACATAATGTACGAGCAATGATGTAAAGTTATTGAGAAATCAAGTGTCAGCAACCAAATACAGGCAGAGGGATTAGCCTTGAAATGTAGGAAGCACATTTTGTCTATCTGTGGGGATAAGGAATGAGGAGAGAATGGACCAGATTTCAAATGCCTGGTGTTTTTGAGCGCACAAAGTTGACCTTGTTGCATCCTGCTGAGTTGATTTTCCCTGTGAAGAAGTTGGTAGGAACATGTGCTGGGAAGAGGGAAGAGTTAGAAAGTTGAGAAATTTGAGGAGTGGAGTACTCGGGAAGTGGCAGTTGCAGAGGGGGGACCAGCAGGCGGAGGAGGCAAATACAGAGGCCTTGCCGGGCAGGGTGGGAGCTCATGGAAGTTGAGAGAAAGAACAAATTGGCTCAAATCTTTGCACAATTTATACAGACCGCATGAGTCTCACCTTCTTCACCTATCATATGGGAGCATCATAAAACTCACCTCCAAGTGCTGATGTGAAGAACATGTGAACAAAAATGTGAGAAGAGGGTTTGTAAGTGAAAACACAAACGCTTGGTGTGATTCACCATGCTGGGATCTCTCCTATGCTTCTGGGATTCTCCTCCCTGGTTTTGCATTGTCTGTGTGTTTTGAAAATACCAGGTACAACTGCAGACTTTTAAGGAAAGTTTCAAATCCAAGTTAATGCTTATTTTACTTTCCCATTATGACTATATATCCCATGTATTTATTTTTTTATATAGAGAGGTGGCATGGAATGACTTGGGATAAAGGATGCTGCTGTGACTCTGAGTGCCTCGTGCATCACTGCTTCAGATCATTAGTTCCTGCTTATGGAGCTTACTATAGCATCTTTGTCTGCTTGTGAGTAAGTGTTTTCTATCTTCTCACCAAGGAAAATTAAAAAGCACATGGACCATGTGACACCAAATGGGTGCTCCACACGTGTGGGGAATGGGACCTCCATGTGCAAGCGTAAAGATGAGCATAGAAAGACAGTAGACAAAAGTGCGGGAAGAACGCCTTTCATGACAGGGGAGAGCCTGAATGAGTACAGGAGCAAACTAAGTTTGAGTCATTCTGGGGCATCTCCTCCTATATACCCAGGTTGCCCAGCGTGGTAGGCATGTGCTGCTCAAGCAGATCTGTTAGTGAAGTGCTCTGGGAGCAATGTGTGCCCTTACCACACTGTGTTTGTAGGCATCAGACACGGCCCTGCTGGAGAGCATCTACTTCTCAGACTCAGCTTTGGTTTTCCTGACCCTTGCGAACCATTTCCTGTATTGCTCCTGGACCTGAAGAGGCAAAGCAGACTCTGGGTCAGCTCACTGGGAGGAGTGAGATGGGCAGAATCCTGAGTGGGTGTCACACAGTGGTACCTGCTGGCTGAGGAGGCAGTGCACCAGGAAGATGAAGACGCCCTGCAGGCTGTTGATGATGGTGAAGAGGTAGGCCATGATGTGGGCAGCTGGTCCCACCTGCAGGATTCCCAGACACCAAGCGCAGCCCAAGATGAAGAGCTGAGCTGTAGCTTTAAATTTCAGAATCCTGGGGAGGAGTAAAAATGAGGCTCCTCATACATCTGGAGCAAGAAAACCAAGAGCATTTTCATCTCCACTCCATGGATGCCTCTGACTGAATAGTGACCATCTCGGATCTTACTGTCCATGATCCCTAAAGAGAAATGCTCTTTGGGTCCAGAATGGTATTTCAACTTGAACTGAAGATGGTAATGACTCCATAATGTGGCTTTCAAACAGATCATGATGTTTCATGAAGATCCCTAATTTCATTCAACCAACAGTGCTGAGGACATTCTGTGCACCTGGCTCTGTGCTGGGCCTTGGGAACTAAAAACAACAAACAGAAGATTTATGTTTTCTCAGCTCTTACCCTCTAGTGGAAGGACAAAAACAAATGGTCATCTATAACATTTGTGAAGTGCGAGGTACTTCTGCCCACGTCCATCCAGTACTCTTCCCATCCTCACCTTTTCCAGGGACTGACCCAGAGCATCCTTTGTCTAGAATAGAGGCCATTGATTCTGTGCAAAGCTGGGGAAAGCAAGGGACATCCCCAAGCTTATATTCCTGGGGATAAGGGTAAGGCCTTGCTGAGGCCGAGCTGAGTCAAAACGGGGAGGGCCAGGCACCGTCTGCATTCCCCTACAGAAAGGCATGATTAATTGGGTGTCATCTCTAAAAAAGAATTGCTTAGCCAAGGTCACAATGATTTACACATATGTTTTCTTCCAAGACCTTTATCATCTTAGTCATTACACCCAGCTATACGCTCTGTCTGATATTAATTTTTCTAAATGGTGTGAGGTTTTTAATAAGGCGTGAGGTCCACATTCTTGTGCATATGGATATCCAGCTGTCCTATTATCATTTATTGAAAAGATAATTCTTTTCCTCAACTGACTACAGCTCATGGACTGGCTGCCTGTGTTTGTCAATAAAGTTTTACTGGCACCCAGCCACACCCAGCTGTTTGTCTACTGTCCGTGGCTGCATTTTTGCTACAACCACAGAGTTGACATTGTGACAGAAATTGGATGGCTCACAAAGCTGAAAATATTTCCTGTCTGGGCCCTTACAGAAGGCTTGCTGACCTCCGGCATAGCAGGCGCAGGATCTCGGAGACAGGCCTCATCCCCTTCCATTATGAGCACCACATGCTAAACATTAGTCCCTGACCCAGAGGTCCATCAAAATGTCAGATATGCAGCTTCTATATTCAGAATGTTCACGGCTGGGACGCAACCCAAATGTGCATTGATAGGAAAGAGGTAAACATGGTACAGCCATACTAGGGAATTCTCCAATCCTACACACAGTATGAATCCATTTCTATAGCATGCAGGGAGATTTACAAATATGTGTGTACATGCATAGAAACATGACTAGAAGGACAGACATAAACTGTAAACAGGACAGGCCTGTAGAAAGAACGACTGTGTGTGTCTGGAGGGAGAGATGGGTCAGAAACGGGATGTGAGGAGAAACTTTAAGTTTGTAGATTTCTGGGGTGTTTAAATGATTTACAACAAGAAATGTTTTACATAATTCATGTGCAGTGATGAGTAAAAACATTAAATCTTAATTTATTAAAAGGAAAGAAAGCAAGCCATGTAGGTGGATAATTACTTCTGCCTGTGGCTGGTGATGCTCAAACCCTGACTTTTCTGATTCTCACCCTAGAGGATGGCTTCATCTCAGGGTGTGGGAACAGAAACACATTTTGCCATTTTCCAGTCTCTTTATTTCACTCGTCTCTCTCCATAAAGACAACAATCCTCAGAAGGATAAATCACTTTCCTGTCTGAAAGCTCCAGATCGCTTTGTAAGGCAGATGGCATAAACCCCAAACTCCTCCTTTCCCAGCATGCAGATTGCTTCCAGTACCACTCCACGCAGACTGTCCAACTTCATTTCCTGTCAACCTCCTTTCAGGCATTGTCTCTGGGTAGCAGCATTTTTGAGCATTTGTGTTTATCTGCAGTCTCTCTACAATGGGGACACATCCTGTCTCTGCTACGTGCTGGCTGCGTGAACATGGACAAACTAGTGCCCATCCTTAAGCCTCACTTTCCTCACCCTAAAGTGGGTGTAAAAGCTACTTTGCTTACAGAGTTGTTTGATGTGTAAATAATCTATTTGGTCACTTAGCAAACAGTGATAGATCCCTTCCCGTGAGTCTGGCCCTGTGCTATGTGCTTGGCACTTGATACCCAATGGGGAGGCAAAACACACACAGCTCTAACTCCTTAGAGCAGAAATGTGGTGAGAGAGACATGTGTGAGTTAGCAATTGCACAAAGGAACGGAGCTCAGCACAAATGGAGGTGAGTGCTATGGAAGAAATGAACACCCTTAAAATCTTCTGTCCAAGATATAATCCTTGAGATGTTAGTTGATATATAGATGGAACTTTTTTCAATTTTTATAAACTTGGACTTATTTAAAGGATTGAAGAAGAAAATTGGTAATTTCTTAGGATGATGCTAAGTGAAAAAGCCTGAGAGTCAGGGTAAAGATAAATGTAACTGACAGAGGACATCATGTGTGGCAGAAATCATGATGCCGTCATAGGAGTGCCTGGAGTTGGCGAACACTGACCTCACTCATAGGGTTCCACCCTCCCAGTGGTGGCTTCTGAGTGAGTGGTAGTCGACATGAGCAAAAGCCTCCTGGACCAGCTCCAAGCCAGGCTCTTTGGCCTCAGAACAACCTGGAGGGGATGAGAACCAAGTGTGCCCCAGGGGGTGTTACCCACTTCAGTGTGGGTGACAGGAAGTCAAAGGATGAGAGCGAGAGACAGAGAAACATGCACATCAAGTCAACCATGATATTTTCACTGTGAGATTCCTGGCATTTAGTTTGTCTTTGTGCTTTTCAAACATTTCCAATGTTCTGTGTTTTTCCTGCATTGCTTTTGAAATCAGAAAACCATCCTGTGTTCTCTCCGAAGAAGGAGTCAGTGCTGGATTCATCATCCCAACAACAGTTGCTCGAAGCCGTTCCACGGCACAGCTGCCCATGGATGAGGGGACAGAGAGAGAGGTGTGGGCACAGCTGCCCCTTCCTCCTCTTTTCTTGGAGGAACTCCTGAGACTGGTCTCTTCACCTCGCTCCTCCAGGCTCCCCCCTCTTCTCACCACTTCTCAGTCCTTTTCTCCACCTCCCTCCCCACTCTGTCCTGCAACCATCACTGTATTCTGCTACCTTTATCTCCCTCGTCCAACTACGTCTGCCACCCCTACCCTATCCAAACCCCTTGCCTGTCCCCTAATTGTCCCATTTTCTCTGCCATTCCAAGCTCCCTAGTTCAGTCACCTCCGTGAAGCCCAGAATCGCCCTGCCCCCAGCTGCCAAAGAGCAGTGGGAACACTCTGATTCCTTCAAATGCCCGTCAGCTGCTTCTCTCCCTGGTCTCGCTGGCCCAGCCTGCCCATTCTCTCCATGCTCTCCCTTATCCGCATTGCAGCAGCAGCCTCTCCGCCCCTCACCTGGCCCCCTGAGCCCTATCAGGTAGCCAGACCCCTCAAGCCTTCCTGTCTCCCTCCCACGCTCCACCCCATATCAAAGTTACCCTAATTCCTCTCTAAATCCTCACTCCTTTTCATTCTTCTGGGACCCTCGTACTTCACTCCCTTCTTTGTCAACCACACATTCCAGTTTCCCATCGTTGTCCCTGTTACCCACCCTGTTTGTATTCAGTGTTCCCAGTCACCTGAGAACCACAGGACCTCTGTCCATCCCGGATTGCTGGGACGGTAATCTTCAGCATATCCTGAGTTCTCCCAGTCCAGGCAGCTCTCCTCATTTCCCTCAGGCCCCCAGACCTCCCCAATTTATCACCCCCACCCCTCCTGTTCCTCCAGTTGCTGTACCGCCTCACACAGCCCCTGTCCCGCAGCCCCAAGTCCTCTGAGGTCCCCATTCCTGCACATCTCCCTGTATCCTCTGCCCCTCCTGGTGTCTCCCATCCTACCCTGCCCCTCTCTGTGCCTGCAGTTACCCCTGATGCAGTCTCTCTCCAACTCGCCTGTTGCCCTTACTTTACCCTCAGCCCCCCACTAACTCCCGAGGTCCCCCAATACCAGTCTCTTCCAACACAACCCAATTCCAATCAGGTCCCCTCACCTTCTCCCCAACCTTCCCATCCTCATTCGCACAATTACCCACCCACTTCTTCCCAGGGCCCTGTCCTCATCTCACATCAGTCTACGAACTCCCACCCCAGAATGCTCCAGAGGAAGACTGAGTGGTCCAGTTCGGTCCCTCCCAGGTTCCTGCAGTCCTGAGCAGCCCCAATGCCCCTCCACTCACTCCTTTTGTCCACTCCTTCCCCAATACCCCTCCTTCCATTTCACTTCTTAGGCCACCCCTCCTACCCTGAGGAACTTCCGTATCCGGGATCCTCACTCTTGCATGCACAATCTCTAGGACCCAAGTGCCCAGCCTCTTGGCATCAAAGTCATCTCTGAGATTTGAGGAGTCCAAGTCTGCAGATCCTGCTGTTTGTAGTTTTGTGGTCCCTGACTTAGACACTTCCGGTTCCGTGATCATGGGATCCTTAACTGCTGGTGTCTGACAGCTTCTTGTTATATACTTTCTTGTGTCCGGATTCTATGTTCTCCACCAAGGGCCTAAATCCTCAATGAGTCCCTGTTTCCTCATCCACACGGTGACCATCAGAACCAGGAAAGGGGGCAGCCAGTGAGGGGACCTGTCACAGCAGACCCCCAACGTGGAGAGCTGAAAGGAGAGACCTCTTCAAGCCTTCGCACCTGCTCTCTTTGATGGGTGTGGTCATGTACTGGAGCCCTGTCATGAGAAGTGGAGCCACACTTCAGAGCCTGTCTCATGGCTGTTTCTAACTCAGTGACAGAGTTCTGGATAAATGAGCTGGGGAACCCCCAAGCTCACTCGTCCTGGTTAATTCTTGTTTGTCTTCGGGTTTCCTACCAGAACTTAATCTTTATTTTCTCAGTTAACATTTAAAAATAACCCACAAGGAAATTATTATTGTTATTCCCGTAATAAATAAGGAGAATAGATTTGATAGATTTTTAAAGGTGAAGATATGAGGGCAAATGCTGAGATCTGCCTCCCAAACTGTAAACATCTTGGAACGCTGCCCTCACTTGACCGAGAGCTCTCTCCCACCTGCCCTCTCTAACCATGGCTGGTTCCACATCTGCCGTGTCCCCACAGGGCTGTGTGTCCCTAGACCACAGTATCTACTATACTGCATTTTCTCCTTCTTCTGGTTTTCCAACTTACAGATTGATGTGGACTGAATGTTTGTGTCAGCCAGTAAATTCAGGTGTTGAAGCCCTAACCCCTGATGTGATGGTGTTTGGTGATGGGCCTTTGGTAGATAATTAGGGTTAGATGAGAGCAGGCCCCTGATAGCAGGATTAGTGCTCTTTACAGAAAAGATGTCAAAGAGTTTCATTTCTCTGTCTCTCTAGGCTCAAGCTGGAAGAAAAGGCCATGTGAGGACACAGCAAGAACGTGGCCATCTGCAAGCCAGGAGGAGAGCTCTCACCAGAACCCACCCTGTCAAACCTTGCTCTTGGTCTTCCCAGTCTCCAGACCTGTGAGAAAGTAATTTCTGTTGGTTAAGCTGCTCAGTCTGTGGTTTTGTTACGGCAGCCCGACCTGACCAATTCACAGGTCCTCACGATTCCTGGAGAATGAGATGATGTCTGCCTTGTTAATTTTAGTTTCTTTCAGTTTAGCATGATGCCTTTCCAAAGAGTAAGTGCTCACCGAATATTTGAAGAGTGAATGAATAAATTGGTGTCGGATGAGGAGCTCCCCAGAACCACCATAATATCTCCATAGATAAATATTTATGAAAACATGGCCACGATCATTCATTTCTGAGTGTCTATAGCCGTTTGCATGCTACAGTGGCAGAGTTGAGTTGTGGCTGTAACTATATGGCTGTGATGGTTAATTTTTGTGTCCTCCTGACTGGGACACAGGATGCCCAGATGGCTGGTTAGGCATGATTTCAGGGTGTATCTGTGAAGTGTTTCCAGAGGAGATTAGCATTTGAGTCAGTGGACTGTGTGAAGCAGATGGCCCTGTCCCAGTGAGGATGGGCATCACCCGATCCACTGAGGGTCTGCATAGAATAAAAGATGGAGGAAGTTGAATTGACTCAGGCTGAGTGCTGGAGCTGGGGCATCAGTCTCCTGCCCTCGGTGCTGCTGGATCTCAGGCTTTCAGGCCCTGATGTTAATCTATGGCTCCCTGGCTCTTAGACCTTCAAATTACACCACCGGCTTTCGTGGGTTCCCAGATGACAGGTGGCAGACTGTGGGACTTCTCAGCCTCCATTATGATGTGAGTCAATACCTCATAATAAGTCTTTTCGTACTTCATATTTATGTATGTGTGTGTCTGTGTATCCTATTGCTTCTATTTCTCTGGAGAACCCTGAGTATTACACTGGCCCACAAAGCCTAAAATATACATATGATGATCTGAGCTTTCAATATAGCTTCATGTGAGGAGGAAAGGGGATTGAGTCTGTGAAATAGTTTATACTTCAAGTGTCCAGTTGCAGGACTTGGTTTATAAGAATCTTTCAGCCTCTGAGTCAAGTCCATGAAGGAGGGCCTGTTCTCTCCTGATCTCTGCCTTGCACACAGTGAGTAATCAATATTTTTGAGTGAGTGAATAATGAAAAACATAGAAAACAGAACAAAGAAATTTGAAAATCCAGACTATGATGTGAACATTCCTGATCTTTTAGATGTTGTTGGTTTGAAAATACCTTCAGGCTAGTGTTGCTGCTCATAGACTTTCAGCATCTGGAAGAGCATTTGTAGGAAGGAGAGGCTTCAGAAAAGGGCTTAACCCAAAGAGACCAAAGAACTGGCCCTCAGCTGGCCTTTTCTGTGTGGAGTACTTTCTGAGCATACTGTGAGGCACAGAAAAGTTCCAGATTTCACAGGAATCCAGCATGAGCATGTCCACCATGACTTATTCCACATTGCTGACACGATGGGTTTCTTGAAACACACACCGCAAAGTCATCCTTCTCCTCTTCTAATGGCTCAAAGAATAACAGTTCTGATTTCCCATGGGAGAAGAGGCTATAGTTCGAAGAGATCTTTCAATTCACCTGGAGAGAAAATGTTTTAGACATGATGTACAAGACCATAGACAGAGAACTTAAAAGTTTGCTTTGGAAAAAAATAGAGAAATTTAGGAAGTAATCAAAATTTCTGTGCCAGATGGATTCGTCAAGGCAAGACCAAAAGGCCGTATCAGACTGCCTTCTGCTAGACCCTGGTCTTTCTCAGAAATCCCATCTCCCTACATTTCCTAACCCCCAAGTTACAGAAGACAACAGCAATTAAATCTGCTCTAAAAAATTATCCATCTGTTTCAAATGTGTTTCCTGCTCCCTCTGCTTCAGGGTTTGTGAAACGGTGCTCTACGCCTGGAGTCACGTAAGACGGCAGCTGAGAAATGAGTGAAATGTGGGAAGGACTACCTATAGTTATTCACCTAAGATAGAAGGGAAAAGGCATTAAATTCCTTTCATGCGCTTCTTCTTTCCACCCCCAATGTGAGTTATTTATTCCTACATGCACAGGAAGCTAAGCAAAATTTCTGAAATTTAAGTGGGCGACTTCACCTGCTTATCTTTACTCAAAAACTTTGTAAATACTGTACTTCAGGAAATTACTCAGACCTGAGAACAAGAGCAACTATTTTGTTTTCCTTGGATGAAACTTCAGGAAGCCATGGAAGGGATGCCAAATGAGAGGGAGACACCTTTACATCTTTACACAGCAGAGACACTAAATTTTAGGAGATCATAGAAGGTAAAATTACATTAAGCAATGAATCTTCTTGGTCCTTTACTCAATGATAGTAGATGTACGTGATGAGATTACTCGAATTTTGGAAGGTTTCATTAGCTATCTGATGCCATTGCTGCATTTCTCTCACAGAAGGTACATGTTTCTTTGATTCACTGTGTACACCATCTGTGAGCAGGAGGAAAATTGGTGGGATGAGAGGATGATAAATATTTGTTCAAATATCTATCCTATGAGCCAAATTTTGATGGCTCTACAATAGGTAAGCTAAACCTTGTACAATAAGTATGGTAGAGAGGAAACTGATCCACCAAAGATGCTCACATTCTCATCTCTGGATTTGTAAATATTTTACTTTATATGGAAAAACAGATTTGCTGATATAATTAAACTAAGAATCTTGAGATGGGAAAATTATCCAGGAGTATCCAGGTGAGCCAATGTGATGCACTAGGGTTTTTATAAGGGAAAAAGGGAGGCAGCAGAGTCATAGTCAAAGACAGTAAAGGAGATATGGTGACAGAAGCAGAGGAGAGACTGAAGATGCTACACTGCAAGCTGTGATGATGGAGTGGATGCAAGGGGCCCCTAGCCAAGAAATGCAGGCAGCCTCTAGGAGCTGGAAAAGGTGGGGAAACGGATACTCCCCTAGAATCTCCAGGAGGAACGCAGCTCTGATGACACCTTGATTTTGGTCCCTAAGACCGATTTGGGACTTTCCACTTCTAGAGCAGTGAGATAAATGTGTGTTGGGTTCAGCAGTAAGTCTGTGGTAATTTTGTCCAACAGCAAGAGGGAACAAATACATTCGAGGTATAGATGTGGAAGAATCAGTTTTCTGGGATTCTGGAGTGAGGGCAGCTCCAATTTGGTTGAGGGACTCCTGGGAACCAGCTCCCAGGGATGAGGATACGGCCTTGCTGAGGCTGAGCTGACTCAAGAACACGAGGGACAGGTAATGCTAGCATCCCCCTAAACAGAAAGGCATGGATTACTTGCTATGTTCTTCCTGAATGAGTGGAAGCCCTGAGTGGGACAGGCCTGTGGAACAGTGAGAACTGAGCCTCTCAGATCCGTGGGTCCCTCCCTTACGTGTTCAACATCAGCTGTAGTGAGGGATGCTGCATTCGTTCCTGCTCGGTTACTTGTGCATCCTTGGACTGAAGCAACATTTACTGTGGGGAGATGGTCATCCCCTTCCCACCAAAGCACAATTCACTCGAAATCCTGCAAATGGAAGCAATTAATTAGTTCTGATTGGGCGAGACTCAGAAAACTGTCTCATTTGTACACGGGAGATGAAGGGGACGATTGAGGACTTAAAATGTTTCTCAGTTTGACCAAGTTCACATGGCAAGTACTTGGTAGAGCTGCTATTTCATTCCAGATCTGTTTCAGTCTGGGAACTAAGATCTAGACAAAGCTCTTGGATCATAAAGAAATATTAGGGTGTTAACAGGTAGACATGATGGTTAATAATAAAACAATAAGTAAGGCAGAGAATTATCTTGAAATTCCCAAGAGAAAGAGGCACCTTAAACTGATCAATAATTTATTCTAATATTTTACCTCCATCATGATCAGGAAGTTCATTCATTTCATTTGTTCAGTAAGTAACTATTGAGCACTTGGGAAGCGTTAGACGTGGAGAGAGATTGAAAACAAGACAGTTCCTGCCTCTTCTGCAGCTGCAGTTTGTTCATTCCTTAATGTGATCAGTCATGCAGCAATTATGCATTGAGCATTTCTATAGGCCTGGCCCTGTGTGAAATGCTGAGGGTGCAATAGGAAGGAAAAGCAGCATGGTGCCTGCTGGAGCTCAGATCTAGAGGGAAGACAGACATTAACCAGATAGTGAAAAACCAGAATGAAATGACTCTGACAGATGCTCTGTGGGAAAGGCACAGTGGCTATCAGAGAGAAAAACCAGAGAGTCTGACCTATTCTGAGCAGGCAGAGAAGGCTTTTTGGGGGAGTTGACGCATGAGCTGAGATCTGAAGGCTTATATAGTTTTGAGCCAAGGGAGACATAAGAGTGTTTCAAGAAGAAGGAACATGTACAAAGTCTTTATTCCAAAGAGGCACGGTGAATCTAAAAAATTGGAAGAAATCCCATGTGGCTGGAACAATGGTGAGTATGTGGCAGATGAAGCTGGAGAGGTGAGCAGGAGACAACCCAAGCAAATTCTCATTGATTATGGATTCGGGGTTTGGTCCTATATGAAATGGATTTAACAAAGGAGTGACATGATTCCATTTGTGTTTGAAAAGCTCTCTCAGGCTTCTATGTAAAGGATGCATTGGACGGTGACAAGAATAGAAAAGGCAGGTCAGTTGGGAGGATAGTGCAGTTCGTCAGGCAAGTAAAGATGGCAGCCTGGCCAAGGAGGGGGTGATGGAGATTGAGCCAGCTGGACATATTGGGCACATATTGAGAATATGGGAACAACAGGACTGGGGCTGGCCCAGTGGCATAGATGTTAAGTTGGCACCCTCCGCTTCAGCAGCCTGGGATTCACCTATTCAGATCCTGAGGGTGGACCTACAACCGCTCATCAAGCCAAGCTGTGGTGACACCCTACATAGGTGAACTAGAAGGACTTATGGTTGGATATGCAACTATGTGCTGAGGCTTTAGGGAGAAAAAAAAGAGGAAGAATGGCAACAGATGTTACCTCAGGGTCAATCATCTTTACCAAAAAATAAATAAATAAATAAAAAAGGGAAACCTAAGACAAACAAAAACAGCATTGTATAATGAATAGGTTGTGATGGGGAGTAAGATGATTGTTAAGTGTAACTTTCAGGGCTCAAAGATGTGTCACAGGATGGATGTAGTGCCATTCAGAAAGACAGACACCATGGGAAAGAATTGGATTAGGATAAAGATTGCAAGTCTTATATAGGAAGGATGAGTTGAAGGTGTCTTTGAGATATCAAAAATGTCAAATAAGTAAGTGGAGATGTTCCTCTAGATCTCAGAGGAAGGGTCAGACCTAGAGAAACATACAGAGGCATCATTTGCATCGATATGTGACTGAATCTAAGGAATGGACATGATTGTTTAGGAGGAAAGAATTTAACGAGAACTGAAGTTTTTCTGGAACCAACCCACTGGATGGAGCTATGAAGGAGACAGACAGAAAAGCTAGAGAGAATGGAAGAAAGACATGCAGGGGTGTGTAAATAGAATCTATAGGGGATAAAGATGGAGAGTTTCATGAGAAAGGGGTGGGGAATAGTGTGAGAAGTTTCTGAGAAGGCTTTTAGGAACACAGAGATCACTGTAGGTCTGAGATACATGTTTTGGTGGAATCATGGGAGAAAGAAGCCATACTGCATGGAGTTAGGGAGTGAGTTTAAAGCAGGGAAATGGAGACACAGAGAAAAGTCAACTATTGGCTGGTAGCTAGAACAGGGCCAAGTAGTACATGTGTGAAAAATGGAAGAAAACTAAACGTTTCCATAACTTTGGCAAGAACACTGTTGAGAAGGTGAGGGAAGAAAAGAGGGAGGGAGGGAGGAAGAGAAAGAGAGAGAGGGAGAGAGAATGTGTGAACAATAATGTGAGGATAGTTGATAAGGCAGGAATGATGGGATCCAAAGAGCAGGTGTAAGCATTGTCTTCAGAGAGGAGAAGGGAATTGTGTCGATGACACAAGAATGTGGAGGGGATGCACGCTGACGTTTGGTGGGTATGGTGGATTGTGTGAAATATACAAAGCATCGTAATGTCTTTGATTTTGTCTGTGAAATAGGTGATGAGAACATTTTTGAGAAAGGGGGAGGAGAGAGAAGATTGAACAATGGAACCAGTGCTGGGTGAACAAGGTAACAAGAGAAATGCACAAGGACTTCCTGGCAGAATCCTAGAGTCCTTTAAATGGTAAGGACGACTCAAGGGATTTCATAGAAGATGGAAGAGTTGAGAAAACATAGGTAAAAGGACTTTGTAAGATTAAACCACTGTGTTGGTTCTTTGTAATCTGTGCCATGAATTATCCCATGTCATTAATGCTTTTCCTTCAAGGTTTTGCATAATGTAGAAGCTGTTGAAAATATGAGGAAGTCTTTTTAAGAAAGTCTAAAATGCCAGCTAACCCTTATGTCTAATTCATAAATATGTGCATCATTTCCTTCCATTTCCCGCTTTTTGTGAGTGCTGCTGAGTGACTGTGAGATAGAAGGTGTGCAGAGAAGGACAGAACAATGTGGCTCTGAGTAGAACATGCATCACCATTTTGGGTCATTGATTTTTGCTTATCTAGTTAACCAAGCACAGCACATAGCAGGTATTCAGTAAGAGCACTGATGTATAAAGGTCAAGATGAACACAGTTCCCTAAGCAAAATATGTTTATTAAAATAAACTTTTAAACTGAGACCACTGCTAATGGTTAAGGAGTCCAGGAGTAAGTCAAGCGTGAGCCAGCCTAGGGCATCATCTGCTGTTCACCCAGGTTGTCCAGTGTGATAGGCACATGCTGCTCGGGCAGATCAGTTGGTGAAGTATTCTGGGAGCAACGCATGATCATACCGTGATGGGTTTGGAGTCATCAGACACGGCCCTGCTGGAAAGCGTGAAAGTCTCAGACTCAGCTTTGGGTTTCCTGACCCTTTTGAACCATTTCCCGTATTGTTCCCGAACCTGCAGAGGAAAAGCATACTCTGGATCAGCTCACTGAGAGGGGTGAGGATGGGAAGAGTCCTGGGCGGCAGCTGGATAGTGGTACCTGCTGGCTGAGGAAGCAGTACACCAGGAAGATGGAGACGCCCTGCAGGCTGTTGATGATGGTCAAGAGGTAGGCCATGACGTGGGCAGCTGAACCCACCTGCAGGATTCCCAGACACCACGTGCATCCAAGATGAAGAGCTGAGCTGTAGCTTTAAAAGTCAGCATCCTGTGGAGGAGGAGAAAGGAGGCTCCTGAGGCACCCAGAGCAACAAAAGAAAACGCCATTTACATCTCCACCCCATGGATGCTCCTGCCTTCCTCTGCTGGTGATGAGTTCTCAGGCTGCGCTGTGATCATCTTTGATCTTTGCCATCAATGATTCCCCACAATGGAAACAGCACTCAAGTACAGGAGGGCAGTTTGATTTAGATTGAGGAGGATAGTGATACTTCAAATGTAAGCTTCAAAAATTTTATGACGCTCCACAGGGATCCCTATTTTCACTCAGCCAACACTACTGAGGAGGTACTGTGCATCGGGCTCTGTGCTGGGGCCTGGGCATTAAAAATAACAAAGGCAAGATTCTATTTTCATTCAGAAAAGATGATGATAGGAATATAGAAGAAACATCATTAAATTTCCACAAGGGTTCCTGGAGCAAAGGAATGCCCAAACTCCTAGATCTGATGTTGACTAGGATTTTTTCCAGAGAGAGGAATGGATGAGGGTGAGAAGGAGCCTGAACTAATGGTGTTGTATGAAAGCGTAGGCTGGTGTGGGAGCAGACACAGTGTTTCTAAGTGCTTCATGGGAACATAAGTCTTCTTTGCACTTTTGTCATGGGACTGCTGACAAAAGTCCAAAGAATGTTTATCAACCAATGTCCGTTCTTCCTGCTGCTGAGGGAGTAACAAGCTTGGCTTAGAGATGGACGGAACATTTTGGCTGTGGTGTCAGCCACACACCCCTGAGTCTGAGCTGGCTGCCACAGAAGCATAGCTGGATCTGTTTACTCTGGGTTCTCAGAAGACCCTGAGAAGGGGCAGCAGGGGTTGCAAAGGGACATGGCTTCACTCTTGGGACCACACGTGGCTGTGGGTTGTCACCCTCTCCTCCGGATTACCTTGTGTCCTGCAGGGTGGAACATCACTGTTGACGGAAGAGAGTCTGCTTTTCAACATCCAGAGAGTCATCAGAAAGAAAACTAAGTTGACCTTCAGGAAACCACAGAAGGATTATTGATTAAAATTCCAATCTGTTTCTGTACCCAAGCCTGTCCAACATCAATTCCACCCTTAAGTAGTTTCCACATTTAGTAACAATGTTAGAGTTTGTAGTTTTTGGAGCAGTCTTAGAAAACCAAGCCAAATGCATGACAACCCAATGATATTCCAGCTCCTCTACCCCCTTATAATTCTGCCCTTCTAATGACCCCCAGCTGAGCATTAAGGAGGCTCTGAAGTCATCACAAACAGAGCAGATGGCACAGACTGGTCCAAGGAAGACCCAGAACCAGAACAGGAACCCGAAGGTGAACCGTAACCAATAACCTGAACGTGAACCCAAACCCGAATCTTAACCCGAACCCTAACACCCTAACCCGAACCCTAACCCTAGCCCTAATCCGAACCCTAACCCGAACCAGAACCCTAGCCCGAACCCTAACCCTAACCCCGAACGCGAACCCTAAGCCAAACCTGAACCCGAACCCCAACCCGAACCCGAACCTGAACCCGTACTGTAGCCCTAGCCCTAGCCCTAAACCTAGACCTAGCCCTGACCCTGACCCTAGCCTTAACCCTAGCCCTAGCCCTGAAGCCCAAACCCTGAACCCGAAATTTAGCCTAAGCCATAGCCCCTAACCCTTAACCTGAACCTTAACGAGAACCCTAACCCCTGACTCCTAACTCTGACCTTGGATCTGACCTTCACCCTGATCCTTAACCTGACAACCCCTGTTGTTCCTGTGCCCCTCTCCCTGGATTTCACAAGCAACAAGGCAGACCTCTGCTGCAACACAGCAAGTCACAGAGCCACTCCTACCATTAGATTTGGGAGCTCATCAAACTCAGCTTCGACTTACAAATCTGGCAGAGTCGGATTCTGTTTCACCGCTGTGTGTGTGGGAGACAAGCAAGGTATGCATCTTTCTGAAACCAAGATGTTCATATAAATAGTGTCAGCTGGGCTTCGAGCTAGCCTGTAAAATGACCGGCAGAATGGCAGCAGGTATGGAGGCTGAAGGCCTCCTTCATGCTTCACAGTATCCACCACCATGGAGTCCAGGCATCTCACAGGACTCCTCTGCAAGAAGTCACCGAAACAAGACAGTTTTACCAGGCAGAAGAGAATATGATTCCCTGCAGCTAGGGGGGAAGACAGAACCTCTTCTCTTATGAGATTTCTTTCACCAGCAAGGGCCAGGGTGAGAATCCCTTAGGGAGGAGGGGAGGCCTGAGGCTCCCAAAATTACGATGTGGGATGTCACCAAGAGATGAAATATAGGTACTTTACTGCTTTGCATTTGAATATGCAAATACTGTTGGCCCCTCCCATACACACCTGCCTTTGGTTTGGGGCATTAGGGGCAGGGGCAGGGGGAGATGAAGCCTTCCATCTGTGGCCTAGAGGGCCTCATGGATGCTGTGACCCCCCACCCCACACACACACGCACACACGGGGCTGAGCCAGCTCAGGACTCTGAGGCCTTCTCCCTCCTCTTGAGCTCCCACCTCTGCCCTGCCCCACAGTGACTGTTAGTGAGTGTTTAGTGGGTGAGGAAGAGGAACCCAGATATTGCTACAGGCACTCACTTTGGAAGGTAGGGAGAAAAAGCTAAGAAATTCTTCTGAAAGTCAAAGCCCAGAGACTTAGTCTCAGTAAAAACCACAGAGATTTAATCGTAAGATTGCAGAATGCTTGCCCTGCTCATAGCTCAAGAGGGCTCCAGTATGCTAACAGTAAATCACATCTGAGAGAGCTCCAGGACACAGACTCTATTTGAGAAAACTTTCTTGAGAAATCCAAGTACAAGAAGGGACAGAAAAAAGGACACCAGTGGACAGTGAAGCCTCTAACACCTACAGCTATAGCAACATTAAAGACAGCCCAACTTCTAGTCAGAGTAACAGGCAACCTCACACTGAAGGTCTATTCACCTCAGTTCCTATTACCTAATACAATACGTCCAGCTCTCAGTAAAAACTACAAGGCAAGCCAGAGGGCACGAACACACTGGGAAGAGATAAAGCAATAATCAGAACCAGACTCAGACACTGCACGGATATGGGTCTTATCAGACAGGGAATTTAAAATAGCTATGAATAATACGTTGACAGCTCTAAAGAAAAATTAGACAATGTGCAAAAAGAGATGAGTAATGTAAGCAGAGAGATGGACCCTCTGAAAAATATTTTTTTAAATGCTAGAAATTTAAAAAATACAGTAACAGAAATGACTAAATCTTTCAGTGGGCTCATCGTTACACTCAGCTTGGCCAAGGAAAGAATCGATGTGCTTGAAAGACAGGGCTGTAGAAATGCCCAAGCAGAAACGCAGACAGAAATAACGAAGGGAAAACCCAGAGCACCCAAGAACAGTGGGCCAACATCAAAAGGTGAAATACACGTGTACTTGAAATACCAGAAGAGACAACTGAGCAGAATAAATATTTGAGGTAATAATGGCTGAGAACTTTCCGAAATGAACAATAACCACCAAATCATATATCCAGGAAACTCAGAGAACATCAAGCAGGAAAAATTCCAAAGAAAGAAATAAAGCACTGCTAGGTATACCATATTCAACCTGAAAAATAAAAAGTAAAAAAAAAAAAAACTAAAAAAATCTTGGAAGAAGCCAGAGAAATAAAACACACCTATAGAGGAATAAGCTAAGAATCACAGTGGACTTCACAGGAGAAACCGTGCAAGCAAGGAGAGAGTGGAATGAAATGTTTAAAGTGTTGAAAGAAAAACCCTCACCAGCTTAGAATTCTATATAGTGAAATTACCCTTCAAAAATGATGGAGAAATACTTTCTCAGACAAAGAAAGACAGATGGAATTGCCAGCAGACCTGACCTAAAACATGTCAAAAAAGATGATTAAAGAGAGGGGCGGAGCAAAATGGCAGGGAGAGATGACCCAGGACTCTCTCCCATCCAACTACAACAAAGGATTGGAAAAAATGAATTTCAGCAAATAAACCTAATGTCAAAAGGTCAGAGCCCTAACAAACCCTAACACCCTAACCCCTAACCCTAAACCCTAACCCTAAATCTAACACTAAGCCTAACCCTAACCCCTAACCCTAACCCCAACCCCAATCCGAACACGAACCCTAACCCAAACTTTCTAGTCCTAGCCCTAAGACCTAAGCCCTAGCCCTAACACTAACCCTAACACCAAACCCCTAACCACAGCCCTAGCCCTAGCACTAACCCTAGCCATAAGCCCTAAGCCCTAGCCCTAGCCCTAACCCTCACCCTGGCACTGACCCTGACCCTAACACTGAGCCTAACCCCTAACCCTAACCCTAATCCTAACCCTAACCTTACCCTAACCCTACCCCTAATCCTAACCCCTAAACCTTAACCCTAACCCTAAAACCTATCTCCCCAACCCTAACCCTAAACCTAATTCCCTAACCCTAACGACAAACATCACCATACCTTTAACCCTAATCCTAATCCCAACCCAGAACCTGTACCCAAACCTCGAACCTTAACCTGTATCCTTAACCCCCCAACCAGTAAATTCGCCTTCACCCTTACTCTCACCCTCACCTCGCTCTTCTCACCTCTTGCCTGTAATTCCAGACCCCATCTTAAACCCTAAACCTTTGCCTAAACCCTAAACCCTGACCCCGACCCCAACCCCTACCCTAACCACATCCCTGACGCCAGCCCTAACCCTAACCCTTTCGCCGCAAATACTCCATAATTAATCTACCACTGAAAACTGGGTGAATTACTATAGGGCAGCTGTGGGGACTAGCCCGGGGCCTTTCTCCCCAAGGCAGCAAGGGCACCAAACAAGGGGGTCACAGAGCGGCTACATAGGGTCTTGGAACAAATGGCATCCGCCACATATGACAGGGATGTCCCTTCACTTGTCACCAGAGGCTTTGCTGACACCGCAGGTCAGTGAACACAGCGGGTCGGAGGTCTCAGGCGGCCGGGTGGGCACTCAATCCCGAGTTTAGGGGGAGACGGTTTTCCTTCCAGAAACGCCGATGTGGGGACGCTGCGTCCCCATCCTTACTGATCGCTCCTGTCTTGGGGACACAGTCAACGTTTAAAGTGGATACACGCGCACCCCACAGGCCAGGCCCCTTCGGGAAAACCAGTGCCGGCCGAGTTCGTTTCAACCCAAACGGCTCCCTCGGGCGCTCGTCCACCCTGTTGCTTGTCACTATCCATGAAGCCTACAGCCCTGATCCTGAGGCCAATCCCTGACCCAGGCCCCACTCCACCGTCCCCGCCCGGCCACACGCCCAGACTTTCACCAGGACCGCGCTGCACCTACCCTGGCGCACAGTTCTCCGCGAGCTGCGATTTCAGAACAGACACAGCCACCGCCCAGCGCACACGAGCGCGTCCCGCGGGCTGTGCATGAACTGAGACTAACACATCCGGGCGGGGAGCCGGAGGGCGACGGAAACAACCGATGGCTGGCTGAGTGCGCCGAGGTTGTGGGAATCGCAGAGCCCTGGCGGAGACGGAAACAACCGACAGCTGGCCGAGAGCGCCGAGCTTGTCCGAGTCGCAGAGTCGTGAAGGGTAGAGCCGAGGGGATACAGAAAGTGCCGAGAGTGTCTGAGGGGCAGACCATCTACCGAGAGCCGGGTGGAGAGGGGAGGGCCAAGTGTCTACGGAAAGGACCGAACATCGACCACAGGGCGGAGGATCCAGGGAAAGAGCCACTGTTGGGCGGGGAGGGCCGAGGAATGAGGGAAAGAGCCCAGGGCCTAAAGGGAGGGCGAAGGGACCATGTGGAGCGAGGAGGCACTGAGGCAGCAGAGGCGGAGCGACTGAGAGGGCTGGGCTGCGAGGGGCGGGGGGCGGCCATGGGGGCGGGGCCGCACGTGGAGCCTGAGTGATGTGGGGACTCGGGGACACGGGGGTCCGGGGTCTCTCCGCAGAGGCCCCAGAGCCCCCTCGCCCCCGGGGGGCAGGTAGCATCCGGGGTCTTGAGGCCGCACGCCAGGATGGACGCGACCCTGGAAGAGATGGCAGGGCGCAGGCCGGGGCGCGTCTGTACCGCCGCGTGGCTGTGGACGGCGAGTGGCTGTCCTGGGCTGCGGACGGTTCGCGTTCGCGTTCAGGCAGCCATGCGGCCGCTGCTTCCTGCGGGTCGCGGGCCCCCGAGGGGGCGCTGCTGTCACCCGGTGGGGGATGGCGAGCGCGGGTTGTCCCCAGAGCAAGACGTGCTTCGGTCAGGAGCCCTGGCCGCCGCGCGGGGCATGAGGACAGAGCCGGGGCGGCCGGGTCCCGAGTGTCCTCGCCGGGGGAGGCGGAGGCCCACGCGGACAGCCGGAGCGGGTGGGCCGTGAGACGGGGCGCGTGAGCGCAGCCGCGCCATCCCCTCCCTGCGTCCCTCGGGGCGCGGTGGGCCCCGCCCGGGCCCGACTGTCTGCGCTCCCGGCGGCGGACTCCCTCGGGCCGACCCCTGCCGCCCTCGCGCCAGCCCTGCTGATGAGCGGCCGCTCGATCGCTCCCAGGCTGCTCTTCGCGGGGCGCGGTCTGTGTCTCCCAGGGTCTCGCTGGGAGGAGGCCCTGCGCGCCGGCTCAGTCAGACCAGGGGTACCCTCCCTGCATCTACACCACAGGCGGCAGCCTGGCGCCCGGGGCAGGGGGCAGGCAGGACAGGAGCTCCGTTTGCTGTTTGTTCCGCTGCGAGGAAGAGATATTAGCTCAGGGCCAATCATTAAATAAATAAATGAACAATGTCAAATAAAAACGGCAAGTAATAGGATATATTGGAATATATGAGGAAGCCATTTTGGTGTAAACCTAATTCGGCCTGACCTTGTCTTTCCAAAAGGGCCTGACCCAGGCTGTTGAGCATGCATTGTATATCTGCTTTAGAGATTCCCTATGGCAAGAGCAAAAGGCCCTTGAGATAAAGGTGCAACTTCCCTCCCCCTCCCAACACTGGCGTCTCCTTAAGGATTAAGCTTCTTTCCTTAGGCTAGAAACTGATTGCTGCGCTCACCTGTGACCGCCCAGCTTGAGGCAATAGACTTGCCTCCTGCTACACCCACGAAGATAGCAGACCCACTACCTGCTGAGTCCATCAAGTGCTGTGCGGACAGGGCAATCTTGTGACTATTGTGGGAGGGACATTTCAATCATATGTGAAACACCCTCTTTGAGGGTATATAACCGCCCTATGTACCCCCACTTCTTTGGAGTGCTCTGTTCCTTTGTGGAAAGACTCTCCCGGGTTATAATCCTAAAATTTAAGCTCAGAATAAACTCACCCAAATTTTCATTTATAGATTGGTTATGGATTATTTTCGTCCACAACAACAACAGAAAAACCAGAAAGGAGGATCCCACCCAGCATCAGAGAATAGAAGGTCAAAGATGAGTGAAGCTCTTCCTCAAGCTCCACATACCCAGGTGCATACCATATGTTCAGTTGTGCCTTGAGGCATCTCAGGAATGTCAGGCTGCACTGGAGTGGCAGAGGTTCCCTTTCCTTTGTTTCCTGAGAAAGAAAGAAAAAATGGAAGGGTTAAGTTTGGTCTCTTCATTGTAAAACTTACACCCAGGCAAATAAAATGTTGAGGCCCTTCTATGTCGTTGGCACTGTGTTAGGCGATGGGGATATGGAGGTAGATCAGAAAGATCTCTTGGCCCATTTTAAGAAGAGGGTAACTTCCATGCCGTGGTCCTCTCACATTGCCTTGATTCGGCAGGAAGTAGCCAGATTGAACGCGATGGCCCTATTCCCTACACCAGCATATGACTATGCTGGGCATATAACTGACAGAGGGCAATTGATAGCAGCTCAAAACAAGGTTGACATAAGGGAAGCCATATTGTAGAAAAGAAACCATATTATAACTTTAAATAAGGTCTGACTAACTAGCCCAGACCAGTTCTGTAGATTTTTGTGGCCCTCCCATCTGCTTTAAGATGATAACTTTGTTCTTTTGAGTTCCTTAGGAATGCCATGACCCCAGGCAGAGAGATTATGCTGATAGCTATCCTCAATGACAATTGAAAGGACAGAGTATAGGGCAGTTGCTCCATTCTCTGATGCATTTCCAGTAAAACAAAGGACTATCAAGAGCTGGGACCAGATGCCTGCCCCACCCAGAGACCAGCCACCTCCCCAACCTGGAGACTGGCCCTGTATACATAACTGGCCTGCAGTCTTTGTTCTAGAAGATGGTTCTTTCAGACATGAGTCAGCCATCTTCCCTCTTGCTGGTGTAGGGACCTGAAATTGGCCACCCCAAGATATGTCTCTTTGGCATCAGGATTATTTGAGGCTGATTGCTTTGGATAAACTGGGACAGGGAAGGAGGCTCTGAGGAATGGAACTTGCCCTTTGTTAGGGCACATTTACATCTGTAACGTAAATCTCTATCTGTAAAATGTGCCTCCTTCTCTGTACCAGGAACAAGAGGAGATGACCTTCTCTCTAGAAACTCTTAATCAATGCCAAAGGCAAGGACTTAAATCTGCATTTTATTGTGCTTCTCTGGTAACCTCCTGTAACTGACTTCCCTCCCCCTCCCAACGTTGGCATCTCCTTAAAGATTAAGCATCTTTCTTTAGGCTTGGAACAGATTGCAGCGCTCATCTGTGACCCCCCAGCCCGAGGCAACACACCTGCCACCCCGAGGCGTTCACTGAGACAGCAGACCTATCTGCTGTGTCCATCAAGCGCTGTGCCGACAGGACAATCTTGTGACTATTGTGGGAGGAACATTTCAATCATATGTGAAACACCCTGTTTGGGGGTATATAACCACTCTGTGCACCCCACTTCTTCGGTGCCCTTTCTTCCTTTGGGAAGAAAGTCCCCGGGCCATGGTTCCTCATAAAGCTTTGTTTAATTTTCTCTTGCTATTCTGTCTCATGTGAATTTAATTCGTTCTCCGGCCAGAAGAATCCACATTTGGGAAGAGGAAATGTCTTCCTCCCCTACACTTGCAAGCTGCAATGAAGTCCTTTCTCTCCTACCACCTTGCCTCCTGACTACTGACATGTCTTGAGGCGAGCAGACAAGCCCACTTGGGGGGTAACGATAAGAAGAACCTCTTTAATATGGACTTCATTTTACAGTTTACAAAGAATTTTCAAATCTCATTGGACACTTTCTCAGATCTGGGAGGTATGTTTTAATATTATCAGTCCTATTTTATAGATGAGGAAACAGGCTCTGTGAATATAAGTGACTGGCTCTCAGGACTCAGCAACTAGTGAAGTCTGGACTTGAATCTTCTGGTAAAATGAACAAATAAACAAACCAACAAAACAACAAGCAAAACTTCATGCTCTTCCTGGTATGCTGTGGGAGTTTGGGATAGTGGGACCAATAGAACTGGTTTTAAATTATGGTTCAACTTCCCACTGGCTGTTATTTTATCACTTTGAGCTGGCTCAAAGACACACTAATCCCTTCAGCATGTGGTCGATGTGAGGAGTTAGTGATGCAGTGTATGTAAAGTCCAGACCCATGCAGAGAATGTTCTTGAGGGCTCTCATTGCATTCTGCCTCTTTGAACTCTAAACTACTTTCTAGCCTTTAGTTCACTGGGAAAATTGCAAAACTACTATTCCCCCAAACATTTATCCCAACCACTCTTCTTTTAGAAAACATGGTTAGTTACTCATAGTCATTGCTTATTCCTTCCCCTCAAGGGTATTTTCTTGACAATCTCCATTAGAGAATAAGCACAGACTAGTTTCCAAGAAACACTAATTTGATGATGGATGGTCTGCCTTCAGCCTGGATGATGAACACCCTGGCCTACATATTTCCTCTCATATAATAAAGAACAGTGATTCATCAGTGGGCACAGTAGGTATTGATGCGGGGTCAGTGAGCCGAGGAGTCGAAAGAAAGATTTCTTAGACCCTTAAGATCTGGCAGTAGTGCTCTTTTATTTAGAGAATAGAATAGCATGGGGACAGGGCCCATGGGCAGGCAGAGCAGCTGCTGCTGCCCCTGCTGGCATGGGGACAGGACCCATGGGCAGGCAGAGCTGGTGCGTGGGGACAGGACCCACGGGCAGTCAGAGCTCCTGCTGCTGCCCCGAGTTGAGAGTTAGGGCTAAATTTAAGGCATAGGTATGTGAGTCATCTCTTTACAAAGACAAAGGAAAGAACATGAAAAAAAGTTAAAATGGTATCAGTGCAGGTGGGGTCTGGTCGTTGGGTGATCCCATGACTTTTAGACAAGAATCAAATCGGATTAAGTAAAGGTCAGAAGCCACCACCCTAAATCAGTTACATGAGATTGCCAGACAGCAACCAACTTAAGTTCTTGCCTTCCCCATTAAGAGTTTCTAGGGATAAGGTCATCTCTCTTCTTCCTGGTACAGAGAGGGAGGCACCTTTTACAGATAGAGATTTACCTTACAAATGTAAATGTGTCCCAACAAGGGCAAGTTCCATTCCCCAGAGGCTCCTTCCCTGTCCCAGTTTATCAAAAGCAATCAGCCCAAAACAATCCCGATGCCAAAGAGTCATATCTTGGGGTGGCCAATTTCAGGTCCCTACAAGCTCATCCCCCTCTTCCTTCACAAATGCAAATGTCTCTCAAAAGGGCAAGCAAAATTCCAGTCCTCGAAGCCTGCTTCTCATCTGTAGTTTTAAAAGTAACCAGCCTAAAATCCTCCTCAGGTATCATCTGCTCAGTGTCTAGAATAGGGCCGTGGTGGTCTGCTGAATACTGTGGTTAATAAACCAACAAATTGACCTCAGTTATCCTCTTTCATCATTAAAGATAGTTATAGATGTTCATAGATCCCACTGACACTTTCCTTGGCTGTTGAGGAACTAACAAATTTCATAGAAACAGAGAAAACAGGCATAAATATTGAAGAGGCAATGAGAAAAAGGCATTTCAAATGAGCTGGAATCTGCCTTCAAAGTCAACAAAACTCTGTTTTTCCTTAGGACAGTCCCCTAGTCTTTGGGGAGTCTCTTAGCAACTGAGTTTATGATCTGTCACCTGTCATCATTGCAACTCAGCATTTGTTTCTTTGGAAGTGTCTTTTCTCTCCACTTAACTTCTTTTTTATTTCATTTTTGTTTTTAACACAATCGTCAGCCTCATAGTCCTGCTATTAATGCCTAGGCTCATGATTATTTCAATAACCTTTTGATTTCCTTTTTTCTAGTATCTTCCCTGTGTTATCCATCTCAGCTTTCATTGTGTCCTCTGGTTGAGCCTTTGGTGGGCCCTGGGTAGAGAATTAGGGCCCATCCTACCCCTCATGTTTCACAGAAGGGTCTCAACTTCACTGTCTGAATGATGAAAATAACCCATAACCAATCTATAAATGAAAATTTGGGTGAGTTTGTTCTGAGCTTAAATCTGAGGATTATAACCCGGGACCTTTCTTCCCGAAGGAAGAAAGGGCAGCAAAGAAGTGGGGTGCACAGACTCGTTATATACCCCCAGAGAGGATGTTTCACATAGGATTGAAATGTCCCTTTTACAATAGTCGAGAGACTGCTCTGTCAGCACAGTGATTGATGGAAATAGCAGGTAGGTCTTCTGTCTCAGTGAACACAGCAGGGTGGCAGTCTGTTGTCTCCAGCTGAGTGGTCACAGGTGAGCTGGGTGGTCAAAGGTGAGTGCAGCAGTCAGTTCCTAGCCTAAGGAAAAATGCTTATCCCTAAGGAAATGCTAATGTAGGGGGAAGTTGCACCTTTATCTCAAGGGCCTTTGTTCTGGCCATAGGAAATGTCTAAGCAGATATGCAATGCATGCTCAATAGCCACAGTCAGGCCCTTTTGGAAAAAAACAAAGTCAGGCAGAATTAGGTTTAAACCAAATGGCTTCCTCATATACTCCAATATATCCTATTGCTTGCCATTTTTATTTGTCAGATCCAACATGAAGTCCAGTCCTGTCTTGCTCACTCTCTTCCCCATCACACTCATTCGCGTCCTCTAACCTTTGCAGGAGATGGTTTCGAACTTGGAATTCCAACCCAGGTATCCAAAGTCTACCTCTCCTCAAGGCTCAGCTCCAGCTTTCTCTTCCATGGAGCCCTCTCTAAGTACCCAGCTCACACTAGATGATGAGCTTCTTTTCATCTCTTCTCTCTTTCCTTTGGACTTTTGTACTCTCATTGTATCTTCAATTATAACACTGTATTACATGCTGTTTGTTTTTTTTTAAAAAAAAATTCTGCTGGTGTTGAATTATTGCCAGTCTTTGTATCTTACCTAAAATCTCCCCAGGGTCAGAGGACATGTTTCATCCTTTCTGGTTTCCCTCCTGGTCCAGCCTCTAGCACAGTCTGGGCTCATAGCAGATGCTTAATAAATGATTTTCTAATTCAGCTAGATGAATTGTTCATTTGAAATTTTTATCTTCCCTTCTCTTTGATATAATTATTAGAAGTCCTTGGGTATTCTAAGGCAGTTATATGTCATGTGGTCTAGAATTAAGTTGCTTTGGAAATTGAAAATCAAAATGAAACAAACAGAAAATGAAAAGACAAGCATTGCTACTGTTATATGATTACTTCTAGAATGTACCAATATGCACATTAACTCCTTTTTAAATGAGATGTAATCGACATATAACATTGTGTCAGTTTAACGTGTACAATGTGATTCGATACACGTATATGTTGTAAAATTTCTACCATAATGAGGTTAGTTAACACATCCTTTACCTCACATAATTACCATTTTGTTGTTGTTATCATTGTTATGATGAGAAGACTAAAGCTCTATTCTCATAGCAACTTTTGAGTACACAATACAGTATTGTTAACTAGCCTCACCATGCTGTACACCAGATCCTCAGAACTTATTCATCTGAAAACTGAAAGTTTGTACCCTTTAAACATCTCCCCGTGTCCCCTGAAAACCACCACTCTTATCTCTGTTTCTACAAGTTTCATGTTTCCAGAGCCACATAGGGGACACTAAGTCTTCACAAACCACAGCGTGTGATTAAGTACAACGATTTCAGCCCATGTGCTTTTGTATGTGCTCCTCCCTTCTGCAGGCCTCTGACCTGGTTCTGGATTACATTCTCTCTCAGCTGGACACTCCGATAGCCTCCATCCTCCTTTTCGTGCTTTCAATTTCTCCTTCATTCTGCACAGAAACACCAACTTTCTGGAGAACAACTTGATCATACCACTCCCCTGCTTAGAAACCCTGACTACTACTCACTATCTTTGAATGAAATCTTGATCTCAGGGTCTGGCATCTGGATCTGGTCCCATCCTCTATCATTTGATGTTCTTCTTAATAGTCCTTACATTTTATACAAAGCAAACTCCTTGCATCGAGCTTCATACATAACACTTTGCTTGGCTAACCTGCACCTTTGCCAGAGAGGGCACTCTATTTCATTCCTTTGTATACAAACTGCCCTTGATCTCTAATGATCAGTCCCATTTTACCAGAGACTTCCTGATCACCTTATGGGAAGGAACCTCCTTTCTCTGAATGCCCACATAGCACACCCTAATGGCATTTATCACCTCCCATCTTGGATTTAGTTATTTATGTACATTTGTTTATTTACTTATTGCCTCAAAAAAAGTGTTGAACAGAATTGCACAAGATGCTGGGGATAAAAAGGGAATATAGTCTACTGGTGAGATAGTAACAAGCCCTCAAATGAAAAAAATACAATATATTAAGTATGATACTGGATGTTAATGAACTCTAAGTGATCAGATAAAGGTTAGCCTAGATCTGTCTGTGGAGTCTCAGAGGAGTGGAGTTGAGTTCCAATGTAAAATATGTTTAGGCATTAATTAGCCAGTTGGACAAGACGGGGAGGTGGGAGGGGGTGAGGTAGGTAAAGGAGAGGTGGACAGCTCAGATGGAGGGCATGGCCACAGGAGAAATCACGTTTGATTGAAGGCACGTTGTTGACTCTGACAGGATAGGGTATGCTGAGAGAATAACAACTGAAGGAGAAGACACTAGTCAGGTAGACAAGGATCAGGTTTTGCTTTGCTAAGAAGTTTGGAGTTCAGTCTGTTGGCAAGCATGCTGAAAATGTCAATCAGGGGAATTGCAAGATTGGACTGTGGGTTAGACCCAGGTGGTGAAGTGGATTTCTCCAGAGACACAGAGAAACTTTAAACAACCTGGTGGAGGTTACACATCTGATCCATCTTTGTATTCCCTGATTGTGCTCAGCACAGTGCCAGGCACATGGTTTATATACAAATTGTATTTGTTAACAAGTGAAAGAAAATGAGATCTCCACTTTCAGACTAAAACACAAACAGAAGTATATTAGCTTTAAGCTTCACACTTCACCTGCATTATTCAGATCACACAAGTACAGGGCATCTTCTAGCTTCCTGAACCTTTTGATCCATGTCTCCTATTCTTCAGACTCGTTCTTCATCACTGGGTTCAGGAAAGGCTGTGAGACTGGCCTGATTTTCAAAGAGCTTGGGGGATCTTTGGGGGCTGAAGTCTCAGCAGTAGGGTTTTCTGGCTGCAGATCTTCTTCTAGAGTTTTCTACCAAAACAACACAACTATCTCACTGGCAACACATTCACCACGTAGATCTTCTCCAGTCTCTTGGCCAAAGATGAGGCCGTACAACTAGCGAGATTTACCATAATGTCTGGCTTTGTAAAGCTTGGAGGATGGGTTTCAAGTCCTGAGTGCTATAGGACTACATCTGTGAAGCCTTCCAGGATGTATATTACTGTGTTGAATCCTTTCTATTTTTTTAAGAGAAGGGTGAAATCATGACTTTTATCAGTTTGCATTTCTGATTTGCACAAAGAAAAGGCTTTTGTAACTGGCTGAGACTTTTTGTGATGTTCTATACTAGTGGGATCCATGGAGGAGGGGCTTCAGGGATTGCTTATAACTTCTCCATGGGAAAACCTCTGGACAATGAGCCTGAGGTTCTTGACAAAGAGTGACTGAAAGAATAGTGACATTGTCTTAGGCTCATGGGCTCCTTGTAATGGACCATAAAGAACTTCTAGTTCTGTCTGTCCTGTTAATTTAACTAAGGAAGACGAGGCCCAGAGAGTGGAAGTGACTTACTGAGATCAGGCAGTGAATGGTAGACACAGAACTATAAGGAGATGTAGAGGTTATGTCTACCTCAGTTTGGTATCCTCATCTCATGTCTACTGCAAAATAGAGGTGTTTTTAGAATAATGGACAACCTAGTCCCAGCAGCCATGACAGGCATTCTGTCACCTACCATGTACAGAGTGGCATCCATTGTTTGATCTTCACAACCTCACTTTTCCAGGAATTTTCCCTCCTGCTGAGCCATATGGTTAGGGAGAGAACAGCCATATCTAAGTGTACAGTGCAGGACTGGGTATCTAATGCAAAGGGACCAATGCACTCATTGTTCAGAGATTTTGGAACGATTTGTGAGAGATGAAGACAGAGGGATATACAAACGGAGATCATTCTGTGTGAGAGGTAGGAACTCTCACAGGTTTTACACGCTGTATACTGGAAATGAGAAAAGGCTGATCTGTCCAGAAAGATAGAGACAGAGAGAGAGAGAGAGACAGTATGAAGCTAACAGCAGAGAGAAGAGAAAAGATATAGGAAGTCATGATGAAGTTCAAGTCCCTGATTTTACTTCACTGTTACTTGTTACATTTCTAACCTTAGGTAGCATAATACACTTCTCTCTCCTTCCAATAAATTTAGTAGAGTTTCTTCTCTTAATTTCAACCCAAATAATCTTAACTAACTCACCATAGAATTATGACTCTAACTTCTGAAAATCATCTGTGCTTCCCCCAACATTCAAATACCTGTATTTCTCCAATATAGTACCTTTGTCTCAAACTTCTCACATAGAAAGTATGAAAATCCCATAGGTCTAAAGAATAGTAATTGAGATTAGAAATCCAGTTTTAGTTGGTTAGCAAACATGGATTAACCTGCTGCTGGGAAATGTGAAGAATTGTTTTCTTTGAAATAATAGAATGGTACATGGTGTGGTACCCACATGGATAACAAGCAACCAGTAAATTTTAAGAGATTAATATAAAAGAATTCTACTTGGATAAAATCAACTTTGGGAAGGGCTGAAAGTTTTCATAAAATAAACAGAGTAGTGATTCTTATACATTTTAGAGCTTTAGATCACTTGAGAAATCCAATGAAAGCTTTAGATAATCTACCCAGGCAAATGCACATTTGCATGCAGGATGACTTTAGACAGTTCAAAGACGTCCTTGGATCTGAAAAAGTGATTTTAATAATTTTATATTTCTTCAGATAGATCAACACTCTCTTTGACCACTAAAGACAGGGAAAGGGGGAATTTGTATGAACCTGAGTTAGGCTGAACTAAGTGAGTGAGTGAGTAGTAACTAACTAACACACTCTATACTGTTTTGGTCCCACTGTGTCTGGAGGAAGTCCACGTTCCGTGATTGGCATGTAAGACTGTTCGAGTTCTTGTTCTTGCCTATCTTCTTTCAATCCCACATATACATCTTTTTCTCCAACCACATAAAACCAGAAAACACAAATCTGTTTTGTGCCTTGTGCATGCTTCTCCCTCTGCTGTAAAAGCCCTTCTTGCCACTTAGGCCTTGGATGGTTGGGGTCCTACTCACCCTTCAAGATTCGACTCATATTCCACTTCTTGTGGGAAGCCTTTTCTTACAGACAAGCTGGCTGAGGGGCGATTCTTTGTGGCCCCTTTATCCACCTCATCACTTATTGTGGAATGTTGTTATCATTTATTAGAAAGACTCTCTCTTCTACCAGAGATCTGGAGACTGGCCTGTGAGATAGTCATTTATGTATCCTCAAGGTCTGGTTAGTGGCCAGGGCATAGCTGGTTCTCAAGACATGTTTACTGAATGAACAAGGGAATGAATGAGTGATTTTCTCTGGGATCATAAGAAAGTTCCTTTACCACACCTCTGCTTCAATTCCCCTTTCTAAAAAGTGGGACAATGAATGCTACTTATGCAGGAATGTGACACAAATCAATTACTGCGGAGATGCCATAAAATCCTCAAAACAGAGGCAAAATAAAAGAGCAAGGTGTATTTTTTTTATAGTCTTATTCACAATAGATGATACTCAAGGAGAAAAGCATTTGCTGTTGTTTCTGGCATGGCAAGAGCTTGCCAAAATTGACATGATTTTCTAAAGTATTTTGAAGTGTGAAGTGCATGAAGAGGCCTCCTGCCATTTTGAGATGAATTATGGTCTAATCTGGGCATTTAAACAAAAACAATGACAGAAAAACTCAGGATGCTTTTCAATTCTGTCTGCATCTTTTCCTGGCTAAGTGCTGGGAATATTAAAATGTAATTTAACTGCTTTCCAGATTTTGTTTGCAAAAATCAAAGAGCCGATTACATTTTAAAATGTGATGTCTGGGGAAAAAGGTCGCCCTCAGTCTCTGGAAGCTGAATTTAAGATGCTGAAATAGGGGGCTGGCCCTGTGGCCGAGTGGTTAAGCTTGTGCGCTCCACTGCAGGCGGCCCAGTGTTTCGTTGGTTCGAATCCTGGGTGCGGACGTGGCACTGCTCATCAAACCACGCTGAGGCAGCATCCCACATGCCACATCTAGAAGGACCCACAACCAAGAATATACAACTATGTACCGGGGGGCTTTGGGGAGAAAAAGGAAAAAAAAAATCTTAAAAAAAAAGTTGAAATAGGTCTCAGAACCACCCTTCATTTTGATGGCAGTGGGATGATTGGTCACAGGCTTCAGAACCAGTGCACATGCTACAGGTCCAATTTCTTGTGGCAGGTGCCAAGCTCATCACCAGGTGGTGGAGAGAGGTTTCTGCAACGATATCAGCTCAGACAGGAACCACCCCACACTTGAGGAGGTTTCTACCTCCCTTCTCTGCCAGAGAAGACTCTCAAAGTCAAAGAGAGTCTGACATCACGGTGGTGGGTGGAAATCAAAAACCAAGAAGTGGGGGGTTAGCCCTGTGGCCGAATGGTTAAGTTCACATGCTCTGCTTCAGCAGCCCAGGGCTTCACCAGTTCAGATCCTGGGAATGGATCTCATCAAGCCATGCTGAAGCAGCATCCACATAGCAGAAGCAGAAGGACCTACAACTAGAATATAAAACCATGTACTAGGGGACTTTTGTGAGAAGAAGAACAAAAAATTGGCAACAGATATTAGCTCAGGGCCAATCATTAAATAAACAAATGAACAACAACAACAACAACAACAAAAACAGAAAGGAGGAACCCACCCAGCATCAGAGAATAGAAGGTCAAAGATGAGTGAAGCTCTTCCTCAAGCTCCACATACCCAGGTGCATACCATATGTTTAGTTGTGTCTTGAGGCATCTCAGGAATGTCAGGCTGCACTGGAGTGGCAGAGGTTCCCTTTCCTCTGTTTCCTGAGAAAGAAAGAAAAAATGGAAGGGTTAAGTTTGGTCGCTTCATTGTAACACTTACACCCAGGCAAATAAAATGCTGAGGCCCTTCTATGTCGTTGGCACTGTGTTAGGCGATGGGGATATGGAGGTAGATCAGAAAGATCTGGTTCCTGCCCTGATGGAGCTGACAAAGGGGAGGTAGGCGCTAAACAATTACTCAAAATTATTATTTAATTACAAACTACCATAAACACAACAAAAGAAGATGTGAAAATATTTTGTTTTAGGGTAGGGGTGGGAGTGGTGGAGAACCAGAGGTGGCTTCTTGGAGGAAGTGACACTTAAACTGTGGATCCAAAGGGTGAATAGGAATTTCTAGGCAAAGGTGATGGTGGATGTTCACAAGGAGCAGAGAGTTCCAGATAAGCAGAGAAAAGAGCCTGTAGAACTGCCCTGAATCAGGAGGACTTGCACAGTTTGGGGAGTGGGCAGCAGCTTCCTCCCATGGCCCTACCTCTTAACAGAAAACCAGGTATTTCTGCCCCCTCTCTCCACACAGGTGTATGCCTCAAAGATCAGGCAAAACCTCTCTCTTCCACTTTCCCTCTCCTATCAATAGTCAGAGGGTCTGAATGGGATGAGGTTTGAACAGCATCTCTAACCCAGTACCCCCACAATTGGCTTTGGTTGTATTCACAGCATTTATCACTATTTACGTTATTTTATGTGAAGGAAAAGCTTTCTGTTTACTGCAGGTGAAAAACGTTCAAGTTGCTCTGAGTCATAGAGTTTGAGAGTTAAGGGGATTCTAGAAACAGTATATAGTATACAGGCAGGAAGATGAACTTTGGTGTCAGCCCTGAATGCTAATCTTGAGTCTTCCCTTTCCCAGCTGCAAGCTTTCAGATCCTAATTTTGCCAGTTGTGAAAGGGGAGAAAACCAGTGATTTACAGTAATGTTGTAGAGATAAAAAATTACCTACCTAAAATACTTAACACAGGGAAGATGCTCAAAAAAGGATTCATTGTTTGTTGTTGTGTCATTATTATCATAACACCTTAGGCAAGTCTAGTTTGCTTAATTGAACACTAATTACGATGGGCCAGGAATTGTTCTGGGCACTGTTCACATGCATCATCCCTGTTAGTATAAGATCTAGATCCTAGACCCTGTCCCAGGCCAGTTTCTCTGCACTTTTAAAAGTTTCTTTAGAAGAAAATACACACTAGTCTCCCGGGTCCCCTTTAAGCTTCCCTTTCTCTCCCCTAACATCTACAAGCATGGCAACAGGTCGTTGTTTGCACATGTAAAAATCATTTGAGAAATCTGAGGCAGAGCTGATGTTTTTTCTTTCTAACACAGTGGGAAGGATTGTCTGTGTAGTCTGCCAGTTGAAGGTTTGTACTGGAGAAAATAAGCCAAGCTGGCTTCTAGAGATTTCCAGGTGTTGGAAGGGCCAGGTTTTACAATGCTTCCATGAGTCTGAGGGTTACACATCCAGCCCTGCCATCAGCCCAGCAATGACTAGAAATTAGTGGTCTTGATCACTGGCTGCATATTAGACCCAGCTGGGGAGCTTTAAAAATTGCCAATCATTGGGGGTCACACCAGGCCAATTAAATAAGAGACTCAGGGTGAGAACCAAGATCAGCACCTGTGAAGAATTCCCTCGGTAATCCTAAAGTGACACCAGGGTCGATAACTGATTTAAATAAAGGATTCTGGCCTCATTGGGTCCACTGAATGAAGCTTTGTGAGAATATATATACATTTGTGAGAATAATATATATCAAAGATCTGTACATGTCAGACATTTCCTACACATTTTCTTACTTGAAGAATAATGCTCTGTGGTAGAAAGCATCTCCATTTGACAGATAAGGTAACAGAGGCAATAAAGGCTTCAGTTCCCTGCTTAAGATTACAGAGGTGGAGTTAGGTCTTGGATTCTAACTCATTCATTCATTCAACAAACATTTGTTTAATGCTTACTACATGCTGGGCACTGTTTTAGGCACCATGATACAACAATGAGCAAGAGAGAATCTTCTCATGGAGAGTGCATTCCAGTGGTGAGGGCAAAGAGAGACATAAAATAATGTCAAATCGTGATAAATGCTATAAACACAACCAAAGCCAATTATGGGGGTAGAGAGAAATGCAGTTGCTATTTTTGATAGGGAATTCACCAAAGGCCTCTCTGAAGTGACATTTAAATAGAGCCGTTAATAGAGAAACAAGGGAGAAAGCCAAGCAAATGTCTGAGGAAAGAGCATTCCAGGATAAAGCTCTGGAGAGAGCAGAGGCCTCAAGGACGGGGTGTTTGGTGCATTCAAGCAACAGCTGAGAAGAGAGCCGAGCTAACCCAGGAGGAAAAGGGAAGAGAAGTGGGTCAAGTGTCATGCCATGTGATTTGAGTTGATTTTTTTTTTTTTTTTTGGCTTCCAGTATTTGTTCCTCCTCTAGTGATTACCCACTTCTACTGTTAGCAACTATATTTTGCTTTGTGGAGACCACTCCTCCCCCATCCCAGTGCTGTGGTTTGGTAGGATTAACCCCCAATTCCAACTCTAAACTTGGTCTCTGCTTAGTTGAAGACTAACGTCGTATCTCAATCACGATCTTGGTTCAAAGATGGGCATGAAACTCAATCTGAGACTCAGAGGTGAGAGGAGATGTCTGCTATAATTTCTTAGCTAGTAATGTTCTCTCCTTCCTGGAAGGACCTACAAAAAGAGCAAGCTATGCAGATATGATGACATAGCTGCCATGGCTATTTGCTATTGCAGAGGAGTGCCCACCTGGAGAAGTTGGAGGACTACCACGTAGAGCCTAGAGATTATGCCAACACCAAGTAAAGCAGAACAGAGAGCCAGAATGAAAGCAGGTCCTTGATTTTGACACCTGAATGGTTAGATCAACCCACACCTATAACGCTTGCTGCTGCCAGACTTTGCAGTTACATAAAACAAAATCTCTTCATTGTCTATACCAACTGAGTTGGGTTTTCTGTCCCTTTGTATAAGTAGTTCTAAGTAAGAATTACTATAGGTATTTTTTTTTCCTTGATAAAAGGGAAGCCAAACTCTTAGCCATTTTTCTGTCAAATCTTGAGTTACAGGTCTTCAAGAAATGTTTGAGGGGATCAATGAACCTCTGAGGCTGCCTTCATTCCCTCCTAATTATCCCTCATCAGCAGCCATGCTATAGCCCTGCTCCATGATTGCTGCTTCTTCCTCTCCCTCACTCACAGGCCCCACAATGAAGAGATGCAAAGTTGGGCCCACACTTCATTATTGTGGAATACCACTTTAGACCTTAGACCATACCATGTTTGGTGGGCTCTAAATGTTTTTTTTTTCTTACAAATTTTTTTTTATTGAGTTATTGATAGGTTACAATCTTGTGAAATTTCAATTGTACATTAATGTTTGTCAGTCATGTTGTAGGTGCACCACTTCACCCTTTGTGCCCACCCCCCACCCCACCTTTCCCCTGGTATCCACTAAACTGTTCTTGGTCCATAGTTTTAAATTCCTCATATGAGTGGAGTCATGCACAGATTATCTTTCTCTTGCTGGCTTATTTCACTTAACATAATTCTCTCAAGGTCCATCCGTGTTATTGCAAATGGAATGATTTTGTTCTGTTTTGCAGCTGAGTAGTATTCCATTGTATATATGTACCACATCTTCTTTATCCATTCGTCTGTTGATGAGCACTTAGGTTGCTTCCACGTCTTGGCTATTGTAAACAGTGCTGCAATAAACATTGGGGTGCACAGGACTTTTGGGATTGCTGACTTCAGGCTCTTTGGATAAATACCCAGTAGTGGGATGGCTGGATTCTATGGTAGTTCTATTTTTAGTTTTTTGAGGAATCTCCATACTGTTTTCCATAGTGGCTGCACCAGTTTGCATTCCCACCAGCAGTGTATGAGGGTTCGTTTTTCTCCGCAACCTCTCCAACATTTGTTGCTATTAGTTTTAGATATTTTTGTCATTCTGACGGGTGTAAGGTGATATCTTAGTGTAGTTTTGATTTGCATTTCCCTGATGATCAGCGATGATGAGCATCTTTTCATGTGCCTATTGGCTATCAGTATATCTTCTTTGGAGAAATGTCTGTTCATGTCTCCAGCCCATTTTTTTGATTGGGTTGTTTGATGTTTTGTGGTTGAGTTGCGAGAGTTCTTTATATATTATGGATATTAAGCCTTTGTCAGATATATGACTTGCAAATATTTTTTCCCAGTTAGTGGGTTGTTTTTTTGTTTCAATCCTGTTTTCATTTGCCTTGAAGAAGCTCTTTAATCTGATGAAGTCCCATTTGTTTATTCTTTCTATTGTTTCCCTTCTCTGAGAAGGCATGGTGTCCGAAAAGATCCTTTTAATACTGATGTCAAAGAGTGTACTGCCTACGTTTTCTTCCAGAAGCCTTATGGTTTCAGGTCTCACCTTTAGGTCTTTAATCCATTTTGAGTTTATTTTGGTGAATGGTGAAAAAGAATGGTCAATTTTCATTCTTTTACATGTGTCTTTCCAGTTTTCCCAGCACCATTTGTTGAAAAGACTTTCTTTTCTCCATCGTATGCCCTCAGCTCCTTTGTCAAAGATAAGCTGTCCATAGATGTGTGGTTTTATTTCTGGGCTTTCAATTCTGTTCCATTGATCTGTGCACCTGTTTTTGTACCAGTACCATGCTGTTTTGATTACTGTAGCTTTGTAGTATGTTTTGAAGTCAGGGATTGTGATGCCTCCCGTTTTGTTCTTTTTTCTCAGGATTGCTTTAGCAATTCGGGGTCTTTTGTTGCCCCATATGAATTTTAGGATTCTTTGTTCTAATTCTGTAAAGAATGTCATTGGGATTCTGATTGGGATGGCGTCGAATCTGTAGATTGCTTTAGGTAGAACGGACATTTTAACTATGTTTATTCTTCCAATCCATGCACATGGAATGTCTTTCCATCCCCTTATGTCGTCATCCAATTCTCTCAGAAAGCCCTTGTAATTTTCATTATATAGGTCCTTCACTTCCTTAGTTAAATTTACCCCAAGGTATTTTATTCTTTTTCTTGCGATTGTGAATAGTATTGTATTCTTGAGGTCTTTTTCTGTTGGTTCATTACTGGAGTATAGAAATGCTACTGATTTATGCAAATTGATGTTATACCCTGCAACTTTGCTGTAGTTGTTGATTACTTCTAACAGTTTTCCAATGGATTCTTTGGGGTTTTCTATATATAAGATCATGTCGTCTGCAAACAGCGAGAGTTTCACTTCTTCCCTCCCTATTTGGATTCCTTTTATTCCTTTTTCTTGCGTGATTGCTCTGGCCAGGACCTCCAGTACTATGTTAAATAAGAGTGGTGATAGAGGGCATCCTTGTCTTGTTCCTGTTTTCAGGGGGATGGGGTTCAGTTTTTGCCCATTGAGTATGATGTTGGCTATGGGTTTGTCGTATATGGCCTTTATTATGTTGAGGTAGTTTCCTTCTATCCCCATTTTGTTCAGAGTTTTTTTTATCATAAATGGCTGTTGGATCTCGTCAAATGCCTTCTCTGCATCTATTGAGATGATCATGTGGTTTTTATTCCTCAGTTTGTTGATGTGGTGTATCACGTTGATTGATTTGCGGATGTTGAACTATCCCTGTGTCCCTGGTATGAATCCCACCTGATCCTGGTGTATGATTCTTTTGATGAATTGCTGAATTCTGGTTGCCAAAATTTTGTTTAGAATTTTTGCATCTATGTTCATCAGTGATATTGGCCTGTAGTTCTCTTTATTCGTGATGTCCTTGTCAGGTTTTGGTATCAGCGTGATGTTGGCCTCATAGAATGTGTTAGGAAGTGTTCCATCTTCCCTAATTTTTTGGAATAGCTTGAAAAGGATAGGTATTAAATCCTCTCTGAAAGTTTGGTAGAATTCCCCAGGAAAGCCATCTGGTCCTGGGGTTTTATTCTTTGGGATGTTTTTGATTGCTGTTTCAATCTCTTTCCTTGTGATTGGTCTGTTCAAATTGTCTCCCTCTTCTTGAGTGAGCTTTGGGAGATTGTAGGAGTCCAGGAATTTATCCATTTCCTCTAGGTTATCCATTCTGTTGGCATATAGTTTTTTGTAGTATTCTCTTATAATCTGTTGTATTTCTGCAGAGTCTGTTGTTATTTCTCCTCGCTCATTTCTGATTTTGTTTATTTGAGCTTTCTCCCTTTTTTTCTTTGTAAGTCTGGCTAGTGGTTTGTCAATTTTATTTTTCTTCTCAAAAAACCAGCTCTTTGTCTCATTGATCCTTTCTACTGCCTTTTTCGTTTCAATAGTATTTATTTCTGCTCTGGTTTTTATTATTTCTCTCATTCTGCCGACTTTGGGCTTCATTTGTTCTTTTTTCTCTAGTTCAGTTAGGTGTGCTTTAAGGTTGCTTATTTGGGATTTTTCTTGTTTGTTAAGATGTGCCTGTATTGCGATGAATTTTCCTCTTAATACAGCTTTTGCTGTATCTCATATGAGTTGGTATGGCATGCTATCATTTTCATTTGTTTCCAGGTATTTTTTGATTTCGTCTTTAATTTCTTCAAGGATCCATTGCTTGTTCAGTAGTGTGTTGTTTAGTCTCCACATCTTTGTGCCTTTCTCAGCTTTTTTCTTGTAATTAATTTCTAGCCTTATAGCACTATGATCTGAGAAGATGCTTGTTATTATTTCAATTTTTTTAAATTTGTAGAGGCTTGCCTTGTTTCCCAACATATGGTCTATCCTAGAGAATGTTCCATGTGCACTTGAGAAGAATGTGTATTCAGCTCCTTCAGGGTGAAGTGATCTATATATGTCTATTAAGTCCAATTGTTTTAGTTTTTCATTCAGCTCCACTATTTCCTTGTTGATTTTCTGTCTGGATGATCTGTCCATTGATGTGAGTGGGGTGTTGAGGTCCCCTACTATTATTGTGTTGTTTTTAACATCTTCCTTTAGGTCTGTTAATAGTTGCTTTATGAATCTTGGTGCTCCTGTGTTGGGTGCATAGATATTTATAAGCGTTATTTCTTCTTGATGAAGTGTCCCTTTGATCATTATATATTGTCCCTCTGTGTCTCTCTTTACCTGTCTTATTTTGAAATCCACTTGGTCTGATATGAGAATTGCAACACCTGCCTTTTTTTCCTTGCTATTAGCTTGAGGTATTGTCCTCCACCCCTTCACCCTGAGTCTGTGTTTGTCCTTGGGGCTGAGGTGTGTTTCCTGGAGGCAACAAATTGTTGGATCTTGTTCTTTAATCCACTTTGCCACTCTGTGTCTTTTTATTGGAGAGTTCAATCCGTTCACATTGAGAGTGATTATTGATGCATGTGGACTTAATGCTGTCAATCTGTCGCTCATTATCTTGTTTTCCTGTGTTTCTTTTCCTGTGTGCTTTAGACTACCCATTTACTACTGCAATTTCTTATGCTGGGTTTCTTAGATTTTTCCTCATCTATGATTTGTGACTCTGTTCTGTACTTTATTTTAGTGTCTACCTTGAAGTTTGTATTTAGAATCTCGTGTATAATATAGTCTATTCTCTGGTGGTCTCTTACATACTCGACCAATACTGATTTAGACCCTTTGCTCTTCCCCTCCTAAATAATTATTTTCATTTTTTATTCCAACTCGTCTTATTAATTTGTAGTTAGAGTGCTAAGATCGTCCTTGTTTTGGTAGTTTCCTTACTTTTACCCTAATGCTATAGTTGAATATTTGCTATCCTGTTCTGGTTCTATCCATCGGTCTCCCTAGTCTGTGGATTGTGTCCCCTTTCTCTCTTTTTTCTTTTTTCAAGTATGAGAGCCTTCTTGAGGATTTCTTGTAATGGAGGGCTTTTAGTTACAAATTCCCTTAACTTTTGTTTGTCTGGAAAAGATTTAATTTCTCCCTCATATCTGAAGGAAATTCTTGCTGGATAGAGTATTCTTGGCTGAAGGTTTTTATCCTTTAAAGCTTTGAATATATCACTCCATTCTCTCCTAGCTTGTAGGGTTTCTGTAGAGAAATCCACTGACAGTCTGATAGGGGCTCCTTTATAGGTTATTCTCTTTTTTTCTTACTTCCCTGAGTATCCTTTCCTTATCATTCCTATTTGCCAACTTTACTATTATGTGCCTTGTGGTGGGTCTTTTTACATGGACAAATCTAGGAGATCTAAAACCCTCCTCTACACACATTTCTCCATTGATCCCTAGATTTGGGAAGTTCTCTTCAATAATTTCATTAAGCACACTTTCTGCTCCATTTTCCTTTTCCATATTTTCGGGAATTCCTATGATCCTTATGTTCTTACTCCTCATTGAATCCGTTATCTCTCAGAGATTTTCCTCATTTTTTAAATTCTTAGTTCTCTTTCTTCCTCTGTCTGGTGCCATTCAGCCTGTCTGTCCTCGATTATGCTGATTTGCTCCTCTGTGTTGTCTACACGGGCATTCAGAGAATCCGTATTCTGTTTTATCTGGTCCATTGTGTTTTTCATCTCAAGTAATTCTGTTTGATTCTTCTTTATGATTTCAATCTCTTTTGTGAAGTAACTCCAGAACTCGGCTTGTTTCTCTATCTTTCTCTCTACCTCATTGAGTTTTTTGGTTATAGCTGCTCTGAATTCATTATCACTTACTTTACCTAATTCCAAGTCCTCAGGACTTAATTCTGTGTTTTTATTGTTTTCCTTCTGGTCTGGGGCTTTTATAAATTGCTGGATGGTAGAGGAGCGGTTTTTTCTCATGGTGGTAGAATTCAGTTGCAGTTACAGCCTGTCGCCACTAGATGGGGGTCGAGAGCGGCATGTTAGCTCTCCGCCTTGGGGTAAGATGGCTGCGCCCACTGGCATGGTTGGGGGGAGGGGCTGTTACTCACATGCACTGGTCTGGGTTCAGATCAGTTCTGTTCTCTGGTCTCCCAAGGCCCTTGATTTATAGGGTCCCCACGGATGGAAGCTTTCCCCCCGTCAGCGGGTCTCCACTGAATCAGCGGCAGGAGTCCTGGATGATCCCCCGGTAATGCGGCCCCTCCCCCGCTCCTTCCCGACCCGCGCCGTAGTGATCGCAGACTCTAGGGGAGGGAGCGATGTTCTCGCCTACCGTTCCAACGCCTCCGAGGGTGTAAGCAAGGTTATGATCTCCGCCTTCTTGGTATTGTAGGTCTCTAACGAGCTGGCATTATGTTTATTCTCTGAAATTCAGTTCTTCCAATCTTTTGTTGTATTTTGGAGGGGAGACAATCCCGGGTCAGCTCACCCTGCCATTTTGCTCCGCCCACTCTTCTCTAAATGTTTTGTATTTGTCTTCATGAGAATTCATAGCATTTCTTGGATCTGTGTCTTGAAGTCTTTTATAACTTTTGGAAATTTCTCAGCCATAATTCTTTCAGATATTGCTTTAGCTCCATTCTCTTCCTCCTGTCCTTCTGAAACGTTGATTACGTGTGTACTGGGTATTGTCAGCATTTCCTATATGTCTCATGTACACTTCTTTTTGTATATTTCATTCTCTTTTTTCATTCATGCTTATTATTTGAAGCCTCCAAGTTTGTGGTAATTTGTTACAGCAGCCTTAGGAAATGAATACCCTCATTCTCAGTCGTCCAATCCTGGCATAACCAACCCACAATCCTCTGTTGTAAATTCCCTCTGTTTGAAATACCTGGTAATGTTTCTCTTTCTCCACTGAAATACAAAATGATATACCACCCCCACTCTAAACTCTCAGAACCTTGTATTTTGATCCCAAGGGGAATTAGTGAACAGTTCATGTGTGTAGTTAATACCAATGCATATTTTTTTCACCTGTCATACTCAAAACTTGCTAATTGCTAAATATTTTGTGCAATTCATCCTTATAATTTCACTTAATATTACATCTTGGAAATCTTCCTGTATTGGGCCAACCATGCTATTTTACAGCTGAATACTTTTATCAATTGAATATATTGTAATTCAATTAAATGGTCCCTGAAGGATCGTTTTGCTGTTTTCATTTTTAAAAACACTTACCAAAAAAAATTCCTGCACTAAACTTATATGTAAATCTGAGAGGATTTTTTTGTGAGATATCAGTAACATAAGTACCTAGCTTTGGGATTCCTAGATCCAAGGGACTATGTGACTGAAATTCTAATACATAATACCAACTCTAACTTCTTCTATAAGTGTACCTATCACAGGGCTATCACCAGAGACTGCTTCATTATATAATAATATTTGGAGAATTATGCCTTTTATGATCCAACTGGCCTAAAAGAACAGCCATCAAGGCAATCATCACTCCTAGTGTTTCTTCACTGGTGAGGCGTCTACATTTCTGGGAGTAATGAGATGAAACACAACAAGGAAACCACTGAAGCTAAGCAGCATAGTCAACAATAGTTCTGGGAAGTGGGAGTGGTCTCAAGGAACAAAATAACTGAACTCACCTGTAGGCAAGTCAGAGGACACTCTGCTCAATTACTCAAGAAAACTGTGTCATCTGTGCAAGGAAAGGAGCCATAAGATGGGTGAACCATATCATTGCACTGAAAGAATGTGCAATAAAGCTGGAAATTAAATTGATGCTGAAGGAGTTTTTGATACTTGTATCATTCAAGGTGCATGCAGGAAACAGAAACTACTTTAAGTATCTCCACTAGAAAGGGCTTTACTATAGGAAATTAGACATCCACAGAATTATTGCAAGGGCTAGTAGAATGGAGTTTGGTGTCTGCTGCTAGGCTCAGGCTCAGGGTCAGGCCTCAGCAGATGTAGTCCAGAGATGGGGGAACAGCAGGAAATTCTCGCTGATGTCTCAGTGCCCCTGACCATGAGGTTGGTGACTAGGCAGTGCAAAGTGCCTTTGGGCCACTGGAAAAACTGATGCCTGCCAGGACCTGGAGTTGCTACTAATGCAGGAAAATAAATATATGAAATGTCCCTGCTGCCCTTCACTACCCCTTCTGCCTTTCAAATCTCATGCAACTGCATTACATTGATGGAACTTAAATCAATTCTAGAAGCGTGGCATCAAGGGAGTTTTGGAAATGTTCTTTTTAGCCCTCTCAAATATGGGAAGTACTGCAACACAAGAAAGAATGTAGAAGGGGATAGAAATGGGTGTTGAGTGTAAATAGATGACATTTGGTGAAGTCCCCAAGCAGGAATTTCATTGAGCAATACTTGTGCATGTGACAATCAGGGAGTCATGTAATGCTTATGAGTACTTTAGGAATGCTTTGTTAGTGAAAATCACTTATACTTGCTTGTCCAGTATCCTTCCTCCATTTATATATAAATACATTCTTCTCTGGGATCACGGACTACTGTCAATATCCCATACCCTCCCTTAGCCTATGCTGTGGCCACCTTGTTTAATTAACTCTATCACTTTTTCCACCCACCCTTCCCTCCCTTCTTCCCTTCCTCCCACTCTCTGTCTCTGTATCTGTATCTCTCATTATTTTTTGGTTCTGGTTCTTCCTGAAGTTCTATTATCCCTCAATTTTATATGTCATTCCATAGCCTTTAAAAATATTTCTTTTGCTTATGTTAACAAAAGGCAGTTTCTGTTTCTAGCAACCAGATAGCCACTGGTAAGAATTTCTATCTCCTTCTTACCTATCAAAAGGTACAACTTACAGCCCCATGGCCGAGTGGTTAAGTTAGCGTGCTCTGCTGCAGGTGGCCCAGTGTTTCATCAGTTCGGATCTTGGGTGCAGACATGGTGCCTCTCATCCAGCCACACTGAGGCAGCATCCCACATGCCACAACTGGAAGGACCCACAACTAAGAATATACAACTATGTACCAGGGGGCTTTGGGGAGAAAAAGGAAAAACTAAAATCTTAAAAAAAAAAAGTCAAGCAAGTTGTGAGATATATGTCCTGGGTTTTCCAGAGGAGTTCTAATGTCATGTGATCTTATTCTCTTCAAATAAAAATGATTGTTAGATTTTTAACTAGTTTGCTTTGTTTATACCTCATACAACTTTTCCTAAAATGATACCACAAATCAGAAAATATGGCCTCCTGAGTTTCATGTCACTTTGGACATATGAATAGGTAAGGCATAGGTATGCAGGGCCACAAGCTAGGCAGTTGATGACCGTATCAGCTGCTGGAGGCCTAGGAAGGGAAGAGAAAGTTGAGGAAGTAGCACTCCCAAGAAACACTAATAATCCAATGAAGATCTGATATTAGCCCGAATCTGGAAATGAGCTATAGTAGAAGTAGCTCCTGCCTTCTACACTTTCTGTAATTTCTTTCCAGGCCCTTCTTAGGAGAGACAGGCTTATGCCTATAACATCTTCTGACCCTCTGAGAAATGACAATAATGCAACAACAAAGTCCCAGATCCATTGATATTTCCACATTCATAACATTTATTTTTCAGAGCTGCTAGGAGTTACCAAATATAAGATAAAGCCTCTGGACAAAATGGCACTAGAAAACCTCTTTGCCCTTCCTGATTATGTGCTGATAGTAGGGGACCTGTGGATGGCCACTTTCTCACTGTGCTAACATGTTCTTCCCTCTGAGCGCATCCCTGATGTTTCCCTGTGATTCCAAATTTCCTCCTCTTACAAGAACCCCAGTCAGACAGGATTAGGGCTCCACCTTAATGGCCTCATGTAACTTAATCACCACTTTAAAGTCCTTGTCTTCAAATACCATCACCTTCCGAGGTGCTAAGTGTCAGGGCTTCAACATATGAATTTTGGGGGGATACAATTAAGTCCATAATGGTAACAAGGATTCAAAGAAGCCCAACTTTTGGTACAACTTACTTAAGGTCTCTGAACCTCAGTTTATTCACCTGTGAAGTGGGTATAGAACAACACAACTCCTGGTGCTATTGGGAATATGAAAAGGGATGAGCCGTGTAGAATGTCTAGCCTGTGCCTGGGACATGTGAAGTGTGTGTGCATTAAAGCCTTATGCCCCTGAGTCAGGCAGTCATTTTGGTTACCCTTTAACTCAGCTGCTGGGATGCTCATTCAGCAGCACCATCTTCCTCTGATTTTACCTTGATCATGAAGCCTAAGTTGTTACCCAAAGCCAGTGCATTTCAGAGCCAGGATTTCCATTGAGGCCTGTGTGATTCCAGGCTCATGCTGCCTTTCTGCATGGATGGGGGCTGAAGGGCAGGGGAGGTGCTAAACTGGAGAGGAGAAGTTACCTGAAGGCCCTGAGCTTCTTTGGATACAACCTGCCCCTAGAACTTAAAATCCTCCCCATATTTGCATCTGAATCCCACACCTCTCCTGGGTCCTAGAGGAGAGGGCGGTAGATACTGAGCTTCTCAAATCCAGGACTGTGTTCAGTACCAAGCCAAGGGTGGAGTCAACTGTGGAACTCAGCAGTTTGCCTAAAGCCCCTGTGCCTCACCACAATCGTACAAGCTTCTGAGTTTCATAGGACTTGCAGGAGCACAGGTATAGAGTATCAAGAGCCAAGACTCCGAAGGCAGAGAGTCTGCATTTTACCCAGCCTTATTGATGAATTCATTTATCAGTTACATGTTGGTTTTAGCCTCTCTCTGGTGCCTCAGTTTCCTCATTTGAAAGAAATAATACCTACCTCATGGAGCACTTGCAAGGATTAAAAGAGTTAATATTTAGAAAGCACTTAGAATATTGCCTGGAATATAGTAAGCACTATATAATTGTTAGCTATTAATAATAAAAATAACTTTATTAACAATATTATTATCCTCTCTCCATATGAATTCTCATCCCATATGAATTGTGGGCTTCTGCAGGAGAAGGTTAGCATGCCTGAGGCAAATTCATCCGTTCCATTCGAAGCCAGAGAACAAGCAGGGAAGGAAGATGACCCAGGATTGGACATCTGCAGGCCTGGTGGACAGGCTGTGCCAGAGACCGAGGCAGGGTGGAATCCCAATGATCCTGAGGATCGAGGAAAGGGGGGATATTTTCAGGGTCCGCTTCTGAAAGCCATGAAAAGAGTAAGCCAGCCACTCATTATGTGGCCTAAATTAAGAGAGGTCCAATAGGGCCCTGAGGAAAGCCGGCTCCCCCTCTACACACACACACTTTGTTCCAGAGGCCGCAGGACTGCCTCAGGCGATACACAAATTGGGACCTGGAGGCCTGGGGCAGTACAGTGATCCTGAATCCATATTTCAGATCTCAGAAGTGCTCCAGATACCCATGGGAAACTCCAAAAGTTGGCCATCGGTCCTGCTACCAGTCCTGCACAGCTACGAGTGGCTGCGTGGAGGGTACTCAATAACCGGGTTGAAGCTGAGGATGAAAAGGAAGACAAGAAGATGAAAAGGCAGGCCGCCCTGCTCGCTGTGGCCCACCAGTCTCCTCAAGGTAACCTGAGGGAGAGGAGGCATATGCCATGGGTGAGTAACCCCGGCCCCCACCGAGGGGCCAGGAGGCCACCAACAACAGCGGGGGCTAACCGGTGTGCGGACCGCCAACAGGAAGGGTGTTGGTGGCAGGATTGTCCAAACTATCCCCAGGAAGGGAAGGGATCGAAGAAGACCGAGCTGTGGCAGTTTCCCTTGACTACAGGAGGCCCCAGTGACCTTGGCAGGAAGGAGGAGAGCAGGCTGAATCTTTGTTCTCTAGTGGAGCCATGTTCTTGGTGTTGAATGCCCACAAGGGAAACCTTTCTTAACGAAAGTGTGAACTGAAGGAGGTCTCGGGAAAGGGAGAGACCAAAAGATTTCTGGAGCCCTGGACCTGTGAAACAGGGTCCAAACTGCTGAAGGATTCCACACTGTGTGTACCAGAATGCCCCGTTCCCCACCCACTTCTAGCGAGGGACATGCTATGTAAGTTAGGGGCCTCCACAGGCCGGGAACAAGAGAAAATCGAGATCCAAGGGCCAAAAAGTGGGGGAGGTGAGCTGCTGGCCCTCTTACAGGATACAGCAGCCCCTGAGAAGGAAGAGATTCCCCTACATGTTTCAAGCAGGGCTAACTCGGAACTATGGGCCCAAGGACAGGTGGAGTGAGCAGCCGGTGCCACGCCAGGAAAGGTAAAACGGAGGCAGGTAGGTGGCTGGCCCCCGGTAAAACATAGACCCCTGGAAGCCAGAAGCCAGAAGGAGGAATCTTTCCTGGGATCAGTAAGTTTTCAGAACAGGGGAATCTAGATTTGCTCGAGACCTTAGTGCTCTCAATGCTGTGCGCTCCTGGGCCTATAATGGTAAACGTCTTCCCTTTGTTTCTGGCACAGAGCGCCTAAAATTCCTGTCATTGCCCATATGAGAGCCACATGGGGCATCTTTGGTTACGAGAATTACTTTAGTGCTCAGTTCCTGAAATAAGTCCAGAGCCAGAAAGGCGAAGTGGTTTGTCTGGTGTTATTCCTAACAAGCCCCTTTCAATGCCACCTGAGTTGATGCTAACGAGGTGAGCCTTGGAAAGGCCCTAAGGGTGGGGGCTGAGTGCCGGGGAAACCAACTGTGCGATTGGATTCGGGGCTTGGAAGTTTCAGGCCCTGGGGTGGGGGAAGGGGCAGAGGGGCTGAAGATCGCGTTGAGTAGCCAACAGCCTGTGATCGAATCGACTATGCCTAGGCGATGGAGTCTCCGTTACACTCGGAAAGGATGGTGCTCAGACAGCTGCCGCGTTGGCGAACACGTGGAGGTTCGAGCAGAGTGGCACACCCAGAGAGGCTCGGGGAGCCCCTCCTCCCTTCTGCACATGTTTTGCTCTATGCGCCTCTTCCATGTGGCTGTTAAGAAGTGAGAGGTTTTCCTGAGTTGTGTGAGCCGCTCTATCAGAGCCCTCAAACCCAAGGAGGGTGGTGGGAACCTGCGGTCTGGCGGGTTTGTCAGGAGCACAGGTCACGACCTGAGCTTGCAATTGGCACCCAAAAATGGGGGCGGGGAGAAGGGTAATCCTGCGGGGTGTGATTCTATCCCCAAGAGGATAGAGTCAGATGTGAGGTAAGTATGCTCAACTTCTTGACCAGTAAGGGATATAAGGTGTCTAAAGGTATGGCTGTGTTTTTTTTACTTTGGATTCTTTACATTGGATGCATGGCTATCAGCCTCTCTGTTAAACTACGCAGACCAGAAATGGACGCTTTTGAATGGGGTAAGCTAGACACCGTGGTGAAAGGATAGCCCCCATGCTTGAGAGCTGTAGCTGCCACCTGCTTTTTAATCAAGAAAGCAAAAAAATTGGCTATGGGCCTACCTATGAGGGTTGGACCCCTACATCAATTCTCTAGTCTACCAGTGACTGATGACGCCTCTGGCTATCCCAAAAGAGAATAGTGCACTATCAAGATATGATGCTAGATTCCCTTCAGATTTCTCTAAAATCCTGTCATATCTTAAATGCTGCTGCTCTTCTCCTTGATTCCAATGGGTCTTTAAGCCATGCTTGCCCAGAAGTGACCTCCAGCCATAGAGATCTCCAGAGTGAATCATGGACGTTGAACATGGGCCAGAGATGCTTAAACTGCTAGAAGTGGTACAGGTCCCCAAGAAAGTAGCTGGGATCCATGGTAAAGCCCATCAAAGTGAGGAATCAGATTCCACAAAAGGACATAACGTGGCAGCTGCAGCTGCAAAAATGGCCGCTCCATCAGGAGAGCTTCTGTAGTTACCATTAATTTCCACACTGCCCTTGTGTGAACTGACACCTTCTGTGAACTTACTACAGATGAAGTTAGGGAAGCTACTACACAGCATTATCAGTAGTCCCCAATAGTCAAGGGCTGGATGACAAAGAAACAAGGCAAGGTTTATGTCCCCAAATAGCTTTAGTGTGCTCGTGACAACTTAACTCTCAAGGATTCAACCCACTTTGATTTTGGTAACACCATGACCTCACAGAGACCACCTCTGACCTCATAGAGGCCCCTTCTGCCCTCGCTGACAGACAGAGATCTCAGCTGACCTAACAGAGACATCCCCTGACACTTTAGACACTCCCCCTGACCAGATAGAGACATCCCATGCCCACACAGAGACTTGTCTGACCACCCAGAGACCTCCACTGACCTCATAGTGAAGCCCTCTTCCCTCAAAGTGAGGTCTCCTGATTTCACAGAGAACTCCCTGAACACACAAAGAACTCCCATGACCTCCAAGAAACCTCTAGTGACATTATAGAGACCCCCCCTGTGACCTCACCAAGACCTGATATCACAGAGGCCAACCATTACCTCAACAAGACCCCCTACAACACAGTGAGAACTCCACTAATTTCATGGAAACCTCAAGTGACTCTCACCAGATCTAGGATCTCAGGGAAATGAAGAGAGGATGGTGGGTGCACCCGCCCCTCCCCAACTGACTGACAAATCCCATGGGTCTTATTGACTGTTAGCACTCTGGAAGTCCTGCTCCATGGAGGGAAAACCCTTCTTTCTATCTACGCATGCACAGCAAAGGTGACTGGTCTCAGAAAGGCCCTTGGGCTTGCTGAGGGACAGGTCCTTGTGGCACTGAAAGTGTGGGGGAGCCCACTGGTGGTGGCCGGGTGCATCTGCTGGTGAACTGGGATTCACAACTTCTACAACTCTGTCTCACATCCCCTTCTCCCCTTCTGCTCAGGTCCCACTCCCATCCTTTGAAAATAGCTTTCTTTCCCTCTTTGCCCATCAGGGACCAGGGGGCAGGGCAAGGCTATCCATCCTGCATGCTGATCATCCGGGGCCTCCTTTATTGTTTGACAGAACAAGGCCTCCCGTCAGGAAGGAACTTTTCAACACAGGGAGCAGTAAATGTTTGACAAGTGAACAGGGCTCAGGAACACTAGCCAAAGGAGTGTGGCCATACTAGGCATGCCACGCCCCCTGTGGAAATAGTGGGGAAATTGGCAGGCCTGCCCTTCCATGGGCAGGCACCTCCCTTCACTCTGGAGTCACTAAAGCCATGCCCTCCTGCTGCCCAGAGCTCTACTCTTGAGAGAAATCCATGACTAAGGTCCAAGGCAGGCCTTCCCCTGGCCATCTCCCTGGGTGCACTGTGGCAGGGCACAGGGAGAGGTGTATCCTCTGGAGGAGCCTGCTGTGTCTGAAGGAGGCCAGCCATTCCAGCTTCCTGGGATGAGTCTCTGTCTGGGGTCTAGGATGGGGAAAAGGGTCCTGAGACCTGAAAGTACCCTGGCAGTTGTCATCAGCCTGGTTGGAGCAGAAGGCTGCCAGGCAGCTAGTGTGCCCAAACTGTGTCTCAGCCCCTCCACATTCGGGCCCCTTCCAGCCCAGGCCGGGCTCCCGAGGGAGGATGACGAACTTGGCAGCAGCCGGTGTAAGGGCACCAGCAGTGGGGGTGGTGTCCCACAGCCTCCTGGGAAGCATTGTGTGGGGTGGGACCCCCTGTGGTGTGGCATGTGGAGGGGGCTGCCTCTGGTCACCTCTGGGGCAGGGATCCACCTCAGCTCAACAGGTGCAAATGCAACAAATGACACTTGGAGAGGAGCTCAGGGATCTTCATGCCCCTGCCTCAGGGTAATTCCTCTTGCCCCACAGCTCCTATCAGACCCAATCCCAACATGCCCAGGTCCAGATTTGAGACCACAGTGGTGAACTTGGAACCTACTTTTTACTTCCCTTTCCAGCCTACTGCGGTGGTGTACTTGGCGGTTGGGGAAATGGCACTGGCGGTGGCTGCAGTGGTAAAGGCCATGGTGGCAGCTGCTTCCCAGACATCTGGCATCTTGGGGACCCGAGGAGTGCATCGTTGGTGCACCCACACCCTCCCCAGCCCCCCATCTCTCCCATCTGTCCTAGTGACTCTCACCACTCAAGGAGCCCTGCTTTCCTCACTTACAGCCATCTCTTTGACTGCACTTGTTTAAATTACATGACCTTGAAACCTCCCTCCATAAGCTATTCAGATCAAAATTCTCCCTGGAACCTCCTGAGTTGGCTGAGAACAGAGCAGCAAAGTCCACAACATTCTCCGAAGTTAGAGGCAAGATTTTCATCTTGAACTTCCTGGGCACACCCCTGGGCTCCTAAGCAGGCTTCATCTGACCTTAATTATGGATTTCAGGCCATCCCCTTCTGTCTTTTTGAATCTGGTTTGCCTACCAGTATTTCATGTTTTGGAGAATATCTTGGATATTTTCCAGGTGAAACTTCAGTCTTTCCTCATGGCTTTGCTGCCTCAGTTGGTCCAACAGCTTATGGAGTTGGGCCTCCTGGGCCCACGTGACTTCACATATGTTAAGTCACTGTGAACCTGTGAGTGAAAACATCTCACACTAGTTCTATTCAATGGGTTCTTCCCCAATGTGAGATTTCTGCTTATTGAAGGAGATAAGAGGCACTTAAAAGACTGCCCACAGACGCTCATTTGTTCTTTTCTCTATGTATGAATTCTAGGCTAATCAGTCAGTCATAGTTCCTGGTTAAAAACCTTCCCCATGTGAGTTACATATGCACGGTGTGTTACTCTCTTGCACGCATTGAGATTTCTTGCTTTTTTTTTTTTTTTGAGGAAGATTAGCCCTGAGCTAACATCTGCTGCCAATCGTCTTTTTGCTAAGGAAGACTGGCCTTGAGCTAACATCTGTGTCCATCTTCCTCTACTTTACATGTGGGACATCTTCCATAGAATGGCCTGCCAAGTGGTCCCATGTCTGCACCCGGGATCCAAATTGGTGAAGCCTGGGCCACTTAAGTCGAACGTGTGAACTTAACTGTTGTGCCACTGGACCTGCCCAGAGATTTCTTCTTTATAACACCTCAACTGTACTGTTGGTTAATTTTGTAACTTCATTGTGCTTCATAGCCTCTTGGCCTAGTTAACACAGGCAACAGGACCAGAAGTTCCCAGTGTTTTTTCCCAAAATGTTAGCGTGGTTTTATCTAGGTCACTGTACTTTGGGGTCTCTTTGTTAGAACAGCTTAACCTACACCTTAGCTACTATACCCTTCCCCATGTCACCTGACTAATAAATCAGATGGAACTCTTCATTGTTACACAACATTGACCGTGTTCCAGATGCTTGTCACTTTCCATTTCACTGTTACTTAATACTTATTAGAAGTTTTTGGGTGAAAAGTAAAATTCACAGAGCTCAGTGTATGAAGAGTGTGCTGTTAAATGATTCCTCCAGAATCTCCAGATGTTCTTTTTGGATTAAGACAGGCCATCAGAGAATTGCACACCTGGACTGTCTTGATCTGGTTCCTTGGAGAATTGCTCTGTGGATCTGAGCCTTGGCCCCGCTCCATCGGCCCACACTGAGGAGTGCCGCAAACAACCCCGTGAGCCCCAGTGCTTCATTGCCTGGAGGATGTGATTGAGGATGTGGTTTGCTGCCCTTTGTGTGGACCCAAGAAAGAAGTTTCTTTCAGACCTTGTACCAGGAATAGTCGTGCTTCTCCTGAGCAACCGGCTTGTTTTGTTTTTGTGAACACGCTAAATTGTGTAACTGTCTGTGTCTTTCAAAGCCATCTGAAATACTTTGGGAACAGGGCAGGGTATAAAATAAAGCTATTCAGAGTTTAAACCAAGCTCCCTATTTAACACATTATATTCCTTTTAGAAAAGTCGCTTCATTTGGCTGACTTTCTTTGCTTGTAAGTTAGAGATAATGAGTTCTTCCTGTGAACAGAGTGTAAATTAATATTTTTAAAGCACTCAGAATTCCCTCAATGCAAGTCACTATGGAAACTAACACTAACATTTAATTTCTTTAAATCTCTGCTATTTTGTAATTCCCTCTCTTTTTATGTCATTCCTGAACTTTGCTTGCTCATTCATTTACTTGGCAAATTTGAGGATGTAACAGTGCACAAAACACCCTGGAAGGATACAGATTAAAAAGCCTGGATCGTGCTTTCCAGTAACATGAAGAGTTGAGGGTGTGTTTTCCACTAAATTAGAGATTTAAATAACAAGAAAACAATAAATGAATAAGTAAATAAATATCTTACTTATAAAATTCTGTGGTTGCAGTGAAGAAAAGAAATAGGGAACAGTGGGAAAGGATGACAGTTCTTGAGGTGGAGATGGAAGGTGCCTGTAAAAAGGCAACTTTCAAGCAAAGCCCTAGAGAATAAAAAGGAACAACTGTGCTAAGAGCTGAGGAAATAAGTCTTAAGGCATGAGAGGGTTTGGCAGGGTGATGGATCTGAAAACAGACAGTGGCATGACAGTAAGCAAGGACGAAGGAGGAGTTTGGAGAGAAGGTCAGGGACCAGGCCATTTAGGGCCTTAAAGGCCAGAGCATGGGGCCTGTATCTTCTCTTACCTTCCATAGGATGCCTCTTGAAGCACTTTATGGGCCAGAGTGACGTGGTATGAGTGAGGTTTTAAGGAGATAATTTTGTTTGTATCTCTAGTGTGAGATAATCTCACGTAATAAGGGAAATGTTGAGGCGAGGTAAGCACTGAGGGTAGGATAGGGGAACACAGAGGAGGCGTCCTCTGGGAGTTCTCAATTTGGTTGTTGAGCAAGACTTCCTGAAGTATATGGTGGCTGAGCTGAGATTGGAGAAATGAGTAAGAGTTCGCCAAGGGAAGGGAAGGAAGGGTGAACTAGACAGTGAACTACATGACTGAATGTACAGAGATATGTGACAGCACGGTAAGGATGCTGTTGTATTTAAGCATCAAGTAAAACAGAGTATGAGGGGAGATGAAGCTGGAGAGGAGGCTAAAGACTGGACCATGGAGAACCTTGAGTGTGTAATACTTTCTTCCCCATTCCATGGCTGGCAGGTGAGAGGGAGCTGGGTCCCATCTCCTAATATTTTTATGAGAATTATTTCTGAAAATAATTGCTGCGTCCTCTTAAATAAAAGCTTACTTCCCCCCAAACTTTCTTTGAAATAAGGCCCCTTGGAGTACAGGTGGCCATGAGCAACTCTTCTGCAACCTGAGATGAAGCAGTTGGGAGAAGGTTAGTCATCTTCACCTTTGCCTGTACCGTGTCACCTCTTCTCACCACCCACTCCTTTCCCTGGCTCTTGTCATCTCCAGTCCTCTGCAGGGGGAGTTGCTGGTGGGTACCCATCCCAGTTCCTAATGAATGTAGGTGTGCTTAGTAAAATGCTGACAGATATGATGTGTTATGATAAGTGCTAATGGCACTAGATTTAGAGGCAGGGGCTGTCCTAGGCCTTCTGCTTAGTAGGTGAGTGACCTTGAGCAGGTCACTTAATTTCTGGGAGTCATTTCCTCACATATATATAAAGGGGGAAGTATCTACCTCCCTGAGTTATTGTGAGGATTAAATGAAAAGTTGAATATATGCAAAGCTTAGTAAATTATAGGTGTTATTGTTGTTCATAGTAGGGAAATAATAATCAAAAGCGAAAGCAGACTCAAAGTTCTTTTCTGAACACTGATCATGGAAGACTAGGAAATGGAGAAGCCACTGAAAAAAATAAGGTAATTGACCTTGGTTAAATCACTTAACTCGTTTCCTCATTCAAACTGTGGGGGTTACAATTTCCCTTTTGTGTAATGTATTGGATATTTATGAGGAATAGATGTTATTATAGGTGCAAAAATTTTTTGAAAACTGAGTATTTTCTTGTTTTGCTTACAATGTTAATCTGGATCCTCCAAGAGATAACAAGGATTTTGGCGGGAAAATATTTCAGAGAGAAATTGTGGTGGAAGTTAGAGAATCTGGCAGGGCTGTCAGACTGTGATGGAGGTCTGACTTGAGGAAAGGAAAGTTTGGCAAGGGGGGACAACCTTGAACCAAAGTCAACCAATAGAGGAATCCTGCAGCTCACATCTTTCAGGAAGAGGGCAGCCAAGCTATCCCTGCTGAGCTCAGTAATGGGCTGGGAAGAGCTTGTGGGAGGCGTGGCCTCAGCACAAAGAAGTGATGGATTTCAGAGCAGCAGCTGGGGCCATTGGGCAGTTCTGCTCCCTGTAGCTGGTATGTTCTTGTGGCTACCACATTTACTATGATGAAGAATCTATTTTCTTACCAGGAGAACATATCATTTTGCAACTAAGACTATTTATTCTGATCCCCCTTCATATGTAAGAGAACTCATCCCAGCAAGTCCACTGCAGCCATTCTTCCAGTGAAGGTCAACAAACAGTGTGCAGTGCTCTGATAATGAGCTAAAGGAACTTGTGGGCATGGGCACTGCTTTTATTTTAAGCACGTTCTTGAAAGAGCTAAGGTGGAAGATGTTAGTGTTCTCTCTTAGAGCTGGTACTTTTTCTTTCTTGATACAAAATAGCATTTATTAATAATTTCCTCTGTATCCACTGACTTCTTTTTATCCAATCAGCCACCCTAAGCCTTTCGATTGGAGCATTTAGTCCATTGACATTTAAAGTAGCTATTGATAAGAATGTACTTATTGCCATTTCCTTGCTTTTTTTCTGGGTGTTTTAGTAATTCTTCTCAGTTTATTTCTTCTCTTGCTCTCTTCCCTTATAGTTTGATGGCTTTCTTTAGTATTATGTTTGGGTTCCTTTCTATTAATTATTCGTGTATTATAGGTTTCTGGTTTGTCATTATCACGAGGTTCATATATTATAGCCTACATGTATCATGATCAATATTGAGTTGCTGGTCTCTTTAGTTTGACCTCTTGCTGAAAGCTCTACTCTTTTGTGTGTGTGTGTGAGGAAGATTAGCCCTGAGCTAACATCTGCTGCCAATCCTCCTCTCTTTTTCTGACGAAGACTGGCCCTGAGTTAACATCCATGCCCATCTTCCTCTACTTTATATGTGGGACGCCTGCCACAACATGGCTTGACAAGCGGTGCATGGGTCCACACCTGGGATCTGAACCGGCAAACCCCGGGCCACTGAAGCAGAACATGTGAACTTAACCGCTGCACCACTGGGCTGGCCCTAAAAGCTCTACTCTTTTACTCCCCTCATCCCACATTTTCTGTTTTTGATATCATATCTAACCTCTTTTTTTCTGCATGTGTATCCGTTACCCTCTTATCATGGAAATAGATAATTTTGATACTTTTATCTTTTGACCTTCATATTAGCTGCTACATTTATTGTATATTTGCCTTTACCAGTGATTTTATTGTCTTTTTAAAAAATAATTTTCTTATTCCTATTTGTGGTCTTATCTTTTCCACTTAAGCAAGTCCCTTTAACATTTCTTGTAAAGCTAGTTTCTTGGTGATAAACTCCTTTAGTTTTTGCTTGTCTGGGAAACTATCTCTCCTTCCATTCTGAGTGATAAGCTTGCTGGGTAGAGTATTCTTGGCTGTAGGTTTTTTCCTTTCAGCACTTTAAATATATCGTACCACTCCCTTCTAGCCTGTAAAGTTTCTGCTGAGAGGTCAGCAGATAGGATTATGGAGTTTCTTCTGTATGTAACTTGTTGCCCTTCTCTTGTGGCTTTTAGGATTCTCTCTCATCTTTAATTCTTGACCTTTCAATTATAATGTGTCTTGGTGTGGGCCTCCTTGGGTTTCTCTTATTTGGTGCTCTCTCTGCTTCCTGTACTTCCATGTCTGTTTCCTTCCTTATGTTAGGAAAGTTTTCAGCTATGATTTCTTCAAATAGGTTCTCTGCCCCTTTGTCTCTCTCTTCTCCTCCTAGAACACCTATAACACAGATGTTAGTATGCTAGATGTTGTCCCAGAGGTCCCTTAGACTGCCTTCACTCTTTTAAAATTTTTTTTCTTTTATCTGTTCAGCTTGTGTGATTTCCTCTAGTCTTTCATCCAGCTTGCTGATCCATTCTTCTGTATCTACTCTGCTATTGAGTCCCTCTAGTGAAGGTTTCATTTCTAGTATTGTATTCTTCATTTCTGATTGATTCTTTTTAAAATTAAATTATTATTTTTTTTAAGATTTTTTTTCCCTTTTCTCCCCAAAGCCCCCTGGTACATAGTTGTATATTCTTCATTGTGGGTCCTTCTAGTTGTGGCATGGGGGACGCTGCCTCAGCATGGTTTGATGAGCAGTGCCATGTCCACGCCCAGGATTCAAACCAATGAAACACTGGGCCGCCTGCAGCAGAGCGCACGAACTTAACCACTCGGCCACGGGGCCAGCCCCTGATTGGTTCTTTTTTATATTTTCCAATTCTTTGTTGATGTTCTCACTGAGTTCTTCTCCCAAGATCAACGAGCATCCTTATGACTCTTTGTTTGAACTCTTTGTCAGGTAGATAGTTTATTTCTGTTTCATTTAGTTCTTTTTCTGGGGTTTTATCCTGTTTCCTTACTTGGAATGTATTCCTTTATCTCCTCATTTTGCCTCTTTCTCTGTGCTTATATCTATGTATCATGTATGCCAGCTACATCTCCTGATCTTGGAGAGGTGGGCTTATATAAGAGATGCCTTATGAGGTCCAGCAGTTTGCTTCCCTCTCATCACCAGTTCCAAATGTTCCAGGAGTGTCCCCTGTGTGCGCTGTATGTGCCCTTCTGTTCATGTTGCTCTTGCTGCAGGTGCCTGGGGAGGCTAGGCTTAAGGTTGCTCCCAGCTGGCCGTGAAGCATCTCTGCTAGAAGGTGGTCTTTTTCTCTCCAGAAAGGAGTTTCTGCCTCTTCCACCTCAGTCAGCCCTGTCCCTTTTTGTGGGGGTTCTTTTTATCCAGTTTTCAGTTCTCTCTTAGGGGTAATTTTTCCAAAGGTAGTTGTAGATTTGTTGTGTCCATGGGAGGAGATGAGTTCAGAGTCTGCCTACACAACCACCTTGACCTAAAGTGGTAACTTTGAGTAAAGTTGGGCTGGGAAGTCCTTTCAGGCTGCATCTCAGAGTGCTGTAGTCCTGTATCTGGGATGATTCCTTGCCAACATCCATGTACAAACATGCCCTAATGTGTGTTAAACAGGCATACCTCCTTTGACCCCAGATTCCTCTCCATTTCCCATTCTGTTTCTCTGCTCCATTCAAGCTGCCTCTCCTCAGGTTCTCTCCTGAAGCAATTCAGGAGTTTTCTACACACCACTTCACCGAAATGGCTTTTTCCAGGTAACCAATATTTCCATTTTGCTAAATTCAAGGTTAAGTTTTTGGTCTCATCTCACTCAACCTTTCAGCTGCATTTGACACAGATTATACAATTGAACACTCCCTCCTTCTTGAAACACTTTCCTCTGGATTTCCAGACACCCCTTCTCTCCTGGATTCCCTCCCCCTATCTCTCCCTCCTCCTGCTCCTGCTCCTCCACCACATCTCTAGTAATACTCCCTTCTCGTTCCTGTGTGCTCTCTCTTCTCAGAGGAGTAAATATTTTTCCTATTATCTTAGTGGCTACCCTACTTTATCAAGGTCTAACATTAATTAGTATTTATACCTTCTTCCCAGAGAGTGCAAGAATCCCATTTACCTCTTTCTGACTTCTAGATTATTATTGTTGTGTGCTTAAATTATCATATAACTATAAAACTGTAAATGTAATATATGAAAATATATATTTGAAGCCTATCACATATTATCTTTGTTTTATAGATTATTTATTTGGAGCTACCCACATATTTATTAATTTTGCTGTTCTTAAGTTGTTCCTACTTCTCCATCCTGAGGTTTCCTCCCTTTCTCTCAAAAAATATCCTTCACTATTATCCTTCAGTTTGATATTTTAGGGGAGCAAGAAATTTTCCTCTTTCCTCTTGGTTCTTCTGGCTGGTCTAAGAATTAAATTGACATGAGAAAGAATAACAGGAGAAAATCAAAGAAAGTTAAGAACATGTATACATGGGAGAAGCCCAGGAAAACTGAGTAATTCCCCAAAATGGCTGGAGCCACCACCTTAAATACCTTAAATACTTCAGCTAAAGACAAAAGAGGGTTTTGAGGGCAGTGGTTTGAGACTTCAAAGGGGAGGGAGGCAATTCACTAAGAGAAGGAAAAGCAAATGTTGGTCAACAAAGGTTTGCCATGTTTGGCAGAGAGTGTGGGACATGAGGAGGGTTTTGATCAAATGGGCCTTGCTAGGCTCCTCCCTGTCTACCACACCTAATACATATTACACTATAGTTATCTATGATGAGAGCTCCTTCCTCAAACAGGCCTTCTATCTTAAATTCCTTTAGGAAGTTAGGAGGAAAGTCAAAGGATCTTCTTGGTCTTTTGTTCTTAAAAATAATCGAGCCAAGGGGCTGGCCCCGTGACCAAGTGGTTAAGTTTGCACGCTCTGCTGCAGGGGTCCCAGTGTTTCATTGGTTTGAATCCTGGGTGCGGACATGGCACTGGTCATCAAACCGCACTGAGGCAGCATCCCACATGCCACAACTAGAAGGACCCACAATGAAGAATATGCAACTATGTACTGGGCGACTTTGGGGAGAAAAAGGAAAAAAATTTAAAAATCTTTAAAAAAATAATGAAGCCAAAAGTACACATTTTGGGGTAGCAAATTCTGCTCCCCCACAATGATAAATTTCAGTTTTTGTTTTTCTAGAAATGTTTTTATTTTCTATTGTTTTCCAAAAGTTATTTTTGTTTTCTTTACAGTTCTTGAGTTTGTCATTGTATTGTTTCAGCACATTAAAGCTATTTTTTTCCCACTGTGATCCAGCTTCCATTTTTGCTGTTGAAAAATGAGATATCGGTTGAATTTGTTCTTTCTCTCTTTCCTTATTTCCTCCTCTCCTTCTTGTTTTTGCCCCCTCCTGACTGCTTTCAGGTTTTCTCTTTGTCTTTTCATTCCTCTCTTTTTTGTGATTTTATTATACTCACTGTAGATGCGGAATTTGTTTTTTGTTGTGCTTGTGATCCACTGAGCTTATTGTCTCTATGGAGTAGTCATTCATTAGTTTAAACATTCTTAGTCATTTTCAATTCAATATTGCTGCTGCCCATGTGTCCCTTTAACCTGTGGTAATAGCTGAATGCATTTTAGAATTATTTCTATTTCATTCTCATGGTCTCTCTCTCTCTTCTGCAAAATTTTGCCTCTTTGGACTTTATTCTGGATTTCTTTCCAACCATTTATCCTGCTTATTAATTTTTCCTTAGCTGTCTCTAAGATGTGTACTTTCAAACACATCAATTGAGTTCTTAATATTATTTTACTTGTCAGTTTTAGAATTTTTATTTTCATTTCTCCAAATTTACTTTGTCTTTTTTAAAGTTTTTGTTCCACTTCTCCACCAGAATTTTTTTTTTAAGATTTTATTTTTTTCATTTTTCTCCCCAAAGCCCCCCGGTACATAGTTGTATATTATTTGTCGTGAGGCCTTCTAGTTGTGGCATGTGGGATGCTGCCTCAGTGTGGTCTGATGACCAGTGCCATGTCTGGGCCCAGGATTCGAACCAATGAAACACTGGGCCACCTGCCATGGAGCATGTGAACTTAACCACTCGGCCACGGGGCCAGCCCCTCCAACAGAATATTTAAACTTGTCTTTTATCCTCCTGAATCTTGTAACACAATTATATAAAGATAGTGTCAGGAGATCAGCTGGGCTGAGAGAGAGACAGCTGAACTGCCAGGTGTCAGAGTGACTAATTAAAAAAAAACCCAAAATGAAGGAGTTAAGCCTTTAATCACTTACTGTGATGGTATAAGCAAGAAACTAGAACTGGAATTTTAGTCTCCTCCTGTTTAATTTTCTCCCATGGAATGGCTCACTGGTTGAGGGTCATGTGGATCAGCACAGATATGTGGGTCATCTCACTGTTTGGAGAGCCCCAGACAAAAGGCTTCATTTTTTTCTCTGGATGCTGGGGGCCATGAGGGATGAGATAGGAGTGGAGAAGTGTGGGGTACTGAGTCAGAGAGGGGAAAAGTGTCTTCAAGTTTTTCCTCTTCCCTTCATAGGAAATGTCTAGCAGAGGTACCTGAGGAAGAACTCTGTTGGTGGCCTCAGAGAAAGTGACCTGGGAATGGAGGTGCCAGGGCTAGGAATGCAAATATGGGAAGTGCTGAGTGTTCATGAAGCACCATGGTGAGTGCTCCCCAAGCACTTTGCTGAGTGCTCCACAGGCAGGTAGTCTGCTGAGTGCTGACCAGGTACTGTGCTGAGTGCTCACCTGACAGGCAATATCCTGAGTCCTCACCAGACAGGAACTGTGCTGATGGCTCACCAGCCTCTTTGCTGAATGCTCACAATGTAGGCACTATGCTGAGTACTCACCTGGCTGTCACTGTGCTGAATGCTCGCCAGGCAGACACTGTGCTTATCACTCACCTGGCATGAATTTTGCGAATGTTCACCAGGCACTGTGCTGAGAGCTCACCATGCAGGCATTGTGCTAAGTGCCCACCAGGAAGGCACTAGGCTGAGTGAGCACCATGCACAGTGCTGAGTTCTCACAGGTGTCAACGAAAATAATCCATAACCAATCTATAAGTGAAAATTTGGGTGAGTTTATTCTGAGCTAAAATGTGAGGACCATGGCCTGGGGCCCTTCTTCCCAAAGGAAGAAAGGGCACCAAAGAAGTGGGGTGCACAGAGTGGTTATATACCCCCAAACAGCATGTTTCACATAGGATTGATATGTCCTTTTACAACAGTCATGAGACTGCTCTGTCAGCACGGTGATTGATGGAAACAGCAGGTAGGTCTGCTGCCTCAGTGAACACATCAGGGTGGGAGGTCTGCTGTCTCGAGCTGGGTGGTCAAAGGTGAGCACAGCAATCAGTTCCTAGCCTAAGGAAAGATGCTTATCCCTAAGGAAATGCCAATGTGGGGGGAAGTTGCACCTTTATCTTAATTAAGGCCACTTGTTCTTGCCATAGTAAATGTTTTCAAGCAGATATACAATGCCTGCTCTATGGCCGCGCTCAGGCCCTTTTGGAAAAATCAAAGTCAGGCCGAATTAGGCTTACACCAAATGGCTTCCTCATATACTCCAATATATCCTATTGCTTGCCATTTCTATTTGTCACAGGAAGGCACAGTGCTGAGTGCTCACCAGCCACTGTGCTGAATGCTCAAATGGACAGCACTCTGCTGAGTGCTAAACAGGCAGACATTGTGTTGTGCTCCCAAGGCATTGTGCTGAGACATTGAGCCTTCTGGGCTCTTGACTGCTCATCCTCCTTGCTAATGTCATCTCCATAACTGTACACAAATATCCATCATAACCCTGCCCACAGCTCCTTGGGGATGAAGCCAGGGCTCCAGCTTTGAGGAGGCAGAACTGAATTCAGACCATTTTTTTTCTACCAGTTCTGTTTCCTGGAAAAGCCGTTGTGCCTCTCAGGGCTTCCCCACTCTCCCAACTTGCACAATGGTGATGATGCTCAAAACTACCACCTAGGCACATGGTCAGGTGTATATGAGATGACATCTACAACACCTGTGGGCTAGCATCACATGTGTCTGATGCACAAACTTACAGATGAAATAATTACAGGAAAGCATGGGATATACCATGGACTATCTCTCAAAGCTGGCCTGGGTTTCAGCTGTGTGATCTTGGGAAATTCACTGCCCCTCAGGCCTCATATCCAGGCCTGCATCTTTAAAGGGTTGAAATTAAGTGAAATTCAGATATTCATCTAATATCATCCACTGGCATTAAACCTTCCAGGGTCTCCTGTTTTATGGACCCAAGTACCTCATGTTGGCCTATGTGTTCTTCACAATGGCTCCCAATGCTCCCTGCCTCCTGGTGTGCATATCCTCATGTAACCACGATGTGGTTAGTTACTGGCTTCTGAACAACTTAATACAGCCAAGGTGATGGGATCATGTCCAAGTTTTTTGTTTTTTTTAAGATTGGCACCTGAGCTAACATCTGTTGCCAATCTTTTTTTTTTTTTTTTTGCTTATTCTCCAAAAGTCCCCTGGTACATAGTAAATGTTTTGGGTGTGTATGTGCAATAGTTTCTATGTAGGTATTATGTTTTTCAAACAGATAAGATAGGCTATTGAATATACCAAGAAAATGGATAAGTTGATCAACTTTTTTCAATGTGTGAAGTCTTTAGAGAGCAAATATCATTATTAGGAGCATAGAAAATGGAGCAAACATCTCATGCTCAAATTCTAGCACAGTCACTTACTAGATATGTGTATTGGGCAAATTACTATGTCATTGGTGCCTCAGTTTCTTCATCTGTCAGTTGGCAATAATGATAGGCGTACCCACTTTGTAAAGTCATGGAGAGTATTAAAGGAGTTAATGTCTGTAAAATGCTTGGAACACCTAGCATATTATAAGCACTGTATCTATGCATTATAAATAAAATTTTAAAAATCTTCTGACACTGTTCATAAGCTCCAGAGGGTGAGGCTAGTGCCCGGATGTATGTAGAGAGCACTCCATGACATACAATGAATAAAAGAATGAACAACACTGTTGAATGCTTTACCACTGTCACATATGTCATCCTACAGGCTTTCCAAGCAGAATCACACCCAAACCTATGTGTTCTGTCCTTAAGCGTCTTCTTTGATTCTATCCAGGAATCACTGGGGCTTCTTGGACCCTAGTGACTGTACCCTCTAAAAGTTCTCTTCTCTCTGTCACAAACCCCAGTCCTTGTCCTAATTGCTGCAGCTCACAGGGTCTGCACTCTGATCCTTTTCTTCACACTAAGGAGAAGTGTCATCCCCAGATCTGGGCGTGCACAGAACATGAGCCTTGTAGAAACGTTTCCCTGGCCTGTGGCAGGTAGAAGCATGCAGTGACAGGGTAGGATTTGTGTAAAACTCTCCAGGTGTTGTCAGAGGGGTGGAGTCAGGGGAGTTGTCAGCAAGGACCGGTCCTGCTGGTGGGCCTTGATAGTTAAATTGTGTGTCGGGGGGGGGGGATGGCTGTTTCATGGGTCCTAGCATAATACCTGCATATTGAATTAACAACAGAAGCCATTGATGGAAAATTCACACAGAAAATTTTGACCCTTAGTCTCTGGTTTTAGATCTTCCTAATTGGTAAATTATCTTGATTTCTGATTGCTTTCTTGAGATTAGTCCATTTAGGACTATGTAGGAGTGCAACTTCATGCCACTTGAGAAGTAGTGGTGGGACTCTAGGATGACATTTGTTTCATTGTGTGTGTGTGTGTGTGAATGAGAGTGTTTACTGCCTCTTGCAGTGTGGGCCAGAGTACACTCCTTTTCTTGGGAAAAATGTTCCCTAGCCACTTTTTTTTGAGGAAGATTAGCCCTGAGCTAACTACTGCCAATCCTCCTCTTTTCACTGAGAAAGAGTGGCCCTGAGCTAATATCCATGCCCATCTTCCTCTACTTTATACGTGGGATGACTACCACAGCATGGCTTTTGCAGATCGGTGCCATGTCCACACACGGGTTCCAAACCGGTGAACCCCAGGCTGCCAAGAAGCGGAACGTGCGAACTTAACCACTGCACCACCTAGCGGGCCCCCCTAACCACTTTCTCTGTGCTTTATTTTCACTCATGCCTTGACTGGTACTGTCCAATAGTAGCATTAACACTCTATAACATAAAATCAAAACTTTTTAGTGGCCACATTTAAGAAAATAAAAACAAACAACTGAACCCAATTTTAATAGTATATTTTAACCCATTATAACCATGATATTATCATTCGTGCATGCAATCTATGTAAAAATTAATAATGAGAGAGTTTACATTCTTGGTTTTTTTTATTGGTTCCACAAATCCAGTTTGTACCTTCCAGCTGTAGCATAATCTCCATTCGTAACTTGAATTTTTTCAGATATACATCCTATGTATTGAGATGTTATAACGTTGACAGTTGTAACATAAGATTCACATTTCTAAGTTGTTGCAAACATACTTAAAAGATTTCCATTTAAGGATCACACAGGATGAATAATGAAAAGTTTCTGTTGGGTCTAGTAAGAAAGGAGTCAGTGCGGCCTTACCAAGGGAATCACCCATAGAATAGTGAGGGCAGATGGAGTGTGGGGGATCTGAGGAGGTGGTGGGACAGAGACACATAATATAGATGATCTTTTCGCAATGGTTCACAACTACAGAGAAGGAGTTATAGACAGCAATTTCTCTGTGAAATGTGAGGAAAGTTAAGTGACTTTGAATATGTATGAAGGAATAAGGAAAGTGGGGAATATTAAAAACAAGCTGTAAATTACTGACACATAAAAAGAAAGTAAAATTTTCAGGCTCTATGGATGCTTCCCAGTTGAGGTAGATGATATTGGATATACAGTGGTACCAACACATGTTATGTGCTTTTCTTAGCAGTTAGCATAAGATCAGCAGCAGGTAAGCCATGGCAGATAACCAGGATCTTCTGGGTTTGAAGTTTTACAAGACAGATATGAGCAGTAAGAAAGTTTGGATCATTCCAAGGGAATTATTGACATCATAGCCCATGGAATCCTGGGATGATAGGAGAAGGGAATGAAGAGGAGAAGAGAAATGAAGGTGAGGATGTGGTGATCTGGCATTATTTCCAATCTTGAGGAACGAGTATCTATTGTATGAGCATTTGAGTAAAAACTGGAAATCAGGAATTGGTGGTGGGTGGATATGTTTTCTGAGTTATTTATTTTTGCATATGACCATTTGGGTTGATGGAAATATCTGGGATGTGGGAGTGAGTCGCTAAGAATCAGGTAGATAATTTCACTATTAATTTAAGCTCTAAAGGAGCTCTGCATACCAAGTGGTCAATGGGAGAAAACATTTGCAAAACATATTCCTAGCAAAGCACATGTATTTATAATATATAAAGAGCTCTTACAACCCAATAGTAAGAAGACAAGCAACACTTCCCTACTTGCCAGGAGACAGCAGATCCGGCATGTGATGAGCACCATGAATCCTTCCAAGCAAATGAGAACGATGGTCTAGAAGGGGAGATATGGGCAGACAATTGCTCCTGTGAGCCACCTCCTGTAATTCCCCCAGGGCTGCTGCTGTCCCCTCACTGTGTTGCGACACTCCTTGACATGGGTTGGCCAACTTTCATCATCACCCAAGACCCTGTTTGCATGGTTATCTTTTATGGGTCAGAGCATCAAGATATTCCCTCCCCACCCTGGGCTGGGGCTTCCTTGAGGTTGACTAGAACTCTCAGTCAAGGCACCATTTCTGTTGGGAGAATACCCTGGAAGTGAATAGAATGGAGAATGCATGTGTGTTTTACTTTTTTAAATAAAACTTTTCAAACACAGAAAAGTAGAACAATATCAGAAACATCCATCACCTAGAGGATCAGAGGGGAGGTGACCAGCCTGTCTAGGAGAAGGCCTCCTATATTCCACTGGGTCTCCTTTTCTCTCCCTCAACGGTGGGTAAAGCCTGGGGGACTATGCCACCTCCCACTAGCCTGAGAAGGTTCCATGCTCTCTCCGCTCCAGTCCTCCAGATTCCCAGGAACAACCCCAGGTGTAGAAGTTGGAAACCTACTCCTGCCCCAGTGACCAGGGAGCCTTCCCATCCACAAAGACACTGATCTTGTCCAGGGTAAGGCTCTGTAGCTGGGTACCATTCTGCGTCAGTCACAGGAATTCCTCACAGATGGCAACTCTGTCCAGTCTCCACATCAATGGTGAGAAGTTACACAGACGGTCCCCCAGTGTGGTTACTGTGGGGACAGAGCTAGAAGGGCACAAGGGATGCACGAGGGTGTCTGGAATTCTGCCCTGATTCTAGGTCCTGTTCAAGAGAACTTTCTGTAAGGATGTGAACATTTGTCTGCCCTACCCAATACAGTCATCATTAGCCCTATGTTGTTATTGAGCAGTTAAAATGTGCCTACTGGGCATGAACGAGGAGCTAAATTTCTCATATATTTTAATTTAACGTAATTGATTTATAAATAAGTAGTCACAGGGAAATGTTGGAGAAAGGATTTCTGAAAATACAAAAAAAATGAGAAGACTGGTCAAAATGGTCAAAATCAATATTTTCAGAAGTCTAGAAATTAACCAAAGTCTTACAGCAAGCTGAGGACTGTTTGGTTAAGAAAAACTTGATTCTTGGTGAAGCGAGTAAGCTCTGTGGCATTATAACTTGCACTATTCCCATCCTGCTCTCACAATATTCTCAATAACTTTGAAAACCGTCAGTCTCAGAACCATGGAAGCTCTGAAAACCAGCATCTTAGCAGCCATAATGGATTTGGAGCTCCCAAAAGACCCATCCCCACTGAATTGTCACTATTTGACCTGTCTGGCAGCTCCTTGAAAAAGCCTCACTCTCAGGGCTTCTCTTTAGTTGACTCAGAGCTTGCTCGGTGAGGAAAGCTTTTCCCCAGAGCACTTGAAGAAAAAACATCAATGGCAAGTGTTTTACATTTCAGAGGCCTGAGTGAGCTATACCAGTTGAGGCAGGCAAGAGGTGAGCAGAAGCATAAAAGAAAAATTGTGGGAATGAAATGTCCATAGGGGGCTTTGGAAAGCTCCAGTGGATTTGTGGTTATCTAGAAGGCTGTAAGTGTGCAGGGCTCTGTGCATAACCAGGAAAGACTTGAGAAGGTCTTAATCTCTCACCTTTAGCTGAAAGTTTGGTTTATCTGAAAAATTGATTAACGTAATATGCTGTATTAATAGAGTAAAGGACAAATACCACATAATCTCAATACACACATGGAATATATGTTTCACAAAATACAAATCCTTCAGGATTAAAAAAGAAATCACTCAACACGTTAGGAATAGAAAGAAATTTTCTCAACCTGATAAATATCATCCTTGAAAAACCCACAGCTAACGACATACTCAACGGTGAAAGACTGAAAATTTCCCCCTAAGACCAGTGACAAGAGAGCAATGTCTGCCTTCATCTCATGTGGCAACCGCATTGTACTAGAGGTTCTAACGAGGGCAGTTAGGTAAGAAAAAGAAATTAAAGGCACCCAGTTTCGAAAGGAAGGTGTAAAACTATTTCCTTTTGCAGATGACATATCATATATAGAAAATCCTAAGAGATAAGCAGATGAACACACGGTATGTAAACCCTATCCCAACAGGTGTATAAAAACTTAAATTGCCTCAGGTGGTTAGTGGATACACTACTGAACAGCACAGTTAGACTGCTGGATCCTAAGTCAACTGGTTCTAGGCCCCCATCTTCCATGAATCTTGACTAAGGCATGATTCCTAACACTATATTCCACGGCTCCCAGCACTAGGTACCTCCATGACTTCTGAGTTTACACAGGCTTCCTTGAGGTTCTAAAACCTGTTGGGCTCACTGGTTTAGCAAGAAGCTGGATTTTAGGTAACAGTTCTATATTCCAAGGATTCTCTTCCATAACAGCTGGAACTGAGAGACTATGGAATGGGAATACTTTTACAGAAGGAGAACTTTCCAGAGTCATTAGGTCCTGAGTTGAAACTCAACTGAATGCTAAAACTTGACAGTCAGAAAAATAACTCCTGACACTGCTGTTTCAGAAGAGCTAGTTGAGCTGAAAGACACGGCAATATTTCCGAGGTCAGAATCCCAGGCTCCGTGGCCTCTGAGAGTTTTCAGCTACTGAATGAACTTCCCTATTTATTTTTTCTTGTCTCAATGAACACTAGACCAGGTATGTGTACCAAAGGATGTCTTGTTCCAGGCTATGACTTAGCTATGTGACCCTGGGCCAGCTATTGAAACTCTCAGTGCCTATTTCTTAATTTGTAAAACAGGAATAAGGACCTGTCTCCATGAATTGTTAAGAAAAGTCAAACTCTGACCACCCAGTGTCCATAGGTCAGTCCTTACATGAGAACAGAGTGGACAAGCAACTCTATTCTCACCGCATCTTCAATACTTCTCTTGTTCTATTGGTGTTTGGTGGTGCTTGGCTGGGTTATGTCCTGGGAATAGAGTAGGTTGGTGACAGTGAAATTCAGCTGGAAATGCTGGGGACTGGGATCGCTTCTTGGCTTGTCTGTCAGTAGATGAAATGGTGCCTCCACTCCTAGAATAAACAGAAAGTATAAAATTCCTCGGTCGGGAGAAGATTTTAACAAAGAAGTCATTCCAGCCAGATCCACTTATTCCTGGCAACATGACCTGAGCTTGTTTTTTTTTTTTTTTAAAGATTTTATTTTTCCTTTTTCTCCCAAAGCCCCCCAGTACATAGTTGTGTATTTTTAGTTGTGGGTTCTTCTAGCTGTGGCATGTCAGATGCCTCCCTACCATGGCCCAACGAGCAGTGCCATTCCTGCGCCCAGGACCCGAACTGGTGAAATCCCTGGCCACCAAATCAGAGCATGCGAACCCAACCACTCAGTCACAGGGCCGGCCCCTGAGCTGGGTTTTTAAAGGTGGGCTGCAGAAGACACTTCATCTCCCTGTCCACATTGAATCCATTCGTATGTCTACCTGTCCAACTCCCAACCAAGAATTATGAGAGTTCACTAGGATGGGGGAAGAGGAGATTTGGCCTCTTGGGGGCATAGTCAGCAAGTGCAGGTGCTAGTCACCCCAGTGGGCATCTGTCACATACCTTTTCTGACCTAGGTTCCTAATGGGGCTTTCTGCCTCTGGTCGTCTTCCCCCTCCCAATCCATTCTCCAAACATCACCTAGAAGATGAGCTTTCTAAAGCAGGACTCTGAATGTGTAGTGTCCCCCCATGAACCATTCCAGTGCCCAAAGACCCTGCCCACATCTTTAGCCTCAACTGTCACCTCTCCTGTGTCAAACTGTATGGTTCAGCCTCACCAAACTTCTAGCAGCTTCCCCAAATATGCTCTGATCTTTCTCTCTAGGTTATAGACACATTCAGGACCACTCCCCGTCTCCTCCCCCTTTCTAGGTCCTGTTCCCCATCACATCTCTGTTTCCTCATCACTTCCTCAGAAAACTTTTCAGGACATGGCTGTGTGTCCCTCCTTGAGATTCCCACAGGCTCTTGAAATTCTCTGATTATAACAATCATGAAAATGTACCATCAGTGCCCATTTACTTCCCTTAAATGTTTGTTGAATAAATGAATGAGAATGAAACAATGCATGACTCATAACTAAGGGGCCTAAGAAGTCAACTCAGGGTCCTTCATGTTTTGAGTTGGAAAAATTGATGTGTAATAATAACCATTCCCTTTGGTGCAGTTGCTTGATGTCGTCTTCCTGCCTCCTGTTGGATGGCACACTTCCATGGGTATCTAGATAGACCCCCTTTCACCTCCAGAGCCTCCATCCATTACATTGCTACTGAGAAAACCCATCCTTCCTCACAGCCCCATCTCTTCGAGCCATGAAACCAGACCCCATCTTGCACCTGTCACATGCACATCAACCACCAGTTAAGTTGCACCCAGGCAGTGGGATGAGGCATTCAGGATGTTGTCTAAAAGCACTTGCTTCACCATGAGGTGGTCCAGATTGGAGGAGAACAGTGCCTGGATGGTGGCCAACATGTAGTCCAAACTAGAGACAGAGACCAAGGGAACTCCTGAGATCCTGCTTTATACAGCCAGAGACCTAGGGACAAGCAGTGCGGGGTTATCTGGCTGTCTTTTCTCCCAGGCTGGGAAAGAGAACCTGACCAGAAAGAAAAGGCTTCCTGGAGTTGGGAATAAAAGCAATAACAGTGACAATAATGAACATCTATTGAGCAATTCTGAGAAGTGACTTACACATTCCCTCACCATTACTGTGGTGGAAAGTATTATTATAATTATGCCCATGTTAAAGACAAAGGAACTGAAGTTTAGAAAGATTCAAAGATAGCACTGTGTCCCATGATCTCCCTCTTCCCCTGTGTGGATGTCCTAGTTTCTCCACCCATCCCTCAGAGACCTGGATTCAAACCCATGTGCACTTCTTGGCCTGTTTGCTTCACCTCTCTGAGCCTCAGTTGCCCCATCTGAACAACAGGAATGTTCATTTTCTCCACCTCATGGAGGCTTCTACGGGATTTAAATGAGGTGATCATGAATGAAAGTGCTCAGCAGGGAGCTTGGCCATGGTCAATGTCATTATTGGGCTGATATTTGCCAAAAGTGCCAGGAAGAGTTGAAGGAGGTGGATGTTGGGGCTTAATGCTTTTCCCACCCCTGAGACCTATGGAAGGAGATGGCAGGATTAGGGATGTAGGGGAGAATGGGAAGCATGTCAGTGACTTCCAGATCAAGGATGAGCCACAGGAGCTCATCAGAGACACCAGCCACTGGCTCAGCCAATGTTTCCAATCTCTTCAACTTACATCAAGTCAGGGAGTGTGATACTTCCAGCTTTGTTTTTTGTTCTCAGGATTCCCTTGGCTGTTTGGAGTCTTGCTGTGCCATATAAATTTTAGGATTGTTTGTTCTATTTCTGTGACAAGTGTCATTGGAACTATGATGGAGATGGCATTGAATCTGTAGATTGTTTTAGGGAGTATGGACATTCTAGCTGTGTTAATTATCCCAAGCCAAGAGCATGGAATACCATTCCATTTCTTTGTGTCTTCTTCTATTTCTCTGAACGTTTTATCATTTTCAGTATAAAAGTCTTTTACCTCTTTGGTTCAGTTTCTTCCCAGTTATTTTATTCTTTCTGCTTCACTTGTAAATGGGATTTATTTCTTAATTTCTCTTTCTGCTACTTCCTTGTTAGTGTATAAAAAAGCAACTGATTTCTGCATGCTAATTTTGTATCCTACAACTTTACCATATTCATTTCTTATTTATTTTATTTATTCATTCATTCATTCATTATTGTGGTAAAATTGGTTTACACCATTATGTAAATTTGGGGTGGAAATCAGTATATTTCGATTTCTGTGTAGAGTATATCATGCTCACCACCCAAAGGCCAATTACAACCCATCACCATACACATGTGCCTCATCACTCCTTTCACCATCCTTCCTTCCTCCTTACCCTCTGGTGACCACCAATCCAATCTCTGTCTCTATGTGTTTGTTTATTGTTTTTTATTTATGAATGAGATCATACAATATTTGACTTCCATACTTATTTCACTTAGCACAGTGGACCCTCAGGTTCCATCCATGTTATCACAAATGGCCAGATTTTATCCTTTTTCATGGTGAACAGTATTCCATTGTGTATCTATACCACATCTCCTTTTTTTTATTTTAAAGATTTTATTTTTCCTTTTTCTCCCCAAAGCCCCCAGGTACATAGTTGTGCATTTTTAGTTATGTGTCCTTCTAGTTGTATACCACATCTTCCTTACCAATTGGCCCTTGATGGGAACCTTGTTTGCTTCAAAGTCTTGGCTAGTGTGAATGATGTTGCCATGAACATAGGGGCGCATATATATTTACATGTTCATGTTTTCATCTTCTTTGGGTAAATACCCTTCATTGGAATAGCTGGATTGTATGGTAGTTCTACTCATAATTATTTTGAGGACTCTCCAAACTGTTTTCCATAGTGGCTGCACCAGTTTGCACTCCCACCAGCTGTGTATGAGAGTTCTCTTTCTCCACATCTTCTCCAACACTTATTTCCTGTCTTGCTAATTATCGGCATTTTGACGGGCATGAGGTGATACCTCATCGTAGTTTTCCTTTGCATTTCCCTGATAATTAGTCACGTTGAACATCTTTTCATGTGCCTGTTGGCCATGTGTATATCTTCTTTGGAGAAATGTCTTTTGCCCATTTTTTTATTGGGCTTTTCATTTTTTTCTAGCTGATATGTATGAGTTCTTTATAGATTTTGGATATTAACCTCTTATCGGATATACGGTTTGCCAACATATTCTAGCAATTTTTAGGTTGTCTTTCTGTTTTGTTGGTGGTTTCCTTTGCTGTGCAGAAGCTTTTTAGTTTGATGTAGTCCCATCTGTTTTTTTTTTTATTGTTTCCCTTGCCCGGTCAGACATAGTACTTGAAAATATACTGCTAAGACCAATGTCAAAGATGGTACTACTTTTATTTTCTTCTAGAATTTTCATGGTTTCAGGTCTTACATTCAATTCTATAATCCATTTTGAGTTAATTTTTGTGTACGGTGTGAGACAATGTTCTACTTTCATTCTTTTGCAAGTGGCTCTCCAGTTTTCCCAACACGATTTATTGAAGAGGCTTTCCTTTGTCCATTGTATGTTCTTTGCTCCCTTGTCAAAAACTAGCTGTCCATAGATGTGTGGGTTTATTTCTGCCCTCGTGATTCTTCTCCGTTGATCTGTGTGCCTGTTTTTGTGCCAGTACAGTGCTGTTTTGATTACTATAGCTCTGTAGTATATTTTATAATCAGGGAGTGTGATATCTCCAGCTTTGTTATTTTTCTCAGGATTCCTTTGGCTCTTTGGGGTCTCTTGTTGTGCCATATAAATTTTAGGATTCTTTGTTCTATTTCTGTGACAAATGTCATTGGAACTTTGGTAGGGATTACATTGAACCTGTAGATTGCTTTAAGAAGTATGGACATTTTAACTATGTTATTTCTTCCAATCCAAGAGCGTGGAATATCATTACATTTCTTTGTGTCTTCCATTTCTTTCACCAGTGTTTTAACTTTTTGAGTGCAAAGTTCTTTCACCTCATTGGAGAAGTTTCTTCCCAGGTGGCTTATTCCTTTTGCTCCAATTGTAAATGGGATTGCATTTGCAATTTCTCTTTCAGCAAATTCCTTGTTATTGTATAGAAACTCAACATATGTCTTCATGTTGATTTGTATCCTGCAACTTTACCATATTCATTGCTTTTTTATTTATTTGTTGCAGTAACATTCGTTTATAACATTATATAAATTTCAAGTGTACATGATTATCCTTCGATTTTGGTGTAAGTTACATCATATTCACCACCCAAAGGCTAATTACAATGAATCACCATACCCAAGTGTGTAATTACCCCATTTACCCTCCTGCCTCCCTCCTAACCTCTGGTAACGACCAATCCAATCTCTGTCTGTATGTCTTTGTTCTCATTTTTATCTTCTATATAGGAATGAGATCCTACGGTATTTGACTTTCTCACTGTGACTTATTTCACTTAGCATAATACCCTCAAGTTCCATCCATGTTGTCACAAATTGCCAGATTTCATTCTCTTTCATGGCTGAGTAGTATTCCATTGTGGACTAGTATTCCATCGTGTATATATACCACATCTTCTTTATCTATTCATCTCTTTTTTTTTTGTTTGAGGAAGATTAGCCCTGAGCTAACATCTACCACCAATCTTCCTCTTTTTGCTGAGGAAGACTGGCCCTAAGCTAACATCCATGCCCATCTTCCTCTACTTTATATGTGGGATGCCTACCACAGCATGGTTTGCCAAGCAGTACCATGTCCGCACCTGGGATCCTAACTGCTGAACCCCAGGCCACCAAAGCAGAATGTGTGAACTTAATTGCTGGCCCCCATTCATCTCTTAATGGGCACCTACCTAAATGCTTCCAAGTTTTGGCTACTCTGAATGAAGCTGCCATTAACATAAGGGTGAATATGTCTTTACCTATTCATGTTCTTTGCAAAAATACCCAGCAGTGGACTAGCTGGATCATACTGAAGTACTATACTTAATTTTTTGAGGAATCTCTATAGTGTTTTCCATAGTGGCTGCACTCCCACCAGCTGGATATGAGAGTTCCCTTTTCTCCAGATCCTCCCCAATACTTCTTATTTCCTTTTTTGTTAATTGTAGCCATTCCGATGGGCATAAGTTGGTATCTCTTGATAGTTTTCATTTGCATTTCCCTGATAATTAGTGATGGTGAACATCTTTTCTTGTGCTTGCTGGCCATCTGTATATCATCATTGGAGAAATGTCTTTTCCCATTTTTGAGTTGGGTTTTTAGTTTATTTGTTGTTGAGATGCATGAGTTCTTTATATATTTTGGATATTAACTGCTCATACCGTATATGTGATGAGCACGAGTTTGAAAATAACTTCTCCCAATTTTCAGGTTGACTTTTCGTTTTGTTGATGGTTTCCTTTGCTGTACAGAAGCTTTTTCGTTTGATGTACTCTCATTTATTTATTTTTTCTTTTGTTTCCCTTGCCTGGTCAGACATGGTACTTGAAAATACACTGCTAAGACTGATGTTGAAGAGGACAGTGCCTATGTTTTCCTCTAGAAGTGTTATGGTTTCAGGTCTTACATTCAAGTCCTTTAATCCGTTTTGAGTTAATTTGTGTGTGTGATGTAAGATAATGGTCTTTCATCCTTTTGCAGGTAGCTGTCCAGTTTTCCCCATACCATTTATTGAAGAGACTTTCCTTTGTCCATTGTATGTTCTTTGCTCTCTAGTCAAAAATTAGCTGTCCATAGATATGTGGGTTTATTTACCTTGCTGTCAATTCTGTTCCATTGATCTGTGTGTCTGTTTTTGTGCCACTACAGTGCTGTTTGATTACTATAGCTTTGTAGTATATTTTGAAATCAGGGAGTGTGGTACCTCCAGCTTTGTTATTTTATTCTCAGGATTCCCTTTTTTACCAAACCAATGTGGGTTTGCTCCTGGTGAGTTAAATCAGGCTCTCCATCAGAAGTAGCTATCTCACAAAGTAAGGCATATTTGCAGCAAATAGGAGACTATGAGGAATCATCTCCCAAGTCATGGCCTCCCTGAACAAAGGGAAGAAGGGAAGTTTATTTCAGATAAGAAATGAATATTCAAAAGGGTGAGGTGGGTATTTCCTTGCACAGGCTCAGTTTGAAAACATGCTTCCACATACACTGTAGGTTATGGTAATAAGGACTAAGCTCCTCCTGGAGAGATCTTAGCCTTAAAAATAAGGCAAAGGTCATAGGCATTGCTCTTGTGATGAGGCTTTGTCTGATTCAGAGAGCTTGGTGATTGCATCTCCTTAACATAAGGAACAATAACAACTTGGAAAAACCGTTAAAATATCCACACCCACCCTTGAGTTTCTCGGGGTAACTAGTCGGTGACACAAATCGCTCCTCTGGTTTTACCCTGCGCCTTGTTCTTGAGGGGCACAGGTTGAAGGTCCATGTTCTGTGACTGCTGAGCATGGGCATTGTCACAGGGACCAGAAGAGGAGCTGAATTTCCAGCTACTCTCAAATAGGTTTGTGGCTCACCACAGGCATAGCCCCAAGTTGTTCATGACAACCACCTGTAATTTTATACCCTCAATGTGTTTAGTATATGTTTAGGATCTGGGCATACTTGACCCCGATTCCACCAGCTCTTTATAGTCTAGAAACTGAGTTGTCTATCCTACTCTGATGGACCTAGTCTTGCTGCCCAGGAACTTGCCACCCCCTTCGAAGCACACCATCCCTAATTGGTGTGGGGTTGGTTAGGATCCAGGGAAGAGCCTGGGGTGAATAGGGAGTCATTACTAATCTGTATAGTGTCACCAAAGTGAGAGTTTCAAAACAGAGAGTGGTTTGCAGGAAAACTCCGATTCATCAAGTGTCTGTGATGACCTCTCTTGATGTTCAGGCGTGGGCGCCTTTTAACTCCTGTGTGGTGGATCCAAGGGGCGACTCCTTAGTTTAGGGAAGAGTGTGTGATTAGTAACACCAAGCGATGCCCTACCCAAATAGGACATAGTAGATCTTGGGACAAACCGCTTTTCCAAGTTTTAAGGAAGACCCAGTCTCCTGGCTCATATGGGTGGAGTTTGACCTCCATGGACAAGGGAAGTCAGAAGTTTCCATATTTATTGAGTTCTTCTAGCACCTGCTTCAGATTGATTATGTGTTTGATTGCCATGGAAACCTCTTTGTCTGGGTTTGTAGCGAATTTGAGTCCTTAGGGAACAGCCTCCCATGGGTGATTTCCAAGGGGCTAAGCTTCAGTTTGCCTTTTGAAACTACCCTTATCTGAGTGAGGGCTATTGGCAGTAATTTAGCCAATTTTCCTGCATCTCTTGGCACAATTTTGCTAATGTTTTCTTTAAAGTTTGATTAGCCCACACAGTTTTTCCAGAAGTTGTAGTCTGCAGCATGTAGCCCTCCGTTTAATTTTTAAAACTCTGGCTACTTTGGAGGTTATTTGTGATATAAAAGTTGGCCTGTTGTCACTCTGAATTGATCTAGGCAACCCCAAGTGGGCAATTATTTCTTTTAACACTTTTGTTACCACATTCGCCCTTTCTGACCTACAAGGAAGGGCTTCAATGCATCCACTAAACTTATCCACAAACACCAAGAGGAATTTGTACCCTCCAGGGGCCATGGACATAACAGTAAAATCAGCTTGCCAGTCTTCCCCCACTAAAGTTCCCCGAATTTTCATTGCTTTGGCCAGGGGAGGTACAGGAGGCCTGGTTTATGCATTATTCTTCTGGCGATAGATGCACTGCCCAGTTATTGTTTTCAATAAGTTCTTTTATACCTGGGGTGCTTATGACCTTTGTCAGCCATAAGTATATAAGTTTTCTTTTCCATGATGGGTAGAATCATGAGCACTCTTAAGGAGCCCCCAAGCTGTTTGGGGACCTAAATCTTCCCTCATGGGTTTATCATCCAGCCCTTGACTATTGGAGACCACTGATAACCCTGTGTAGTGGTTTCCCTGACTTCATCAGGGGAATTTACACTGGTGTAAATTCATAGAAGGGTAGAATGGGAATTAATGATAATTGGAGAAGCTCTCCTGATATAGCAGCCCTTTTTGCAGCTGCATCTGCCAAATCATTCCCCTTTATATTCTCTGATTCCCCACTTTGATGGCTTTTACAATGGCCACAGCTACTTCCTTGGGGCCATGCACCAGAGGATCTCTGGCTCAAGTTTGATTTCTCTTACTGCTGCCGTTACAAAGTCCTCTTTCTTTCCAAATGGCTCCATGAGCATGAATTACAGAGAAAGCATATTTAGGGTCTGTGTATATTGTTGGTATTTTTTCTAGTCCCAATTCCAAAGCTCTGATTGATGCAATTATTTCTGCCTTTTGGGTCAAGGTGACTGGTGTCAGCCCCTTGGCTTCTATAGTTTCATGCAGAGACACTACTGCATAATCTGCTCTTCCTTGTCTGTTACTCACGAAGGTGCTCCCATCTACAAATCATACCTCTTCTGCATTCGGCAATAGTTCACCCTGGAGATCTCTGTGGCTAGAGTAAACCTGATCAATCACTTCTGGGCAAGCATGGGTAATAGGTCCCTTGGAATCAGAGAGCAGGGTAGCTTGGTTTAACGTATGACAAGGTTTTAAAGAAATCTGAGGGGACCCTAACAGCATAGCTTTATATTGTAGTGTTCTATTCTTGGATAGCCAGAGATGTCCTTTAGTCTCTAGTAGGCTAGAGACTTGCTGGGGGCTCCACATCAGTCAAAGTTTGGCCCATCATCTCCTTTTCTGCATTCTTGATTAATAAGCAGGTGGCAGCTATGGTTCTCAAGCATGGGAGTCATCATTTTGCCACAATAATAGGCTACCACGCTTTTAGGGGGTCTCAGCATTTGGGTTAGCAGTCCTGTAGCTACTCCCTGTCTGTCACAGACACATAGGCCAAATGTTTTGCTCAGGTCTGGTAAGGCCAGTGTAGGTGCTTCCATTAACAAGTTTTAAGCTTATTGAAAGTTTAATGACATAGCTTATCCCATTCAAAGGGGTCTATTTCTGGCCCCTGTAGTTTATCCTAGAGAGGCTTAGCAATTAATCCAAAGTTAGGGATCTAAATGCAGCAAAAGCCAGCCATCCCCAAGAATCCTCAGAGCTGCCTACAAATTTTTGGTGAAGCAAGTTGACATATTACCATTTTCCTTTCTAGGGGAAGGCTGTGTTGTCCCCTTGAAATGATGAACCCCAAGTACTTTACAGTCTCTTTAGATATTTGTGCCTTCCCTTTAGACACTTTATATCCCTTACTGGCTAAGAAGTTTAACATTTTAACTCAATTTTGACACTACCTGGGGATAGAATCAGATCCCACAGGTTAAGAGTTCAGTCCCACAGGATTACCCTTTGCCTCCCATTTTAGATGCCAATTGCAAGTTCAGGTTGTCACCTGTGCTTCTGACCAACCAGCCACAGAGCAGATGTTCCCACAGCCCCCTCATTGTGTTTGATTATTTTGATAGAGCGGCTCACAGAACTCAGGAAAACATTTTACTTAGCAGCCAGATGGAAGAGATGCATAGAGTAAAATACGTGGGGCAAGGATGTGGAGCTCCCTGACCCTCTCTGGGCATGTCACTCTCCCCAAATCTCCCTGGGTGTTTACCAACCCAGAAGCTCTCTGAAGCCCATCCCTTTGGATTTTAATGGAGAACCCCCTACATAGGCACAGTTGATTACGTCATTGGCCTTTGACAATTGAACTCAATCTTCAGCCCCTCTCCTCACCCTGGACTTGTGGAGAGGGGGATGGGGCTGAAAATTCCAACCCTGAATCTCACAATAGGTTTCCCTATTTTCCCACACACCAGCCCCCACCCTTAGGGGCTTTCCAAATGTCACCTTATTAACATAAATGTAGGTGTGGTTGAAAGGGTCTTGTTAGGAATAACAAAAGACACCTCTTTCCCCTTTATTGCTCTGGAGTTATTTCAGGAACTGAGGACTAAAGTAATTATTATAACAAAATATGCCTCTATGGCTCTTATATGGGAAATTACAAGAGTTTTTGGATCTCTGTGCCAGAAACAAAATGAAGATATTTACTATTATAAATCCAGTACTGTACAGCATTGACAGCACTACGGTCTTGAACAAATCTACATTCCCCAGTTCTAAAAACGTATTGATTATAAGAAAGATTCATCTTTATGGCTTCTGGCTTCTAGGGGTATTGTTTTACCTGGGGCCAGCAATCTACCTGCTTCAGTTTTACCTTTACTGACATGGCACTGGCTGCTCACTCCACCTGTCCTTGTGCCTATAATTCTGAGTTAGCTCAGCTTAAAACATTTAGGGGAATCTCTTCCTTCTCAGGTGCTGGTGTATCCTGTAATAGGGCCATAAGCTCAACTCCCCAACTTTTTGGATCTTGGATCTCTACTTTATCTTTTCCCAGCTTATTGAGGCCCCCAACTTAGATAGCCTGTCCCTCCCTAGAGGGGGAACAGGGCATTCTGGTACATACAGAAAGAAACGCTTAAGTATTTTTTATCCTGTTTCATAGGTCAAGGGGCTCCAGAAAACTTTTGGTATCTCTTTTGCCTGATACTCCTTTGATGCTACATCTTTTTCTTTTTGAAATGTTTCTCTTTTTGGTATTCAGCACCGAGAATGTGGCTCCAGTATCGAGTAAAAATTCTAACATGTTCTCCTCCTACTGCCAAGGTCACCCCTAGAGCCAACTGGGGAGCCCCATGGCCCTGTCACATCTCATCTGTGGTCAAGAGAAGATGCTGTGTCTTGGTCCTGTTCAATCTCTTCCCTCTCTGGCGATGGTTGGGACAGTCCTGCTGCTAATGCCCTGCCTGTTTGCAGTACACACACCCAAATTTGTTGGTGGCTTTCTGGTCACTCATTGGGGGCTGAGGTCACTCACTCCTTCTCTTCCTCAGGTTACCTTGAGCAGACGTGAAGGGCCACACCCAGCAGGGTGGCTTGCTTTTTCATCTTCTTGTCTTCCTCTTCGTGATCATCAGGATCATTGGGATTCCACCCAGCATCGGTCCCTCGCACAGTCTGTTCCTCCCTTAGTCTGTTCACTAAGCCAGCGAATGGCTGATCCTGGGTCATATTCATTACATGCTTGTTCTCTAGCTTTTAACAGAACAGCTGACTTTTCCTCAGCCATAAGGAGAGTAGATAACAGTCTTTGAATGTCTGCCAAGTTTGGATTATGAGTGGCAGATTTATGACTTGCTCTGAGTAAGCTCTCAATCCTTTGTTGTGTGCCTTCCAATTATACAAATCAGAGGGGAAAAGGGGATGTGTACATTAATAAGTTTCTTCTCACCATCAGGCTCCTGTCTTAGGGGATATATCCCAGATTTGTAACTGGTTCCTAATCTAGTTGTACTATCCGAAAGAAAAGGGTGAGGGTCTTTGGTTGTTGGAGAGTCCAATTCCCTGTGGAAGGATTGCTCAGTGGGGGACAGTAACGACTTTGACCCTGGTACATCCTCCAGAGGTCTCTTGGGGCTCACCAGCTGGTCTACTGATGGGGCCAAAGCTGGTGGACTCTGAGGTGGGCTTTCCTTAGTCCCATGTTTCCTTCTTTGGTGGAGCAGGTCCTCCTCATCAGAAAGATGTCTTCAATTCAACCTTTAACCTTTCACTTAGACGTAGTGCCATGAAGCACTGGACACAAGGGATTTCTTCCAATTTCTTGGTTCTTTTTCAAAATAGATCTAATTTTAGTATTGTGTTAACACTTAGGGTCTCATTTTCTGGCCATTTTCCCCCATCCTCCAGTGAATATTGCAACCAGCTGTGTTGCATAATAAGATCATTATCCTCTGGGGTCAATGGGGAATATACAAAAGCCTTTCAAATCTGGAGGATGCAGGCCAATGAGCTTTCCTCTGGTGTGGAACTTGGTCCCCTCATTTTCTAGCATCTTTTCTGATGGTCTGTTTCCAACCTCCCAGGAGAAACTTCTAAGGTTAGTGGTGATACAGATGCCACAAGGTTGTGCCCATAGGAAGCTTAGTACCTTAATCACCCGAAACTAGGCTCAGGCCAAGTTTCCTCAGGCTGTTTTTCTCAGGCTAAACTAAATCCTTAAAGGGAAAATCAAACTGGTGGATCCTGGGTGTCACCCAGGGAGCACTGATAGGGAGGGCCTGTGTTACGGAAACAAGTGGGTTTGCCTCTGGGTGAGTTAAATAAGAATTGATGCGGGGTCGGTGAGCCGAGGAGTTGAATGAAAGATTTCTTGGACTCTCAAGCTCTGCCAGTAATGCTCTTTTATTTAGAGAATAGTGTGGAAAAGCATGGGCACAGGATCCATGGGCAGTAAGAGCTGCTGCTGCAAACATGAGTTGACAGTAGGGCTAAATTTAAAGCATAGGTGTGTGAGTTATCTCTTTACAAGACAAAGGAAAGAATATGTAAAAAGTTGTTAAGATGGTAACAGTGCAGGTGGGGTCTAGTTATTGGGTGGTCCTATAACTTTAGATAAGAATCAGACCAGATTAAGTCAGGATGTCTTATGCTTCCCTGAGGATGTTGGTGGTGGGGGGAGTCAGCTGTGTGAGGTTACCAGATGAGCACAATAAACAAGACTTAAGTCCTTGCCATCCCCATTAAGAGTTTCTAGACCTAAGGTCATCCCCCCTTCCTCCTGCTGCAGAGAGGGAGACACACCCATAGATGGAGACTTCCTTCATAAATGCAAATGTCTCTCATCAAGGGGCAAGCAAATTTCACTCCCCAGAGTCCAGGGCTCAGAAATCTTTTGGTCTCTCCCTTTCCTGAGACCTCCTTCAGTTCACACTTTCCTTCAGAAAGGCTTCCCTTGTGGACATTAAACACCAAGAACATGGCTCCACTAGGGAGCAAAGATTCAGCCTGCTGTCCTCCTTCCTGTCAAGGTCACTGGGGCTTCCTGGAGCCAACTGGGGGGGGATCCCTCAGCCCCATCACATCTCATCTGTAGTCAAAGGAAACTGCCACGGCTGGGTCTTCTTTGATCCCCTCCCTCCCTGGGGACAGTTCGGACAATCCTGCCACCAACGCCCTTCCTGTTGGCAGTCAGGACACCGATTAGCCCCCGACGTTGTTGGTGGCCTCCTGGCCCCTCGGTGGGGGCCGGGGTTACTCACCCATGGTATATGCCTCCTCTCCCTCAGGTTACCTTGAGGAGACTGGCGGGCCACAGCGAGCAGGGCGGCCTGCCTTTTCATCTTCTTGTCTTCCTTTACATCCTCAGCTTCAAGCCGGTTATTGAGCACCCTCCATGCAGCCTCTCGTAACTGTGCAGGACTGGTAGCAGGACCGATCACCAACTTTTGGAGTTTCCCATGGGTGTCTGGAGCACTTCTGAGATCTGAAATACGGATTCAGGATCACTGTACTGCCCAGGGCCTCCAGGTCCCAATTTGTGTATCGCCTGAGGCAGTTCTGCGGCCTCTGGAACAAAGTGTGTGTGTGGGGGTTGGGGAGGAGGGCGGCTTTCCCCAGGGCCCTATTGGACCTGTCTTAATTTAGGCCATTTAATGTGTGGCTGGCTTACTCTTTTCATGGCTTTCAGAAGATGACCCTGAAAATATCCTCCCTTTCCTCGATCCTCAGGATCATTGGGATTCCACCCTGGTTCAGTCTCTGGCACAGCCTGTCCACCAGGCCTGCAGACATCTGATCCTGGGTCATCTTCCTTACCCACTTGTTCTCTGGCTTCGAACGGAATGGATGACTTTTCCTCAGGCATGAAAAGTGTAGTCAACAGGCTTGGAATATCTGCCCAGGTTGGATCATGAGTGCAGAAGATTCCCTCCATCGGGCTTATGAACTATGGGTCAGCGCTCAGTCCTTTTGTGTGTGCCTTCCAATCACATAGGTCAGAGGTAGAAAAGGGGACATGCACATCAATAAGCGTCCCCTCACCATCAGGCACCTGTCTTACGGGCTGTATCCCAGGTGTGTCACTTGTTCCTAATCTGGCTTTACACTCTGGAAGAGAATGGGGGAGGGTCTCGGCTTGTGCCAGTGTCCAATTTCCCGCAGGGGGATGGCGGGGGAAGAACAGCAAGGGGTTTGGACCGGTGCCGGCCTCTGGCTCAAGCAGGGGTAAGGTAGGAGGATGAGGTGGAGGTCCGCCAGGGCTCACCAACTGGTCTAACTGTGGGGCTGAATCTGGTGTATGTGGGTAACGTCGGCTTGCCTCAGTTTCACATTTTTGTTTTTTCCGATCTTGTTGGCCTCTTCAGAATAATCAATCTTAGATTCAACCTTTATCCCTTCTTTGAAGCATACTGCCTCCATACAGTGAACATAAGGAATTTCTTCTTCTTTCTTGGTTCTTTTGCAACTTAGATCAGATTAGAGCATGGCATTAACTTTAGAGTCCCTTTCTTGACATATTTACCTATATTCCAGTGAATATTGCAGCCAGGTTGTATATATAAAAAGACCATCTCCTCTCTGGCCAATGGGTGAACACTTGAACACCCTGTAGTTCTAGAGTACACAGCACAATGTGCTTTTCTCTTGGATGGAGCTTTCTCCCCCTCTTATTATAGCATCTTTTCTTATGGTCTCTTTCCAACTTTCCAGGCGCTGCTTGTAATGGTTAGTGGAGACTCAGATGTCACAAATCTGTGCCCAGAGCACATTTGGCACCCTAATAGTCTAAAATGAGACAAAAGTCAAGGCACTAATACATTAAAAGGAAAAGAAAACTGTTGGATGCTGGCTTTCACCCAGGAACATGTGATAAGGGAGGGCAAGGAGCAGAAAAAGGAGACCTAGGAGTCCAGAAAAGCCAGACTGTGAAAAAACAATATGGATGTCTAGCGTCCTTGACAAAAACAAACCAATGACCAAAAAGGACAGACTCAGCAACTCCAGAGGGGCCTAAATCCCATCTCAGGGGACCTCTCCTCAGGTCACAGGCCCAACACAAAGACAGACTCAGCGACTTCAGGGACAGTTTAACTCCATCGAAGGGGAGCCCTTCTCCCATCACAGACCCAATTCAAAGACAGAATCAGTGTCTGCAGGGGGAGCCCAAATCCCCACCTCATCACTCAAGAGGAAATTATTTCTGCAAAGGACTCAAACCCCTGAGTAGTCAAGAGGGATTGCCCCCATTCACCCGAGTATCTGGGCCATGCCATCCAGACAAGACTCAATCTCTAAAGGGGACTCAAACCCCTGACTAGTCAACAGGGATTGCTCCCATTTTGCCAGAGTCAAGCGTCAGCCCTTCCGGAGTGGGCAAGTCCTGTGGTCCCTCCGACCATAGGGGACTCTCGCTCCCCTAAGCCTGTCAACCCCCAAATGGGGATTCAAACCCCAAATTCAGGCCCCAACAGGCATGCTTTTGTTAGACAACTTAAAGAAAGACCTCTTATAGCCATGCAGTGGGTTTGGCGCCCCCTCCTCCATTGAGAGAGCCACCAAGCAAAGTGCTCAGTGTGGCTCTTGGGTCTCCTGAGGGGGCAGCGACATGAAGCTGGTGGCACAGGCACGATGAAGGGGCCAGTGCCCCATTGGGAGCCCACTTGTCACCGAAACCGAAGTGAGTTCCCTCCTGGTGAGTTAAATCAGACTCTACACCAGAATTAGTTGTCTCACAAACTAAAGTGTATTTGCGGTAAATAGGAGACCATGAGGACTCATTTCCATAGTCGTGGCATCCCCATACAAAGGGAAGAAGGGACATTTATTTGGGCTGGGGAATGAATATTGAAAAGAGAGGTGCATATCCTCTTGCACAGGCTCTGTTGGGAAATATGATTTCACACACACTGCAGCTGATGGTAGTAAGACCTAAGCTCCTCCAGGAGAGATCATAGCACTAAAAATAATGCAAAGGTCACAGGCACAGCTTTCATGGTGAGACCTGTTCCAGTTCATGATGGTTGGTGGTGGCATCTCCTAAACATAACAAAAGGAAGAAGAACAATGTGGAAAAGTTGAAATACCCAAAATTACCATTTAGTTCCTTCCAATAACTAACCTGTGGCAGTCATTTGCATTCATGATATGAGTGTAAGATATTTGTGTAGACTGATCAACATTGAAATAAAAGTCACTTATGAAGACGGTGTTAAAGTACCACAAGCAGAAGATTTTCTAAACCATATAAGAGCATTCCCTGAAAGTTACAGACAATCTGTTGCAGTGCTAGTGAAAGGTTTTCAATGTCTCCTTGAGAGACCTTCCTTCACAGCTACATGTAGCTCAGTTCAATGAAAATGTGCTTTCCTAAGGGCCAGCCCGGTGGCACAGCAGTTAAGTGTGCACGTTCTGCTTTGGCTGCCCGGAGTTCACCGGTTCAGATCCCCAGTGTGGACATGGCACCGCTTGGCAAACCATGCTGTGCCAGTCGTCCCACATATAAAGTAGAGGAAGATGGGCACAGATGTGAGCTCAGGGCCAGTCTTCCTCAGCAAAATGAGGAGGATTGGCAGCAGATGTTAGCTCAGGGCTAATCTTCTTCAAAAAAAATAAGAAAGAAATGTGCTTTCCTGACATTTGAGAGAGAGCTTGAGTGAAGTCTGGGGACTGCAATGTGTGAGGCACTTACCTAGATGATCTGAAACAAGTAGAAGTCAGGGCTCTTCAGTATAGAGTACTTGTCTTGAATATGTGTTATAGATATTCTCTCCCAGCTGTAGTGAAATTTTTATTCAAGGGAGATTAGCCCTGAGCTAACTACTGTCAGTCCTCCTCTTTTTGCTGAGGAAGACTGACCCTGAGCTAACGTCCGTGTCCATCTTCCTCTACTTTATACGTGGGACGCCTACCACAGCATAGAGTGCCAAGTGGTGCCATGTCCGCACCCGGGATCTGAACTGGTGAACCCTGAGACGCCTAGAATCGGAACGTGTGAACTTAAAAACACTGTGCCAGCGGGCCGGCCCCTGTAGTGAAATTTTTAATAGCTCTCCTATTGCAGTTCCTGGCATGTTGAGGTCACCAATAGTCTTTCTTCATCTCATGCACAGGAGAGCCTGTGTGTAGGCTGTTCAGCATTGAATTAATAGTCAATTATGAAGATGATATTAAAGAGCCACAGGCAGGAGTCTTTCTAAACTGCATACCTGCATTGTCTGAAAGTTACAGATAATCTGTCCCAGAGGTAGTGAAGGGTTTTCAATCTATTTAGACGAATCCCTTCACAGCTACAGGCAGCTGAGTTCAGCAGGAACATGCTTTCGCATCAAGGGAAAGAGAGCCTGACTGAAGGGGTGAACTGCAATGTGTGTCGTTGTTCTCACTAGCACGATCCTAAACAGCTAAATGCCAGAGCTTTTCTCCACAGTGTACTTTGCTTGATTGGGTGTGAGATATATTCTTTCCCAGCTCTAGTGGAATGTTTAAAAGCTCTCCTAGGAAAATGTCACTTGAAGCTTCTGGCAAGCTGATCTCAGTCATAATTTTCCTTCCACACATGCGCTTGAGAGCCTGTGTCTAGACTGCTCGGCATTGACTTAAAAGTCGCTTATGAAGATGATATTAAAGAGCCACAAGCAGGACGTTTTCTAAACATCCTCTATTGTGGTGCCATAGACATAGCCTAAGTTAAAAGTTTGTGTTATATTATTTTGGCTTTGCCATCGTCTTACTATTGCAAAGATCACTGTAGTAGACACTGTGTCTCCCCATCCTTTGTCACGTTCAGCCACCTCTGACGTGGCTTACAGCCATGGTAGACTGTTTCTGGCTTGCTGGCAGCTTCCCACTTTGAAAATTTTGCTTATTTTTCCTGAGGACAGACTGTCTTGACAGCTTGCTCGGACCATACATAAGACAGTTTGGTATTGCCTGAGATTCATGTGCCAAGGAGCAGTACTCAACCAGTAAGGGACAAGAACCAATGGATAAACACTGAAGCTTTCCTAGTCTTCTTTCAAACAATTCCTAGAAATGTATAAGTGTTCTGAAGGATATGTCAAAGCATTTCAAGTGATGGATCTTTAGTTGCTTACAACAGTAATCTATACTTTATTGCACACGTCAGTAACTTTCTCTCTTCTCAGGTGCACATTCCATATTCCCTCATTTTTGCTTCCTGAAATCACCTACCAAATAAACATTGTATACCCAAGTCCTTGCCTCAGGGTCTGCTCTTGGGGCAATTTCCATTCTTACAATCCTAGTCTCTTGTATGCCATTAGTAAAATGAGGCCACACTTATCTATAGTACAAATGACACTCTATGGAGTCTTGATAATAAGAGATAGTGATAATATTGCAATACTGGATAACTGGAAGCCCTATCAGAAACCATTAATATCTGAGGCACAGACAGCGTCAATATCCCTGACCTGAGCATCAGCATCTTTGCTTAGACAACATTCTAGGTGGAGCTTTCCAAAAATGCTTGTGTCTGGAACTGATCCGATGGTGTTGCATCAGCTATCCTGTATCTTTTGTCTCCCACCACCACATCTAAAAAGAACTGCACTAGCATACACAGTATGAAAACTGACAGACAGGTTGTATGGTTCCCTGAGCTGAAATAAACCCAGACCACAGCAAGTAAAAACACCAAATCTTAACCAGGAGACCACCAGGGCTGGCTCTATTTGCAAAAATCCTGAGCTATTAAAATTCCCTCTTCTACTGAAATATAACTGATGGCAAATCTAGGGTGACTTTTTATTTCAGTAAGTATATGTCACTGAAACAAAGATTCTCTAGAACAACCCCAGTTTTCTCCTGTTTCTTTAGAATCTTGTTTGATTTTGTACTTGTTCCTGATAAGAGTTATTTTAATATTTTACATGTAGTTTTTTACAAGTTTGTTATGAAAAGAAATATTTTATAGTTCTACCAAAATAAATTTGCAATAAATTGTAAAAATTGCCTGATCCTAATAATTTTATGTTACAATTGTGGATGAGAAATAATATTGCAAACTAATTTTTAAATAGCTTCTGAAATGATTTCAAGAGTATGTTCCATTGGTCTCTAACAGTAGAATTTGAAACTCATTTAAGCCTAGGTTGTATTAGAGACAAACTGCGTCTTGATATGAGCTCTTGGTGTCCACCAGCAACATAGAGACTGACTGTTGACACTAGGAATCCTTCTGTCTTATGATTTGTCACTCTGAGAAAAATGGAAACTTGTTTTTATTGATGTTAAGTCATTTAATAGGTCTTTCTTGGAGACATAGAGTCTTGTATTTTAAAGACACTTGAGAAGTTTCTTATCTTGTCTAAAACATCCATCTATCCTGTCAATTCAAAGGCAGATAACATTCCTCTTGATATTAAGGTGAAATATACTCCCTATAACGACTATTCATTATTCCGTATATGTCTAAGCCATGTAATTTATCAGTAGGGATGCTGGACTCTATTGTTTAGGTCATAACAGCTTCACGTCCACTTAGCAGTGAGCAGAGATTTGAGTCTAGGGAAAGAGACTAGAGCAGATAGCAATAGAGCAGAGTCTGACTTGAATTGATAAAACTTTCAAGGTACTTGGTCTTCACATCTAGAATTAGTAATAAGTAAATTATTTCATTTAACCCAATTGTACACAGAGATCTGTTGAGACCCACTCCTGAGCTTGCTGCATGAAGCATGCAAAATAGTTTCAGAAGTATCTGAAGTCCCTGAAGACCTTCACACTGAAATATGTTTATTTATGACCCTATTCCCTGAATGAGAACCAGAATTCCCAAATAAAGGTCTCACTCCCCAGGGAAAGAAAGACAAATTGAATGTTCATTAGTCAAGTCTCGACTAGAGTGAAAAAGTGGAGATAGACACGGGACTCTCTTAGGTGATCATTTTGAATAACCATCACATGAGATGATTCCACTTTTTGTTTGTGTGTTTTGAATGGTAACCCTACATTTGCTGGGAAATGTTGCTTCTGGCCCCAGGATGCAAGCAAATCCAGCAGTTGGAAAACAAAGGATTCTGGCTCCAATGTTTAATTTTAATGGAGTATTATGAATAAAATTGAATGCCAGACCTTCATTCTTCTTTTTAATAACAGAAGATTATTTTCTTTATTCTTTTTTCTTTTGTTTCTTTTGCTGGGAAAGATTCACCCCAAGCAACATCTGTTGCCAATACTCCTCTTTTTTTTCCTCCTCGAAGCCTTAGCACATAGTTGTATATTGTGGTTCTAAGTCCTAGAACTAGAGTTCTATGTGAACTGCCAGCACAGAATGGCTACTGACACACGGCTGGTGTTCTTCCATACCCAGGAGCTGAGCCCAGGCCAGCAAAGTGGAGCATGCTGAACTTGAACTGCTAGGCCAGCAGGGCTGGCTTGCAAAACCTCAATTCTTATGTCAACAATAAGCCTTCAGGGTCCAGCCCGGTGGTGAAACAGTTAAGTGCGCATGTTCTGCTTCAGCAGCCTGGGGTTTGCCAGTTCAGATCCCAGGTGTGGACATGGCACTGCATGGCAAGCCATGCTGTGGTAGGCGTCCCACATATAAAGTAGAGGAAAATGGGCATGGATGTGAGCTTGGGGCCAGTGTTCCTCAGAAAAAAAGAGAAGGATTGGCAGATGTTACCTCAGGGATAATCTTCCTCAGACAAAAAAAGTGATAAGCCTTCGTGTATTTGCCATAAAAATAAGAGGATGTAAAACATAAATTCAAAATATGAATTGTTGTAATGATACTGAATATCAACTTTTCATTGAAATTCATAAAGAACTTATCATATACCTCATCCAATTTCTAGCTTGTCATAAAAAATTATTTGGATAGAAAATATACTTTTCATATAAACCTGTGATCTCTCTTCAAGCAAAAATAAATATTGTAATAAATACCCACAACATTTTTTATTTTACTTTTTGTCTGGAATTTGCTAGTCGATAAGCTTTTTCATAAAAAAGGGTATGTCTAAATGGTTTGTATTAACAGCTTGTAAAATAGTATCCAGGAAACCGTCAATGTTCAAAAGATATTTGTTGGCTGACTGATGGAGTGAATGATGAATAAGTGAATTAATGAATACAATATACACTCTAAAATTCTGAAATAAAATATATGATTTTCGTTCCCAGTGCTGGATTCTACCTTTAATGAGATTTTAACTTTGATAAAGAAACACAGACAACTTGTGTATCATTCTATAGAATATTTACTACTTCAGGGTAGGACACAAGTGTTCTTTCTTCATTTTCATGTTCCTAATAGCTAATAAGGATGTTGCACATTCTAGGCTCTAAAATAATGAAGTAACAGACAACCTGTGGACAATGCAGAGGAAATTACAAAGATTTCTCCCAACTTTGAGCTATTTATTACAATGAATTTATATCCTTTTGGTTAGCTCCAGAGTCCAAATATCCACCTGAAGTTCTTGTTCCTTCCTGTGTCATTTCCTTTGTATATTGTCTGTTGTGTGACCAAAGGCAGTCTGTACCATGCTCAGTTAACAATACTTTCATTCCCACCTCAGCTCTATCAATTTCCTCATCTAGTTAGCATTTCCATAATTTTGTAAAGCTTTTTTGAAAAAAGTATTGCTTTTACTCTTTCCATTGTTATTGATGCTTTATATTACAGCTTGATCTCTCATTTGAAGCTTACCATTTATTGTACAAGAGGCATTTCACATTTCCTAAGTTTTGGTTTGGTATTAATAAACTTACCTTGGTCAAGCAGATAAAATTATAAGACAGGACCATCACGTGGATCACAAAATTTCACCTTTCTAAATATTTGTAGGTAACACACCCACACACACCTACATACATATGCATACACACACACATATGTAAATATGCAGAAAATGACATTATAGAGACCATATTTCCATCACCCACATTAAACAATAGTTCTGCCTGATAAGATTAATAAAGTACTACATAATTACTTATAAGCTAAGTTTTCACTCATACAGTGTCCCCCATTCCCATTCCCTCTACCCTGTCTGGAGACAACAACTATCAAGTGTTAGAATCTTTTTTCTATTTTTCCAAATCTTTTTATATTTTTATTGAGGTAACAACACTTTAACAAGAGATCCACACTCTTAAGTTTTTAAGTATACAATACAGCAATGCTAACTATAGGCACAATGTTGTACAGATCTCTAGAACTTAATCATCTTGCATAACTGAAACTTTCTACCTATTGCATGGCAACTCCTATTTCCCCTTCCCCCAGCCCCTGGCCACCACCATTCTACTCTCTGCTTCTATGTGTTTGACTATTTTATATGCCTCATATAAATGGAATCATGAAGTATTTGTCCTTCTGTGACTAGCTTATTTCACTTAGTATAATGTCCTCAACGTTCATCCATCTTGCCTTCTGAAAAAATAAAATGAATTTAGCATTATGTTCTTGGATAAATAAATTATATTCCCGATTGTTAGTTACGTGGTTTTTAAATTTATATAATTAGGGGCCTGCCCCGTGACTAAGTGGTTGAGTTTGTGTGCTCCACAGCAGCAGCCCAGGGGTCTGCCGGTTCAGATTCTGAGCATGGACATGGCGCCTCACATCAAGCCATGCTGAGGTGGCATCCCACATGCCACAACTAGAAGGACCCACAACTAAGAATATACAACTATGCATCAGAGGGCTTTGGAGAGAAAAAGGAAAAATAAAATCTTTAAATTTAGATAACTAGATTTGTGATGTTTACATCATTTTGTGATTGGCACATACATATATATTTTGCTCAAACATAAAATTTGGATATTTAACTACCTTGATTGCTATGGATTTGGTTTATGAATTTAAACTAGATGAGCATTATGTTTGCTTCTGTCTTCTTTATTAAGAACAATAATGCACTTCACATATTTCTATTCCCCAGTTTGCTCACATACAATAATGCATCTGGGGCCGGCCCAGTGGGGCAGCAGTTAAGTTCACATGCTCTGCTTTGGCGGCCCAGGGTTCATCAGTTTGGAACCCGGGTGCAGACGTGGCACCACTTGGCAAGCCATGCTGTGGTAGAAGTTCTACATATAAAGTAGAGGAAGATGGGTACACATGTTAGCTCAGGGCCAGTCTTCCTCAGCAAAAAGAGGAGAATTGGCAACAGATGTTAGCTCAGGCTAATCTTCCTTAAAGAAAACAAAAAAGAAACAACATAAGTGGGGTGTTGAGGCTTCCTTCAATTGTTGTGTTGCTGCCAATTTCTCCCCTTAGTTCTTTTAAAACTTGCTTTAAATTCTTTTACTGTGTGTTTATCCAAAGAACATGAAATTAACAATTCAAAGAGATTTGTTGCACACCTATGTTCATTGTAGCATTATTCACCATTGCCAAGATATGGAAGCAACTCAAGTGAACATAATGGATGAATGGATAAAAAAGACGTGGTATATATATATAGTGGAATGCTACTTACCATAAAAAATGGAATAGTACTTACCACAAAAAAAGACAATATTGTGCCATTTGTGACAACATGATGGACCTTGAGGATATTATACTCAGCAAAATACGTCAGTCAGAGAAAGACAAAAACTCATCTGTGAAAGATAAACACTTAGATAAGGGGAATAGATTAACGGTTACCAGAGGAATAGTGGTGGGGTGGGCAAAAGGGGTAAAGGGGTACATATGTATCATGATGGATGAAAACTACACTATTGGTGGTGAACACGATGCTGTTTATACAGAAACTGATATTTAGTAGTGTACACCAGAAACTTACACCACGTTATGGGCCAATATGACCTGAACAAAGTAAACAAAAAAAGAAGCTAGGATATCCACCAATCCCTAATGCCCAGATATTTAATGTACTCCAGCCTCCTCCATCTCCCCAAGGCACAGATAGCCAGTGAGATTCCATTCCATACTGTGTGCACCAGCCTGAGTACACCACTGGTTTGTACTACTCTCCACATCTCTTTTTTCTTTCTCTTCTCTTCTCTTTTTTCCTCTCCTCTCCTCCCCTCTGCTCTCCCTTCCTCTATCCTCTCCCTTCCCCTTTTCTTTTCTCTATCTCCCCTCTCCCCTCTCTTATTCTCTTTCTTCTTTATTTCATTCATCAAATATTTATTGACACTTACTATATGTGGGATGCTCTATCAGGCAATGGGAACATAATATTAGAATTTATGGTTGGATAGAGAGGTGAATATTAATAAAATGATCACAAATTGTGATGAATTGTACAAAGAACTGAGAGACATAATAGATTCCAGGGACCTGGTCTGATCTGCAGTGTTTCACAACACATCCCTAGTTTTAAACTTAGATCTGAGAAATGAATTGAATTTATTAAAATTCCTTTTTTGGTCTTTTGTTTCATTTCTCAGAGTCCCCATCTGCCATCTGCTGACATATATGACCCAATGTAATGTTTTTATACCTTCTCTCTTGCTATGCTAAAATTTTCCTACTAATCTATAAAGATTCTCTGAAACTACGTTTTGGACACTTATTTGATACTTAAGTGTAAAGATGATATCAGTGCAAAATTGACCTTGCTTCTCCCCCATTGACTGGTGTCCCCCTAAACATATGTCTCCCTTGCCCTTCTTTTCCCTCTGGTTTTCCCAAATTGCCCAACCCCTTGGTTTCCATCACTAGGTTTGGTCGTGGCCTCATCTAGAAACCAGACTAGATTCAATCTCTGTAACTACCTCATCCCTGTTTCCTCTTTCTGCTAATTTTTCATGAAATGAAACACATCAAAAATCTTATTAAAGAAAATTTCCAATGTCACTGATTTACCTTCCAGATTCTAAGGCAGAAAAATACATTTTAATCATATTTTTAATTGCAAAGTATGATTGAAATGTTTTACTTGATAAAGCTGAATGTTGGTAAGTGGGTGGAGAAAATAGAAATTCTAATTCAATGTTACTGATGCTGTAAAATCTGGAGGGTTTATTGGCAACGTCCACCACAATTTTAAATGTACACGTTCCTTGACCCAGCAGATCCTCTTCCAGGACATACTTCTAAAAGTTTCATAAAGATGTATGTCAAGAATCCTCACCGCTTCAGTTATAATAAATATTTAAAACAACAAAAAGGTCCACCACTGGGGATTGGAGAAATCAATAGTTCAATCATACACAAAGAATCTTGCTGCCAATAAAAACAATGAGATAAATCAGTATGGACTGACATGGAAAGGTGTTCACAATATATTGTTAAGTGGAAAACATCTAGCTACAGAACAATATAGGTATATGAGCCTATTTCTGAAAAAAGATTACAAACAGCGACTCTGAAAGAATAAGTGAATACTAGTCATCTCTGGGTGGAAGGCTATCTGGGTACATTCTTTTCCCAAAGCATCACCTCTGTAAAGTTTCAACTTCCACAATGAGCACGTATTATTTTGTTAAATAAGTAATCATGGCTGAATAATATTATGATATAAGTTACAGTGGAGTTTTCCCCTCCTATTCCCGTCCCTTTATTTGAGAAATTTCTGTCCTTCATTTCCTCAAGGAATGTAACAGAATTTTTTTAAAAAACCTTTCCAAGCTTTCTTGCTTTTCTGTTCCAAAATCATAAGCCCTCAGGGGGAGAGAATTTATTATGTGCATAAACAAAATGTTTCATTTAGCAGCAAGAGGAAAGCAGAGTCTCCTTTGGACTAGGGAAAGATGCCACCTGACTGAAGTGATGAGGGAGAGAAAGCCTGAGAGGCCGTCAGAGGGAGAAAGAGAGCTTTTGACTTCCTAGAACAGAAATAACCTACATACTGTTCTCAGTAGCTGGTTGGTGGGGCAGGGAAGAGGGGTAGGAATAGGTAAGATTCCAGAAAATAATTGTATCTAGGCCAGGAGTTACAACTCAGAGGCCTACATGGGCTACACAGGTGACATAAAGGAGGGAAGCACAATGGTTGTAAAGGACTGTGAAGGAGTGATAGGCCATGCCATCCTGGAACAGCTGTTACTCAGGGTCAGCCTACTATTGTGCAACAGGGGTAGGGGCCCAGCATTGCCAGACTTTTTGATTTTTGCTTCTTCTTCTCCCCAGAGCCCCCAGTATAGAGTTGTATGTTCTGGTTGTAGGTCCTTCTTGGTTGCGCTATGTGGGATATAGCCTCAGCATGACCTCATGACTGGTGCCATGCAGTTGGTCAGGATCTGAACCAGCAAAACCCTAGGGCACTGGAGGAGAGCATGTGAACTTAACTTCTCAGCCACAGGGCCAGCCCCCTTTTCAATTTTTTACATCAAAGTTTAAGTTAAAAACTCAATTTTTAATTGGCTTAAATGTGCAGGTCAAACTAAGAGTACCTGTCTGAGTACATTTGGGCTACTATAACACAATATCATAGACTGGGTGGCTTATAAACAACAGAAACATTTCTCACAGTTCTAAAGGCTAGAAAGTGTAAGGTCAGGCACAAGAAGATTCAGTATTTGATGAAGTCCCATTTCCTGTGTTCATAGTCATCTTCTCACTGTGTCCTCACATGGTTGAAGGGGTAAGGGAGCCATCTAAGACCTCATTTCTAAGGGCACTAATATCATTCACAAGCATTCCACTCTCATGACTTAAGCACCTCCCAAAGTCTCTACCTCCAAATACCATCATTTGGAAGTTAGGATTTCAACATATGAATTTGAGGGAGGGACATAAACATTCAGTCCACTGCAGTACGTATGTGTTAATCCCAACTTACAGGTCACACACATGTGAGCTATTGAAGGCGGAAGTTACAGCCTCATGAAAAAAATCCTGTGCTCCAAACATTGGCCAAGTAGCAGGAGCTGTGAGTATCTCTCTCCACAGGTGGCAGTGTAGACTAGGACCACATGCTCCTTCCCACCTCCAATGCTCTGCTTAAAACCCAGAATAGATCTTGCATTAAATAAGAGAGATGAGGAGACAAGCAACCCAGAAGGACTTGATGTGATGCTTTTTATCTGCTAGTCTATGTGAATGGAGACATAGAGTCCAAAATGAAATTGAGTAAGAAAAGAAACAATCATTAATAATATAGACTAGTTTTTGTAACCCTTTTGGGAAAAACAGAAGTGCTCTGCCCAATCCCCTGGGGAACCAGCTTTTTCTTAAGAACTGCAGCCCTGGGGCATTTTTTTTTGCTGCCTGACCACTGCCATCATGGGTCACATGTATGTTCCTGGGAAGGACTTGTCCCAGTAGGCTCTGCCCCTCTGCCACAGCATCCCCACCTGGCTTAAGATGATGTCTGATGACACAAAAGAGCAGATCTACAAACTGGCCAATAAGAGCCCGACTCCCTCACAAATTGATGTGGTCCTGAGAAACTCACATGGCACTGCACAAGTATGTTTTGTGAGAGGCAATAAAATCTTGAGAATTCTTAAGTACAAAGGACTCAAAGTCTTAAGTCTTACTTAATAAAGCTGTTGCAGTTTGAAAGCATCTTGAGAAGAACAGAAAGGATAAGGATGCTAAATTCCATCTGATTCTGATTGAGAGCCACATTTACCAGCTGGCTAGATATAAGATTAGACGAGTGCTCTCCCTCAATTGGAAATGTGAGTCATCCACAGCCTCTCCCTGGTTTCATAAATTTATCTATGTACTCAAGCAATAAACCATTGTTTAACTAGAACAATAGAGAATCACAGCCCTGGGCTGTCTTTGCCTGACTGCTCCTGCTGTCTCTTCCTTCCCACTAGCTCCATAGATGGTGCTTTCTTTTCCTGTCCAGCCCATGCCAGGAAGCATCAGTGCTCCATCTTCCACCACTGTCATCAGGACACAAGAGAAAGGTAGGTCCATGTAAGTGGGGTTGTTAGTGAGAGTCAGAGGGGAGCACTTTTATTTCTGGGGTTGTGAGAAAAATGAGCTTCTGGAATCCCCAGCTGGAACCCAGAACAAAGAGAAACAATGTAATAGTGAGGGTTCGGTTTCCACAGTGCATTGAATAGTATAAATTGGCCATATTAAGTCATGCCATGAGGGCTGTCCTGGAAAACTAAGCCAACTCTTGATTTAAAAAATGAGATATTGGAGGGGCCGACCCCATGTCCCAGTGGTTAATTTCACATGCTCAGCTTCAGCATCCCAGGGTTTTGTCAGATTGGATCCTGGGCATGGATCTAGCACTGCTCATGAAGCCATGCTGAGGTGGCACCCCACATAACACAAATAGAAGGACCTACAACTAGAATATACAACTATGTACTTGAGGGTTTTGAGGAGAAGAAGAAAAAAAATAAGATTGGCAACACATGTCAGCTCAGGTGCCAATCTTTAAAAAAATTTAAACAATTAAAATAATGAAATATTGGGGAGAGGCATTTTGAACTCCACTACCCTACAGTCAAACCTCAGGTTCTCATTACCAATGTCCTTTCTTCCATCTCTACTTTCTCACCTTTATTTTTCCCACTGATTCTTACAGCCTTGGTTCATACCTCTACATGGATGAGTCAAAACCTAGACTTCAAGTGCAACTTCTCTGAGCACCAGACAGACACTCTCTACAGCCTGGGGAATTTCTCAGGTGGGCTGTCCAGAAGGTTTCCCAGACAATGGGAATTTTTAATAAGGAGCTCCCTGGAGATGGGGGTGGGGTGAGGAAAAGGAGGAGAAAAGAATCCAGGTACCTGAGGGGTACTGTAGACATTAAACCAATTTACTCTTTTTTCTGTTTAACTTGAGGGGTGATTCAGGGGGCTCAAGGAATTGTGAGCTTGTTTTGAAGAAAAAAAGGATATCTTTGGGGAGGTTGTGATCACCAAATGGCCAGCTCTGAGCAGCCCTGGAAGCCCGGAAGTCAGATTCCTCAGGGGTCTATTGGGGGCGACCCAATTGTTTCCCTGAAGCTCCTCCTGCCAAGTCTCTCATTCCATAAAACCTCCCTGTTTCTGTTCTTATGGAGGTGGATTTGAGGGAAACCAGGCTCCCACAGATTCTTTTTGACAATTTGAGTAAATATTTCTCCACTTCTAACCACCAAAGTCTCAGTGTTGGCTTCCTGTGCATCGGGCACAGAAACTTGAGATTAAGAGGTTCGGTATCAATTTTGGCAAGCCAGTCAGGAGTCTTGTGCCCATGGCTGGATGGCCCTTGTGAGGGTTTCAGTGGTTGGTGGTCCCCAGGGGCTGGGGGGAAGTCTTTGCCTGGGGGCTTCCCTTGCTGTTCCTCCCTTCCTGCCAGTGTCTGCTGCCCTAGGCACAATTCTCCCTTGGAGTGGAGAAACATGTTGGACTTCAGTCTTTGTGTGTGAGTGTGCTTTTGTCTTGTATACGAGTCTGTTGTCAGTTGAGTTGCTGTGACACGTGCAGTGGTGAATCTCCTGTCTCTCTATTTGCATTCTGTGTGAATGATTCATTGGAAAGGAGGGTCTCTCATTTGGGAGAGATCCAGGGGATGTGTGTCGGACTTCATCATCTATTTTTGTCCTGCAGGAATTGGTTTTGCCTGTCAGGTGAGTGACCATGAGAAGTGCGGTCATGAATACCCCATCTTTCCATTTGCATCTGTGTGAGAAGTGGGCCCCTCATTTTGGAGAGATCCAGGGGAGTGTTGGACCTCACCTTGTGTTTTGTCCTGCTGGAGTCTGTTTGCCATTTGCTCAGTGAGTCAATACAGCACTCCCAGTCATCAGTCTCTGTATCTCTATTTGCATTTTGAATGTGTGAAAGCAGGGACCCTCATTTGGAAGAGATCCAGGGCATTGTTAGACTTCACCTTTTGTTTTTGACCTGCAGGAGTAGGATTTGTCTTTGTGTGGGTGCGTTTGTCTTGTGTGTGTGTACGTGTATTTGTTGGGTTCACTAAAATGAAAATGTCCTCAGAGATATTGGTAGTGGTGGTGGTCACAGGGGTAGGCAGCACACATTGGAAGGCAGTGAGGAGGATGGAGTGGGGCATCCCCATGCTCCCTGCTCCTTCATGGCAGCAGCGGTGGCCCCAACAGCAGTAGTGATGGTCATGGTGTCCTGATGGCAGATGGGCTCCTTTTTGCTCAACCCAGCCTGGCTCGGCCCAGGGGTCATGAGCAGTGGCAGTGGCAGCAGTGGCAGGAGAGGCTGGGTGCCCAGTCACTTTCCTGTGGGATGGCTGGAGACAGAAAAAATAAGTCCCTGGGTCAAAATTTCACGGGCCTAATGCGAAGGCTGTGCTGGGGACTAACCCTGAGTGGAATCACAATAACCCTGATGATCAAGAAAAGCTAGAATATTTTGGGAGTCTGCTTTTGAAAGCCACACATGTAGTAAGCCAGCCATCTATTAACTGGTCTAAATTAGGAGAGGTCCAGCAAGGCCCTGAGGACAACCCTTCTGCCTTTTTCTCCCAGAGGCTGTGGGACTGCCTTATACTATATACCCTGAGGCCCAGGGAAGTACAGTTAATACCTATTGTTGGGGTCCAGGAAAGGCCACCCCAAAATATGCCACAATGACTTATTGATTATTTTGATTTAAAGTTACTTGTGGAGCAAAAAGGGCTTTCTGTGCCTACTGTCTCTTCTCCTGAAAGCAGGAAATGAATCTCCCATGAGAAAGGTGTTCTCCCTGCATCCTTATCACCAGAGCTAGGGGATTGAGGGCCGAGAAGCCTGCATAAACAAACCTTACTAATTTACTGTTTCATGCTAAATTCCCCACTATTTACATGCTCCACACCTAAGTTTCTTTGCTCTGTCGATTTTCAACAATTTTATGTTTCTTGGTGTAAAAGATATATATACTGCCTGTTTTGTTCACTCTCTGAGCAACGTTTCTTTATGGTCTCCAAAAGGTATGCATTAAACTGGATTTTTCTTCTGTTAACCTGGTCTTATGTCAGTTTTACTATTAATCTGGCCATAGGAACCTAAGAAGGGAAGAAAAGGGATTTTCCCTGTCCTGACACTATGTCATATCTTAAGGCGCTCCAGATATCCATGGGGAAACTCCAAAAGTTGGCTATAGTTCCTGATGACATAAAAGAGGTATCAGGAAAAGGAGAGACCAAAAGATTTCTGGAGCCCTTGACCTGTGAAATAGGATCTCAACAAGAGGCATTCTTTTCTGTATGTACCAGACTGTCCTGTTCCCCCTCTAGAGAGGGACATGCTATCTAAGTTAGGGGTCCTAATATGCTGGAACAAGATAGAGGTCCAAGCCCCTAAAAGTTGGGGAATTGAGCTCATGGCCTTATTGGAAGATACACCAGTGCCTGATAGAGAAGAGGTTCCCCTATCATTGGCCCTGGTGAAACAGTACCCCTTGAAGCCAGAAGACATAAGAGGACTCCCTCCCTTTAATCAATACACTTTTAGAACAGGGATTGATCAGGAGATTCCCATGGAACACACCCATTTCAGCCATTAAAAGGCTGGAAACAAGGGAATATAGATTTGTTGAAGGCATTATGGCTGTCAATGCTATACAGTGCCAGATTCAAAAGATGCTTTTGGATCCTCAACCCCTCCCACCACCAAGTGATGTCTGGTCACCATTCCTTGCCTTCAGCAGGGAATTCTGAGGTTGGTGTGATATTGTGATTTATAGTAAAAAAAAAAAAATACCCTCATTTCATTTCTGGCACAGAGCTCCTAAAACCCTTGTAATTTCTGATATAAGAGCCATGGGGCATCTTTTGTTATAACAATTACTTTTGTCCTCAGTTCCTGAAATAACTGCAGGTTAATAATGGTAACATTGGTGTCTTTTGTTATCCAGAAGAAGTCCCTGTCAACCACACCTGAACTTATGTAAATAAGATGACTTTTGGAAAGCCCTTAAGGGTGGGGGCTGTTAGCCAGGGGAACCAATTGTGTGATTAGAGGGTTGGAAATTTCAGCCCCATGCCCCTCCTTATACCTCTGAGGTGGGGAGAGGGGCTCAGGATTGAGTTCAATATGGAGTTCAGGGAGCTTCTGAGTTGCAAACATGGGAGACTCAGGGAGACTGGCACACTCAGAGAGAGCTTGGGAACTCCACATCCCTCTCTCACATATCGTGCTCGATGCATCTCTTTGGTCTGGCTGTTAAGTAAAATGTTTTCCTGAGTTCTGTGAGCTGCTCTATAAAAATAGTTTAATGAAATCCAAAGGAGGGTGTTCATGGAAACCTCTGGTCTGTGGCAGTTTGGTCAGAAGGATGGGTGACAACCTGGACTTGCAATCGGCATCTAAAATGGAAGGCAAGGGGTAATCTTGTAGGATCTGATGCTATCTCTAGGTAGATAGTGTCACAAATAGTGACAAATACTGTTAAATACTTAGGTTTTGAACTGTCAGAAGCCCAGAGAATCCTGCTCCCAGACAGGAGAGAAGCAATCACTTGAGTTGGAACTCCTACTACCCATCAATAATTGTGGGGATGTTTTTTAGGAATGTCAGGCTTCTGTCAAATTTGGATAGTCAGCTTTAGATTAATGTTGAAATCTCTATTTGAGGACTTAATGGGAGGAGACCTCGAACCTTTGATGTGGACATGAGAGTGCCGGAATTTGTTTGTCAGGGAAGTGGGAGAATTCCCCCTGACTTTTACTTAGGGTTCTTACGGCTGGTAAAATAACTAAAAAGGAAGGTGAGCAGGAGAAAAATCAAACAAAGTTTAATAGCATGTATACATGGGAGAAACCCAGGAGAAACTGAGTAACTCAGCCAACTGAGTTAAAGAGGCTGAGGCTGCCTGTTTAAATATCTTAAGCTACAGATAAGGACGATATTTGGGGTAGTGATTTGGGGCTTCAAAGGAGAGGAAGACAACTCACATGGAAATGGAAAAGTAAATGGTAAATAAGACTTTGATAACAGTGGGCCTAGCAAGGATCTTTCCAGTCTACCAAAACCCAGAGCTAACTATGGTGATGGACAGGCCTTCATTTTAAATTTCTTTTAGGCAGTTGGGGGGAAATGTCGAATGTTCTTCCTGAGTTTGAGCCTTTATTGTCTTCAGATTGAAATAATCCTCATACCAGAATGACACATCTTGGGACGGCCTGCCCTGAACCCCATCAAGTACAATCAAGTTAAAGAAAAATTATTTAACTGCCCCAGCCTTGGGACTCCCAGATTTGAGAAAGCCCTTTGATTTCTTTGTAAAGGAAAAACAGGGCCTCTGTCTGTGACTCCTGACTCAGAACCTTGGACTCACCAGGAGGCCTGTGGCCTATTTTACTAAGCAGTCAGATCAGATGGTCAAAGGATAGCTGTCTTGCCTCTGAGCCATTGCCACCATCTGTAACATAGTACAAGAAGCTGAAAAATTCACATTGGCACAGGCCACAATGGCGCACACTCCCCATTGTGTCCTCCCTCTATGAGTCCTCTAAGAAAAGAACAGAATGGAGGATCTTGGCTAACCTCAGGATCAGCCTACTTTATGAGACAACCCAGAAGTAAAGTTAAATGCTATTTCTACCTTAAAACCTGCAACACTTCTACCTACTGAGTCAACAAGACCCCTTTCATGATGAGTGACTTCAGATCATTGAACAGGTATTCTAGAGTTGACCTGATTTGACTGTCCAACTGTTGGAGCAGTTGGACTTGGGACTGTTCACTGATGGAAGCAGCTTCTTGGATGAGGGCAACATCAAGCAGGGCATGTAGTTGTCACCCTTCAGGACACCATGGAAGCAAAGGCTTTGCCTCCAGGTGTTTCATCTCAGGAGGCTGAGCTAATAGCCCTAAATAAAGTTCTTCAAATAGGTAAAGACACAAGAGCACAGACTCAAAATATGCCTTTTTAGTGGTCCATGCCCCTGGGGCCATATGGAAAGAGAGGGGTCTCTTGACTGTTGGAAAGAGGGACATAAAATATTCCCAGGAAATATTGACCTTATTAGAGGCTATTAATGACCCATGGCAGTAGCCATCATGTACTGCCCTCCACATCAGAAAGGGGACACTTTGGAAGCCCGACGTAATCAACTGGCTGATCAGGCAGTGAAGACTGCTGTTAGCACTATGAGTTTCAGGGCACTCTTGGGTCCCTTAGTTCCCCAAATTGACATTGCTAAATTCCAGCATAGCTACACACAGAAAGATTTAGAGAGAGCCAGAGCATGGAGATTTGACTCCTCATCTGTGGAGTATCCAGGATATAAATGTAAGTCAGAAAGACTCATCTTGGTATCTGAAGCCCTTCTGGGAGAAAGTGTGAATCAAATGCATCAGAGCACTCACTATGGAAAGGAGGCCACCTTGCAGTGGATCAAGGAGGTGGTTTGTTCTAACTTGCAAAGAAACATTCAGAAAGTTACTAAAAATGTGTGATCTGTGCCAAAAACAATCCCAGGACAGGGCTGCTCTCCTTGAATAATGGGGTTCAACATTCACGAGTTTTCCCCTGTGAGGACTTGCAACTGGAATTTAACATGATGCCTTGAGCCTCTAGGAAAGCCAAGTAACTAGAGTACTCATAGACACCTTCACAGTGTGGGTTGAAGTATTCCCGTCCAAAACAGGGAGGGACACCAAAGTGACCAAGGATTCCCAAAAGGAGATCATTCCAGGGACAAAATTCCACTGTCAATCCAGAACGACAACAGCACTGAATTTATCTAAATCATTCTGGCATGGACCACTGTGCTTAAGGGGAAGATGGAGGCATTTGGAGTGAGCAGGGTTGGAAAGACGCAAATGTGGCAGAAGGAGAAGTTCTACAGGGGTGAGATGAGGGATGGAAAGAAATGGCATTACAGCCGCCTTTGTAGGAGACGTTCCCGGTCAGCTGTAAGAGCATGGTGCAAAGCGAGTTCTTTCTCAGCTTGACAAAGAGCTGCAAGCAAGATGGTTTGTGGCCTGTCTCCCTTTCAGGAATCAAGGCAGTGCTTTGTGCCTTCCATCTCTAGAGCACTGTCCGAGACAGCTGAGAGTAGAAGCTCTAATTCAGCAAGATCAGGGCTAGAAAGAAACTGCGTCTCACAGGCCTTTGTAAGAGATGTTCCCAGGAGGCTGTAAGAGCACTGTGGAGATTGAGTTGTTTATCAGCTTACCAAAGAGCTGGAAGCAAGACCATTTGTGGCTTGTCTTCCTTTGAGGGACTGAGTCAGTGCTTTGTGACTTCCACCTCTAGGGCAATGGAGGACATGGCTTTGAGCAGAAGTTCTACGGTGGTGAGATCAGGGCTGGAAATAAACTGCGTTTCAGGCCTTTGTATGACGGGTTCCCGGTAGGCTGTAAGAGCACTGTGGAAAGCGAGTTCTTTCTCAGCTTGCCAAAGAGCTGGAAGCAAGACGGCTTGTGGCCTGTCTCCCCTTGAGGAAACAAGGCAGGACTTTGTGCCTTGCATGCCTACAGCAATGTAGGACACGGCAAAGCAGAGGTTCTACTTCAGCGACATCAGGTCTGGAAAGAAACTGCGTTCCACAGGCCTTTGTAAGAGATGTTACCGGGAGGCTGTAAGAGCCCTGTGGAGAGCGAGTTGTTTCTTACCTTCCGAAAGACCTGGAAGAAAGACCATTTGAGGCTTGTTTCCCTTTGAGGCACTGATTCAGTTCTTTGTTCCTTCCACCTGTAGGGCAATGGAGGACATGGCTCAGAGCAGAAGTTCTAAGAATGCTAGATCAGGGCTGGAAACTAACTGCCTTTCAGGCCTTTGTATGACAGGTGCCCTGCAGGCATTAAGAGCACTGTGGAAAGCAATTTCTTTCTCGGCTTGCCAAAGAGATGGAAGCAAGATGGTTTGTGGCCGCTCTCCCTTTGGAGAAAAGAGGCAGTTCCTTTTCCCTTCCACCCCTAGGAAAGTGCATGACACGGCAGAGGAGAAGTTCTAATTCAGTGAGATCAGGGCTGGAAAGAAACTGCATTTCACAGACATTTGTAAGACATGTTCCCAGGACGCTGTAAGAGCACTGTGGAGAGCGAGCTGTTTCTTAGCTTCCCAAAGAGCTGGAAGTAAGATCATTTGTGGCTTGTCTCCTTTTGAGGCACTCACTCAGTGGTTTGTGCCTTGCACCTCTAGAGCAATGGAGGACATGGCTTAGAGCAGAAGCTCTAAGGCGACGAGATCAGGGCTGGAAACAAACTGCATTTCAGGCCTTTATATGACAGGTTCCTGGTAGTCTGTAAGAGCACTGAGGAAAGCGAGTTCTTTCTCGGCTTGCCAAAGAGCTGGAAGCAAGACGGTTTGGGTCCTGTCTCCCCTTGAGGAGACAAGGCAGGACTTTGTCCCTTGCAGCTCTAGGGCCATGTAGGACACAGCAGAGCAGAAGTTCTACTACAGCGAGATCAGGCCTGGGAAGAAACTGCATTTCACAGCCCTTTGTAAGAGATGTTCCCGGTAGGCTGTAAGAGCACTGCGGAGAGCGAGTTGTTTCTTAGCTGCCCAGAGAGCTGGAACCGGCACGCTGAGGGACTTGTCCCCCATTGTGGAAACAAGGCAGGACTTTCTGCCTTGCAGCTCTTGGGCCATGTAGGACACGGCAGAGCAGAAGTTCTACTTCAGTGAGATCAGGCCTGGGAAGAAATTGCGTCTCACAGGCCTTTGTAAGACACGTTCCCGGTAGGCTTTAAGAGCCCTGTGCAGAGCGAGTTGTTTCTTAGACTGCAAAAGAGCTGGAAGCCGGACGCTGTGGGGCCTGTCTGCCCTTGAAGACACAGCAGAGGACTTTGTCCCTTTCAGCTCTGGCCCATGTAGGACACGGCAGAGCAGAAGTTCTACTTCAGTGAGATCAGGCCTGGGAAGAAATTGCGTCTCACAGGCCTTTGTAAGACACGTTCCCGGTAGGCTTTAAGAGCCCTGTGCAGAGCGAGTTGTTTGTTAGACTGCAAAAGAGCTGGAAGCCGGACGCTGTGGGGCCTGTCTGCCCTTGAGGACACAAGACAGGACTTTGTCCCTTTTAGCTCTAGGCCCATGTAGGACACGGCAGAGCAGAAGTTCTACTTCACCGAGATCAGGCCTGGGAAGAAACTGCGTTTCACAGGCCTTTGTAGGACATGTTCCCAGTAGGCTGTAAAACACCAGTGCAGAGCGAGCAGTTTCTTAGCTGCCCAAAGAGATGGAAGCCTGACGCTGTGGGGCCTCTCTGCCCTTGAGGACACAAGGCTGGACTTTCTCCCTTTGAGGTCTAGGGGCATGTAGGACACGGCAGAGCTGAACTTCTACTTCAGCGAGATCAGGCCTGGTAAGAAACTGCGTTTCACAGGCCTTTGTAAGACATGTTATTGGTAGGCTTGTATGCCCGATGCAGAGCGAGTTGTTTCTTAGTTGCCCAAAAGCTGGAAGGGGGACACTGTGCTGCCGGCCTGCCCCTGAGGAGAGAAGGCAGGAGTTTGTCCCTTTCAGCTCTAGGCCCATGCAGGACATGGCAGAGCAGAAGTTCTAATTCAGCGAGATCTAGCCTGGGAAGAGACTGCGTTTCAGATGCCTTTGTAAGACATGTTCCCTGTAGGCTGTAAAACACCAGTGCAGAGCCAGCTGTTTCTCAGCTGCCCAAAGAGCTGGAAGCCGGACACTCTGCTGCCCGTCTGCCCTTGAGGAGACAAGGCAGGACTTTGTCCCTTGCAGCTCTATGGCCATGTAGGACACGGCAGATCAGAAGTCCTACATCAGGGAGAGCAGGCCTGGGAAGAAACAGCATAACACAGGCCTTTGTACGATATGTTCCTGGTAGGCTTGTAGGAGCCCTGTGCAGAGCGAGTTGTTTCTTAGCAGCCCAAAGAGCTGTAATCTGGACGCTGAGGGACTTGTCTCCCCTTGTGGAAACAAAGCAGGACTTTGTGAATTGCGGCTCTAGGGTCATGAAGGACACGGCAGAGCAGAAGTCCTACATCAGGGAGAGCAGGCCTGGGAAGAAACAGCATAACCCAGGTCTTTGTACGATATGTTCCCGGTTGGCTTGTAGGAGCCCTGTGCAGAGCGAGCTGTTTCTTAGCAGCCCAAAGAGCTGGAATCCGGACGCTGAGGGACTTGTCTCCCCTTGTGGAAACAAAGCAGGACTTTGTGAATTGCGGCTCTAGGGTCATAAAGGACACGGCAGAGCAGAAGTTCTACTTCAGCGAGATCAGGCCTGGGAAGCAACTGCGTTTCACAGGCCTTTGTAAGACATGTTCCCGGTAGGCTTTAAGAGCCCTGTGCAGAGCGAGTTGTTTCTTAGCCTGCCAAAGAGCTGGAAGCCGGACGCTGTGGGACCAGTCTGCCCTTGAGGACACAAGACAGGACTTTGTCCCTTTCTGCTCTAGGCACATGCAGGACACGGCAGAGCAGAAGTTCTACTTCAGCGAGATCAGGTCTGGGAAGAAACTGCGTTTCAGGGGCCTTTGTAAGCCATGTTCCCGGTAGGCTGTAAAACACCAGTGCAGAGCGAGCTGATTCTTAGCTGCTCAAAGAGCTGGAAGCCGGACGGTGTGGGACCTGTCTGCCCTTGAAGACACAACAGAGGACTTTGTCCCTTTCAGCTCCAGGCCCATCTAGGACACGGCAGAGCAGAAGTTCTACCTCACTGAGATCAGGCCTGGGAAGAAACTGCGTTTCACTTGCCTTTGTAGGACATCTTCCCGGTAGGCTGTAAAGCACCAGTGCAGAGCGAGCTGTTTCTTAGCTGCACAAAGAGATGGAAGCTGGACGCTGTGGGGCCTGTCTGCTCTTGAAGACACAACACAGGACTTTGTCCCTTTCAGCTCTAGGCCCATGTAGGACACGGCAGAGCAGAAGTTCTACTTCAGCGAGATCAGGCCTGTGAAGAAACTGCGTTTCACAGGCCTTTGGAACATGTTCCCGGTAGGCTGTAAAACACCACTGCAGAGCGATTTGTTTCTTAGCTGCCCAAAGAGCTGGAAGCCGGACACTCTGCTGCCCGTCTGCCCTTGAGAAGACAAGGCAGGACTTTGTCCCTTGCAGCTCTATGGCCATGTAAGACACGGCAGAGCAGAACTCCTACATCAGGGAGAGCAGGCCTGGGAAGATACATCATAACACAGGGCTTTGTACGATATGTTCCCGGTAGGCTTGTAGGAGCCCTGTGCAGAGCGAGTTGTTTCTTAGCAGCCCAAAGACATGGAATCTGGACGCTGAGGGACTTGTCTCCCCTTGTGGAAACAGAGCCGGACTTTGCGAATTGCAGCTCTAGGGTCATGTAGGACACGGCAGAGCAGAAGTTCTACTTCAGCGAGATCAGGCCTGGGAAGAAACTGCGTTTCACAGGCCTTTGTAAGACATGTTCCCGGTAGGCTGTAAAACACCAGTGCAGAGCGAGCTGTTTCTCAGCTGCCCAAAGAGCTGGAAGCCGGACGCTGTGGGGCCTGTCTGCCCTTGAAGACACAGCAGAGGACTTTGTCACTTTCAGCTCTAGGCCCATGTAGGACACGGCAGAGCAGGAGTTCTACTTCAGCGAGAGCCTGCCTGAGATGAAACTGCGTTTCATAGGCCTTTGTAAGACATGCTCCCGGTAGGCTTGTGAAAGCCCTGTGCAGAGTGAGCTGTTTCTTAGCTTCCCAAAGAGCTGGAAGCCGGACGCTGTGGGACCAGTCTGCCCTTGAGGACACAGACAGGACTTTGTCCCATCAGCTCTAGGCCCATGCAGGACACGGCAGAGCAGAAGTTCTACTTCAGCGAGATCAGGTCTGGGAAGAAACTGCGTTTCACAGGCCTTTGTAAGACATGTTCCCAGTAGGCTTTAAGAGCCCTGTGCAGAGCGAGTTGTTTCTTAGCCTGCCAAAGAGCTGGAAACCGGACGCTGTGGGACCAGTCTGGCCTTGAGGACACAAGACAGGACTTTGTCCCTTTCAGCTCTAGGCCCATGCAGGACACGGCAGAGCAGAAGTTCTACCTCACTGAGATCAGGCCTGGGAAGAAACTGCGTTTCACTTGCCTTTGTAGGACATCTTCCCGGTAGGCTGTAAAGCACCAGTGCAGAGCGAGCTGTTTCTTAGCTGCACAAAGAGATGGAAGCTGGACGCTGTGGGGCCTGTCTGCTCTTGAAGACACAACACAGGACTTTGTCCCTTTCAGCTCTAGGCCCACGTAGGACACGGCAGAGCAGAAGTTCTACTTCACCGAGATCAGGCTGGGAAGAAACTGCGTTTCAGATGCCTTTGTAAGACATGTTCCAGGTAGGCTTGTAGGAGCCCGATGCAGAGCGAGTTGTTTCTTTGTTGCCCAAAAGCTGGAAGGCGGACACTGTGCTGCCGCCCTGCCCCTGAGGAGAGAAGGCGGGAGTTTGTCCCTTTCAGCTCTAGGCCCATGTAGGACACGGCAGAGGAGAAGTTCTAATTGAACGAGGTCTGGACTGGGCACAAACTGCGTTTCAGATGCCTTTGTAAGACATGTTCCCTGTAGGCTGTAAAACACCAGTGCAGAGCGAGCTGTTTCTCAGCTTCCCAAAGAGCTGGAAGCTGGACGCTGTGGGACCTGTCTGCCCTTGAGGACAAAAGGCAGAACTTTGTCCCTTTCAGCTCTAGGTCCTTGTAGAACACGGCAGAGCAGAAGTTCTACTTCAGCGAGATCAGGCCTGGGAAGAAACTGCGTCTCACAGGCCTTGGTAAGACATGCTCCCGGTAGGCTTTAAGAGCCCTGTGCAGAGCGAGTTGTTTCTTAGACTGCAAAAGAGCTGAAAGCCGGACGCTGTGGGGCCTGTCTGCCCTTGAGGACACAAGACAGGACTTTGTCCCTTTTAGCTCTAGGCCCATGTAGGACACGGCAGAGCAGAAGTTCTACTTCAGCGAGAGCAGGCCTGAGATGAAACTGCATTTCATAGGCCTTTGTAAGACATGCTCCCTGTAGGCTTGTAAAAGCCCTGTGCAGAGTGAGCTGTTTCTTGGCTTGCCAAAGAGCTGGAAACCGGACGCTTTGGGACCTGTCTGCCCTTGAGGACAAAAGGCAGAACTTTGTCCCTTTCAGCTGTAGGCCCATGTAGAACACGGCAGAGCAGAAGTTCTACTTCAGCGAGATCAGGCCTGGGAAGAAACTGCGTTTCACAGGCCTTTGTAAGACATGTTCCCGGTAGGCTTTAAGAGCGCTGTGCAGAACGAGTTGTTTCTTAGCTGCCCAAAGAGCTGGAAGCTGGACGCTGAGGGACTTGCCTCTCCTTGTGGAAACAAGGCAGGATTTTGTGAATTGCAGCTCTAGGGTCAAATAGGACACGGCAGAGCAGAAGTTCTACTTCAGCGAGATCAGGCCTGGGAAGAAACTGCGTCTCACAGGCCTTTGTAAGACATGTTCCCGGTAGGCTTTAAGAGCCCTGTGCAGAGCGAGTTGTTTCTTAGACTGCAAAAGAGCTGGAAGCCTGACGCTTTGGGGCCTCTCTGCCCTTGAGGACACAAGACAGGACTTTGTCCCTTTTAGCTCTAGGCCCATGTAGGACACGGCAGAGCAGAAGTTCTACTTCAGCGAGAGCAGGCCTGAGATGAAACTGCGTTTCATAGGCCTTTGTAAGACATGCTCCCGGTAGGCTTGTAAAAGCCCTGTGCAGAGTGAGCTGTTTCTTAGCTTCCCAAAGAGCTGGAAGCCGGACGCTGTGGGACCTGTCTGCCCTTGAGGACAAAAGGCAGAACCTTTTCCCTTTCAGCTCTAGGCCCATGTAGAACACGGCAGAGCAGAAGTTCTACTTCAGCGAGATCAGGCCTGGGAAGAAACTGCGTCTCACAGGCCTTTGTAAGACATGTTCCCGGTAGGCTTTAAGAGCCCTGTGCAGAGCGAGTTGTTTCTTAGACTGCAAAAGAGGTGGAAGCCGGACGCTGTGGGGCCTGTCTGCCCTTGAGGACACAAGACAGGACTTTGTCCCTTTCAGCTCTAGGCCCATGCAGGACACGGCAGAGCAGAAGTTCTAGTTCAGCGAGAGCAGGCTTGAGATGAAACTGCGTTTCATAGGCCTTTGTAAGACATGCTCCCGTTAGGCTTGTAAAAGCCCTGTGCAGAGTGAGCTGTTTCTCGGCTTCCCAAAGAGCAGGAAGCCGGACGCTGTGGGACCTGTCTGCCCTTGAGGACAAAAGGCAGAACTTTGTCCCTTCAGCTCTAGGCCCATGTAGAACACGGCAGAGCAGAAGTTCTACTTCAGCGAGATCAGGCCTGGGAAGAAACTGCGTTTCGCAGGCCTTTGTCAACATGTTCCCGGTAGGCTTGTAGGAGCCCTGTGCAGAGCGAGTTGCTTCTTAGCTGCCCAAAGAGCTGGAAGCCGGACGCTGAGGGACTTGCCTCCCCTTGTGGAAACAAGGCAGGACTTTGTGAATTGCAGCTCTAGGGTCAAATAGGACACGGCAGAGCAGAAGTTCTACTTCAGCGAGATCAGGCCTGGGAAGAAACTGCGTCTCACAGGCCTTTGTAAGACATGTTCCCGGTAGGCTTTAAGAGCCCTGTGCAGAGCGAGTTGTTTCTTAGACTGCAAAAGAGCTGGAAGGCTGACGCTGTGGGGCCTCTCTGCCCTTGAGGACACAAGACAGGACTTTGTCCCTTTTAGCTCTAGGCCCATGTAGGACACGGCAGAGCAGAAGTTCTACTTCAGCGAGAGCAGGCCTGAGATGAAACTGCGTTTCATAGGCCTTTGTAAGACATGCTCCCGGTAGGCTTGTAAAAGCCCTGTGCAGAGTGAGCTTCTTCTTGGCTTCCCAAAGAGCTGGAAGCCGGACGCTGTGGGACCTGTCTGCCCTTGAGGACAAAAGGCAGAACTTTCTCCCTTTCAGCTCTAGGCCCATGTAGAACACGGCAGAGCAGAAGTTCTACTTCAGCGAGATCAGGCCTGGGAAGAAACTGCGTTTCACAGGCCTTTGTAAGACATGTTCCCGGTAGGCTTTAAGAGCCCTGTGCAGAGCGAGTTGTTTCTTAGCCTGCCAAAGAGCTGGAATCCGGACGCTGTGGGACCAGTCTGGCCTTGAGGACACAAGACAGGACTTTGTCCCTTTCAGCTCTAGGCCCATGCAGGACACGGCAGAGCAGAAGTTCTACTTCAGCGAGATCAGGTCTGGGAAGAAACTGCGTTTCACAGGCCTTTGTAAGACATGTTCCCGGTAGGCTGTAAAACAGCAGTGCAGAGCAAGCTGTTTCTCAGCTGCCCAAAGAGCTGGAAGCCGGACGCTGTGGGGCCTGTCTGCCCTTGAGGACACAAGGCTGGACTTTCTCCCTTTGAGCTCTAGGCCCATGTAGGACACGGCAGAGCTGAACTTCTGCTTCAGCGAGATCAGGCCTGGGAAGAAACTGCGTTTCGCAGGCCTTTGTAAACATGTTCCTCGTAGGCTTGTAGGAGCCCTGTGCAGAGCGACTTGTTTCTTAGCTGCCCAAAGAGCTGGAAGCCGGACGCTGAGGGACTTGCCGACCCCTTGTGGAAACAAGGCAGGACTTTGTGAATTGCAGCTCTAGCGTCAAATAGGACACGGCAGAGCAGAAGTTCTACTTCAGCGAGATCAGGCCTGGGAAGAAACTGCGTCTCACAGGCCTTGGTAAGACATGTTCCCGGTAGGCTTTAAGAGCCCTGTGCAGAGCGAGTTGTTTCTTAGACTGCAAAAGAGCTGAAAGCCGGACGCTGTGGGGCCTGTCTGCCCTTGAGGACACAAGACAGGACTTTGTCCCTTTAAGCTCTAGGCCCATGTAGGACACGGCAGAGCAGAAGTTCTACTTCAGCGAGAGCAGGCCTGAGATGAAAATGCGTTTCATAGGCCTTTGTAAGACATGCTCCCTGTAGGCTTGTAAAAGCCCTGTGCAGAGTGAGCTGTTTCTTGGCTTCCCAAAGAGCTGGAAGCCGGACGCTGTGGGACCTGTCTGCCCTTGAGGACAAAAGGCAGAACTTTGTCCCTTTCAGCTGTAGGCCCATGTAGAACACGGCAGAGCAGAAGTTCTACTTCAGCGAGATCAGGCCTGGGAAGAAACTGCGTTTCACAGGCCTTTGTAAGACATGTTCCCGGTAGGCTTTAAGAGCCCTGTGCAGAGCGAGTTGTTTCTTAGCTGCCCAAAGAGCTGGAAGCCGGACGCTGAGGGACTTGCCTCCCCTTGTGGAAACAAGGCAGGACTTTGTGAATTGCAGCTCTAGGGTCAAATAGGACACGGCAGAGCAGAAGTTCTACTTCAGCGAGATCAGGCCTGGGAAGAAACTGCGTTTCACAGGCCTTTGTAAGACATTTTCCCGGTAGGCTTTAAGAGCCCTGTGCAGAGCGAGTTGTTTCTTAGCTGCCCAAAGAGCTGGAAGCCGGACGCTGTGGGACCAGTCTGCCCTTGAGGACACAAGACAGGACTTTGTCCCTTTCAGCTCTAGGCCCATGCAGGACACGGCAGAGCAGAAGTTCTACTTCAGCGAGATCAGGTCTGGGAAGAAACTGCGTTTCACAGGCCTTTGTAAGACATGTTCCCGGTAGGCTGTAAAACAGCAGTGCAGAGCAAGCTGTTTCTCAGCTGCCCAAAGAGCTGGAAGCCGGACGCTGTGGGGCCTCTCTGCCCTTGAGGACACAAGGCTGGACTTTCTCCCTTTGAGCTCTAGGCCCATGTAGGACACGGCAGAGCTGAACTTCTGCTTCAGCGAGATCAGGCCTGGGAAGAAACTGCGTTTCACAGGCCTTTGTAAGACATGTTCCCGGTAGGCTGTAAAACAGCAGTGCAGAGCAATCTGTTTCTCAGCTGCCCAAAGAGCTGGAAGACGGACGCTGTGGGGCCTCTCTGCCCTTGAGGACACAAGGCTCGACTTTCTCCCTTTGAGCTCTAGGCCCATGTAGGACACGGCAGAGCTGAACTTCTGCTTCAGCGAGATCAGGCCTGGGAAGAAACTGCGTTTCGCAGGCCTTTGTAAACATCTTCCTGGTAGAATTGTAGGAGCCCTGTGCAGAGCGAGTTGTTTCTTAGCTGCCCAAAGAGCTGGAAGCCGGACGCTGAGGGACTTGCCTCCCCTTGTGGAAACAAGGCAGGACTTTGTGAATTGCAGCTCTAGGGTCAAATAGGACACGGCAGAGCAGAAGTTCTACTTCAGCGAGATCAGGCCTGGGAAGAAACTGCGTCTCACAGGCCTTTGTAAGACATGTTCCCGGTAGGCTGTAAAACAGCAGTGCAGAGCAAGCTGTTTCTCAGCTGCCCAAAGAGCTGGAAGCCGGACGCTGTGGGGCCTGTCTGCCCTTGAAGACACAACAGAGGACTTTGTCCCTTTCAGCTCTAGGCCCAAGTAGGACACGGCAGAGCAGAAGTTCTACTTCAGCGAGACCAGGCCTGGGAAGAAATTGCGTCTCACAGGCCTTTGTAAGACATGTTCCCGGTAGGCTTTAAGAGCCCTCTGCAGAGCGAGTTGTTTCTTAGACTGCAAAAGAGCTGGAAGCCGGACGCTGTGGGTCCTGTCTGCCCTTGAGGACACAAGAGAGCACTTTGTCCTTTTAGCTCTAGGCCCATGTAGGACACGGCTGAGCAGAAGTTCTACTTCAGCGAGAGCAGGCCTGAGATGAAACTGCGTTTCGTAGGGCTTTGTAAGACATGCTCCCGGTAGGCTTGTAAAAGCCCTGTGCAGAGTGAGCTGTTTCTTGGCTTCCCAAAGAGCTGGAAGCCGGACGCTGTGGCACCTGTCTGCCCTTGAGGACAAAAGGCAGAACTTTGTCCCTTTCAGCTTTAGGCCCATGCAGGACACGGCAGAGCAGAAGTTCTACTTCAGCGAGATCAGGCCTGGGATGAAACTGCGTTTCACAGGCCTTTGTAAGACATGTTCCCGGTAGGCTGTAAAACAGCAGTGCAGAGCAAGCTGTTTCTCAGCTGCCCATAGAGATGGAAGCGGGACGCTGTGGGGCCCCTCTGCCCTTGAGGACACAAGGCTGGACTTTCTCTCTTTGAGCTCTAGGCCCATGTAGGACACGGCAGAGCTGAACTTCTGCTTCAGCGAGATCAGGCCTGGGAAGAAACTGCGTTTCGCAGGCCTTTGTCAACATGTTCCTGGTAGGCTTGTAGGAGCCCTGTGCAGAGCGAGTTGTTTCTTAGCTGCCCAAAGAGCTGGAAGCCGGATGCTGAGGGACTTGCCTCCCCTTGTGGAAACAAGGCAGGACTTTGTGAATTGCAGCTCTAGGGTCAAATAGGACACGGCAGAGCAGAAGTTCTACTTCAGCGAGATGAGGCCTGGGAAGAAACTGCGTCTCACAGGCCTTTGTAAGACATGTTCCCGGTAGGCTTTAAGAGCCCTGGGCAGAGCGAGTTGTTTGCTAGACTGCCAAAGAGCTGGAAGCCGGACGCTGTGGGGCCTGTATGCCCTTGAAGAAACAGCAGAGGACTTTGTCCCCTTCAGCTCTCGGCCCATGTAGGACACGGCAGAGCAGAAGTTCTACTTCAGCGAGAGCAGGCCTGAGATGAAACTGCGTTTCATAGGCCTTTGTAAGACATGCTCCCGGTAGGCTTGTAAAAGCCCTGAGCAGAGTGAGCTGTTTCTTAGCTTCCCAAAAGGCTGGAAGCCGGACGCTGTGGGACCTGTCTGCCCTTGAGGTCAAAAGGCAGAACTTTGTCCCTTTCAGCTCTAGGCCCATGTAGGACACGGCAGAGCAGAAGTTCTACTTCAGCGAGATCAGGCCTGGGAAGAAACTGCGTTTCACAGGCCTTTGTAAGACATGTTCCCGGTAGGCTTTAAGAGCCCTATGCAGAGCGAGTTTTTTCTTAGCCTGCCAAAGAGCTGGAAGCCGGACGCTGTGGGACGAGTCTGCCCTTGAAGACACAAGACAGGACTTTGTCCCTTTCAGCTCTAGGCCCATGCAGGACACGGCAGAGCAGAAGTTCTACTTCAGCGAGATCAGGTCTGGGAAGAAACTGCGTTTCACAGGCCTTTGTAAGACATGTTCCCGGGAGGCTGTAAAACAGCAGTGCAGAACAAGCTGTTTCTCAGCTGCCCCAAGAGATGGAGCCGGACGCTGTGGGGCCTCTCTGCCCTTGAGGACACAAGGCTGGACTTTCTCCCTTTGAGCTCTAGGCCCATGTAGGACACGGCAGAGCTGAACTTCTGCTTGAGCGAGATCAGGCCTGGGAAGAAACTGCGTTTCGCAGGCCTTTGTAAACATGTTCCTGGTAGGCTTGTAGGAGCCCTGTGCAGAGCGAGTTGTTTCTTAGCTGCCCAAAGAGCTGGAAGCCGGACGCTCAGGGACTTGCCTCCCCTTGTGGAAACAAGGCAGGACTTTGTGAATTGCAGCTCTAGGGTCAAATAGGACACGGCAGAGCAGAAGTTCTACTTCAGCGAGATCAGGCCTGGGAAGAAACTGCGTCTCACAGGCCTTTGTAAGACATGTTCCCAGTAGGCTTTAAGAGCCCTGTGCAGAGCGAGTTGTTTCTTAGACTGCAAAAGAGCTGGAAGCCGGACGCTGTGGGGCCTGTCTGCCCTTGAGGACACAAGACAGGACTTTGTCCCTTTTAGCTCTAGGCCCATGTAGGACACGGCAGAGCAGAAGTTCTACTTCAGCGAGAGCAGGCCTGAGGCAAACCTGCGTTTCACAGGCCTTTGTAAGACATGCTCCCGGTAGGCTTGTAAAAGCCCTGAGCAGAGTGAGCTGTTTCTTAGCTTCCCAAAGAGCTGGAAGCCGGACGCTGTGGGACCTGTCTGCCCTTGAGGACAAAAGGCAGAACTTTGTCCCTTTCAGCTCTAGGCCCATGCAGGAAACGGCAGAGCAGAAGTTCTACTTCAGCGAGAGCAGGCCTGAGGCGAACCTGCGTTTCACAGGCCTTTGTAAGACATGCTCCCGGTAGGCTTGTAAAAGCCCTGAGCAGAGTGAGCTGTTTCTTAGCTTCCCAAAGAGCTGGAAGCCGGACGCTGTGGGACCTGTCTGCCCTTGAGGACAAAAGGCAGAACTTTGTCCCTTTCAGCTCTGGGCCCATGCAGGACACGGCAGAGCAGAAGTTCTACTTCAGCGAGATCAGGTCTGGGAAGAAACTGCGTTTCACAGGCCTTTGTAAGACATGTTCCCGGTAGGCTTTAAGAGCCCTGTGCAGAGCGAGTTGTTTCTTAGCCTGCCAAAGAGCTGGAAGCCGGACGCTGTGGGACCAGTCTGCCCTTGAAGACACAAGACAGGAGTTTGTCCCTTTCATCTCTAGGCCCATGCAGGACACGGCAGAGCAGAAGTTCTACTTCAGCGAGATCAGGTCTGGGAAGAGACTGCGTTTCACAGGCCTTTGTAAGACATGTTCCCGGTAGGCTGTAAAAGAACAGTGCAGAGCAAGCTGTTTCTCAGCTGCCCAAAGAGCTGGAAGCCGGACGCTGTGGGGCCTGTCTGCCCTTGAAGACACAACAGAGGACTTTGTCCCTTTCAGCTCTAGGCCCATGTAGGACACGGCAGAGCAGAAGTTCTACTTCACCGAGATCAGGCCTGGCAAGAAACTGCGTTTCACAGGCCTTTGTAGGACATGTTCCCAGTAGGCTGTAAAGCACCAGTGCAGAGCGAGCTGTTTCTTAGCTGCCCAAAGAGCTGGAAGCCGGACGCTGTGGGGCCTCTCTGCCCTTGAGGACACAAGGCTGGACTTTCTCCCTTTGAGCTCTAGGCCCATGTAGGACACGGCAGAGCTGAACTTCTGCTTCAGCGAGATCAGGCCTGGGAAGAAACTGCGTTTCGCAGGCCTTTGTCAACATGTTCCTGGTAGGCTTGTAGGAGCCCTGTGCAGAGCGAGTTGTTTCTTAGCTGCCCAAAGAGCTGGAAGCCGGACGCTGAGGGACTTGCCTCCCCTTGTGGAAACAAGGCAGGACTTTGTGAATTGCAGCTCTAGGGTCAAATAGGACACGGCAGAGCAGAAGTTCTACTTCAGCGAGATGAGGCCTGGGAAGAAACTGCGTCTCACAGGCCTTTGTAAGACATGTTCCCGGTAGGCTTTAAGAGCCCTGGGCAGAGCGAGTTGTTTGCTAGACTGCCAAAGAGCTGGAAGCCGGACGCTGTGGGGCATGTCTGCCCATGAAGACACAACAGAGGACGTTGTCCCTTTTAGCTCTAGGCCCATGTAGGACACGGCAGAGCAGAAGTTCTACTTCACCGAGATCAGGCCTGGCAAGAAACTGTGTTTCACAGGCCTTTGTAGGACATGTTCCCAGTAGGCTGTAAAACACCAGTGCAGAGCGAGCTGTTTCTTAGCTGCCCAAAGAGCTGGAAGCCGGACGCTGTGGGGCCTGTCTGCCCTTGAAGACACAGCAGATGACTTTGTCCCTTTCAGCTCTAGGCCCATGCAGGACACGGCAGAGCAGAAGTTCTACTTCAGCGAGAGCAGGCCTGAGGCGAACCTGCGTTTCACAGGCCTTTGTAAGACATGCTCCTGGTAGGCTTTTAAAAGCCCTGAGCAGAGTGAGCTGTTTCTTATCTTGCCAAAGAGCTGGAAGCCGGACGCTGTGGGACCTGTCTGCCCTTGAGGACAAAAGGAAGAACTTTGTCCCTTTCAGCTCTAGGCCCATGCAGGACACGGCATTGCAGAAGTTCTACTTCAGCGAGATCAGGTCTGGGAAGAAACTGCGTTTCACAGGCCTTTGTAAGACATGTTCACGGTAGGCTGTAAAACAGCAGTGCAGAGCAAGCTGTTTCCCAGCTGCCCAAAGAGCTGGAAGCCGGACGCTGTGGGGCCTCTCTGCCCTTGAGGACAGAAGGCTGGACTTTCTCCCTTTGAGCTCTAGGCCCATGTAGGACACGGCAGAGCTGAACTTCTGCTTCAGCGAGATCAGGCCTGGGAAGAAACTGCGTTTCGCAGGCCTTTGTCAACATGTTCCTGGTAGGCTTGTAGGAGCCCTGTGCAGAGCGAGTTGTTTCTTAGCTGCCCAAAGAGCTGGAAGCCGGACGCTGAGGGACTTGCCTCCCCTTGTGGAAACAAGGCAGGACTTTGTGAATTGCAGCTCTAGGGTCAAATAGGACACGGCAGAGCAGAAGTTCTACTTCAGCGAGAGCAGGCCTGAGATGAAACTGCGTTTCACAGGCCTTTGTAAGACATGCTCCCGGTAGGCTTGCAAAAGCCCTGAGCAGAGTGAGCTGTTTCTTAGCTTCCCAAAGAGCTGGAAGCCGGACGCTGTGGGACCTGTCTGCCCTTGAGGACAAAAGGCAGAACTTTGTCCCTTTCAGCTCTAGGCCCATGTAGGACTCGGCAGAGCAGAAGTTCTACTTCAGCGAGATCAGGCCTGGGAAGAAACTGCGTTTCACAGGCCTTTGTAAGACATGTTCCCGGTAGGATTTAAGAGCCCTGTGCAGAGCGAGTTGTTTCTTAGCCTGCCAAAGAGCTGGAAGCAGGACGCTGTGGGACCAGTCTGCCCTTGAGGACACAAGACAGGACTTTGTCCCTTTCAGCTCTAGGCCCATGCAGGACACGGCAGAGCAGAAGTTCTACTTCAGCGAGATCAGGTCTGGGAAGAAACTGCGTTTCACAGGCCTTTGTAAGACATGTTCCCGGTAGGCTGTAAAACAGCAGTGCAGAGCAAGCTGTTTCTCAGCTGCCCAAAGAGCTGGAAGCCGGACGCTGTGGGGCCTCTCTGCCCTTGAGGACACAAGGCTGGACTTTCTCCCTTTGAGCTCTAGGCCCATGTAGGACACGGCAGAGCTGAACTTCTGCTTCAGCGAGATCAGGCCTGGGAAGAAACTGCGTTTCGCAGGCCTTTCTCAACATGTTCCTGGTAGGCTTGTAGGAGCCCTGTGCAGAGCGAGTTGTTTCTTAGCTGCCCAAAGAGCTGGAAGCCGGACGCTGAGGGACTTGCCTCCCCTTGTGGAAACAAGGCAGGACTTTGTGAATTGCAGCTCTAGGGTCAAATAGGACACGGCAGAGCAGAAGTTCTACTTCAGCGAGATCAGGCCTGGGAAGAAACTGCGTCTCACAGGCCTTTGTAAGACATGTTCCCGGTAGGCTTTAAGAGCCCTGTGCAGAGCGAGTTGTTTCTTAGACTGCAAAAGAGCTGGAAGCCGGACGCTGTGGGGCCTGTCTGCCCTTGAGGACAAAAGGCAGGCCTTTGTCCCTTTCAGCTCTAGGCCCATGTAGAAAACGGCAGAGCAGAAGTTCTACTTCAGCGAGATCAGGCCTGGGAAGAAACTGCGTCTCACAGGCCTTTGTAAGACATGTTCCCGGTAGGCTTTAGGAGCCCTGTGCAGAGCGAGTTGTTTCTTAGCCTTCCAAAGAGCTGGAAGCCGGATGCTGTGGGACCAGTCTGCCCTTGAGGACACAAGACAGGACTTTGTCCCTTTCAGCTCTAGGCCCATGCAGGACACGGCAGAGCAGAAGTTCTACTTCAGCGAGATCAGGTCTGGGAAGAAACTGCGTTTCACAGGCCTTTGTAAGACATGTTCCCGGTAGGCTGTAAAACAGCAGTGCAGAGCAAGCTGTTTCTCAGCTGCCCAAAGAGCTGGAAGCCGGACGCTGAGGGACTTGCCTCCCCTTGTGGAAACAAGGCAGGACTTTATGAATTGCAGCTCTAGGGTCAAATAGGACACGACAGAGCAGAAGTTCTACTTCAGCGAGATCAGGCCTGGGAAGAAACTGCGTCTCACAGGCCTTTGTAAGACATGTTCCCGGTAGGCTTTAAGAGCCCTGTGCAGAGCGAGTTGTTTCTTAGACTGCCAAAGAGATGAAAGCCGGACTCTGTGTGGCCTGTCTGCCCTTGAGGACACAAGACAGGACTTTCTCCCTTTTAGCTCCAGGCCCATGTAGGACACGGCAGAGCAGAAGTTCTACTTCAGCGAGAGCAGGCCTGAGATGAAACTGCGTTTCATAGGCCTTTGTAAGACATGTTCCCGGTAGGCTGTAAAACAGCAGTGCAGAGCAAGCTGTTTCTCAGCTGCCCAAAGAGCTGGAAGCCGGACGCTGTGGGGCCTGTCTGCCCATGAAGACACAACAGAGGACTTTGTCCCTTTCATCTCTAGGCCCATGTAGGACACGGCAGAGCAGAAGTTCTACTTCACCGAGATTAGGCCTGGCAAGAAACTGCGTTTCACAGGCCTTTGTTGGACATGTTCCCAGTAGGCTGTAAAACACCAGTGCAGAGCCAGCTGTTTCTTAGCTGCCCAAAGAGCTGGAAGTCGGACGCTGTGGGGCCTGTCTGCCCTTGAAGACACAGCAGAGGACTTTGTCCCTTTCAGCTCTAGGCCCATGTAGGACACGGCAGAGCAGAAGTTCTACTTCAGCGAGACCAGGCCTGGCAAGAAACTGCGTTTCACAGGCCTTTGTAGGACATGTTCCCAGTATGCTGTAAAACACCAGTGCAGAGCGAGCTGTTTCTTAGCTTCCCAAAGAGCTGGAAGCCGGACGCTGTGGCGCCTGTGTGCCCTTGAGGACAAAAGGCAGAACTTTGTCCCTTTCAGCTCTAGGCCCATGTAGAAAACGGCAGAGCAGAAGTTCTACTTCAGCGAGAGCAGGCCTGAGATGAAACTGCGTTTCATAGGCCTTTGTAAGACATGCTCCCGGTAAGCTTGTAAAAGCCCTGTACAGAGTGAGCTGTTTCTTGGCTTCCCAAAGAGCTGGAAGCTGCACGCTGTGGGACCTGTCTGCCCTTGAGGACAAAAGGCAGAACTTTGTCCGTTTCAGCTCTAGGCCCATGTAGAACACGGCAGAGCAGAAGTTCTACTTCAGCGAGATCAGGCCTGGGAAGAAACTGCGTTTCACAGGCCTTTGTAAGACATGTTCCCGGTAGGCTTTAAGAGCCCTGTGCAGAGCGAGTTGTTTCTTAGCCTGCCAAAGAGCTGGAAGCCGGACGCTGTGGGACCAGTCTGCCCTTGAGGACACAAGACAGGAGTTTGTCCCTTTCAGCTCTAGGCCCATGCAGGACACGGCAGAGCAGAAGTTCTACTTCAGCGAGATCAGGTCTGGGAAGAGACTGCGTTTCACAGGCCTTTGTAAGACATGTTCCCGGTAGGCTGTAAAACAGCAGTGCAGAGCAAGCTGTTTCTCAGCTGCCCAAAGAGCTGGAAGCCGGACGCTGTGGGGCCTGTCTGCCCTTGAAGACACAACAGAGGACTTTGTCCCTTTCAGCTCTAGGCCCATGTAGGACACGGCAGAGCAGAAGTTCTACTTCACCGAGATCAGGCCTGGCAAGAAACTGCGTTTCACAGGCCTTTGTAGGACATGTTCCCAGTAGGCTGTAAAACACCAGTGCAGAGCGAGCTGTTTCTTAGCTGCCCAAAGAGCTGGAAGCCGGACGCTGTGGGGCCTCTCTGCCCTTGAGGACACAAGGCTGGACTTTCTCCCTTTGAGCTCTAGGCCCATGTAGGACACGGCAGAGCTGAACTTCTGCTTCAGCGAGATCAGGCCTGGGAAGAAACTGCGTTTCGCAGGCCTTTGTCAACATGTTCCTGGTAGGCTTGTAGGAGCCCTGTGCAGAGCGAGTTGTTTCTTAGCTGCCCAAAGAGCTGGAAGCCGGATGCTGAGGGACTTGCCTCCCCTTGTGGAAACAAGGCAGGACTTTGTGAATTGCAGCTCTAGGGTCAAATAGGACACGGCAGAGCAGAAGTTCTACTTCAGCGAGATGAGGCCTGGGAAGAAACTGCGTCTCACAGGCCTTTGTAAGACATGTTCCCGGTAGGCTTTAAGAGCCCTTGGCAGAGCGAGTTGTTTGCTAGACTGCCAAAGAGCTGGAAGCCGGACGCTGTGGGGCCTGTCTGCCCATGAAGACACAACAGAGGACGTTGTCCCTTTCAGCTCTAGGCCCATGTAGGACACGGCAGAGCAGAAGTTCTACTTCACCGAGATCAGGCCTGGCAAGAAACTGTGTTTCACAGGCCTTTGTAGGACATGTTCCCAGTAGGCTGTAAAACAACAGTGCAGAGCGAGCTGTTTCTTAGCTGCCCAAAGAGCTGGAAGCCGGACGCTGTGGGGCCTGTCTGCCCTTGAAGACACAGCAGAGGACTTTGTCCCTTTCAGCCCTAGGCCCATGTAGGACACGGCAGAGCAGAAGTTCTACTTCAGCGAGAGCAGGCCTGAGGCGAACCTGCGTTTCACAGGCCTTTGTAAGACATGCTCCCGGTAGGCTTATAAAAGCCCTGAGCAGAGTGAGCTGTTTCTTAGCTTCCCAAAGAGCTGGAAGCCGGACGCTGTGGGACCTGTCTGCCCTTGAGGACAAAAGGCAGAACTTTGTCCCTTTCAGCTCTAGGCCCATGCAGGACACGGCAGAGCAGAAGTTCTACTTCAGCGAGATCAGGTCTGGGAAGAAACTGCGTTTCACAGGCCTTTGTAAGACATGTTCCCGGTAGGCTGTAAAACAGCAGTGCAGAGCAAGCTGTTTCTCAGCTGCCCAAAGAGCTGGAAGCCGGACGCTTTGGGGCCTCTCTGCCCTTGAGGACACAAGGCTGGACTTTCTCCCTTTGAGCTCTAGGCCCTTGTAGGACACGGCAGAGCTGAACTTCTGCTTCAGCGAGATCAGGCCTGGGAAGAAACTGCGTTTCGCAAGCCTTTGTCAACATGTTCCTGGTAGGCTTGTAGGAGCCCTGTGCAGAGCGAGTTGTTTCTTAGCTGCCCAAAGAGCTGGAAGCCGGACGCTGAGGGACTTGCCTCCCCTTGTGGAAACAAGGCAGGACTTTGTGAATTGCAGCTCTAGGCCCATGTAGGACACGGCAGAGCAGAAGTTCTACTTCAGCGAGATCAGGTCTGGGAAGAAACTGCGTCTCACAGGCCTTTGTAAGACATGTTCCCGGTAGGCTTTAAGAGCCCTGTGCAGAGCGAGTTGTTTCTTAGACTGCAAAAGAGCTGGAAGCCGGACGCTGTGGGGCCTGTCTGCCCTTGAAGACACAGCAGAGGACTTTGTCCCTTTCCGCTCTCGGCCCATGTAGGACACGGCAGAGCAGAAGTTCTACTTCAGCGAGAGCAGGCCTGAGATGAAACTGCGTTTCATAGGCCTTTGTAAGACATGCTCCCGGTAGGCTTGTAAAAGCCCTGAGAAGAGTGAGCTGTTTCTTAGCTTCCCAAAGAGCTGGAAGCCGGACGCTGTGGGACCTGTCTGCCCTTGAGGACAAAAGGCAGAACTTTGTCCCTTTCAGCTCTAGGCCCATGTAGAACACGGCAGAGCAGAAGTTCTACTTCAGCCAGAGCAGGCCTGAGATGAAACTGCGTTTCATAGGCCTTTGTAAGACATGCTCCCGGTAGGCTTGTAAAAGCCCTGTGCAGAGTGAGCTTCTTCTTGGCTTCCCAAAGAGCTGGAAGCCGGACGCTGTGGGACTTGTCTGCCCTTGAGGAGAAAAGGCAGAACTTTGTCCCTTTCAGCTCTAGGCCCATGTAGAACACGGCAGAGCAGAAGTTCTACTTCAGCGAGATCAGGCCTGGGAAGAAACTGCGTTTCACAGGCCTTTGTAAGACATGTTCCCGGTAGGCTTTAAGAGCCCTGTGCAGAGCGAGTTGTTTCTTAGCCTGCCAAAGAGCTGGAAGCTGGACGCTGTGGGACCAGTCTGCCCTTGAGGACACAAGACAGGACTTTGTCCCTTTCAGCTCTAGGCCCATGCAGGACACGGCAGAGCAGAAGTTCTACTTCAGCGAGATCAGGTCTGGGAAGAAACTGCGTTTCACAGGCCTTTGTAAGACATGTTCCCGGTAGGCTGTAAAACAGCAGTGCAGAGCAAGCTGTTTCTCAGCTGCCCAAAGAGCTGGAAGCCGGACGCTGTGGGGCCTCTCTGCCCTTGAGGACACAAGGCTGGAATTTCTCCCTTTGAGCTCTAGGCCCATGTAGGACACGGCAGAGCTGAACTTCTGCTTCAGCGAGATCAGGCCTGGGAAGAAACTGCGTTTCGCAGGCCTTTGTCAACATGTTCCTGGTAGGCTTGTAGGAGCCCTGTGCAGAGCGAGTTGTTTCTTAGCTGCCCAAAGAGCTGGAAGCCGGACGCTGAGGGACTTGCCTCCCCTTGTGGAAACAAGGCAGGACTTTGTGAATTGCAGCTCTAGGGTCAAATAGGACACGGCAGAGCAGAAGTTCTACTTCAGCGAGATCAGGCCTGGGAAGAAACTGCGTCTCACAGGCCTTGGTAAGACATGTTCCCGGTAGGCTTTAAGAGCCCTGTGCAGAGCGAGTTATTTCTTAGACTGCAAAAGAGCTGAAAGCCGGACGCTGTGGGGCCTGTCTGCCCTTGAGGACACAAGACAGGACTTTGTCCCTTTTAGCTCTAGGCCCATGTAGAACACGGCAGAGCAGAAGTTCTATTTCAGCGAGAGCAGGCCTGAGATGAAACTGCGTTTCATAGAGCTTTGTAAGACATGCTCCCGGTAGCCTTGTAAAAGCCCTGTGCAGAGTGAGCTGTTTCTTGGCTTCCCAAAGGTCTGGAAGCCGGACGCTGTGGGACCTGTCTGCCCTTGAAGACAAAAGGCAGAACTTTGTCCCTTTCAGCTCTAGGCCCATGTAGAACACGGCAGAGCAGAAGTTCTACTTCAGCGAGATCAGGCCTGGGAAGAAACTGCGTTTCACAGGCCTTTGTAAGACATGTTCCCGGTAGGCTTTAAGAGCCCTGTGCAGAGCGAGTTGTTTCTTAGCCTGCCAAAGAGCTGGAAGCCGGACGCTGTGGGACCAGTCTGCCCTTGAGGACACAAGACAGGACTTTGTCCCTTTCAGCTCTAGGCCCATGCAGGACACGGCAGAGCAGAAGTTCTACTTCAGCGAGATCAGGTCTGGGAAGAAACTGCGTTTCACAGGCCTTTGTAAGACAGGATCCCGGTAGGCTGTAAAACACCAGTGCAGAGCAAGCTGTTTCGCAGCTGCCCAAAGAGCTGGAAGCCGGACGCTGTGGGGCCCCTCTGCCCTTGAGGACACAAGGCTGGACTTTCTCCCTTTGAGCTCTAGGCCCATGTAGGACACGGCAGAGCTGAACTTCTGCTTCAGCGAGATCAGGCCTGGGAAGAAACTGCGTTTCGCAGGCCTTTGTAAACATGTTCCTGGTAGGCATGTAGGAGCCCTGTGCAGAGCGAGTTATTTCTTAGCTGCCCAAAGAGCTGGAAGCCGGACGCTGAGGGACTTGCCTCCCCTTGTGGAAACAAGGCAGGACTTTGTGAATTGCAGCTCTAGGGTCAAATAGGACACGGCAGAGCAGAAGTTCTACTTCAGCGAGATCAGGCCTGGGAAGAAACTGCGTCTCACAGGCCTTTGTAAGACATGTTCCCGGTAGGCTTTAAGAGCCCTGTGCAGAGCGAGTTGTTTCTTAGACTGCAAAAGAGCTGGAAGGCTGACGCTGTGGGGCCTCTCTGCCCTTGAGGACACAAGACAGGACTTTGTCCCTTTTAGCTCTAGGCCCATGTAGGACACGGCAGAGCAGAAGTTCTACTTCAGCGAGAGCAGGCCTGAGATGAAACTGCGTTTCATAGGCCTTTGTAAGACATGCTCCCGGTAGGCTTGTAAAAGCCCTGTGCAGAGTGAGCTGTTTCTTGGCTTCCCAAAGAGCAGGAAGCCGGACGCTGTGGGACCTGTCTGCCCTTGAGGACAAAAGGCAGAACTTTGTCCCTTTCAGCTGTTGGCCCATGTAGAACACGGCAGAGCAGAAGTTCTACTTCAGCGAGATCAGGCCTGGGAAGAAACTGCGTTTCACAGGCCTTTGTAAGACATGTTCCCGGTAGGCTTTAAGAGTCCTGTGCAGAGCGAGTTGTTTCTTAGCTGCCCAAAGAGCTGGAAGCCGGACGCTGAGGGACTTGCCTCCCCTTGTGGAAACAAGGCAGGACTTTGTGAATTGCAGCTCTAGGCCCATGTAGGACACGGCAGAGCAGAAGTTCTACTTCAGCGAGATCAGGTCTGGGAAGAAACTGCGTCTCACAGGCCTTTGTAAGACATGTTCCCGGTAGGCTTTAAGAGCCCTGTGCAGAGCGAGTTGTTTCTTAGACTGCAAAAGAGCTGGAAGCCGGACGCTGTGGGGCCTGTCTGCCCTTGAAGACACAGCAGAGGACTTTGTCCCTTTCCGCTCTCGGCCCATGTAGGACACGGCAGAGCAGAAGTTCTACTTCAGCGAGAGCAGGCCTGAGATGAAACTGCGTTTCATAGGCCTTTGTAAGACATGCTCCCGGTAGGCTTGTAAAAGCCCTGAGAAGAGTGAGCTGTTTCTTAGCTTCCCAAAGAGCTGGAAGCCGGACGCTGTGGGACCTGTCTGCCCTTGAGGACAAAAGGCAGAACTTTGTCCCTTTCAGCTCTAGGCCCATGTAGAACACGGCAGAGCAGAAGTTCTACTTCAGCCAGAGCAGGCCTGAGATGAAACTGCGTTTCATAGGCCTTTGTAAGACATGCTCCCGGTAGGCTTGTAAAAGCCCTGTGCAGAGTGAGCTTCTTCTTGGCTTCCCAAAGAGCTGGAAGCCGGACGCTGTGGGACTTGTCTGCCCTTGAGGACAAAAGGCAGAACTTTGTCCCTTTCAGCTCTAGGCCCATGTAGAACACGGCAGAGCAGAAGTTCTACTTCAGCGAGATCAGGCCTGGGAAGAAACTGCGTTTCACAGGCCTTTGTAAGACATGTTCCCGGTAGGCTTTAAGAGCCCTGTGCAGAGCGAGTTGTTTCTTAGCCTGCCAAAGAGCTGGAAGCTGGACGCTGTGGGACCAGTCTGCCCTTGAGGACACAAGACAGGACTTTGTCCCTTTCAGCTCTAGGCCCATGCAGGACACGGCAGAGCAGAAGTTCTACTTCAGCGAGATCAGGTCTGGGAAGAAACTGCGTTTCACAGGCCTTTGTAAGACATGTTCCCGGTAGGCTGTAAAACAGCAGTGCAGAGCAAGCTGTTTCTCAGCTGCCCAAAGAGCTGGAAGCCGGACGCTGTGGGGCCTCTCTGCCCTTGAGGACACAAGGCTGGAATTTCTCCCTTTGAGCTCTAGGCCCATGTAGGACACGGCAGAGCTGAACTTCTGCTTCAGCGAGATCAGGCCTGGGAAGAAACTGCGTTTCGCAGGCCTTTGTCAACATGTTCCTGGTAGGCTTGTAGGAGCCCTGTGCAGAGCGAGTTGTTTCTTAGCTGCCCAAAGAGCTGGAAGCCGGACGCTGAGGGACTTGCCTCCCCTTGTGGAAACAAGGCAGGACTTTGTGAATTGCAGCTCTAGGGTCAAATAGGACACGGCAGAGCAGAAGTTCTACTTCAGCGAGATCAGGCCTGGGAAGAAACTGCGTCTCACAGGCCTTGGTAAGACATGTTCCCGGTAGGCTTTAAGAGCCCTGTGCAGAGCGAGTTATTTCTTAGACTGCAAAAGAGCTGAAAGCCGGACGCTGTGGGGCCTGTCTGCCCTTGAGGACACAAGACAGGACTTTGTCCCTTTTAGCTCTAGGCCCATGTAGAACACGGCAGAGCAGAAGTTCTATTTCAGCGAGAGCAGGCCTGAGATGAAGCTGCGTTTCATAGAGCTTTGTAAGACATGCTCCCGGTAGCCTTGTAAAAGCCCTGTGCAGAGTGAGCTGTTTCTTGGCTTCCCAAAGGTCTGGAAGCCGGACGCTGTGGGACCTGTCTGCCCTTGAAGACAAAAGGCAGAACTTTGTCCCTTTCAGCTCTAGGCCCATGTAGAACACGGCAGAGCAGAAGTTCTACTTCAGCGAGATCAGGCCTGGGAAGAAACTGCGTTTCACAGGCCTTTGTAAGACATGTTCCCGGTAGGCTTTAAGAGCCCTGTGCAGAGCGAGTTGTTTCTTAGCCTGCCAAAGAGCTGGAAGCCGGACGCTGTGGGACCAGTCTGCCCTTGAGGACACAAGACAGGACTTTGTCCCTTTCAGCTCTAGGCCCATGCAGGACACGGCAGAGCAGAAGTTCTACTTCAGCGAGATCAGGTCTGGGAAGAAACTGCGTTTCACAGGCCTTTGTAAGACAGGATCCCGGTAGGCTGTAAAACACCAGTGCAGAGCAAGCTGTTTCGCAGCTGCCCAAAGAGCTGGAAGCCGGACGCTGTGGGGCCCCTCTGCCCTTGAGGACACAAGGCTGGACTTTCTCCCTTTGAGCTCTAGGCCCATGTAGGACACGGCAGAGCTGAACTTCTGCTTCAGCGAGATCAGGCCTGGGAAGAAACTGCGTTTCGCAGGCCTTTGTAAACATGTTCCTGGTAGGCATGTAGGAGCCCTGTGCAGAGCGAGTTATTTCTTAGCTGCCCAAAGAGCTGGAAGCCGGACGCTGAGGGACTTGCCTCCCCTTGTGGAAACAAGGCAGGACTTTGTGAATTGCAGCTCTAGGGTCAAATAGGACACGGCAGAGCAGAAGTTCTACTTCAGCGAGATCAGGCCTGGGAAGAAACTGCGTCTCACAGGCCTTTGTAAGACATGTTCCCGGTAGGCTTTAAGAGCCCTGTGCAGAGCGAGTTGTTTCTTAGACTGCAAAAGAGCTGGAAGGCTGACGCTGTGGGGCCTGTCTGCCCTTGAGGACACAAGACAGGACTTTGTCCCTTTTAGCTCTAGGCCCATGTAGGACACGGCAGAGCAGAAGTTCTACTTCAGCGAGAGCAGGCCTGAGATGAAACTGCGTTTCATAGGCCTTTGTAAGACATGCTCCCGGTAGGCTTGTAAAAGCCCTGTGCAGAGTGAGCTGTTTCTTGGCTTCCCAAAGAGCAGGAAGCCGGACGCTGTGGGACCTGTCTGCCCTTGAGGACAAAAGGCAGAACTTTGTCCCTTTCAGCTGTTGGCCCATGTAGAACACGGCAGAGCAGAAGTTCTACTTCAGCGAGATCAGGCCTGGGAAGAAACTGCGTTTCACAGGCCTTTGTAAGACATGTTCCCGGTAGGCTTTAAGAGTCCTGTGCAGAGCGAGTTGTTTCTTAGCTGCCCAAAGAGCTGGAAGTCGGACGCTGAGGGACTTGCCTCCCCTTGTGGAAACAAGGCAGGATTTTGTGAATTGCAGCTCTAGGGTCAAATAGGACACGGCAGAGCAGAAGTTCTACTTCAGCGAGATCAGGCCTGGGAAGAAACTGCGTCTCACAGGCCTTTGTAAGACATGTTCCCGGTAGGCTTTAAGAGCCCTGTGCAGAGCGAGTTGTTTCTTCGACTGCAAAAGAGCTGGAAGCCTGACGCGTTGGGGCCTCTCTGCCCTTGAGGACACAAGACAGGACTTTGTCCCTTTTAGCTCTAGGCCCATGTAGGACACGCTAGAGCAGAAGTTCTACTTCAGCGAGAGCAGGCCTGAGATGAAACTGCGTTTCATAGGCCTTTGTAAGACATGCTCCCGGTAGGCTTGTAAAAGCCCTGTGCAGAGTGAGCTGTTTCTTAGCTTCCCAAAGAGCTGGAAGCCGGACGCTGTGGGACCTGTCTGCCCTTGAGGACAAAAGGCAGAACCTTTTCCCTTTCAGCTCTAGGCCCATGTAGAACACGGCAGAGCAGAAGTTCTACTTCAGCGAGATCAGGCCTGGGAAGAAAGTGCGTCTCACAGGCCTTTGTAAGACATGTTCCCGGTAGGCTTTAAGAGCCCTGTGCAGAGCGAGTTGTTTCTTAGACTGCAAAAGAGGTGGAAGCCGGACGCTGTGGGGCCTGTCTGCCCTTGAGGACACAAGACAGGACTTTGTCCCTTTCAGCTCTAGGCCCATGCAGGACACGGCAGAGCAGAAGTTCTACTTCAGCGAGAGCAGGCTTGAGATGAAACTGCGTTTCATAGGCCTTTGCAAGACATGCTCCCGGTAGGCTTGTAAAAGCCCTGTGCAGAGTGAGCTGTTTCTTGGCTTCCCAAAGAGCTGGAAGCCGGACGCTGTGGGACCTGTCTGCCCTTGAGGACAAAAGGCAGAACTTTGTGCCTTCAGATCTAGGCCCATGTAGAACACGGCAGAGCAGAAGTTCTACTTCAGCGAGATCAGGCCTGGGAAGAAACTGCGTTTCACAGGCCTTTGTAAGACATGTTCCCGGTAGGCTTTAAGAGCCCTGTGCAGAGCGAGTTATTTCTTAGCTGCCCAAAGAGCTGGAAGCCGGACGCTGAGGGACTTGCCTCCCCTTGTGGAAACAAGGCAGAACTTTGTGAATTGCAGCTCTAGGGTCAAATAGGACACGGCAGAGCAGAAGTTCTATTTCAGCGAGATCAGGCCTGGGAAGAAACTGCGTCTCACAGGCCTTTGTAAGACATGTTCCCGGTAGGCTTTAAGAGCCCTGTGCAGAGCGAGTTGTTTCTTAGACTGCAAAAGAGCTGGAAGCCGGACGCTGTGGGGCCTGTCTGCCCTTGAAGACACAGCAGAGGACTTTGTCCCTTTCAGCTCTCGGCCCATGCAGGACACGGCAGAGCAGAAGTTCTACTTCAGCGAGATCAGGTCTGGGAAGAAACTGCGTTTCACAGGCCTTTGTAAGACATGTTCCCGGTAGGCTGTAAAACAGCAGTGCAGAGCAAGCTGTTTCTCAGCTGCCCAAAGAGCTGGAAGCCGGACGCTGTGGGGCCTCTCTGCCCTTGAGGACACAAGGCTGGACTTTCTCCCTTTGAGCTCTAGGCCCATGTAGGACACGGCAGAGCTGAACTTCTGCTTCAGCGAGATCAGGCCTGGGAAGAAACTGCGTTTTGCAGACCTTTGTCAACATGTTCCTGGTAGGCTTGTAGGAGCCCTGTGCAGAGCGAGTTGTTTCTTAGCTGCCCAAAGAGCTGGAAGCCGGACGCTGAGGGACTTGCCTCCCCTTGTGGAAACAAGGCAGGACTTTGTGAATTGCAGCTCTAGGGTCAAATAGGACACGGGAGAGCAGAAGTTCTACTTCAGCGAGACCAGGCCTGGGAAGAAATTGCGTCTCACAGGCCTTTGTAAGACATGTTCCCGGTAGGCTTTAAGAGCCCTGTGCAGAGCGAGTTGTTTCTTAGACTGCAAAAGAGCTGGAAGCCGGACGCTGTGGGTCCTGTCTGCCCTTGAGGACACAAGACAGCACTTTGTCGTTTTAGCTCCAGGCCCATGTAGGACACGGCAGAGCAGAAGTTCTACTTCAGCGAGAGCAGGCCTGAGATGAAACTGCGTTTCGTAGGCCTTTGTAAGACATGCTCCCGGTAGGCTTGTAAAAGCCCTGTGCAGAGTGAGTTGTTTCTTGGCTTCGCAAAGAGCTGGAAGCCGGACGCTGTGGCACCTGTCTGCCCTTGAGGACAAAAGGCAGAACTTTGTCCCTTTCAGCTTTAGGCCCATGTAGAACACGGCAGAGCAGAAGTTCTACTTCAGCGTGATCAGGCCTGGGATGAAACTGCGTTTCACAGGCCTTTGTAAGACATGTTCCCGGTAGGCTTTAAGAGCCCTGTGCAGAGCGAGTTGTTTCTTAGCCTGCCAAAGAGCTGGAAGCCGGACCCTGTGGGACCAGTCTGCCCTTGAGGACACAAGACAGGACTTTGTCCCTTTCAGCTCTAGGCCCATGTAGGACACGGCAGAGCTGAACTTCTGCTTCAGCGAGATCAGGCCTGGGAAGAAACTGCGTTTCGCAGGCCTTTGTCAACATGTTCCTGGTAGGCTTGTAGGAGCCCTGTGCAGAGCGAGTTGTTTCTTAGCTGCCCAAAGAGCTGGAAGCCGGACGCTGAGGGACTTGCCTCCCCTTGTGGAAACAAGGCAGGACTTTGTGAATTGCAGCTCTAGGGTCAAATAGGACACGGCAGAGCAGAAGTTCTACTTCAGCGAAATCAGGCCAGGGAAGAAACTGCGTCTCACAGGCCTTTGTAAGACATGTTCCCGGTAGGCTTTAAGAGCCCTGTGCAGAGCGAGTTGTTTCTTAGACTGCAAAAGAGCTGAAAGCCGGACGGTGTGGGTCCTGTCTGCCCTTGAGGACACAAGACAGGACTTTGTCCCTTTTAGCTCTAGGCCCATGTAGGACACGGCAGAGCAGAAGTTCTACTTCAGCGAGAGCAGGCCTGAGATGAAACTGCGTTTCATAGGCCTTTGTAAGACATGCTCCCGGTAGGCTTGTAAAAGCCCTGTGCAGAGTGAGCTGTTTCTTGGCTTCCCAAAGAGCTGGAAGCCGGACGCTGTGGGACCTGTCTGCCCTTGAGGACAAAAGGCAGAACTTTGTCCCTTTCAGCTCTAGGTCCTTGTAGAACACGGCAGAGCAGAAGTTCTACTTCAGCGAGATCAGGCCTGGGAAGAAACTGCGTTTCACACGCCTTTGGAAGACATGTTCCCGGTAGGCTGTAAAACAGCAGTGCAGAGCAAGCTGTTTCTCAGCTGCCCAAAGAGCTGGAAGCCGGACGCTGTGGGGCCTGTCTGCCCTTGAGACACAACGGAGAACTTTGTCCCTTTCAGCTCTAGGCCCCGGTAGGACACGGCAGAGCAGAAGTTCTACTTCACCGAGATCAGGCCTGGGAAGAAACTGCGTTTCACAGGCCTTGGTAGGACATGTTCCCAGTAGGCTGTAAAACACCAGTGCAGAGTGAGCTGTTTCTTAGCTGCCCAAAGAGATGGAAGCCGGACGCTGTGGGCCTCTCTGCCCTTGAGTACACAAGGCTGGACTTTCTCCCTTTGAGCTCTAGGCCCATGTAGGACACGGAAGAGCTGAACTTCTACTTCAGCGAGATCAGGCCTGGGAAGAAACTGCGTTTCAGATGCCTTTGTAAGACATGTTCCCTGTAGGCTTGAAGGAGCCCGAAGCAGAGCGAGTTGTTTCTTAGTTGCCCAAAAGCTGGAAGGCGGACACTGTGCTGCCGCTCTGCCCCTGAGGAGAGAAGGCTCGACTTTCTCCCTTTGAGCTCTAGGCCCATGTAGGACACGGCAGAGCTGAACTTCTGCTTCAGCGAGATCAGGCCTTGGAAGAAACTGCGTTTCGCAGGCCTTTGTCAACATGTTCCTGGTAGGCTTGTAGGAGCCCTGTGCAGAGCGAGTTGTTTCTTAGCTGCCCAAAGAGCTGGAAGCCAGACACTCTGCTGCCGGTCTGCCCTTGAGGAGACAAGGCAGGACTTTGTCCCTTGCTGCTCTATGGCTATTTAGGACACGGCAGAGCAGAAGTCCTACATCAGGGAGAGCAGGCCTGGGAAGAAACAGCCTAACACAGGCCTTTGTAATATCTGTTCCCGGTAGGCTTGTAGTAGCCCTGTGCTGAGCGAGTTGTTTCTTAGCAGCCTAAAGAGCTGGAATCTGGACGCTGAAGGACTTGTCTCCCCTTGTGGAAACAAAGCAGGACTTTGTGAATTGCAGCTCTAGGGTCATGTAGGACACGGTAAAGCAGAAGTTCTACTTCACAGAGATCAGGCCTGGCAAGAAACTGCGTTTCACAGGCCTTTGTAGGACATGTTCCCAGTAGGCTTTAAAACACCAGTGCAGTTGCGAGCTGTTTCTTAGCTGCCCAAAGAGCTGGAAGTCGGACACTGTGGGGCCTGTCTGTCCTTGAAGACACAGCAGAGGACTTTGTCCCTTTCAGCTCTAGGCCCATGCAGGACACGGCAGAGCAGAAGTTCTACTTCAGCGAGATCAGGTCTGGGAAGAAACTGCGTTTCACAGGCCTTTGTAAGACATGTTCCCGGTAGGCTTTAAGAGCCCTGTGCAGAGCGAGTTGTTTCTTAGCCTGCCAAAGAGCTGGAAGCCGGACCCTGTGGGACCAGTCTGCCCTTGAGGACACAAGACAGGACTTTGTCCCTTTCAGCTCTAGGCCCATGCAGGACACGGCAGAGCAGAAGTTCTACTTCAGCGAGATCAGGTCTGGGAAGAAACTGCGTTTCACAGGCCTTTGTAAGACATGTTCCCGGTAGGCTGTAAAACAGCAGTGCAGAGCAAGCTGTTTCTCAGCCGCCCAAAGAGCTGGAAGCCGGACGCTGTGGGGCCTGGCTGCCCTTGAAGACACAACAGAGGACGTTGTCCCTTTCAGCTCTAGGCCAAAGTAGGACACGGCAGAGCAGAAGTTCTACGTCAGCGAGATCAGACCTGGGAAGAAACTGCGTCTCACAGGCCTTGGTAAGACATGTTCCCGGTAGGCTTTAAGAGCCCTGTGCAGAGCGAGTTGTTTCTTAGCCTGCCAAAGAGCTGGAAGCCGGACGCTGTGTGGCCTGTCTGCCCTTGAGGACACAAGACAGGACTTTGTGAATTGCAGCTCTAGGGTCATGTAGGACACGGCAGAGCAGAAGTTCTACTTCAGCGAGAGCAGGCCTGAGATGAAACTGCGTTTCATAGGACTTTGTAAGACATGCTCCCTGTAGGCTTGTAAAAGCCCTGTGCAGAGTGAGCTCTTTCTTAGCTTCCCAAAGAGCTGGAAGCCGGACGCTGTGAGACCTGTCTGCCCTTGAGGACGAAATGCAGAACTTTGTCCCTTTCAGCTCTAGGCCCATGTAGAACACGGCAGAGCAGAAGTTCTACTTCAGCGAGATGAGGCCTGGGAAGAAACTGCGTCTCACAGGGCTTTGTAAGACATGTTCCCGGTAGGCTTTAAGAGCCCTGTGCAGAGCGAGTTGTTTCTTAGCCTGCCAAAGAGCTGGAAGCCGGACGCTGTGGGACCAGTCTGCCCTTGAGGACACAAGACAGGACTTTGTCCCTTTCAGCTCTAGGCCCATGCAGGACACGGCAGAGCAGAAGTTCTACTTCAGCGAGATCAGGTCTGGGAAGAAACTGCGTTTCACAGGCCTTTGTAAGACATGTTCCCGGTAGTCTGTAAAACAGCAGTGCAGAGCAAGCTGTTTCTCAGCTGCCCATAGAGCTGGAAGCGGGACGCTGTGGGGCCCCTCTGCCCTTGAGGACACAAGGCTGGACTTTCTCCCTTTGAGCTCTAGGCCCATGTAGGACACGGCAGAGCTGAACTTCTGCTTCAGCGAGATCAGGCCTGGGAAGAAACTGCGTTTCGCAGGCCTTTGTCAACATGTTCCTGGTAGGCTTGTAGGAGCCCTGTGCAGAGCGAGTTGTTTCTTAGCTGCCCAAAGAGCTGGAAGCCGGACGCTGAGGGACTTGCCTCCCCTTGTGGAAACAAGGCAGGACTTTGTGAATTGCAGCTCTAGGGTCAAATAGGACACGGCAGAGCAGAAGTTCTACTTCAGCGAAATCAGGCCAGGGAAGAAACTGCGTCTCACAGGCCTTTGTAAGACATGTTCCCGGTAGGCTTTAAGAGCCCTGTGCAGAGCGAGTTGTTTCTTAGACTGCAAAAGAGCTGAAAGCCGGACGGTGTGGGTCCTGTCTGCCCTTGAGGACACAAGACAGGACTTTGTCCCTTTTAGCTCTAGGCCCATGTAGGACACGGCAGAGCAGAAGTTCTACTTCAGCGAGAGCAGGCCTGAGATGAAACTGCGTTTCATAGGCCTTTGTAAGACATGCTCCCGGTAGGCTTGTAAAAGCCCTGTGCAGAGTGAGCTGTTTCTTGGCTTCCCAAAGAGCTGGAAGCCGGACGCTGTGGGACCTGTCTGCCCTTGAGGACAAAAGGCAGATCTTTGTCCCTTTCAGCTGTAGGCCCATGTAAAACACGGCAGAGCAGAAGTTCTACTTCAGCGAGATAAGGCCTGGGAAGAAACTGCGTTTCACAGGCCTTTGTAAGACATGTTCCCGGTAGGCTTTAAGAGCCCTGTGCAGAGCGAGTTGTTTCTTAGCCTCCCAAACAGCTGGAAGCCGGACGCTGTGGGACCAGTCTGCCCTTGAGGACACAAGACAGGACTTTGTCCCTTTCAGCTCTAGGCCCATGCAGGACACGGCAGAGCAGAAATTCTACTTCAGCGAGATCAGGTCTGGGATGAAACTGCGTTTCACAGGCCTTTGTAAGACATGTTCCCGGTAGGCTGTAAAACAGCAGTGCAGCGCAAGCTGTTTCTCAGCTGCCCAAAGAGCTGGAAGCCGGACGCTGTGGGGCCTGTCTGCCCTTGAGGACACAAGGCTGGACTTTCTCCCTTTGAGCTCTAGGCCCATGTAGGACACGGCAGAGCTGAACTGCTGCTTCCGCGAGATCAGGCCTGGGAAGAAACTGCGTTTCGCAGGCCTTTGTAAACATGTTCCTGGTAGGCTTGTAGGAGCCCTGTGCAGAGCGAGTTGTTTCTTAGCTGCCCAAAGAGCTGGAAGCCGGACGCTGAGGGACTTGCCTCCCCTTGTGGAAACAAGGCAGGACTTTGTGAATTGCAGCTCTAGGGTCAAATAGGACACGGCAGAGCAGAAGTTCTACTTCAGCGAGATCAGGCCTGGCAAGAAACTGCGTCTCACAGGCCTTGGTAAGACATGTTCCCGGTAGGCTTTAAGAGCCCTGTGCAGAGCGAGTTGTTTCTTAGACTGCAAAAGAGCTGAAAGCCGGACGCTGTGGGGCCTGTCTGCCCTTGAGGACACAAGACAGGACTTTGTCCCTTTTAGCTCTAGGCCCATGTAGGACACGGCAGAGCAGAAGTTCTACTTCAGCGAGAGCAGGCCTGAGATGAAACTGCGTTTCATAGGCCTTTGTAAGACATGCTCCCGGTAGGCTTGTAAAAGCCCTGTGCAGAGTGAGCTGTTTCTTGGCTTCCAAAAGAGCTGGAAGCCGGACGCTGTGGGGCCTCTCTGCCCTTGAGGACACAAGGCTGGACTTTCTCCCTTTGAGCTCTAGGCCCATGTAGGACACGGCAGAGCTGAACTTCTGCTTCAGCGAGATCAGGCCTGGGAAGAAACTGCGTCTCACAGGCCTTTGTAAGACATGTTCCCGGTAGGCTTTAAGAGCCCTGTGCAGAGCGAGTTGTTTCTTAGACTGCAAAAGAGCTGGAAGCCGGACGCTGTGGGGCCTGTCTGCTCTTGAGGACACAAGACAGGACTTTGTCCCTTTCAGCTCTATGACCATGTAGGACACGGCAGAGCAGAAGTTCTACTTCAGCGATAGCAGGCCTGAGATGAAACTGCGTTTCATAGGCCTTTGTAAGACTTGCTCTCGGTAGGCTTGTAAAAGCCCTGAGCAGAGTGAGCTGTTTCTTAGCTTCCCAAAGAGCTGGTAGCCGGACGCTGTGGGACCTGTCTGCCCTTGAGGACAAAAGGCAGAACTTTGTCCCTTTCAGCTCTAGGCCCATGTAGAACACGGCAGAGCAGAAGTTCTACTTCAGCGAGATCAGGCCTGGGAAGAAACTGCGTTTCACAGGCCTTTGTAAGACATGTTCCCGGTAGGCTTTAAGAGCGCTGTGCAGAGCGAGTTGTTTCTTAGCCTGCCAAAGAGCTGGAAGCCGGACGCTGTGGGACCAGTCTGCCCTTGAGGACACAAGACAGGACTTTGTCCCTTTCAGCTCTAGGCACATGCAGGACACGGCAGAGCAGAAGTTCTACTTCAGCGAGATCAGGTCTGGGAAGAAACTGCGTTTCACAGGCCTTTGTAAGACAGGTTCCCGGTAGGCTGTAAAACAGCAGTGCAGAGCAAGCTGTTTCTGAGCTGCCCATAGAGCTGGAAGCCGGACGCTGTGGGGCCTCTCTGCCCTTGAGGACACAAGGCTGGACTTTCTCCCTTTGAGCTCTAGGCCCATGTAGGACACGGCAGAGCTGAACTTCTGCTTCAGCGAGATCAGGCCTGGGAAGAAACTGCGTTTCGCAGGCCTTTCTCAACATGTTCCTGGTAGGCTTGTAGGAGCCCTGTGCAGAGCGAGTTGTTTCTTAGCTGCCCAAAGAGCTGGAAGCCGGACGCTGAGGGACTTGCCTCCCCTTGTGGAAACAAGGCAGGACTTTGTGAATTGCAGCTCTAGGGTCAAATAGGACACGGCAGAGCAGAAGTTCTACTTCAGCGAGATGAGGCCTGGCAAGAAACTGCGTCTCACAGGCCTTTGTAAGACATGTTCCCGGTAGGCTTTAAGAGCCCTGTGCAGAGCGAGTTGTTTCTTAGACTGCAAAAGAGCTGGAAGCCGGACGCTGTGGGACCAGTCTGCCCTTGAGGACACAAGACAGGACTTTGTCCCTTTCAGCTCTAGGCCCATGCAGGACACGGCAGAGCAGAAGTTCTACTTCAGCGAGATCAGGTCTGGGAAGAAACTGCGTTTCACAGGCCTTTGTAAGACATGTTCCCGGTAGGCTGTAAAACAGCAGTGCAGAGCAAGCTGTTTCTCAGCTGCCCAAAGAGCTGGAAGCCGGACGCTGTGGGGCCTCTCTGCCCTTGAGGACACAAGGCTGGACTTTCTCCCTTTTAACTCTAGGCCCATGTAGGACACGGCAGAGCAGAAGTTCTACTTCACCCAGATCAGGCCTGGCAACAAACTGCGTTTCGCAGGCCTTTGTAGGACATGTTCCCAGTAGGCTGTAAAACACCAGTGCAGAGCGAGTTGTTTCTTAGCTGCCCAAAGAGCTGGAAGCCGGACGCTGTGGGACCTGTCTGCCCTTGAGGACAAAAGGCAGAACTTTGTCCCTTTCAGCTCTGGGCCCATGCAGGACACGGCAGAGCAGAAGTTCTACTTCAGCGAGATCAGGTCTGGGAAGAAACTGCGTTTCACAGGCCTTTGTAAGACATGTTCCCGGTAGGCTTTAAGAGCCCTGTGCAGAGCGAGTTGTTTCTTAGCTGCCAAAGAGCTGGAAGCCGGACGCTGTGGGACCAGTCTGCCCTTGAGGACACAAGACAGGACTTTGTCCCTTCCATCTCTAGGCCCATGCAGGACACGGCAGAGCAGAAGTTCTACTTCAGCGAGATCAGGTCTGGGAAGAGACTGCGTTTCACAGGCCTTTGTAAGACATGTTCCCGGTAGGCTGTAAAACAGCAGTGCAGAGCAAGCTGTTTCTCAGCTGCCCAAAGAGCTGGAAGCCGGACGCTGTGGGGCCTGTCTGCCCTTGAAGACACAACAGAGGACTTTGTCCCTTTCAGCTCTAGGCCCATGTAGGACACGGCAGAGCTGAACTTCTGCTTCAGCGAGATCAGGCCTGGGAAGAAACTGCGTTTCGCAGGCCTTTGACAACATGTTCCTGGTAGGCTTGTAGGAGCCCTGTGCAGAGCGAGTTGTTTCTTAGCTGCCCAAAGAGCTGGAAGCCGGACGCTGAGGGACTTGCCTCCCCTTGTGGAAACAAGGCAGGACTTTGTGAATTGCAGCTCTAGGGTCAAATAGGACACGGCAGAGCAGAAGTTCTACTTCAGCGAGATCAGGCCTGGGAAGAAACTGCGTCTCACAGGCCTTTGTAAGACATGTTACCGGTAGGCTTTAAGAGCCCTGGGCAGAGCGAGTTGTTTGCTAGACTGCCAAAGAGCTGGAAGCCGGACGCTGTGGGGCCTGTCTGCCCATGAAGACACAACAGAGGACGTTGTCCCTTTCAGCTCTAGGCCCATGTAGGACACGGCAGAGCATAAGTTCTACTTCACCGAGATCAGGCCTGGCAAGAAACTGTGTTTCACAGGCCTTTGTAGGACATGTTCCCAGTAGGCTGTAAAACACCAGTGCAGAGCGAGCTGTTTCTTAGCTGCCCAAAGAGCTGGAAGCCGGACGCTGTGGGGCCTGTCTGCCCTTGAAGACACAGCAGAGGACTTTGTCCCTTTCAGCTCTAGGCCCATGTAGGACACGGCAGAGCAGAAGTTCTACTTCAGCGAGAGCAGGCCTGAGGCGAACCTGCGTTTCACAGGCCTTTGTAAGACATGCTCCCGGTACGCTTGTAAAAGCCCTGAGCAGAGTGAGCTGTTTCTTAGCTTCCCAAAGAGCTGGAAGCCGGACGCTGTGGGACCTGTCTGCCCTTGAGGACAAAAGGCAGAACTTTGTCCCTTTCAGCTCTAGGCCCATGTAGGACTCGGCAGAGCAGAAGTTCTACTTCAGCGAGATCAGGCCTGGGAAGAAACTGCGTTTCACAGGCCTTTGTAAGACATGTTCCCGGTAGGCTTTAAGAGCCCTGTGCAGAGCGAGTTGTTTCTTAGCCTGCCAAAGAGCTGGAAGCAGGACGCTGTGGGACCAGTCTGCCCTTGAGGACACAAGACAGGACTTTGTCCCTTTCAGCTCTAGGCCCATGCAGGACACGGCAGAGCAGAAGTTCTACTTCAGCGAGATCAGGTCTGGGAAGAAACTGCGTTTCACAGGCCTTTGTAAGACATGTTCCCGGTAGGCTGTAAAACAGCAGTGCAGAGCAAGCTGTTTCTCAGCTGCCCAAAGAGCTGGAAGCCGGACGCTGTGGGGCCTCTCTGCCCTTGAGGACACAAGGCTGGACTTTCTCCCTTTGAGCTCTAGGCCCATGTAGGACACGGCAGAGCTGAACTTCTGCTTCAGCGAGATCAGGCCTGGGAAGAAACTGCGTTTCGCAGGCCTTTCTCAACATGTTCCTGGTAGGCTTGTAGGAGCCCTGTGCAGAGCGAGTTGTTTCTTAGCTGCCCAAAGAGCTGGAAGCCGGACGCTGAGGGACTTGCCTCCCCTTGTGGAAACAAGGCAGGACTTTGTGAATTGCAGCTCTAGGGTCAAATAGGACACGGCAGAGCAGAAGTTCTACTTCAGCGAGATCAGGCCTGGGAAGAAACTGCGTCTCACAGGCCTTTGTAAGACATGTTCCCAGTAGGCTTTAAGAGCCCTGTGCAGAGCGAGTTGTTTCTTAGACTGCAAAAGAGCTGGAAGCCGGACGCTGTGGGGCCTGTCTGCCCTTGAGGACAAAAGGCAGAACTTTGTCCCTTTCAGCTCTAGGCCCATGTAGAAAACGGCAGAGCAGAAGTTCTACTTCAGCGAGATCAGGCCTGGGAAGAAACTGCGTCTCACAGGCCTTTGTAAGACATGTTCCCGGTAGGCTTTAAGAGCCCTGTGCACAGCGAGTTGTTTCTTAGACTGCAAAAGAGGTGGAAGCCGGACGCTGTGGGGCCTGTCTGCCCTTGAGGACACAAGACAGGACTTTGTCCCTTTCAGCTCTAGGCCCATGCAGGACACGGCTGAGCAGAAGTTCTACTTCAGCGAGAGCAGGCTTGAGATGAAACTGCGTTTCATAGGCCTTTGTAAGACATGCTCCCGGTAGGCTTGTAAAAGCCCTGTGCAGAGTGAGCTGTTTCTTGGCTTCCCAAAGAGCTGGAAGCCGGACGCTGTGGGACCTGTCTGCCCTTGAGGACAAAAGGCAGAACTTTGTCCCTTCAGCTCTAGGCCCATGTAGAACACGGCAGAGCAGAAGTTCTACTTCAGCGAGATCAGGCCTGGGAAGAAACTGCGTTTCACAGGCCTTTGTAAGACATGTTCCCGGTAGGCTTTAAGAGCCCTGTGCAGAGCGAGTTGTTTCTTAGCTGCCCAAAGAGCTGGAAGCCGGACGCTGAGGGACTTGCCTCCCCTTGTGGAAACAAGGCAGGACTTTGTGAATTGCAGCTCTAGGGTCAAATAGGACACGGCAGAGCAGAAGTTCTACTTCAGCGAGATCAGGCCTGGGAAGAAACTGCGTCTCACAGGCCTTTGTAAGACATGTTCCCGGTAGGCTTTAAGAGCCCTGTGCAGAGCGAGTTGTTTCTTAGACTGCAAAAGAGCTGGAAGCCGGACGCCGTGGGGCCTGTCTGCCCTTGAAGACACAGCAGAGGACTTTGTCCCTTTCAGCTCTCGGCCCATGTAGGACACGGCAGAGCAGAAGTTCTACTTCAGCGAGAGCAGGCCTGAGATGAAACTGCGTTTCATAGGCCTTTGTAAGACATGCTCCCGGTAGGCTTGTAAAAGCCCTGAGCAGAGTGAGCTGTTTCTTAGCTTCCCAAAGAGCTGGAAGCCGGACGCTGTGGGACCTGTCTGCCCTTGAGGACAAAAGGCAGAACTTTGTCCCTTTCAGCTCTAGGCCCATGTAGGACACGGCAGAGCAGAAGACCTACATCAGCGAAATCACGTCTGGGAAGAAACTTCGTTTCACAGGCCTTTGTAAGACATGTTCCCGGTAGGCTGTAAAACAGCAGTGCAGAGCAAGCTGTTTCTCAGCTGCCCAAAGAGCTGGAAGCCGGACGCTGTGGGGCCTGTCTGCCCTTGAAGACACAACAGAGGACTTTGTCCCTTTCAGCTCTAGACCCAGGTAGGACACGGCAGAGCAGAAGTTCTTCTTCACCGAGATCATGCCTGGGAAGTAACTGCGTTTCACAGGCCTTTGTAGGACATGTTCCCAGTAGGCTGTAAAACAGCAGTGCAGAACGAGCTGTTTCTTAGCTGCCCAAAGAGATGGAAGCCGGACGCTGTGGGCCTCTCTGCCCTTGAGGACACAAGGCTGGACTTTCTCGCTTTGAGCTCTAGGCCCATGTGGGACACGGCAGAGCTGAACTTCTGCTTCAGCGAGATCAGGCCTGGGAAGAAACTGCGTTTCACAGGCTTTTGTAAAGATGTTCCTGGTAGGCTTGTAGGAGCCCTGTGCAGAGAGAGTTGTTTCTTAGCTGCCCAAAGAGCTGGAAGCCGGACGCTGAGGCACTTGCCTCCCCTTGTGGAAACAAGGCAGGACTTTGTGAATTGCAGCTCTAGGGTCAAATACGTCATGGCAGAGCAGAAGTTCTACTTCAGCGAGAACAGGCCTGGGAAGAAACTGCGTCTCACAGGCCTTTGTAAGGCATGTTCCCGGTAGGCTTGTAGGAGCCCGATGCAGAGCGAGTTGGTTCTTAGTTGCCCAAAAGCTCGAAGGAGGAGCTGTGCTGCCAGGCTGCCCCTGAGGAGAGAAGGCAGGAGTTTGTCCCTTTCACCTCTAGGCCCATGTAGGACACGGCAGAGGAGAAGTTCTAATTCAACGAGATCTGGCATGGGAAGAAACTGCGTTTCAGATGCCTTTGTAAGACATGTTCCCTGTAGGCTGTAAAACACCAGTGCAGAGCGAGCTGATTCTTAGCTGCCCAAAGAGCTGGAAGCCGGACGCTGAGGGACTTGCCTCCCCTTGTGGAAACAAGGCAGGACTTTGTGAATTGCAGCTCTAGGGTCAAATAGGACACGGCAGAGCAGAAGTTCTACTTCAGCGAGATCAGGCCTGGGAAGAAACTGCGTCTCACAGGCCTTGGTAAGACATGTTCCCGGTAGGCTTTAAGAGCCCTGTGCAGAGCGAGTTGTTTCTTAGACTGCAAAAGAGCTGAAAGCCGGACGCTGTGGGGCCTGCCTGCCCTTGAGGACACAAGACAGGACTTTGTCCCTTTTAGCTCTAGGCCCATGTAGGACACGGCAGAGCAGAAGTTCTACTTCAGCGAGAGCAGGCCTGAGATGAAACTGCGTTTCATAGGCCTTTGTAAGACATGCTCCCTGTAGGCTTGTAAAAGCCCTGTGCAGAGTGACCTGTTTCTTGGCTTCCCAAAGAGCTGGAAGCCGGACGCTGTGGGACCTGTCTGCCCTTGAGGACAAAAGGCAGAACTTTGTCCCTTTCAGCTCTAGGCCCATGTAGGACACGGCAGAGCAGAAGTTCTACTTCAGCGAGATCAGGCCTGTGAAGAAACTGCGTTTCACAGGCCTTTGGAACATGTTCCCGGTAGGCTGTAAAACACCACTGCAGAGCGATTTGTTTCTTAGCTGCCCAAAGAGCTGGGAGCCGGACACTCTGCTGCCCGTCTGCCCTAGAGAAGACAAGGCAGGACTTTGTCCCTTGCAGCTCTATGGCCATGTAAGACACGGCAGAGCAGAAGACCTACATCAGCGAAATCACGTCTGGGAAGAAACTGCGTTTCACAGGCCTTTGTAAGACATGTTCCCGGTAGGCTGTAAAACAGCAGTGCAGAGCAAGCTGTTTCTCAGCTGCCCAAAGAGCTGGAAACCGGACGCTGTGGGGCCTGTCTGCCCTTGAAGACACAACAGAGGACTTTCTCCCTTTGAGCTCTAGGCCCATGTAGGACACGGCAGAGCTGAACTTCTGCTTCAGCCAGATCAGGCCTGGGAAGAAACTGCGTTTCGCAGGCCTTTGTAAACATGTTCCTGGTAGGCTTGTAGGAGCCCTGTGCAGAGCGAGTTGTTTCTTAGCGGCCCAAAGAGCTGGAAGCCGGACGCTGTGGGGCCTCTCTGCCCTTGAGGACACAAGGCTGGACTTTCTCCCTTTGAGATCTAGGCCCATGTAGGACACGGCAGAGCTGAACTTCTGCTTCAGCGAGATCAGGCCTGGGAAGAAACTGCGTCTCACAGGCCTTTGTAAGACATGTTCCCGGTAGGCTTTAAGAGCCCTGTGCAGAGCGAGTTGTTTCTTAGACTGCAAAACAGCTGGAAGCCGGACGCTGTGGGGCCTGTCTGCTCTTGAGGACACAAGACAGGACTTTGTCCCTTTCAGCTCTAGGCCCATGCAGGACACGGCAGAGCAGAATTTCTACTTCTGCGAGATCAGGTCTGGGAAGAAACTGCGTTTCACAGGCCTTTGTAAGACATGTTCCCGGTAGGCTGTAAAACAGCATTGCAGAGCAAGCTCTTTCTCAGCTGCCCAAAGAGCTGGAGGCCGGACGCTGTGGGGCCTCTCTGCCCTTGAGGACACAAGGCTGGACTTTCTCCCTTTGAGCTCTAGGCCCATGTAGGACACGGCAGAGCTGAACTTCTGCTTCAGCGAGATCAGGCCTGGGAAGAAACTGCGTTTCGCAGGCCTTTGTCAACATGTTCCTGGTAGGCTTGTAGGAGCCCTGTGCAGAGCGAGTTGTTTCTTAGCTGCCCAAAGAGCTGGAAGCCGGACGCTGAGGGACTTGCCTCCCCTTGTGGAAACAAGGCAGGACTTTGTGAATTGCAGCTCTAGGGTCAAATAGGACACGGCAGAGCAGAAGTTCTACTTCAGCGAAATCAGGCCAGGGAAGAAACTGCGTCTCACATGCCTTTGTAAGACATGTTCCCGGTAGGCTTTAAGAGCCCTGTGCAGAGCGAGTTGTTTCTTAGACTGCAAAAGAGCTGAAAGCCGGACGCTGTGGGGCCTGTCTGCCCTTGAGGACACAAGACAGGACTTTGTCCCTTTTAGCTCTAGGCCCATGTAGGACACGGCAGAGCAGAAGTTCTACTTCAGCGAGAGCAGGCCTGAGATGAAACTGCGTTTCATAGGCCTTTGTAAGACATGCTCCCGGTAGGCTTGTAAAAGCCCTGTGCAGAGTGAGCTGTTTCTTGGCTTCCCAAAGAGCTGGAAGCCGGACGCTGTGGGACCTGTCTGCCCTTGAGGACAAAAGGCAGATCTTTGTCCCTTTCAGCTGTAGGCCCATGTAAAACACGGCAGAGCAGAAGTTCTACTTCAGCGAGATCAGGCCTGGGAAGAAACTGCGTTTCACAGGCCTTTGTAAGACATGTTCCCGGTAGGCTTTAAGAGCCCTGTGCAGAGCGAGTTGTTTCTTAGCCTCCCAAACAGCTGGAAGCCGGACGCTGTGGGACCAGTCTGCCCTTGAGGACACAAGACAGGACTTTGTCCCTTTCAGCTCTAGGCCCATGCAGGACACGGCAGAGCAGAAGTTCTACTTCAGCGAGATCAGGTCTGGGAAGAAACTGCGTTTCACAGGCCTTTGTAAGACATGTTCCCGGTAGGCTGTAAAACAGCAGTGCAGAGCAAGCTGTTTCTCAGCTGCCCAAAGAGCTGGAAGCCGGACGCTGTGGGGCCTCTCTGCCCTTGAGGACACAAGGCTGGACTTTCTCCCTTTGAGCTCTAGGCCCATGTAGGACACGGCAGAGCTGAACTTCTGCTTCAGCGAGATCAGGCCTGGGAAGAAACTGCGTTTCGCAGGCCTTTCTCAACATGTTCCTGGTAGGCTTGTAGGAGCCCTGTGCAGAGCGAGTTGTTTCTTAGCTGCCCAAAGAGCTGGAAGCCGGACGCTGAGGGACTTGCCTCCCCTTGTGGAAACAAGGCAGGACTTTGTGAATTGCAGCTCTAGGGTCAAATAGGACACGGCAGAGCAGAAGTTCTACTTCAGCGAGATCAGGCCTGGCAAGAAACTGCGTCTCGCAGGCCTTGGTAAGACATGTTCCCGGTAGGCTTTAAGAGCCCTGTGCAGAGCGAGTTGTTTCTTAGACTGCAAAAGAGCTGAAAGCCGGACGGTGTGGGTCCTGTCTGCCCTTGAGGACACAAGACAGGACTTTGTCCCTTTTAACTCTAGGCCCATGTAGGACACGGCAGAGCAGAAGTTCTACTTCAGCGAGAGCAGGCCTGAGATGAAACTGCGTTTCATAGGCCTTTGTAAGACATGCTCCCGGTAGGCTTGTAAAAGCCCTGTGCAGAGTGAGCTGTTTCTTGGCTTCCCAAAGAGCTGGAAGCCGGACGCTGTGGGACCTGTCTGCCCTTGAGGACAAAAGGCAGAACTTTGTCCCTTTCAGCTCTAGGTCCTTGTAGAACACGGCAGAGCAGAAGTTCTACTTCAGCGAGATCAGGCCTGGGAAGAAACTGCGTTTCACACGCCTTTGGAAGACATGTTCCCGGTAGGCTGTAAAACAGCAGTGCAGAGCAAGCTGTTTCTCAGCTGCCCAAAGAGCTGGAAGCCGGACGCTGTGGGGCCTGTCTGCCCTTGAGACACAACGGAGAACTTTGTCCCTTTGAGCTCTAGGCCCCGGTAGGACACGGCAGAGCAGAAGTTCTACTTCACCGAGATCAGGCCTGGGAAGAAACTGCGTTTCACAGGCCTTGGTAGGACATGTTCCCAGTAGGCTGTAAAACACCAGTGCAGAGTGAGCTGTTTCTTAGCTGCCCAAAGAGATGGAAGCCAGACGCTGTGGGCCTCTCTGCCCTTGAATACACAAGGCTGGACTTTCTCCCTTTGAGCTCTAGGCCCATGTAGGACACGGAAGAGCTGAACTTCTACTTCAGCGAGATCAGGCCTGGGAAGAAACTGCGTTTCAGATGCCTTTGTAAGACATGTTCCCTGTAGGCTTGTAGGAGCCCGATGCAGAGCGAGTTGTTTCTTAGTTGCCCAAAAGCTGGAAGGCGGACACTGTGCTGCCGCTCTGCCCCTGAGGAGAGAAGGCTCGACTTTCTCCCTTTGAGCTCTAGGCCCATGTAGGACACGGCAGAGCTGAACTTCTGCTTCAGCGAGATCAGGCCTGGGAAGAAACTGCGTTTCGCAGGCCTTTGTCAACATGTTCCTGGTAGGCTTGTAGGAGCCCTGTGCAGAGCGAGTTGTTTCTTAGCTGCCCAAATAGCTGGAAGCCAGACACTCTGCTGCCGGTCTGCCCTTGAGGAGACAAGGCAGGACTTTGTCCCTTGCTGCTCTATGGCTATTTAGGACACGGCAGAGCAGAAGTCCTACATCAGGGAGAGCAGGCCTGGGAAGAAACAGCCTAACACAGGCCTTTGTAATATCTATTCCCGGTAGGCTTGTAGGAGCCCTGTGCAGAGCGAGTTGTTTCTTAGCTGCCCAAAGAGCTGGAAGCCGGACGCTGAGGGACTTGCCTCCCCTTGTGGAAACAAGGCAGGACTTTGTGAATTGCAGCTCTAGGGTCAAATAGGACACGGCAGAGCAGAAGTTCTACTTCAGCGAGATCAGGCCTGGGAAGAAACTGCGTTTCACAGGCCTTTGTAAGACATGTTCCCGGTAGGCTTTAAGAGCCCTGTGCAGAGCGAGTTGTTTCTTAGCCTGCCAAAGAGCTGGAAGCAGGACGCTGTGGGAACAGTCTGCCCTTGAGGACACAAGACAGGACTTTGTCCCTTTCAGCTCTAGGCCCATGCAGGACACGGCAGAGCAGAAGTTCTACTTCAGCGAGATCAGGTCTGGGAAGAAACTGCGTTTCACAGGCCTTTGTAAGACATGTTCCCGGTAGGCTGTAAAACAGCAGTGCAGAGCAAGCTGTTTCTCAGCTGCCCAAAGAGCTGGAAGCCGGACGCTGTGGGGCCTCTCTGCCCTTGAGGACACAAGGCTGGACTTTCTCCCTTTGAGCTCTAGGCCCATGTAGGACACGGCAGAGCTGAACTTCTGCTTCAGCGAGATCAGGCCTGGGAAGAAACTGCGTCTCACAGGCCTTTGTAAGACATGTTCCCGGTAGGCTTTAAGAGCCCTGTGCAGAGCGAGTTGTTTCTTAGACTGCCAAAGAGCTGAAAGCCGGACGCTGTGGGGCCTGTCTGCCCTTGAGGACACAAGACAGGACTTTGTCCCTTTTAGCTCTAGGCCCATGTAGGACACGGCAGAGCAGAAGTTCTACTTCAGCGAGAGCAGGCCTGAGATGAAACTGCATTTCATAGGCCTTTGTAAGGCATGCTCCCGGTAGGCTTGTAAAAGCCCTGTGCAGAGTGAGCTGTTTCTTGGCTTCCCAAAGAGCTGGAAGCCGGACTCTGTGGGACCTGTCTGCCCTTGAGGACAAAAGGCAGAACTTTGTCCCTTTCAGCTCTAGGCCCATGTAGGACACGGCATAGCAGAAGTTCTACTTCAGCGAGATCAGGCCTGGGAAGAAACTGCGTTTCACAGGCCTTTGTAAGACATGTTCCCGGTAGGCTTTAAGAGCCCTGTGCAGAGCGAGTTGTTTCTTAGCCTGCCAAAGTGCTGGAAGCCGGACGCTGTGGGACCAGTCTGCCCTTGAGGACACAAGACAGGACTTTGTCCCTTTCAGCTCTAGGCCCATGAAGGACACGGCAGAGCAGAAGTTCTACTTCAGCGAGGTCAGGTCTGGAAAGAAACTGCGTTTCACAGGCCTTTGTAAGACATGTTCCCGGTAGGCTGTAAAACAGCAGTGCAGAGCAAGCTGTTTCTCAGCTGCCCAAAGAGCTGGAAGCCGGACGCTGTGGGGCCTCTCTGCCCTTGAGGACACAAGGCTGGACTTTCTCCCTTTGAGCTCTAGGCCCATGTAGGACACGGCAGAGCTGAACTTCTGCTTCAGCGAGATCAGGCCTGGGAAGAAACTGCGTTTCGCAGGCCTTTGTCAACATGTTCCCGGTAGGCTTGTAGGAGCCCTGTGCAGAGCGAGTTGCTTCTTAGCTGCCCAAAGAGCTGGAAGCCGGACGCTGAGGGACTTGCCTCCCCTTGTGGAAACAAGGCAGGACTTTGTGAATTGCAGCTCTAGGGTCAAATAGGACACGGCAGAGCAGAAGTTCTACTTCAGCGAGATGAGGCCTGGGAAGAAACTGCGTCTCACAGGCCTTTGTAAGACATGTTCCCGTTAGGCTTTAAGAGCCCTGTGCAGAGCGAGTTGTTTCTTAGACTGCAAAAGAGCTGGAAGCCGGACGCTGTGGGGCCTGTCTGCCCTTGAGGACACAAGACAGGACTTTGTCCATTTTAGCTCTACGCCCATGTACGACACGGCAGAGCAGAAGTTCTACTTCAGCGAGAGCAGGCCTGAGATGAAACTGCGTTTCATAGGCCTTTGTAAGACATGCTCCCGGTAGGCTTGTAAAAGCCCTGTCCAGAGTGAGCTGTTTCTCAGCTGCCCAAAGAGCTGGAAGCCGGACGCTGTGGGGCCTCTCTGCCCTTGAGGAGACAAGGCTGGACTTTCTCCCTTTGAGCTCTAGGCCCATGTAGGACACGGCAGAGCTGAACTTCTGCTTCAGCGAGATCGGACCTGGGAAGAAACTTGGTTTCACATTCCTTTGTAAGACATGCTCCCGATAGGCTTGTGAAAGCCCTGTGCAGACTGAGCTGTTTCTTAGCTTCCCAAAGAGCTGGAAGCCGGACGCTGTGGGGCCTGTCTGCCCATGAAGACACAACAGAGGACTTTGTCCCTTTCAGCTCTAGGCCCATGTAGGACACGGCAGAGCAGAAGTTCTACTTCACCGAGATTAGGCCTGGCAAGAAACTGCGTTTCACAGGCCTTTGTAGGACATGTTCCCAGTAGGCTGTAAAACACCAGTGCAGAGCGAGCTGTTTCTTAGCTGTCCAAAGAGCTGGAAGCCGGACGCTGTGGGGCCTGTCTGCCCTTGAAGACACAGCAGAGGACTTTGTCCCTTTCAGCTCTAGGCCCATGTAGGACACGGCAGAGCAGAAGTTCTACTTCAGCGAGAGCAGGCCTGGCAAGAAACTGCGTTTCACAGGCCTTTGTAGGACATGTTCCCAGTAGGCTGTAAAACACCAGTGCAGAGCGAGCTGTTTCTTAGCTTCCCAAAGAGCTGGAAGCCGGACGCTGTGGCGCCTGTCTGCCCTTGAAGACACAGCAGAGGACTTTGTCCCTTTCAGCTCTAGGCCCATGTAGGACACGGCAGAGCAGAAGTTCTACTTCAGCGAGATCAGGCCTGGGAAGAAACTGCGTCTCACAGGCCTTGGTAAGACATGTTCCCGGTAGGCTTTAAGAGCCCTGTGCAGAGCGAGTTATTTCTTAGACTGCAAAAGAGCTGAAAGCCGGACGCTGTGGGGCCTGTCTGCCCTTGAGGACACAAGACAGGACTTTGTCCCTTTTAGCTCTAGGCCCATGTAGAACACGGCAGAGCAGAAGTTCTATTTCAGCGAGAGCAGGCCTGAGATGAAACTGCGTTTCATAGAGCTATGTAAGACATGCTCCCGGTAGCCTTGTAAAAGCCCTGTGCAGAGTGAGCTGTTTCTTGGCTTCCCAAAGGTCTGGAAGCCGGACGCTGTGGGACCTGTCTGCCCTTGAAGACAAAAGGCAGAACTTTGTCCCTTTCAGCTCTAGGCCCATGTAGAACACGGCAGAGCAGAAGTTCTACTTCAGCGAGATCAGGCCTGGCAAGAAACTGCGTTTCACAGGCCTTTGTAAGACATGTTCCCGGTAGGCTTTAAGAGCCCTGTGCAGAGCGAGTTGTTTCTTAGCCTGCCAAAGAGCTGGAAGCCGGACGCTGTGGGACCAGTCTGCCCTTGAGGACACAAGACAGGACTTTGTCCCTTTCAGCTCTAGGCCCATGCAGGACACGGCAGAGCAGAAGTTCTACTTCAGCGAGATAAGGTCTGGGAAGAAACTGCGTTTCACAGGCCTTTGTAAGACAGGATCCCGGTAGGCTGTAAAACACCAGTGCAGAGCAAGCTGTTTCTCAGCTGCCCAAAGAGCTGGAAGCCGGACGCTGTGGGGCCCCTCTGCCCTTGAGGACACAAGGCTGGACTTTCTCCCTTTGAGCTCTAGGCCCATGTAGGACACGGCAGAGCTGAACTTCTGCTTCAGCGAGATCAGGCCTGGGAAGAAACTGCGTTTCGCAGGCCTTTGTAAACATGTTCCTGGTAGGCATGTAGGAGCCCTGTGCAGAGCGAGTTATTTCTTAGCTGCCCAAAGAGCTGGAAGCCGGACGCTGAGGGACTTGCCTCCCCTTGTGGAAACAAGGCAGGACTTTGTGAATTGCAGCTCTAGGGTCAAATAGGACACGGCAGAGCAGAAGTTCTACTTCAGCGAGATCAGGCCTGGGAAGAAACTGCGTCTCACAGGCCTTTGTAAGACATGTTCCCGGTAGGCTTTAAGAGCCCTGTGCAGAGCGAGTTGTTTCTTAGACTGCAAAAGAGCTGGAAGGCTGACGCTGTGGGGCCTCTCTGCCCTTGAGGACACAAGACAGGACTTTGTCCCTTTTAGCTCTAGGCCCATGTAGGACACGGCAGAGCAGAAGTTCTACTTCAGCGAGAGCAGGCCTGAGATGAAACTGCGTTTCATAGGCCTTTGTAAGACATGCTCCCGGTAGGCTTGTAAAAGCCCTGTGCAGAGTGAGCTGTTTCTTGGCTTCCCAAAGAGCTGGAAGCCGGACGCTGTGGGACCTGTCTGCCCTTGAGGACAAAAGGCAGAACTTTGTCCCTTTCAGCTGTTGGCCCATGTAGAACACGGCAGAGCAGAAGTTCTACTTCAGCGAGATCAGGCCTGGGAAGAAACTGCGTCTCACAGGCCTTGGTAAGACATGTTCCCGGTAGGCTTTAAGAGCCCTGTGCAGAGCGAGTTATTTCTTAGACTGCAAAAGAGCTGAAAGCCGGACGCTGTGGGGCCTGTCTGCCCTTGAGGACACAAGACAGGACTTTGTCCCTTTTAGCTCTAGGCCCATGTAGAACACGGCAGAGCAGAAGTTCTATTTCAGCGAGAGCAGGCCTGAGATGAAACTGCGTTTCATAGAGCTTTGTAAGACATGCTCCCGGTAGCCTTGTAAAAGCCCTGTGCAGAGTGAGCTGTTTCTTGGCTTCCCAAAGGTCTGGAAGCCGGACGCTGTGGGACCTGTCTGCCCTTGAAGACAAAAGGCAGAACTTTGTCCCTTTCAGCTCTAGGCCCATGTAGAACACGGCAGAGCAGAAGTTCTACTTCAGCGAGATCAGGCCTGGGAAGAAACTGCGTTTCACAGGCCTTTGTAAGACATGTTCCCGGTAGGCTTTAAGAGCCCTGTGCAGAGCGAGTTGTTTCTTAGCCTGCCAAAGAGCTGGAAGCCGGACGCTGTGGGACCAGTCTGCCCTTGAGGACACAAGACAGGACTTTGTCCCTTTCAGCTCTAGGCCCATGCAGGACACGGCAGAGCAGAAGTTCTACTTCAGCGAGATCAGGTCTGGGAAGAAACTGCGTTTCACAGGCCTTTGTATGACAGGATCCCGGTAGGCTGTAAAACACCAGTGCAGAGCAAGCTGTTTCTCAGCTGCCCAAAGAGCTGGAAGCCGGACGCTGTGGGGCCCCTCTGCCCTTGAGGACACAAGGCTGGACTTTCTCCCTTTGAGCTCTAGGCCCATGTAGGACACGGCAGAGCTGAACTTCTGCTTCAGCGAGATCAGGCCTGGGAAGAAACTGCGTTTCGCAGGCCTTTGTAAACATGTTCCTGGTAGGCATGTAGGAGCCCTGTGCAGAGCGAGTTATTTCTTAGCTGCCCAAAGAGCTGGAAGCCGGACGCTGAGGGACTTGCCTCCCCTTGTGGAAACAAGGCAGGACTTTGTGAATTGCAGCTCTAGGGTCAAATAGGACACGGCAGAGCAGAAGTTCTACTTCAGCGAGATCAGGCCTGGGAAGAAACTGCGTCTCACAGGCCTTTGTAAGACATGTTCCCGGTAGGCTTTAAGAGCCCTGTGCAGAGCGAGTTGTTTCTTAGACTGCAAAAGAGCTGGAAGGCTGACGCTGTGGGGCCTGTCTGCCCTTGAGGACACAAGACAGGACTTTGTCCCTTTTAGCTCTAGGCCCATGTAGGACACGGCAGAGCAGAAGTTCTACTTCAGCGAGAGCAGGCCTGAGATGAAACTGCGTTTCATAGGCCTTTGTAAGACATGCTCCCGGTAGGCTTGTAAAAGCCCTGTGCAGAGTGAGCTGTTTCTTGGCTTCCCAAAGAGCAGGAAGCCGGACGCTGTGGGACCTGTCTGCCCTTGAAGACAAAAGGCAGAACTTTGTCCCTTTCAGCTGTTGGCCCATGTAGAACACGGCAGAGCAGAAGTTCTACTTCAGCGAGATCAGGCCTGGGAAGAAACTGCGTTTCACAGGCCTTTGTAAGACATGTTCCCGGTAGGCTTTAAGAGCCCTGTGCAGAGCGAGTTGTTTCTTAGCTGCCCAAAGAGCTGGAAGCCGGACGCTGAGGGACTTGCCTCCCCTTGTGGAAACAAGGCAGGATTTTGTGAATTGCAGCTCTAGGGTCAAATAGGACACGGCAGAGCAGAAGTTCTACTTCAGCGAGATCAGGCCTGGGAAGAAACTGCGTCTCACAGGCCTTTGTAAGACATGTTCCCGGTAGGCTTTAAGAGCCCTGTGCAGAGCGAGTTGTTTCTTAGACTGCAAAAGAGGTGGAAGCCGGACGCTGTGGGGCCTGTCTGCCCTTGAGGACACAAGACAGGACTTTGTCCCTTTCAGCTCTAGGCCCATGCAGGACACGGCAGAGCAGAAGTTCTACTTCAGCGAGAGCAGGCTTGAGATGAAACTGCGTTTCATAGGCCTTTGCAAGACATGCTCCCGGTAGGCTTGTAAAAGCCCTGTGCAGAGTGAGCTGTTTCTTGGCTTCCCAAAGAGCTGGAAGCCGGACGCTGTGGGACCTGTCTGCCCTTGAGGACAAAAGGCAGAACTTTGTGCCTTCAGATCTAGGCCCATGTAGAACACGGCAGAGCAGAAGTTCTACTTCAGCGAGATCAGGCCTGGGAAGAAACTGCGTTTCACAGGCCTTTGTAAGACATGTTCCCGGTAGGCTTTAAGAGCCCTGTGCAGAGCGAGTTGTTTCTTAGCTGCCCAAAGAGCTGGAAGCCGGACGCTGAGGGACTTGCCTCCCCTTGTGGAAACAAGGCAGGACTTTGTGAATTGCAGCTCTAGGGTCAAATAGGACACGGCAGAGCAGAAGTTCTACTTCAGCGAGATCAGGCCTGGGAAGAAACTGCGTCTCACAGGCCTTTGTAAGACATGTTCCCGGTAGGCTTTAAGAGCCCTGTGCAGAGCGAGTTGTTTCTTAGACTGCAAAAGAGCTGGAAGCCGGACGCTGTGGGGCCTGTCTGCCCTTGAAGACACAGCAGAGGACTTTGTCCCTTTCAGCTCTCGGCCCATGCAGGACACGGCAGAGCAGAAGTTCTACTTCAGCGAGATCAGGTCTGGGAAGAAACTGCGTTTCACAGGCCTTTGTAAGACATGTTCCCGGTAGGCTGTAAAACAGCAGTGCAGAGCAAGCTCTTTCTCAGCTGCCCAAAGAGCTGGAAGCCGGACGCTGTGGGGCCTCTCTGCCCTTGAGGACACAAGGCTGGACTTTCTCCCTTTGAGCTCTAGGCCCATGTAGGACACGGCAGAGCTGAACTTCTGCTTCAGCGAGATCAGGCCTGGGAAGAAACTGCGTTTTGCAGACCTTTGTCAACATGTTCCTGGTAGGCTTGTAGGAGCCCTGTGCAGAGCGAGTTGTTTCTTAGCTGCCCAAAGAGCTGGAAGCCGGACGCTGAGGGACTTGCCTCCCCTTGTGGAAACAAGGCAGGACTTTGTGAATTGCAGCTCTAGGGTCAAATAGGACACGGGAGAGCAGAAGTTCTACTTCAGCGAGACCAGGCCTGGGAAGAAATTGCGTCTCACAGGCCTTTGTAAGACATGTTCCCGGTAGGCTTTAAGAGCCCTGTGCAGAGCGAGTTGTTTCTTAGACTGCAAAAGAGCTGGAAGCCGGACGCTGTGGGTCCTGTCTGCCCTTGAGGACACAAGACAGCACTTTGTCGTTTTAGCTCCAGGCCCATGTAGGACACGGCAGAGCAGAAGTTCTACTTCAGCGAGAGCAGGCCTGAGATGAAACTGCGTTTCGTAGGCCTTTGTAAGACATGCTCCCGGTAGGCTTGTAAAAGCCCTGAGCAGAGTGAGCTGTTTCTTGGCTTCCCAAAGAGCTGGAAGCCGGACGCTGTGGCACCTGTCTGCCCTTGAGGACAAAAGGCAGAACTTTGTCCCTTTCAGCTTTAGGCCCATGTAGAACACGGCAGAGCAGAAGTTCTACTTCAGCGTGATCAGGCCTGGGATGAAACTGCGTTTCACAGGCCTTTGTAAGACATGTTCCCGGTAGGCTTTAAGAGCCCTGTGCAGAGCGAGTTGTTTCTTAGCCTGCCAAAGAGCTGGAAGCCGGACCCTGTGGGACCAGTCTGCCCTTGAGGACACAAGACAGGACTTTGTCCCTTTCAGCTCTAGGCCCATGCAGGACACGGCAGAGCAGAAGTTCTACTTCAGCGAGATCAGGTCTGGGAAGAAACTGCGTTTCACAGGCCTTTGTAAGACATGTTCCCGGTAGGCTGTAAAACAGCAGTGCAGAGCAAGCTGTTTCTCAGCCGCCCAAAGAGCTGGAAGCCGGACGCTGTGGGGCCTGGCTGCCCTTGAAGACACAACAGAGGACGTTGTCCCTTTCAGCTCTAGGCCAAAGTAGGACACGGCAGAGCAGAAGTTCTACGTCAGCGAGATCAGACCTGGGAAGAAACTGCGTCTCACAGGCCTTGGTAAGACATGTTCCCGGTAGGCTTTAAGAGCCCTGTGCAGAGCGAGTTGTTTCTTAGCCTGCCAAAGAGCTGGAAGCCGGACGCTGTGTGGCCTGTCTGCCCTTGAGGACACAAGACAGGACTTTGTCCCTTTTAGCTCTAGGCCCATGTAGGACACGGCAGAGCAGAAGTTCTACTTCAGCGAGAGCAGGCCTGAGATGAAACTGCGTTTCATAGGTCTTTGTAAGACATGCTCCCTGTAGGCTTGTAAAAGCCCTGTGCAGAGTGAGCTCTTTCTTAGCTTCCCAAAGAGCTGGAAGCCGGACGCTGTGGGACCTGTCTGCCCTTGAGGACGAAAGGCAGAACTTTGTCCCTTTCAGCTCTAGGCCCATGTAGAACACGGCAGAGCAGAAGTTCTACTTCAGCGAGATGAGGCCTGGGAAGAAACTGCGTCTCACAGGGCTTTGTAAGACATGTTCCCGGTAGGCTTTAAGAGCCCTGTGCAGAGCGAGTTGTTTCTTAGCCTGCCAAAGAGCTGGAAGCCGGACGCTGTGGGACCAGTCTGCCCTTGAGGACACAAGACAGGACTTTGTCCCTTTCAGCTCTAGGCCCATGCAGGACACGGCAGAGCAGAAGTTCTACTTCAGCGAGATCAGGTCTGGGAAGAAACTGCGTTTCACAGGCCTTTGTAAGACGTGTTCCCGGTAGGCTGTAAAACAGCAGTGAACAGCAAGCTGTTTCTCAGCTGCCCAAAGAGCTGGAAGCCGGACGCTGTGGGGCCTCTCTGCCCTTGAGGACACAAGGCTGGACTTTCTCCCTTTGAGCTCTAGGCCCATGTAGGACACGGCAGAGCTGAACTTCTGCTTCAGCGAGATCAGGCCTGGGAAGAAACTGCGTTTCGCAGGCCTTTGTCAACATGTTCCCGGTAGGCTTGTAGGAGCCCTGTGCAGAGCGAGTTGCTTCTTAGCTGCCCAAAGAGCTGGAAGCCGGACGCTGAGGGACTTGCCTCCCCTTGTGGAAACAAGGCAGGACTTTGTGAATTGCAGCTCTAGGGTCAAATAGGACACGGCAGAGCAGAAGTTCTACTTCAGCGAGATGAGGCCTGGGAAGAAACTGCGTCTCACAGGCCTTTGTAAGACATGTTCCCGTTAGGCTTTAAGAGCCCTGTGCAGAGCGAGTTGTTTCTTAGACTGCAAAAGAGCTGGAAGCCGGACGCTGTGGGGCCTGTCTGCCCTTGAGGACACAAGACAGGACTTTGTCCATTTTAGCTCTACGCCCATGTACGACACGGCAGAGCAGAAGTTCTACTTCAGCGAGAGCAGGCCTGAGATGAAACTGCGTTTCATAGGCCTTTGTAAGACATGCTCCCGGTAGGCTTGTAAAAGCCCTGTCCAGAGTGAGCTGTTTCTCAGCTGCCCAAAGAGCTGGAAGCCGGACGCTGTGGGGCCTCTCTGCCCTTGAGGAGACAAGGCTGGACTTTCTCCCTTTGAGCCCTAGGCCCATGTAGGACACGGCAGAGCTGAACTTCTGCTTCAGCGAGATCGGACCTGGGAAGAAACTGGGTTTCACATTCCTTTGTAAGACATGCTCCCGATAGGCTTGTGAAAGCCCTGTGCAGACTGAGCTGTTTCTTAGCTTCCCAAAGAGCTGGAAGCCGGACGCTGTGGGGCCTGTCTGCCCATGAAGACACAACAGAGGACTTTGTCCCTTTCAGCTCTAGGCCCATGTAGGACACGGCAGAGCAGAAGTTCTACTTCACCGAGATTAGGCCTGGCAAGAAACTGCGTTTCACATGCCTTTGTAGGACATGTTCCCAGTAGGCTGTAAAACACCAGTGCAGAGCGAGCTGTTTCTTAGCTGTCCAAAGAGCTGGAAGCCGGACGCTGTGGGGCCTGTCTGCCCTTGAAGACACAGCAGAGGACTTTGTCCCTTTCAGCTCTAGGCCCATGTAGGACACGGCAGAGCAGAAGTTCTACTTCAGCGAGAGCAGGCCTGGCAAGAAACTGCGTTTCACAGGCCTTTGTAGGACATGTTCCCAGTAGGCTGTAAAACACCAGTGCAGAGCGAGCTGTTTCTTAGCTTCCCAAAGAGCTGGAAGCCGGACGCTGTGGCGCCTGTCTGCCCTTGAAGACACAGCAGAGGACTTTGTCCCTTTCAGCTCTAGGCCCATGTAGGACACGGCAGAGCAGAAGTTCTACTTCAGCGAGATCAGGCCTGGGAAGAAACTGCGTCTCACAGGCCTTGGTAAGACATGTTCCCGGTAGGCTTTAAGAGCCCTGTGCAGAGCGAGTTATTTCTTAGACTGCAAAAGAGCTGAAAGCCGGACGCTGTGGGGCCTGTCTGCCCTTGAGGACACAAGACAGGACTTTGTCCCTTTTAGCTCTAGGCCCATGTAGAACACGGCAGAGCAGAAGTTCTATTTCAGCGAGAGCAGGCCTGAGATGAAACTGCGTTTCATAGAGCTATGTAAGACATGCTCCCGGTAGCCTTGTAAAAGCCCTGTGCAGAGTGAGCTGTTTCTTGGCTTCCCAAAGGTCTGGAAGCCGGACGCTGTGGGACCTGTCTGCCCTTGAAGACAAAAGGCAGAACTTTGTCCCTTTCAGCTCTAGGCCCATGTAGAACACGGCAGAGCAGAAGTTCTACTTCAGCGAGATCAGGCCTGGCAAGAAACTGCGTTTCACAGGCCTTTGTAAGACATGTTCCCGGTAGGCTTTAAGAGCCCTGTGCAGAGCGAGTTGTTTCTTAGCCTGCCAAAGAGCTGGAAGCCGGACGCTGTGGGACCAGTCTGCCCTTGAGGACACAAGACAGGACTTTGTCCCTTTCAGCTCTAGGCCCATGCAGGACACGGCAGAGCAGAAGTTCTACTTCAGCGAGATAAGGTCTGGGAAGAAACTGCGTTTCACAGGCCTTTGTAAGACAGGATCCCGGTAGGCTGTAAAACACCAGTGCAGAGCAAGCTGTTTCTCAGCTGCCCAAAGAGCTGGAAGCCGGACGCTGTGGGGCCCCTCTGCCCTTGAGGACACAAGGCTGGACTTTCTCCCTTTGAGCTCTAGGCCCATGTAGGACACGGCAGAGCTGAACTTCTGCTTCAGCGAGATCAGGCCTGGGAAGAAACTGCGTTTCGCAGGCCTTTGTATACATGTTCCTGGTAGGCATGTAGGAGCCCTGTGCAGAGCGAGTTATTTCTTAGCTGCCCAAAGAGCTGGAAGCCGGACGCTGAGGGACTTGCCTCCCCTTGTGGAAACAAGGCAGGACTTTGTGAATTGCAGCTCTAGGGTCAAATAGGACACGGCAGAGCAGAAGTTCTACTTCAGCGAGATCAGGCCTGGGAAGAAACTGCGTCTCACAGGCCTTTGTAAGACATGTTCCCGGTAGGCTTTAAGAGCCCTGTGCAGAGCGAGTTGTTTCTTACACAGGCCTTTGTAAGACATGTTCCCGGTAGGCTTTAAGAGCCCTGTGCAGAGCGAGTTGTTTCTTCGACTGCAAAAGAGCTGGAAGCCTGACGCGTTGGGGCCTCTCTGCCCTTGAGGACACAAGACAGGACTTTGTCCCTTTTAGCTCTAGGCCCATGTAGGACACGCTAGAGCAGAAGTTCTACTTCAGCGAGAGCAGGCCTGAGATGAAACTGCGTTTCATAGGCCTTTGTAAGACATGCTCCCGGTAGGCTTGTAAAAGCCCTGTGCAGAGTGAGCTGTTTCTTAGCTTCCCAAAGAGCTGGAAGCCAGACGCTGTGGGACCTGTCTGCCCTTGAGGACAAAAGGCAGAACCTTTTCCCTTTCAGCTCTAGGCCCATGTAGAACACGGCAGAGCAGAAGTTCTACTTCAGCGAGATCAGGCCTGGGAAGAAACTGCGTCTCACAGGCCTTTGTAAGACATGTTCCCGGTAGGCTTTAAGAGCCCTGTGCAGAGCGAGTTGTTTCTTAGACTGCAAAAGAGGTGGAAGCCGGACGCTGTGGGGCCTGTCTGCCCTTGAGGACACAAGACAGGACTTTGTCCCTTTCAGCTCTAGGCCCATGCAGGACACGGCAGAGCAGAAGTTCTACTTCAGCGAGAGCAGGCTTGAGATGAAACTGCGTTTCATAGGCCTTTGCAAGACATGCTCCCGGTAGGCTTGTAAAAGCCCTGTGCAGAGTGAGCTGTTTCTTGGCTTCCCAAAGAGCTGGAAGCCGGACGCTGTGGGACCTGTCTGCCCTTGAGGACAAAAGGCAGAACTTTGTGCCTTCAGATCTAGGCCCATGTAGAACACGGCAGAGCAGAAGTTCTACTTCAGCGAGATCAGGCCTGGGAAGAAACTGCGTTTCACAGGCCTTTGTAAGACATGTTCCCGGTAGGCTTTAAGAGCCCTGTGCAGAGCGAGTTGTTTCTTAGCTGCCCAAAGAGCTGGAAGCCGGACGCTGAGGGACTTGCCTCCCCTTGTGGAAACAAGGCAGGACTTTGTGAATTGCAGCTCTAGGGTCAAATAGGACACGGCAGAGCAGAAGTTCTACTTCAGCGAGATCAGGCCTGGGAAGAAACTGCGTCTCACAGGCCTTTGTAAGACATGTTCCCGGTAGGCTTTAAGAGCCCTGTGCAGAGCGAGTTGTTTCTTAGACTGCAAAAGAGCTGGAAGCCGGACGCTGTGGGGCCTGTCTGCCCTTGAAGACACAGCAGAGGACTTTGTCCCTTTCAGCTCTCGGCCCATGCAGGACACGGCAGAGCAGAAGTTCTACTTCAGCGAGATCAGGTCTGGGAAGAAACTGCGTTTCACAGGCCTTTGTAAGACATGTTCCCGGTAGGCTGTAAAACAGCAGTGCAGAGCAAGCTCTTTCTCAGCTGCCCAAAGAGCTGGAAGCCGGACGCTGTGGGGCCTCTCTGCCCTTGAGGACACAAGGCTGGACTTTCTCCCTTTGAGCTCTAGGCCCATGTAGGACACGGCAGAGCTGAACTTCTGCTTCAGCGAGATCAGGCCTGGGAAGAAACTGCGTTTTGCAGACCTTTGTCAACATGTTCCTGGTAGGCTTGTAGGAGCCCTGTGCAGAGCGAGTTGTTTCTTAGCTGCCCAAAGAGCTGGAAGCCGGACGCTGAGGGACTTGCCTCCCCTTGTGGAAACAAGGCAGGACTTTGTGAATTGCAGCTCTAGGGTCAAATAGGACACGGGAGAGCAGAAGTTCTACTTCAGCGAGACCAGGCCTGGGAAGAAATTGCGTCTCACAGGCCTTTGTAAGACATGTTCCCGGTAGGCTTTAAGAGCCCTGTGCAGAGCGAGTTGTTTCTTAGACTGCAAAAGAGCTGGAAGCCGGACGCTGTGGGTCCTGTCTGCCCTTGAGGACACAAGACAGCACTTTGTCGTTTTAGCTCCAGGCCCATGTAGGACACGGCAGAGCAGAAGTTCTACTTCAGCGAGAGCAGGCCTGAGATGAAACTGCGTTTCGTAGGCCTTTGTAAGACATGCTCCCGGTAGGCTTGTAAAAGCCCTGAGCAGAGTGAGCTGTTTCTTGGCTTCCCAAAGAGCTGGAAGCCGGACGCTGTGGCACCTGTCTGCCCTTGAGGACAAAAGGCTGAACTTTGTCCCTTTCAGCTTTAGGCCCATGTAGAACACGGCAGAGCAGAAGTTCTACTTCAGCGTGATCAGGCCTGGGATGAAACTGCGTTTCACAGGCCTTTGTAAGACATGTTCCCGGTAGGCTTTAAGAGCCCTGTGCAGAGCGAGTTGTTTCTTAGCCTGCCAAAGAGCTGGAAGCCGGACCCTGTGGGACCAGTCTGCCCTTGAGGACACAAGACAGGACTTTGTCCCTTTCAGCTCTAGGCCCATGCAGGACACGGCAGAGCAGAAGTTCTACTTCAGCGAGATCAGGTCTGGGAAGAAACTGCGTTTCACAGGCCTTTGTAAGACATGTTCCCGGTAGGCTGTAAAACAGCAGTGCAGAGCAAGCTGTTTCTCAGCCGCCCAAAGAGCTGGAAGCCGGACGCTGTGGGGCCTGGCTGCCCTTGAAGACACAACAGAGGACGTTGTCCCTTTCAGCTCTAGGCCAAAGTAGGACACGGCAGAGCAGAAGTTCTACGTCAGCGAGATCAGACCTGGGAAGAAACTGCGTCTCACAGGCCTTGGTAAGACATGTTCCCGGTAGGCTTTAAGAGCCCTGTGCAGAGCGAGTTGTTTCTTAGCCTGCCAAAGAGCTGGAAGCCGGACGCTGTGTGGCCTGTCTGCCCTTGAGGACACAAGACAGGACTTTGTCCCTTTTAGCTCTAGGCCCATGTAGGACACGGCAGAGCAGAAGTTCTACTTCAGCGAGAGCAGGCCTGAGATGAAACTGCGTTTCATAGGTCTTTGTAAGACATGCTCCCTGTAGGCTTGTAAAAGCCCTGTGCAGAGTGAGCTCTTTCTTAGCTTCCCAAAGAGCTGGAAGCCGGACGCTGTGGGACCTGTCTGCCCTTGAGGACGAAAGGCAGAACTTTGTCCCTTTCAGCTCTAGGCCCATGTAGAACACGGCAGAGCAGAAGTTCTACTTCAGCGAGATGAGGCCTGGGAAGAAACTGCGTCTCACAGGGCTTTGTAAGACATGTTCCCGGTAGGCTTTAAGAGCCCTGTGCAGAGCGAGTTGTTTCTTAGCCTGCCAAAGAGCTGGAAGCCGGACGCTGTGGGACCAGTCTGCCCTTGAGGACACAAGACAGGACTTTGTCCCTTTCAGCTCTAGGCCCATGCAGGACACGGCAGAGCAGAAGTTCTACTTCAGCGAGATCAGGTCTGGGAAGAAACTGCGTTTCACAGGCCTTTGTAAGACGTGTTCCCGGTAGGCTGTAAAACAGCAGTGAACAGCAAGCTGTTTCTCAGCTGCCCATAAAGCTGGAAGCGGGACGCTGTGGGGCCCCTCTGCCCTTGAGGACACAAGGCTGGACTTTCTCCCTTTGAGCTCTAGGCCCATGTAGGACACGGCAGAGCTGAACTTCTGCTTCAGCGAGATCAGGCCTGGGAAGAAACTGCGTTTCGCAGGCCTTTGTCAACATGTTCCTGGTAGGCTTGTAGGAGCCCTGTGCAGAGCGAGTTGTTTCTTAGCTGCCCAAAGAGCTGGAAGCCGGACGCTGAGGGACTTGCCTCCCCTTGTGGAAACAAGGCAGGACTTTGTGAATTGCAGCTCTAGGGTCAAATAGGACACGGCAGAGCAGAAGTTCTACTTCAGCGAAATCAGGCCAGGGAAGAAACTGCGTCTCACAGGCCTTTGTAAGACATGTTCCCGGTAGGCTTTAAGAGCCCTGTGCAGAGCGAGTTGTTTCTTAGACTGCAAAAGAGCTGAAAGCCGGACGGTGTGGGTCCTGTCTGCCCTTGAGGACACAAGACAGGACTTTGTCCCTTTTAGCTCTAGGCCCATGTAGGACACGGCAGAGCAGAAGTTCTACTTCAGCGAGAGCAGGCCTGAGATGAAACTGCGTTTCATAGGCCTTTGTAAGACATGCTCCCGGTAGGCTTGTAAAAGCCCTGTGCAGAGTGAGCTGTTTCTTGGCTTCCCAAAGAGCTGGAAGCCGGACGCTGTGGGACCTGTCTGCCCTTGAGGACAAAAGGCAGAACTTTGTCCCTTTCAGCTCTAGGTCCTTGTAGAACACGGCAGAGCAGAAGTTCTACTTCAGCGAGATCAGGCCTGGGAAAAACTGCGTTTCACACGCCTTTGGAAGACATGTTCCCGGTAGGCTGTAAAACAGCAGTGCAGAGCAAGCTGTTTCTCAGCTGCCCAAAGAGCTGGAAGCCGGACGCTGTGGGGCCTGTCTGCCCTTGAGACACAACGGAGAACTTTGTCCCTTTCAGCTCTAGGCCCCGGTAGGACACGGCAGAGCAGAAGTTCTACTTCACCGAGATCAGGCCTGGGAAGAAACTGCGTTTCACAGGCCTTGGTAGGACATGTTCCCAGTAGGCTGTAAAACACCAGTGCAGAGTGAGCTGTTTCTTAGCTACCCAAAGAGATGGAAGCCGGACGCTGTGGGCCTCTCTGCCCTTGAGTACACAAGGCTGGACTTTCTCCCTTTGAGCTCTAGGCCCATGTAGGACACGGAAGAGCTGAACTTCTACTTCAGCGAGATCAGGCCTGGGAAGAAACTGCGTTTCAGATGCCTTTGTAAGACATGTTCCCTGTAGGCTTGTAGGAGCCCGAAGCAGAGCGAGTTGTTTCTTAGTTGCCCAAAAGCTGGAAGGCGGACACTGTGCTGCCGCTCTGCCCCTGAGGAGAGAAGGCTCGACTTTCTCCCTTTGAGCTCTAGGCCCATGTAGGACACGGCAGAGCTGAACTTCTGCTTCAGCGAGATCAGGCCTTGGAAGAAACTGCGTTTCGCAGGCCTTTGTCAACATGTTCCTGGTAGGCTTGTAGGAGCCCTGTGCAGAGCGAGTTGTTTCTTAGCTGCCCAAAGAGCTGGAAGCCAGACACTCTGCTGCCGGTCTGCCCTTGAGGAGACAAGGCAGGACTTTGTCCCTTGCTGCTCTATGGCTATTTAGGACACGGCAGAGCAGAAGTCCTACATCAGGGAGAGCAGGCCTGGGAAGAAACAGCCTAACACAGGCCTTTGTAATATCTGTTCCCGGTAGGCTTGTAGTAGCCCTGTGCTGAGCGAGTTGTTTCTTAGCAGCCTAAAGAGCTGGAATCTGGACGCTGAAGGACTTGTCTCCCCTTGTGGAAACAAAGCAGGACTTTGTGAATTGCAGCTCTAGGGTCATGTAGGACACGGTAAAGCAGAAGTTCTACTTCACAGAGATCAGGCCTGGCAAGAAACTGCGTTTCACAGGCCTTTGTAGGACATGTTCCCAGTAGGCTTTAAAACACCAGTGCAGTTGCGAGCTGTTTCTTAGCTGCCCAAAGAGCTGGAAGTCGGACACTGTGGGGCCTGTCTGTCCTTGAAGACACAGCAGAGGACTTTGTCCCTTTCAGCTCTAGGCCCATGCAGGACACGGCAGAGCAGAAGTTCTACTTCAGCGAGATCAGGTCTGGGAAGAAACTGCGTTTCACAGGCCTTTGTAAGACATGTTCCCGGTAGGCTTTAAGAGCCCTGTGCAGAGCGAGTTGTTTCTTAGCCTGCCAAAGAGCTGGAAGCCGGACCCTGTGGGACCAGTCTGCCCTTGAGGACACAAGACAGGACTTTGTCCCTTTCAGCTCTAGGCCCATGCAGGACACGGCAGAGCAGAAGTTCTACTTCAGCGAGATCAGGTCTGGGAAGAAACTGCGTTTCACAGGCCTTTGTAAGACATGTTCCCGGTAGGCTGTAAAACAGCAGTGCAGAGCAAGCTGTTTCTCAGCCGCCCAAAGAGCTGGAAGCCGGACGCTGTGGGGCCTGGCTGCCCTTGAAGACACAACAGAGGACGTTGTCCCTTTCAGCTCTAGGCCAAAGTAGGACACGGCAGAGCAGAAGTTCTACGTCAGCGAGATCAGACCTGGGAAGAAACTGCGTCTCACAGGCCTTGGTAAGACATGTTCCCGGTAGGCTTTAAGAGCCCTGTGCAGAGCGAGTTGTTTCTTAGCCTGCCAAAGAGCTGGAAGCCGGACGCTGTGTGGCCTGTCTGCCCTTGAGGACACAAGACAGGACTTTGTCCCTTTTAGCTCTAGGCCCATGTAGGACACGGCAGAGCAGAAGTTCTACTTCAGCGAGAGCAGGCCTGAGATGAAACTGCGTTTCATAGGACTTTGTAAGACATGCTCCCTGTAGGCTTGTAAAAGCCCTGTGCAGAGTGAGCTCTTTCTTAGCTTCCCAAAGAGCTGGAAGCCGGACGCTGTGAGACCTGTCTGCCCTTGAGGACGAAATGCAGAACTTTGTCCCTTTCAGCTCTAGGCCCATGTAGAACACGGCAGAGCAGAAGTTCTACTTCAGCGAGATGAGGCCTGGGAAGAAACTGCGTCTCACAGGGCTTTGTAAGACATGTTCCCGGTAGGCTTTAAGAGCCCTGTGCAGAGCGAGTTGTTTCTTAGCTGCCCAAAGAGCTGGAAGCCGGACGCTGAGGGACTTGCCTCCCCTTGTGGAAACAAGGCAGGACTTTGTGAATTGCAGCTCTAGGGTCAAATAGGACACGGCAGAGCAGAAGTTCTACTTCAGCGAAATCAGGCCAGGGAAGAAACTGCGTCTCACAGGCCTTTGTAAGACATGTTCCCGGTAGGCTTTAAGAGCCCTGTGCAGAGCGAGTTGTTTCTTAGACTGCAAAAGAGCTGAAAGCCGGACGGTGTGGGTCCTGTCTGCCCTTGAGGACACAAGACAGGACTTTGTCCCTTTTAGCTCTAGGCCCATGTAGGACACGGCAGAGCAGAAGTTCTACTTCAGCGAGAGCAGGCCTGAGATGAAACTGCGTTTCATAGGCCTTTGTAAGACATGCTCCCGGTAGGCTTGTAAAAGCCCTGTGCAGAGTGAGCTGTTTCTTGGCTTCCCAAAGAGCTGGAAGCCGGACGCTGTGGGACCTGTCTGCCCTTGAGGACAAAAGGCAGATCTTTGTCCCTTTCAGCTGTAGGCCCATGTAAAACACGGCAGAGCAGAAGTTCTACTTCAGCGAGATCAGGCCTGGGAAGAAACTGCGTTTCACAGGCCTTTGTAAGACATGTTCCCGGTAGGCTTTAAGAGCCCTGTGCAGAGCGAGTTGTTTCTTAGCCTCCCAAACAGCTGGAAGCCGGACGCTGTGGGACCAGTCTGCCCTTGAGGACACAAGACAGGACTTTGTCCCTTTCAGCTCTAGGCCCATGCAGGACACGGCAGAGCAGAAATTCTACTTCAGCGAGATCAGGTCTGGGATGAAACTGCGTTTCACAGGCCTTTGTAAGACATGTTCCCGGTAGGCTGTAAAACAGCAGTGCAGCGCAAGCTGTTTCTCAGCTGCCCAAAGAGCTGGAAGCCGGACGCTGTGGGGCCTCTCTGCCCTTGAGGACACAAGGCTGGACTTTCTCCCTTTGAGCTCTAGGCCCATGTAGGACACGGCAGAGCTGAACTGCTGCTTCCGCGAGATCAGGCCTGGGAAGAAACTGCGTTTCGCAGGCCTTTGTAAACATGTTCCTGGTAGGCTTGTAGGAGCCCTGTGCAGAGCGAGTTGTTTCTTAGCTGCCCAAAGAGCTGGAAGCCGGACGCTGAGGGACTTGCCTCCCCTTGTGGAAACAAGGCAGGACTTTGTGAATTGCAGCTCTAGGGTCAAATAGGACACGGCAGAGCAGAAGTTCTACTTCAGCGAGATCAGGCCTGGCAAGAAACTGCGTCTCACAGGCCTTTGTAAGACATGTTCCCGGTAAGCTTTAAGAGCCCTGTGCAGAGCGAGTTGTTTCTTAGACTGCAAAAGAGCTGGAAGCCGGACGCTGTGGGGCCTGTCTGCCCTTGAAGGCACAGCAGAGGACTTTGTCCCTTTCAGCTCTAGGCCCATGTAGGACACGGCAGAGCAGAAGTTCTACTTCAGCGAGAGCAGGCCTGAGATGAAACTGCGTTTCATTGGCCTTTGTAAGACATGCTCCCGGTAGGCTTGTAAAAGCCCTGTGCAGAGTGAGCTGTTTCTTGGCTTCCAAAAGAGCTGGAAGCCGGACGCTGTGGGGCCTCTCTGCCCTTGAGGACACAAGGCTGGACTTTCTCCCTTTGAGCTCTAGGCCCATGTAGGACACGGCAGAGCTGAACTTCTGCTTCAGCGAGATCAGGCCTGGGAAGAAACTGCGTCTCACAGGCCTTTGTAAGACATGTTCCCGGTAGGCTTTAAGAGCTCTGTGCAGAGCGAGTTGTTTCTTAGACTGCAAAAGAGCTGGAAGCCGGACGCTGTGGGGCCTGTCTGCTCTTGAGGACACAAGACAGGACTTTGTCCCTTTTAGCTCTATGACCATGTAGGACACGGCAGAGCAGAAGTTCTACTTCAGCGATAGCAGGCCTGAGATGAAACTGCGTTTCATAGGCCTTTGTAAGACTTGCTCTCGGTAGGCTTGTAAAAGCCCTGAGCAGAGTGAGCTGTTTCTTAGCTTCCCAAAGAGCTGGTATCCGGACGCTGTGGGACCTGTCTGCCCTTGAGGACAAAAGGCAGAACTTTGTCCCTTTCAGCTCTAGGCCCATGTAGAACACGGCAGAGCAGAAGTTCTACTTCAGCGAGATCAGGCCTGGGAAGAAACTGCGTTTCACAGGCCTTTGTCAGACATGTTCCCGGTAGGCTTTAAGAGCGCTGTGCAGAGCGAGTTGTTTCTTAGCCTGCCAAAGAGCTGGAAGCCGGACGCTGTGGGACCAGTCTGCCCTTGAGGACACAAGACAGGACTTTGTCCCTTTCAGCTCTAGGCACATGCAGGACACCCCAGAGCAGAAGTTCTACTTCAGCGAGATCAGGTCTGGGAAGAAACTGCGTTTCACAGGCCTTTGTAAGACAGGTTCCCGGTAGGCTGTAAAACAGCAGTGCAGAGCAAGCTGTTTCTGAGCTGCCCATAGAGCTGGAAGCCGGACGCTGTGGGGCCTCTCTGCCCTTGAGGACACAAGGCTGGACTTTCTCCCTTTGAGCTCTAGGCCCATGTAGGACACGGCAGAGCTGAACTTCTGCTTCAGCGAGATCAGGCCTGGGAAGAAACTGCGTTTCGCAGGCCTTTGTAAACATGTTCCTGGTAGGCTTGTAGGAGCCCTGTGCAGAGCGAGTTGTTTCTTAGCTGCCCAAAGAGCTGGAAGCCGGACGCTGAGGGACTTGCCTCCCCTTGTGGAAACAAGGCAGGACTTTGTGAATTGCAGCTCTAGGGTCAAATAGGACACGGCAGAGCAGAAGTTCTACTTCAGCGAGATGAGGCCTGGCAAGAAACTGCGTCTCACAGGCCTTTGTAAGACATGTTCCCGGTAGGCTTTAAGAGCCCTGTGCAGAGCGAGTTGTTTCTTAGACTGCAAAAGAGCTGGAAGCCGGACGCTGTGGGACCAGTCTGCCCTTGAGGACACAAGACAGGACTTTGTCCCTTTCAGCTCTAGGCCCATGCAGGACACGGCAGAGCAGAAGTTCTACTTCAGCGAGATCAGGTCTGGGAAGAAACTGCGTTTCACAGGCCTTTGTAAGACATGTTCCCGGTAGGCTGTAAAACAGCAGTGCAGAGCAAGCTGTTTCTCAGCTGCCCAAAGAGCTGGAAGCCGGACGCTGTGGGGCCTCTCTGCCCTTGAGGACACAAGGCTGGACTTTCTCCCTTTTAACTCTAGGCCCATGTAGGACACGGCAGAGCAGAAGTTCTACTTCACCCAGATCAGGCCTGGCAACAAACTGCGTTTCGCAGGCCTTTGTAGGACATGTTCCCAGTAGGCTGTAAAACACCAGTGCAGAGCGAGTTGTTTCTTAGCTGCCCAAAGAGCTGGAAGCCGGACGCTGTGGGACCTGTCTGCCCTTGAGGACAAAAGGCAGAACTTTGTCCCTTTCAGCTCTGGGCCCATGCAGGACACGGCAGAGCAGAAGTTCTACTTCAGCGAGATCAGGTCTGGGAAGAAACTGCGTTTCACAGGCCTTTGTAAGACATGTTCCCGGTAGGCTTTAAGAGCCCTGTGCAGAGCGAGTTGTTTCTTAGCTGCCAAAGAGCTGGAAGCCGGACGCTGTGGGACCAGTCTGCCCTAGAGGACACAAGACAGGAATTTGTCCCTTTCATCTCTAGGCCCATGCAGGACACGGCAGAGCAGAAGTTCTACTTCAGCGAGATCAGGTCTGGGAAGAGACTGCGTTTCACAGGCCTTTGTAAGACATGTTCCCGGTAGGCTGTAAAACAGCAGTGCAGAGCAAGCTGTTTCTCAGCTGCCCAAAGAGCTGGAAGCCGGACGCTGTGGGGCCTGTCTGCCCTTGAAGACACAACAGAGGACTTTGTCCCTTTCAGCTCTAGGCCCATGTAGGACACGGCAGAGCTGAACTTCTGCTTCAGCGAGATCAGGCCTGGGAAGAAACTGCGTTTCGCAGGCCTTTGACAACATGTTCCTGGTAGGCTTGTAGGAGCCCTGTGCAGAGCGAGTTGTTTCTTAGCTGCCCAAAGAGCTGGAAGCCGGACGCTGAGGGACTTGCTCCCCTTGTGGAAACAAGGCAGGACTTTGTGAATTGCAGCTCTAGGGTCAAATAGGACACGGCAGAGCAGAAGTTCTACTTCAGCGAGATCAGGCCTGGGAAGAAACTGCGTCTCACAGGCCTTTGTAAGACATGTTCCCGGTAGGCTTTAAGAGCCCTGGGCAGAGCGAGTTGTTTGCTAGACTGCCAAAGAGCTGGAAGCCGGACGCTGTGGGGCCTGTCTGCCCATGAAGACACAACAGAGGACGTTGTCCCTTTCAGCTCTAGGCCCATGTAGGACACGGCAGAGCAGAAGTTCTACTTCACCGAGATCAGGCCTGGCAAGAAACTGTGTTTCACAGGCCTTTGTAGGACATGTTCCCAGTAGGCTGTAAAACACCAGTGCAGAGCGAGCTGTTTCTTAGCTGCCCAAAGAGCTGGAAGCCGGACGCTGTGGGGCCTGTCTGCCCTAGAAGACACAGCAGAGGACTTTGTCCCTTTCAGCTCTAGGCCCATGTAGGACACGGCAGAGCAGAAGTTCTACTTCAGCGAGAGCAGGCCTGAGGCGAACCTGCGTTTCACAGGCCTTTGTAAGACATGCTCCCGGTAGGCTTGTAAAAGCCCTGAGCAGAGTGAGCTGTTTCTTAGCTTCCCAAAGAGCTGGAAGCCGGACGCTGTGGGACCTGTCTGCCCTTGAGAACAAAAGGCAGAACTTTGTCCCTTTCAGCTCTAGGCCCATGTAGGACTCGGCAGAGCAGAAGTTCTACTTCAGCGAGATCAGGCCTGGGAAGAAACTGCGTTTCACAGGCCTTTGTAAGACATGTTCCCGGTAGGCTTTAAGAGCCCTGTGCAGAGCGAGTTGTTTCTTAGCCTGCCAAAGAGCTGGAAGCAGGACGCTGTGGGAACAGTCTGCCCTTGAGGACACAAGACAGGACTTTGTCCCTTTCAGCTCTAGGCCCATGCAGGACACGGCAGAGCAGAAGTTCTACTTCAGCGAGATCAGGTCTGGGAAGAAACTGCGTTTCACAGGCCTTTGTAAGACATGTTCCCGGTAGGCTGTAAAACAGCAGTGCAGAGCAAGCTGTTTCTCAGCTACCCAAAGAGCTGGAAGCCGGACGCTGTGGGGCCTCTCTGCCCTTGAGGACACAAGGCTGGACTTTCTCCCTTTGAGCTCTAGGCCCATGTAGGACACGGCAGAGCTGAACTTCTGCTTCAGCGAGATCAGGCCTGGGAAGAAACTGCGTCTCACAGGCCTTTGTAAGACATGTTCCCGGTAGGCTTTAAGAGCCCTGTGCAGAGCGAGTTGTTTCTTAGACTGCCAAAGAGCTGAAAGCCGGACGCTGTGGGGCCTGTCTGCCCTTGAGGACACAAGACAGGACTTTGTCCCTTTTAGCTCTAGGCCCATGTAGGACACGGCAGAGCAGAAGTTCTACTTCAGCGAGAGCAGGCCTGAGATGAAACTGCATTTCATAGGCCTTTGTAAGGCATGCTCCCGGTAGGCTTGTAAAAGCCCTGTGCAGAGTGAGCTGTTTCTTGGCTTCCCAAAGAGCTGGAAGCCGGACTCTGTGGGACCTGTCTGCCCTTGAGGACAAAAGGCAGAACTTTGTCCCTTTCAGCTCTAGGCCCATGTAGAACACGGCATAGCAGAAGTTCTACTTCAGCGAGATCAGGCCTGGGAAGAAACTGCGTTTCACAGGCCTTTGTAAGACATGTTCCCGGTAGGCTTTAAGAGCCCTGTGCAGAGCGAGTTGTTTCTTAGCCTGCCAAAGAGCTGGAAGCCGGACGCTGTGGGACCAGTCTGCCCTTGAGGACACAAGACAGGACTTTGTCCCTTTCAGCTCTAGGCCCATGAAGGACACGGCAGAGCCGAAGTTCTACTTCAGCGAGGTCAGGTCTGGAAAGAAACTGCGTTTCACAGGCCTTTGTAAGACATGTTCCCGGTAGGCTGTAAAACAGCAGTGCAGAGCAAGCTGTTTCTCAGCTGCCCAAAGAGCTGGAAGCCGGACGCTGTGGGGCCTCTCTGCCCTTGAGGACACAAGGCTGGACTTTCTCCCTTTGAGCTCTAGGCCCATGTAGGACACGGCAGAGCTGAACTTCTGCTTCAGCGAGATCAGGCCTGGGAAGAAACTGCGTTTCGCAGGCCTTTGTCAACATGTTCCCGGTAGGCTTGTAGGAGCCCTGTGCAGAGCGAGTTGCTTCTTAGCTGCCCAAAGAGCTGGAAGCCGGACGCTGAGGGACTTGCCTCCCCTTGTGGAAACAAGGCAGGACTTTGTGAATTGCAGCTCTAGGGTCAAATAGGACACGGCAGAGCAGAAGTTCTACTTCAGCGAGATGAGGCCTGGGAAGAAACTGCGTCTCACAGGCCTTTGTAAGACATGTTCCCGTTAGGCTTTAAGAGCCCTGTGCAGAGCGAGTTGTTTCTTAGACTGCAAAAGAGCTGGAAGCCGGATGCTGTGGGGCCTGTCTGCCCTTGAGGACACAAGACAGGACTTTGTCCATTTTAGCTCTACGCCCATGTACGACACGGCAGAGCAGAAGTACTACTTCAGCGAGAGCAGGCCTGAGATGAAACTGCGTTTCATAGGCCTTTGTAAGACATGCTCCCGGTAGGCTTGTAAAAGCCCTGTCCAGAGTGAGCTGTTTCTCAGCTGCCCAAAGAGCTGGAAGCCGGACGCTGTGGGGCCTCTCTGCCCCTGAGGAGACAAGGCTGGACTTTCTCCCTTTGAGCTCTAGGCCCATGTAGGACACGGCAGAGCTGAACTTCTGCTTCAGCGAGATCGGACCTGGGAAGAAACTGGGTTTCACAGGCCTTTGTAAGACATGCTCCCGATAGGCTTGTGAAAGCCCTGTGCAGACTGAGCTGTTTCTTAGCTTCCCAAAGAGCTGGAAGCCGGACGCTGTGGGGCCTGTCTGCCCATGAAGACACAACAGAGGACTTTGTCCCTTTCAGCTCTAGGCCCATGTAGGACACGGCAGAGCAGAAGTTCTACTTCACCGAGATTAGGCCTGGCAAGAAACTGCGTTTCACAGGCCTTTGTAGGACATGTTCCCAGTAGGCTGTAAAACACCAGTGCAGAGCGAGCTGTTTCTTAGCTGTCCAAAGAGCTGGAAGCCGGACGCTGTGGGGCCTGTCTGCCCTTGAAGACACAGCAGAGGACTTTGTCCCTTTCAGCTCTAGGCCCATGTAGGACACGGCAGAGCAGAAGTTCTACTTCAGCGAGAGCAGGCCTGGCAAGAAACTGCGTTTCACAGGCCTTTGTAGGACATGTTCCCAGTAGGCTGTAAAACACCAGTGCAGAGCGAGCTGTTTCTTAGCTTCCCAAAGAGCTGGAAGCCGGACGCTGTGGCGCCTGTCTGCCCTTGAAGACACAGCAGAGGACTTTGTCCCTTTCAGCTCTAGGCCCATGTAGGACACGGCAGAGCAGAAGTTCTACTTCAGCGAGAGCAGGCCTGAGATGAAACTGCGTTTCACGGGCCTTTGTAAGACATGCTCCCGGTAGGCTTGTAAAAGCCCTGAGCAGAGTGAGCTGTTTCTTAGCTTCCCAAAGAGCTGGAAGCCGCACGCTGTGGGACCTGTCTGCCCTTGAGGACAAAAGGCAGAACCTTGTCCCTTTCAGCTCAAGGCCCATGTAGATCACGGCAGAGCAAAAGTTCTACTTCAGCGAGATCAGGCCTGGGAAGAAACTGCGTTTCACAGGCCTTTGTAAGACATGTTCCCGGTAGGCTGTAAAACAGCAGTGCAGAGCAAGCTGTTTCTCAGCTGCCCAAAGAGCTGGAAGCCGGACGCTGTGGGGCCTGTCTGCCCATGAAGACACAACAGAGGACTTTGTCCCTTTCAGCTCTAGGCCCATGTAGGACACGGCAGAGCAGAAGTTCTACTTCACCGAGATCAGGCCTGGCAAGAAACTGCGTTTCACAGGCCTTTGTAGGACATGTTCCCAGTAGGCTGTAAAACACCAGTGCAGAGCGAGCTGTTTCTTAGCTGCCCAAAGAGCTGGAAGCCGGACGCTGTGGGGCCTGTCTGCCCTTGAAGACACAAGACAGGACTTTGTCCCTTTCAGCTCTAGGCCCATGCAGGACACGGCAGAGCAGAAGTTCTACTTCAGCGAGATCAGGTCTGGGAAGAAACTGCGTTTCACAGGCCTTTGTAAGACATGTTCCCGGTAGGCTGTAAAACAGCAGTGCAGAGCAAGCTGTTTCTCAGCTGCCCAAAGAGCTGGAAGCCGGACGCTGTGGGGCCTCTCTGCCCTTGAGGACACAAGGCTGGACTTTCTCCCTTTGAGCTCTAGGCCCATGTAGGACACGGCAGAGCTGAACTTCTGCTTCAGCGAGATCGGACCTGGGAAGAAACTGGGTTTCACAGGCCTTTGTAAGACATGCTCCCGATAGGCTTGTGAAAGCCCTGTGCAGAGTGAGCTGTTTCTCAGCTTCCCAAAGAGCTGGAAGCCGGACGCTGTGGGGCCTGTCTGCCCATGAAGACACAACAGAGGACTTTGTCCCTTTCAGCTCTAGGCCCATGTAGGACACGGCAGAGCAGAAGTTCTACTTCACCGAGATCAGGCCTGGCAAGAAACTGCGTTTCACAGGCCTTTGTAGGACATGTTCCCAGTAGGCTGTAAAACACCAGTGCAGAGCGAGCTGTTTCTTAGCTGCCCAAAGAGCTGGAAGCCGGACGCTGTGGGGCCTGTCTGCCCTTGAAGACACAGCAGAGGACTTTGTCCCTTTCAGCTCTAGGCCCATGTAGGACTCGGCAGAGCAGAAGTTCTACTTCAGCGAGAGCAGGCCTGAGATGAAACTGCGTTTCATAGGCCTTTGTAAGACATGCTCCCGGTAGGCTTGTAAAAGCCCTGAGCAGAGTGAGCTGTTTCTTAGCTTTCCAAAGAGCTGGAAGCCGGACGCTGTGGGACCTGTCTGCCCTTGAGGACAAAAGGCAGAACTTTGTCCCTTTCAGCTCTAGGCCCATGTAGGACTCGGCAGAGCAGAAGTTGTACTTCAGCGAGATCAGGCCTGGGAAGAAACTGCGTTTCACAGGCCTTTGTAAGACATGTTCCCGGTAGGCTTTAAGAGCCCTGTGCAGAGCGAGTTGTTTCTTAGCCTGCCAAAGAGCTGGAAGCCGGACGCTGTGGGACCAGTCTGCCCTTGAGGACACAAGACAGGACTTTGTCCCTTTCAGCTCTAGGCCCATGCAGGACACGGCAGAGCAGAAGTTCTACTTCAGCGAGATCAGGTCTGGGAAGAAACTGCGTTTCACAGGCCTTTGTAAGACATGTTCCCGGTAGGCTGTAAAACAGCAGTGCAGAGCAAGCTGTTTCTCAGCTGCCCAAAGAGCTGGAAGCCGGACGCTGTGGGGCCTATCTGCCCTTGAGGACACAAGGCTGGACTTTCTCCCTTTGAGCTCTAGGCCCATGTAGGACACGGCAGAGCTGAACTTCTGCTTCAGCGAGATCAGGCCTGGGAAGAAACTGCGTTTCGCAGGCCTTTGTCAACATGTTCCCGGTAGGCTTGTAGGAGCCCTGTGCAGAGCGAGTTGCTTCTTAGATGCCCAAAGAGCTGGAAGCCGGACGCTGAGGGACTTGCCTCCCCTTGTGGAAACAAGGCAGGACTTTGTGAATTGCAGCTCTAGGGTCAAATAGGACACGGCAGAGCAGAAGTTCTACTTCAGCGAGATCAGGCCTGGGAAGAAACTGCGTCTCACAGGCCCTGGTAAGACATGTTCCCGGTAGGCTTTAAGAGCCCTGTGCAGAGCGAGTTGTTTCTTAGACTGCAAAAGAGCTGGAAGCCGGACGGTGTGGGTCCTGTCTGCCCTTGAGGACACAAGACAGGACTTTGTCCCTTTTAGCTCTAGGCCCATGTAGGACACGGCAGAGCAAAAGTTCTACTTCAGCGAGAGAAGGCCTGAGATGAAACTTCGTTTCATAGGCCTTTGTAAGACATGCTCCCGGTAGGCTTGTAAAAGCCCTGTGCAGAGTGAGCTGTTTCTTAGCTTCCCAAAGAGCTGGAAGCCGGACGCTGTGGGACCTGCCTGCCCTTGAGGACAAAAGGCAGAACTTTGTCCCTTTCAGCTCTAGGCCCATGTAAGACACGGCAGAGCAGAAGTTCTACTTCAGCGAGATCAGGGCTGGGAAGAAACTGCGTTTCACAGGCCTTTGTAAGACATGTTCCCGGTAGGCTTTAAGAGCCCTGTGCAGAGCGAGTTGTTTCTCAGCCTGCCAAAGAGCTGGAAGCCGGACGCTGTGGGACCAGTCTGCCCTTGAGGACACAAGGCAGGACTTTGTCCCTTTCAGCTCTAGGCCCATGCAGGACACGGCAGATTAGAAGTCCTACTTCAGCGAGATCAGGTCTGGGAAGAAACTGCGTTTCACAGGCCTTTGTAAGACATGTTCCCGGTAGGCTGTAAAACAGCAGTGCAGAGCAAGCTGTTTCTCAGCTGCCCAAAGAGCTGGAAGCCGGACGCTGTGGGGCCTCTCTGCCCTTGAGGACACAAGGCTGGACTTTCTCCCTTTGAGCTCTAGGCCCATGTAGGACACGGCAGAGCTGAACTTCTGCTTCAGCGAGATCAGGCCTGGGAAGAAACTGCGTTTCGCAGGCCTTTCTCAACATGTTCCTGGTAGGCTTGTAGGAGCCCTGTGCAGCGCGAGTTGTTTCTTAGATGCCCAAAGAGCTGGAAGCCGGACGCTGAGGGACTTGCCTCCCCTTGTGGAAACAAGGCAGGACTTTGTGAATTGCAGCTCTAGGGTCAAATAGGACACGGCAGAGCAGAAGTTCTACTTCAGGGAGATGAGGCCTGGGAAGAAACTGCGTCTCACAGGCCTTTGTAAGACATGTTCCCGGTAGGCTTTAAGAGCCCTGTGCAGAGCGAGTTGTTTCTTAGCCTGCCAAAGAGCTGGAAGCCGGACGCTGTGGGACCACTCTGCCCTTGAGGACACAAGACAGGACTTTGTCCCTTTCAGCTCTAGGCCCATGTAGGACACGGCAGAGCAGAAGTTCTACTTCAACGAGTTCAGGTCTGGGAAGAAACTGCGTTTCACAGGCCTTTGTAAGACATGTTCCCGGTAGGCTGTAAAACAGCAGTGCAGAGCAAGCTGTTTCTCAGCTGCCCAAAGAGCTGGAAGCCGGACGCTGTGGGGCCTCTCTGCCCTTGAGGAGACAAGGCTGGACTTTCTCCCTTTGAGCTCTAGGCACATGTAGGTCACGGCAGAGCTGAACTTCTGCTTCAAGGAGATCAGGCCTGGGAAGAAACTGCGTTTCACAGGCCTTTGTAAGACATGCTCCCGGTAGGCTTGTAAAAGCCCTGAGCAGAGTGAGCTGTTTCTTAGCTTCCCAAAGAGCTGGAAGCCGGACGCTGTGGGACCTGTCTGCCCTTGAGAACAAAAGGCAGAACTTTGTCCCTTTCAGCTCTAGGCCCATGTAGGACTCGGCAGAGCAGAAGTTCTACTTCAGCGAGATCAGGCCTGGGAAGAAACTGCGTTTCACAGGCCTTTGTAAGACATGTTCCCGGTAGGCTTTAAGAGCCCTGTGCAGAGCGAGTTGTTTCTTAGCCTGCCAAAGAGCTGGAAGCAGGACGCTGTGGGAACAGTCTGCCCTTGAGGACACAAGACAGGACTTTGTCCCTTTCAGCTCTAGGCCCATGCAGGACACGGCAGAGCAGAAGTTCTACTTCAGCGAGATCAGGTCTGGGAAGAAACTGCGTTTCACAGGCCTTTGTAAGACATGTTCCCGGTAGGCTGTAAAACAGCAGTGCAGAGCAAGCTGTTTCTCAGCTACCCAAAGAGCTGGAAGCCGGACGCTGTGGGGCCTCTCTGCCCTTGAGGACACAAGGCTGGACTTTCTCCCTTTGAGCTCTAGGCCCATGTAGGACACGGCAGAGCTGAACTTCTGCTTCAGCGAGATCAGGCCTGGGAAGAAACTGCGTCTCACAGGCCTTTGTAAGACATGTTCCCGGTAGGCTTTAAGAGCCCTGTGCAGAGCGAGTTGTTTCTTAGACTGCCAAAGAGCTGAAAGCCGGACGCTGTGGGGCCTGTCTGCCCTTGAGGACACAAGACAGGACTTTGTCCCTTTTAGCTCTAGGCCCATGTAGGACACGGCAGAGCAGAAGTTCTACTTCAGCGAGAGCAGGCCTGAGATGAAACTGCATTTCATAGGCCTTTGTAAGGCATGCTCCCGGTAGGCTTGTAAAAGCCCTGTGCAGAGTGAGCTGTTTCTTGGCTTCCCAAAGAGCTGGAAGCCGGACTCTGTGGGACCTGTCTGCCCTTGAGGACAAAAGGCAGAACTTTGTCCCTTTCAGCTCTAGGCCCATGTAGAACACGGCATAGCAGAAGTTCTACTTCAGCGAGATCAGGCCTGGGAAGAAACTGCGTTTCACAGGCCTTTGTAAGACATGTTCCCGGTAGGCTTTAAGAGCCCTGTGCAGAGCGAGTTGTTTCTTAGCCTGCCAAAGAGCTGGAAGCCGGACGCTGTGGGACCAGTCTGCCCTTGAGGACACAAGACAGGACTTTGTCCCTTTCAGCTCTAGGCCCATGAAGGACACGGCAGAGCAGAAGTTCTACTTCAGCGAGGTCAGGTCTGGAAAGAAACTGCGTTTCACAGGCCTTTGTAAGACATGTTCCCGGTAGGCTGTAAAACAGCAGTGCAGAGCAAGCTGTTTCTCAGCTGCCCAAAGAGCTGGAAGCCGGACGCTGTGGGGCCTCTCTGCCCTTGAGGACACAAGGCTGGACTTTCTCCCTTTGAGCTCTAGGCCCATGTAGGACACGGCAGAGCTGAACTTCTGCTTCAGCGAGATCAGGCCTGGGAAGAAACTGCGTTTCGCAGGCCTTTGTCAACATGTTCCCGGTAGGCTTGTAGGAGCCCTGTGCAGAGCGAGTTGCTTCTTAGCTGCCCAAAGAGCTGGAAGCCGGACGCTGAGGGACTTGCCTCCCCTTGTGGAAACAAGGCAGGACTTTGTGAATTGCAGCTCTAGGGTCAAATAGGACACGGCAGAGCAGAAGTTCTACTTCAGCGAGATGAGGCCTGGGAAGAAACTGCGTCTCACAGGCCTTTGTAAGACATGTTCCCGTTAGGCTTTAAGAGCCCTGTGCAGAGCGAGTTGTTTCTTAGACTGCAAAAGAGCTGGAAGCCGGATGCTGTGGGGCCTGTCTGCCCTTGAGGACACAAGACAGGACTTTGTCCATTTTAGCTCTACGCCCATGTACGACACGGCAGAGCAGAAGTACTACTTCAGCGAGAGCAGGCCTGAGATGAAACTGCGTTTCATAGGCCTTTGTAAGACATGCTCCCGGTAGGCTTGTAAAAGCCCTGTCCAGAGTGAGCTGTTTCTCAGCTGCCCAAAGAGCTGGAAGCCGGACGCTGTATGGCCTCTCTGCCCCTGAGGAGACAAGGCTGGACTTTCTCCCTTTGAGCTCTAGGCCCATGTAGGACACGGCAGAGCTGAACTTCTGCTTCAGCGAGATCGGACCTGGGAAGAAACTGGGTTTCACAGGCCTTTGTAAGACATGCTCCCGATAGGCTTGTGAAAGCCCTGTGCAGACTGAGCTGTTTCTTAGCTTCCCAAAGAGCTGGAAGCCGGACGCTGTGGGGCCTGTCTGCCCATGAAGACACAACAGAGGACTTTGTCCCTTTCAGCTCTAGGCCCATGTAGGACACGGCAGAGCAGAAGTTCTACTTCACCGAGATTAGGCCTGGCAAGAAACTGCGTTTCACAGGCCTTTGTAGGACATGTTCCCAGTAGGCTGTAAAACACCAGTGCAGAGCGAGCTGTTTCTTAGCTGTCCAAAGAGCTGGAAGCCGGACGCTGTGGGGCCTGTCTGCCCTTGAAGACACAGGCAGAGGACTTTGTCCCTTTCAGCTCTAGGCCCATGTAGGACACGGCAGAGCAGAAGTTCTACTTCAGCGAGAGCAGGCCTGGCAAGAAACTGCGTTTCACAGGCCTTTGTAGGACATGTTCCCAGTAGGCTGTAAAACACCAGTGCAGAGCGAGCTGTTTCTTAGCTTCCCAAAGAGCTGGAAGCCGGACGCTGTGGCGCCTGTCTGCCCTTGAAGACACAGCAGAGGACTTTGTCCCTTTCAGCTCTAGGCCCATGTAGGACACGGCAGAGCAGAAGTTCTACTTCAGCGAGAGCAGGCCTGAGATGAAACTGCGTTTCACGGGCCTTTGTAAGACATGCTCCCGGTAGGCTTGTAAAAGCCCTGAGCAGAGTGAGCTGTTTCTTAGCTTCCCAAAGAGCTGGAAGCCGCACGCTGTGGGACCTGTCTGCCCTTGAGGACAAAAGGCAGAACTTTGTCCCTTTCAGCTCAAGGCCCATGTAGGATCACGGCAGAGCAAAAGTTCTACTTCAGCGAGATCAGGCCTGGGAAGAAACTGCGTTTCACAGGCCTTTGTAAGACATGTTCCCGGTAGGCTGTAAAACAGCAGTGCAGAGCAAGCTGTTTCTCAGCTGCCCAAAGAGCTGGAAGCCGGACGCTGTGGGGCCTGTCTCCCCATGAAGACACAACAGAGGACTTTGTCCCTTTCAGCTCTAGGCCCATGTAGGACACGGCAGAGCAGAAGTTCTACTTCACCGAGATCAGGCCTGGCAAGAAACTGCGTTTCACAGGCCTTTGTAGGACATGTTCCCAGTAGGCTGTAAAACACCAGTGCAGAGCGAGCTGTTTCTTAGCTGCCCAAAGAGCTGGAAGCCGGACGCTGTGGGGCCTGTCTGCCCTTGAAGACACAAGACAGGACTTTGTCCCTTTCAGCTCTAGGCCCATGCAGGACACGGCAGAGCAGAAGTTCTACTTCAGCGAGATCAGGTCTGGGAAGAAACTGCGTTTCACAGGCCTTTGTAAGACATGTTCCCGGTAGGCTGTAAAAGCAGCAGTGCAGAGCAAGCTGTTTCTCAGCTGCCCAAAGAGCTGGAAGCCGGACGCTGTGGGGCCTCTCTGCCCTTGAGGACACAAGGCTGGACTTTCTCCCTTTGAGCTCTAGGCCCATGTAGGACACGGCAGAGCTGAACTTCTGCTTCAGCGAGATCAGGACCTGGGAAGAAACTGGGTTTCACAGGCCTTTGTAAGACATGCTCCCGATAGGCTTGTGAAAGCCCTGTGCAGAGTGAGCTGTTTCTCAGCTTCCCAAAGAGCTGGAAGCCGGACGCTGTGGGGCCTGTCTGCCCATGAAGACACAACAGAGGACTTTGTCCCTTTCAGCTCTAGGCCCATGTAGGACACGGCAGAGCAGAAGTTCTACTTCACCGAGATCAGGCCTGGCAAGAAACTGCGTTTCACAGGCCTTTGTAGGACATGTTCCCAGTAGGCTGTAAAACACCAGTGCAGAGCGAGCTGTTTCTTAGCTGCCCAAAGAGCTGGAAGCCGGACGCTGTGGGGCCTGTCTGCCCTTGAAGACACAGCAGAGGACTTTGTCCCTTTCAGCTCTAGGCCCATGTAGGACTCGGCAGAGCAGAAGTTCTACTTCAGCGAGAGCAGGCCTGAGATGAAACTGCGTTTCATAGGCCTTTGTAAGACATGCTCCCGGTAGGCTTGTAAAAGCCCTGAGCAGAGTGAGCTGTTTCTTAGCTTTCCAAAGAGCTGGAAGCCGGACGCTGTGGGACCTGTCTGCCCTTGAGGACAAAAGGCAGAACTTTGTCCCTTTCAGCTCTAGGCCCATGTAGGACTCGGCAGAGCAGAAGTTGTACTTCAGCGAGATCAGGCCTGGGAAGAAACTGCGTTTCACAGGCCTTTGTAAGACATGTTCCCGGTAGGCTTTAAGAGCCCTGTGCAGAGCGAGTTGTTTCTTAGCCTGCCAAAGAGCTGGAAGCCGGACGCTGTGGGACCAGTCTGCCCTTGAGGACACAAGACAGGACTTTGTCCCTTTCAGCTCTAGGCCCATGCAGGACACGGCAGAGCAGAAGTTCTACTTCAGCGAGATCAGGTCTGGGAAGAAACTGCGTTTCACAGGCCTTTGTAAGACATGTTCCCGGTAGGCTGTAAAACAGCAGTGCAGAGCAAGCTGTTTCTCAGCTGCCCAAAGAGCTGGAAGCCGGACGCTGTGGGGCCTATCTGCCCTTGAGGACACAAGGCTGGACTTTCTCCCTTTGAGCTCTAGGCCCATGTAGGACACGGCAGAGCTGAACTTCTGCTTCAGCGAGATCAGGCCTGGGAAGAAACTGCGTTTCGCAGGCCTTTGTCAACATGTTCCCGGTAGGCTTGTAGGAGCCCTGTGCAGAGCGAGTTGCTTCTTAGATGCCCAAAGAGCTGGAAGCCGGACGCTGAGGGACTTGCCTCCCCTTGTGGAAACAAGGCAGGACTTTGTGAATTGCAGCTCTAGGGTCAAATAGGACACGGCAGAGCAGAAGTTCTACTTCAGCGAGATCAGGCCTGGGAAGAAACTGCGTCTCACAGGCCCTGGTAAGACATGTTCCCGGTAGGCTTTAAGAGCCCTGTGCAGAGCGAGTTGTTTCTTAGACTGCAAAAGAGCTGGAAGCCGGACGGTGTGGGTCCTGTCTGCCCTTGAGGACACAAGACAGGACTTTGTCCCTTTTAGCTCTAGGCCCATGTAGGACACGGCAGAGCAAAAGTTCTACTTCAGCGAGAGAAGGCCTGAGATGAAACTTCGTTTCATAGGCCTTTGTAAGACATGCTCCCGGTAGGCTTGTAAAAGCCCTGTGCAGAGTGAGCTGTTTCTTAGCTTCCCAAAGAGCTGGAAGCCGGACGCTGTGGGACCTGCCTGCCCTTGAGGACAAAAGGCAGAACTTTGTCCCTTTCAGCTCTAGGCCCATGTAAGACACGGCAGAGCAGAAGTTCTACTTCAGCGAGATCAGGGCTGGGAAGAAACTGCGTTTCACAGGCCTTTGTAAGACATGTTCCCGGTAGGCTTTAAGAGCCCTGTGCAGAGCGAGTTGTTTCTCAGCCTGCCAAAGAGCTGGAAGCCGGACGCTGTGGGACCAGTCTGCCCTTGAGGACACAAGGCAGGACTTTGTCCCTTTCAGCTCTAGGCCCATGCAGGACACGGCAGATTAGAAGTCCTACTTCAGCGAGATCAGGTCTGGGAAGAAACTGCGTTTCACAGGCCTTTGTAAGACATGTTCCCGGTAGGCTGTAAAACAGCAGTGCAGAGCAAGCTGTTTCTCAGCTGCCCAAAGAGCTGGAAGCCGGACGCTGTGGGGCCTCTCTGCCCTTGAGGACACAAGGCTGGACTTTCTCCCTTTGAGCTCTAGGCCCATGTAGGACACGGCAGAGCTGAACTTCTGCTTCAGCGAGATCAGGCCTGGGAAGAAACTGCGTTTCGCAGGCCTTTCTCAACATGTTCCTGGTAGGCTTGTAGGAGCCCTGTGCAGCGCGAGTTGTTTCTTAGATGCCCAAAGAGCTGGAAGCCGGACGCTGAGGGACTTGCCTCCCCTTGTGGAAACAAGGCAGGACTTTGTGAATTGCAGCTCTAGGGTCAAATAGGACACGGCAGAGCAGAAGTTCTACTTCAGGGAGATGAGGCCTGGGAAGAAACTGCGTCTCACAGGCCTTTGTAAGACATGTTCCCGGTAGGCTTTAAGAGCCCTGTGCAGAGCGAGTTGTTTCTTAGCCTGCCAAAGAGCTGGAAGCCGGACGCTGTGGGACCACTCTGCCCTTGAGGACACAAGACAGGACTTTGTCCCTTTCAGCTCTAGGCCCATGTAGGACACGGCAGAGCAGAAGTTCTACTTCAACGAGTTCAGGTCTGGGAAGAAACTGCGTTTCACAGGCCTTTGTAAGACATGTTCCCGGTAGGCTGTAAAACAGCAGTGCAGAGCAAGCTGTTTCTCAGCTGCCCAAAGAGCTGGAAGCCGGACGCTGTGGGGCCTCTCTGCCCTTGAGGAGACAAGGCTGGACTTTCTCCCTTTGAGCTCTAGGCACATGTAGGTCACGGCAGAGCTGAACTTCTGCTTCAGGGAGATCAGGCCTGGGAAGAAACTGCGTTTCACAGGCCTTTGTAAGACATGCTCCCGGTAGGCTTGTGAAAGCCCTGTGCAGAGTGAGCTGTTTCTTAGCTTCCCAAAGATCTGGAAGCCGGACTCTGTGGGACCTGTCTGCCCATGAAGACACAACAGAGGACTTTGTCAATTTCAGCTCTAGGCCCATGTAGGACACGGCAGAGCAGAAGTTCTACTTCACCGAGATCAGGCCTGGCAAGAAACTGCGTTTCAAAGGCCTTTGTAGGACATGTTCCCAGTAGGCTGTAAAACACCAGTGCAGGGCGAGCTGTTTCTTAGCTGCCCAAAGAGCTGGAAGCCGGACGCTGTGGGGCCTGTCTGCCCTTGAGGACAAAAGGCAGAACTTTGTCCCTTTCAGCTCTAGGCCCATGTAGGACTCGGCAGAACAGAAGTTCTACTTCAGCGAGATCAGGCCTCGGAAGGAACTGCGTTTCACAGGCCTTGGTAAGACATGTTCCCGGTAGGCTTTAAGAACCCTGTGCAGAGCGAGTTGTTTCTTAGCCTGCCAAAGAGCTGGAAGCCGGACGCTGTGGGACCAGTCTGCCCTTGAGGACGCAAGACAGGACTTTGTCCCTTTCAGCTCTAGTCCCATGCAGGACACGGCAGAGCAGAAGTTCTACTTCAGCGAGATCAGGTCTGGGAAGAAAGTGCGTTTCACAGGCCTTTGTAAGACATGTTCCCGGTAGGCTGTAAAATAGCAGTGCAGAGCAAGCTGTTTCACAGCTGCCCAAAGAGCTGGAAGCCGGACGCTGTGGGGCCTCTCTGCCCTTGAGGACACAAGGCTGGACTTTCTCCCTTTGAGCTCTAGGCCCATGTAGGATACGGCAGAGCTGAACTTCTGCTTCCGCGAGATCAGGCCTGGGAAGAAACTGCGTTTCGCAGGCCTTTGTAAGCATTTTCCTGGTAGGCTTGTAGGAGCCCTGTGCAGAGCGAGTTGCTTCTTAGCTGCCCAAAGAGCTGGAAGCCGGACGCTGAGGGACTTGCCTCCCATTGTGGAAACTAGGCAGGACTTTGTGAATTGCAGCTCTAGGGTCAAATAGGACACGGCAGAGCAGAAGTTCTACTTCAGCGAGATCAGGCCTGGGAAGAAACTGCGTCTCACAGGCCTTTGTAAGACATGTTCCCGGTAGGCTTTAAGAGCCCTGTGCAGAGCGAGTTGTTTCTTAGCCTGCCAAAGAGCTGCAAGCCGGACGCTCTGGGACCAGTCTGCCCTTGAGGACACAAGACAGGACTTTGTCCCTTTCAGCTCTAGGCCCATGCAGGACACGGCAGAGCAGAAGTTCTACTTCAGCGAGATCAGGTCTGGGAAAAAACTGCGTTTCACAGGCCTTTGTAAGACATGTTTCCGGTAGGCTGTAAAAGAGCAGTGCAGAGAAAGCTGTTTCTCAGCTGCCCAAAGACCTGGAAGCCGGACGCTGTGGGGCCTGTCTGCCCATGAAGACACAACAGAGGACTTTGTCCCTTTCAGCTCTAGTACCATGTAGGACACGGCAGAGCAGAAGTTCTACTTCACCGAGATCAGGCCTGGCAAGAAACTGCGTTTCAAAGGCCTTTGTAGGACATGTTCCCAGTAGGCTGTATAACACCAGTGTAGAGCGAGCTGTTTCTTAGCTGCCCAAAGAGCTGGAAGCCGGACGCTGTGGGGCCTGTCTGCCCTTGAAGGCACAGCAGAGGACTTTGTCCCTTTCAGCTCTAGGCCCATGTAGGACACGGCAGAGCAGAAGTTCTACTTCAGCGAGAGCAGGCCTGAGATGAAACTGCGTTTCACAGGCCTTTTTAAGACATGCTCCCGGTAAGCTTGTAAAAGCCCTGAGCAGAGTGAGCTGTTTCTTAGCTTCCCAAAGAGCTGGAAGCCGGACGCTGTGGGACCTGTCTGCCCTTGAGGACAAAAGGCAGAACTTTGTCCCTTTCAGCTCTAGGCCCATGTAGAACACGGCAGAGCAGAAGTTCTACTTCAGCGAGATCAGGCCTGGGAAGAAACTGCGTTTCACAGGCCTTTGTAAGACATGTTCCCGGTAGGCTTTAAGAGCCCTGTGCAGAGCGAGTTGTTTCTTAGCCTGCCAAAGAGCTGGAAGCCGGACGCTGTGGGACCAGTCTGCCCTTGAGGACACAAGACAGGACTTTGTCCCTTTCAGCTCTAGGCCCATGCAGGACACGGCAGAGCAGAAGTTCTACTTCAGCGAGATCAGGTCTGGGAAGAAACTGCGTTTCACAGGCCTTTGTAAGACATGTTCCCGGTAGGCTGTAAAACAGCAGTGCAGAGCAAGCTGTTTCTCAGCTACCCATAGAGCTGGAAGCCGGACGCTGTGGGGCCTCTCTGCCCTTGAGGACACAAGGCTGGATTTTCTCCCTTTGAGCTCTAGGCCCATGTAGGACACGGCAGAGCTGAACTTCTGCTTCGGCGAGATCAGGCCTGGGAAGAAACTGCGTTTCGCAGGCCTTTGTAAACATGTTCCTGGTAGGCTTGTAGGAGCCCTGTGCAGAGCGAGTTGTTTCTTAGCTGCCCAAAGATCTGGAAGCCGGACGCTGTGGGACCTGTCTGCCCTTGAGGACAAAAGGCAGAACCTTGTCCCTTTCAGCTCTAGGCCCATATAGAACACGGCAGAGCAGAAGTTCTACTTCAGCGAGATCAGGCCTGGGAAGAAACTGCGTCTCACAGGCCTTTTTAAGACATGTTCCCGCTAGGCTTTAAGAGCCCTGTGCAGAGCGAGTTGTTTCTTAGACTGCAAAAGAGCTGGAAGCCGGACGCTGTGGGGCCTGTCTGCCCTTGAAGACACAACAGAGGTCTTTGTCCCTTTCAGCTCTAGGCCCATGTAGGACACGGCAGAGCAGAAGTTCTACTTCACCGAGATCAGGCCTGGCAAGAAACTGCGTTTCACAGGCCTTTGTAGGACATGTTCCCGGTAGGCTGTAAAACACCAGTGCAGAGCGAGCTGTTTCTTAGCTGCCCAAAGAGCTGGAAGCCGGACGCTGTGGGGCCTGTCTGCCCTTGAGGACAAAAGGCAGAACTTTGTCCCTTTCAGCTCTAGGCCCATGTAGGACTCGGCAGAGCAGAAGATCTACTTCAGCGAGATCAGCCCTGGGAAGAAACTGCGTTTCACAGGCCTTTGTAAGACATGTTCCCGGTAGGCTTCAAGAGCCCTGTGCAGAGCGAGTTGTTTCTTACCCTGCCAAAGAGCTGGAAGCCGGACGCTGTGGGACCAGTCTGCCCTTGAGGACACAAGACAGGACTTTGTCCCTTTCAGCTCTAGGCCCATGCAGGACACGGCAGAGCAGAAGTTCTACTTCAGCGAGATCAGGTCTGGGAAGAGACTGCGTTTCACAGGCCTTTGTAAGACATGTTCCCGGTAGGCTGTAAAACAGCAGTGCAGAGCAAGCTGTTTCTCAGCTGCCCAAAGAGCTGGAAGCCGGACGCTGTGGGGCCTCTCTGCCCTTGAGGACACAAGGCTGGACTTTCTCCCTTTGAGCTCTAGGCCCATGTAGGACACGGCAGAGTTGAACTTCTGCTTCAGCGAGATCAGGCCTGGGAAGAAACTGCGTTTCGCAGGCCTTTCTCAACATGTTCCTGGTAGGCTTGTAGGAGCCCTGTGCAGAGCGAGTTGCTTCTTAGCTGCCCAAAGAGCTGGAAGCCGGACGCCGAGGGACTTGCCTCCCCTTGTGGAAACAAGGCAGGACTTTGTGAATTGCAGCTCTAGGGTCAAATAGGACACGGCAGAGCAGAAGTTCTACTTCAGCGAGATCAGGCCTGGGAAGAAACTGCGTCTCACAGGCCTTGGTAAGACATGTTCCCGGTAGGCTTTAAGAGCCCTGTGCAGAGCGAGTTGTTTCTTAGCCTGCCAAAGAGCTGGAAGCCGGACGCTCTGGGACCAGTCTGCCCTTGAGGACACAAGACAGGACTTTGTCCCTTTCAGCTCTAGGCCCATGTAGGACACGGCAGAGCAGAAGTTCTTCTTCAGCGAGATCAGGTCTGGGAAAAAACTGCGTTTCACAGGCCTTTGTAAGACATGTTTCCGGTAGGCTGTAAAAGAGCAGTGCAGAGAAAGCTGTTTCTCAGCTGCCCAAAGAGCTGGAAGCCGGACGCTGTGGGGCCTCTCTGCCCTTGAGGAGACAAGGCTGGACTTTCTCCCTTTGAGCTCTAGGCCCATGTAGGACACGGCAGAGCTGAACTTCTGCTTCAGCGAGATCAGGCCTGGGAAGAAACTGCGTTTCACAGGCCCTTGTCAACATGCTCCCGGTAGGCTTGTGAAAGCCCTGTGCAGAGTGAGCTGTTTCCCAGCTGCACAAAGAGCTGGAAGCCGGACGCTGTGGGGCCTGTCTGCCCATGAAGACACAACAGAGGACTTTGTCCCTTTCAGCTCTAGGCCCATGTAGGACACGGCAGAGCAGAAGTTCTACTTCACCGAGATCAGGCCTGGCAAGAAACTGCGTTTCAAAGGCCTTTGTAGGACATGTTCCCAGTAGGCTGTAAAACACCAGTGCAGAGCGAGCTGTTTCTTAGCAGCCCAAAGATCTGGAAGCTGGACGCTGTGGGGCCTGTCTGCCCTTGAAGGCAAGGCAGAGGACTTTGTCCCTTTCAGCTCTAGGCCCATGTAGGACACGGCAGAGCAGAAGTTCTACTTCAGCGAGAGCAGGCCTGAGATGAAACTGCGTTTCACAGGCCTTTTTAAGACATGCTCCCGGTAAGCTTGTAAAAGCCCTGAGCAGAGTGAGCTGTTTCTTAGCTTCCCAAAGAGCTGGAAGCCGGACGCTGTGGGACCTGTCTGCCCTTGAGGACAAAAGGCAGAACTTTGTCCCTTTCAGCTCTAGGCCCATGTAGGACTCGGCAGAGCAGAAGTTCTACTTCAGCGAGATCAGGCCTGGGAAGAAACTGCGTTTCACAGGCCTTTGTAAGACATGTTCCCGGTAGGCTTTAAGAGCCCTGTGCAGAGCGAGTTGTTTCTTAGCCTGCCAAAGAGCTGGAAGCCGGACGCTGTGGGACCAGTCTGCCCTTGAGGACACAAGACAGGACTTTGTCCCTTTCAGCTCTAGGCCCATGCAGGACACGGCAGAGCAGAAGTTCTACTTCAGCGAGATCAGGTCTGGGAAGAAACTGCGTTTCACAGGCCTTTGTAAGACATGTTCCCGGTAGGCTGTAAAACAGCAGTGCAGAGCAAGCTGTTTCTCAGCTGCCCAAAGAGCTGGAAGCCGGACGCTGTGGGGCCTCTCTGCCCTTGAGGACACAGGCTGGACTTTCTCCCTTTCAGCTCTAGGCCCATGTAGGACACGGCAGAGCTGAACTTCTGCTTCAGCGAGATCAGGCCTGGGAAGAAACTGCGTTTCGCAGGCCTTTGTCAACATGTTCCCGGTAGGCTTGTAGGAGCCCTGTGCAGAGCGAGTTGCTTCTTAGCTGCCCAAAGAGCTGGAAGCCGGACGCTGAGGGACTTGCCTCCCCTTGTGGAAACAAGGCAGGACTTTGTGAATTGCAGCTCTAGGGTCAAATAGGACACGGCAGAGCAGATGTTCTACTTCAGCGAGATCAGGCCTGGGAACAAACTGCGTCTCACAGGCCTTGGTAAGACATGTTCCCGGTAGGCTTTAAGAGCCCTGTGCAGAGCGAGTTGTTTCTTAGACTGCAAAAGAGCTGGAAGCCCGACGCTGTGGGGCCTGTCTGCCCTTGGGGACACAAGACAGGACTTTGTCCCTTTTAGCTCTAGGCCCATGTAGGACACGGCAGAGCAGAAGTTCTACTTCAGTGAGAGCAGGCCTGAGACGAAACTGCGTTTCATAGGCCTTTGTAAGTCATGCTCCCGGTAGGCTTGTAAAAGCCCTGTGCAGAGTGAGCTGTTTCTTGGCTTCCCAAAGAGCTGGAAGCCGAACGCTGCGGGACCTGTCTGCCCTTGATGACAATAGGCAGAACTTTGTCCCTTTCAGCTCTAGGCCCATGTAGAACACGGCAGAGCAGAAGTTCTACTTCAGCGAGATCAGGCCTGGGAAGAAACTGCGTTTCGCAGGCCTTTGTAAACATGTTCCTGGTAGGCTTGTAGGAGCCCTGTGCAGAGCGAGTTGTTTCTTAGCTGCCCAAAGATCTGGAAGCCGGACGCTGTGGGACCTGTCTGCCCTTGAGGACAAAAGGCAGAACCTTGTCCCTTTCAGCTCTAGGCCCATATAGAACACGGCAGAGCAGAAGTTCTACTTCAGCGAGATCAGGCCTGGGAAGAAACTGCGTCTCACAGGCCTTTTTAAGACATGTTCCCGCTAGGCTTTAAGAGCCCTGTGCAGAGCGAGTTGTTTCTTAGACTGCAAAAGAGCTGGAAGCCGGACGCTGTGGGGCCTGTCTGCCCTTGAAGACACAACAGAGGTCTTTGTCCCTTTCAGCTCTAGGCCCATGTAGGACACGGCAGAGCAGAAGTTCTACTTCACCGAGATCAGGCCTGGCAAGAAACTGCGTTTCACAGGCCTTTGTAGGACATGTTCCCGGTAGGCTGTAAAACACCAGTGCAGAGCGAGCTGTTTCTTAGCTGCCCAAAGAGCTGGAAGCCGGACGCTGTGGGGCCTGTCTGCCCTTGAGGACAAAAGGCAGAACTTTGTCCCTTTCAGCTCTAGGCCCATGTAGGACTCGGCAGAGCAGAAGATCTACTTCAGCGAGATCAGCCCTGGGAAGAAACTGCGTTTCACAGGCCTTTGTAAGACATGTTCCCGGTAGGCTTCAAGAGCCCTGTGCAGAGCGAGTTGTTTCTTACCCTGCCAAAGAGCTGGAAGCCGGACGCTGTGGGACCAGTCTGCCCTTGAGGACACAAGACAGGACTTTGTCCCTTTCAGCTCTAGGCCCATGCAGGACACGGCAGAGCAGAAGTTCTACTTCAGCGAGATCAGGTCTGGGAAGAGACTGCGTTTCACAGGCCTTTGTAAGACATGTTCCCGGTAGGCTGTAAAACAGCAGTGCAGAGCAAGCTGTTTCTCAGCTGCCCAAAGAGCTGGAAGCCGGACGCTGTGGGGCCTCTCTGCCCTTGAGGACACAAGGCTGGACTTTCTCCCTTTGAGCTCTAGGCCCATGTAGGACACGGCAGAGTTGAACTTCTGCTTCAGCGAGATCAGGCCTGGGAAGAAACTGCGTTTCGCAGGCCTTTCTCAACATGTTCCTGGTAGGCTTGTAGGAGCCCTGTGCAGAGCGAGTTGCTTCTTAGCTGCCCAAAGAGCTGGAAGCCGGACGCCGAGGGACTTGCCTCCCCTTGTGGAAACAAGGCAGGACTTTGTGAATTGCAGCTCTAGGGTCAAATAGGACACGGCAGAGCAGAAGTTCTACTTCAGCGAGATCAGGCCTGGGAAGAAACTGCGTCTCACAGGCCTTGGTAAGACATGTTCCCGGTAGGCTTTAAGAGCCCTGTGCAGAGCGAGTTGTTTCTTAGCCTGCCAAAGAGCTGGAAGCCGGACGCTCTGGGACCAGTCTGCCCTTGAGGACACAAGACAGGACTTTGTCCCTTTCAGCTCTAGGCCCATGTAGGACACGGCAGAGCTGAAGTTCTTCTTCAGCGAGATCAGGTCTGGGAAAAAACTGCGTTTCACAGGCCTTTGTAAGACATGTTTCCGGTAGGCTGTAAAAGAGCAGTGCAGAGAAAGCTGTTTCTCAGCTGCCCAAAGAGCTGGAAGCCGGACGCTGTGGGGCCTCTCTGCCCTTGAGGAGACAAGGCTGGACTTTCTCCCTTTGAGCTCTAGGCCCATGTAGGACACGGCAGAGCTGAACTTCTGCTTCAGCGAGATCAGGCCTGGGAAGAAACTGCGTTTCACAGGCCCTTGTCAACATGCTCCCGGTAGGCTTGTGAAAGCCCTGTGCAGAGTGAGCTGTTTCCCAGCTGCACAAAGAGCTGGAAGCCGGACGCTGTGGGGCCTGTCTGCCCATGAAGACACAACAGAGGACTTTGTCCCTTTCAGCTCTAGGCCCATGTAGGACACGGCAGAGCAGAAGTTCTACTTCACCGAGATCAGGCCTGGCAAGAAACTGCGTTTCAAAGGCCTTTGTAGGACATGTTCCCAGTAGGCTGTAAAACACCAGTGCAGAGCGAGCTGTTTCTTAGCAGCCCAAAGATCTGGAAGCTGGACGCTGTGGGGCCTGTCTGCCCTTGAAGGCAAGGCAGAGGACTTTGTCCCTTTCAGCTCTAGGCCCATGTAGGACACGGCAGAGCAGAAGTTCTACTTCAGCGAGAGCAGGCCTGAGATGAAACTGCGTTTCACAGGCCTTTTTAAGACATGCTCCCGGTAAGCTTGTAAAAGCCCTGAGCAGAGTGAGCTGTTTCTTAGCTTCCCAAAGAGCTGGAAGCCGGACGCTGTGGGACCTGTCTGCCCTTGAGGACAAAAGGCAGAACTTTGTCCCTTTCAGCTCTAGGCCCATGTAGGACTCGGCAGAGCAGAAGTTCTACTTCAGCGAGATCAGGCCTGGGAAGAAACTGCGTTTCACAGGCCTTTGTAAGACATGTTCCCGGTAGGCTTTAAGAGCCCTGTGCAGAGCGAGTTGTTTCTTAGCCTGCCAAAGAGCTGGAAGCCGGACGCTGTGGGACCAGTCTGCCCTTGAGGACACAAGACAGGACTTTGTCCCTTTCAGCTCTAGGCCCATGCAGGACACGGCAGAGCAGAAGTTCTACTTCAGCGAGATCAGGTCTGGGAAGAAACTGCGTTTCACAGGCCTTTGTAAGACATGTTCCCGGTAGGCTGTAAAACAGCAGTGCAGAGCAAGCTGTTTCTCAGCTGCCCAAAGAGCTGGAAGCCGGACGCTGTGGGGCCTCTCTGCCCTTGAGGACACAGGCTGGACTTTCTCCCTTTCAGCTCTAGGCCCATGTAGGACACGGCAGAGCTGAACTTCTGCTTCAGCGAGATCAGGCCTGGGAAGAAACTGCGTTTCGCAGGCCTTTGTCAACATGTTCCCGGTAGGCTTGTAGGAGCCCTGTGCAGAGCGAGTTGCTTCTTAGCTGCCCAAAGAGCTGGAAGCCGGACGCTGAGGGACTTGCCTCCCCTTGTGGAAACAAGGCAGGACTTTGTGAATTGCAGCTCTAGGGTCAAATAGGACACGGCAGAGCAGATGTTCTACTTCAGCGAGATCAGGCCTGGGAACAAACTGCGTCTCACAGGCCTTGGTAAGACATGTTCCCGGTAGGCTTTAAGAGCCCTGTGCAGAGCGAGTTGTTTCTTAGACTGCAAAAGAGCTGGAAGCCCGACGCTGTGGGGCCTGTCTGCCCTTGGGGACACAAGACAGGACTTTGTCCCTTTTAGCTCTAGGCCCATGTAGGACACGGCAGAGCAGAAGTTCTACTTCAGTGAGAGCAGGCCTGAGACGAAACTGCGTTTCATAGGCCTTTGTAAGTCATGCTCCCGGTAGGCTTGTAAAAGCCCTGTGCAGAGTGAGCTGTTTCTTGGCTTCCCAAAGAGCTGGAAGCCGAACGCTGCGGGACCTGTCTGCCCTTGATGACAATAGGCAGAACTTTGTCCCTTTCAGCTCTAGGCCCATGTAGAACACGGCAGAGCAGAAGTTCTACTTCAGCGAGATCAGGCCTGGGAAGAAACTGCGTTTCGCAGGCCTTTGTAAACATGTTCCTGGTAGGCTTGTAGGAGCCCTGTGCAGAGCGAGTTGTTTCTTAGCTGCCCAAAGAGTTGCAAGCCAGACGCTGAGGGACTTGCCTCCCCTTTTGGAAACAAGGCAGGACTTTGTGAATTGCAGCTCTAGGGTCAAATAGGACACGGCAAAGCAGAAGTTCTACTTCAGCGAGATCAGGCCTGGGAAGAAACTGCGTCTCACAGGCCTTTGTAAGACATGTTCCCGGTAGGCTGTAAAACAGCAGTGCAGAGCAAGCTGTTTCTCAGCTGCCCAAAGAGCTGGAAGCCGGATGCTGTGGGGCCTCTCTGCCCTTGAGGACACAAGGCTGGACTTTCTCCCTTTGAGCTCTAGGCCCATGTAGGACACGGCAGAGCTGAACTTCTGCTTCAGCGAGATCAGGCCTGGGAAGAAACTGCGTTTCGCAGGCCTTTGTCAACATGTTCCTGGTAGGCTTTTAGGAGCCCTGTGCAGAGCGAGTTGTTTCTTAGCTGCCCAAAGAGCTGGAAGCCGGACGCTGTGGGGCCTCTCTGCCCTTGAGGACACAAGGCTGGACTTTCTCCCTTTGAGCTCTAGGCCCATGTAGGACACGGCAGAGCTGAACTTCTGCTTCAGCGATATCAGGCCTGGGAAGAAACTGCGTTTCGCAGGCCTTTGTAAGACATGCTCCCGGTAGGCTTGTGAAAGCCCTGTGCAGAGTGAGCTGTTTCTTAGCTTCCCAAAGAGCTGGAAGCCGCACGCTGTGGGACCTGTCTGCCCTTGAGGACAAAAGGCAGAACCTTGTCCCTTTCAGCTCTAGGCTCATGTAGATCACGGCAGAGCAAAAGTTCTACTTCAGCGAGATCAGGCCTGGGAAGAAACTGCGTCTCACTGGCCTTTGTAAGACATGTTCCCGGTAGGCTGTAAAACAGCAGTGCAGAGCAAGCTGTTTCTCAGCTGCCCAATGAGCTGGAAGCCGGACGCTGTGGGGCCTGTCTGCACATGAAGACACAACAGAGGACTTTGTCCCTTTCAGCTCTAGGCCCATGTAGGACACGGCAGAGCAGAAGTTCTACTTCACTGAGATCAGGCCTGGCAAGAAACTGCGTTTCAAAGGCCTTTGTAGGACATGTTCCCAGTAGGCTGTAAAACACCAGTGCAGAGCGAGCTGTTTCTTAGCTGCCCAAAGAGCTGGAAGCCGGACGCTGTGGGGCCTGTCTGCCCTTGAGGACAAAAGGCAGAACTTTGTCCCTTTCAGCTCTAGGCCCATGTAGGACTCGGCAGAGCAGAAGATCTACTTCAGCGAGATCAGCCCTGGGAAGAAACTGCGTTTCACAGGCCTTTGTAAGACATGTTCCCGGTAGGCTTTAAGAGCCCTGTGCAGAGCGAGTTGTTTCTTAGCCTGCCAAAGAGCTGGAAGCCGGACGCTGTGGGACCAGTCTGCCCTTGAGGACACAAGACAGGACTTTGTCCCTTTCAGCTCTAGGCCCATGCAGGACACGGCAGAGCAGAAGTTCTACTTCAGCGAGATCAGGTCTGGGAAGAGACTGCGTTTCACAGGCCTTTGTAAGACATGTTCCCGGTAGGCTGTAAAACAGCAGTGCAGAGCAAGCTGTTTCTCAGCTGCCCAAAGAGCTGGAAGCCGGACGCTGTGGGGCCTCTCTGCCCTTGAGGACACAAGGCTGGACTTTCTCCCTTTGAGCTCTAGGCCCATGTAGGACACGGCAGAGTTGAACTTCTGCTTCAGCGAGATCAGGCCTGGGAAGAAACTGCGTTTCGCAGGCCTTTCTCAACATGTTCCTGGTAGGCTTGTAGGAGCCCTGTGCAGAGCGAGTTGTTTCTTAGCTGCCCAAAGAGCTGGAAGCCGGACGCTGAGGGACTTGCATCCCCTTGTGGAAACAAGGCAGGACTTTGTGAATTGCAGCTCTAGGGTCAAATAGGGCACGGCAGAGCAGAAGATCTACTTCAGCGAGATCAGGCCTGGGAAGAAACTGCGTCTCACAGGCCTTGGTAAGACATGTTCCCGGTAGGCTTTAAGAGCCCTGTGCAGTGCGAGTTGTTTCTTAGCCTGCCAAAGAGCTGGAAGCCGGACGCTCTGGGACCAGTCTGCCCTTGAGGACACAAGACAGGACTTTGTCCCTTTCAGCTCTAGGCCCATGTAGGACACGGCAGAGCAGAAGTTCTTCTTCAGCGAGATCAGGTCTGGGAAAAAACTGCGTTTCACAGGCCTTTGTAAGACATGTTTCCGGTAGGCTGTAAAAGAGCAGTGCAGAGAAAGCTGTTTCTCAGCTGCCCAAAGAGCTGGAAGCCAGACGCTGTGGGGCCTCTCTGCCCTTGAGGAGACAAGGCTGGACTTTCTCCCTTTGAGCTCTAGGCCCATGTAGGACACGGCAGAGCTGAACTTCTGCTTCAGCGAGATCAGGCCTGGGAAGAAACTGCGTTTCACAGGCCTTTGTCAACATGCTCCCGGTAGGCTTGTGAAAGCCCTGTGCAGAGTGAGCTGTTTCTCAGCTGCCCAAAGAGCTGGAAGCCGGACGCTGTGGGGCCTGTCTGCCCATGAAGACACAACAGAGGACTTTGTCCCTTTCAGCTCTAGGCCCATGTAGGACACGGCAGAGCAGAAGTTCTACTTCACCGAGATCAGGCCTGGCAAGAAACTGCGTTTCAAAGGCCTTTGTAGGACATGTTCCCAGTAGGCTGTAAAACACCAGTGCAGAGCGAGCTGTTTCTTAGCAGCCCAAAGATCTGGAAGCTGGACGCTGTGGGGCCTGTCTGCCCTTGAAGGCAAGGCAGAGGACTTTGTCCCTTTCAGCTCTAGGCCCATGTAGGACACGGCAGAGCAGAAGTTCTACTTCAGCGAGAGCAGGCCTGAGATGAAACTGCGTTTCACAGGCCTTTTTAAGACATGCTCCCGGTAAGCTTGTAAAAGCCCTGAGCAGAGTGAGCTGTTTCTTAGCTTCCCAAAGAGCTGGAAGCCGGACGCTGTGGGACCTGTCTGCCCTTGAGGACAAAAGGCAGAACTTTGTCCCTTTCAGCTCTAGGCCCATGTAGGACTCGGCAGAGCAGAAGTTCTACTTCAGCGAGATCAGGCCTGGGAAGAAACTGCGTTTCACAGGCCTTTGTAAGACATGTTCCCGGTAGGCTTTAAGAGCCCTGTGCAGAGCGAGTTGTTTCTTAGCCTGCCAAAGAGCTGGAAGCCGGACGCTGTGGGACCAGTCTGCCCTTGAGGACACAAGACAGGACTTTGTCCCTTTCAGCTCTAGGCCCATGCAGGACACGGCAGAGCAGAAGTTCTACTTCAGCGAGATCAGGTCTGGGAAGAAACTGCGTTTCACAGGCCTTTGTAAGACATGTTCCCGGTAGGCTGTAAAACAGCAGTGCAGAGCAAGCTGTTTCTCAGCTGCCCAAAGAGCTGGAAGCCGGACGCTGTGGGGCCTGTCTGCCCTTGAGGACACAAGGCTGGACTTTCTCCCTTTGAGCTCTAGGCCCATGTAGGACACGGCAGAGCTGAACTTCTGCTTCAGCGAGATCAGGCCTGGGAAGAAACTGCGTTTCGCAGGCCTTTGTCAACATGTTCCCGGTAGGCTTGTAGGAGCCCTGTGCAGAGCGAGTTGCTTCTTAGCTGCCCAAAGAGCTGGAAGCCGGACGCTGAGGGACTTGCCTCCCCTTGTGGAAACAAGGCAGGACTTTGTGAATTGCAGCTCTAGGGTCAAATAGGACACGGCAGAGCAGATGTTCTACTTCAGCGAGATCAGGCCTGGGAAGAAACTGCGTCTCACAGGCCTTGGTAAGACATGTTCCCGGTAGGCTTTAAGAGCCCTGTGCAGAGCGAGTTGTTTCTTAGACTGCAAAAGAGCTGGAAGCCCGACGCTGTGGGGCCTGTCTGCCCTTGGGGACACAAGACAGGACTTTGTCCCTTTTAGCTCTAGGCCCATGTAGGACACGGCAGAGCAGAAGTTCTACTTCAGTGAGAGCAGGCCTGAGATGAAACTGCGTTTCATAGGCCTTTGTAAGTCATGCTCCCGGTAGGCTTGTAAAAGCCCTGTGCAGAGTGAGCTGTTTCTTGGCTTCCCAAAGAGCTGGAAGCCGGACGCTGCGGGACCTGTCTGCCCTTGATGACAATAGGCAGGACTTTGTCCCTTTCAGCTCTAGGCCCATGTAGAACACGGCAGAGCAGAAGTTCTACTTCAGCGAGATCAGGCCTGGGAAGAAACTGCGTTTCGCAGGCCTTTGTAAACATGTTCCTGGTAGGCTTGTAGGAGCCCTGTGCAGAGCGAGTTGTTTCTTAGCTGCCCAAAGAGTTGCAAGCCAGACGCTGAGGGACTTGCCTCCCCTTTTGGAAACAAGGCAGGACTTTGTGAATTGCAGCTCTAGGGTCAAATAGGACACGGCAAAGCAGAAGTTCTACTTCAGCGAGATCAGGCCTGGGAAGAAACTGCGTCTCACAGGCCTTTGTAAGACATGTTCCCGGTAGGCTTTAAGAGCCCTGTGCAGAGCGAGTTGTTTCTTAGCCTGCCAAAGAGCTGGAAGCTGGACGCTGTGGGACCAGTCTGCCCTTGAGGACACAAGACAGGACTTTGTCCCTTTCAGCTCTAGGCCCATGCAGGACACGGCAGAGCAGAAGTTCTACTTCAGCGAGATCAGGTCTGGGAAGAAACTGCGTTTCACAGGCCTTTGTAAGACATGTTCCCGGTAGGCTGTAAAACAGCAGTGCAGAGCAAGCTGTTTCTCAGCTGCCCAAAGAGCTGGAAGCCGGATGCTGTGGGGCCTCTCTGCCCTTGAGGACACAAGGCTGGACTTTCTCCCTTTGAGCTCTAGGCCCATGTAGGACACGGCAGAGCTGAACTTCTGCTTCAGCGAGATCAGGCCTGGGAAGAAACTGCGTTTCTCAGGCCTTTGTCAACATGTTCCTGGTAGGCTTTTAGGAGCCCTGTGCAGAGCGAGTTGTTTCTTAGCTGCCCAAAGAGCTGGAAGCCGGACGCTGTGGGGCCTCTCTGCCCTTGAGGACACAAGGCTGGACTTTCTCCCTTTGAGCTCTAGGCCCATGTAGGACACGGCAGAGCTGAACTTCTGCTTCAGCGATATCAGGCCTGGGAAGAAACTGCGTTTCGCAGGCCTTTGTAAGACATGCTCCCGGTAGGCTTGTGAAAGCCCTGTGCAGAGTGAGCTGCTTCTTAGCTTCCCAAAGAGCTGGAAGCCGCACGCTGTGGGACCTGTCTGCCCTTGAGGACAAAAGGCAGAACCTTGTCCCTTTCAGCTCTAGGCTCATGTAGATCACGGCAGAGCAAAAGTTCTACTTCACCGAGATCAGGCCTGGCAAGAAACTGCGTTTCAAAGGCCTTTGTAGGACATGTTCCCAGTAGGCTGTAAAACACCAGTGCAGAGCGAGCTGTTTCTTAGCTGCCCAAAGAGCTGGAAGCCGGACGCTGTGGGGCCTGTCTGCCCTTGAGGACAAAAGGCAGAACTTTGTCCCTTTCAGCTCTAGGCCCATGTAGGACTCGGCAGAGCAGAAGATCTACTTCAGCGAGATCAGCCCTGGGAAGAAACTGCGTTTCACAGGCCTTTGTAAGACATGTTCCCGGTAGGCTTTAAGAGCCCTGTGCAGAGCGAGTTGTTTCTTAGCCTGCCAAAGAGCTGGAAGCCGGACGCTGTGGGACCAGTCTGCCCTTGAGGACACAAGACAGGACTTTGTGCCTTTCAGCTCTAGGCCCATGCAGGACACGGCAGAGCAGAAGTTCTACTTCAGCGAGATCAGGTCTGGGAAGAGACTGCGTTTCACAGGCCTTTGTAAGACATGTTCCCGGTAGGCTGTAAAACAGCAGTGCAGAGCAAGCTGTTTCTCAGCTGCCCAAAGAGCTGGAAGCCGGACGCTGTGGGGCCTCTCTGCCCTTGAGGACACAAGGCTGGACTTTCTCCCTTTGAGCTCTAGGCCCATGTAGGACACGGCAGAGTTGAACTTCTGCTTCAGCGAGATCAGGCCTGGGAAGAAACTGCGTTTCTCAGGCCTTTCTCAACATGTTCCTGGTAGGCTTGTAGGAGCCCTGTGCAGAGCGAGTTGTTTCTTAGCTGCCCAAAGAGCTGGAAGCCGGACGCTGAGGGACTTGCCTCCCCTTGTGGAAACAAGGCAGGACTTTGTGAATTGCAGCTCTAGGGTCAAATAGGGCACGGCAGAGCAGAAGATCTACTTCAGCGAGATCAGGCCTGGGAAGAAACTGCGTCTCACAGGCCTTTGTAAGACATGTTCCCGGTAGGCTTTAAGAGCCCTGTGCAGAGCGAGTTGTTTCTTAGACTGCCAAAGAGCTGGAGCCGGACGCTGTGGGGCCTGTCTGCCCTTGAGGACACAAGACAGGACTTTGTCCCTTTTAGCTCTAGGCCCATGTAGGACACGGCAGAGCAGAAGTTCTACTTCAGCGAGAGCAGGCCTGAGATGAAACTGCGTTTCATAGGCCTTTGTAAGACATGCTCCCGGTAGGCTTGTAAAAGCCCTGTGCAGAGTGAGCTGTTTCTCAGCTGCCCAAAGAGCTGGAAGCCGGACGCTGTGGGGCCTCTCTGCCCTTGAGGAGACAAGGCTGGACTTTCTCCCTTTGAGCTCTAGGCCCATGTAGGACACGGCAGAGCTGAACTTCTGCTTCAGCGAGATCAGGCCTGGGAAGAAACTGCGTTTCACAGGCCTTTGTAAGACATGCTCCCGGTAAGCTTGTGAAAGCCCTGTGCAGAGTGAGCTGTTTCTTAGCTTCCCAAAGAGCTGGAAGCCGGACGCTGTGGGGCCTGTCTGCCCATGAAGACACAACAGAGGACTTTGTCCCTTTCAGCTCTAGGCCCATGTAGGACACGGCAGAGCAGAAGTTCTACTTCACCGAGATCAGGCCTGGCAAGAAACTGCGTTTCACAGGCCTTTGTAGGACATGTTCCCAGTAGGCTGTAAAACACCAGTGCAGAGCGAGCTGTTTCTTAGCTGCCCAAAGAGCTGGAAGCCGGACGCTGTGGGGCCTGTCTGCCCTTGAAGACACAGCAGAGGACTTTGTCCCTTTCAGCTCTAGGCCCATGTAGGACTCGGCAGAGCAGAAGTTCTACTTCAGCGAGAGCAGGCCTGAGATGAAACTGCGTTTCATAGGCCTTTGTAAGACATGCTCCCGGTAGGCTTGTAAAAGCCCTGAGCAGAGTGAGCTGTTTCTTAGCTTTCCAAAGAGCTGGAAGCCGGACGCTGTGGGACCTGTCTGCCCTTGAGGACAAAAGGCAGAACTTTGTCCCTTTCAGCTCTAGGCCCATGTAGGACTCGGCAGAGCAGAAGTTGTACTTCAGCGAGATTCAGGCCTGGGAAGAAAGTGCGTTTCGCAGGCCTTTGTCAACATGTTCCTTGTAGGCTTGTAGGAGCCCTGTGCAGAGCGAGTTGTTTCTTAGCTGCCCAAAGAGCTGGAAGCCGGACGCTGTGGGATCTGTCTGCCCTTGAGGACCAAAGGCAGAACCTTGTCCCTTTAAGCTCTAGGCCCATGTAGAACACGGCAGATCAGAAGTTCTACTTCAGCGAGATCAGGCCTGGGAAGAAAGTGCGTCTCACAGGCCTTTGTAAGACATGTTCCCGCTAGGCTTTAAGAGCCCTGTGCAGAGCGAGTTATTTCTTAGACTGCAAAAGAGCTGGAAGCCGGACGCTGTGGGGCCTGTCTCCCTTGAAGACACCACAGAGGACTTTGTCCCTTTCAGCTCGAGGCCCATGTAGGACACGGCAGAGCAGAAGTTCTACTTCACCGAGATCAGGCCTGGCAAGAAACTGCGTTTCACAGGCCTTTGTAGGACATGTTCCCAGTAGCCTGTAAAACACCAGTGCAGAGCGAGCTGTTTCTTAGCTGCCCAAAGAGCTGGAAGCCGGACGCTGTGGGGCCTGTCTGCCATTGAAGACACAGCAGAGGACTTTGTCCCTTTCAGCTCTAGGCCCATGTAGGACACGACAGAGCAGAAGTTCTACTTCAGCGAGAGCAGGCCTAAGATGAAACTGCGTTTCATAGGCCTTTGTAAGACATGCTCCCGGTAGGCTTGTAAAAGCCCTAAGCAGAGTGAGCTTTTTCTTAGCTTCCCAAAGAGCTGGAAGCCGGACGCTGTGGGACCTGTCTGCCCTTGAGGACAAAAGGCAGAACTTTGTCCCTTTCAGCTCTAGGCCCATGTAGGACACGGCAGAGCAGAAGTTCTACTTCAGCGAGATCAGGTCTGGGAAGAAACTGCGTTTCACAGGCCTTTGAAAGACATGTTCCGAGTAGGCTGTAAAACAGCAGTGCAGAGCAAGCTGTTTCTCAGCTGCCCAAAGAGCTGGAAGCCAGACGCTGTGGGGCCTCTCTGCCCTTGAGGACACAAGGCTGGACTTTCTCCCTTTGAGCTCTAGGCCCATGTAGGACACGGCAGAGCTGAACTTCTGCTTCAGCGAGATCAGGCCTGGGAAGAAACTGCGTTTCGCAGGCCTTTGTAAACTTGTTCTTGGTAGGCTTGTAGGAGCCCTGTGCAGAGCGAGTTGTTTCTTAGCTGCCCAAAGAGCTGGAAGCCGGACGCTGAGAGGGACTTGCCTCCCCTTGTGGAAACAAGGCAGGACTTTGTGAATTGCAGCTCTAGGGTCAAATAGGACACGGCAGAGCAGAAGTTCTACTTCAGCGAGATCAGGCCTGGGAAGAAACTGCGTCTCACAGGCCTTTGTAAGACATGCTCCCGGTAGGCTTTAAGAGCCCTGTGCAGAGCGAGTTGTTTCTTAGACTGCAAAAGAGCTGGAAGCCGGACGCTGTGGGGCCTGTCTGCCCTTGAGGACACAAGACAGGACTTTGTCCCTTTAGATCTAGGCCCATGTAGGACACGGCAGAGCAGAAGTTCTACTTCAGCGAGAGCAGGCCTGAGAGGAAACTGCGTTTCATAGGCCTTTGTAAGACATGCTCCCGGTAGGCTTGTAAAAGCCCTGTGCAGAGTGAGCTGTTTCTTGTCTTCCCAAAGAGGTGGAAGCCGGACGCTGTGGGACCTGTCTGCCCTTGAGGACAAAAGGCAGAACTTTGTCGCTTTCAGCTCTAGGCCCATGTAGAACACGGCAGAGCAGAAGTTCTACTTCAGCGAGATCAGGTCTGGGAAGAAACTGCGTTTCACAGGCCTTTGTAAGACATGTTCCCGGTAGGCTGTAAAACAGCAGTGCAGAGCAAGCTGTTTCTCAGCTACCCATAGAGCTGGAAGCCCGACGATGTGGGGCCTCTCTGCCCTTGAGGACACAAGGCTGGATTTTCTCCCTTTGAGCTCTAGGCCCATGTAGGACACGGCAGAGCTGAACTTCTGCTTCAGCGAGATCAGGCCTGGGAAGAAACTGCGTTAGCAGGCCTTTGTAAACATGTTCCTGGTAGGCTTGTAGGAGCCATGTGCAGAGCGAGTTGTTTCTTAGACTGCAAAAGAGCTGGAAGCCGGACGCTGTGGGGCATGTCTGCCCTTGAAGACACAACAGAGGACTTTGTCACTCTAGGCCAATGTAGGACACGGCAGAGCAGAAGTTCTACTTCACCGAGATCAGGCCTGGCAAGAAACTGCGTTTCACAGGCCTTTGTAGGACATGTTCCACGTAGGCTGTAAAACGCCAGTGCAGAGCGAGCTGTTTCTTAGCTGCCCAAAGAGCTGGAAGCCGTACGCGACGCTGTGGGACCTGTCTGCCCTTGAGGACAAAAGGCAGAACCTTGTCCCTTTCAGCTCTAGGCCCATGTAGAACACGGCAGAGCAGAAGTTCTACTTCAGCGAGATCAGGCCTGGGAAGATAGTGCGTGTCACAGGCCTTTGTAAGACATGTTCCCGCTAGGCTTTAAGAGCCCTGTGCAGAGCAAGTTGTTTCTTAGACTGCAAAAGAGCTGGAAGCCGGACGCTGTGGGGCATGTCTGCCCTTGAAGACACAACAGAGGACTTTGTCCCTTTCAGCTCTAGGCCCATGTAGGACACGGCAGAGCAGAAGTTCTACTTCACCGAGATCAGTCCTGGCAAGAAACTGCGTTTCACAGGCCTTTGTAGGACATGTTCCCAGTAGGCTGTAAAACACCAGTGCAGAGCGAGCTGTTTCTTAGCTGCCCAAAGAGCTGGAAGCCGGACCCTGTGGGGCCTGTCTGCCATTGAAGACACAGCAGAGGACTTTGTCCCTTTCAGCTCTAGGCCCATGTAGAACACGGCAGAGCAGAAGTTCTCTTTCAGCGAGATCAGGCCTGGGAAGAAAGTGCGTCTCACAGGCCTTTGTAAGACATGTTCCCGCTAGGCTTTAAGAGCCCTGTGCAGAGCGAGTTGTTTCTTAGACTGCAAAAGAGCTGGAAGCCGGACGCTGTGGGGCCTGTCTGCCATTGAAGACACAGCAGAGGACTTTGTCCCTTTCAGCTCTAGGCCCATGCAGGACACGGCAGAGCAGAAGTTCTACTTCAGCGAGATCAGGTCTGGGAAGAAACTGCGTATCACAGGCCTTTGTAAGACATGTTCCCGGTAGGCTGTAAAACAGCAGTGCAGAGCGAGCTGTTTCTTAGCTGCCCAAAGAGCTGGAAGCCGGACGCTGTGGGGCCTGTCTGCCATTGAAGACACAGCAGAGGACTTTGTCCCTTTCAGCTCTAGGCCCATGTAGGACACGGCAGAGCAGAAGTTCTACTTCAGCGAGAGCAGGCCTGAGATGAAACTGCGTTTCATAGGCCTTTGTAAGACATGCTCCCGGTAGGCTTGTAAAAGCCCTCTGCAGAGTGAGCTCTTTCTTAGCTTCCTAAAGTGCTGGAAGCCGGACGCTGTGGGACCTGTCCGCCCTTGAGGACACAAGGCTAGACTTTCTCCCTTTGAGCTCTAGGCCCATGTAGGACACGGCAGAGCTGAACTTCTGCTTCAGCGAGATCAGGCCTGGGAAGAAACTGCGTTTCACAGGCCTTTGAAAGACATGTTCCCAGTAGGCTGTAAAACAGCAGTGCAGAGCAAGCTGTTTCTCAGCTGCCCAAAGAGCTGGAAGCCAGACGCTGTGGGGCCTCTCTGCCCTTGAGGACACAAGGCTGGACTTTCTCCCTTTGAGCTCTAGGCCCATGTAGGACACGGCAGAGCTGAACTTCTGCTTCAGCGAGATCAGCCTGGAAGAAACTGCGTTTCGCAGGCCTTTGTAAACTTGTTCCTGGTAGGCTTGTAGGAGCCCTGTGCAGAGCGAGTTGTTTCTTAGCTGCCCAAAGAGCTGGAAGCCGGACGCTGAGGGACTTGCCTCCCCTTGTGGAAACAAGGCAGGACTTTGTGAATTGCAGCTCTAGGGTCAAATAGGACACGGCAGAGCAGAAGTTCTACTTCAGCGAGATCAGGCCTGGGAAGAAACTGCGTCTCACAGGCCTTTGTAAGACATGCTCCCGGTAGGCTTTAAGAGCCCTGTGCAGAGCGAGTTGTTTCTTAGACTGCAAAAGAGCTGGAAGCCGGACGCTGTGGGGCCTGTCTGCCCTTGAGGACACAAGACAGGACTTTGTCCCTTTTAGATCTAGGCCCATGTAGGACACGGCAGAGCAGAAGTTCTACTTCAGCGAGAGCAGGCCTGAGATGAAACTGCGTTTCATAGGCCTTTGTAAGACATGCTCCCGGTAGGCTTGTAAAAGCCCTGAGCAGAGTGAGCTGTTTCTTGGCTTCCCAAAGAGGTGGAAGCCGGACGCTGTGGGACCTGTCTGCCCCCTTGAGGACAAAAGGCAGAACTTTGTCGCTTTCAGCTCTAGGCCCATGTAGAACACGGCAGAGCAGAAGTTCTACTTCAGCGAGATCAGGTCTGGGAAGAAACTGCGTTTCACAGGCCTTTGTAAGACATGTTCCCGGTAGGCTGTAAAACAGCAGTGCAGAGCAAGCTGTTTCTCAGCTACCCATAGAGCTGGAAGCCCGACGATGTGGGGCCTCTCTGCCCTTGAGGACACAAGGCTGGATTTTCTCCCTTTGAGCTCTAGGCCCATGTAGGACACGGCAGAGCTGAACTTCTGCTTCAGCGAGATCAGGCCTGGGAAGAAACTGCGTTAGCAGGCCTTTGTAAACATGTTCCTGGTAGGCTTGTAGGAGCCCTGTGCAGAGCGAGTTGTTTCTTAGACTGCAAAAGAGCTGGAATCCGGACGCTGTGGGGCATGTCTGCCCTTGAAGACACAACAGAGGACTTTGTCCCTTTCAGCTCTAGGCCCATGTAGGACACGGCAGAGCAGAAGTCCTACTTCACCGAGATCAGTCCTGGCAAGAAACTGCGTTTCACAGGCCTTTGTAGGACATGTTCCCAGTAGGCTGTAAAACACCAGTGCAGAGCGAGCTGTTTCTTAGCTGCCCAAAGAGCTGGAAGCCGGACCCTGTGGGGCCTGTCTGCCATTGAAGACACAGCAGAGGACTTTGTCCCTTTCAGCTCTAGGCCCATGTAGAACACGGCAGAGCAGAAGTTCTACTTCAGCGAGATCAGGCCTGGGAAGAAAGTGCGTCTCACAGGCCTTTGTAAGACATGTTCCCGCTAGGCTTTAAGAGCCCTGTGCAGGGGAGGGAGCTGTGTCCCTTGTGAGGAGCGCTGACTTCTAGGGGGCACTATGGCCTATGTGTCCTGGGGGACAGGCACAGCTGTGTGCTTTCAGCTGTGGCCCTGTGGAAACAGTGAGACAGAGGGTTGCTACTGTTCACGGGGGGAGAACCCTGTGCAGTCGGGGTTGGGTGCGTGGGCCTTTGTAAGACATGCTCCCGGTAGGCTTGTAAAAGCCCTGAGCAGAGTGAGCTGTTTCTTGGCTTCCCAAAGAGCTGGAAGCCGGACGCTGTGGGACCTGTCTGCCCTTGAGGACAAAAGGCAGAACTTTGTCGCTTGAAGCTCTAGGCCCATGTAGAACACGGCAGAGCAGAAGTTCTACTTCAGCGAGATCAGGTCTGGGAAGAAACTGCGTTTCACAGGCCTTTGTAAGACATGTTCCCAGTAGGCTGTAAAACAGCAGTGCAGAGCAAGCTGTTTCTCAGCTACCCATAGAGCTGGAAGCCCGACGCTGTGGGGCCTCTCTGCCCTTGAGGACACAAGGCTGGACTTTCTCCCTTTGAGCTCTAGGCCCATGTAGGACACGGCAGAGCTGAACTTCTGCTTCAGCGAGATCAGGCCTGGGAAGAAACTGCGTTTCGCAGGCCTTTGTAAACTTCTTCCTGGTAGGCTTGTAGGAGCCCTGTGCAGAGCGAGTTGTTTCTTAGCTGCCCAAAGAGCTGGAAGCCGGACGCTGAGGGACTTGCCTCCCCTTGTGGAAACAAGGCAGGACTTTGTGAATTGCAGCTCTAGGGTCAAATAGGACACGGCAGAGTAGAAGTTCTACTTCAGCGAGATCAGGCCTGGGAAGAAACTGCGTCTCACAGGCCTTTGTAAGACATGTTCCCGGTAGGCTTTAAGAGCCCTGTGCAGAGCGAGTTGTTTCTTAGACTGCAAAAGAGCTGGAAGCCGGACGCTGTGGGGCCTGTCTGCCCTTGAGGACACAAGACAGGACTTTGTCCCTTTTAGATCTAGGCCCACGTAGGACACGGCAGAGCAGAAGTTCTACTTCAGCGAGAGCAGGCCTGAGATGAAACTGATCTTCCCTAGGCCTTTGTAAGACATGCTCCCGGTAGGCTTGTAAAAGCCCAGTGCAGAGTGTGCTGTTTCTTAGCTTCCCCAAAGAGCTGGAAGCCGGACGCTGTGGGACGTGTCTGCCCTTGAGGAGAAAAGGCAGAACTTTGTCCCTTTCAGCTCTAGGCCCATGTAGGACACGGCAGAGCAGAAGTTCTACTTCAGCGAGATCAGGCCTGGGAAGAAACTGCGTTTCACAGGCCTTTGTAAGACATGTTCCCGGTAGGCTTTAAGAGCCCTCTGCAGAGCGAGTTGTTTCTCAGCCTGCCAAAGAACTGGAAGCCGGACGCTGTGGGACCAGTCTGCCCTTGAGGACACAAGACAGGACTTTGTCCCTGTCAGCTCTAGGCCCATGCAGGACACGGCGAGAGCAGAAGTTCTACTTCAGCGAGATCAGGCCTGGCAAGAAACTGCGTTTCGCAGGCCTTTGTAAGACTGTTCCCAGTAGGCTGTAAAACACCAGTGCGGAGCGAGCTGTTTCTTACCTGCCCAAAGAGCTGGAAGCCGGACGCTTGGGACCTGTCAGCCCTTGAAGACACAGCACAGGACTTTGTCCCTTTCAGATCTAGGCCCATGTAGGACACGGCAGAGCAGAAGTTCTACTTCAGCGAGAGCATGCCTGAGATGAAACTGCGTTTCATAGGCCTTTGTAAGACATGCTCCCGGTAGGCTTGTAAAAGCCCTGACCAGAGTGAGCTGTTTCTTAGCTTCCCAAAGAGCTGGAAGCCGGACGCTGTGGGACCAGTCTGCCCTTGAGGACACAAGACAGGACTTTGTCCCTTTCAGCTCTAGGCCCATGCAGGACACGGCAGAGCAGAAGTTCTACTTCAGCGAGATCAGGTCTGGGAAGAAACTGCGTTTCACAGGCCTTTGAAAGACATGTTCCCAGTAGGCTGTAAAACAGCAGTGCAGAGCAAGCTGTTTCTCAGCTGCCCAAAGAGCTGGAAGCCAGACGCTGTGGGGCCTCTCTGCCCTTGAGGACACAAGGCTGGACTTTCTCCCTTTGAGCTCTAGGCCCATATAGGACACGGCAGAGCTGAACTTCTGCTTCAGCGAGATCAGGCCTGGGAAGAAACTGCGTCTCACAGGCCTTTGTAAGACATGCTACTGGTAGGGTTGTAAAAGCCCTGTGCAGAGTGAGCTATTTCTTAGCTTCCCAAAGAGCCGGAAGCCGGACGCTGTGGGACGAGTCTGCCCTTGAGGACAAAAGGCAGAACTTTGTCCCTTTCAGCTCTAGGTCCATGTAGGACATGGCAGAGAAGAAGTTCTACTTCAGCGAGATCAGTCCTGGCAAGAAACTGCGTTTCACAGGCCTTTGTAGGACATGTTCCCAGTAGGCTGTAAAACACCAGTGCAGAGCGAGCTGTTTCTTAGCTGCCCAAAGAGCTGGAAGCCGGACGCTGTGGGGCCTGTCTGCCATTGAAGACACAGCAGAGGACTTTGTCCCTTTCAGCTCTAGGCCCATGTAGAACACGGCAGAGCAGAAGTTCTACTTCAGCGAGATCAGGCCTGGGAAGAAAGTGCGTCTCACAGGCCTTTGTAAGACATGTTCCCGCTAGGCTTTAAGAGCCCTGTGCAGAGCGAGTTGTTTCTTAGACTGCAAAAGAGCTGGAAGCCGGACGCTGTGGGGCCTGTCTGCCCTTTAGGACACAAGACAGGACTTTGTCCCTTTTAGCTCTAGGCCCATGTAGGACACGGCAGAGCAGAAGTTCTACTTCAGCGAGAGCAGGCCTGAGATGAAACTGCGTTTCATAGGCCTTTGTAAGACATGCTCCCGGTAGGCTTGTAAAAGCCCTGAGCAGAGTGAGCTGTTTCTTAGCTTCCCAAAGAGCTGGAAGCCGGACGCTGTGGGACCTGTCTGCCCTTGAGGACAAAAGGCAGAACTTTGTCCCTTTCAGCTCTAGGCCCATGTAGAACACGGCAGAGCAGAAGTTCTACTTCAGCGAGATCAGGCCTGGGAAGAAACTGCGTTTCACAGGCCTTTGTAAGACATGTTCCCGGTAGGCTTTAAGAGCCCTGTGCAGAGCGAGTTGTTTCTTAGCCTGCCAAAGAGCTGGAAGCCGGACGCTGTGGGACCAGTCTGCCCTTGAGGACACAAGACAGGACTTTGTCCCTTTCAGCTCTAGGCCCATGCAGGACACGGCAGAGCAGAAGTTCTACTTCAGCGAGATCAGGTCTGGGAAGAAACTGCGTATCACAGGCCTTTGTAAGACATGTTCCCGGTAGGCTGTAAAACAGCAGTGCAGAGCGAGCTGTTTCTTAGCTTCCCAAAGAGCTGGAAGCCGGACGCTGTGGGACCTGTCTGCCCTTGAGGACAAAAGGCAGAACTTTGTCCCTTTCAGCTCTAGGCCCATGTAGGACACGGCAGAGCAGAAGTTCTACTTCAGCGAGAGCATGCCTGAGATGAAACTGCGTTTCATAGGCCTTTGTAAGACATGCTCCCGGTAGGCTTGTAAAAGCCCTGAGCAGAGTGAGCTGTTTCTTGGCTTCCCAAAGAGCTGAAAGCCGGAAGCTGTGGGACCTGTCTGCCCTTGAGGACAAAAGGCAGAACTTTGTCCCTTTCAGCTCTAGGCCCATGTAGGACACGGCAGAGCAGAAGTTCTACTTCAGCGAGATCAGGCCTGGGAAGAAACTGCGTTTCACAGGCCTTTGTAAGACATGTTCCCGGTAGGCTTTAAGAGCCCTGTGCAGAGCAAGTTGTTTCATAGCCTGCCAAAGAGCTGGAAGCCAGACGCTGTGGGACGAGTCTGCCCTTGAGGACACAAGACAGGACTTTGTCCCTTTCAGCTCTAGGCCCATGTAGAACACGGCAGAGCAGAAGTTCTACTTCAGCGAGATCAGGCCTGGGAAGAAACTGCTTTTCACAGGCCTTTGTAAGACATGTTCCCGGTAGGCTGTAAAACAGAAGTGCAGAGCAAGCTGTTTCTCAGTTGTCCAAAGAGCTGGAAGCAGGACGCTGTGGGGCCTGTCTGCCCTTGAAGACACAGCACAGGACTTTGTCCCTTTCAGATCTAGGCCCATGTAGGACACTGCAGAGCAGAAGTTCTACTTCACCGAGATCAGGCCTGGCAAGAAACTGCGTTTCCCAGGCCTTTGTAGGACATGTTCCCAGTAGGCTGTAAAACACCAGTGCAGAGCGAGCTGTTTCTTAGCTGCCCATAGAGCTGGAATCAGGACGCTGTGGGGCCTGTCTGCCCTTGAAGATACAGCAGAAGACTTTGTCCCTTTCAGCTCTAGGCCCATGTAGGACACGGCAGAGCAGAAGTTCTACTTCAGCGAGAGCAGGCCTGAGATGAAACTGCGTTTCATAGGTCTTTGTAAGACATGCTCCCGGTAGGCTTGCAAAAGCTCTGAGCAGAGTGAGCTGTTTCTTACCTTCCCAAAGAGCTGGAAGCCGGACGCTGTGGGACCTGTCTGCCCTTGAGGACAAAAGGCAGAACTTTGTCCCTTTCAGCTCAAGGCCCATGTAGGACACGGCAGAGCAGAAGTTCTACTTCAGCGAGATCAGGCCTGGGAAGAAACTGCGTTTCACAGGCCTTTGTAAGACATGTTCCCGGTAGGCTTTAAGAGCCCTGCGTAGAGTGAGCTGTTTCTCGGCTTCCCAAAGAGCTGGAAGCCGGACGCTGTGGGACCTGTCTGCCCTTGAGGACAAAAGGCAGAACTTTGTCCCTATCAGCTCTAGGCCCATGTAGGACACGGCAGAGCAGAAGTTCTACTTCAGCGAGATCAGGCCTGGGAAGAAACTGCGTTTCACAGGCCTTTGTAAACATGTTCCTGGTAGGCTTGTAGGAGCCGTGTGCAGAGCGAGTTGTTTCCTAGCTGCCCAAAGAGCTGTAAGCCGGACGCTGAGGGACTTGCCTCCCCTTGTGGAAACAAGGCAGGACTTTGTGAATTGCAGCTGTAGGGTCAAATAGGACACTGCAGAGCAGAAGTTCTACTTCAGCGAGATTAGGCCTGGGAAGAAACTGCGTCTCACAGGCCTTTGTAAGACATGCTACCGGTAGGGTTGTAAAAGCCCTGTGCAGAGTGAGCTATTTCTTAGCTTCCCAAAGAGCAGGAAGCCGGACGCTGTGGGACGAGTCTGCCCTTGAGGACAAAAGGCAGAACTTTGTCCCTTTCAGCTCTAGGTCCATGTAGGACATGGCAGAGAAGAAGTTCTACTTCAGCGAGATCAGGCCTGGGAAGAAACTGCGTCTCACAGGACTTTGTAAGACATGTTCCCGGTAGTCTTTAAGAGCCCTGTGCAGAGCGAGTTGTTTCTTAGCCTGCCAAAGAGCTGGAAGCCGGACGCTGTGGGACCAGTCTGCCCTTGAGGACACAAGACAGGACTTTGTCCCTGTCAGCTCTAGGCCCATGCAGGACACGGCAGAGCAGAAGTTCTACTTCAGCGAGATCAGGCCTGGGAAGAAACTGCGTTTCGCAGGCCTTTGTAAGACATGTTCCCAGTAGGCTGTAAAACACCAGTGCGGAGCGAGCTGTTTCTTAGCTGCCCAAAGAGCTGGAAGCCGGACGCTTGGGACCTGTCAGCCCTTGAAGACACAGCACAGGACTTTGTCCCTTTCAGATCTAGGCCCATGTAGGACACGGCAGAGCAGAAGTTCTACTTCAGCGAGAGCATGCCTGAGATGAAACTGCGTTTCATAGGCCTTTGTAAGACATGCTCCCGGTAGGCTTGTAAAAGCCCTGAGCAGAGTGAGCTGTTTCTTAGCTTCCCAAAGAGCTGGAAGCCGGACGCTGTGGGACCTGTCTGCCCTTGAGGACAAAAGGCAGAACTTTGGCCCTTTCAGCTCTAGGCCCATGTAGGACACGGCAGAGCAGAAGTTCTACTTCAGCGAGATCAGGCCTGGGAAGAAACTGCGTTTCACAGGCCTTTGTAAGACATGTTCCCGGTAGGCTTTAAGAGCCCTGTGCAGAGCGAGTTGTTTCTTAGACTGCAAAAGAGCTGGAAGCCGGACACGGTGGGGCCTCTCTGCCCTTATGGACACAAGGCTGGACTTTCTCCCTTTGAGCTCTAGGCCCATGTAGGACACGGCAGAGCAGAAGTTCTACTTCAGCGAGAGCAGGCCTGAGATGAAACTGCGTTTCATAGGCCTTTGTAAGACATGCTCCCGGTAGGCTTGTAAAAGCCCTGCGTAGAGTGAGCTGTTTCTCGGCTTCCCAAAGAGCTGGAAGCCGGACGCTGTGGGACCTGTCTGCCCTTGAGGACAAAAGGCAGAACTTTGTCCCTTTCAGCTCTAGGCCCATGTAGGACACGGCAGAGCAGAAGTTCTACTTCAGCGAGATCAGGCCTGGGAAGAAACTGCGTTTCACAGGCCTTTGTAAGACATGTTCCCGGTAGGCTTTAAGAGCCCTGTGCAGAGCGAGTTGTTTCTCAGCCTGCCAAAGAACTGGAAGCCGGACGCTGTGGGACCAGTCTGCCCTTGAGGACACAAGACAGGACTTTGTCCCTTTCAGCTCTAGGCCCATGCAGGACACGGCAGAGCAGAAGTTCTACTTCAGCGAGATCAGGTCTGGGAAGAAACTGCGTTTCACTGGCCTTTGTAAGACATGTTCCCGGTAGGCTGTAAAACAGCAGTGCAGAGCAAGCTGTTTCTCAGCTGCCCAAAGAGCTGGAAGTCGGACGCTGTGCGGCCTCTCTGCCCTTGAGGACACAAGGCTGGACTTTCTCCCTTTGAGCTCTAGGCCCATGTAGGAAACGGCAGAGCTGAACTTCTGCTTCAGAGAGATCAGGCCTGGGAAGAAAGTGCGTTTCGCAGGCCTTTGTAAACATGTTCCTGGTAGGCTTGTAGGAGCCCTGTGCAGAGCGAGTTGTTTCTTAGCTGTCCAAAGAGCTGGAAGCCGGACTCTGAGGGACTTGCCTCCCCTCGTGGAAACAAGGCAGGACTTTGTGAATTGCAGGTCTAGGGTCAAATAGGACACGGCAGAGCAGAAGTTCTACTTCAGCGAGATCAGGCCTGGGAAGAAACTGCGTCTCACAGGCCTTTGTAAGACATGTTCCCGGTAGGCTGTAAAACAGAAGTGCAGAGCAAGCTGTTTCTCAGTTGCCCAAAGAGCTGGAAGCAGAACGCTGTGGGGCCTGTCTGCCCTTGAAGACACAGCACAGGACTTTGTCCCTTTCAGCTCTAGGCCCATGTAGGACACTGCAGAGCAGAAGTTCTACTTCACCGAGATCAGGTCTGGCAAGAAACTGCGTTTCACAGGCATTTGTAGGACATGTTCCCAATAGGCTGTAAAACACCAGTGCAGAGCGAGCTGTTTCTTAGCTGCCCATAGAGCTGGAATCAGGACGCTGTGGGGCCTGTCTGCCCTTGAAGACACAGCAGAAGACTTTGTCCCTTTCAGCTCTAGGCCCATGTAGGACACGGCAGAGCAGAAGTTCTAATTCGGCGAGATCAGGCCTGGCAGGAAACTGCGTTTCGCAGGCCTTTGTAAGACATGTTCCCAGTAGGCTGTAAAACACCAGTGCGGAGCGAGCTGTTTCTTAGCTGCCCAAAGAGCTGGAAGCCGGACGCTTGGGACCTGTCAGCCCTTGAAGACACAGCGCAGGACTTTGTCCCTTTCAGATCTAGGCCCATGTAGGACACGGCAGAGCAGAAGTTCTACTTCAGCGAGAGCAGGCCTGAGATGAAACTGCGTTTCATAGGTCTTTGTAAGACATGCTCCCGGTAGGCTTGCAAAAGCTCTGAGCAGAGTGAGCTGTTTCTTACCTTCCCAAAGAGCTGGAAGCCGGACGCTGTGGGACCTGTCTGCCCTTGAGGACAAAAGGCAGAACTTTGTCCCTTTCAGCTCTAGGCCCATGTAGGACACGGCAGAGCAGAAGTTCTACTTCAGCGAGATCAGGCCTGGGAAGAAACTGCGTTTCACAGGCCTTTGTAAACATGTTCCTGGTAGGCTTGAAGGAGCCGTGTGCAGAGCGAGTTGTTTCCTAGCTGCCCAAAGAGCTGGAAGCCGGACGCTGAGGGACTTGCCTCCCCTTGTGGAAACAAGGCAGGACTTTGTGAATTGCAGCTCTAGGGTCAAATAGGACACTGCAGAGCAGAAGTTCTACTTCAGCGAGATTAGGCCTGGGAAGAAACTGCGTCTCACAGGCCTTTGTAAGACATGCTACCGGTAGGGTTGTAAAAGCCCTGAGCAGAGTGAGCTATTTCTTAGCTTCCCAAAGAGCAGGAAGCCGGACGCTGTGGGACGAGTCTGCCCTTGAGGACAAAAGGCAGAACTTTGTCCCTTTCAGCTCTAGGTCCATGTAGGACATGGCAGAGAAGAAGTTCTACTTCAGCGAGATCAGGTCTGGGAAGAAACTGCGTCTCACAGGCCTTTGTAAGACATGTTCCCGGTAGGCTTTAAGAGCCCTGTGCAGAGCGAGTTGTTTCTTAGCCTGCCAAAGAGCTGGAAGCCGGACGCTGTGGGACCAGTCTGCCCTGGAGGACACAAGACAGGACTTTCTGCCTTTGAGCTCTAGGCCCATGTAGGAAACGGCAGAGCTGAACTTCTGCTTCAGCGAGATCAGGCCTGGGAAGAAAGTGCGTTTCGCAGGCCTTTGTAAACATGTTCCTGGTAGGCTTGTAGGAGCCCTGTGCAGAGCGAGTTGTTTCTTAGCTGCCCAAAGAGCTGGAAGCCGGACTCTGAGGGACTTGCCTCCCCTTGTGGAAACAAGGCAGGACTTTGTGAATTGCAGGTCTAGGGTCAAATAGGACACGGCAGAGCAGAAGTTCTACTTCAGCGAGATCAGGCCTGGGAAGAAACTGCGTCTCACAGGCCTTTGTAAGACATGTTCCCGGTAGGCTGTAAAACAGAAGTGCAGAGCAAGCTGTTTCTCAGTTGCCCAAAGAGCTGGAAGCAGAACGCTGTGGGGCCTGTCTGCCCTTGAAGACACAGCACAGGACTTTGTCCCTTTCAGCTCTAGGCCCATGTAGGACACTGCAGAGCAGAAGTTCTACTTCACCGAGATCAGGTCTGGCAAGAAACTGCGTTTCACAGGCCTTTGTAGGACATGTTCCCAATAGGCTGTAAAACACCAGTGCAGAGCGAGCTGTTTCTTAGCTGCCCATAGAGCTGGAATCAGGACGCTGTGGGGCCTGTCTGCCCTTGAAGACACAGCAGAAGACTTTGTACCTTTCAGCTCTAGGCCCATGTAGGACACGGCAGAGCAGAAGTTCTACTTCGGCGAGATCAGGCCTGGCAGGAAACTGCGTTTCGCAGGCCTTTGTAAGACATGTTCCCAGTAGGCTGTAAAACACCAGTTCGGAGCGAGCTGTTTCTTAGCTGCCCAAAGAGCTGGAAGCCGGACGCTGTGGGACCTGTCTGCCCTTGAGGACAAAAGGCAGAACTTTGTCCCTTTCAGCTCTAGGCCCATGTAGGACACGGCAGAGCAGAAGTTCTACTTCAGCGAGATCAGGCCTGGGAAGAAACTGCGTTTCACAGGCCTTTGTAAGACATGTTCCTGGTAGGCTTGTAGGAGCCCTGTGCAGAGCGAGTTGTTTCCTAGCTGCCCAAAGAGCTGGAAGCCGGACGCGGTGGGGCCTCTCTGCCCTTATGGACACAAGGCTGGACTTTCTCCCTGTGAGCTCTAGGCCCATGTAGGACACTGCAGAGCAGAAGTTCTACTTCAGCGAGAGCAGGCGTGAGATGAAACTGCGTTTCATAGACCTTTGTAAGACATGCTCCCGGTAGGCTTGTAAAAGCCCTGTGTAGAGTGAGCTGTTTCTTAGCTTCCCAAAGAGCTGGAAGCCGGACGCTGTGGGACCTGTCTGCCCTTGAGGACAAAAGGCAGAACATTGTCCCTTTCAGCTCCAGGCCCATGTAGAACACGGCAGAGCAGAAGTTCTACTTCAGCGAGATCAGGCCTGGGAAGAAACTGCGTTTCACAGGCCTTTGTAAGACATGTTCCCGGTAGGCTGTAAAACAGAAGTGCAGAGCAAGCTGTTTCTCAGTTGTCCAAAGAGCTGGAAGTAGGACGCTGTGGGGCCTGTCTGCCCTTGAAGACACAGCACAGGACTTTGTCCCTTTCAGATCTAGGCCCATGTAGGACACGGCAGAGCAGAAGTTCTACTTCACCGAGATCAGGCCTGGCAAGAAACTGCGTTTCACAGGCCTTTGTAGGACATGTTCCCAGTAGCCTGTAAAACACCAGTGCAGAGCGAGCTGTTTCTTAGCTGGCCATAGAGCTGGAAGCAGGACGCTGTGGGACCTGTCTGCCCTTGAAGACACAGCAGAAGACTTTGTCCCTTTCAGCTCTAGGCCCATGTAGGACACGGCAGAGCAGAAGTTCTACTTCAGCGAGAGCAGGCGTGAGATGAAACTGCGTTTCATAGGTCTTTGTAAGACATGCTCCCGGTAGGCTTGTAAAAGCCCTGTGTAGAGTGAGCTGTTTCTTAGCTTCCCAAAGAGCTGGAAGCCGGACGCTGTGGGACCTGTCTGCCCTTGAGGACAAAAGGCAGAACTTTGTCCCTTTCAGCTCCAGGCCCATGTAGAACACGGCAGAGCAGAAGTTCTACTTCAGCGAGATCAGGCCTGGGAAGAAACTGCGTTTCACAGGCCTTTGTAAGACATGTTCCCGGTAGGCTTTAAGAGCCCTGTGCAGAGCGAGTTGTTTCTCAGCCTGCCAAAGAACTGGAAGCCGGACGCTGTGGGACCAGTCTGCCCTTGAGGACACAAGACAGGACTTTGTCCCTTTCAGCTCTAGGCCCATGCAGGACACGGCAGAGCAGAAGTTCTACTTCAGCGAGATCAGGTCTGGGAAGAAACTGCGTTTCACTGGCCTTTGTAAGACATGTTCCCGGTAGGCTGTAAAACAGCAGTGCAGAGCAAGCTGTTTCTCAGCTGCCCAAAGAGCTGGAAGTCGGACGCTGTGCGGCCTCTCTGGACTTGAGGACACAAGGCTGGACTCTCTCCCTTTGAGCTCTAGGGCCATGTAGCACACGGCAGAGCTGAACTTCTGCTTCACCGAGATCAGGCCTGGGAAGAAAGTGCGTTTCGCAGGCCTTTGTAAACATGTTCCTGGTAGGCTTGTAGGAGCCGTGTGCAGAGCGAGTTGTTTCTTAGCTGCCCAAAGAGCTGGAAGCCGGACGCTGAGGGACTTGCCTCCCCTTGTGGAAACAAGGCAGGACTTTGTGAATTGCAGCTCTAGGGTCAAATAGGACACTGCAGAGCAGAAGTTCTACTTCAGCGAGATTAGGCCTGGGAAGAAACTGCGTCTCACAGGCCTTTGTAAGACATGCTACCGGTAGGGTTGTAAAAGCCCTGAGCAGAGTGAGCTATTTCTTAGCTTCCCAAAGGGCAGGAAGCCGGACGCTGTGGGACGAGTCTGCCCTTGAGGACAAAAGGCAGAACTTTGTCCCTTTCAGCTCTAGGTCCATGTAGGACATGGCAGAGAAGAAGTTCTACTTCTGCGAGATCAGGCCTGGGAAGAAACTGCGTCTCACAGGCCTTTGTAAGACATGTTCCCGGTAGGCTTTAAGAGCCCTGTGCAGAGCGAGTTGTTTCTTAGCCTGCCAAAGAGCTGGAAGCCGGACGCTGTGGGACCAGTCTGCCCTGGAGGAGACAAGACAGGACTTTCTCCCTTTGAGCTCTAGGCCCATGTAGGAAACGGCAGAGCTGAACTTCTGCTTCAGCGAGATCAGGCCTGGGAAGAAAGTGCGTTTCGCAGGCCTTTGTAAACATGTTCCTGGTAGGCTTGTAGGAGCCCTGTGCAGAGCGAGTTGTTTCTTAGCTGCCCAAAGAGCTGGAAGCCGGACTCTGAGGGACTTGCCTCCCCTTGTGGAAACAAGGCAGGACTTTGTGAATTGCAGGTCTAGGGTCAAATAGGACACGGCAGAGCAGAAGTTCTACTTCAGCGAGATCAGGCCTGGGAAGAAACTGCGTCTCACAGGCCTTTGTAAGACATGCTCCCGGTAGGCTTTAAGAGCCCTGTGCAGAGCGAGTTGTTTCTTAGCTGCCCAAAGAGCTGGAAGCCGGACGCGGTGGGGCCCTTCTGCCCTTGAGGACACAAGACAGGACTTTGTCCCTGTCAGCTCTAGGCCCATGCAGAACACGGCAGAGCAGATGTTCTACTTCAGCGAGATCAGGCCTGGCAAGAAACTGCGTTTCGCAGGCCTTTGTAAGACATGTTCCCAGTAGGCTGTAAAACACCAGTGCGGAGTGAGCTGTTTCTTAGCTGCCCAAAGAGCTGGAAGCCGGACGCTTGGGACCTGTCAGCCCTTGAAGACACAGCACAGGACTTTGTCCCTTTCAGATCTAGGCCCATGTAGGACACGGCAGAGCAGAAGTTCTACTTCAGCGAGAGCAGGCGTGAGATGAAACTGCGTTTCATAGGCCTTTGTAAGGCATGCTCCCGGTAGGCTTGTAAAAGCCCTGTGTAGAGTGAGCTGTTTCTTAGCTTCCCAAAGAGCTGGAAGCCGGACGCTGTGGGACATGTCTGCCCTTGAGGACAAAAGGCAGAACTTTGTCCCTTTCAGCTCCAGGCCCATGTAGAACACGGCAGAGCAGAAGTTCTACTTCAGCGAGATCAGGCCTGGGAAGAAACTGCGTTTCACAGGCCTTTGTAAGACATGTTCCCGGTAGGCTGTAAAACAAAAGTGCAGAGCAAGCTGTTTCTCAGTTGTCCAAAGAGCTGGAAGCAGGACGCTGTGGGGCCTGTCTGCCCTTGAAGACACAGCACAGGACTTTGTCCCTTTCAGATCTTGGCCCATGTAGGACACTGCAGAGCAGAAGTTCTACTTCACCGAGATCAGGCCTGGCAAGAAACTGCGTTTCACAGGCCTTTGTAGGACATGTTCCCAGTAGCCTGTAAAACACCAGTGCAGAGCGAGCTGTTTCTTAGCTGCCCATAGAGCTGGAAGCCGGACGCTGTGGGACCTGTCTGCCCTTGAAGACACAGCAGAAGACTTTGTCCCTTTCAGCTCTAGGCCCATGTAGGACACGGCAGAGCAGAAGTTCTACTTCAGCGAGAGCAGGCGTGAGATGAAACTGCGTTTCATAGGTCTTTGTAAGACATGCTCCCGGTAGGCTTGTAAAAGCCCTGAGCAGAGTGAGCTGTTTCTTAGCTTGCCAAAGAGCTGGAAGCCGCACGTGTGGGACCTGTCTGCCCTTGAGGAAAAAAGGAAGAACTTTGTCCCTTTCAGCTCTAGGCCCATGCAGGACACGGCAGAGCAGAAGTTCTACTTCAGCGAGATCAGGTCTGGGAAGAAACTGCGTTTCACTGGCCTTTGTAAGACATGTTCCTGGTAGGATGTAAAACAGCAGTGCAGAGCAAGCTGTTTCTCAGCTGCCCAAAGAGCTGGAATTGGGACGCTGTGCGGCCTCTCTGCCCTTGAGGACACAAGGCTGGACTTTCTCCCTTTGAGCTCTAGGGCCATGTAGGACACGGCAGAGCTGAACTTCTGCTTCAGCGAGATCAGGCCTGGGAAGAAAGTGCGTTTCGCAGGCCTTTGTAAACATGCTCCTGGTAGGCTTGTAGGAGCCGTGTGCAGAGCGAGTTGTTTCCTAGCTGCCCAAAGAGCTGGAAGCCGGACGCTGAGGGACTTGCCTCCCCTTGTGGAAACAAGGCAGGACTTTGTGAATTGCAGCTCTAGGGTCAAATAGGACACTGCAGAGCAGAAGTTCTACTTCAGCGAGATTAGGCCTGGGAAGAAACTGCGTCTCACAGGCCTTTGTAAGACATGCTACCGGTAGGGTTGTAAAAGCCCTGTGCAGAGTGAGCTATTTCTTAGCTTCCCAAAGAGCAGGAAGCCGGACGCTGTGGGACGAGTCTGCCCTTGAGGACAAAAGGCAGAACTTTGTCCCTTTCAGCTCTAGGTCCATGTAGGAGATGGCAGAGAAGAAGTTCTACTTCAGCGAGATCAGGCCTGGGAAGAAACTGCGTCTCACAGGCCTTTGTAAGACATGTTCCCGGTAGGCTTTAAGAGCCCTGTGCAGAGCGAGTTGTTTCTTAGCCTGCCAAAGAGCTGGAAGCCGGACGCTGTGGGACCAGTCTGCCCTTGAGGACACAAGACAGGACTTTGTCCCTGTCAGCTCTAGGCCCATGCAGGACACGGCAGAGCAGAAGTTCTACTTCAGCGAGATCAGGCCTGGCAAGAAACTGCGTTTCGCAGGCCTTTGTAAGACATGTTCCCAGTAGGCTGTAAAACACCAGTGCGGAGCGAGCTGTTTCTTAGCTGCCCAAAGAGCTGGAAGCCGGACGCTTGGGACCTGTCAGCCCTTGAAGACACAGCACAGGACTTTGTCCCTTTCAGATCTAGGCCCATGTAGGACACGGCAGAGCAGAAGTTCTACTTCAGCGAGAGCATGCCTGAGATGAAACTGCGTTTCATGGGCCTTTGTAAGACATGCTCCCGGTAGGCTTGTAAAAGCCCTGAGCAGAGTGAGCTGTTTCTTAGCTTCCCAAAGAGCTGGAAGCCGGACGCTGTGGGACCTGTCTGCCCTTGAGGACAAAAGGCAGAACTTTGTCCCTTTCAGCTCTAGGCCCATGTAGGACACGGCAGAGCAGAAGTTCTACTTCAGCGAGATCAGGCCTGGGAAGAAACTGCGTTTCACAGGCCTTTGTAAGACATGTTCCCGGTAGGCTTTAAGAGCCCTGTGCAGAGCGAGTTGTTTCTCAGCCTGCCAAAGAACTGGAAGCCGGACGCTGTGGGACCAGTCTGCCCTTGAGGACACAAGACAGGACTTTGTCCCTTTCAGCTCTAGGCCCATGCAGGACACGGCAGAGCAGAAGTTCTACTTCAGCGAGATCAGGTCTGGGAAGAAACTGCGTTTCACTGGCCTTTGTAAGACATGTTCCCGGTAGGCTGTAAAACAGCAGTGCAGAGCAAGCTGTTTCTCAGCTGCCCAAAGAGCTGGAAGTCGGACGCTGTGCGGCCTCTCTGCCCTTGAGGACACAAGGCTGGACTTTCTCCCTTTCAGCTCTAGGCCCACGTAGGAAACGGCAGAGCTGAACTTCTGCTTCAGCGAGATCAGGCCTGGGAAGAAAGTGCGTTTCGCAGGCCTTTGTAAACATGTTCCTGGTAGGCTTGTAGGAGCCCTGTGCAGAGCGAGTTGTTTCTTAGCTGTCCAAAGAGCTGGAAGCCGGACTCTGAGGGACTTGCCTCCCCTCGTGGAAACAAGGCAGGACTTTGTGAATTGCAGGTCTAGGGTCAAATAGGACACGGCAGAGCAGAAGTTCTACTTCAGCGAGATCAGGCCTGGGAAGAAACTGCGTCTCACAGGCCTTTGTAAGACATGTTCCCGGTAGGCTGTAAAACAGAAGTGCAGAGCAAGCTGTTTCTCAGTTGCCCAAAGAGCTGGAAGCAGAACGCTGTGGGGCCTGTCTGCCCTTGAAGACACAGCACAGGACTTTGTCCCTTTCAGCTCTAGGCCCATGTAGGACACTGCAGAGCAGAAGTTCTACTTCACCGAGATCAGGTCTGGCAAGAAACTGCGTTTCACAGGCCTTTGTAGGACATGTTCCCAATAGGCTGTAAAACACCAGTGCAGAGCGAGCTGTTTCTTAGCTGCCCATAGAGCTGGAATCAGGACGCTGTGGGGCCTGTCTGCCCTTGAAGACACAGCAGAAGACTTTGTCCCTTTCAGCTCTAGGCCCATGTAGGACACGGCAGAGCAGAAGTTCTACTTCGGCGAGATCAGGCCTGGCAGGAAACTGCGTTTCGCAGGCCTTTGTAAGATATGTTCCCAGTAGGCTGTAAAACACCAGTGCGGAGCGAGCTGTTTCTTAGCTGCCCAAAGAGCTGGAAGCCGGACGCTTGGGACATGTCAGCCCTTGAAGACACAGCGCAGGACTTTGTCCCTTTCAGATCTAGGCCCATGTAGGACACGGCAGAGCAGAAGTTCTACTTCAGCGAGAGCAGGCCTGAGATGAAACTGCGTTTCATAGGTCTTTGTAAGACATGCTCCCGGTAGGCTTGCAAAAGCTCTGAGCAGAGTGAGCTGTTTCTTACCTTCCCAAAGAGCTGGAAGCCGGACGCTGTGGGACCTGTCTGCCCTTGAGGACAAAAGGCAGAACTTTGTCCCTTTCAGCTCAAGGCCCATGTAGGACACGGCAGAGCAGAAGTTCTACTTCAGCGAGATCAGGCCTGGGAAGAAACTGCGTTTCACAGGCCTTTGTAAGACATGTTCCCGGTAGGCTTTAAGAGCCCTGCGTAGAGTGAGCTGTTTCTCGGCTTCCCAAAGAGCTGGAAGCCGGACGCTGTGGGACCTGTCTGCCCTTGAGGACAAAAGGCAGAACTTTGTCCCTTTCAGCTCTAGGCCCATGTAGGACACGGCAGAGCAGAAGTTCTACTTCAGCGAGATCAGGCCTGGGAAGAAACTGCGTTTCACAGGCCTTTGTAAACATGTTCCTGGTAGGCTTGTAGGAGCCGTGTGCAGAGCGAGTTGTTTCCTAGCTGCCCAAAGAGCTGTAAGCCGGACGCTGAGGGACTTGCCTCCCCTTGTGGAAACAAGGCAGGACTTTGTGAATTGCAGCTGTAGGGTCAAATAGGACACTGCAGAGCAGAAGTTCTACTTCAGCGAGATTAGGCCTGGGAAGAAACTGCGTCTCACAGGCCTTTGTAAGACATGCTACCGGTAGGGTTGTAAAAGCCCTGTGCAGAGTGAGCTATTTCTTAGCTTCCCAAAGAGCAGGAAGCCGGACGCTGTGGGACGAGTCTGCCCTTGAGGACAAAAGGCAGAACTTTGTCCCTTTCAGCTCTAGGTCCATGTAGGACATGGCAGAGAAGAAGTTCTACTTCAGCGAGATCAGGCCTGGGAAGAAACTGCGTCTCACAGGACTTTGTAAGACATGTTCCCGGTAGGCTTTAAGAGCCCTGTGCAGAGCGAGTTGTTTCTTAGCCTGCCAAAGAGCTGGAAGCCGGACGCTGTGGGACCAGTCTGCCCTTGAGGACACAAGACAGGACTTTGTCCCTGTCAGCTCTAGGCCCATGCAGGACACGGCAGAGCAGAAGTTCTACTTCAGCGAGATCAGGCCTGGCAAGAAACTGCGTTTCGCAGGCCTTTGTAAGACATGTTCCCAGTAGGCTGTAAAACACCAGTGCGGAGCGAGCTGTTTCTTAGCTGCCCAAAGAGCTGGAAGCCGGACGCTTGGGACCTGTCAGCCCTTGAAGACACAGCACAGGACTTTGTCCCTTTCAGATCTAGGCCCATGTAGGACACGGCAGAGCAGAAGTTCTACTTCAGCGAGAGCATGCCTGAGATGAAACTGCGTTTCATAGGCCTTTGTAAGACATGCTCCCGGTAGGCTTGTAAAAGCCCTGAGCAGAGTGAGCTGTTTCTTAGCTTCCCAAAGAGCTGGAAGCCGGACGCTGTGGGACCTGTCTGCCCTTGAGGACAAAAGGCAGAACTTTGTCCCTTTCAGCTCTAGGCCCATGTAGGACACGGCAGAGCAGAAGTTCTACTTCAGCGAGATCAGGCCTGGGAAGAAACTGCGTTTCACAGGCCTTTGTAAGACATGTTCCCGGTAGGCTTTAAGAGCCCTGTGCAGAGCGAGTTGTTTCTTAGACTGCAAAAGAGCTGGAAGCCGGACACGGTGGGGCCTCTCTGCCCTTATGGACACAAGGCTGGACTTTCTCCCTTTGAGCTCTAGGCCCATGTAGGACACGGCAGAGCAGAAGTTCTACTTCAGCGAGATCAGGCCTGGGAAGAAACTGCGTTTCACAGGCCTTTGTAAGACATGTTCCCGGTAGGCTTTAAGAGCCCTGTGCAGAGCGAGTTGTTTCTTAGACTGCAAAAGAGCTGGAAGCCGGACACGGTGGGGCCTCTCTGCCCTTATGGACACAAGGCTGGACTTTCTCCCTTTGAGCTCTAGGCCCATGTAGGACACGGCAGAGCAGAAGTTCTACTTCAGCGAGAGCAGGCCTGGGAAGAAACTGCGTTTCATAGGCCTTTGTAAGACATGCTCCCGGTAGGCTTGTAAAAGCCCTGCGTAGAGTGAGCTGTTTCTCGGCTTCCCAAAGAGCTGGAAGCCGGACGCTGTGGGACCTGTCTGCCCTTGAGGACAAAAGGCAGAACTTTGTCCCTTTCAGCTCTAGGCCCATGTAGGACACGGCAGAGCAGAAGTTCTACTTCAGCGAGATAAGGCCTGGGAAGAAACTGCGTTTCACAGGCCTTTGTAAGACATGTTCCCGGTAGGCTTTAAGAGCCCTGTGCAGAGCGAGTTGTTTCTCAGCCTGCCAAAGAACTGGAAGCCGGACGCTGTGGGACCAGTCTGCCCTTGAGGACACAAGACAGGACTTTGTCCCTTTCAGCTCTAGGCCCATGCAGGACACGGCAGAGCAGAAGTTCTACTTCAGCGAGATCAGGTCTGGGAAGAAACTGCGTTTCACTGGCCTTTGTAAGACATGTTCCCGGTAGGCTGTAAAACAGCAGTGCAGAGCAAGCTGTTTCTCAGCTGCCCAAAGAGCTGGAAGTCGGACGCTGTGCGGCCTCTCTGCCCTTGAGGACACAAGGCTGGACTCTCTCCCTTTGAGCTCTAGGGCCATGTAGCACACGGCAGAGCTGAACTTCTGCTTCAGCGAGATCAGGCCTGGGAAGAAAGTGCGTTTCGCAGGCCTTTGTAAGCATGTTCCTGGTAGGCTTGTAGGAGCCGTGTGCAGAGCGAGTTGTTTCTTAGCTGCCCAAAGAGCTGGAAGCCGGACGCTGAGGGACTTGCTTCCCCTTGTGGAAACAAGGCAGGACTTTGTGAATTGCAGCTCTAGGGTCAAATAGGACACTGCAGAGCAGAAGTTCTACTTCAGCGAGATTAGGCCTGGGAAGAAACTGCGTCTCACAGGCCTTTGTAAGACATGCTACCGGTAGGGTTGTAAAAGCCCTGAGCAGAGTGAGCTATTTCTTAGCTTCCCAAAGGGCAGGAAGCCGGACGCTGTGGGACGAGTCTGCCCTTGAGGACAAAAGGCAGAACTTTGTCCCTTTCAGCTCTAGGTCCATGTAGGACATGGCAGAGAAGAAGTTCTACTTCAGCGAGATCAGGTCTGGGAAGAAACTGCGTCTCACAGGCCTTTGTAAGACATGTTCCCGGTAGGCTTTAAGAGCCCTGTGCAGAGCGAGTTGTTTCTTAGCCTGCCAAAGAGCTGGAAGCCGGACGCTGTGGGACCAGTCTGCCCTGGAGGACACAAGACAGGACTTTCTCCCTTTGAGCTCTAGGCCCATGTAGGAAACGGCAGAGCTGAACTTCTGCTTCAGCGAGATCAGGCCTGGGAAGAAAGTGCGTTTCGCAGGCCTTTGTAAACATGTTCCTGGTAGGCTTGTAGGAGCCCTGTGCAGAGCGAGTTGTTTCTTAGCTGCCCAAAGAGCTGGAAGCCGGACTCTGAGGGACTTGCCTCCCCTTGTGGAAACAAGGCAGGACTTTGTGAATTGCAGGTCTAGGGTCAAATAGGACACGGCAGAGCAGAAGTTCTACTTCAGCGAGATCAGGCCTGGGAAGAAACTGCGTCTCACAGGCCTTTGTAAGACATGTTCCCGGTAGGCTGTAAAACAGAAGTGCAGAGCAAGCTGTTTCTCAGTTGCCCAAAGAGCTGGAAGCAGAACGCTGTGGGGCCTGTCTGCCCTTGAAGACACAGCACAGGACTTTGTCCCTTTCAGCTCTAGGCCCATGTAGGACACTGCAGAGCAGAAGTTCTACTTCACCGAGATCAGGTCTGGCAAGAAACTGCGTTTCACAGGCCTTTGTAGGACATGTTCCCAATAGGCTGTAAAACACCAGTGCAGAGCGAGCTGTTTCTTAGCTGCCCATAGAGCTGGAATCAGGACGCTGTGGGGCCTGTCTGCCCTTGAAGACACAGCAGAAGACTTTGTCCCTTTCAGCTCTAGGCCCATGTAGGACACGGCAGAGCAGAAGTTCTACTTCAGCGAGATTAGGCCTGGGAAGAAACTGCGTCTCACAGGCCTTTGTAAGACATGCTACCGGTAGGGTTGTAAAAGCCCTGTGCAGAGTGAGCTATTTCTTAGCTTCCCAAAGAGCAGGAAGCCGGACGCTGTGGGACGAGTCTGCCCTTGAGGACAAAAGGCAGAACTTTGTCCCTTTCAGCTCTAGGTCCATGTAGGACATGGCAGAGAAGAAGTTCTACTTCAGCGAGATCAGGCCTGGGAGGAAACTGCGTCTCACAGGACTTTGTAAGACATGTTCCCGGTAGGCTTTAAGAGCCCTGTGCAGAGCGAGTTGTTTCTTAGCCTGCCAAAGACCTGGAAGCCGGACGCTGTGGGACCAGTCTGCCCTTGAGGACACAAGACAGGACTTTGTCCCTGTCAGCTCTAGGCCCATGCAGGACACGGCAGAGCAGAAGTTCTACTTCAGCGAGATCAGGCCTGGCAAGAAACTGCGTTTCGCAGGCCTTTGTAAGACATGTTCCCGGTAGGCTGTAAAACACCAGTGCGGAGCGAGCTGTTTCTTAGCTGCCCAAAGAGCTGGAAGCCGGACGCTTGGGACCTGTCAGCCCTTGAAGACACAGCACAGGACTTTGTCCCTTTCAGATCTAGGCCCATGTAGGACACGGCAGAGCAGAAGTTCTACTTCAGCGAGAGCATGCCTGAGATGAAACTGCGTTTCATAGGCCTTTGTAAGACATGCTCCCGGTAGGCTTGTAAAAGCCCTGAGCAGAGTGAGCTGTTTCTTAGCTTCCCAAAGAGCTGGAAGCCGGACGCTGTGGGACCAGTCTGCCCTTGAGGACACAAGACAGGACTTTCTCCCTTTGAGCTCTAGGCCCATGTAGGAAACGGCAGAGCTGAACTTCTGCTTCAGCGAGATCAGGCCTGGGAAGAAAGTGCGTTTCGCAGGCCTTTGTAAGACATGTTCCTGGTAGGCTTGTAGGAGCCCTGTGCAGAGCGAGTTGTTTCTTAGCTGCCCAAAGAGCTGGAAGCCGGACTCTGAGGGACTTGCCTCCCCTTGTGGAAACAAGGCAGGACTTTGTGAATTGCAGGTCTAGGGTCAAATAGGACACGGCAGAGCAGAAGTTCTACTTCAGCGAGATCAGGTCTGGGAAGAAACTGCGTTTCACTGGCCTTTGTAAGACATGTTCCCGGTAGGCTGTAAAACAGCAGTGCAGAGCAAGCTGTTTCTCAGCTGCCCAAAGAGCTGGAAGTCGGACGCTGTGCGGCCTCTCTGCCCTTGAGGACACAAGGCTGGACTCTCTCCCTTTGAGCTCTAGGGCCATGTAGCACACGGCAGAGCTGAACTTCTGCTTCAGCGAGATCAGGCCTGGGAAGAAAGTGCGTTTCGCAGGCCTTTGTAAACATGTTCCTGGTAGGCTTGTGGGAGCCGTGTGCAGAGAGAGTTGTTTCTTAGCTGCCCAAAGAGCTGGAAGCCGGACGCTGAGGGACTTGACTCCCCTTGTGGAAACAAGGCAGGACTTTGTGAATTGCAGCTCTAGGGTTAAATAGGACACTGCAGAGCAGAAGTTCTACTTCAGCGAGATCAGGCCTGGGAAGAAACTGCGTCTCACAGGCCTTTGGAAGACATGCTCCCGGTAGGCTTGTAAAAGCCCTGTGCAGAGTGAGCTGTTTCTTAGCTTCCCAAAGAGCTGGAAGCCGGACGCTGTGGGACCTGTCTGCCCTTGAGGACAAAAGGCAGAACTTTGTCCCTTTCAGCTCCAGGCCCATGTAGAACACGGCAGAGCAGAAGTTCTACTTCAGCGAGATCAGGCCTGGGAAGAAACTGCTTTTCACAGGCCTTTGTAAGACATGTTCCCGGTAGGCTGTAAAACAGAAGTGCAGAGCAAGCTGTTTCTCAGTTGCCCAAAGAGCTGGAAGCAGGACGCTGTGGGGCCTGTCTGCCCTTGAAGACACAGCACAGGACTTTGTCCCTTTCAGCTCTAGGCCCATGTAGGCCACGGCAGAGCAGAAGTTCCACTTCAGCGAGATCAGGCCTGGGAAGAAACTGCGTTTCACAGGCCTTTGTAAGTCATGTTCCCGGTAGGCTTTAAGAGCCCTGTGCAGAGCGAGTTGTTTGTTAGCCTGCCTAAGAGCTGGAAGCCGGACGCTGTGGGACCAGTCTGCCCTTGAGGACACAAGACAGGACTTTGTCCCTTTTAGCTCTAGGCCCATGCAGGACACGGCAGAGCGGAAGTTCTACTTCAGCGAGATCGGGCCTGGGAAGAAACTGCGTTTCACAGGCCTTTGTAAGACATGTTCCCGGTAGGCTGTAAAACAGCAGTGCAGAGCAAGCTGTTTCTCAGCTGCCCAAAGAGCTGGAAGCCGGAAGCTGTGGGGCCTCTCTGCCCTTGAGGACACAAGGCTGGACTTTCTCCCTTTGAGCTCTAGGCCAGTGTAGGACACGGCAGAGCTGAACTTCTGCTTCAGCGAGATCAGGCCTGGGAAGAAATTGCGTTTCCCAGGCCTTTGTAAACATGTTCCTGTTAGGCTTGTAGGAGCCCTGTGCAGAGCGAGTTGTTTCTTAGCCTGCCAAAGACCTGGAAGCCGGACGCTGTGGGACCAGTCTGCCCTTGAGGACACAAGACAGGACTTTGTCCCTTTCAGCTCTAGGCCCATGCAGGACACGGCAGAGCAGAAGTTCTACTTCAGCGAGATCAGATCTGAGAAGAAACTGCGTTTCACAGGCCTTTGTAAGACATGTTCCCGGCAGGCTGTAAAACAGCAGTGCAGAGCAAGCTGTTTCTCAGTTGCCCAAAGAGCTGGAAGCCGGATGCTGTGCGGTCTCTCTGCCCTTGAGGACACAAGGCTGGACTTTCTCCTTTTGAGCTCTAAGCCCATGTAGGACACGGCAGAGCTGAACTTCTATTTCAGCGAGATCAGGCCTGGGAAGAAACTGCGTTTCACAGGCCTTTGTAACCATGTTCCTGGTAGGCTTGTAGGAGCCGTGTGCAGAGCGAGTTGTTTCTTAGCTGCCCAAAGAGCTGGAAGCCGGACGCTGAGGGACTTGCCTCCCCTTGTGGAAACAAGGCAGGACTTTGTGAATTGCAGCTCTAGGGTCAAATAGGACACGGCAGAGCAGAAGCTCTACTTCAGCGAGATCAGGCCTGGGAAGAAACTGCGTTTCACAGGCCTTTGTAACACATGCTCCCGGTAGGCTTGTAAAAGCCGTGAGCAGAGTGAGCTGTTTCTTAGCTTCCCAAACAGCTGGAAGCCGGACGCTGTGGGACCAGTCTGCCCTTGAGGACAAAAGGCAGAACTTTGTCCCTTTCAGCTCTAGGCCAGTGTAGGACATGGCTGAGCACAAGTTCTACTTCAGCGAGATCAGGCCTGGGAAGAAACTGCGGCTCACAGGCCTTTGTAAGACATGTTCCCGGTAGGCTTTAAGAACCCTGTGCAGAGCGAGTTGTTTCTTAGCCTCCCAAAGAGCTGGAAGCCGGACGCTGTGGGACCAGTCTGCCCTTGAGGACACAAGACAGGACTTTGTCCCTTTCAGCTCTAGGCCCATGCAGGACACGTCAGAGCAGAAGTTCTACTTCAGCGAGATCAGGTCTGGGAAGAAACTGCGTTTCACAGGCCTTTGTAAGACATGTTCCCGGTAGGCTGTAAAACACCAGTGCAGAGCGAGCTGTTTCTTAGCTGCCCAAAGAGCTGGAAGCCGGACGCTGTGGGGCCTGTCTGACCTTGAGGACAAAAGGCAGAACTTTGTCCCTTTTAGCTCTAGGCCCATGTAGGACACGGCAGAGCAGAAGGTCTACTTCAGCGAGATCAGTCCTGGGAAGAAACTGCGTTTCACATGCCTTTGTGAGACATGCTCCCGGGAGGCTTGTAAAAGCCCTGAGCAGAGTGAGCTGTTTCTTAGCTTCCCAAAGAGGTGAAGCCGGACGCTGTGGGACCTGTCTGGCCTTGAGGACAAAAGGCAGAACTTTGTCCCTTTCAGCTCTAGGCCCATGTAGGACACGGCAGAGCAGAAGTTCTACTTCAGCGAGATCAGGCCTGGGAAGAAACTGCGTTTCACAGGCCTTAGTGAGACATGTTCCCGGTAGGCTTTAAGAGCCCTGTGCAGAGCGAGTTGTTTCTTAGCCTGCCAAAGAGCTGGAAGCCGGACGCTGTGGGACCAGTCTGCCCTTGAGGACAGAAGACAGGACTTTCTCCCTTTGATCTCTAGGCCCATGTAGGACACGGCAGAGCTGAACTTCTACTTCAGCGAGATCAGGCCTGGGAAGAAACTGCGTTTCACAGGCCTTTGTAAACATGTTCCTGGTAGGCTTGTAGGAGCCGTGTGCAGAGCGAGTTGTTTCTTAGCTGCCCAAAGAGCTGGAAGCCGGACGCTGAGGGACTTGCCTCCCCTTGTGGAAACAAGGCAGGACTTTGTGAATTGCAGCTCTAGGGTCAAATAGGACACAGCAGAGCAGACGTACTACTTCAGCGAGATCAGGCCTGGGAAGAAACTGCGTTTCACAGGCCTTTGTAAGACATGTTCCCGGTAGGCTTTAAGAGCCCTGTGCAGAGCGAGTTGTTTCTTAGCCTGCCAAAGAGCTGGAAGTCGGACGCTGTGGGACCAGTCTGCCCTTGAGGACACAAGACAGGACTTTGTCCCTTTCAGCTCTAGGCCCATGCAGGACACGGCAGAGCAGAAGTTCTACTTCAGCGAGATCAGATCTGAGAAGAAGCTGCGTTTCACAGGCCTTTGTAAGACATGTTCCCGGTAGGCTGTAAAACAGCAGTGCAGAGCAAGCTGTTTCTCAGCTGCCCAAAGAGCTGGAAGCCGGACGCTGTGGGGCCTCTCTGCCCTTGAGGACACAAGGCTGGACTTTTTCCCTTTGAGCTCTAGGCCCATGTAGGACACGGCAGAGCTGAACTTCTACTTCAGCGAGATCAGGCCTGGGAAGAAACTGCGTTTCACAGGACTTTGTAAACATGTTCCTGGTTGGCTTGTAGGAGCCGTGTGCAGAGCGAGTTGTTTCTTAGCTGCCCAAAGAGCTGGAAGCCGGATGCTGAGGGACTTGCCTCCCCTTGTGGAAACAAGGCAGGACTTTGTGAATTGCAGCTCTAGGGTCAAATAGGACACGGCAGAGCAGAAGCTCTACTTCAGCGAGATCAGGCCTGGGAAGAAACTGCGTTTCACAGGCCTTTGTAACACATGCTCCCGGTAGGCTTGTAAAAGCCGTGAGCAGAGTGAGCTGTTTCTTAGCTTCCCAAAGAGCTGGAAGCCGGACGCTGTGGGACCAGTCTGCCCTTGAGGACAAAAGGCAGAACTTTGTCCCTTTCAGCTCTAGGCCAGTGTAGGACATGGCTGAGCACAAGTTCTACTTCAGCGAGATCAGGCCTGGGAACAAACTGCGTCTCACAGGCCTTTGTAAGACATGTTCCCGGTAGGCTGTAAAACACCAGTGCAGAGCGAGCTGTTTCTTAGCTGCCCAAAGAGCTGGAAGCCGGACGCTGTGGGACCTGTCTGCCCTTGAGGACAAAAGGCAGAACTTTGTCCCTTTCAGCTCTAGGCCCATGTAGGCCACGGCAGAGCAGAAGTTCCACTTCAGCGAGATCAGGTCTGGGAAGAAACTGCGTTTCACAGGCCTTTGTAAGTCATGTTCCCGGTAGGCTTTAAGAGCCCTGTGCAGAGCGAGTTGTTTGTTAGCCTGCCTAAGTGCTGGAAGCCGGACTCTGTGGGGCCTCTCGGCCCTTGAGGACATAAGGCTGGACTTTCTCCCTTTCAGCTCTAAGCCCATGTAGGACAAGGCAGAGCTGAACTTCTACTTCAGCGAGATCAGGCCTGGGAAGAAACTGCGTTTCACAGGCCTTTGTAACCATGTTCCTGGTAGGCTTGTAGGAGCCGTGTGCAGAGCGAGTTGTTTCTTAGCTGCCCAAAGAGCTGGAAGCCGGACGCTGAGGGACTTGCCTCCCCTTGTGGAAACAAGGCAGGACTTTGTGAATTGCAGCTCTAGGGTCAAATAGGACACGGCAGAGCAGAAGCTCTACTTCAGCGAGATCAGGCCTGGGAAGAAACTGCGTTTCACAGGCCTTTGTAACACATGCTCCCGGTAGGCTTGTAAAAGCCGTGAGCAGAGTGAGCTGTTTCTTAGCTTCCCAAACAGCTGGAAGCCGGACGCTGTGGGACCAGTCTGCCCTTGAGGACAAAAGGCAGAACTTTGTCCCTTTCAGCTCTAGGCCAGTGTAGAACATGGCTGAGCACAAGTTCTACTTCAGCGAGATCAGGCCTGGGAAGAAACTGCGGTTCACAGGCCTTTGTAAGACATGTTCCCGGTAGGCTTTAAGAGCCCTGTGCAGAGCGAGTTGTTTCTTAGCCTCCCAAAGAACTGGAAGCCGGACGCTGTGGGACCAGTCTGCCCTTGAGGACACAAGACAGGACTTTGTCCCTTTCAGCTCTAGGCCCATGCAGGACACGTCAGAGCAGAAGTTCTACTTCAGCGAGATCAGGTCTGGGAAGAAACTGCGTTTCACTGGCCTTTGTAAGACATGTTCCCGGTAGGCTGTAAAACAGCAGTGCAGAGCAAGCTGTTTCTCAGCTGCCCAAAGAGCTGGAAGTCGGACGCTGTGCGGCCTCTCTGGACTTGAGGACACAAGGCTGGACTCTCTCCCTTTGAGCTCTAGGGCCATGTAGCACACGGCAGAGCTGAACTTCTGCTTCACCGAGATCAGGCCTGGGAAGAAAGTGCGTTTCGCAGGCCTTTGTAAACATGTTCCTGGTAGGCTTGTAGGAGCCGTGTGCAGAGCGAGTTGTTTCTTAGCTGCCCAAAGAGCTGGAAGCCGGACGCTGAGGGACTTGCCTCCCCTTGTGGAAACAAGGCAGGACTTTGTGAATTGCAGCTCTAGGGTCAAATAGGACACTGCAGAGCAGAAGTTCTACTTCAGCGAGATTAGGCCTGGGAAGAAACTGCGTCTCACAGGCCTTTGTAAGACATGCTACCGGTAGGGTTGTAAAAGCCCTGTGCAGAGTGAGCTATTTCTTAGCTTCCCAAAGGGCAGGAAGCCGGACGCTGTGGGACGAGTCTGCCCTTGAGGACAAAAGGCAGAACTTTGTCCCTTTCAGCTCTAGGTCCATGTAGGACATGGCAGAGAAGAAGTTCTACTTCTGCGAGATCAGGCCTGGGAAGAAACTGCGTCTCACAGGCCTTTGTAAGACATGTTCCCGGTAGGCTTTAAGAGCCCTGTGCAGAGCGAGTTGTTTCTTAGCCTGCCAAAGAGCTGGAAGCCGGACGCTGTGGGACCAGTCTGCCCTGGAGGAGACAAGACAGGACTTTCTCCCTTTGAGCTCTAGGCCCATGTAGGAAACGGCAGAGCTGAACTTCTGCTTCAGCGAGATCAGGCCTGGGAAGAAAGTGCGTTTCGCAGGCCTTTGTAAACATGTTCCTGGTAGGCTTGTAGGAGCCCTGTGCAGAGCGAGTTGTTTCTTAGCTGCCCAAAGAGCTGGAAGCCGGACTCTGAGGGACTTGCCTCCCCTTGTGGAAACAAGGCAGGACTTTGTGAATTGCAGGTCTAGGGTCAAATAGGACACGGCAGAGCAGAAGTTCTACTTCAGCGAGATCAGGCCTGGGAAGAAACTGCGTCTCACAGGCCTTTGTAAGACATGCTCCCGGTAGGCTTTAAGAGCCCTGTGCAGAGCGAGTTGTTTCTTAGCTGCCCAAAGAGCTGGAAGCCGGACGCGGTGGGGCCCTTCTGCCCTTGAGGACACAAGACAGGACTTTGTCCCTGTCAGCTCTAGGCCCATGCAGAACACGGCAGAGCAGATGTTCTACTTCAGCGAGATCAGGCCTGGCAAGAAACTGCGTTTCGCAGGCCTTTGTAAGACATGTTCCCAGTAGGCTGTAAAACACCAGTGCGGAGTGAGCTGTTTCTTAGCTGCCCAAAGAGCTGGAAGCCGGACGCTTGGGACCTGTCAGCCCTTGAAGACACAGCACAGGACTTTGTCCCTTTCAGATCTAGGCCCATGTAGGACACGGCAGAGCAGAAGTTCTACTTCAGCGAGAGCAGGCGTGAGATGAAACTGCGTTTCATAGGCCTTTGTAAGGCATGCTCCCGGTAGGCTTGTAAAAGCCCTGTGTAGAGTGAGCTGTTTCTTAGCTTCCCAAAGAGCTGGAAGCCGGACGCTGTGGGACATGTCTGCCCTTGAGGACAAAAGGCAGAACTTTGTCCCTTTCAGCTCCAGGCCCATGTAGAACACGGCAGAGCAGAAGTTCTACTTCAGCGAGATCAGGCCTGGGAAGAAACTGCGTTTCATAGGCCTTTGTAAGACATGTTCCCGGTAGGCTGTAAAACAGAAGTGCAGAGCAAGCTGTTTCTCAGTTGTCCAAAGAGCTGGAAGCAGGACGCTGTGGGGCCTGTCTGCCCTTGAAGACACAGCACAGGACTTTGTCCCTTTCAGATCTTGGCCCATGTAGGACACTGCAGAGCAGAAGTTCTACTTCACCGAGATCAGGCCTGGCAAGAAACTGCGTTTCACAGGCCTTTGTAGGACATGTTCCCAGTAGCCTGTAAAACACCAGTGCAGAGCGAGCTGTTTCTTAGCTGCCCATAGAGCTGGAAGCAGGACGCTGTGGGACCTGTCTGCCCTTGAAGACACAGCAGAAGACTTTGTCCCTTTCAGCTCTAGGCCCATGTAGGACACGGCAGAGCAGAAGTTCTACTTCAGCGAGAGCAGGCGTGAGATGAAACTGCGTTTCATAGGTCTTTGTAAGACATGCTCCCGGTAGGCTTGTAAAAGCCCTGAGCAGAGTGAGCTGTTTCTTAGCTTGCCAAAGAGCTGGAAGCCGCACGTGTGGGACCTGTCTGCCCTTGAGGAAAAAAGGAAGAACTTTGTCCCTTTCAGCTCTAGGCCCATGCAGGACACGGCAGAGCAGAAGTTCTACTTCAGCGAGATCAGGTCTGGGAAGAAACTGCGTTTCACTGGCCTTTGTAAGACATGTTCCTGGTAGGATGTAAAACAGCAGTGCAGAGCAAGCTGTTTCTCAGCTGCCCAAAGAGCTGGAATTGGGACGCTGTGCGGCCTCTCTGCCCTTGAGGACACAAGGCTGGACTTTCTCCCTTTGAGCTCTAGGGCCATGTAGGACACGGCAGAGCTGAACTTCTGCTTCAGCGAGATCAGGCCTGGGAAGAAAGTGCGTTTCGCAGGCCTTTGTAAACATGCTCCTGGTAGGCTTGTAGGAGCCGTGTGCAGAGCGAGTTGTTTCCTAGCTGCCCAAAGAGCTGGAAGCCGGACGCTGAGGGACTTGCCTCCCCTTGTGGAAACAAGGCAGGACTTTGTGAATTGCAGCTCTAGGGTCAAATAGGACACTGCAGAGCAGAAGTTCTACTTCAGCGAGATTAGGCCTGGGAAGAAACTGCGTCTCACAGGCCTTTGTAAGACATGCTACCGGTAGGGTTGTAAAAGCCCTGTGCAGAGTGAGCTATTTCTTAGCTTCCCAAAGAGCAGGAAGCCGGACGCTGTGGGACGAGTCTGCCCTTGAGGACAAAAGGCAGAACTTTGTCCCTTTCAGCTCTAGGTCCATGTAGGAGATGGCAGAGAAGAAGTTCTACTTCAGCGAGATCAGGCCTGGGAAGAAACTGCGTCTCACAGGCCTTTGTAAGACATGTTCCCGGTAGGCTTTAAGAGCCCTGTGCAGAGCGAGTTGTTTCTTAGCCTGCCAAAGAGCTGGAAGCCGGACGCTGTGGGACCAGTCTGCCCTTGAGGACACAAGACAGGACTTTGTCCCTGTCAGCTCTAGGCCCATGCAGGACACGGCAGAGCAGAAGTTCTACTTCAGCGAGATCAGGCCTGGCAAGAAACTGCGTTTCGCAGGCCTTTGTAAGACATGTTCCCAGTAGGCTGTAAAACACCAGTGCGGAGCGAGCTGTTTCTTAGCTGCCCAAAGAGCTGGAAGCCGGACGCTTGGGACCTGTCAGCCCTTGAAGACACAGCACAGGACTTTGTCCCTTTCAGATCTAGGCCCATGTAGGACACGGCAGAGCAGAAGTTCTACTTCAGCGAGAGCATGCCTGAGATGAAACTGCGTTTCATGGGCCTTTGTAAGACATGCTCCCGGTAGGCTTGTAAAAGCCCTGAGCAGAGTGAGCTGTTTCTTAGCTTCCCAAAGAGCTGGAAGCCGGACGCTGTGGGACCTGTCTGCCCTTGAGGACAAAAGGCAGAACTTTGTCCCTTTCAGCTCTAGGCCCATGTAGGACACGGCAGAGCAGAAGTTCTACTTCAGCGAGATCAGGCCTGGGAAGAAACTGCGTTTCACAGGCCTTTGTAAGACATGTTCCCGGTAGGCTTTAAGAGCCCTGTGCAGAGCGAGTTGTTTCTTAGACTGCAAAAGAGCTGGAAGCCGGACACGGTGGGGCCTCTCTGCCCTTATGGACACAAGGCTGGACTTTCTCCCTTTGAGCTCTAGGCCCATGTAGGACACGGCAGAGCAGAAGTTCTACTTCAGCGAGAGCAGGCCTGAGATGAAACTGCGTTTCATAGGCCTTTTAAGACATGCTCCCGGTAGGCTTGTAAAAGCCCTGCGTAGAGTGAGCTGTTTCTCGGCTTCCCAAAGAGCTGGAAGCCGGACGCTGTGGGACCTGTCTGCCCTTGAGGACAAAAGGCAGAACTTTGTCCCTTTCAGCTCTAGGCCCATGTAGGACACGGCAGAGCAGAAGTTCTACTTCAGCGAGATCAGGCCTGGGAAGAAACTGCGTTTCACAGGCCTTTGTAAGACATGTTCCCGGTAGGCTTTAAGAGCCCTGTGCAGAGCGAGTTGTTTCTCAGCCTGCCAAAGAACTGGAAGCCGGACGCTGTGGGACCAGTCTGCCCTTGAGGACACAAGACAGGACTTTGTCCCTTTCAGCTCTAGGCCCATGCAGGACACGGCAGAGCAGAAGTTCTACTTCAGCGAGATCAGGTCTGGGAAGAAACTGCGTTTCACTGGCCTTTGTAAGACATGTTCCCGGTAGGCTGTAAAACAGCAGTGCAGAGCAAGCTGTTTCTCAGCTGCCCAAAGAGCTGGAAGTCGGACGCTGTGCGGCCTCTCTGCCCTTGAGGACACAAGGCTGGACTTTCTCCCTTTCAGCTCTAGGCCCACGTAGGAAACGGCAGAGCTGAACTTCTGCTTCAGCGAGATCAGGCCTGGGAAGAAAGTGCGTTTCGCAGGCCTTTGTAAACATGTTCCTGGTAGGCTTGTAGGAGCCCTGTGCAGAGCGAGTTGTTTCTTAGCTGTCCAAAGAGCTGGAAGCCGGACTCTGAGGGACTTGCCTCCCCTCGTGGAAACAAGGCAGGACTTTGTGAATTGCAGGTCTAGGGTCAAATAGGACACGGCAGAGCAGAAGTTCTACTTCAGCGAGATCAGGCCTGGGAAGAAACTGCGTCTCACAGGCCTTTGTAAGACATGTTCCCGGTAGGCTGTAAAACAGAAGTGCAGAGCAAGCTGTTTCTCAGTTGCCCAAAGAGCTGGAAGCAGAACGCTGTGGGGCCTGTCTGCCCTTGAAGACACAGCACAGGACTTTGTCCCTTTCAGCTCTAGGCCCATGTAGGACACTGCAGAGCAGAAGTTCTACTTCACCGAGATCAGGTCTGGCAAGAAACTGCGTTTCACAGGCCTTTGTAGGACATGTTCCCAATAGGCTGTAAAACACCAGTGCAGAGCGAGCTGTTTCTTAGCTGCCCATAGAGCTGGAATCAGGACGCTGTGGGGCCTGTCTGCCCTTGAAGACACAGCAGAAGACTTTGTCCCTTTCAGCTCTAGGCCCATGTAGGACACGGCAGAGCAGAAGTTCTACTTCGGCGAGATCAGGCCTGGCAGGAAACTGCGTTTCGCAGGCCTTTGTAAGATATGTTCCCAGTAGGCTGTAAAACACCAGTGCGGAGCGAGCTGTTTCTTAGCTGCCCAAAGAGCTGGAAGCCGGACGCTTGGGACATGTCAGCCCTTGAAGACACAGCGCAGGACTTTGTCCCTTTCAGATCTAGGCCCATGTAGGACACGGCAGAGCAGAAGTTCTACTTCAGCGAGAGCAGGCCTGAGATGAAACTGCGTTTCATAGGTCTTTGTAAGACATGCTCCCGGTAGGCTTGCAAAAGCTCTGAGCAGAGTGAGCTGTTTCTTACCTTCCCAAAGAGCTGGAAGCCGGACGCTGTGGGACCTGTCTGCCCTTGAGGACAAAAGGCAGAACTTTGTCCCTTTCAGCTCAAGGCCCATGTAGGACACGGCAGAGCAGAAGTTCTACTTCAGCGAGATCAGGCCTGGGAAGAAACTGCGTTTCACAGGCCTTTGTAAGACATGTTCCCGGTAGGCTTTAAGAGCCCTGCGTAGAGTGAGCTGTTTCTCGGCTTCCCAAAGAGCTGGAAGCCGGACGCTGTGGGACCTGTCTGCCCTTGAGGACAAAAGGCAGAACTTTGTCCCTTTCAGCTCTAGGCCCATGTAGGACACGGCAGAGCAGAAGTTCTACTTCAGCGAGATCAGGCCTGGGAAGAAACTGCGTTTCACAGGCCTTTGTAAACATGTTCCTGGTAGGCTTGTAGGAGCCGTGTGCAGAGCGAGTTGTTTCCTAGCTGCCCAAAGAGCTGTAAGCCGGACGCTGAGGGACTTGCCTCCCCTTGTGGAAACAAGGCAGGACTTTGTGAATTGCAGCTGTAGGGTCAAATAGGACACTGCAGAGCGGAAGTTCTACTTCAGCGAGATTAGGCCTGGGAAGAAACTGCGTCTCACAGGCCTTTGTAAGACATGCTACCGGTAGGGTTGTAAAAGCCCTGTGCAGAGTGAGCTATTTCTTAGCTTCCCAAAGAGCAGGAAGCCGGACGCTGTGGGACGAGTCTGCCCTTGAGGACAAAAGGCAGAACTTTGTCCCTTTCAGCTCTAGGTCCATGTAGGACATGGCAGAGAAGAAGTTCTACTTCAGCGAGATCAGGCCTGGGAAGAAACTGCGTCTCACAGGACTTTGTAAGACATGTTCCCGGTAGGCTTTAAGAGCCCTGTGCAGAGCGAGTTGTTTCTTAGCCTGCCAAAGAGCTGGAAGCCGGACGCTGTGGGACCAGTCTGCCCTTGAGGACACAAGACAGGACTTTGTCCCTGTCAGCTCTAGGCCCATGCAGGACACGGCAGAGCAGAAGTTCTACTTCAGCGAGATCAGGCCTGGCAAGAAACTGCGTTTCGCAGGCCTTTGTAAGACATGTTCCCAGTAGGCTGTAAAACACCAGTGCGGAGCGAGCTGTTTCTTAGCTGCCCAAAGAGCTGGAAGCCGGACGCTTGGGACCTGTCAGCCCTTGAAGACACAGCACAGGACTTTGTCCCTTTCAGATCTAGGCCCATGTAGGACACGGCAGAGCAGAAGTTCTACTTCAGCGAGAGCATGCCTGAGATGAAACTGCGTTTCATAGGCCTTTGTAAGACATGCTCCCGGTAGGCTTGTAAAAGCCCTGAGCAGAGTGAGCTGTTTCTTAGCTTCCCAAAGAGCTGGAAGCCGGACGCTGTGGGACCTGTCTGCCCTTGAGGACAAAAGGCAGAACTTTGTCCCTTTCAGCTCTAGGCCCATGTAGGACACGGCAGAGCAGAAGTTCTACTTCAGCGAGATCAGGCCTGGGAAGAAACTGCGTTTCACAGGCCTTTGTAAGACATGTTCCCGGTAGGCTTTAAGAGCCCTGTGCAGAGCGAGTTGTTTCTTAGACTGCAAAAGAGCTGGAAGCCGGACACGGTGGGGCCTCTCTGCCCTTATGGACACAAGGCTGGACTTTCTCCCTTTGAGCTCTAGGCCCATGTAGGACACGGCAGAGCAGAAGTTCTACTTCAGCGAGATCAGGCCTGGGAAGAAACTGCGTTTCACAGGCCTTTGTAAGACATGTTCCCGGTAGGCTTTAAGAGCCCTGTGCAGAGCGAGTTGTTTCTTAGACTGCAAAAGAGCTGGAAGCCGGACACGGTGGGGCCTCTCTGCCCTTATGGACACAAGGCTGGACTTTCTCCCTTTGAGCTCTAGGCCCATGTAGGACACGGCAGAGCAGAAGTTCTACTTCAGCGAGAGCAGGCCTGGGAAGAAACTGCGTTTCATAGGCCTTTGTAAGACATGCTCCCGGTAGGCTTGTAAAAGCCCTGCGTAGAGTGAGCTGTTTCTCGGCTTCCCAAAGAGCTGGAAGCCGGACGCTGTGGGACCTGTCTGCCCTTGAGGACAAAAGGCAGAACTTTGTCCCTTTCAGCTCTAGGCCCATGTAGGACACGGCAGAGCAGAAGTTCTACTTCAGCGAGATAAGGCCTGGGAAGAAACTGCGTTTCACAGGCCTTTGTAAGACATGTTCCCGGTAGGCTTTAAGAGCCCTGTGCAGAGCGAGTTGTTTCTCAGCCTGCCAAAGAACTGGAAGCCGGACGCTGTGGGACCAGTCTGCCCTTGAGGACACAAGACAGGACTTTGTCCCTTTCAGCTCTAGGCCCATGCAGGACACGGCAGAGCAGAAGTTCTACTTCAGCGAGATCAGGTCTGGGAAGAAACTGCGTTTCACTGGCCTTTGTAAGACATGTTCCCGGTAGGCTGTAAAACAGCAGTGCAGAGCAAGCTGTTTCTCAGCTGCCCAAAGAGCTGGAAGTCGGACGCTGTGCGGCCTCTCTGCCCTTGAGGACACAAGGCTGGACTCTCTCCCTTTGAGCTCTACGGCCATGTAGCACACGGCAGAGCTGAACTTCTGCTTCAGCGAGATCAGGCCTGGGAAGAAAGTGCGTTTCGCAGGCCTTTGTAAGCATGTTCCTGGTAGGCTTGTAGGAGCCGTGTGCAGAGCGAGTTGTTTCTTAGCTGCCCAAAGAGCTGGAAGCCGGACGCTGAGGGACTTGCTTCCCCTTGTGGAAACAAGGCAGGACTTTGTGAATTGCAGCTCTAGGGTCAAATAGGACACTGCAGAGCAGAAGTTCTACTTCAGCGAGATTAGGCCTGGGAAGAAACTGCGTCTCACAGGCCTTTGTAAGACATGCTACCGGTAGGGTTGTAAAAGCCCTGAGCAGAGTGAGCTATTTCTTAGCTTCCCAAAGGGCAGGAAGCCGGACGCTGTGGGACGAGTCTGCCCTTGAGGACAAAAGGCAGAACTTTGTCCCTTTCAGCTCTAGGTCCATGTAGGACATGGCAGAGAAGAAGTTCTACTTCAGCGAGATCAGGTCTGGGAAGAAACTGCGTCTCACAGGCCTTTGTAAGACATGTTCCCGGTAGGCTTTAAGAGCCCTGTGCAGAGCGAGTTGTTTCTTAGCCTGCCAAAGAGCTGGAAGCCGGACGCTGTGGGACCAGTCTGCCCTGGAGGACACAAGACAGGACTTTCTCCCTTTGAGCTCTAGGCCCATGTAGGAAACGGCAGAGCTGAACTTCTGATTCAGCGAGATCAGGCCTGGGAAGAAAGTGCGTTTCGCAGGCCTTTGTAAACATGTTCCTGGTAGGCTTGTAGGAGCCCTGTGCAGAGCGAGTTGTTTCTTAGCTGCCCAAAGAGCTGGAAGCCGGACTCTGAGGGACTTGCCTCCCCTTGTGGAAACAAGGCAGGACTTTGTGAATTGCAGGTCTAGGGTCAAATAGGACACGGCAGAGCAGAAGTTCTACTTCAGCGAGATCAGGCCTGGGAAGAAACTGCGTCTCACAGGCCTTTGTAAGACATGTTCCCGGTAGGCTGTAAAACAGAAGTGCAGAGCAAGCTGTTTCTCAGTTGCCCAAAGAGCTGGAAGCAGAACGCTGTGGGGCCTGTCTGCCCTTGAAGACACAGCACAGGACTTTGTCCCTTTCAGCTCTAGGCCCATGTAGGACACTGCAGAGCAGAAGTTCTACTTCACCGAGATCAGGTCTGGCAAGAAACTGCGTTTCACAGGCCTTTGTAGGACATGTTCCCAATAGGCTGTAAAACACCAGTGCAGAGCGAGCTGTTTCTTAGCTGCCCATAGAGCTGGAATCAGGACGCTGTGGGGCCTGTCTGCCCTTGAAGACACAGCAGAAGACTTTGTCCCTTTCAGCTCTAGGCCCATGTAGGACACGGCAGAGCAGAAGTTCTACTTCAGCGAGATTAGGCCTGGGAAGAAACTGCGTCTCACAGGCCTTTGTAAGACATGCTACCGGTAGGGTTGTAAAAGCCCTGTGCAGAGTGAGCTATTTCTTAGCTTCCCAAAGAGCAGGAAGCCGGACGCTGTGGGACGAGTCTGCCCTTGAGGACAAAAGGCAGAACTTTGTCCCTTTCAGCTCTAGGTCCATGTAGGACATGGCAGAGAAGAAGTTCTACTTCAGCGAGATCAGGCCTGGGAGGAAACTGCGTCTCACAGGACTTTGTAAGACATGTTCCCGGTAGGCTTTAAGAGCCCTGTGCAGAGCGAGTTGTTTCTTAGCCTGCCAAAGACCTGGAAGCCGGACGCTGTGGGACCAGTCTGCCCTTGAGGACACAAGACAGGACTTTGTCCCTGTCAGCTCTAGGCCCATGCAGGACACGGCAGAGCAGAAGTTCTACTTCAGCGAGATCAGGCCTGGCAAGAAACTGCGTTTCGCAGGCCTTTGTAAGACATGTTCCCGGTAGGCTGTAAAACACCAGTGCGGAGCGAGCTGTTTCTTAGCTGCCCAAAGAGCTGGAAGCCGGACGCTTGGGACCTGTCAGCCCTTGAAGACACAGCACAGGACTTTGTCCCTTTCAGATCTAGGCCCATGTAGGACACGGCAGAGCAGAAGTTCTACTTCAGCGAGAGCATGCCTGAGATGAAACTGCGTTTCATAGGCCTTTGTAAGACATGCTCCCGGTAGGCTTGTAAAAGCCCTGAGCAGAGTGAGCTGTTTCTTAGCTTCCCAAAGAGCTGGAAGCCGGACGCTGTGGGACCAGTCTGCCCTTGAGGACACAAGACAGGACTTTCTCCCTTTGAGCTCTAGGCCCATGTAGGAAACGGCAGAGCTGAACTTCTGCTTCAGCGAGATCAGGCCTGGGAAGAAAGTGCGTTTCGCAGGCCTTTGTAAGACATGTTCCTGGTAGGCTTGTAGGAGCCCTGTGCAGAGCGAGTTGTTTCTTAGCTGCCCAAAGAGCTGGAAGCCGGACTCTGAGGGACTTGCCTCCCCTTGTGGAAACAAGGCAGGACTTTGTGAATTGCAGGTCTAGGGTCAAATAGGACACGGCAGAGCAGAAGTTCTACTTCAGCGAGATCAGGTCTGGGAAGAAACTGCGTTTCACTGGCCTTTGTAAGACATGTTCCCGGTAGGCTGTAAAACAGCAGTGCAGAGCAAGCTGTTTCTCAGCTGCCCAAAGAGCTGGAAGTCGGACGCTGTGCGGCCTCTCTGCCCTTGAGGACACAAGGCTGGACTCTCTCCCTTTGAGCTCTAGGGCCATGTAGCACACGGCAGAGCTGAACTTCTGCTTCAGCGAGATCAGGCCTGGGAAGAAAGTGCGTTTCGCAGGCCTTTGTAAACATGTTCCTGGTAGGCTTGTGGGAGCCGTGTGCAGAGAGAGTTGTTTCTTAGCTGCCCAAAGAGCTGGAAGCCGGACGCTGAGGGACTTGACTCCCCTTGTGGAAACAAGGCAGGACTTTGTGAATTGCAGCTCTAGGGTTAAATAGGACACTGCAGAGCAGAAGTTCTACTTCAGCGAGATCAGGCCTGGGAAGAAACTGCGTCTCACAGGCCTTTGGAAGACATGCTCCCGGTAGGCTTGTAAAAGCCCTGTGCAGAGTGAGCTGTTTCTTAGCTTCCCAAAGAGCTGGAAGCCGGACGCTGTGGGACCTGTCTGCCCTTGAGGACAAAAGGCAGAACTTTGTCCCTTTCAGCTCCAGGCCCATGTAGAACACGGCAGAGCAGAAGTTCTACTTCAGCGAGATCAGGCCTGGGAAGAAACTGCTTTTCACAGGCCTTTGTAAGACATGTTCCCGGTAGGCTGTAAAACAGAAGTGCAGAGCAAGCTGTTTCTCAGTTGCCCAAAGAGCTGGAAGCAGGACGCTGTGGGGCCTGTCTGCCCTTGAAGACACAGCACAGGACTTTGTCCCTTTCAGCTCTAGGCCCATGTAGGCCACGGCAGAGCAGAAGTTCCACTTCAGCGAGATCAGGCCTGGGAAGAAACTGCGTTTCACAGGCCTTTGTAAGTCATGTTCCCGGTAGGCTTTAAGAGCCCTGTGCAGAGCGAGTTGTTTGTTAGCCTGCCTAAGAGCTGGAAGCCGGACGCTGTGGGACCAGTCTGCCCTTGAGGACACAAGACAGGACTTTGTCCCTTTTAGCTCTAGGCCCATGCAGGACACGGCAGAGCGGAAGTTCTACTTCAGCGAGATCGGGCCTGGGAAGAAACTGCGTTTCACAGGCCTTTGTAAGACATGTTCCCGGTAGGCTGTAAAACAGCAGTGCAGAGCAAGCTGTTTCTCAGCTGCCCAAAGAGCTGGAAGCCGGAAGCTGTGGGGCCTCTCTGCCCTTGAGGACACAAGGCTGGACTTTCTCCCTTTGAGCTCTAGGCCAGTGTAGGACACGGCAGAGCTGAACTTCTGCTTCAGCGAGATCAGGCCTGGGAAGAAATTGCGTTTCCCAGGCCTTTGTAAACATGTTCCTGTTAGGCTTGTAGGAGCCCTGTGCAGAGCGAGTTGTTTCTTAGCCTGCCAAAGACCTGGAAGCCGGACGCTGTGGGACCAGTCTGCCCTTGAGGACACAAGACAGGACTTTGTCCCTTTCAGCTCTAGGCCCATGCAGGACACGGCAGAGCAGAAGTTCTACTTCAGCGAGATCAGATCTGAGAAGAAACTGCGTTTCACAGGCCTTTGTAAGACATGTTCCCGGCAGGCTGTAAAACAGCAGTGCAGAGCAAGCTGTTTCTCAGTTGCCCAAAGAGCTGGAAGCCGGATGCTGTGCGGTCTCTCTGCCCTTGAGGACACAAGGCTGGACTTTCTCCTTTTGAGCTCTAAGCCCATGTAGGACACGGCAGAGCTGAACTTCTATTTCAGCGAGATCAGGCCTGGGAAGAAACTGCGTTTCACAGGCCTTTGTAACCATGTTCCTGGTAGGCTTGTAGGAGCCGTGTGCAGAGCGAGTTGTTTCTTAGCTGCCCAAAGAGCTGGAAGCCGGACGCTGAGGGACTTGCCTCCCCTTGTGGAAACAAGGCAGGACTTTGTGAATTGCAGCTCTAGGGTCAAATAGGACACGGCAGAGCAGAAGCTCTACTTCAGCGAGATCAGGCCTGGGAAGAAACTGCGTTTCACAGGCCTTTGTAACACATGCTCCCGGTAGGCTTGTAAAAGCCGTGAGCAGAGTGAGCTGTTTCTTAGCTTCCCAAACAGCTGGAAGCCGGACGCTGTGGGACCAGTCTGCCCTTGAGGACAAAAGGCAGAACTTTGTCCCTTTCAGCTCTAGGCCAGTGTAGGACATGGCTGAGCACAAGTTCTACTTCAGCGAGATCAGGCCTGGGAAGAAACTGCGGCTCACAGGCCTTTGTAAGACATGTTCCCGGTAGGCTTTAAGAACCCTGTGCAGAGCGAGTTGTTTCTTAGCCTCCCAAAGAGCTGGAAGCCGGACGCTGTGGGACCAGTCTGCCCTTGAGGACACAAGACAGGACTTTGTCCCTTTCAGCTCTAGGCCCATGCAGGACACGTCAGAGCAGAAGTTCTACTTCAGCGAGATCAGGTCTGGGAAGAAACTGCGTTTCACAGGCCTTTGTAAGACATGTTCCCGGTAGGCTGTAAAACACCAGTGCAGAGCGAGCTGTTTCTTAGCTGCCCAAAGAGCTGGAAGCCGGACGCTGTGGGGCCTGTCTGCCCTTGAGGACAAAAGGCAGAACTTTGTCCCTTTTAGCTCTAGGCCCATGTAGGACACGGCAGAGCAGAAGCTCTACTTCAGCGAGATCAGTCCTGGGAAGAAACTGCGTTTCACATGCCTTTGTGAGACATGCTCCCGGGAGGCTTGTAAAAGCCCTGAGCAGAGTGAGCTGTTTCTTAGCTTCCCAAAGAGGTGAAGCCGGACGCTGTGGGACCTGTCTGGCCTTGAGGACAAAAGGCAGAACTTTGTCCCTTTCAGCTCTAGGCCCATGTAGGACACGGCAGAGCAGAAGTTCTACTTCAGCGAGATCAGGCCTGGGAAGAAACTGCGTTTCACAGGCCTTAGTGAGACATGTTCCCGGTAGGCTTTAAGAGCCCTGTGCAGAGCGAGTTGTTTCTTAGCCTGCCAAAGAGCTGGAAGCCGGACGCTGTGGGACCAGTCTGCCCTTGAGGACAGAAGACAGGACTTTCTCCCTTTGATCTCTAGGCCCATGTAGGACACGGCAGAGCTGAACTTCTACTTCAGCGAGATCAGGCCTGGGAAGAAACTGCGTTTCACAGGCCTTTGTAAACATGTTCCTGGTAGGCTTGTAGGAGCCGTGTGCAGAGCGAGTTGTTTCTTAGCTGCCCAAAGAGCTGGAAGCCGGACGCTGAGGGACTTGCCTCCCCTTGTGGAAACAAGGCAGGACTTTGTGAATTGCAGCTCTAGGGTCAAATAGGACACAGCAGAGCAGAAGTACTACTTCAGCGAGATCAGGCCTGGGAAGAAACTGCGTTTCACAGGCCTTTGTAAGACATGTTCCCGGTAGGCTTTAAGAGCCCTGTGCAGAGCGAGTTGTTTCTTAGCCTGCCAAAGAGCTGGAAGTCGGACGCTGTGGGACCAGTCTGCCCTTGAGGACACAAGACAGGACTTTGTCCCTTTCAGCTCTAGGCCCATGCAGGACACGGCAGAGCAGAAGTTCTACTTCAGCGAGATCAGATCTGAGAAGAAGCTGCGTTTCACAGGCCTTTGTAAGACATGTTCCCGGTAGGCTGTAAAACAGCAGTGCAGAGCAAGCTGTTTCTCAGCTGCCCAAAGAGCTGGAAGCCGGACGCTGTGGGGCCTCTCTGCCCTTGAGGACACAAGGCTGGACTTTTTCCCTTTGAGCTCTAGGCCCATGTAGGACACGGCAGAGCTGAACTTCTACTTCAGCGAGATCAGGCCTGGGAAGAAACTGCGTTTCACAGGACTTTGTAAACATGTTCCTGGTTGGCTTGTAGGAGCCGTGTGCAGAGCGAGTTGTTTCTTAGCTGCCCAAAGAGCTGGAAGCCGGATGCTGAGGGACTTGCCTCCCCTTGTGGAAACAAGGCAGGACTTTGTGAATTGCAGCTCTAGGGTCAAATAGGACACGGCAGAGCAGAAGCTCTACTTCAGCGAGATCAGGCCTGGGAAGAAACTGCGTTTCACAGGCCTTTGTAACACATGCTCCCGGTAGGCTTGTAAAAGCCGTGAGCAGAGTGAGCTGTTTCTTAGCTTCCCAAAGAGCTGGAAGCCGGACGCTGTGGGACCAGTCTGCCCTTGAGGACAAAAGGCAGAACTTTGTCCCTTTCAGCTCTAGGCCAGTGTAGGACATGGCTGAGCACAAGTTCTACTTCAGCGAGATCAGGCCTGGGAACAAACTGCGTCTCACAGGCCTTTGTAAGACATGTTCCCGGTAGGCTGTAAAACACCAGTGCAGAGCGAGCTGTTTCTTAGCTGCCCAAAGAGCTGGAAGCCGGACGCTGTGGGACCTGTCTGCCCTTGAGGACAAAAGGCAGAACTTTGTCCCTTTCAGCTCTAGGCCCATGTAGGCCACGGCAGAGCAGAAGTTCCACTTCAGCGAGATCAGGTCTGGGAAGAAACTGCGTTTCACAGGCCTTTGTAAGTCATGTTCCCGGTAGGCTTTAAGAGCCCTGTGCAGAGCGAGTTGTTTGTTAGCCTGCCTAAGTGCTGGAAGCCGGACTCTGTGGGGCCTCTCGGCCCTTGAGGACATAAGGCTGGACTTTCTCCCTTTCAGCTCTAAGCCCATGTAGGACAAGGCAGAGCTGAACTTCTACTTCAGCGAGATCAGGCCTGGGAAGAAACTGCGTTTCACAGGCCTTTGTAACCATGTTCCTGGTAGGCTTGTAGGAGCCGTGTGCAGAGCGAGTTGTTTCTTAGCTGCCCAAAGAGCTGGAAGCCGGACGCTGAGGGACTTGCCTCCCCTTGTGGAAACAAGGCAGGACTTTGTGAATTGCAGCTCTAGGGTCAAATAGGACACGGCAGAGCTGAAGCTTCTACTTCAGCGAGATCAGGCCTGGGATGAAATTGCGTTTCATAGGCCTTTGTAACACATGCTCCCGGTAGGCTTGTAAAAGCCCTGAGCAGAGTGAGCTGTTTCTTAGCTTCCCAAACAGCTGGAAGCCGGACGCTGTGGGACCGTGTCTGCCCTTGAGGACAAAAGGCAGAACTTTGTCCCTTTCAGCTCTAGGCCCAGTGTAGGACACGGCTGAGCAGAAGTTCTACTTCAGCGAGATCAGGCCTGGGAAGAAACTGCGTTTCACAGGCCTTTGTAAGACATGTTCCCGGTAGGCTTTAAGAGCCCTGTGCAGAGCGAGTTGTTTCTTAGCCTCCCAAAGAGCTGGAAGCCGGACGCTGTGGCACCAGTCTGCCCTTGAGGACACAAGACAGGACTTTGTCCCTTTCAGCTCTAGGCCCATGCAGGACACGGCAGAGCTGAACTTCTACTTCAGCGAGATCAGGCCTGGGAAGAAACTGCGTTTCACAGGCCTTTGTAAACATGTTCCTTGTAGGCTTGTAGGAGCCGTGTGCAGAGCGAGTTGTTTCTTAGCTGCCCAAACAGCTGGAAGCCGGACGCTGTGAGGACTTGCCTCCCCTTGAGGACACAAGGCAGGACTTTGTGCATTGCAGCTCTAGGGCCAAGTAGGACACGGCAGAGCAGAAGCTACTACTTCAGCGAGATCAGGCCTGGGAAGAAACTGCGTTTCACAGGCCTTTGTAAGACATGCTCCCGGTAGGCTTGTAAAAGCCCTGAGCAGAGTGAGTTGTTTCTTAGCCTCCCAAAGAGCTGGAAGCCGGACGCTGTGGGACCAGTCTGCCCTTGAGGACACAAGACAGGACTTTGTCCCTTTCAGCTCTAGGCCCATGTAGGACACGGCAGAGCAGAAGTTCTACTTCAGCGAGATCAGATCTGGGAAGAAACTGCGTTTCACAGGCCTTTGTAAGACATGTTCCCGGTAGGCTGTAAAACCGCTGTGCAGAGCAAGCTGTTTCTCAGCTGCCCAAAGAGCTGGAAGCCGGACGCTGTGGGGCCTGTCTGCCCTTGAGGACACAAGACTGGACTTTGTCCCTTTGAGCTCTAGGCCCATGTAGGACACGGCAGAGCTGAACTTCTACTTCAGCGAGATCAGGCCTGGGAAGAAACTGCGTTTCACAGGACTTTGTAAACATGTTCCTGGTTGGCTTGTAGGAGCCGTGTGCAGAGCGAGTTGTTTCTTAGCTGCCCAAAGAGCTGGAAGCCGGACGCTGTGGGACCAGTCTGCCCTTGAGGACAAAAGGCAGAACTTTGTCCCTTTCAGCTCTAGGCCAGTGTAGGACACGGCAGAGCAGAAGTTCTACTTCAGCGAGATCAGGTCTGGGAAGAAACTGCGTTTCACAGGCCTTTGTAAGACATGTTCCCGGTAGGCTGTAAAACAGCTGTGCAGAGCGAGCTGTTTCTTAGCTTCCCAAAGAGGTGAAGCCGGACGCTGTGGGGCCTCTCGGCCCTTGAGGACACAAGGCTGGACTTTCTCCCTTTGAGCTCTAAGCCCATGTAGGACACGGCAGAGCTGAACTTCTACTTCAGCGAGATCAGGCCTGGGAAGAAATTGCGTTTCCCAGGCCTTTGTAAACATGTCCCTGTTACGCTTGTAGTAGCCCTGTGCAGAGCGAGTTGTTTCTTAGACTGCAAAAGAGCTGGAAGCCGGACGCTGTGGGGCCTGTCTGCCCTTGAGGACACAAGACAGGACTTTGTCCCTTTTAGCTCTAGGCCCATGTGGGACACGGCAGAGCAGAAGTTCTACTTCAGCGAGAGCAGGCCTAAGATGAAACTCCTTTTCATAGGCCCTTGTAAGACATGCTCCCGGTAGGCTTGTAAAAGCCCTGTGCAGAGCGAGTTGTTTCTTAGCCTGCCAAAGAGCTGGAAGCCAGACGCTGTGGGACCAGTCTGCCCTTGAGGACACAAGACAGGACTTTGTCCCTTTCAGCTCTAGGACCATGCAGGACACGGCAGAGCAGAAGTTCTACTTCAGCGAGATCAGGTCTGGGAAGAAACTGCGTTTCACAGGCCTTTGTAAGACATGATCCCGGTAGGCTGTAAAACAGCAGTGCAGAGCAAGGTGTTTCTCAGCTGCCCAAAGAGCTGGAAGCTGGACGCTGTGGGGCCTGTCTGCCCTTGAAGAAACAACCGAGGACTTTGTCCCTTTCAGCTCTAGGCCCATGTAGGACACGGCAGAGCAGAAGTTCTACTTCACCGAGATCAGGCCTGCGAAGAAACTGCGTTTCACAGGCCTTTGTAAGACATGTTCCCGGTCAGCTGTAAAACAGCAGTGCAGAGCAAGCTGTTTCTCAGCTGCCCAAAGAGGTGGAAGCCGGACGCTGTGGGACCAGTCTGCCCTTGAGGACACAAGACAGGACTTTGTCCCTTTCAGCTCTAGGCCCATGTAGGACACGGCAGAGCAGAAGTTCTACTTCACCGAGATCAGGCCTGGCAAGAAACTGCGTTTCACAGGCCTTTGTAAGACATGTTCCCGGCAGGCTGTAATACAGCAGTGCAGAGCATGCTGTTTCTCAGTTGCCCAAAGAGCTGGAAGCCGGATGCTGTGCGGTCTCTCTGCCCTTGAGGACACAAGGCTGGACTTTCTCCCTTTGAGCTCTAGGCCCATGTAGGACACGGCAGAGCTGAACTTCTACTTCAGCGAGATCAGGCCTGAGATGAAATTGCGTTTCATAGGCCTTTGTAAGGCATGCTCCCGGTAGGCTTGTAAAAGCCCTGAGCAGAGTGAGCTGTTTCTTAGCTTCCCAAAGAGCTGGAAGCCGGACGCTGTGGGACGTGTCTGCCCTTGAGGACAAAAGGCAGAACTTTGTCCCTTTCAGCTCTAGGCCCATGTAGGACACGGCAGAGCAGAAGTTCTACTTCAGCGAGATCAGGCCTGGGAAGAAACTGCGTTTCACAGGCCTTTGTAAGACATGTTCCCGGTAGGCTTTAAGAGCCCTGTGCAGAGCGAGTTGTTTCTTAGCCTGCCAAAGAGCTGGAAGCCGGATGCTGTGGCACCAGTCTGCCCTTGAGGACACAAGACAGGACTTTGTCCCTTTGATCTCTAGGCCCATGCAGGACACGGCAGAGCTGAACTTCTACTTCAGCGAGATCAGGCCTGGGAAGAAACTGCGTTTCACAGGCCTTTGTAAACATGTTCCTTGTAGGCTTGTAGGAGCCGTGTGCAGAGCGAGTTGTTTCTTAGCTGCCCAAACAGCTGGAAGCCGGACGCTTAAGGACTTGCCTCCCCTTGTGGAAACAAGGCAGGACTTTGTGAATTGCAGCTCTAGGGTCAAATAGGACACGGCAGAGCAGAAGTACTACTTCGGCGAGATCAGGCCTGGGAAGAAACTGCGTTTCACAGGCCTTTGTAAGACATGTTCCCGGTAGGCTTTAAGAGCCCTGTGCAGAGCGAGTTGTTTCTTAGCCTGCCAAAGAGCTGGAAGCCGGACGCTGTGGGACCAGTCTGCCCTTGAGGACGCAAGACAGGACTTTGTCCCTTTCAGCTCTAGGCCCATGCAGGACACGGCAGAGCAGAAGTTCTACTTCAGCGAGATCAGGTCTGGGAAGTAACTGCGTTTCACAGGCCTTTGTAAGACATGTTCCCGGTATGCTGTAAAACACCAGTGCAGAGCGAGCTGTTTCTTAGCTGCCCAAAGAGCTGGAAGCCGGACGCTGTGGGGCCTGTCTGCCCTTGAGGACAAAAGGCAGAACTTTGTCCCTTTTAGCTCTAGGCCCATGTAGGACACGGCAGAGCAGAAGCTCTACTTCAGCGAGATCAGGCCTGGGAAGAAACTGCGTTTCACATGCCTTTGTGAGACATGCTCCCGGGAGGCTTGTAAAAGCAATGAGCAGAGTGAGCTGTCTCTTAGCTTCCCAAAGAGGTGAAGCCGGACGCTGTGGGACCTGTCTGGCCTTGAGGACAAAAGGCAGAACTTTGTCCCTTTCAGCTCTAGGCCCATGTAGGACACGGCAGAGCAGAAGTTCTACTTCAGCGAGAGCAGGCCTGAGATGAAACTGTGTTTCACAGGCCTTTGTAAGACATGCTCCCCGTAGGCTTGTAAAAGCCCTGAGCAGAGTGAGCTGTATCTTAGCTTCCCAAAGAGCTGGAAGCCGGACGCTGTGGGACCTGTCTGCCCTTGAGGACAAAAGGCAGAACTTTGTCCCTTTCAGCTCTAGGCCCATGTAGGCCACGGCAGAGCAGAAGTTCCACTTCAGCGAGATCAGGCCTGGGAAGAAACTGCGTTTCACAGGCCTTTGTAAGTCATGTTCCCGGTAGGCTTTAAGAGCCCTGTGCAGAGCGAGTTGTTTCTTAGCCTGCCAAAGAGCTGGAAGCCGGACGCTGTGGGGCCTCTCGGCCCTTGAGGACATAAGGCTGGACTTTCTCCCTTTCAGCTCTAAGCCCATGTAGGACACGGCAGAGCTGAACTTCTACTTCAGCGAGATCAGGCCTGGGAAGAAACTGCGTTTCACAGGCCTTTGTAACCATGTTCCTGGTAGGCTTGTAGGAGCCGTGTGCAGAGCGAGTTGTTTCTTAGCTGCCCAAAGAGCTGGAAGCCGGACGCTGAGGGACTTGCCTCCCCTTGTGGAAACAAGGCAGGACTTTGTGAATTGCAGCTCTAGGGTCAAATAGGACACGGCAGAGCAGAAGCTCTACTTCAGCGAGATCAGGCCTGGGAAGAAACTGCGTTTCACAGGCCTTTGTAACACATGCTCCCGGTAGGCTTGTAAAAGCCGTGAGCAGAGTGAGCTGTTTCTTAGCTTCCCAAACAGCTGGAAGCCGGACGCTGTGGGACCAGTCTGCCCTTGAGGACAAAAGGCAGAACTTTGTCCCTTTCAGCTCTAGGCCAGTGTAGGACATGGCTGAGCACAAGTTCTACTTCAGCGAGATCAGGCCTGGGAAGAAACTGCGGCTCACAGGCCTTTGTAAGACATGTTCCCGGTAGGCTTTAAGAACCCTGTGCAGAGCGAGTTGTTTCTTAGCCTCCCAAAGAGCTGGAAGCCGGACGCTGTGGGACCAGTCTGCCCTTGAGGACACAAGACAGGACTTTGTCCCTTTCAGCTCTAGGCCCATGCAGGACACGTCAGAGCAGAAGTTCTACTTCAGCGAGATCAGGTCTGGGAAGAAACTGCGTTTCACAGGCCTTTGTAAGACATGTTCCCGGTAGGCTGTAAAACACCAGTGCAGAGCGAGCTGTTTCTTAGCTGCCCAAAGAGCTGGAAGCCGGACGCTGTGGGGCCTGTCTGCCCTTGAGGACAAAAGGCAGAACTTTGTCCCTTTTAGCTCTAGGCCCATGTAGGACACGGCAGAGCAGAAGCTCTACTTCAGCGAGATCAGTCCTGGGAAGAAACTGCGTTTCACATGCCTTTGTGAGACATGCTCCCGGGAGGCTTGTAAAAGCCCTGAGCAGAGTGAGCTGTTTCTTAGCTTCCCAAAGAGGTGAAGCCGGACGCTGTGGGGCCTCTCGGCCCTTGAGGACACAAGGCTGGACTTTCTCCCTTTGAGCTCTAAGCCCATGTAGGACACGGCAGAGCTGAACTTCTACTTCAGCGAGATCAGGCCTGGGAAGAAATTGCGTTTCCCAGGCCTTTGTAAACATGTCCCTGTTACGCTTGTAGTAGCCCTGTGCAGAGCGAGTTGTTTCTTAGACTGCAAAAGAGCTGGAAGCCGGACGCTGTGGGGCCTGTCTGCCCTTGAGGACACAAGACAGGACTTTGTCCCTTTTAGCTCTAGGCCCATGTGGGACACGGCAGAGCAGAAGTTCTACTTCAGCGAGAGCAGGCCTAAGATGAAACTGCTTTTCATAGGCCCTTGTAAGACATGCTCCCGGTAGGCTTGTAAAAGCCCTGTGCAGAGCGAGTTGTTTCTTAGCCTGCCAAAGAGCTGGAAGCCGGACGCTGTGGTACCAGTCTGCCCTTGAGGACACAAGACAGGACTTTGTCCCTTTCAGCTCTAGGACCATGCAGGACACGGCAGAGCAGAAGTTCTACTTCAGCGAGATCAGGTCTGGGAAGAAACTGCGTTTCACAGGCCTTTGTAAGACATGTTCCCGGTAGGCTGTAAAACAGCAGTGCAGAGCAAGCTGTTCCTCAGCTGCCCAAAGAGCTGGAAGCCGGACGCTGTGGGGCCTCTCTGCCCTTGAGGACACAAGGCTGGACTTTCTTCCTTTGAGCTCTAGGACCATGTAGGACACGGCAGAGCTGAACTTCTGCTTCAGCGAGATCAGGCCTGGGAAGAAATTGCGTTTCCCAGGCCTTTGTCAGACATGATCCCGGTAGGCTGTAAAACAGCAGTGCAGAGCAAGGTGTTTCTCAGCTGCCCAAAGAGCTGGAAGCTGGACGCTGTGGGGCCTGTCTGCCCTTGAAGACACAACCGAGGACTTTGTCCCTTTCAGCTCTAGGCCCATGTAGGACACGGCAGAGCAGAAGTTCTACTTCACCGAGATCAGGCCTGCGAAGAAACTGCGTTTCACAGGCCTTTGTAAGACATGTTCCCGGTCAGCTGTAAAACAGCAGTGCAGAGCAAGCTGTTTCTCAGCTGCCCAAAGAGGTGGAAGCCGGACGCTGTGGGACCAGTCTGCCCTTGAGGACACAAGACAGGACTTTGTCCCTTTCAGCTCTAGGCCCATGTAGGACACGGCAGAGCAGAAGTTCTACTTCACCGAGATCAGGCCTGGCAAGAAACTGCGTTTCACAGGCCTTTGTAAGACATGTTCCCGGCAGGCTGTAATACAGCAGTGCAGAGCATGCTGTTTCTCATTTGCCCAAAGAGCTGGAAGCCGGATGCTGTGCGGTCTCTCTGCCCTTGAGGACACAAGGCTGGACTTTCTCCCTTTGAGCTCTAGGCCCATGTAGGACACGGCAGAGCTGAACTTCTACTTCAGCGAGATCAGGCCTGAGATGAAATTGCGTTTCATAGGCCTTTGTAAGGCATGCTCCCGGTAGGCTTGTAAAAGCCCTGAGCAGAGTGAGCTGTTTCTTACCTTCCCAAAGAGCTGGAAGCCGGACGCTGTGGGACGTGTCTGCCCTTGAGGACAAAAGGCAGAACTTTGTCCCTTTCAGCTCTAGGCCCATGTAGGACACGGCAGAGCAGAAGTTCTACTTCAGCGAGATCAGGCCTGGGAAGAAACTGCGTTTCACAGGCCTTTGTAAGACATGTTCCCGGTAGGCTTTAAGAGCCCTGTGCAGAGCGAGTTGTTTCTTAGCCTGCCAAAGAGCTGGAAGCCGGATGCTGTGGCACCAGTCTGCCCTTGAGGACACAAGACAGGACTTTGTCCCTTTGATCTCTAGGCCCATGCAGGACACGGCAGAGCTGAACTTCTACTTCAGCGAGATCAGGCCTGGGAAGAAACTGCGTTTCACAGGCCTTTGTAAACATGTTCCTTGTAGGCTTGTAGGAGCCGTGTGCAGAGCGAGTTGTTTCTTAGCTGCCCAAACAGCTGGAAGCCGGACGCTTAAGGACTTGCCTCCCCTTGTGGAAACAAGGCAGGACTTTGTGAATTGCAGCTCTAGGGTCAAATAGGACACGGCAGAGCAGAAGTACTACTTCGGCGAGATCAGGCCTGGGAAGAAACTGCGTTTCACAGGCCTTTGTAAGACATGTTCCCGGTAGGCTTTAAGAGCCCTGTGCAGAGCGAGTTGTTTCTTAGCCTGCCAAAGAGCTGGAAGCCGGACGCTGTGGGACCAGTCTGCCCTTGAGGACGCAAGACAGGACTTTGTCCCTTTCAGCTCTAGGCCCATGCAGGACACGGCAGAGCAGAAGTTCTACTTCAGCGAGATCAGGTCTGGGAAGTAACTGCGTTTCACAGGCCTTTGTAAGACATGTTCCCGGTATGCTGTAAAACACCAGTGCAGAGCGAGCTGTTTCTTAGCTGCCCAAAGAGCTGGAAGCCGGACGCTGTGGGGCCTGTCTGCCCTTGAGGACAAAAGGCAGAACTTTGTCCCTTTTAGCTCTAGGCCCATGTAGGACACGGCAGAGCAGAAGCTCTACTTCAGCGAGATCAGGCCTGGGAAGAAACTGCGTTTCACATGCCTTTGTGAGACATGCTCCCGGGAGGCTTGTAAAAGCAATGAGCAGAGTGAGCAGTCTCTTAGCTTCCCAAAGAGGTGAAGCCGGACGCTGTGGGACCTGTCTGGCCTTGAGGACAAAAGGCAGAACTTTGTCCCTTTCAGCTCTAGGCCCATGTAGGACACGGCAGAGCAGAAGTTCTACTTCACCGAGATCAGGTCTGGGAAGAAACTGCGTTTCACAGGCCTTTGTAAGACATGTTCCCGGTAGGCTTTAAGAGCCCTGTGCAGAGCGAGTTGTTTCTTAGCCTGCCAAAGAGCTGGAAGCCGGATGCTGTGGCACCAGTCTGCCCTTGAGGACACAAGACAGGACTTTGTCCCTTTGATCTCTAGGCCCATGCAGGACACGGCAGAGCCGAACTTCTACTTCAGCGAGATCAGGCCTGGGAAGAAACTGCGTTTCACAGGCCTTTGTAAACATGTTCCTTGTAGGCTTGTAGGAGCCGTGTGCAGAGCGAGTTGTTTCTTAGCTGCCCAAACAGCTGGAAGCCGGACGCTTAAGGACTTGCCTCCCCTTGTGGAAACAAGGCAGGACTTTGTGAATTGCAGCTCTAGGGTCAAATAGGACACGGCAGAGCAGAAGTACTACTTCGGCGAGATCAGGCCTGGGAAGAAACTGCGTTTCACAGGCCTTTGTAAGACATGTTCCCGGTAGGCTTTAAGAGCCCTGTGCAGAGCGAGTTGTTTCTTAGCCTGCCAAAGAGCTGGAAGCCGGACGCTGTGGGACCAGTCTGCCCTTGAGGACACAAGACAGGACTTTGTCCCTTTCAGCTCTAGGCCCATGCAGGACACGGCAGAGCAGAAGTTCTACTTCAGCGAGATCAGATCTGAGAAGAAGCTGCGTTTCACAGGCCTTTGTAAGACATGTTCCCGGTAGGCTGTAAAACAGCAGTGCAGAGCAAGCTGTTTCTCAGCTGCCCAAAGAGCTGGAAGCCGGACGCTGTGGGGCCTCTCTGCCCTTGAGGACACAAGGCTGGACTTTCTCCCTTTGAGCTCTAGGCCCATGTAGGACACGGCAGAGCTGAACTTCTACTTCAGCGAGATCAGGCCTGGGAAGAAACTGCGTTTCACAGGACTTTGTAAACATGTTCCTGGTTGGCTTGTAGGAGCCGTGTGCAGAGCGAGTTGTTTCTTAGCTGCCCAAAGAGCTGGAAGCCGGACGCTGTGGGACCAGTCTGCCCTTGAGGACAAAAGGCAGAACTTTGTCCCTTTCAGCTCTAGGCCAGTGTAGGACACGGCAGAGCAGAAGTTCTACTTCAGCGAGATCAGGTCTGGGAAGAAACTGCGTTTCACAGGCCTTTGTAAGACATGTTCCCGGTAGGCTGTAAAACAGCTGTGCAGAGCGAGCTGTTTCTTAGCTTCCCAAAGAGGTGAAGCCGGACGCTGTGGGGCCTCTCGGCCCTTGAGGACACAAGGCTGGACTTTCTCACTTTGAGCTCTAAGCCCATGTAGGACACGGCAGAGCTGAACTTCTACTTCAGCGAGATCAGGCCTGGGAAGAAATTGCGTTTCCCAGGCCTTTGTAAACATGTCCCTGTTACGCTTGTAGTAGCCCTGTGCAGAGCGAGTTGTTTCTTAGACTGCAAAAGAGCTGGAAGCCGGACGCTGTGGGGCCTGTCTGCCCTTGAGGACACAAGACAGGACTTTGTCCCTTTTAGCTCTAGGCCCATGTGGGACACGGCAGAGCAGAAGTTCTACTTCAGCGAGAGCAGGCCTAAGATGAAACTCCTTTTCATAGGCCCTTGTAAGACATGCTCCCGGTAGGCTTGTAAAAGCCCTGTGCAGAGCGAGTTGTTTCTTAGCCTGCCAAAGAGCTGGAAGCCAGACGCTGTGGGACCAGTCTGCCCTTGAGGACACAAGACAGGACTTTGTCCCTTTCAGCTCTAGGACCATGCAGGACACGGCAGAGCAGAAGTTCTACTTCAGCGAGATCAGGTCTGGGAAGAAACTGCGTTTCACAGGCCTTTGTAAGACATGATCCCGGTAGGCTGTAAAACAGCAGTGCAGAGCAAGGTGTTTCTCAGCTGCCCAAAGAGCTGGAAGCTGGACGCTGTGGGGCCTGTCTGCCCTTGAAGAAACAACCGAGGACTTTGTCCCTTTCAGCTCTAGGCCCATGTAGGACACGGCAGAGCAGAAGTTCTACTTCACCGAGATCAGGCCTGCGAAGAAACTGCGTTTCACAGGCCTTTGTAAGACATGTTCCCGGTCAGCTGTAAAACAGCAGTGCAGAGCAAGCTGTTTCTCAGCTGCCCAAAGAGGTGGAAGCCGGACGCTGTGGGACCAGTCTGCCCTTGAGGACACAAGACAGGACTTTGTCCCTTTCAGCTCTAGGCCCATGTAGGACACGGCAGAGCAGAAGTTCTACTTCACCGAGATCAGGCCTGGCAAGAAACTGCGTTTCACAGGCCTTTGTAAGACATGTTCCCGGCAGGCTGTAATACAGCAGTGCAGAGCATGCTGTTTCTCAGTTGCCCAAAGAGCTGGAAGCCGGATGCTGTGCGGTCTCTCTGCCCTTGAGGACACAAGGCTGGACTTTCTCCCTTTGAGCTCTAGGCCCATGTAGGACACGGCAGAGCTGAACTTCTACTTCAGCGAGATCAGGCCTGAGATGAAATTGCGTTTCATAGGCCTTTGTAAGGCATGCTCCCGGTAGGCTTGTAAAAGCCCTGAGCAGAGTGAGCTGTTTCTTAGCTTCCCAAAGAGCTGGAAGCCGGACGCTGTGGGACGTGTCTGCCCTTGAGGACAAAAGGCAGAACTTTGTCCCTTTCAGCTCTAGGCCCATGTAGGACACGGCAGAGCAGAAGTTCTACTTCAGCGAGATCAGGCCTGGGAAGAAACTGCGTTTCACAGGCCTTTGTAAGACATGTTCCCGGTAGGCTTTAAGAGCCCTGTGCAGAGCGAGTTGTTTCTTAGCCTGCCAAAGAGCTGGAAGCCGGATGCTGTGGCACCAGTCTGCCCTTGAGGACACAAGACAGGACTTTGTCCCTTTGATCTCTAGGCCCATGCAGGACACGGCAGAGCTGAACTTCTACTTCAGCGAGATCAGGCCTGGGAAGAAACTGCGTTTCACAGGCCTTTGTAAACATGTTCCTTGTAGGCTTGTAGGAGCCGTGTGCAGAGCGAGTTGTTTCTTAGCTGCCCAAACAGCTGGAAGCCGGACGCTTAAGGACTTGCCTCCCCTTGTGGAAACAAGGCAGGACTTTGTGAATTGCAGCTCTAGGGTCAAATAGGACACGGCAGAGCAGAAGTACTACTTCGGCGAGATCAGGCCTGGGAAGAAACTGCGTTTCACAGGCCTTTGTAAGACATGTTCCCGGTAGGCTTTAAGAGCCCTGTGCAGAGCGAGTTGTTTCTTAGCCTGCCAAAGAGCTGGAAGCCGGACGCTGTGGGACCAGTCTGCCCTTGAGGACGCAAGACAGGACTTTGTCCCTTTCAGCTCTAGGCCCATGCAGGACACGGCAGAGCAGAAGTTCTACTTCAGCGAGATCAGGTCTGGGAAGTAACTGCGTTTCACAGGCCTTTGTAAGACATGTTCCCGGTATGCTGTAAAACACCAGTGCAGAGCGAGCTGTTTCTTAGCTGCCCAAAGAGCTGGAAGCCGGACGCTGTGGGGCCTGTCTGCCCTTGAGGACAAAAGGCAGAACTTTGTCCCTTTTAGCTCTAGGCCCATGTAGGACACGGCAGAGCAGAAGCTCTACTTCAGCGAGATCAGGCCTGGGAAGAAACTGCGTTTCACATGCCTTTGTGAGACATGCTCCCGGGAGGCTTGTAAAAGCAATGAGCAGAGTGAGCTGTCTCTTAGCTTCCCAAAGAGGTGAAGCCGGACGCTGTGGGACCTGTCTGGCCTTGAGGACAAAAGGCAGAACTTTGTCCCTTTCAGCTCTAGGCCCATGTAGGACACGGCAGAGCAGAAGTTCTACTTCAGCGAGAGCAGGCCTGAGATGAAACTGTGTTTCACAGGCCTTTGTAAGACATGCTCCCCGTAGGCTTGTAAAAGCCCTGAGCAGAGTGAGCTGTATCTTAGCTTCCCAAAGAGCTGGAAGCCGGACGCTGTGGGACCTGTCTGCCCTTGAGGACAAAAGGCAGAACTTTGTCCCTTTCAGCTCTAGGCCCATGTAGGCCACGGCAGAGCAGAAGTTCCACTTCAGCGAGATCAGGCCTGGGAAGAAACTGCGTTTCACAGGCCTTTGTAAGTCATGTTCCCGGTAGGCTTTAAGAGCCCTGTGCAGAGCGAGTTGTTTCTTAGCCTGCCAAAGAGCTGGAAGCCGGACGCTGTGGGGCCTCTCGGCCCTTGAGGACATAAGGCTGGACTTTCTCCCTTTCAGCTCTAAGCCCATGTAGGACACGGCAGAGCTGAACTTCTACTTCAGCGAGATCAGGCCTGGGAAGAAACTGCGTTTCACAGGCCTTTGTAACCATGTTCCTGGTAGGCTTGTAGGAGCCGTGTGCAGAGCGAGTTGTTTCTTAGCTGCCCAAAGAGCTGGAAGCCGGACGCTGAGGGACTTGCCTCCCCTTGTGGAAACAAGGCAGGACTTTGTGAATTGCAGCTCTAGGGTCAAATAGGACACGGCAGAGCAGAAGCTCTACTTCAGCGAGATCAGGCCTGGGAAGAAACTGCGTTTCACAGGCCTTTGTAACACATGCTCCCGGTAGGCTTGTAAAAGCCGTGAGCAGAGTGAGCTGTTTCTTAGCTTCCCAAACAGCTGGAAGCCGGACGCTGTGGGACCAGTCTGCCCTTGAGGACAAAAGGCAGAACTTTGTCCCTTTCAGCTCTAGGCCCATGTAGAACACGTCAGATCAGAAGTTCTACTTCAGCGAGATCAGGTCTGGGAAGAAACTGCGTTTCACAGGCCTTTGTAAGACATGTTCCCGGTAGGCTGTAAAACACCAGTGCAGAGCGAGCTGTTTCTTAGCTGCCCAAAGAGCTGGAAGCCGGACGCTGTGGGGCCTGTCTGCCCTTGAGGACAAAAGGCAGAACTTTGTCCCTTTTAGCTCTAGGCCCATGTAGGACACGGCAGAGCAGAAGCTCTACTTCAGCGAGATCAGTCCTGGGAAGAAACTGCGTTTCACATGCCTTTGTGAGACATGCTCCCGGGAGGCTTGTAAAAGCCCTGAGCAGAGTGAGCTGTTTCTTAGCTTCCCAAAGAGGTGAAGCCGGACGCTGTGGGGCCTCTCGGCCCTTGAGGACACAAGGCTGGACTTTCTCCCTTTGAGCTCTAAGCCCATGTAGGACACGGCAGAGCTGAACTTCTACTTCAGCGAGATCAGGCCTGGGAAGAAATTGCGTTTCCCAGGCCTTTGTAAACATGTCCCTGTTACGCTTGTAGTAGCCCTGTGCAGAGCGAGTTGTTTCTTAGACTGCAAAAGAGCTGGAAGCCGGACGCTGTGGGGCCTGTCTGCCCTTGAGGACACAAGACAGGACTTTGTCCCTTTTAGCTCTAGGCCCATGTGGGACACGGCAGAGCAGAAGTTCTACTTCAGCGAGAGCAGGCCTAAGATGAAACTGCTTTTCATAGGCCCTTGTAAGACATGCTCCCGGTAGGCTTGTAAAAGCCCTGTGCAGAGCGAGTTGTTTCTTAGCCTGCCAAAGAGCTGGAAGCCGGACGCTGTGGTACCAGTCTGCCCTTGAGGACACAAGACAGGACTTTGTCCCTTTCAGCTCTAGGACCATGCAGGACACGGCAGAGCAGAAGTTCTACTTCAGCGAGATCAGGTCTGGGAAGAAACTGCGTTTCACAGGCCTTTGTAAGACATGTTCCCGGTAGGCTGTAAAACAGCAGTGCAGAGCAAGCTGTTCCTCAGCTGCCCAAAGAGCTGGAAGCCGGACGCTGTGGGGCCTCTCTGCCCTTGAGGACACAAGGCTGGACTTTCTTCCTTTGAGCTCTAGGACCATGTAGGACACGGCAGAGCTGAACTTCTGCTTCAGCGAGATCAGGCCTGGGAAGAAATTGCGTTTCCCAGGCCTTTGTCAGACATGATCCCGGTAGGCTGTAAAACAGCAGTGCAGAGCAAGGTGTTTCTCAGCTGCCCAAAGAGCTGGAAGCTGGACGCTGTGGGGCCTGTCTGCCCTTGAAGACACAACCGAGGACTTTGTCCCTTTCAGCTCTAGGCCCATGTAGGACACGGCAGAGCAGAAGTTCTACTTCACCGAGATCAGGCCTGCGAAGAAACTGCGTTTCACAGGCCTTTGTAAGACATGTTCCCGGTCAGCTGTAAAACAGCAGTGCAGAGCATGCTGTTTCTCATTTGCCCAAAGAGCTGGAAGCCGGATGCTGTGCGGTCTCTCTGCCCTTGAGGACACAAGGCTGGACTTTCTCCCTTTGAGCTCTAGGCCCATGTAGGACACGGCAGAGCTGAACTTCTACTTCAGCGAGATCAGGCCTGAGATGAAATTGCGTTTCATAGGCCTTTGTAAGGCATGCTCCCGGTAGGCTTGTAAAAGCCCTGAGCAGAGTGAGCTGTTTCTTACCTTCCCAAAGAGCTGGAAGCCGGACGCTGTGGGACGTGTCTGCCCTTGAGGACAAAAGGCAGAACTTTGTCCCTTTCAGCTCTAGGCCCATGTAGGACACGGCAGAGCAGAAGTTCTACTTCAGCGAGATCAGGCCTGGGAAGAAACTGCGTTTCACAGGCCTTTGTAAGACATGTTCCCGGTAGGCTTTAAGAGCCCTGTGCAGAGCGAGTTGTTTCTTAGCCTGCCAAAGAGCTGGAAGCCGGATGCTGTGGCACCAGTCTGCCCTTGAGGACACAAGACAGGACTTTGTCCCTTTGATCTCTAGGCCCATGCAGGACACGGCAGAGCTGAACTTCTACTTCAGCGAGATCAGGCCTGGGAAGAAACTGCGTTTCACAGGCCTTTGTAAACATGTTCCTTGTAGGCTTGTAGGAGCCGTGTGCAGAGCGAGTTGTTTCTTAGCTGCCCAAACAGCTGGAAGCCGGACGCTTAAGGACTTGCCTCCCCTTGTGGAAACAAGGCAGGACTTTGTGAATTGCAGCTCTAGGGTCAAATAGGACACGGCAGAGCAGAAGTACTACTTCGGCGAGATCAGGCCTGGGAAGAAACTGCGTTTCACAGGCCTTTGTAAGACATGTTCCCGGTAGGCTTTAAGAGCCCTGTGCAGAGCGAGTTGTTTCTTAGCCTGCCAAAGAGCTGGAAGCCGGACGCTGTGGGACCAGTCTGCCCTTGAGGACGCAAGACAGGACTTTGTCCCTTTCAGCTCTAGGCCCATGCAGGACACGGCAGAGCAGAAGTTCTACTTCAGCGAGATCAGGTCTGGGAAGTAACTGCGTTTCACAGGCCTTTGTAAGACATGTTCCCGGTATGCTGTAAAACACCAGTGCAGAGCGAGCTGTTTCTTAGCTGCCCAAAGAGCTGGAAGCCGGACGCTGTGGGGCCTGTCTGCCCTTGAGGACAAAAGGCAGAACTTTGTCCCTTTTAGCTCTAGGCCCATGTAGGACACGGCAGAGCAGAAGCTCTACTTCAGCGAGATCAGGCCTGGGAAGAAACTGCGTTTCACATGCCTTTGTGAGACATGCTCCCGGGAGGCTTGTAAAAGCAATGAGCAGAGTGAGCAGTCTCTTAGCTTCCCAAAGAGGTGAAGCCGGACGCTGTGGGACCTGTCTGGCCTTGAGGACAAAAGGCAGAACTTTGTCCCTTTCAGCTCTAGGCCCATGTAGGACACGGCAGAGCAGAAGTTCTACTTCACCGAGATCAGGTCTGGCAAGAAACTGCGTTTCACAGGCCTTTGTAAGACATGTTCCCGGTAGGCTTTAAGAGCCCTGTGCAGAGCGAGTTGTTTCTTAGCCTGCCAAAGAGCTGGAAGCCGGATGCTGTGGCACCAGTCTGCCCTTGAGGACACAAGACAGGACTTTGTCCCTTTGATCTCTAGGCCCATGCAGGACACGGCAGAGCTGAACTTCTACTTCAGCGAGATCAGGCCTGGGAAGAAACTGCGTTTCACAGGCCTTTGTAAACATGTTCCTTGTAGGCTTGTAGGAGCCGTGTGCAGAGCGAGTTGTTTCTTAGCTGCCCAAACAGCTGGAAGCCGGACGCTTAAGGACTTGCCTCCCCTTGTGGAAACAAGGCAGGACTTTGTGAATTGCAGCTCTAGGGTCAAATAGGACACGGCAGAGCAGAAGTACTACTTCGGCGAGATCAGGCCTGGGAAGAAACTGCGTTTCACAGGCCTTTGTAAGACATGTTCCCGGTAGGCTTTAAGAGCCCTGTGCAGAGCGAGTTGTTTCTTAGCCTGCCAAAGAGCTGGAAGCCGGACGCTGTGGGACCAGTCTACCCTTGAGGACACAAGACAGGACTTTGTCCCTTTCAGCTCTAGGCCCATGCAGGACACGGCAGAGCAGAAGTTCTACTTCAGCGAGATCAGATCTGAGAAGAAGCTGCGTTTCACAGGCCTTTGTAAGACATGTTCCCGGTAGGCTGTAAAACAGCAGTGCAGAGCATGCTGTTTCTCAGCTGCCCAAAGAGCTGGAAGCCGGACGCTGTGGGGCCTCTCTGCCCTTGAGGACACAAGGCTGGACTTTCTCCCTTTGAGCTCTAGGCCCATGTAGGACACGGCAGAGCTGAACTTCTACTTCAGCGAGATCAGGCCTGGGAAGAAACTGCGTTTCACAGGACTTTGTAAACATGTTCCTGGTTGGCTTGTAGGAGCCGTGTGCAGAGCGAGTTGTTTCTTAGCTGCCCAAAGAGCTGGAAGCCGGACGCTGTGGGACCAGTCTGCGCTTGAGGACAAAAGGCAGAATTTTGTCCCTTTCAGCTCTAGGCCAGTGTAGGACATGGCTGAGCACAAGTTCTACTTCAGCGAGATCAGGCCTGGGAAGAAACTGCGTCTCACAGGCCTTTGTAAGACATGTTCCCGGTAGGCTTTAAGAACCCTGTGCAGAGCGAGTTGTTTCTTAGCCTGCCAAAGAGCTGGAAGCCGGACGCTGTGGGACCAGTCTGCCCTTGAGGACGCAAGACAGGACTTTGTCCCTTTCAGCTCTAGGCCCATGCAGGACACGTCAGAGCAGAAGTTCTACTTCAGCGAGATCAGGTCTGGGAAGTAACTGCGTTTCACAGGCCTTTGTAAGACATGTTCCCGGTATGCTGTAAAACACCAGTGCAGAGCGAGCTGTTTCTTAGCTGCCCAAAGAGCTGGAAGCCGGACGCTGTGGGGCCTGTCTGCCCTTGAGGACAAAAGGCAGAACTTTGTCCCTTTTAGCTCTAGGCCCATGTAGGACACGGCAGAGCAGAAGCTCTACTTCAGCGAGATCAGGCCTGGGAAGAAACTGCGTTTCACATGCCTTTGTGAGACATGCTCCCGGGAGGCTTGTAAAAGCCCTGAGCAGAGTGAGCTGTCTCTTAGCTTCCCAAAGAGGTGAAGCCGGACGCTGTGGGACCTGTCTGGCCTTGAGGACAAAAGGCAGAACTTTGTCCCTTTCAGCTCTAGGCCCATGTAGGACACGGCAGAGCAGAAGTTCTACTTCACCGAGATCAGGTCTGGCAAGAAACTGCGTTTCACAGGCCTTTGTAAGACATGTTCCCGGTAGGCTTTAAGAGCCCTGTGCAGAGCGAGTTGTTTCTTAGCCTGCCAAAGAGCTGGAAGCCGGATGCTGTGGCACCAGTCTGCCCTTGAGGACACAAGACAGGACTTTGTCCCTTTGATCTCTAGGCCCATGCAGGACACGGCAGAGCTGAACTTCTACTTCAGCGAGATCAGGCCTGGGAAGAAACTGCGTTTCACAGGCCTTTGTAAACATGTTCCTTGTAGGCTTGTAGGAGCCGTGTGCAGAGCGAGTTGTTTCTTAGCTGCCCAAACAGCTGGAAGCCGGACGCTTAAGGACTTGCCTCCCCTTGTGGAAACAAGGCAGGACTTTGTGAATTGCAGCTCTAGGGTCAAATAGGACACGGCAGAGCAGAAGTACTACTTCGGCGAGATCAGGCCTGGGAAGAAACTGCGTTTCACAGGCCTTTGTAAGACATGTTCCCGGTAGGCTTTAAGAGCCCTGTGCAGAGCGAGTTGTTTCTTAGCCTGCCAAAGAGCTGGAAGCCGGACGCTGTGGGACCAGTCTGCCCTTGAGGACACAAGACAGGACTTTGTCCCTTTCAGCTCTAGGCCCATGCAGGACACGGCAGAGCAGAAGTTCTACTTCAGCGAGATCAGATCTGAGAAGAAGCTGCGTTTCACAGGCCTTTGTAAGACATGTTCCCGGTAGGCTGTAAAACAGCAGTGCAGAGCATGCTGTTTCTCAGCTGCCCAAAGAGCTGGAAGCCGGACGCTGTGGGGCCTCTCTGCCCTTGAGGACACAAGGCTGGACTTTCTCCCTTTGAGCTCTAGGCCCATGTAGGACACGGCAGAGCTGAACTTCTACTTCAGCGAGATCAGGCCTGGGAAGAAACTGCGTTTCACAGGACTTTGTAAACATGTTCCTGGTTGGCTTGTAGGAGCCGTGTGCAGAGCGAGTTGTTTCTTAGCTGCCCAAAGAGCTGGAAGCCGGACGCTGTGGGACCAGTCTGCGCTTGAGGACAAAAGGCAGAACTTTGTCCCTTTCAGCTCTAGGCCAGTGTAGGACATGGCTGAGCACAAGTTCTACTTCAGCGAGATCAGGCCTGGGAAGAAACTGCGTCTCACAGGCCTTTGTAAGACATGTTCCCGGTAGGCTTTAAGAACCCTGTGCAGAGCGAGTTGTTTCTTAGCCTGCCAAAGAGCTGGAAGCCGGACGCTGTGGGACCAGTCTGCCCTTGAGGACGCAAGACAGGACTTTGTCCCTTTCAGCTCTAGGCCCATGCAGGACACGTCAGAGCAGAAGTTCTACTTCAGCGAGATCAGGTCTGGGAAGTAACTGCGTTTCACAGGCCTTTGTAAGACATGTTCCCGGTATGCTGTAAAACACCAGTGCAGAGCGAGCTGTTTCTTAGCTGCCCAAAGAGCTGGAAGCCGGACGCTGTGGGGCCTGTCTGCCCTTGAGGACAAAAGGCAGAACTTTGTCCCTTTTAGCTCTAGGCCCATGTAGGACACGGCAGAGCAGAAGCTCTACTTCAGCGAGATCAGGCCTGGGAAGAAACTGCGTTTCACATGCCTTTGTGAGACATGCTCCCGGGAGGCTTGTAAAAGCCCTGAGCAGAGTGAGCTGTCTCTTAGCTTCCCAAAGAGGTGAAGCCGGACGCTGTGGGACCTGTCTGGCCTTGAGGACAAAAGGCAGAACTTTGTCCCTTTCAGCTCTAGGCCCATGTAGGACACGGCAGAGCAGAAGTTCTACTTCACCGAGATCAGGTCTGGCAAGAAACTGCGTTTCACAGGCCTTTGTAAGACATGTTCCCGGTAGGCTGTAAAACAGCAGTGCAGAGCAAGCTGTTTCTCAGCTGCCCAAAGAGCTGGAAGCCGGACGCTGTGGGGCCTGTCTGCCCTTGAAGACACAACCGAGGACTTTGTCCATTTCAGCTCTAGGCCCATGTAGGACACGGCAGAGGTGAAGTTCTACTTCAGCGAGATCAGGCCTGGCAAGAAACTGCGTCTCACAGGCCTTTGTAAGACATGTTCCCGGTAGGCTTTAAGAACCCTGTGCAGAGCGAGTTGTTTCTTAGCCTCCCAAAGAGCTGGAAGCCGGACGCTGTGGGACCAGTCTGCCCTTGAGGACACAAGACAGGACTTTGTCCCTTTCAGCTCTAGGCCCATGTAGGACACGGCAGAGCAGAAGTTCTACTTCAGCGGGATCAGGTCTGGCAAGAAACTGCGTTTCACAGGCCTTTGTAAGACATGTTCCCGGTAGGCTGTAAAACACCAGTGCAGAGCGAGCTGTTTCTTAGCTGCCAAAAGAGCTGGAAGCCGGAAGCTGTGGGGCCTCTCTGCCCTTGAGGACACAAGGCTGGACTTTCTCCCTTTGAGCTCTAGGCCCATGTAGGACACGGCAGAGCTGAACTTCTGCTTCAGCGAGATCAGGCCTGGGAAGAAATTGCGTTTCCCAGGCCTTTGTAAACATGTTCCTGTTAGGCTTGTAGGAGCCCTGTGCAGAGCGAGTTGTTTCTTAGCCTGCCAAAGACCTGGAAGCCGGACGCTGTGGGACCAGTCTGCCCTTGAGGACACAAGACAGGACTTTGTCCCTTTCAGCTCTAGGCCCATGCAGGACACGGCAGAGCAGAAGTTCTACTTCAGCGAGATCAGATCTGAGAAGAAACTGCGTTTCACATGCCTTTGTAAGACATGTTCCCGGTAGGCTGTAAAACAGCAGTCTAGAGCAAGCTGTTTCTCAGCTGCCCAAAGAGCTGAAAGCCGGACGCTGTGGGGCCTCTCGGCCCTTGAGGACACAAGGCTGGACTTTCTCCCTTTGAGCTCTAAGCCCATGTAGGACACGGCAGAGCTGAACTTCTACTTCAGCGAGATCAGGCCTGAAAAGAAACTGCGTTTCACAGGCCTTTGTAACCATGTTCCTGGTAGGCTTGTAGGAGCCGTGTGCAGAGCGAGTTGTTTCTTAGCTGCCCAAAGAGCTGGAAGCCGGACGCTGAGGGACTTGCCTCCCCTTGTGGAAACAAGGCAGGACTTTGTGAATTGCAGCTCTAGGGTCAAATAGGACACGGCAGAGCAGAAGCTCTACTTCAGCGAGATCAGGCCTGGGAAGAAACTGCGTTTCACAGGCCTTTGTAACACATGCTCCCGGTAGGCTTGTAAAAGCCGTGAGCAGAGTGAGCTGTTTCTTAGCTTCCCAAACAGCTGGAAGCCGGACGCTGTGGGACCAGTCTGCCCTTGAGGACAAAAGGCAGAACTTTGTCCCTTTCAGCTCTAGGCCAGTGTAGGACATGGCTGAGCACAAGTTCTACTTCAGCGAGATCAGGCCTGGGAAGAAACTGCGGCTCACAGGCCTTTGTAAGACATGTTCCCGGTAGGCTTTAAGAACCCTGTGCAGAGCGAGTTGTTTCTTAGCCTCCCAAAGAGCTGGAAGCCGGACGCTGTGGGACCAGTCTGCCCTTGAGGACACAAGACAGGACTTTGTCCCTTTCAGCTCTAGGCCCATGCAGGACACGTCAGATCAGAAGTTCTACTTCAGCGAGATCAGGTCTGGGAAGAAACTGCGTTTCACAGGCCTTTGTAAGACATGTTCCCGGTAGGCTGTAAAACACCAGTGCAGAGCGAGCTGTTTCTTAGCTGCCCAAAGAGCTGGAAGCCGGACGCTGTGGGGCCTGTCTGCCCTTGAGGACAAAAGGCAGAACTTTGTCCCTTTTAGCTCTAGGCCCATGTAGGACACGGCAGAGCAGAAGCTCTACTTCAGCGAGATCAGTCCTGGGAAGAAACTGCGTTTCACATGCCTTTGTGAGACATGCTCCCGGGAGGCTTGTAAAAGCCCTGAGCAGAGTGAGCTGTTTCTTAGCTTCCCAAAGAGGTGAAGCCGGACGCTGTGGGGCCTCTCGGCCCTTGAGGACACAAGGCTGGACTTTCTCCCTTTGAGCTCTAAGCCCATGTAGGACACGGCAGAGCTGAACTTCTACTTCAGCGAGATCAGGCCTGGGAAGAAATTGCGTTTCCCAGGCCTTTGTAAACATGTCCCTGTTACGCTTGTAGTAGCCCTGTGCAGAGCGAGTTGTTTCTTAGACTGCAAAAGAGCTGGAAGCCGGACGCTGTGGGGCCTGTCTGCCCTTGAGGACACAAGACAGGACTTTGTCCCTTTTAGCTCTAGGCCCATGTGGGACACGGCAGAGCAGAAGTTCTACTTCAGCGAGAGCAGGCCTAAGATGAAACTGCTTTTCATAGGCCCTTGTAAGACATGCTCCCGGTAGGCTTGTAAAAGCCCTGTGCAGAGCGAGTTGTTTCTTAGCCTGCCAAAGAGCTGGAAGCCGGACGCTGTGGTACCAGTCTGCCCTTGAGGACACAAGACAGGACTTTGTCCCTTTCAGCTCTAGGACCATGCAGGACACGGCAGAGCAGAAGTTCTACTTCAGCGAGATCAGGTCTGGGAAGAAACTGCGTTTCACAGGCCTTTGTAAGACATGTTCCCGGTAGGCTGTAAAACAGCAGTGCAGAGCAAGCTGTTCCTCAGCTGCCCAAAGAGCTGGAAGCCGGACGCTGTGGGGCCTCTCTGCCCTTGAGGACACAAGGCTGGACTTTCTTCCTTTGAGCTCTAGGACCATGTAGGACACGGCAGAGCTGAACTTCTGCTTCAGCGAGATCAGGCCTGGGAAGAAATTGCGTTTCCCAGGCCTTTGTCAGACATGATCCCGGTAGGCTGTAAAACAGCAGTGCAGAGCAAGGTGTTTCTCAGCTGCCCAAAGAGCTGGAAGCTGGACGCTGTGGGGCCTGTCTGCCCTTGAAGACACAACCGAGGACTTTGTCCCTTTCAGCTCTAGGCCCATGTAGGACACGGCAGAGCAGAAGTTCTACTTCACCGAGATCAGGCCTGCGAAGAAACTGCGTTTCACAGGCCTTTGTAAGACATGTTCCCGGTCAGCTGTAAAACAGCAGTGCAGAGCAAGCTGTTTCTCAGCTGCCCAAAGAGGTGGAAGCCGGACGCTGTGGGACCAGTCTGCCCTTGAGGACACAAGACAGTACTTTGTCCCTTTCAGCTCTAGGCCCATGTAGGACACGGCAGAGCAGAAGTTCTACTTCACCGAGATCAGGCCTGGCAAGAAACTGCGTTTCACAGGCCTTTGTAAGACATGTTCCCGGCAGGCTGTAATACAGCAGTGCAGAGCATGCTGTTTCTCATTTGCCCAAAGAGCTGGAAGCCGGATGCTGTGCGGTCTCTCTGCCCTTGAGGACACAAGGCTGGACTTTCTCCCTTTGAGCTCTAGGCCCATGTAGGACACGGCAGAGCTGAACTTCTACTTCAGCGAGATCAGGCCTGAGATGAAATTGCGTTTCATAGGCCTTTGTAAGGCATGCTCCCGGTAGGCTTGTAAAAGCCCTGAGCAGAGTGAGCTGTTTCTTACCTTCCCAAAGAGCTGGAAGCCGGACGCTGTGGGACGTGTCTGCCCTTGAGGACAAAAGGCAGAACTTTGTCCCTTTCAGCTCTAGGCCCATGTAGGACACGGCAGAGCAGAAGTTCTACTTCAGCGAGATCAGGCCTGGGAAGAAACTGCGTTTCACAGGCCTTTGTAAGACATGTTCCCGGTAGGCTTTAAGAGCCCTGTGCAGAGCGAGTTGTTTCTTAGCCTGCCAAAGAGCTGGAAGCCGGATGCTGTGGCACCAGTCTGCCCTTGAGGACACAAGACAGGACTTTGTCCCTTTGATCTCTAGGCCCATGCAGGACACGGCAGAGCTGAACTTCTACTTCAGCGAGATCAGGCCTGGGAAGAAACTGCGTTTCACAGGCCTTTGTAAACATGTTCCTTGTAGGCTTGTAGGAGCCGTGTGCAGAGCGAGTTGTTTCTTAGCTGCCCAAACAGCTGGAAGCCGGACGCTTAAGGACTTGCCTCCCCTTGTGGAAACAAGGCAGGACTTTGTGAATTGCAGCTCTAGGGTCAAATAGGACACGGCAGAGCAGAAGTACTACTTCGGCGAGATCAGGCCTGGGAAGAAACTGCGTTTCACAGGCCTTTGTAAGACATGTTCCCGGTAGGCTTTAAGAGCCCTGTGCAGAGCGAGTTGTTTCTTAGCCTGCCAAAGAGCTGGAAGCCGGACGCTGTGGGACCAGTCTGCCCTTGAGGACGCAAGACAGGACTTTGTCCCTTTCAGCTCTAGGCCCATGCAGGACACGGCAGAGCAGAAGTTCTACTTCAGCGAGATCAGGTCTGGGAAGTAACTGCGTTTCACAGGCCTTTGTAAGACATGTTCCCGGTATGCTGTAAAACACCAGTGCAGAGCGAGCTGTTTCTTAGCTGCCCAAAGAGCTGGAAGCCGGACGCTGTGGGGCCTGTCTGCCCTTGAGGACAAAAGGCAGAACTTTGTCCCTTTTAGCTCTAGGCCCATGTAGGACACGGCAGAGCAGAAGCTCTACTTCAGCGAGATCAGGCCTGGGAAGAAACTGCGTTTCACATGCCTTTGTGAGACATGCTCCCGGGAGGCTTGTAAAAGCAATGAGCAGAGTGAGCAGTCTCTTAGCTTCCCAAAGAGGTGAAGCCGGACGCTGTGGGACCTGTCTGGCCTTGAGGACAAAAGGCAGAACTTTGTCCCTTTCAGCTCTAGGCCCATGTAGGACACGGCAGAGCAGAAGTTCTACTTCACCGAGATCAGGTCTGGCAAGAAACTGCGTTTCACAGGCCTTTGTAAGACATGTTCCCGGTAGGCTTTAAGAGCCCTGTGCAGAGCGAGTTGTTTCTTAGCCTGCCAAAGAGCTGGAAGCCGGATGCTGTGGCACCAGTCTGCCCTTGAGGACACAAGACAGGACTTTGTCCCTTTGATCTCTAGGCCCATGCAGGACACGGCAGAGCTGAACTTCTACTTCAGCGAGATCAGGCCTGGGAAGAAACTGCGTTTCACAGGCCTTTGTAAACATGTTCCTTGTAGGCTTGTAGGAGCCGTGTGCAGAGCGAGTTGTTTCTTAGCTGCCCAAACAGCTGGAAGCCGGACGCTTAAGGACTTGCCTCCCCTTGTGGAAACAAGGCAGGACTTTGTGAATTGCAGCTCTAGGGTCAAATAGGACACGGCAGAGCAGAAGTACTACTTCGGCGAGATCAGGCCTGGGAAGAAACTGCGTTTCACAGGCCTTTGTAAGACATGTTCCCGGTAGGCTTTAAGAGCCCTGTGCAGAGCGAGTTGTTTCTTAGCCTGCCAAAGAGCTGGAAGCCGGACGCTGTGGGACCAGTCTACCCTTGAGGACACAAGACAGGACTTTGTCCCTTTCAGCTCTAGGCCCATGCAGGACACGGCAGAGCAGAAGTTCTACTTCAGCGAGATCAGATCTGAGAAGAAGCTGCGTTTCACAGGCCTTTGTAAGACATGTTCCCGGTAGGCTGTAAAACAGCAGTGCAGAGCATGCTGTTTCTCAGCTGCCCAAAGAGCTGGAAGCCGGACGCTGTGGGGCCTCTCTGCCCTTGAGGACACAAGGCTGGACTTTCTCCCTTTGAGCTCTAGGCCCATGTAGGACACGGCAGAGCTGAACTTCTACTTCAGCGAGATCAGGCCTGGGAAGAAACTGCGTTTCACAGGACTTTGTAAACATGTTCCTGGTTGGCTTGTAGGAGCCGTGTGCAGAGCGAGTTGTTTCTTAGCTGCCCAAAGAGCTGGAAGCCGGACGCTGTGGGACCAGTCTGCGCTTGAGGACAAAAGGCAGAATTTTGTCCCTTTCAGCTCTAGGCCAGTGTAGGACATGGCTGAGCACAAGTTCTACTTCAGCGAGATCAGGCCTGGGAAGAAACTGCGTCTCACAGGCCTTTGTAAGACATGTTCCCGGTAGGCTTTAAGAACCCTGTGCAGAGCGAGTTGTTTCTTAGCCTGCCAAAGAGCTGGAAGCCGGACGCTGTGGGACCAGTCTGCCCTTGAGGACGCAAGACAGGACTTTGTCCCTTTCAGCTCTAGGCCCATGCAGGACACGTCAGAGCAGAAGTTCTACTTCAGCGAGATCAGGTCTGGGAAGTAACTGCGTTTCACAGGCCTTTGTAAGACATGTTCCCGGTATGCTGTAAAACACCAGTGCAGAGCGAGCTGTTTCTTAGCTGCCCAAAGAGCTGGAAGCCGGACGCTGTGGGGCCTGTCTGCCCTTGAGGACAAAAGGCAGAACTTTGTCCCTTTTAGCTCTAGGCCCATGTAGGACACGGCAGAGCAGAAGCTCTACTTCAGCGAGATCAGGCCTGGGAAGAAACTGCGTTTCACATGCCTTTGTGAGACATGCTCCCGGGAGGCTTGTAAAAGCCCTGAGCAGAGTGAGCTGTCTCTTAGCTTCCCAAAGAGGTGAAGCCGGACGCTGTGGGACCTGTCTGGCCTTGAGGACAAAAGGCAGAACTTTGTCCCTTTCAGCTCTAGGCCCATGTAGGACACGGCAGAGCAGAAGTTCTACTTCACCGAGATCAGGTCTGGCAAGAAACTGCGTTTCACAGGCCTTTGTAAGACATGTTCCCGGTAGGCTTTAAGAGCCCTGTGCAGAGCGAGTTGTTTCTTAGCCTGCCAAAGAGCTGGAAGCCGGATGCTGTGGCACCAGTCTGCCCTTGAGGACACAAGACAGGACTTTGTCCCTTTGATCTCTAGGCCCATGCAGGACACGGCAGAGCTGAACTTCTACTTCAGCGAGATCAGGCCTGGGAAGAAACTGCGTTTCACAGGCCTTTGTAAACATGTTCCTTGTAGGCTTGTAGGAGCCGTGTGCAGAGCGAGTTGTTTCTTAGCTGCCCAAACAGCTGGAAGCCGGACGCTTAAGGACTTGCCTCCCCTTGTGGAAACAAGGCAGGACTTTGTGAATTGCAGCTCTAGGGTCAAATAGGACACGGCAGAGCAGAAGTACTACTTCGGCGAGATCAGGCCTGGGAAGAAACTGCGTTTCACAGGCCTTTGTAAGACATGTTCCCGGTAGGCTTTAAGAGCCCTGTGCAGAGCGAGTTGTTTCTTAGCCTGCCAAAGAGCTGGAAGCCGGACGCTGTGGGACCAGTCTGCCCTTGAGGACACAAGACAGGACTTTGTCCCTTTCAGCTCTAGGCCCATGCAGGACACGGCAGAGCAGAAGTTCTACTTCAGCGAGATCAGATCTGAGAAGAAGCTGCGTTTCACAGGCCTTTGTAAGACATGTTCCCGGTAGGCTGTAAAACAGCAGTGCAGAGCATGCTGTTTCTCAGCTGCCCAAAGAGCTGGAAGCCGGACGCTGTGGGGCCTCTCTGCCCTTGAGGACACAAGGCTGGACTTTCTCCCTTTGAGCTCTAGGCCCATGTAGGACACGGCAGAGCTGAACTTCTACTTCAGCGAGATCAGGCCTGGGAAGAAACTGCGTTTCACAGGACTTTGTAAACATGTTCCTGGTTGGCTTGTAGGAGCCGTGTGCAGAGCGAGTTGTTTCTTAGCTGCCCAAAGAGCTGGAAGCCGGACGCTGTGGGACCAGTCTGCGCTTGAGGACAAAAGGCAGAACTTTGTCCCTTTCAGCTCTAGGCCAGTGTAGGACATGGCTGAGCACAAGTTCTACTTCAGCGAGATCAGGCCTGGGAAGAAACTGCGTCTCACAGGCCTTTGTAAGACATGTTCCCGGTAGGCTTTAAGAACCCTGTGCAGAGCGAGTTGTTTCTTAGCCTGCCAAAGAGCTGGAAGCCGGACGCTGTGGGACCAGTCTGCCCTTGAGGACGCAAGACAGGACTTTGTCCCTTTCAGCTCTAGGCCCATGCAGGACACGTCAGAGCAGAAGTTCTACTTCAGCGAGATCAGGTCTGGGAAGTAACTGCGTTTCACAGGCCTTTGTAAGACATGTTCCCGGTATGCTGTAAAACACCAGTGCAGAGCGAGCTGTTTCTTAGCTGCCCAAAGAGCTGGAAGCCGGACGCTGTGGGGCCTGTCTGCCCTTGAGGACAAAAGGCAGAACTTTGTCCCTTTTAGCTCTAGGCCCATGTAGGACACGGCAGAGCAGAAGCTCTACTTCAGCGAGATCAGGCCTGGGAAGAAACTGCGTTTCACATGCCTTTGTGAGACATGCTCCCGGGAGGCTTGTAAAAGCCCTGAGCAGAGTGAGCTGTCTCTTAGCTTCCCAAAGAGGTGAAGCCGGACGCTGTGGGACCTGTCTGGCCTTGAGGACAAAAGGCAGAACTTTGTCCCTTTCAGCTCTAGGCCCATGTAGGACACGGCAGAGCAGAAGTTCTACTTCACCGAGATCAGGTCTGGCAAGAAACTGCGTTTCACAGGCCTTTGTAAGACATGTTCCCGGTAGGCTGTAAAACAGCAGTGCAGAGCAAGCTGTTTCTCAGCTGCCCAAAGAGCTGGAAGCCGGACGCTGTGGGGCCTGTCTGCCCTTGAAGACACAACCGAGGACTTTGTCCATTTCAGCTCTAGGCCCATGTAGGACACGGCAGAGGTGAAGTTCTACTTCAGCGAGATCAGGCCTGGCAAGAAACTGCGTCTCACAGGCCTTTGTAAGACATGTTCCCGGTAGGCTTTAAGAACCCTGTGCAGAGCGAGTTGTTTCTTAGCCTCCCAAAGAGCTGGAAGCCGGACGCTGTGGGACCAGTCTGCCCTTGAGGACACAAGACAGGACTTTGTCCCTTTCAGCTCTAGGCCCATGTAGGACACGGCAGAGCAGAAGTTCTACTTCAGCGGGATCAGGTCTGGCAAGAAACTGCGTTTCACAGGCCTTTGTAAGACATGTTCCCGGTAGGCTGTAAAACACCAGTGCAGAGCGAGCTGTTTCTTAGCTGCCAAAAGAGCTGGAAGCCGGAAGCTGTGGGGCCTCTCTGCCCTTGAGGACACAAGGCTGGACTTTCTCCCTTTGAGCTCTAGGCCCATGTAGGACACGGCAGAGCTGAACTTCTGCTTCAGCGAGATCAGGCCTGGGAAGAAATTGCGTTTCCCAGGCCTTTGTAAACATGTTCCTGTTAGGCTTGTAGGAGCCCTGTGCAGAGCGAGTTGTTTCTTAGCCTGCCAAAGACCTGGAAGCCGGACGCTGTGGGACCAGTCTGCCCTTGAGGACACAAGACAGGACTTTGTCCCTTTCAGCTCTAGGCCCATGCAGGACACGGCAGAGCAGAAGTTCTACTTCAGCGAGATCAGATCTGAGAAGAAACTGCGTTTCACATGCCTTTGTAAGACATGTTCCCGGTAGGCTGTAAAACAGCAGTCTAGAGCAAGCTGTTTCTCAGCTGCCCAAAGAGCTGAAAGCCGGACGCTGTGGGGCCTCTCGGCCCTTGAGGACACAAGGCTGGACTTTCTCCCTTTGAGCTCTAAGCCCATGTAGGACACGGCAGAGCTGAACTTCTACTTCAGCGAGATCAGGCCTGAAAAGAAACTGCGTTTCACAGGCCTTTGTAACCATGTTCCTGGTAGGCTTGTAGGAGCCGTGTGCAGAGCGAGTTGTTTCTTAGCTGCCCAAAGAGCTGGAAGCCGGACGCTGAGGGACTTGCCTCCCCTTGTGGAAACAAGGCAGGACTTTGTGAATTGCAGCTCTAGGGTCAAATAGGACACGGCAGAGCAGAAGCTCTACTTCAGCGAGATCAGGCCTGGGAAGAAACTGCGTTTCACAGGCCTTTGTAACACATGCTCCCGGTAGGCTTGTAAAAGCCGTGAGCAGAGTGAGCTGTTTCTTAGCTTCCCAAACAGCTGGAAGCCGGACGCTGTGGGACCAGTCTGCCCTTGAGGACAAAAGGCAGAACTTTGTCCCTTTCAGCTCTAGGCCAGTGTAGGACATGGCTGAGCACAAGTTCTACTTCAGCGAGATCAGGCCTGGGAAGAAACTGCGGCTCACAGGCCTTTGTAAGACATGTTCCCAGTAGGCTTTAAGAACCCTGTGCAGAGCGAGTTGTTTCTTAGCCTCCCAAAGAGCTGGAAGCCGGACGCTGTGGGACCAGTCTGCCCTTGAGGACACAAGACAGGACTTTGTCCCTTTCAGCTCTAGGCCCATGCAGGACACGTCAGAGCAGAAGTTCTACTTCAGCGAGATCAGGTCTGGGAAGAAACTGCGTTTCACAGGCCTTTGTAAGACATGTTCCCGGTAGGCTGTAAAACACCAGTGCAGAGCGAGCTGTTTCTTAGCTGCCCAAAGAGCTGGAAGCCGGACGCTGTGGGGCCTGTCTGCCCTTGAGGACAAAAGGCAGAACTTTGTCCCTTTTAGCTCTAGGCCCATGTAGGACACGGCAGAGCAGAAGCTCTACTTCAGCGAGATCAGTCCTGGGAAGAAACTGCGTTTCACATGCCTTTGTGAGACATGCTCCCGGGAGGCTTGTAAAAGCCCTGAGCAGAGTGAGCTGTTTCTTAGCTTCCCAAAGAGGTGAAGCCGGACGCTGTGGGACCTGTCTGGCCTTGAGGACAAAAGGCAGAACTTTGTCCCTTTCAGCTCTAGGCCCATGTAGGACACGGCAGAGCAGAAGTTCTACTTCAGCGAGATCAGGCCTGGGAAGAAACTGCGTTTCACAGGCCTTAGTGAGACATGTTCCCGGTAGGCTTTAAGAGCCCTGTGCAGAGCGAGTTGTTTCTTAGCCTGCCAAAGAGCTGCAAGCCGGACGCTGTGGGACCAGTCTGCCCTTGAGGACACAAGACAGGACTTTCTCCCTTTGATCTCTAGGCCCATGTAGGACACGGCAGAGCTGAACTTCTACTTCAGCGAGATCAGGCCTGGGAAGAAACTGCGTTTCACAGGCCTTTGTAAGACATGTTCCTGGTAGGCTTGTAGGAGCCCTGGGCAGAGCGAGTTGTTTCTTAGCTGCCCAAAGAGCTGGAAGCCGGATGCTGAGGGACTTGCCTCCCCTTGTGGAAACAAGGCAGGACTTTGTGAATTGCAGCTCTAGGCTCAAATAGGACACGGCAGAGCAGAAGCTCTACTTCAGCGAGATCAGGCCTGGGAAGAAACTGCGTTTCACAGGCCTTTGTAAGACATGTTCCCGGTAGGCTGTAAAACAGCAGTGCAGAGCAAGCTGTTTCTCAGCTGCCCAAAGAGCTGGAAGCCGGACGCTGTGGGGGCTGTCTGCCCTTCAAGACACAACCGAGGACTTTGTCCATTTCAGCTCTAGGCCCATGTAGGACACGGCAGAGGTGAAGTTCTACTTCAGCGAGATCAGGCCTGGCAAGAAACTGCGTCTCACAGGCCTTTGTAAGACATGTTCCCGGTAGGCTTTAAGAACCCTGTGCAGAGCGAGTTGTTTCTTAGCCTCCCAAAGAGCTGGAAGCCGGACGCTGTGGGACCAGTCTGCCCTTGAGGACACAAGACAGGACTTTGTCCCTTTCAGCTCTAGGCCCATGTAGGACACGGCAGAGCAGAAGTTCTACTTCAGCGGGATCAGGTCTGGCAAGAAACTGCGTTTCACAGGCCTTTGTAAGACATGTTCCCGGTAGGCTGTAAAACACCAGTGCAGAGCGAGCTGTTTCTTAGCTGCCCAAAGAGCTGGAAGCCGGACGCTGCGGGGCCTGTCTGCCCTTGAAGACACAGCAGAGGACTTTGTCCCTTTCAGCTCTAGGCCCAGGTAGGACACGGCAGAGCAGAAGTTCTACTTCAGCGAAAGCAGGCCTGAGATGAAACTGCGTTTCATAGGCCTTTGTAAGACATGCTCCCGGTAGGCTTGTAAAAGCCCTGAGCAGAGTGAGCTGTTTCTTAGCTGCCAAAAGAGCTGGAAGCCGGACGCTGTGGGACCTGTCTGCCCTTGAGGACAAAAGGAAGAACTTTGTCCCTTTCAGCTATAGGCCCATGTAGAACACGGCAGAGCAGAAGTTCTACTTCAGCGAGAGCCGGCCTGAGATGAAACTGCGTTTCACAGGCCTTTGTAAGACATGCTCCCGGTAGGCTTGTAAAAGCCCTGAGCAGAGTGAGCTGTATCTTAGCTTCCCAAAGAGCTGGAAGCCGGACGCTGTGGGACCTGTCTGCCCTTGAGGACAAAAGGCAGAACTTTGTCCCTTTCAGCTCTAGGCCCATGTAGGCCACGGCAGAGCAGAAGTTCCACTTCAGCGAGATCAGGCCTGGGAAGAAACTGCGTTTCACAGGCCTTTGTAAGTCATGTTCCCGGTAGGCTTTAAGAGCCCTGTGCAGAGCGAGTTGTTTCTTAGCCTGCCAAAGAGCTGGAAGCCGGACGCTGTGGGACCAGTCTGCCCTTGAGGACACAAGACAGGACTTTGTCCCTTTTAGCTCTAGGCCCATGCAGGACACGGCAGAGCGGAAGTTCTACTTCAGCGAGATCAGGCCTGGGAAGGAACTGCGTTTCACAGGCCTTTGTAAGACATGTTCCCGGTAGGCTGTAAAACAGCAGTGCAGAGCAAGCTGTTTCTCAGCTGCCCAAAGAGCTGGAAGCCGGAAGCTGTGGGGCCTGTCTGCCCTTGAGGACACAAGGCTGGACTTTCTCCCTTTGAGCTCTAGGCCCATGTAGGACACGGCAGAGCTGAACTTCTGCTTCAGCGAGATCAGGCCTGGGAAGAAATTGCGTTTCCCAGGCCTTTGTAAACATGTTCCTGTTAGGCTTGTAGGAGCCCTGTGCAGAGCGAGTTGTTTCTTAGCCTGCCAAAGACCTGGAAGCCGGACGCTGTGGGACCAGTCTGCCCTTGAGGACACAAGACAGGACTTTGTCCCTTTCAGCTCTAGGCCCATGCAGGACACGGCAGAGCAGAAGTTCTACTTCAGCGAGATCAGATCTGAGAAGAAACTGCGTTTCACAGGCCTTTGTAAGACATGTTCCCAGTAGGCTGTAAAACAGCAGTCTAGAGCAAGCTGTTTCTCAGCTGCCCAAAGAGCTGGAAGCCGGACGCTGTGGGGCCTCTCGGCCCTTGAGGACACAAGGCTGGACTTTCTCCCTTTGAGCTCTAAGCCCATGTAGGACACGGCAGAGCTGAACTTCTACTTCAGCGAGATCAGGCCTGGGAAGAAACTGCGTTTCACAGGCCTTTGTAACCATGTTCCTGGTAGGCTTGTAGGAGCCGTGTGCAGAGCGAGTTGTTTCTTAGCTGCCCAAAGAGCTGGAAGCCGGACGCTGAGGGACTTGCCTCCCCTTGTGGAAACAAGGCAGGACTTTGTGAATTGCAGCTCTAGGGTCAAATAGGACACGGCAGAGCAGAAGCTCTACTTCAGCGAGATCAGGCCTGGGAAGAAACTGCGTTTCACAGGCCTTTGTAACACATGCTCCCGGTAGGCTTGTAAAAGCCGTGAGCAGAGTGAGCTGTTTCTTAGCTTCCCAAACAGCTGGAAGCCGGACGCTGTGGGACCAGTCTGCCCTTGAGGACAAAAGGCAGAACTTTGTCCCTTTCAGCTCTAGGCCAGTGTAGGACATGGCTGAGCACAAGTTCTACTTCAGCGAGATCAGGCCTGGGAAGAAACTGCGGCTCACAGGCCTTTGTAAGACATGTTCCCGGTAGGCTTTAAGAACCCTGTGCAGAGCGAGTTGTTTCTTAGCCTCCCAAAGAGCTGGAAGCCGGACGCTGTGGGACCAGTCTGCCCTTGAGGACACAAGACAGGACTTTGTCCCTTTCAGCTCTAGGCCCATGCAGGACACGTCAGAGCAGAAGTTCTACTTCAGCGAGATCAGGTCTGGGAAGAAACTGCGTTTCACAGGCCTTTGTAAGACATGTTCCCGGTAGGCTGTAAAACACCAGTGCAGAGCGAGCTGTTTCTTAGCTGCCCAAAGAGCTGGAAGCCGGACGCTGTGGGACCTGTCTGCCCTTGAGGACAAAAGGCAGAACTTTGTCCCTTTTAGCTCTAGGCCCATGTAGGACACGGCAGAGCAGAAGCTCTACTTCAGCGAGATCAGGCCTGGGAAGAAACTGCGTTTCACATGCCTTTGTGAGACATGCTCCCGGGAGGCTTGTAAAAGCCCTGAGCAGAGTGAGCTGTTTCTTAGCTTCCCAAAGAGGTGAAGCCGGACGCTGTGGGACCTGTCTGGCCTTGAGGACAAAAGGCAGAACTTTGTCCCTTTCAGCTCTAGGCCCATGTAGGACACGGCAGAGCAGAAGTTCTACTTCAGCGAGATCAGGCCTGGGAAGAAACTGCGTTTCACAGGCCTTAGTGAGACATATTCCCGGTAGGCTTTAAGAGCCCTGTGCAGAGCGAGTTGTTTCTTAGCCTGCCAAAGAGCTGGAAGCTGGACGCTGTGGGACCAGTCTGCCCTTGAGGACACAAGACAGGACTTTCTCCCTTTGATCTCTAGGCCCATGTAGGACACGGCAGAGCTGAACTTCTACTTCAGCGAGATCAGGCCTGGGAAGAAACTGCGTTTCACAGGCCTTTGTAAACATGTTCCTGGTAGGCTTGTAGGAGCCGTGTGCAGAGCGAGTTGTTTCTTAGCTGCCCAAAGAGCTGGAAGCCGGACGCTGAGGGACTTGCCTCCCCTTGAGGAAACAAGGCAGGACTTTGTGAATTGCAGCTCTAGGGTCAAATAGGACACGGCAGAGCAGAAGTACTACTTCAGCGAGATCAGGCCTGGGAAGAAACTGCGTTTCACAGGCCTTTGTAAGACATGTTCCCGGTAGGCTTTAAGAGCCCTGGGCAGAGCGAGTTGTTTCTTAGCCTGCCAAAGAGCTGGAAGTCGGACGCTGTGGGACCAGTCTGCCCTTGAGGACACAAGACAGGACTTTGTCCCTTTCAGCTCTAGGCCCATGCAGGACACGGCAGAGCAGAAGTTCTACTTCAGCGAAATCAGATCTGAGAAGAAGCTGCGTTTCACAGGCCTTTGTAAGACATGTTCCCGGTAGGCTGTAAAACAGCAGTGCAGAGCAAGCTGTTTCTCAGCTGCCCAAAGAGCTGGAAGCCGGACGCTGTGGGGCCTCTCTGCCCTTGAGGACACAAGGCTGGACTTTCTCCCTTTGAGCTCTAGGCCCATGTAGGACACGGCAGAGCTGAACTTCTACTTCAGCGAGATCAGGCCTGGGAAGAAACTGCGTTTCACAGGACTTTGTAAACATGTTCCTGGTTGGCTTGTAGGAGCCGTGTGCAGAGCGAGTTGTTTCTTAGCTGCCCAAAGAGCTGGAAGCCGGATGCTGAGGGACTTGCCTCCCCTTGTGGAAACAAGGCAGGACTTTGTGAATTGCAGCTCTAGGCTCAAATAGGACACGGCAGAGCAGAAGCTCTACTTCAGCGAGATCAGGCCTGGGAAGAAACTGCGTTTCACAGGCCTTTGTAAGACCTGCTCCCGGTAGGATTGTAAAAGCCCTGAGCAGAGTGAGCTGTTTCTTAGCTTCCCAAAGAGCTGGAAGCCGGACGCTGTGGGACCAGTCTGCCCTTGAGGACAAAAGGCAGAACTTTGTCCCTTTCAGCTCTAGGCCAGTGTAGGACATGGCTGAGCACAAGTTCTACTTCAGCGAGATCAGGCCTGGGAAGAAACTGCGTTTCACAGGCCTTAGTGAGACATGTTCCCGGTAGGCTTTAAGAGCCCTGTGCAGAGCGAGTTGTTTCTTAGCCTGCCAAAGAGCTGGAAGCTGGACGCTGTGGGACCAGTCTGCCCTTGAGGACACAAGACAGGACTTTCTCCCTTTGATCTCTAGGCCCATGTAGGACACGGCAGAGCTGAACTTCTACTTCAGCGAGATCAGGCCTGGGAAGAAACTGCGTTTCACAGGCCTTTGTAAACATGTTCCTGGTAGGCTTGTAGGAGCCGTGTGCAGAGCGAGTTGTTTCTTAGCTGCCCAAAGAGCTGGAAGCCGGACGCTGAGGGACTTGCCTCCCCTTGAGGAAACAAGGCAGGACTTTGTGAATTGCAGCTCTAGGGTCAAATAGGACACGGCAGAGCAGAAGTACTACTTCAGCGAGATCAGGCCTGGGAAGAAACTGCGTTTCACAGGCCTTTGTAAGACATGTTCCCGGTAGGCTTTAAGAGCCCTGGGCAGAGCGAGTTGTTTCTTAGCCTGCCAAAGAGCTGGAAGTCGGACGCTGTGGGACCAGTCTGCCCTTGAGGACACAAGACAGGACTTTGTCCCTTTCAGCTCTAGGCCCATGCAGGACACGGCAGAGCAGAAGTTCTACTTCAGCGAAATCAGATCTGAGAAGAAGCTGCGTTTCACAGGCCTTTGTAAGACATGTTCCCGGTAGGCTGTAAAACAGCAGTGCAGAGCAAGCTGTTTCTCAGCTGCCCAAAGAGCTGGAAGCCGGACGCTGTGGGGCCTCTCTGCCCTTGAGGACACAAGGCTGGACTTTCTCCCTTTGAGCTCTAGGCCCATGTAGGACACGGCAGAGCTGAACTTCTACTTCAGCGAGATCAGGCCTGGGAAGAAACTGCGTTTCACAGGACTTTGTAAACATGTTCCTGGTTGGCTTGTAGGAGCCGTGTGCAGAGCGAGTTGTTTCTTAGCTGCCCAAAGAGCTGGAAGCCGGATGCTGAGGGACTTGCCTCCCCTTGTGGAAACAAGGCAGGACTTTGTGAATTGCAGCTCTAGGCTCAAATAGGACACGGCAGAGCAGAAGCTCTACTTCAGCGAGATCAGGCCTGGGAAGAAACTGCGTTTCACAGGCCTTTGTAAGACCTGCTCCCGGTAGGATTGTAAAAGCCCTGAGCAGAGTGAGCTGTTTCTTAGCTTCCCAAAGAGCTGGAAGCCGGACGCTGTGGGACCAGTCTGCCCTTGAGGACAAAAGGCAGAACTTTGTCCCTTTCAGCTCTAGGCCAGTGTAGGACATGGCTGAGCACAAGTTCTACTTCAGCGAGATCAGGCCTGGGAAGAAACTGCGTCTCACAGGCCTTTGTAAGACATGTTCCCGGTAGGCTTTAAGAACCCTGTGCAGAGCGAGTTGTTTCTTAGCCTCCCAAAGAGCTGGAAGCCGGACGCTGTGGGGCCAGTCTGCCCTTGAGGACGCAAGACAGGACTTTGTCCCTTTCAGCTCTAGGCCCATGCCGGACACGTCAGATCAGAAGTTCTACTTCAGCGAGATCAGGTCTGGGAAGTAACTGCGTTTCACAGGCCTTTGTAAGACATGTTCCCGGTATGCTGTAAAACACCAGTGCAGAGCGAGCTGTTTCTTAGCTGCCCAAAGAGCTGGAAGCCGGACGCTGTGGGGCCTGTCTGCCCTTGAGGACAAAAGGCAGAACTTTGTCCCTTTCAGCTCTAGGCCCATGTAGGACACGGCAGAGCAGAAGCTCTACTTCAGCGAGATCAGGCCTGGGAAGAAACTGCGTTTCACATGCCTTTGTGAGACATGCTCCCGGGAGGCTTGTAAAAGCCCTGAGCAGAGTGAGCTGTCTCTTAGCTTCCCAAAGAGGTGAAGCCGGACGCTGTGGGACCTGTCTGGCCTTGAGGACAAAAGGCAGAACTTTGTCCCTTTCAGCTCTAGGCCCATGTAGGACACGGCAGAGCAGAAGTTCTACTTCAGCGAGATCAGGCCTGGGAAGAAACTGCGTTTCACAGGCCTTTGTAAGACATGTTCCCGGTAGGCTTTAAGAGCCCTGTGCAGAGCGAGTTGTTTCTTAGCCTGCCAAAGAGCTGGAAGCCGGACGCTGTGGGACCAGTCTGCCCTTGAGGACACAAGACAGGACTTTGTCCCTTTCAGCTCTAGGCCCATGCAGGACACGGCAGAGAGGAAGTTCTACTTCAGCGAGATCAGGTCTGGGAAGAAACTGCGTTTCACAGGCCTTTGTAAGACATGTTCCCGGTCAGCCGTAAAAGAGCAGTGCAGAGGAAGCTGTTTCTCAGCTGCCCAAAGAGCAGGAAGCCGGACGCTGTGGGACCAGTCTGCCCTTGAGGACACAAGACAGGACTTTGTCCTTTTCAGTTCTAGGCCCATGCAGGACACGGCAGAGCAGAAGTTCTACTTCAGCGAGATCAGGTCTGGGAAGAAACTGCGTTTCACAGGCCTTTGTAAGACATGTTCCCGGTAGGCTGTAAAACAGCAGTGCAGAGCAAGCTGTTTCTCAGCTGCCCAAAAAGCTGGAAGCCGGACGCTGTGGGGCCTCTCTGCCCTTGAGGACACAAGGCTGGACTTTCTCCCTTTGAGCTCTAGGCCCATGTAGGACACGGCAGAGCTGAACTTCTGCTTCAGCGAGATCAGGCCTGGGAAGAAACTGAGTTTCGCAGGCCTTTGTAAACATGTTCCTGGTAGGCTTGTAGGAGCCCTGTGCAGAGCGAGTTGGTTCTTAGCTGCCCAAAGAGCTGGAAGCCGGACGCTGAGGGACTTGCCTCCCCTTGTGGAAACAAGGCAGGACTTTGTGAATTGCAGCTCTAGGGTCAAATAGGACACGGCAGAGCAGAGGTTCTACTTCGGCGAGGTCAGGCCTGGGAAGAAACTGCGTCTCACAGGCCTTTGTAAGACATGTTCCCGGTAGGCTTTAAGAGCCCTGTGCAGAGCGAGTTTTTTCTTAGACTGCAAAAGAGCTGGAAGCCGTACGCGGTGGGGCCTCTCGGCCCTTATGGACACAAGGCTGGACTTTCTCCCTTTGAGCTCTAGGCCCATGTAGGACACGGCAGAGCAGAAGTTCTACTTCAGCGAGAGCAGGCCTGAGATGAAACTGCGTTTCATAGGCCTTTGAAAGACATGCTCCCGGTAGGCTTGTAAAAGCCCTGAGCAGAGTGAGCTGTTTCTTAGCTTCCCAAAGAGCTGGAAGCCGGACGCTGTGGGACGTGTCTGCCCTTGAGGACAAAAGGCAGAACATTGTCCCTTTCAGCTCTAGGCCCATGTAGGACACGGCAGAGCAGAAGTTCTACTTCAGCGAGATCAGGCCTGGGAAGAAACTGCGTTTCACAGGCCTTTGAAAGACATGTTCCCGGTAGGCTGAAAAACAGCAGTGCAGAGCAAGCTGTTTCTCAGCTGCCCAAAGAGCTGGAAGCCGGACGCTGTGGGGCCTGTCTGCCCTTGAAGACACAACCGAGGACTTTGTCCATTTCAGCTCTAGGCCCATGTAGGACACGGCAGAGGTGAAGTTCTACTTCAGCGAGATCAGGCCTGGCAAGAAACTGCGTCTCACAGGCCTTTGTAAGACATGTTCCCGGTAGGCTTTAAGAACCCTGTGCAGAGCGAGTTGTTTCTTAGCCTCCCAAAGAGCTGGAAGCCGGACGCTGTGGGACCAGTCTGCCCTTGAGGACACAAGACAGGACTTTGTCCCTTTCAGCTCTAGGCCCATGTAGGACACGGCAGAGCAGAAGTTCTACTTCAGCGGGATCAGGTCTGGCAAGAAACTGCGTTTCACAGGCCTTTGTAAGACATGTTCCCGGTAGGCTGTAAAACACCAGTGCAGAGCGAGCTGTTTCTTAGCTGCCCAAAGAGCTGGAAGCCGGACGCTGCGGGGCCTGTCTGCCCTTGAAGACACAGCAGAGGACTTTGTCCCTTTCAGCTCTAGGCCCAGGTAGGACACGGCAGAGCAGAAGTTCTACTTCAGCGAAAGCAGGCCTGAGATGAAACTGCGTTTCATAGGCCTTTGTAAGACATGCTCCCGGTAGGCTTGTAAAAGCCCTGAGCAGAGTGAGCTGTTTCTTAGCTGCCAAAAGAGCTGGAAGCCGGACGCTGTGGGACCTGTCTGCCCTTGAGGACAAAAGGAAGAACTTTGTCCCTTTCAGCTATAGGCCCATGTAGAACACGGCAGAGCAGAAGTTCTACTTCAGCGAGAGCCGGCCTGAGATGAAACTGCGTTTCACAGGCCTTTGTAAGACATGCTCCCGGTAGGCTTGTAAAAGCCCTGAGCAGAGTGAGCTGTATCTTAGCTTCCCAAAGAGCTGGAAGCCGGACGCTGTGGGACCTGTCTGCCCTTGAGGACAAAAGGCAGAACTTTGTCCCTTTCAGCTCTAGGCCCATGTAGGCCACGGCAGAGCAGAAGTTCCACTTCAGCGAGATCAGGCCTGGGAAGAAACTGCGTTTCACAGGCCTTTGTAAGTCATGTTCCCGGTAGGCTTTAAGAGCCCTGTGCAGAGCGAGTTGTTTGTTAGCCTGCCAAAGAGCTGGAAGCCGGACGCTGTGGGACCAGTCTGCCCTTGAGGACACAAGACAGGACTTTGTCCCTTTTAGCTCTAGGCCCATGCAGGACACGGCAGAGCGGAAGTTCTACTTCAGCGAGATCAGGCCTGGGAAGGAACTGCGTTTCACAGGCCTTTGTAAGACATGTTCCCGGTAGGCTGTAAAACAGCAGTGCAGAGCAAGCTGTTTCTCAGCTGCCCAAAGAGCTGGAAGCCGGAAGCTGTGGGGCCTGTCTGCCCTTGAGGACACAAGGCTGGACTTTCTCCCTTTGAGCTCTAGGCCCATGTAGGACACGGCAGAGCTGAACTTCTGCTTCAGCGAGATCAGGCCTGGGAAGAAATTGCGTTTCCCAGGCCTTTGTAAACATGTTCCTGTTAGGCTTGTAGGAGCCCTGTGCAGAGCGAGTTGTTTCTTAGCCTGCCAAAGACCTGGAAGCCGGACGCTGTGGGACCAGTCTGCCCTTGAGGACACAAGACAGGACTTTGTCCCTTTCAGCTCTAGGCCCATGCAGGACACGGCAGAGCAGAAGTTCTACTTCAGCGAGATCAGATCTGAGAAGAAACTGCGTTTCACATGCCTTTGTAAGACATGTTCCCGGTAGGCTGTAAAACAGCAGTCTAGAGCAAGCTGTTTCTCAGCTGCCCAAAGAGCTGGAAGCCGGACGCTTTGGGGCCTCTCGGCCCTTGAGGACACAAGGCTGGACTTTCTCCCTTTGAGCTCTAAGCCCATGTAGGACACGGCAGCGCTGAACTTCTACTTCAGCGAGATCAGGCCTGGGAAGAAACTGCGTTTCACAGGCCTTTGTAACCATGTTCCTGGTAGGCTTGTAGGAGCCGTGTGCAGAGCGAGTTGTTTCTTAGCTGCCCAAAGAGCTGGAAGCCGGACGCTGAGGGACTTGCCTCCCCTTGTGGAAACAAGGCAGGACTTTGTGAATTGCAGCTCTAGGGTCAAATAGGACACGGCAGAGCAGAAGCTCTACTTCAGCGAGATCAGGCCTGGGAAGAAACTGCGTTTCACAGGCCTTTGTAACACATGCTCCCGGTAGGCTTGTAAAAGCCGTGAGCAGAGTGAGCTGTTTCTTAGCTTCCCAAACAGCTGGAAGCCGGACGCTGTGGGACCAGTCTGCCCTTGAGGACAAAAGGCAGAACTTTGTCCCTTTCAGCTCTAGGCCAGTGTAGGACATGGCTGAGCACAAGTGCTACTTCAGCGAGATCAGGCCTGGGAAGAAACTGCGTTTCACAGGCCTTTGTAAGACATGTTCCCGGTAGGCTGTAAAACAGCAGTGCAGAGCAAGCTGTTTCTCAGCTGCCCAAAGAGCTGGAAGCTGGACGCTGTGGGGCCTGTCTGCCCTTGAAGTCACAACGGATTAGTTTGTCCCTTTCAGCTCTAGGCCCATGTAGGACACGGCAGAGCAGAAGTTCTACTTCACCGAGATCAGGCTTGCTAAGAAACTGCGTTTCACAGGCCTTTGTAAGACATGTTCCCTGTAGGCTTTAAGAGCCCTGTGCAGAGCGAGTTGTTTCTTAGCCTGCCAAAGAGCTGGAAGCCGGACGCTGTGGGACCAGTCTGCCCTTGAGGACACAAGACAGGACTTTGTCCCTTTCAGCTCTAGGCCCATGCAGGACACGGCAGAGCAGAAGTTCTACTTCAGCGAGATCAGGTCTGGGAAGAAACTGCGTTTCACAGGCCTTTGTAAGACATGTTCACGGTAGGCTGTAAAACAGCACTGCAGAGCAAGCTGTTTCTCAGCTGCCCAAAGAGCTGGAAGCCGGACGCTGTGGGGCCTCTCTGCCCTTGAGGACACAAGGCTGGACTTTCTCCCTTTGAGCTCTACGCCCATGTAGGACACGGCAGAGCTGAACTTCTACTTCAGCGAGATCAGGCCTGGGAAGAAACTGCGTTTCACAGGCCTTTGTAGGACATGTTCCCAGTAGGCTGTAGAACACCAGTGGGCAGCGAGCTGTTTCTTAGCTACCCAAAGAGCTGGAAGCCGGACGCTGTGGGGCCTGTCTGCCCTTGAAGACACAGCAGAGGACTTTGTCCCTTTCAGCTCTAGGCCCATGTAGGCCACGGCAGAGCAGAAGTTCTACTTCACCGAGATCAGGTCTGAGAAGAAACTGCGTTTCACAGGCCTTTGTAAACATGTTCCTGGTAGGCTTGTAGGAGCACTGTGCAGAGCGAGTTGTTTCTCAGCTGCCCAAAGAGCTGGAAACCGGACGCTGAGGGACTTGCCTCCCCTTGTGGAAACAAGGCAGGACTTTGTGAATTGCAGCTCTAGGGTCAAATAGGACACGGCAGAGCAGAAGTTCTACTTCAGCGAGATCAGGCCTGGGAAGAAACTGCGTTTCACAGGCCTTTGTAAGACATGTTCCCGGTAGGCTTTAAGAGCCCTGTGCAGAGCGAGTTGTTTGTTAGCCTGCCAAAGAGCTGGAAGCCGGACGCTGTGGGACCAGTCTGCCCTTGAGGACACAAGACAGGACTTTGTCCCTTTCAGCTCTAGGCCCATGCAGGACACGGCAGAGCAGAAGTTCTACTTCAGCGATATCAGGTCTGGGAAGAAACTGCGTTTCACAGGCCTTTGTAAGACATGTTCCCGGTAGGCTGTAAAACAGCAGTGCAGAGCAAGCTGTTTCTCAGCTGCCCAAAGAGCTGGAAGCCGGACGCTGCGGGGCCTCTCTGCCCTTGAGGACACGAGGCTGGACTTTCTCCCTTTGAGCTCTAGGCCCATGTAGGACATGGCAGAGCTGAACTTCTACTTCAGTGAGATCAGGCCTGGGAAGAAACTGCGTTTCACAGGCCTTTGTAAACATGTTCCTGGTAGGCTTGTAGGAGCCCTGTCCAGAGCGAGTTGTTTCTCAGCTGCCCAAAGAGCTGGAAACCGGACCTGAGGGACTTGCCTCCCCTTGTGGAAACAAGGCAGGACTTTGTGAATTGCAGCTCTAGGGGCAAATAGGACACGGCAGAGCAGATATTCTACTTCAGCGAGATTAGGCCTGGGAAGAAACTGCGTTTCACAGGCCTTTGTCAGACATGCTCCCGGTAGGCTTGTAAAAGCCCTGTGCAGAGTGAGCTATTTCTTAGCTTCCCAAACAGCTGGAAGCCGGACGCTGTGGGACCAGTCTGCCCTTGAGGGCTAAAGGCAGAACTTTGTCCCTTTCAGCTCTAGGCCCATGCAGGACACGGCAGAGTAGAATTTCTACTTCACCGAGATCAGGTCTGAGAAGAAACTGCGTTTCACAGGCCTTTGTAAGACATGTTCCCGGTAGGCTGTAAAACAGCAGTGCAGAGCAAGCTGTTTCTCAGCTGCCCAAAGAGCTGGAAGCTGGACGCTGTGGGGCCTGTCTGCCCTTGAAGTCACAACGGATTACTTTGTCCCTTTCAGCTCTAGGCCCATGTAGGACACGGCAGAGCAGAAGTTCTACTTCACCGAGATCAGGCCTGGCAAGAAACTGCGTTTCACAGGCCTTTGTAAGACATGTTCCCTGTAGGCTTTAAGAGCCCTGTGCAGAGCGAGTTGTTTCTTAGCCTGCCAAAGAGCTGGAAGCCGGACGCTGTGGGACCAGTCTGCCCTTGAGGACACAAGACAGGACTTTGTCCCTTTCAGCTCTAGGCGCATGCAGGACACGGCAGAGCAGAAGTTCTACTTCAGCGAGATCAGGTCTGGGAAGAAACTGCGTTTCACAGGCCTTTGTAAGACATGTTCCCGGCAGGCTGTAATACAGCAGTGCAGAGCAAGCTGTTTCTCAGCTGCCCAAAGAGCTGGAAGCCGGATGCTGTGGGGCCTGTCTGCCCTTGAGGACACAAGGCTGGACTTTCTCCCTTTGAGCTCTAGGCCCATGTAGGACACGGCAGAGCTGAACTTCTACTTCAGCGAGATCAGGCCTGAGAAGAAACTGCGTTTCCCAGGCCTTTGTAAACATGTCCCTGTTACGCTTGTAGTAGCCCTGTGCAGAGCGAGTTGTTTCTTAGACTGCAAAAGAGTTGGAAGCCGGACGCTGTGGGGCCTGTCTGCCCTTGAGGACACAAGGCAGGACTTTGTCCCTTTTAGCTCTAGGCCCATGTGGGACACGGCAGAGCAGAAGTTCTACTTCACCGAGATCAGGCCTGGCAAGAAGCTGCGTTTCACAGGCCTTTTTAAGACATGTTACCGGTAGGCTTGTGGGATCCCTGTGCAGAGCGAGTTGTTTCTTAGCTGCCCAAAGAGCTGGAAACCGGACGCTGAGGGACTTGCCTCCCCTTGTGGAAACAAGGCAGGACTTTGTGAATTGCAGCTCCAGGGTTAAATAGGACACGGCAGAGCAGAAGTTCTACTTCACCGAGATCAGGCCTGCTAAGAAACTGCGTTTCACAGGCCTTTGTAAGACATGTTCGCGGTCAGCTGTAAAACAGCAGTGCAGAGCAAGCTGTTTCTCAGCTGCCCAAAGAGGTGGAAGCCGGACGCTGTGGGACCTGTCTGCCCTTGAGGACACAAGACAGGACTTTGTCCCTTTCAGCTCTAGGCCCATGCAGGACACGGCAGAGCAGAAGTTCTACTTCAGCGAGATCAGGTCTGGGAAGAAACTGCGTTTCACAGGCCTTTGTAAGACATGTTCCCTGTAGGCTGTAAAACAGCAGTGCAGAGCAAGCTGTTTCTCAGCTGCCCAAAGAGCTGGAAGCCGGATGCTCTGGGGCCTCTCTGCCCTTGAGGACACAAGGCTGGACTTTCATCCTTTGAGCTCTAGGCCCATGTAGGACACGGCAGAGCTGAACTTCTGCTTCAGCGAGATCAGGCCTGGGAAGAAACTGCGTTTCACAGGCCTTTGTAAACATGTTCCTGGAAGGCTTGTAGGAGCCCTGAGCAGAGTGAGTTGTTTCTTAGCTGCCCAAAGAGCTGGAAGCCGGACGCTGAGGAACTTGCCTCCCCTTGTGGGAACAAGGCCGGACTTTGTGAATTGCAGCTCTAGGGTCAAATAGGACACGGCAGAGCAGAAGTTCTACTTCAGCGAGATCAGGCCTGGGAAGAAACTGCGTCTCACAGGCCTTTGTAAGACATGTTCCCGGTAGGCTTTAAGAGCCCTGTGCAGAGCGAGTTGTTTCTTAGACTGCAAAAGAGCTGGAAGCCGGACGCGGTGGGGCCTCTCTGCCCTTATGGACACAAGGCTGGACTTTCTCCCTTTGAGGTCTAGGCCCATGTAGGACACGGCAGGGCGGAAGTTCTACTTCAGCGAGATCTGGTCTGGGAAGAAACTGCGTTTCACAGGCCTTTGTAAGACATGTTCCCGGTCAGCTGTAAAAGAGCAGTGCAGAGCAAGCTGTTTCTCAGCTGCCCAAAGAGCTGGAAGCCGGACGCTGTGGGACCAGTCTGCCCTTGAGGACACAAGACAGGACTTTGTCCTTTTCAGCTCTAGGCCCATGCAGGACACGGCAGAGCAGAAGTTCTACTTCAGCGAGATCAGGTCTGGGAAGAAACTGCGTTTGACAGGCCTTTGTAAGACATGTTCCCGGTAGGCTGTAAAACAGCAGTGCAGAACAAGCTGTTTCTCAGCTGCCCAAAGAGCTGGAAGCCGGATGCTCTGGGGCCTCACTGCCCTTGAGGACACAAGGCTGGACTTTCTCCCTTTGAGCTCTAGGCCCATGTAGGACACGGCAGAGCAGAACTTCTTCTTCAGCGAGATCAGGCCTGGGAAGAAACTGCGTTTCACAGGCCTTTATAAACATGTTCCTGGTAGGCTTGTAGGAGCCGTGTGCAGAGCGAGTTGTTTCTTAGCTGCCCAAAGAGCTGGAAGCCGGACGCTGAGGGACTTGCCTCCCCTTGTGGAAACAAGGCAGGACTTTTTGAATTGCAGCTCTAGGGTCAAATAGGACACGGCAGAGCAGAAGTGCTACTTCAGCGAGATCAGGCCTGGGAAGAAACTGCGTCTCACAGGCCTTTGTAAGACATGTTCCCGGTATGCTGTAAAACACCAGTGCAGAGCGAGCTGTTTCTTAGCTGCCCAAAGAGCTGGAAGCCGGACGCTGTGGGGCCTGTCTGCCCTTGAGGACAAAAGGCAGAACTTTGTCCCTTTTAGCTCTAGGCCCATGTAGGACACGGCAGAGCAGAAGCTCTACTTCAGCGAGATCAGGCCTGGGAAGAAACTGCGTTTCACAGGCCTTTGTAAGACATGTTCCCGGTAGGCTTTAAGAGCCCTGTGCAGAGCGAGTTGTTTCTTAGCCTGCCAAAGAGCTGGAAGCCGGACGCTGTGGGACCAGTCTGCCCTTGAGGACACAAGGCAGGACTTTGTCCCTTTCAGCTCTAGGCCCATGCAGGACACGGCAGAGCTGAACTTCTACTTCAGCGAGATCAGGCCTGAGATGAAACTGCGTTTCATAGGCCTTTGTAAGACATGCTCCCGGTAGGCTTGTAAAAGCCCTGAGCAGAGTGAGCTGTTTCTTAGTTTCCCAAAGAGCTGGAAGCCGGACGCTGTGGGACGTGTCTGCCCTTGAGGACAAAAGGCAGAACTTTGTCCCTTTCAGCTCTAGGCCCATGTAGGACACGGCAGAGCAGAAGTTCTACTTCAGCGAGATCAGGTCTGGGAAGAAACTGCGTTTCACAGGCCTTTGTAAGACATGTTCCCGGCAGGCTGTAATACAGCAGTGCAGAGCAAGCTGTTTCTCAGCTGCCCAAAGAGCTGGAAGCCGGATGCTGTGGGGCCTGTCTGCCCTTGAGGACACAAGGCTGGACTTTCTCCCTTTGAGCTCTAGGCCCATGTAGGACACGGCAGAGCTGAACTTCTACTTCAGCGAGATCAGGCCTGAGAAGAAACTGCGTTTCCCAGGCCTTTGTAAACATGTCCCTGTTACGCTTGTAGTAGCCCTGTGCAGAGCGAGTTGTTTCTTAGACTGCAAAAGAGCTGGAAGCCGGACGCTGTGGGGCCTGTCTGCCCTTGAGGACACAAGACAGGACTTTGCCCCTTTTAGCTCTAGGCCCATGTGGGACACGGCAGAGCAGAAGTTCTACTTCACCGAGATCAGGCCTGGCAAGAAGCTGCGTTTCACAGGCCTTTTTAAGACATGTTACCGGTAGGCTTGTGGGATCCCTGTGCAGAGCGAGTTGTTTCTTAGCTGCCCAAAGAGCTGGAAACCGGACGCTGAGGGACTTGCCTCCCCTTGTGGAAACAAGGCAGGACTTTGTGAATTGCAGCTCCAGGGTTAAATAGGACACGGCAGAGCAGAAGTTCTACTTCAGCGAGATCAGGCCTGGGAAGAAACTGCGTTTCACAGGCCTTTGTAAGACATGTTCCCGGTAGGCTGTAAAACAGCAGTGCAGAGCAAGCTGTTTCTCAGCTGCCCAAAGAGCTGGAAGCCGGACGCTGTGGGGCCTGTCTGCCCTTGAAGACACAACCGAGGACTTTGTCCATTTCAGCTCTAGGCCCATGTAGGACACGGCAGAGCAGAAGTTCTACTTCACCGAGATCAGGCCTGCTAAGAAACTGCGTTTCACAGGCCTTTGTAAGACATGTTCGTGGTCAGCTGTAAAACAGCAGTGCAGAGCAAGCTGTTTCTCAGCTGCTCAAAGAGGTGGAAGCCGGACGCTGTGGGACCTGTCTGCCCTTGAGGACACAAGACAGGACTTTGTCCCTTTCAGCTCTAGGCCCATGCAGGACACGGCAGAGCAGAAGTTCTACTTCAGCGAGATCAGGTCTGGGAAGAAACTGCGTTTCACAGGCCTTTGTAAGACATGTTCCCTGTAGGCTGTAAAACAGCAGTGCAGAGCAAGCTGTTTCTCAGCTGCCCAAAGAGCTGGAAGCCGGATGCTCTGGGGCCTCTCTGCCCTTGAGGACACAAGGCTGGACTTTCATCCTTTGAGCTCTAGGCCCATGTAGGACACGGCAGAGCTGAACTTCTGCTTCAGCGAGATCAGGCCTGGGAAGAAACTGCGTTTCACAGGCCTTTGTAAACATGTTCCTGGAAGGCTTGTAGGAGCCCTGAGCAGAGTGAGTTGTTTCTTAGCTGCCCAAAGAGCTGGAAGCCGGACGCTGAGGAACTTGCCTCCCCTTGTGGGAACAAGGCCGGACTTTGTGAATTGCAGCTCTAGGGTCAAATAGGACACGGCAGAGCAGAAGTTCTACTTCAGCGAGATCAGGCCTGGGAAGAAACTGCGTCTCACAGGCCTTTGTAAGACATGTTCCCGGTAGGCTTTAAGAGCCCTGTGCAGAGCGAGTTGTTTCTTAGACTGCAAAAGAGCTGGAAGCCGGACGCGGTGGGGCCTCTCTGCCCTTATGGACACAAGGCTGGACTTTCTCCCTTTGAGGTCTAGGCCCATGTAGGACACGGCAGGGCGGAAGTTCTACTTCAGCGAGATCTGGTCTGGGAAGAAACTGCGTTTCACAGGCCTTTGTAAGACATGTTCCCGGTCAGCTGTAAAAGAGCAGTGCAGAGCAAGCTGTTTCTCAGCTGCCCAAAGAGCTGGAAGCCGGACGCTGTGGGACCAGTCTGCCCTTGAGGACACAAGACAGGACTTTGTCCTTTTCAGCTCTAGGCCCATGCAGGACACGGCAGAGCAGAAGTTCTACTTCAGCGAGATCAGGTCTGGGAAGAAACTGCGTTTGACAGGCCTTTGTAAGACATGTTCCCGGTAGGCTGTAAAACAGCAGTGCAGAACAAGCTGTTTCTCAGCTGCCCAAAGAGCTGGAAGCCGGATGCTCTGGGGCCTCACTGCCCTTGAGGACACAAGGCTGGACTTTCTCCCTTTGAGCTCTAGGCCCATGTAGGACACGGCAGAGCAGAACTTCTTCTTCAGCGAGATCAGGCCTGGGAAGAAACTGCGTTTCACAGGCCTTTATAAACATGTTCCTGGTAGGCTTGTAGGAGCCGTGTGCAGAGCGAGTTGTTTCTTAGCTGCCCAAAGAGCTGGAAGCCGGACGCTGAGGGACTTGCCTCCCCTTGTGGAAACAAGGCAGGACTTTTTGAATTGCAGCTCTAGGGTCAAATAGGACACGGCAGAGCAGAAGTGCTACTTCAGCGAGATCAGGCCTGGGAAGAAACTGCGTCTCACAGGCCTTTGTAAGACATGTTCCCGGTATGCTGTAAAACACCAGTGCAGAGCGAGCTGTTTCTTAGCTGCCCAAAGAGCTGGAAGCCGGACGCTGTGGGGCCTGTCTGCCCTTGAGGACAAAAGGCAGAACTTTGTCCCTTTTAGCTCTAGGCCCATGTAGGACACGGCAGAGCAGAAGCTCTACTTCAGCGAGATCAGGCCTGGGAAGAAACTGCGTTTCACAGGCCTTTGTAAGACATGTTCCCGGTAGGCTTTAAGAGCCCTGTGCAGAGCGAGTTGTTTCTTAGCCTGCCAAAGAGCTGGAAGCCGGACGCTGTGGGACCAGTCTGCCCTTGAGGACACAAGGCAGGACTTTGTCCCTTTCAGCTCTAGGCCCATGCAGGACACGGCAGAGCTGAACTTCTACTTCAGCGAGATCAGGCCTGAGATGAAACTGCGTTTCATAGGCCTTTGTAAGACATGCTCCCGGTAGGCTTGTAAAAGCCCTGAGCAGAGTGAGCTGTTTCTTAGTTTCCCAAAGAGCTGGAAGCCGGACGCTGTGGGACGTGTCTGCCCTTGAGGACAAAAGGCAGAACTTTGTCCCTTTCAGCTCTAGGCCCATGTAGGACACGGCAGAGCAGAAGTTCTACTTCAGCGAGATCAGGCCTGGGAAGAAACTGCGTTTCCCAGGCCTTTGTAAACATGTCCCTGTTACGCCTGTAGTAGCCCTGTGCAGAGAGAGTTGTTTCTTAGACTGCAAAAGAGCTGGAAGCCGGACGCTGTTGGGCCTGTCTGCCCTTGAGGACACAAGAGAGGACTTTGTCCCTTTTACCTCTAGGCCCATGTAGGACACGGCAGAGCAGAACTTCTACTTCAGAGAGATCAGGCCTGGTTCGAAACTGCTTCTCACAGGCCTTTGTAAGACATGTTCCCGGTAGGCTTTAAGAGCCCTGTGCAGAGTGAGCTGTTTCTTAGCTGCCCAAAGAGCTGGAAGCCGGACGCTGTGGGGCCTGTCAGCCCTTGAACACACAACGGAGGACTTTGTCCCTTTCAGCTCTAGGCCCATGTAGGACACGGCAGAGCGGAAGTTCTACTTCACCGAGATCAGGCCTGGCAAGAAACTGCGTTTCACAGGCCTTTGTAGGACATGTTCCCAGTAGGCTGTAAAACACCAGTGCAGAGCGAGCTGTTTCTTAGCTGCCCAAAGAGCTGGAAGCCGGACGCTGTGGGGCCTGTCTGCCCTTGAAGACACAGCAGAGGACTTTGTCCCTTTCAGCTCTAGGCCCATGTAGGGCACTGCAGAGCAGAAGTTCTACGTCAGCGAGAGCATGCCTGAGATGAAACTGAGATTCATAGGCCTTTGTAAGGCATGCTCCCGGTAGGCTTGTAAAAGCCCTGAGCAGAGTGAGCTGTTTCTTAGCTTCCCAAAGGGCTGGAAGCCAGACGCTGTGGGACGTGTCTGCCCTTGAGGACAAAACCAGAACTTTGTCCCTTTCAGCTCTAGGCCCATGTAGGACACGGCAGACCAGAAGTTCTACTTCAGCGAGATCAGGCCTAGGAAGAAACTGCGTTTCACAGGCCTTTGTAAGACATGTTCCTGGTAGGCTTTAAGATCCCTGTGCAGAGCGAGTTGTTTCTTAGCCTGCCAAAGAGCTGGAAGCCGGACGCTGTGGGACCAGTCTGCCCTTGAGGACACAAGACAGGACTTTGTCCCTTTTAGCTCTAGGCCCATGTAGGACACGGCAGAGCAGAAGTTTTACTTCAGCGAGATCAGGCCTGGTTCAAAACTGCGTCTCACAGGCCTTTGTAAGACATGTTCCCGGTAGGCTTTAAGAGCCCTGTGCAGAGCGATTTGTTTCTTAGACTGCCAAAGAGCTGGAAGCCGGACGCTGTGGGACCAGTCTGCCCTTGAGGACACAAGACAGGACTTTGTCCCTTTTAGCTCTAGGCCCATGTAGGACACGGCAGAGCAGAAGTTTTACTTCAGCGAGATCAGGCCTGGTTCAAAACTGCGTCTCACAGGCCTTTGTAAGACATGTTCCCTGTAGGCTTTAAGAGCCCTGTGCAGAGCGATTTGTTTCTTAGACTGCCAAAGAGCTGGAAGCCGGAAGCTGTGGGGCCTGTCTGCCCTTGAGGACACAAGACAGGACTTTGTCCCTTTTAGCTCTAGGCCCATGTAGGACACGGCAGAGCAGAAGTTCTACTTCAGCGAGAGCAGGCCTGAGATGAAACTGCGTTTTATAGGCCTTTGTAAGACATGCTCCCGGTAGGCTTGTAAAAGCCCTGTGCAGAGTGAGCTGTTTCTTAGCTTCACAAAGAGCTGGAAGCCGGACGCTGTGGGGCCTGGCTGCTACTGAAGGCACAACGGAGGACTTTGTCCCTTTCTGCTCTAGGCCCATGTAGGACACGGCAGAGCAGAAGTTCTACTTCAGCGAGATCAGGCCTGGGAAGAAACTGTGTTTCACAGGCCTTTGTAAGACATGTTCCCGGTAGGCTGTAAAACACCAGTGCAGAGCGAGCTGTTTCTTAGACTGAAAAAGAGCTGGAAGCCGGACGCTGTGGGGCCTGTCTGCCCTTGAAGACACAGCAGAGGACTTTGTCCCTTTCAGCTCTAGGCCCATGTAGGACACGGCAGAGCAGAAGTTCTACTTCAGCGAGATAAGGCCTGGGAAGAAACCGCATTTCACAGGCCTTTGGAAGACATGTTCCCGGTAGGCTGTAAAACACGAGTCCTGAGCCAGCTGTTTCTCAGCTGGCAAAAGAGCTGGAAGCCGGACGCTGTGGGGCCTGTCTGCCCTTGAAGACACAACAGTGGACTTTGTCCCTTTCAGCTCTAGGCCCATGAGCAGAAGTTCTACTTCAGCGAGATCAGGCCTGGGAAGAAACTGCGTTTCACAGGCCTTTGTAAGACATGTTCCCGGTAGGCTTGTAGGAGCCCGATGCAGAGCGAGTTGTTTCTTAGTTCCCCAAAAGCGGGAAGGCGGTCACTGTGCTGCCGCCCTGCCCTTGAGGAGAGAAGGCAGGAGTTTGGCCCTTTCAACTCTAGGCCCATGTAGAACACGGCAGTGGAGAAGTTCTAATTCAACGAGATCTGGCCTGGGAAGAAACTGCGTTTCACAGGCCTTTGTAAGACATGTTCCCGGTAGGCTGTAAAACACCAGAGCAGAGCGAGCTGATTCTTAGCTGCCCAAGGAGCTGGAAGCCGGACGGTGTGGGACCTGTCTGCCCTTGAAGACACAACAGAGGACTTTGTCCCTTTCAACTCTAGGCCCATGTAGGACACCGCAGAGCAGAAGTTCAACTTCAGCGAGATCAGGCCTGGGAAGAAACTCCGTTTCACAGGACTTTGTAAGACATGTTCCCGGTAGACTTTAAGAGCCCTGTGCAGAGCGAGTTGTTTCTTAGCCTGCCAAAGAGCTAGAAGCCGGACGCTGTGGGACCAGTCTGCCCTTGAGGACACAAGACAGGACTTTGTCCCTTTCAGCTCTAGGCCCATGCAGGACACGGCAGAGCAGAAGTTCTACTTCACCGAGATCAGGCCTGGCAAGAAACTGCGTTTCACAGGCCTTTGTAAGACATGTTCCCGGTAGGCTTGTGGGAGCCCGATGCAGAGCGAGTTTTTTCTTAGTTGCCCAAAAGCTGGAAGGCGGACACTGTGCTTCCGCACTGCCCCTGAGGAGAGAAGGCAGGAGTTTGTCCCTTTCAGCTCTAGGCCCAAGTAGGACACGGCAGAGCAGAACTTCTACTTCACCGAGATCAGGCCTGGGAAGAAACTGCGTTTCAGATGCCTTTGTAAGACATGTTCCCTGTAGGCTGAAAAACACCAGTGCAGAGCGAGGTGATTCTTAGCTGCCCAAAGAGCTGGAAGCCGGACGCTGTGGGACCTGACTGCCCTTGAAGACACAACAGAGGACTTTGTCCCTTTCAGCTCTAGGCCCATGTAGGACACGGCAGAGCAGAAGTTCTACTTCAGCGAGATCAGGCCTGGGAAAAAACTGCGTTTCACAGGCCTTTGTAAGACATGTTCCCGGTAGGCTGTAAAACAGCAGTGCAGAGCAAGCTGTTTCTCAGCTGCCCAAAGAGCTGGAAGCCGGACGCTGTGGGGCCTCTCTGCCCTTGAGGACACAAGGCTGGACTTTCTCCCTTTGAGCTCTAGGCCCATGTAGGACACGGCAGAGCTGAACTTCTACTTCAGCGAGATCAGGCCTGGGAAGAAACTGCGTTTCACAGGCCTTTGTAAGACATGTTCCCGGTAGGCTTTAAGAGATCTGTGCAGAGCAAGTTGTTTCTTAGACTGCAAAAGAGCTGGAAGCCGGACACTGTGGGGCCTGTCTGCCCTTGAGGACACAAGACAGGACTTTGTCCCTTTTAGCTCTAGGCCCATGTAGGATACGGCAGAGCAGAAGTTCTACTTCAGAGAGATCAGGCCTGGTTCGAAACTGCTTCTCACAGGCCTATGTAAGACATGTTCCCGGTAGGCTTTAAGAGCCCTGTGCAGAGTGAGCTGTTTCTTAGCTTCCCAAAGAGCTGGAAGCCGGACGCTGTGGGGCCTGTCAGCCCTTGAAGACACAACGGAGGACTTTGTCCCTTTCAGCTCTAGGCCCATGTAGGACACGGCAGAGCAGAAGTTCTACTTCACCGAGATCAGGCCTGGCAAGAAACTGCGTTTCACAGGCCTTTGTAGGACATGTTCCCAGTAGGCTGTAAAACACCAGTGCAGAGCGAGCTGTTTCTTAGCTGCCCAAAGAGCTGGAAGCCGGACGCTGTGGGACCTGTCTGCCCTTGAAGACACAACAGAGGACTTTGTCCCTTTCAGCTCTAGGCCCATGTAGGACACGGCAGAGCAGAAGTTCTACTTCAGCGAGATCAGGCCTGGGAAAAAACTGCGTTTCACAGGCCTTTGTAAGACATGTTCCCGGTAGGCTGTAAAACAGCAGTGCAGAGCAAGCTGTTTCTCAGCTGCCCAAAGAGCTGGAAGCCGGACGCTGTGGGGCCTCTCTGCCCTTGAGGACACAAGGCTGGACTTTCTCCCTTTGAGCTCTAGGCCCATGTAGGACACGGCAGAGCTGAACTTCTACTTCAGCGAGATCAGGCCTGGGAAGAAACTGCGTTTCACAGGCCTTTGTAAGACATGTTCCCGGTAGGCTTTAAGAGATCTGTGCAGAGCAAGTTGTTTCTTAGACTGCAAAAGAGCTGGAAGCCGGACACTGTGGGGCCTGTCTGCCCTTGAGGACACAAGACAGGACTTTGTCCCTTTTAGCTCTAGGCCCATGTAGGATACGGCAGAGCAGAAGTTCTACTTCAGAGAGATCAGGCCTGGTTCGAAACTGCTTCTCACAGGCCTATGTAAGACATGTTCCCGGTAGGCTTTAAGAGCCCTGTGCAGAGTGAGCTGTTTCTTAGCTTCCCAAAGAGCTGGAAGCCGGACGCTGTGGGGCCTGTCAGCCCTTGAAGACACAACGGAGGACTTTGTCCCTTTCAGCTCTAGGCCCATGTAGGACACGGCAGAGCAGAAGTTCTACTTCACCGAGATCAGGCCTGGCAAGAAACTGCGTTTCACAGGCCTTTGTAGGACATGTTCCCAGTAGGCTGTAAAACACCAGTGCAGAGCGAGCTGTTTCTTAGCTGCCCAAAGAGCTGGAAGCCGGACGCTGTGGGGCCTGTCTGCCCTTGACGACACAGCAGAGGACTTTGTCCCTTTCAGCTCTAGGCCCATTTAGGGCACTGCAGAGCAGAAGTTCTACGTCAGCGAGAGCATGCCTGAGATGAAACTGCGTTTCATAGGCCTTTGTAAGACATGCTCCCGGTAGGCTTGTAAAAGCCCTGAGCAGAGTGAGCTGTTTCTTAGCTTCCCAAAGAGCTGGAAGCCAGACGCTGTGGGACCAGTCTGCCCTTGAGGACAGAAGACAGGACTTTCTCCCTTTTAGCTCTAGGCCCATGTAGGACACGGTAGAGGAGAAGTTTTACTTCAGCGAGATCAGGCCTGGTTCAAAACTGCGTCTCACAGGCCTTTGTAAGACATGTTCCCGGTAGGCTTTAAGAGCCCTGTGCAGAGCGAGTTGTTTCTTCGACTGCCAAAGAGCTGGAAGCCGGACGCTGTGGGGCCTGTCTGCCCTTGAGGACACAAGACAGGACTTTGTCCCTTTTAGCTCTAGGCCCATGTAGGACACGGCAGAGCAGAAGTTCTACTTCAGCGAGATCAGGTCTGGGAAGAAACTGCGTTTCACAGGCCTTTGTAATCATGTTCCTGGTAGGCTTGTAGGAGCCCTGTGCAGAGCGAGTTGTTTCTTAGCTGCCCAAACAACTGGAAGCCGGACGCTGAGGGACTTGCCTCCCCTTGTGAAAACAAGGCAGGACTTTGTGAATTGCAGCTCTAGGGTCAAATAGGACACGGCAGAGCAGAAGTTCTACTTCAGCGAGAGCATGCCTGAGATGAAACTGCGTTTCATAGGCCTTTGTAAGACATGCTCCCAGTAGGCTTGTAAAAGCCCTGTGCAGAGTGAGCTGTTTCTTAGCTTCCCAAAGAGCTGGAAGCCGGACGCTGTGGAGCCTCTCTGCCCTGGAGGACACAAGGCTGCACTTTCTCCCTTTGAGCTCTAGGCCCTTGTAGGACACGGCAGAGCTGAACTTCAACTTCAGCGAGATCAGGCCTGGTAAGAAACTGCGTTTCACAGGCCCTTGTAAGACATGTTCCCGGTAGGCTGTAAAACGCCAGTGCAGAGCGAGCTCTTTCTCAGCTGCCCAGAGAGCTGGAAGCCGGACGCTGTGGGGCCTGTCTGCCCTTGAAGACACAGCAGAGGACTTTGTCCCTTTCAGCTCTAGGCCTATGTAGGACATGTCAGAGCAGCAGTTCTACTTCAGCGAGATCAGACCTGGGAAGAAACTGCGTTTCACAGGCCTTTGTAAGACATGTTCCCAGTAGGCTGTAAAACAGCAGTGCAGAGCAAGCTGTTTCTCAGCTGCCCAAAGAGCTGGAAGCTGGACGCTGTGGTGCCTGTCTGCCCTTGAAGACACAACGGAGGACTTTGTCCCTTTCAGCTCTTTTCCCATGTAGGACACGGCAGAGCAGAAGTTCTACTTCACCGAGTTCAGGCCTGTGAAGAAACTGCGTTTCACAGGCCTTTGTAAGATATGTTCCCAGTAGGCTTTAAGAGCCCTGTGCAGAGCGAGTTGTTTCTTAGCCTGCCAAAGAGCTGGAAGCCGGACGCTCTAGGACCAGTCTACCCCTGAGGACACAAGACAGGGATTTTTCCCTGTCAGCTCTAGGCCCATGCAGGACACGGCAGAGCAGAAGTTCTACTTCAGCGAGATCAGGCCTGGGAAGAAACTGCGTCTCACAGGCCTTTGTAAGACATGTTCCCGGTAGGCTTTAAGAGCCCGGTGCAAAGCGAGTTGTTTCTTAGACTGCAAAAGAGCTGGACGCCAGACGCTGTGGGGACTGTCTGCCCTTGAGTACACAAGACAGGACTTTGTCCCTTTTAGCTCTATGCCCATGTAGGACACGGCAGAGCAGAAGTTCTACTTCAGCGAGAGCCGGCCTGAGATGAAACTGCGTTTCATAGGCCTTTGTAAGACATGCTCCCGGTAGGCTTGTAAAAGCCCTGTGCAGAGTGAGCTGTTTCTTAGCTTCCCAAAGAGCTGGAAGCCGGACACTGTGGGACCTGTCTGCCCTTGAGGACAAAAGGCAGAACTTTGTCCCTTTCAGCTCTAGGCCCATGTAGAACACGGCAGAGCAGAAGTTCTGCTTCAGCGAGATCAGGCGTGGGAAGAAACTGCGTTTCACAGGCCTTTGTAAGACATGTTCCCGGTAGGCTGTAAAACAGCAGTGCAGAGCAAGCTGTTTCTCAGCTGCCCAAAGAGCTGGAAGCCGGACGCTGTGGGGCCTGTCTGCCCTTGAAGACACAACGGAGGACTTTGTCCCTTTCATCTCTAGGCCCATGTAGGACACCGCAGAGCAGAAGTTCTACTTCACCGAGTTCAGGCCTGGGAAGAAACTGCGTTTCACAGGCCTTTGTAAGACATGTTCCCGGTAGGCTTTAAGAGCCCTGTGCAGAGCGAGTTGTTTCTTAGCCTGCCAAAGAGCTGGAAGTCCGACGCTGTAGGACCAGTCTGCCCTTGAGGACACAAGACAGGACTTTGTCCCTGTCAGCTCTAGGCCCATGCAGGACACGGCAGAGCAGAACTTCTACTTCATCAAGATCAGGCCTGGGAAGAAACTGCGTCTCACAGGCCTTTGTAAGACATGTTCCCGGTGGGCTTGTAGGAGCCCGATGCAGTGCAAGCTATTTCTTAGTTGCCCAAAAGCTGGAAGGCGGACACTGTGCTGCCGCCCGGCCCCTGAGGAGAGAAGGCAGGACTTTGTCCCTTGCAGCTCTAGGGCCATGTAGGACACGGCAGAGCAGAAGTTCTACTTCAGCGAGATCAGGCCTGCGAAGAAACAGCGTTTCACAGGCCTTTGTAAGACATGTTCCCGGTAGGCTTGTGGGAGCCCGATGCAGAGCGAGTTTTTTCTTAGTTGCCCAAAAGCTGGAAGGCGGACACTGTGCTTCCGCACTGCCCCTGAGGAGAGAAGGCAGGAGTTTGTCCCTTTCAGCTCTAGGCCCAAGTAGGACACGGCAGAGCAGAACTTCTACTTCACCGAGATCAGGCCTGGGAAGAAACTGCGTTTCAGATGCCTTTGTAAGACATGTTCCCTGTAGGCTGAAAAACACCAGTGCAGAGCGAGGTGATTCTTAGCTGCCCAAAGAGCTGGAAGCCGGACGCTGTGGGACCTGACTGCCCTTGAAGACACAACAGAGGACTTTGTCCCTTTCAGCTCTAGGCCCATGTAGGACACGGCAGAGCAGAAGTTCTACTTCAGCGAGATCAGGCCTGGGAAAAAACTGCGTTTCACAGGCCTTTGTAAGACATGTTCCCGGTAGGCTGTAAAACAGCAGTGCAGAGCAAGCTGTTTCTCAGCTGCCCAAAGAGCTGGAAGCCGGACGCTGTGGGGCCTCTCTGCCCTTGAGGACACAAGGCTGGACTTTCTCCCTTTGAGCTCTAGGCCCATGTAGGACACGGCAGAGCTGAACTTCTACTTCAGCGAGATCAGGCCTGGGAAGAAACTGCGTTTCACAGGCCTTTGTAAGACATGTTCCCGGTAGGCTTTAAGAGATCTGTGCAGAGCAAGTTGTTTCTTAGACTGCAAAAGAGCTGGAAGCCGGACACTGTGGGGCCTGTCTGCCCTTGAGGACACAAGACAGGACTTTGTCCCTTTTAGCTCTAGGCCCATGTAGGATACGGCAGAGCAGAAGTTCTACTTCAGAGAGATCAGGCCTGGTTCGAAACTGCTTCTCACAGGCCTATGTAAGACATGTTCCCGGTAGGCTTTAAGAGCCCTGTGCAGAGTGAGCTGTTTCTTAGCTTCCCAAAGAGCTGGAAGCCGGACGCTGTGGGGCCTGTCAGCCCTTGAAGACACAACGGAGGACTTTGTCCCTTTCAGCTCTAGGCCCATGTAGGACACGGCAGAGCAGAAGTTCTACTTCACCGAGATCAGGCCTGGCAAGAAACTGCGTTTCACAGGCCTTTGTAGGACATGTTCCCAGTAGGCTGTAAAACACCAGTGCAGAGCGAGCTGTTTCTTAGCTGCCCAAAGAGCTGGAAGCCGGACGCTGTGGGACCTGTCTGCCCTTGAAGACACAACAGAGGACTTTGTCCCTTTCAGCTCTAGGCCCATGTAGGACACGGCAGAGCAGAAGTTCTACTTCAGCGAGATCAGGCCTGGGAAAAAACTGCGTTTCACAGGCCTTTGTAAGACATGTTCCCGGTAGGCTGTAAAACAGCAGTGCAGAGCAAGCTGTTTCTCAGCTGCCCAAAGAGCTGGAAGCCGGACGCTGTGGGGCCTCTCTGCCCTTGAGGACACAAGGCTGGACTTTCTCCCTTTGAGCTCTAGGCCCATGTAGGACACGGCAGAGCTGAACTTCTACTTCAGCGAGATCAGGCCTGGGAAGAAACTGCGTTTCACAGGCCTTTGTAAGACATGTTCCCGGTAGGCTTTAAGAGATCTGTGCAGAGCAAGTTGTTTCTTAGACTGCAAAAGAGCTGGAAGCCGGACACTGTGGGGCCTGTCTGCCCTTGAGGACACAAGACAGGACTTTGTCCCTTTTAGCTCTAGGCCCATGTAGGATACGGCAGAGCAGAAGTTCTACTTCAGAGAGATCAGGCCTGGTTCGAAACTGCTTCTCACAGGCCTATGTAAGACATGTTCCCGGTAGGCTTTAAGAGCCCTGTGCAGAGTGAGCTGTTTCTTAGCTTCCCAAAGAGCTGGAAGCCGGACGCTGTGGGGCCTGTCAGCCCTTGAAGACACAACGGAGGACTTTGTCCCTTTCAGCTCTAGGCCCATGTAGGACACGGCAGAGCAGAAGTTCTACTTCACCGAGATCAGGCCTGGCAAGAAACTGCGTTTCACAGGCCTTTGTAGGACATGTTCCCAGTAGGCTGTAAAACACCAGTGCAGAGCGAGCTGTTTCTTAGCTGCCCAAAGAGCTGGAAGCCGGACGCTGTGGGGCCTGTCTGCCCTTGACGACACAGCAGAGGACTTTGTCCCTTTCAGCTCTAGGCCCATTTAGGGCACTGCAGAGCAGAAGTTCTACGTCAGCGAGAGCATGCCTGAGATGAAACTGCGTTTCATAGGCCTTTGTAAGACATGCTCCCGGTAGGCTTGTAAAAGCCCTGAGCAGAGTGAGCTGTTTCTTAGCTTCCCAAAGAGCTGGAAGCCAGACGCTGTGGGACCAGTCTGCCCTTGAGGACAGAAGACAGGACTTTCTCCCTTTTAGCTCTAGGCCCATGTAGGACACGGTAGAGGAGAAGTTTTACTTCAGCGAGATCAGGCCTGGTTCAAAACTGCGTCTCACAGGCCTTTGTAAGACATGTTCCCGGTAGGCTTTAAGAGCCCTGTGCAGAGCGAGTTGTTTCTTCGACTGCCAAAGAGCTGGAAGCCGGACGCTGTGGGGCCTGTCTGCCCTTGAGGACACAAGACAGGACTTTGTCCCTTTTAGCTCTAGGCCCATGTAGGACACGGCAGAGCAGAAGTTCTACTTCAGCGAGATCAGGTCTGGGAAGAAACTGCGTTTCACAGGCCTTTGTAATCATGTTCCTGGTAGGCTTGTAGGAGCCCTGTGCAGAGCGAGTTGTTTCTTAGCTGCCCAAACAACTGGAAGCCGGACGCTGAGGGACTTGCCTCCCCTTGTGAAAACAAGGCAGGACTTTGTGAATTGCAGCTCTAGGGTCAAATAGGACACGGCAGAGCAGAAGTTCTACTTCAGCGAGAGCATGCCTGAGATGAAACTGCGTTTCATAGGCCTTTGTAAGACATGCTCCCAGTAGGCTTGTAAAAGCCCTGTGCAGAGTGAGCTGTTTCTTAGCTTCCCAAAGAGCTGGAAGCCGGACGCTGTGGAGCCTCTCTGCCCTGGAGGACACAAGGCTGCACTTTCTCCCTTTGAGCTCTAGGCCCTTGTAGGACACGGCAGAGCTGAACTTCAACTTCAGCGAGATCAGGCCTGGTAAGAAACTGCGTTTCACAGGCCCTTGTAAGACATGTTCCCGGTAGGCTGTAAAACGCCAGTGCAGAGCGAGCTCTTTCTCAGCTGCCCAGAGAGCTGGAAGCCGGACGCTGTGGGGCCTGTCTGCCCTTGAAGACACAGCAGAGGACTTTGTCCCTTTCAGCTCTAGGCCTATGTAGGACATGTCAGAGCAGCAGTTCTACTTCAGCGAGATCAGACCTGGGAAGAAACTGCGTTTCACAGGCCTTTGTAAGACATGTTCCCAGTAGGCTGTAAAACAGCAGTGCAGAGCAAGCTGTTTCTCAGCTGCCCAAAGAGCTGGAAGCTGGACGCTGTGGTGCCTGTCTGCCCTTGAAGACACAACGGAGGACTTTGTCCCTTTCAGCTCTTTTCCCATGTAGGACACGGCAGAGCAGAAGTTCTACTTCACCGAGTTCAGGCCTGTGAAGAAACTGCGTTTCACAGGCCTTTGTAAGATATGTTCCCAGTAGGCTTTAAGAGCCCTGTGCAGAGCGAGTTGTTTCTTAGCCTGCCAAAGAGCTGGAAGCCGGACGCTCTAGGACCAGTCTACCCCTGAGGACACAAGACAGGGATTTTTCCCTGTCAGCTCTAGGCCCATGCAGGACACGGCAGAGCAGAAGTTCTACTTCAGCGAGATCAGGCCTGGGAAGAAACTGCGTCTCACAGGCCTTTGTAAGACATGTTCCCGGTAGGCTTTAAGAGCCCGGTGCAAAGCGAGTTGTTTCTTAGACTGCAAAAGAGCTGGACGCCAGACGCTGTGGGGACTGTCTGCCCTTGAGTACACAAGACAGGACTTTGTCCCTTTTAGCTCTATGCCCATGTAGGACACGGCAGAGCAGAAGTTCTACTTCAGCGAGAGCCGGCCTGAGATGAAACTGCGTTTCATAGGCCTTTGTAAGACATGCTCCCGGTAGGCTTGTAAAAGCCCTGTGCAGAGTGAGCTGTTTCTTAGCTTCCCAAAGAGCTGGAAGCCGGACACTGTGGGACCTGTCTGCCCTTGAGGACAAAAGGCAGAACTTTGTCCCTTTCAGCTCTAGGCCCATGTAGAACACGGCAGAGCAGAAGTTCTGCTTCAGCGAGATCAGGCGTGGGAAGAAACTGCGTTTCACAGGCCTTTGTAAGACATGTTCCCGGTAGGCTGTAAAACAGCAGTGCAGAGCAAGCTGTTTCTCAGCTGCCCAAAGAGCTGGAAGCCGGACGCTGTGGGGCCTGTCTGCCCTTGAAGACACAACGGAGGACTTTGTCCCTTTCATCTCTAGGCCCATGTAGGACACCGCAGAGCAGAAGTTCTACTTCACCGAGTTCAGGCCTGGGAAGAAACTGCGTTTCACAGGCCTTTGTAAGACATGTTCCCGGTAGGCTTTAAGAGCCCTGTGCAGAGCGAGTTGTTTCTTAGCCTGCCAAAGAGCTGGAAGTCCGACGCTGTAGGACCAGTCTGCCCTTGAGGACACAAGACAGGACTTTGTCCCTGTCAGCTCTAGGCCCATGCAGGACACGGCAGAGCAGAACTTCTACTTCATCAAGATCAGGCCTGGGAAGAAACTGCGTCTCACAGGCCTTTGTAAGACATGTTCCCGGTGGGCTTGTAGGAGCCCGATGCAGTGCAAGCTATTTCTTAGTTGCCCAAAAGCTGGAAGGCGGACACTGTGCTGCCGCCCGGCCCCTGAGGAGAGAAGGCAGGACTTTGTCCCTTGCAGCTCTAGGGCCATGTAGGACACGGCAGAGCAGAAGTTCTACTTCAGCGAGATCAGGCCTGCGAAGAAACAGCGTTTCACAGGCCTTTGGAAGACATGTTCCCGGTAGGCTGTAAAAAACCAGTGCAGAGCGATTTGTTTCTTAGCTGGCCAAAGAGCTGGAAGCCGGACACTCTGCTGCCCGTCTGCCCTTCAGAAGACAAGGCAGGACTTTGTCCCCTGCAGCTCTATGGCCATGTAGGACACGGGAGAGCAGAAGTCCTACATCAGGGAGAGCAGGCCTGGGAAGAAACAGCATAACCCAGGCCTTTGTAAGATATGTTCCCGGTAGGCTTGTAGGAGCCCTGTGCAGAACGAGTTGTTTCTTAGCAGCCCAAAGAGCTGGAATCTGGACGCTGAGGGACTTGTCTCCCCTTGTGGACACAAAGCAGGACTTTGTGAATTGCAGCTCTAGGGTCATGTAGGACACGGCAGAGCGGAAGTTCTACTTCAGCGAGATCAGGCGTGGGAAGAAACTGCGTTTCACAGGCCTTTGTAAGACATGTTCCTGTAGGCTGTAAAACACCAGTGCAGAGCTAGCTGTTTCTCAGCTTCCCAAAGAGCTGGAAGCCGGACGCTGTGGGGTCTGTCTGCCCTTGAAGACACAACGGAGGACTTTGTCCCTTTCTCCTCTAGGCCCATGTAGGACATGGCAGAGCAGAATTTCTACTTCAGCGAGATCAGGCCTGGGAAGAAACTGCGTTTCACAGGCCTTTGTAGGACATGTTCCCAGTAGGCTGTAAAACACCAGTGCCGAACGAGCTGTTTCTTAGCTGCCCAAAGAGCTGGAAGCCGGACGCTGTGGGGCCTGTCTGCCCTTGAGGACACAAGACAGGACTTTGTCCCGTTTAGCTCTAGACCCATGTAGGACATGGCAGAGCAGAAGTTCTACTTCAGTGAGAGCAGGCCTGAGATAAAACTGTGTTTCATAGGCCTTTGTAAGACATGCTCCCGGTAGGCTTGTAAAAGCCCTGTGCAGAGTGAGCTGTTTCTTAGCTTCCCAAAGAGCTGGAAGCCGGACGCTGTGGGACCTGTCTGCCCTTGAGTACAAATGGCAGAACTTTGTCCCTTTCATCTCTAGGCCCATGTAGAATACGGCAGAGCAGAAGTTCTACTTCAGCGAGATCAGGCCTGGGAAGAAACTGCGTTTCACAGGCCTTTGTAAGACTTGTTCCCGGTAGGCTGTAAAACACCAGTGCAGAGCGAGCTGTTTCTCAGCTTCCCAAAGAGCTGGAAGCCAGGCACTCTGCTGCCCGTCTGCCCTTGAGGAGACAAGGCAGGACTTTGTCCCTTGCACCTCTATGGCCATGTAGGACACGGGAGAGCAGAAGTCCTACATCAGGGAGAGCAGGCCTGGGAAGAAACAGCATAACCCAGGCCTTTTTTAAGATATGTTCCCGGTAGGCTTGTAGGAGCCCTGTGCAGAGCGAGTTGTTTCTTAGTAGCCCAAAGAGCTTGAAGCTGGACGCTGAGGGACTTGTCTCCCCTTGTGGAAACAAAGCAGGACTTTGTGAATGCAGCTCTAGGGTCATGTAGGACCCGTCAGAGCAGAAGTTCTACTTCAGCGAGATCAGGCCTGGGAAGAAACTGCGTTTCACAGGCCTTTGTAAGACATGCTCCCGGTAGGCTGTAAAACAGCAGTGCAGAGCAAGCTGTTTCTCAGCTGCCCAAAGAGGTTGAAGCCGGACGCTGTGGGGCCTCTCTGCCCTTGAGGACACAAGGCTGGACTTTCTCCCTTTGAGTTCTAGGCCCATGTAGGACACGGCAGAGCTGAACTTCTGCTTCAGCGAGATGAGGCCTGGGAAGAAACTGCATTTCACAGGCCTTTGTAAGACATGTTCCCCGTTGGCTGTAAAACACCACTGCAGAGAGATTTGTTTCTTAGCTGCCCAAAGAGGTGGTAGCCAGACACTGTTCCGCCTACTGCTCTTGAGGAGACAAGACAGGGCTTTGTCCTTGCAGCTCTAGGGCCATGTAGGACACAGCAGAGCAGCAGTTCTACTTCAGCGAGATCAGGCCTGGGAAGAAACTGCGTTTCACAGTCCTTTGGAAGACATGTTCCTGGTAGGCTGTAAAACACCAGTGCAGAGCGATTTGTTTCTTAGGTTCCCAAAGAGCTGGAAGCCGGATGCTGTGGAGCCTGTCTGCCCTTGAGGACATAAGGCAGGACTTTGTGCCTTGCAGCTCTAGGCCCATGTACGACCCTGCATTACAGAAGTTCTACTTCAGCGAGATCAGGGCTGGGAAGAGACTGCGTTTCACAGGCCTTTGTAAGACATGTTCCCGGTAGGCTGTAAGAGCCCTGTGCAGAGTGATTTGTTTCTTAGCCTGCCAAAGAGATGGAAGCCGGACGCTGTGGGGCCTCTCTGCCCTTGTGGATACTAGGTTGGACTTTCTCCCTTTGAGCTCTAGGCCCATGTAGGACACGGCAGAGCAGAAGTCCTACATCAGGGACAGCAGGCCTGGGAGGAAACAGCATAACCCAGGCCTTTTTAAGATATGTTCCCGGTAGGCTTGTAGGAGCCCTGTGCAGAGCGAGTTGTTTCTTAGCTGCCCAAAGAGCTGGAAGCTGGACCCTGAGGGACTTGTCTCCCCTTGTGGAAACAAAGCAGGACTTTGTGAATTGCAGCTCTAATGTCATGTAGGAAACGGCAGAGCAGAAGTTCTACTTCAGCGAGATCAGGCCTGGGAAGAAACTCCGTTTCACAGGCCATTGTAAGGCATGTTCCCGGTAGGCTTGTAAGAGCCCTGAACAGAGCGAGTCGTTTCTTAGCCTCCCAAAGAGCTGGAAGCCGGATGCTGTGGGGCCTGTCTTCCCTTGAGGACACAAGACAGGACTTTGTCCCTTTCAGCTCTAGGACCATGTAGGACATGACAGAGCAGAACTTCTACTTCAGCAAGGTCAGGTTTCGGAAGAAACTGCGTTTGACAGGCTTCTGTAAGACTTGTTCCAGTATGCTGTAAGAGCCCTGTGCAGAGCGAATTGTTTCTTAGCTGCCCAAAGAGCTGGAAGCCGGACGCTGTGGGACTACTCTCCCCCTGTGGAAACAAGGCAGGACTTTGTGACTTGTAGCTCTAGGGTCATGTGGGACACGGCAGAGCAGAAGTTCTACTTCAGCAAGTTCAGGCCTGGGAAGAAACTGCGTTTCACAGTCCTTTGTAAGACATGTTCCCGGTAGGCTTGTAAGAGCCCTGTGCAGAGTGAGTTGTTTCTTAGCTGCCCAAAGAGCTGGAAGCCAGACGCTGTAGGGCCTGTCTGCCCTTGACGACACAAGGAAGTACTTTGTCCCTTTCAGCTCTAGGCCCATGTAGGACACGGCAGAGCATAAGTTCTACTTGAGCGGGTCTGGCCTGGGAAGAAAGTGCATTTCCCAGGCCTTTGTAAGACATGTTCCCTGTAGGCTTGTAAGAGCCCTGTGCAGAGCGAGTTGTTTCTTAGCTGTCCAAAGAGCTGGAAGTTGGACGCTGAGGGACTTATCTCACCTTGTGGAGATAAGGCAGGGCTTTGTACCTTTCAGCTCTCTGGCCACGTAAGACACGGCAGAGCAGAAGTTCTACTTCAATGAGATCAGGCCTGGGAAGTAACTGCGTTTCACAGGCCTTTGTAAGACATGTTCCCAGGTGGCTGCAAGAGCACTGTGGAGAGCGAGTTGTTTCTTAGCTTCCCATAGAGCTGGAAGTAACATCGTTTGTGGCTTGTCTCCTTTTGAGGCACTCACTCAGTGCTTTGTGCCTTCCACATCTAGAGGAATGTAGTACATGGCTTCGAGCAGAAGTTTTAAGATGGCGAGATCTGGGCTGGAAACAAACTATCTTTCAGGCCTTTGTATGACAGGTTCCCGGTAGGGTGTAAGAGCACTGAGGAAAGCGAGTTCTTTCTCAGCTTCCCAATGACCTGGATGCAAGACGGTTTGTGATCTGTCTCCCCTTGAGGAAACAAGGCAGGCCTTTGTGTCTTGCACCTCTACTGCAATGTAGGAAACGGCAGAGCAGAGGTTCTACTTCAGGGAGCTGAGGGCTGGAAACAAACTGTGTTTGACAGGTCTTTGCATGACAGGTTCCCGGTAGGCTGTAAGATCACTGTGGAAAGCGAGTTCTTTCTCAGCTTGCCAAAGGAGCTGGAAGCAAGACGGTTTGTGGCCTGTCTCCCCTTCAGTAATCGAGGCAGTTCTTTCTCCCTTCCATCCCTAGGGCAATATAGGACACGGCAGAGCAGAAGTTCTAATTCATCGAGATCAGGGATGGATAGAAACTGCTTTTAAAAGGCCTTTGTAAGAGATGTTCCTGGGAGGCTGTAAGAGCACTGTGGAGAGCGAGTTGTTTCTTAGCTTGCCAAAGACCTGGAAGCAAGACCGTTTGTGGCTTGTCTACTTCTGAGGCACTGACTCAGTGCTTTGTTCCTTCCACCTTTAGAGGAATGGAGGACATGGCTTAGAGCAGAAGTTCTAAGGCGGCGAGATCAGGGCTGGAAACAAACTGCATTTCTGGCCTTTGTATGACAAGTTCCCAATAGGATGTAAGAGCACTGTTGAAAGCGAGTTCTTTCCCAGCTTGCCAAAGAGCTGGAAGCAAGACGGTTCGTGGCCTGTCTCCCCTTGAGGAAACTATGCAGGAGTTTGTGCCTTGCACCTCTACAGCAATGTAGGACTCGGCAGAGCAGAGGTACTACTTCAGTGAGATGAGGGCTGGGAAGAAACTGTGTTTCACAGGCCTTTGTAGGAGATGTTCCCGGGAGGCTGTAAGAGCACTGTGGAGAGCGAGTTGTTTCTTAGCTTCTTAAAGAGCTGGAAGTAAGATCGTTTGTGGCTTGTCTCCTTTTGAGGCACTGACTCAGTGCTTTGTTCCTTCTACCTCTAGAGCAATGGAGGGCATGGCTTATAGCAGAACTTCTAAGGCTGTGAGATCAGGGCGGGAAAGAAACTGTGTTTCAGGCGTTTGTATGACAAGTTCCCTGTAGGCTGTAAGAGCACTGTGGAAAGTGATGTCTTTCTCGGCTTGCCAAAGAGCTGGAAGCAAGACGGTATCTGCCATCTCTCCCCTTTGGGAAATGAGGCAGTTCTTTCTCCATTCCACCCCTAAGGCAATGCAGGACACGGCAGAGCAGAAGTTCTAATTCAGCGAGATCTGGGCTGGAAAGAAACTGCATTTCACAGGCCTTTGTAAGAGATGTTCCCGGGAGGCTGTAAGAGCACTGTGGAAAACGATGTCTTTCTCGGCTTGACAAAAGAACTGCAAGCAAGACGGTTTTTAGCCTGTCTCCCCTTCAGGAATCGAGACACTTCTTTCTCCCTTCCACCCCTAGGGCAATGTAGGACACGGCAGAGCAGAAGTTCCAATTCAGCAAGATCAGGGCTGGAAAGAAACTGCATTTCACAGGCCTTTGTAAGAGATGTTCCCAGTAGGTTGTAAGAGCACTGTGGAGAGCGACTTGTTTCTTGGCTTCCCAAAGACCTGGAAGCAAAACCGTTTGCGGCTTGTCTCCTTCTGAGGTACTGCCTCAATGCTTTGTGCCTTCCTCCTCTAGAGCTATTCAGGACATGGCTTAGAACAGAAGTTCTAAGGTGGTGAGATCAGGGCTGGAAACAAACTGCGTTTCAGGCCTTTGTATGACAGGTTCCCGGTAGGCTGTAATAGCACTGTGGAAAGCGAGTTCTTTGTCAGGTTGCCAAAGAGCTGGAAGCAAGACGGTTTGTGGCCTGTCACCCCTTGAGGACCAAGGTAAGACTTTGTGCCTTGCACCTCTACAGCTATGTAGGCCACGGCAGAGCAGAGGTTCTACTTCAGCGTGATCTGGGCTAGAACGAAACTGCGTTTCACAAGCCTTTGTATGACAGGTTCCCGATAGGCTGTAAGAGCACCGTGGAAAGTGAGTTATTTCTCAGCTTGCCAAAAGAGCTGGACGCAAGATGGTTTGTGGCCTGTCTCCCCTTCAGGAATCGAGACAGTTCTTTCTCCCTTCCACCCCTAGGGCAATGTAGGACTCGGCAGAGGAGAGGTTCTACTTCAGCGAGATCAGGGCTGGAAAGAAACTGCGTTTCTGGCCTTTGTATGAGAGGTTCCTGGTTGGCTATAAGAGCAGTGTTGAGTCCCAGTTCTTTCTCAGCTTTCCAAGGAGCTGCAAGCAGGACGGTTTGTTGCCTGACTCCCCTTTATTTACGGGGTTTGTGCTTTCTGCCTTCCACCTCTAGAGCAATGTAGGACATGGCTGAGAGCAGACGTTCTAGGACAGTGACATCAGGGCTGGAAACAAACTGCATTTCAGGCCTTTGTATGACATTTTCCCAGTAGGCTGTAAGAGAACTGTCAAAAGCGACTTCTTTCTCAGCTTGCCAAACAGCTGGAAGCAAGACTGTTTTTGGCTTGTCTCCCTTTGAGGAAAAGAGGCAGGTCTTTGTGCCTTCCACCTCTAGAGCAATGTAAGACGCGGCTGAGAGCCAAAGTTCTAATTCAGCGAGATCAGGGCTGGAAAGAATCTTCATTTCTCACTTCTTTGTGTGAGAGGTTCCCGGTGGGCTGTAAGAGCAGTGTGGAGAGCGAGTTGTTTCCCAGCTTCCCAAGGAGCTGGAAGCAAGACGGTTTGTGGCTTGTCTCCCTTTGAGGGCCGGAGTCGTTGCTTTGTGCCTTCCACCTCTAGAGCTATGTAGTACATGGCTGAGAGCAGAAGTTCTAATGCGGCGAGATCAGGCCTGGAAAGAAACTGCGTGTCACAGGCCTTATTATGAGATGTTCCCTGTAGGATGTAATAGAACTCTGGAGAGCAAGTTGTTCCTCAGATTTCTAAAGAGCTTTAAGCAAGACTGTTTGTTTCTTGTCTACCTTTGAGGTACGGAGGCTGTGCTTTTTCCTTTCCACCTCTAGAACAATGTAGGACATGGCTGAGAGCAGAAGTTCTAAAGGTTTTAAGGTAGAAACAGCTTTTGACTTTACTTCTCGGTTGTCAAATAAGGTAGCCTGATGCAGAGGTTAGCCAAGATCCTCCTTTCTGTCCTTTTCTTAGAGGACTCATAGAGGGAGGACACAATGGGGAGTGTGCCCCATGGTGGCCTGCCCCAATGTGAACTTTTCAGCTTCTTGTAGTACGTTACAGATGGCGACAAGTGCTCTGAGGCAAGACAGCTATCCTTTGACCATCCTATCTGACTGCTTAGTAAAATAGGCCACACTGCTCCTGGTGTGTCCAAGGTTCTGAATCAGGACTCACAGACTATGGCCCTGTTTCTCCTTTACAAAGAGATCAAAGGAATTTCTCAAATCTGTGAGTCCCAAGGTTGGGGCAGTTAATAATTTTTCTTTAACTTGATTGCAATTGATGGGGTTCAGGGCAGGCCATCCCAAGATGTGTCACTCTGGTATGAGGATTATTTCAAGCCGAAGACAATAAAGGCTCAAACTCAGGAAGAACATTTGACATTTCCCCCCAACTGCCTAAAAGAAATTTAAAATGAAGGCCTGTCCCTAGGACAGGCCATCACCACAGTTAATTCCAGGTTTTGGTAGACAGGAAAGATCCTTGCTAGGCCCACTCTTATCAAAGTCCTATTTACCAGTTACTTTTCCATTTCCATGTGAGCTGTCTTCCTCCCCTTTGAAGCCCCAAATATCGTCCTTGTCTGTAGCTGAAGATATTTAAACAGGCAGCCTCAGCCTCTTTAACTCAGTTGGCTGACTTACTCAGTTTCTCCTGAGTTTCTCCCATGTATACGTGCTATTAAACTTTCTTTGATTTTCTCCTGCTGATCTGCTTTTTCAGTTATTTTACCAGCCATAAGAACCCTAAGGAAAGGGTGGGGGGAATTCTCCCACTTCCCTGACAAACACATTCTGGCACTCTCATGTCCACATCAAAGGCTCGACGTCTCCTCCCTTTAAGTCCTCAAATAGAGATTTTAACATTAATCTGAAGCTGACTATCCAAATTCAACAGAAGCCTGACATTACCCAAAAAATCTCCACAATTATCGATGGACAGTAGGAGTCCCAATTCAAGTGATTTCTTCTCTCTTGTCTGGGAACAGGATTCTCTGAGCTTCTGGCAGTTCAAACCCTAAGTATTTAACAGTATTTTCACTATTTGTGACATATCTACCTAGAGATAGCATCAGATCCTACAAGATTACCCCTTGCCTGCCATTTTAGGTGCCAATTGCAAGTCCAGGTTGTCACCCATCCTTCTGATCAACCTGCCACAGGGTGCCCATGAACACCCTCTTTTGGGTTTGATTAAACTACTTTTAGAGCGCAGCTCACAGACCTCAGGAAAACATTTTACTTGACAGCCAGAACAAAGAGATGCATAGAGCACGATATGTGAGAGAGGGATGTGGAGTTCCCAAGCTCTCTCTGGGTGTGCCACTCTCCCTGAGTCTCCCCATATTTGCAACTCAGAAGCTCCCTGACCTCCATATTGAACTCAATCCTCAGCCTCTCTCCCCACCTCAGAGGTATAAGGAGGGGGACTGGGCTGAAAGTTCCAACCCTCTAATCACACAATTGGTTCCCCCTGGCTAACAGCCCCCACCCTTAGGGGCTTTCCAAAAGTCACCTTATTTACATAAATTCAGGTGTGGTTGAAAGGGACTTCTTGTGGATAACAAAAGACACCCATGTTACCATTATTACTCTGCAGATATTTCAGGAACTGAGGACAAAAGTAAATGTTATAACAAAACATGCCCCATGGCTCTTATATCAGACATTACAAGGGTTTTAGGAGCTCTGTGCCAGAAATGAATGAAGGGTTTTTTTTTTTTTTACTATAAATCACAATATCACACCAACCTATCAGAATTCCCTGCTGAAGGCAGGGAAGGGTAACCAGACATCACTTGGGGGTGGTGGGGGATGAGGATCCAAAAACATCTTTTGAATCTGGCACTGTATAGCATTGACAGCCATAATGTCTTCAACCAATCTATATTCCCTTGTTTCCAGCCTTTTAATGGGTGAAATGGGTGTGTTCCATGGGAATCTCCTGATCAATCCCTGTTCTAAAAGTGTATTGACAAAAGGAAAGAGTCCTCTTATGGCTTCTGGCTTCAAGGGGTATTGTTTCACCAGGGCCAATGATAGAGGAACCTCTTCTCTCTCAGGCGCTGGTGTATCTTGCAATAGGGCCATGAGCTCAATTGCCCAACATTTAGGGGCTTGGATCTCTACCTTGTTCCAGCTTATTAGGACCCATAACTTACATAGCATGTCCCTCCCTAAACAGGGCAGTCTGGTGCAAACATAAAAGAATGCATCTGTGTTTACATCCTATTTCACAGGTCAAGGGCTTCAGAAATCTTTTGGTCTCTCTTTTTCCTGATACCTCTTTTATGTCATCAGGAACTATAGCCAACTTTTGGAGTTTCCCCATGGATATCTGGAGCACTTTAAGATATGACGTAGTGTCATGGCAGGGAAAGTCCCCTTTCTTCCCTTCTTAGGTTCCTATGGCTGGACTAATAGTAAAACTGACACAAGACCAGGTTAACAGGAGAATAATCCAGTTTAATGCATACCTTTTGGAGACCATAAAGAAATGATGCTCAGAGAGTGAACAAAACAGGCAGTGTATATATCTTTTACACCAAGAAACATAAAATTGTGAAAAATTGACAGGGCAAAGAAACTTAGGAGTGGGGCATGTAAATAGTGGGGAATTTAGGATGAGATAGTAAATTAGCCAGGTTTGTTTATGCAGGCTTCTCGGCCCTCAATCCCCTAGCTCTGGTGATAAGGATGCAGGGAGAACACCTTTCACATGGGTGATTCATTTCCTGCTTTCAGGGGAACAGAGACAGTAGGCTCAGAAAGCCCTTTTTGCTTTCCAAACCAGCAAACCCCGGGCCGTCGAAGTGGAACGTGTGAACTTAACTGCTGCCCCACTGCGTTGGCCCCTAGATGTATGTGAGTAAACTAGGGAATAAAAATATGTGAAGTGCATTATTGTTCTTAATAAAGACTCAGAAGCAAACATAATGCTCATCTAGTTTAAATTCATGAACCAAATCCATGGCAATCAAGATAATTAAATCTCCAAATCTTATGTTTGAGCAAAACATATATGTATGTGCCAATCACAAAATGATGTAAACATCACAAATCTAATTATATAAATTTAAAGATTTTATTTTCCCTTTTTCTCCCCAAAGCCCTCTGATACATAGTTGTATATTTTTAGTTGTGGGTCCTTCTAGTTGTGGCATGTGGGATGCCGCCTCAGCATGGCTTGACATGAGGTACCATGTCCACACCCAGAATCAGAACTGGCGGACCCCTGGGCTGCTGCAGTGGAGCGCATGAACTCAACCACTCAGTCACAGGGCCGGCCCCTGCTTATATAAATTTAAAAACCACATAGCTAGCAATAGGGAGTATAATTTGTTTATCCAAGAACATAACGCTAAATTCATTTTATTTTTTCAAAAGACAAGATGGATGAACGTCAAGGACATTATACTAAGTGAAATAAGCTAGTCACAGAAGGACAGATACTTCATGATTCCATTTATATGAGGCATATAAAATAGTCAAACACATAGAAGCAGAGAGTAGAATGGTCATGGCCAGGGGCTGGGGGAAGGGGAAATAGGAGTTGCCATGCAATAGGTAGAAAGTTTCAGTTATGCAAGATGATTAAGTTCTAGATATCTGTACAACATTTGTGCCTATAGTTAGCATTACTGTATTGTATACTTAAAAACTTAAGAGTGTGGATCTCTTGTTAAAATGTTGTTACCTCAATAAAAATATAAAAAGATTTGGAAAAATAGAAAAAAATTCTAATAGTAAATAGTTGTTGCCCCCAGACAGGATAGAGGGAATGGGAATGGGGGACACTGTATGAGTGCAAACTTAGCTTATAAGTAATTATGTAGTATTTTATTGATCTTATCAGGTAAAACTATTGTTTAATGTGGGTAATGGAAATATGGTCTCTATAATGTCATTTTCTGCATATTTACCTATGTGTGTGTATGCATATGTATGTAGGTGTGTTATCTACAAATATTTAGAAAGGTGAAATTTTGTGATCCACATGATGGTCCTGTCTTATAATTTTATCTGCTTGACCAAGGTAAGTTTATTAATAGCAAACCAAAACTTAGGAAATGTGAAATGCCTCTTGTACAATAAATGATAAGCTTCAAATGAGAGATCAAGCTGTAATATAAAGCATCAATAACAATGGAAAAAGTAAAAGCAATAGTTTTTTTTTCAAAAAAGCTTTACAAAATTATGGAAATGCTAATTAGATGAGGAAATTGACAGAGCTGAGGTGGGAATGAAAGTATTGTTAACTGAGCATGGTACAGACTGCCTTTGGTCACACAACAGACAACATACAAAGGAAATGACACAGGAAGGAACATGAACTTCAGGTGGATATTTGGACTCTGGAGATAACCTCAAGGACATAAATTCATTGTAATGAATAGCTCAAAGTTGGGAGAAATCTTTGTAATTTTCTCTGTATTGTCCACTGGTTGTCTGTTACTTCATTTTAGAGCCTAGAATGTGCAACATCCTTATAAGCTATTAGGAACACCAAAATGAAGAAAGAACACTTGTGTCCTACCCTAAAGTAGTAAATATTCTATAGAATGATACACAAGTTGTCTCTGTTTCTTTATCAAAGTTAAAATCTCATTAAAGGTAGAATCCAGCACTGGGAACAAAAATCATATTTTATTTCAGAATTTTAGAGTGTATATTGTATTCATTCATTCACTTATTCATCATTCACTCCATCAGTCAGCCAACAAATATCTTTTGAACATTGACTGTTTCCTGGGTATTATTTTACAAGCTGTTAATACAAAAGATTTAGACATACCCTTTTTATGAAAAAGCTTATAGACTAGCAAATTCCAGACAAAAAGTAAAATAAAACATGCTGCCTGTATTTATTACAATATTTATTTTTGGTTGAAGAGAGATCACAGGTTTATATGAAAAAAATATATTTTGCATCCAAATAATTTTTTATTACAAACTAGAAATTGGATGAGGTATATGATAGGTGCTTTATGAATTTCAATGAAAAATTGATATTCAGTATCAGTACAACAATTCATATTTTGAATTTATGTTTTACATTCTCTGATTTTTATGGCAAATACATGAAGGCTTATTGTTTTTTTTTGTCAGAGAAAGATTACCCCTGAGGTAACATCTGCCAATCCTCCTCTTTTGTCTTGAGGAAGGCTGGCCCCAAGCTCACATCTGTGCCCATCTTCCTCTACTTTATATGTGAGACGTCTGCCACAGTATGGCTTGCCACGCAGTGCCAAGTCTGCACCCGGGATCTGAAATGTCAAACCCTGGGCTGCTGAAGCAGAACATACGCACTTAACTGCTGCGCCACTGGGCTGGCCCCTAGGAAAGCACATTTTCGTTGAACTGAGCTACACGTAGCTGTGAAGGAACGTCTCCCAAGGAGACATTGAAAACCTTTCACTAGCACTGCAACAGATTGTCTGTAACTTTCAGGCAATGCTGTTATATGGTTTAGAAAATCTTCTGCTTGTGGTACTTTAACACCATCTTCATAAGTGGCTTTTATTTCAATGCTGATCAGTCTACACAAATATCTTACACTCATATCATGAATGCAAATGACTGCCACAGGTTAGTTACTGGAAGGAACTAAATGGTAATTTTGGGTATTTCAACTTTTCCACATTGTTCTTTTTCCTTTTGTTATGTTTAGGAGATGCCACCACCAGCCATCATGAACTGGAACAGGTCTCACCATGAAAGCTGTGCCTGTGACCTTTGCATTATTTTTAGTGCTATGATCTCTCCTGGAGGAGCTTAGGTCTTACTACCATCAGCTGCAGTGTGTGTGAAATCATATTTTCCAACAGAGCCTTGCAAGAGGATATGCACCTCTCTTTTCAATATTCATTCCCCAGCCCAAATAAATGTCCCTGCTTCCCTTTGTATGGGGACGCCACGACTATGGAAATGAGTCCTCATGGTCTCCTATTTACCGCAAATACACTTTAGTTTGTGAGACAACTACTTCTGGTGTAGAGTCTGATTTAACTCACCAGGAGGGAACTCACTTCAGTTTCGGTGGCAAAGGGCCTCTCAATAGGGCACTGGCCCCTTCATGGTGCCTGTGCCACCAGCTTCATGTCGCTGCCCCCTCAGGAGACCCAAGAGCCACACTGAGCACTTTGCTTGGTGGCTCTCTCAATGGAGGAGGGGGCGCCAAACCCACTGCATGGCTATAAGAGGTCTTTCTTTAAGTTGTCTCACAAAAGCATGCCTGTTGGGGACTGAATTTGGGGTTTGAAGCCCCATTTGGGTGTTGACAGCTTAGGGGAGCGAGAGTCCCCTCTGGTCGGAAGGACCACAGGACTTGTCCACTCCAGAAGGGCTGATGCCTGACTCTGGCAAAATGGGAGTAATCCCTGTTGACTAGTCAGGGGTTCGAGTCCCCTTTAGAGATTGAGTCTTGTCTGGATGGCATGGCCCAGATACTCTGGTGAATGGGGGCAATCCCTGTTGACTACTCAGGGGTTTGAGTCCTTTGCAGAAATAATTTCCTCTTGAGTGATGAGGTGGGGATTTGAGCTCCACCTGCAGACACTGATTCTGTCTTTGAACTGGGTCTGTAATGGGAGAAGGGCTCCCCTTCAATGGAGTTAAACTGTCCCTGAAGTCGCTGAGTCTGTCTTTGTGTTGGGCATGTGACCTGAGGAGAGGTCCCCTGAGATGAGGTCTAAGCCCCTCTGGAGTTGCTGAGTCTGTCCTTTTTGGTCAGTGGTTTGTTTTTGTCAAGGATGCTAGACATCCATATTGTTTTTTCACAGTCTGGCTTTTCTGGACTCCTAGGTCTCCTTTTTCTGCTCCTTGCCCTCCCTTATCACATGTTCCTGGGTGAAAGCCAGCATCCAACAGTTTTCTTTTCCTTTTAATGTATTAATGACTTGACCTTTGTCTCATTTTAGACTATTAGGATGCCAAATGTGCTCTGGGCACAGATTTGTGACATCTGAATCTCCACTAACCATTACAAGCAGCACTGGGAAAGTTGGAAAGAGACCATAAGAAAAGATGCTATAATAAGAGGGGGAGAAAGCTCCGTCCCAGAGAAAAGCACAGTGTGCTGTGTACTCTAGAACTACAGGGTGTTCAAGTATTCACCCATTGGCCAGAGAGGAGATGGTCTTTTTATATGTACAACCTGGCTGCAATATTCACTGGGATATAGGTAAATATGTCAAGAAAGGTACTCTAAAGTTAATCCCATGCTCTAATGAGATCTAAGTTGCAAAAGAACCAAGAAAGAGGAAGAAATTCCTTATGTTCACTGTATCAAGGCAGTATGCTTCAAAGAAGGAACAAAGGTTGAATCTAAGATTGATTATTCTGAAGAAGCTGACAAGACTGGAAAAAACAAAAATGTGAAACTGAGGCAAGCCGATGTTACCCACATACACCAGATTCAGCCCCACAGTTAGACCAGTTGGTGAGCCCTGGCGGACCTCCACCTCATCCTCTTACCTTACCCCTACTTGAGCCAGAGGCGAGCACAGGTCCAAACCCCTTGCTGTTCTTCCCCCCTCATCCCCTATGGGAAATTGTACACTGGCACAAGCCGAGACCCTCCCTCATTCTCTTCCAGAGTGTACAGCCAGATTAGGAATAAGTGACACACCTGGGATACAGCCCCTAAGACAGGTGCCTGACGGTGAGAGGACGCTTATTGATATGCATGTCCCCTTTTCCACCTCTGACCTATGTGATTGGAAGGCACACACGAAAGGACTGAGTGCTGACCCAGAGTTCATAAGCCTGACAGAGGGAATCTTCTGCACTCGTGATCCAGCCTGGCAGATATTCCAAGCCTGTTGACTACACTCCTCGTGCCTGAGGAAAAGTCATCCATTCTGTTTGAAGCCAGAGAACAAGCGGGTAAGGAAGATGACCCAGGATCAGACATCCGCAGGCCTGGTGGACAGGCTGTGCCAGAGACTAAGCCAGGGTGGAATCCCAGTGACCCTGAGGATCGAGGAAAGGGAGGATACTTTTGGAGTCCACTTCTGAAAGCCATGAAAAGAGTAAACCAGCCACCCATTAAATGGCCTAAATTAAGAGAGATCCAATAGGGCCCTGAGGACAGCCACCCCCCCCCCCCCCCACACACACACACTTTGTTCCAGAGGCCGCAGGACTGCCTCAGGCGATACACAAATTGGGACCTGGAGGCCCGGGTCAGTACAGTGATCCTGAATCCATATTTCAGATCTCAGAAGTGCTCCAGACACCCTTGGGAAACCCCAAAAGTTGGCGATCGGTCCTGCTACCAGTCCTGCACAGCCATGAGAGGCTGCATGGAGGGTGCTCCATAAACGGCTTGAAGCTGAGGATGTGAAGGAAGAGAAGATGAAAAGGCAGGTCGCCCTGCTCACTGTGGCCCACCAGTCTCCTCAAGATAACCTGAGGGAAAGAAGGCATATGCCATGGGTGAGTAACCCTGGCCCCCACCAAGGGGCCAGGAGGCCACCAACAATGGCAGGGGCTAATTGGTGTGCGGACTGCCAACAGGAAGGGCGTTGGTGGCAGGATTGTCTGAACCGTCCCCAGGGAGGGAAGGGATCGAAGAAGACTGAGCCGTGGCAGTTTCCTTTGACTACAGATGAGACGTTATGGGGCTGAGGGACCCCGCCCCCACAGTTGGCTCCAGGAGGCCCCAGTGACCTTGGCAGGAAGGAGGACAGCAGGCTGAATCTTTGCTCCCTAGTGGAGCCATGTTCTTGGTGTTGAATGCCCACAAGGGAAACCTTTCTGAAGGAAGGTGTGAACTGAAGGAGGTCTCAGGAAAGGGAGAGACCAAAAGATTTCTGGAGCCCTGGACTCTGGGGAGTGAAATTTGCTTGCCCCTTGATGAGAGACATTTGCATTTATGAATGAAGTCTCCATCTATGGGTGTGTCTCACTCTCTGCACCAGGAGGAAGGGGGTATGACCTTATCTCTAGAAACTCTTAATGGGGATGGCAAAGACTTAAGTCTTGTTTATTGTGCTCATCTGGTAACCTCACATAGCTGACCCCCCCCCCCACCAACATCCTCTGGGAAGCATAAGACATCCTGACTTAATCTGGTCTGATTCTTATCTAAAGTTATAGGATCAGCCAATAACCAGACCCCACCTCACTGATACCATCTTAACTTTTTACATATTTCCTCTGTCTTGTAAAGAGATAACTCACACACCTATGCTTTAAATTTAGCCCTACTATCAACTCATGTTTGCAGCAGCAGCTCTTACTGCCCATCGATCCTGTTCCCATAGCAGCAGCTCTGACTGCCCATGGGTCCTGTCCCCATGCTTTTACACACTATTCTCTAAATAAAAGAGCATTACTGGCAGAGCTTGAGAGTCCAAGAAATCTTTCATTCAACTCCTTGGCTCACCGACACCGCATCAATTCTTATTTAACTCACCCAGAGGCAAACCCACTTGTTTCGGTAGCACAGGCCCTCCCCATCAGTGCTCCCTGGGTGACACCCAGGATCCACCAGTTTGATTTTCCCTTTAAGGATTTACTTTAGCCTGAGAAAAACAGCCTGAGGAAACTTGGCCTGAGCCTAGGTTCGGGTGATCAAGGTACTAAGCTTCCTCTGGGCACAAACTTGTGGCATCTGTATCACCACTAACCTTAGAAGTTTCTCCTGGGAGGTTGGAAACAGACCATCAGAAAAGATGCTAGAAAATGAAGGGACCAAGTTCCACACCAGAGGAAAGCTCATTGGGCTGCATCCTCCAGATTTGAAAGGCCTTTGTATATTCCCCATTGACCCCAGAGGATAATGATCTTACTATGCAACACAGCCTGTTGCAATATTCACTGGAGGATGGGGGAAAATGGCCAGAAAATGAGACCCTAAGTGTTAACACAATACTAAAATTAGATCTATTTTGAAAAAGAACCAAGTAATTGGAAGAAATCCCTTGTGTCCAGTGCATCATGGCACTATGTCTAAGTGAAAGGTTAAAGGTTGAATCGAAGACTTATCTTTCTGATGAGGAGGACCTGCTCCACCAAAGAAGGAAACACTGGACTAAGGAAAGCCCACCTCAGAGTCCACCAGCTTTGGCCCCATCGGTAGACCCCTGGTGAGCCCCAAGAGACCTCTGGAGGATGTACCAGGGCCAAACTCTTTACTGTCCCCCAACCGAGCAATCTTTCCAAGGGAATTGGACTCTCCAACAACCAAAGACCCTCACCCTTTTCTTCCAGATAGTACAACTAGATTAGGAATCAGTTATAAGTCTGGGATATATCCCCTAAGACAGGAGCCTGATGGTGAGGAGAAACTTATTAATGTACACATCCCCTTTTCCTCTCTGATTTGTATAATTAGAAGGCACACACCAAAGGATTGAGAGCTGACTCAGAGGAAATCATAAATCTGCTGCTCATAAGCCAAACTTGGCAGATATTCAAAGACTGTTATCTAATCTCCTTATGGCTGAGGAAAAGCCAGCTGTTTTGTTAAAAGCTAGAGAACAAGCATATAGTGAATATGACCCAGGATCAGCCATTCGCAGGCTTAGTGAACAGACTGTGCCAGGGACCGATGCTGGGTGGAATCCCAATGATCCTGATGATCACGAAGAGGAAGACAAGAGGATGAAAAGGCAAGCCACCCTGTTAGGTGTGGCCCTTCAAGTCTGCTCAAGGTAACCTGAGGAAAAGAAGGAATGAGTGACCTCAGCCCCCAACGAGTGACCAGAAAGCCACCAACAAATTTGGGTGTGTGTACTGCAAACAGGAAGGGCATTAGCAGCAGGACTGTCCCAACCATCGCCAGAGAGTGAAGAGATTGAACAGGACCAAGCCACAGCATCTTCTCTTGACCTCAGATGAGATGTGACAGGGTCATGGGGCTCCCCAATTGGCTCTAGGGGTGACCTTGGTAGTAGGAGGAGAACATGTTCAAAATTTTTGCTTGATACTGGAGCCACATTCTCGGTGCTGAATACCAAAAGGAGAAACCTTTCAAAAAGAAAAAGATGTAGCATCAAAGAAGTATCAGGCAAAAGAAACCAAAAGTTTTCTGGAGCCCCTTGAACTATGAAACAGGATAAAAAAAATACTTAAGTGCTTCTTTCTTTCGTGAGAGCCACTCTACATAGCCTATACTGCAATGATTGAGATGTCTTGTAGGAAGATGTTCCTAAAGAGCTTAAAACAAGTGTTTTCCCTGGCTCAGTTGTTTCAGTGAATCAAAGTTATAGATATTCTGTCACCACTGCAAAGAAACATTTGAAATGACATCCAATTCCAAGGCAATAAAGACCTGGATTCAAGCTGGGCAGGAGCTGTCTTTCAATAAAAGTGATTGTTGTTCAGTATGCACACACTGAAATTCTTGAAACTTCTTGTAGGAACATACTCCTAAATAGCCACAAGCAAGATCTTCTCAGCAGTGTGTTTTCTCCATGACCGAATGTTATACGTATTCTGTCCCACTTGCAGTCAAATGTTTCATAAGTATTATGTGAAGATATGTGATGTTATAAGATAGTATGATGATGTACTTAAAAGGCCTAAAGCAAAAAATGTACAACTCAGTGTTCATACAGTGAATGAATTTTATGCATACTCTTACCCACTTGCTGACAAGTGATTCATGGGTATGACATGAAAATATTCCTAAAGAGGTAGACGCAAAATTGTTTACTACAGAGCGTTTTCAGTGAATGGATGTTATAGTTATATTGTCCCTGCTTCAATGAAATGTTTGGAAAGATTTCCAGAAGATGTTCTGAAACAGCTACTTGCATGCTGATTCAGCAAGAGTGGTCTTTCATTGGAGAGCCATTCTCTATGGCTTATAAGCAAAAGTTTGAAAATTCTTGTAGGAACATATTCATGGCTATAAGCAAGAAGGCTTCACCTCAGTGTTCTGTTTTGAATGAGTGTTCTAGGTTTTGCTGCCTTACTGAAATGTTACATTCATGTTATACAAAGGCTTTCTAAAACAGCTACAAGTGAGACGTTTCCACCACATATTTCTTTCAGTGAATGAATGTTATAGTTATTCTGTTACCACTGTGTGAAAAGTTTCCAAAGATTTGTAAGAAGAGGTTCTTGAACAGCTACTTGCAAGCTGGTTCATCATCAGGGTTCTTAATTATATGCAAAGACCACCGTTGTGGGCAGCCTATAATGCAATCTTTGGAAAGTCTTATAAGAATATGTTCCCATAGGGGCCGGCCCTGTGGCCAAGTGGTTGGCTTCACATGCTCCACTTCGGTGGCCCAGGGTTTTGCCAGGTTTGGATCCTGGGTGTGGACCCAGCACCACTCATCAGGCCATGCTGAGGCAGTGATCCACATAGCACAACTAGAGGGACCTGCAACTAGAGTATACAACTATGTACTGCAGGGGATTTTGGAGAGAAGAAGAAAATGACTGGCAACAGGTGTTAGCCCAGGTGTCAGTCTTTAACCAAAAAAAAAAAAAAAAAGAATATGTTCCTATAGAGCTACAAGCAACCTGTCTCAGCAAGGCGCTCCACCACTGAAAGAATGCTACAGATGTTCTGTCATGGCTGTAGTGAAACCTGAGGAAAGAAAGGAAAAGTTAGCAAACAAGTATTAGCAAGCGGGGCTTTGCAAGGGTTACTTCAATTGTAAAAGCCCATAGCCGTTCTGTAAGCCTATAACACCAATCAAACACTGGCCTTAACAGGTAGGGAAAACTGTGTTCAGTGATGCCTCCTCTCTTTGAGAGAGAGACCCTCTGGGTACGCAAAGTGCAAAGTTTGTAAAATCACTTTCCAAAATCTCCTCTGTAGCTGCAAACAAGAGATTTTCTATAGAGAGGGCTCCCCTGCAATGGGAGGTATAGATATTCCGTCCTAGCTGGAGAGAAGAGATAGGGGAAATCTGCAGGGAAGACTTTCCTTAACAGCTTTGACAAACTGCCTTCAGTAAGTCCTCCTCATTCTCTGAGCCAGATACCCTGTCAGCTGGCCCTGAAGTGCAAAGTTTGGAAAGTCAATTTCAAGATGATATATATATACAATGCAAGCAAGACACTTTCAACTGACAGTCTTCTCCTGCCGTGGATAGTGTATATAGCTGTCCTAGCTGCTAAGCAAAGATTTAAAAATTTGAAAAGGCTGGCTTTAACAGCCATAGAACCGTGCCAGCGAGGCCTCCTCTCATTCTAAGTTGGAGATTCACTCTCAGCATGCCCTGGACTGCAAAGTTTAATCGCTTTTCAGAATCTCCTCTGTAGCTGCTGACAAATAAAAATGGCAAGCAATAGGATATATTGGAGTATATGAGGAAGCCATTTGGTATAAACCTAATTCGGCCTGACTTTCTTTTTTCCAAAAGGGCCTGACAGTGGCTGTTGAGCACACATTGTGTATCTGCTTAGACATTTCCTACGGCCAGAACAAAGGCCCTTGAGATAAAGATGCAACTTCCCCCCACAGTGGCATTTCCTTAGGGATAAGCATCTTTCCTTAGGCTAGGAACTGATTGCTGCACTCTCACCTTTGACCACCCAGCTCACCTGTGACCACTCAGCTGAAGACAACAGACTGCAAACAAGAGATTTTCTACAGAGAGGGCTCTCCTACAATGGATGATGTCGACGAAAATAATACATAATCAATCTATAAATGAAAATTTGGGTGAGTTTATTCTGGGCTTAAATCTGAGGATTCTAACCTGGGGCCTTTCTTCCCGAAGGAAGAAAGGGCACCAAAGAAGTGGGGTGCACAGAGTGGTTAGGTACCCCCAGAGAGGATGTTTCACATAGGATTGAGATGTCCCTTTTACAATAGTGGCGAGACTGCTCTGTCGGCACAGCGATTGATGGAAACAGCAGGTAGGTCTTCCGTCTCAGTGAACGCAGCAGGATGGCAGTCTGTTGTCTCCAGCTGAGTGGTGACAGGTGAGCTGGGTGGTCAAAGGTGAGTGCAGCAATCAGTTCCTGGCCTAAGGAAAAATGCTTATCCCTAAGGAAATGCTAATGTGGGGGGAAGTTGCATCTTTATCTCAAGGGCCTTTGTTCTGGCCATAGGAAATGTCTAAGCAGATATACAATGCCTGCTCAACAGCCACAGTCAGGCCCTTTTGGAAAAACAAAGTCAGGCCGAATTAGGTTTATACCAAATGGCTTCCTCATATACTCCAATATATCCTATTGCTTGCTATTTTTATTTGTCATTTACCTCTTTTGATCTCTAATCTTTCAATAGAAAGCATTGATGATCAAAATATTGTCCCTCGGCACCAAGGTGGTTGCTGCCTGCCCTGGGTCCATCATGTCCCTTGCTGTTAGGCTTTTAGCTCATTTATTTGCCTAGTAGTCCACATTGGGGGGAAATAGTGGACAAGCATAGAGTTATATATATTAACAGAGGAAGCATTTCATGTCATGTAATTTCCAATTAATTTTAGATTGTTGCGCAAATATTGTATATGTGCTTTTCTATGACACTTCACATTTACATTGTATATGATTATAGAACAAGTACAGTAACAATAATAATTAAAGGATTATTCTGAAATGAATTCTTAGTCATAGTCCGTATCAGAAAAGGAAATTTGTCCAGGGTTATAAGACAGATTGACCATCTCAAGCCATCGAGCAATCATTACTTTAGTTTGTATGCTACTCTTACAACACTGAGTAAAGAAAACAACAATTAGTTTGAATATTATGACCAGTACAAGGATTCCAATAAATAATAGAAATAGGAATTCCAATCTGGATCGAAAAAAGGAACTGATACTGAAAAGGGAGCCAACAAAACAAATCAAACTAGGTGCAGGATCACATAAGACATCCACCTCCTTCTTCATGTGCTTTAGCAGAGATGACACATTGGAAGATTCATGACGTATAAAAGCACAGCATTCAGTCTGAATGATTGTCTATGTACCACCTTGGGATGCAGTAAGAATATCTAAAGGCATTCTGTTTGGAAGGACAGCCCGTCTCATTAAAGACATTTCAGTATTTGAATAAGGTTATTCCTGCTTGACTATCATTAAGGGCTTCTTGAGTAAATTTAGTCAGAGCTTCCAAATGTAATAATGACATCTTTTAATCCCAAAGAAGAAGCAAATATAGCCGCAAATATAACCATACCAGTGTAACACTGAACAAGCCAATCTGGCCTTAAAGAGAGGGAGATTGACGTCAGGTTTTAACTCAGCCTGACTCCTTCCCTGCTTTTAAAGGAAGCTCAGGGTGCAGTGTCTTAGCCATCCAGGCAGTAGCCAAGGTGAAAGATTTGTTCCACATAACCATTGAGTTCCATTAAGAGTCACTCGATAAATTCCTGGCCTTCAAGATCAGTCTATTCCAAGTTAATCCCTTTCTTTAAGTATAATATTTCAAACAAATTATAAAATAGGTATACAGTTTAAGCATAGCAAGTGTTTAAATGAGGAGATATAAGGTTGGGAATACAGGCCTGGTCCGGAGTCTTGGGACAGCTGTCTACAACAGATGTCGTCTTCTTCTCCTCCTCGTATGGTCCTTTCCAACAGGGCTGCAAAGAGTCTTATTTGATGTCTCTTTCAATAAACAAATTCTTCATGTTATGGTCCAAGATCCTTAAGTTCTGGGACTTCTCTGTGAAAGAATCAGCTACAAATCTTTCATTTCTTTTAAGCACCACAATAAGACCATGAAAACAATGTAATACATCCCTTAAGCAAAGCTGGTTCATACATTTCTTCATCCAATTGCATAGGCTGTTTTATTATTATTTCAAAATGAGACAGCTGATGTTTACAAAAAGTATAGATCTAAGATTAAGGAGCACTAGCACAAGAGCTTTTGGCCCTGAGAGAGTAAATGCTTCTGAAAGCTTGCCAATTAGGTTTTGGTGGTGCCGTTAGTTCCTTTTACCAATCCTGAGGATCGAGGATGGTAAGCACAGTAGAAATGCTGCAATATTGGCCAAACATTACAAATAGATTTGAGTTCCTCCAGTCACTGTGTAACTCTGGAGGAATTCCTCAAATAGGAATTAATTCTTTTCGATAATAATTTACCTAAATCCATCGCTCTTCTGCAAGGAAAAGCCTCCAAACAATGTGAGAACATGCAGATCATTACAAGACATATTTATTCTTGAGATGGTGGCATTTGGACAAAGTCCAATTGTCATACCTCAAAGGGTCCCTTAAGAAGGGAAAGTGGCCTCGTGACTCATGAAGTGGCTTCTCTGGATTATACTTTGGGCATGTAGCACAACAAGTAGAGATTATATGAGCCACCGGGAAGGTTTCCAAAAGTATTGTTTTTTCCCTTTTGTTGCAACCTATATATATATATATATATTATTTTTCTTCTTCCGTGGTGATTTCTTAAGCCTGTAGAAAGAAGTCTTTTTACTGGGTTAACAAAGTTAACAGAAAGTAGCAGGCATTCTTGAGGCTGGACAGCACATCCAGCTTGATAACATCCTCACTTATCATTTAAGTAAGACTCATTTGTAAACCAAATTAAACAATAGAATGCAGTTGTGATCTTCTCCCCTTGTGATGTTGGAAGCAAAGTAACAAGGTTAATGGTTGGAGCAAATTATAAATTAGTTCCTGCGTCCAGGGGGCAGGCAGTCAAGAAGACTTCTAGATGTCAGAGTCAAAGCATCTTTCTGCAGCTTGAAAGGTCTCTGATGATGTCATCAGGCCTTCAGATATCTTTCTGAGTGGCTTACAGCTTACACAGCAACAGACGGGAATCTCTCTTAAGTTTCTATAAAGTTGTTCAGCTTCAGTTTGCAAGGCTTCAGGAAAAACAGCATGTTCAATTCTCAATGATTCCAAATGAAAATGAGGGAAAAAATTGAAAACATTAGTTTGGAGATTTGTAACCAAGTATTTCAGCAGAATTGAGGGTCCGGTCCAGTTCACAGGTAGAAAAAAAAGCCTCAAAGACAATTAACAGAACTAGGATCCAACATCCACAAATGTGTATTTTAGCTTTTCACTGAAACGTAATTCTTCTCTCTAAAATCACCCTCATTTTTACCAAAGATAGACAAATTAAGACTAATTGGTTTGCAAAATAAGTTTAGTTTCAAGAAACTTGGCCCAATTATTTACATAAGTGCAGCAAGAATAGCAATTGATCATATAGGCTCTTAAATCTGCTCTGCTGGAATTTTTTTATGAGGAATCTCAAATTGAACTGTAAAGACTTCTCAAGGCCAGGAAAGCCAAGCCAAGGACTTGCTGTCAGATTTTGCCTGCAGTACCTACAGATTTGGGTGGATTCCTCTCTTCTTGAGGTCCCCCAAAATATTCTGAGGTTCCTCGCACCTGCCAGATAAGCAAGCTTCCTTACTTACCAGGTAAGATTGCTGGAATCTCTCTGTAAAGCAAGGTACCAGGCCCATTTTTCCAAGTGGCTTTATTTCCAGAAAGTCAACCTTATTCCTCAAATGCAGTATTGCCATATCTGAGTCTGTATGTTTCTCTCAAATATGACATTCCAGTCAAAGTTTTGGCAAGATAACCAATGTGTCCTGTTATAAGGAGAACAGATTCTTATTGAACTTATGCAAATAATTATATTGCCATGAAATAACCATACTCACAAAGAGTTTCCAAATTCTCGAGGGATAAGGTAGGGGGAAAAACATAAATGTTTCAGTTTTGCTCACAAAAGTATAATTTCACCAAATTGCTATAAGTCATAGTTAGCACAAGAGAAAAGAGAAAAAGATTTCCTTAAATATGAGAAAACAAAACAACACATCAAAACTCAACAATATTTCAAACAGAAGTCATAAAAAGTTTTAATCATCCTCATCAGTTCACACAGTCCTGTATAATTGATTACTGAGCTTAATCTCCTGTTAGCAGATCTATGAGGTTAGATTTCTGTAATTTCTTACCCAGTTCAGTTCCGTGATCTGAAAGTTTATCAGAAACCTGTAATCCAGAGTAAGTGTCAGAGTCTTTTCCATGAATATCTCTGAAGATGAGACATATTTGCAAAAGCAAAAAGCATCAGAGTAAAACAACTGACTGTAAACAACAAAAGACTTAAAAATGACAATTGACAGAGAAACTTATTATTTCTGATATACAACACCTTCAAATAATATTTAGAATTGTGGCTGATAGCCAGGACAGATCAGAATTTAGCAATGTTATATAATTTTCAAAACACTTATATCAGTAACATTTACCCACATAATACCACTTAAGAAAGATTATCATCGCTTATCTGATAATGCTTCCAATGTAAATTAACATATCAAATAAGCCTAATTAGTTTAGAATCTTCCTCCTTATAGGAAGAGAGAGCAAATGTCTTTCTTAAGTCCCAGGGGCCGTCCGAAAATCCCCAGAGAAATCCTCCTCCTTCTACCAGGTTAAAAGACAGCCTTCATTCGGGATTTGAATATTTTTGAGGCAGAAGCTTGTCAAAAATATCAAAAGGTTTTAAAACACTTGTTCAAACAACACTCACTGTCAGACAATGCTCAGGTATCCATTTAAAGTGACAAAAAGTCAAAAATATTAAGAGTGACCTCAGTCATTATTTTAACAAAACAGATTTGTCTTTTAGGTAGACTTACTCAAAGGAACACCTTTTATAATCTCTTTATCAAGAGCAGACCAAAAGTTCAAGACAATTATTCTTTGAGAGAAAATAAAATTTTAATTTCTGTACCAGTTTACTTTTTCATATGAAAACCCATTTACTTAATTAGATTCGTTTCAATCTTAGCCAACTTCACCAGGCATAAACTCCTTCCAGAATTTCTCCTTCACAAACTTTCTACAACTTTCTTTTTGCCTTCAGAATTTGTCCCAAAGTCTTTCTTTTTTCCTTTCTAGTACATTAGGACAAATTTATCTCTCTTAACCCACCAAACAAAAATATTCCATTCCTTTTATACCCTCTTTACTAAAAACTTGCACCTTACTTTCCTTAATACAGAGCTGTTTTTCTTATTAATTCCTAGCAGCTTTAATCACATATATTAGAACTCTTTAACCTTTAGCAAACTGTAGGAAACACTAAAATGGTAAGCAATTATGAATTGTCTTTTATATCAGCACTCTAAACACTTTTCATAATTTCTAGAAACACGCCACACTTTGCAGTAAAAGACCCAAAGACTTTTAGCCTCTCTGCAATAAGAAGGCAAAAGCAGATAAACTTAGATACATTTAGCAATAATGTTTCAGTGTTCTATCCAATCCAAAAATGACCCAGATACTCAGGTTTTTTATCATTTAACTTAACTTGGCAAAACTCAAGATTGTTGCCAAAAAGAATTTCGAAGGCTGTTTTTTTCCCCAAGTATACAGACCATAAAACAGTTATTGTATCCACTTTTATCTATTTAAATCATTTGTTTCCAACAATTATGTTCAGATTACCTACGAAAACCTCATGAGACATTAGACAAAACTGATCATTTAAAGCTCTCATTTTGCTGACGAATTTCTAACAGACAACATGAGCTTATTTGACTTTTAAACCCAGGCTTGCATGCCTGCATCATATGCAAATAGCAACAACTCTTGAGGGCATGCCTTTTCAATCAAACCAACAACTTAAACTTTAACCAAAGATTAATCTATGTCGTGTTAACTTGAAAGACATTTGGGTTAAAACTTTTTAGAGAAACTTTTTGTAAGTGCTTACCTTAAGTCAATTGAATGGAGCTCTTTAGAAATTGTACCATCCGGAGGTAAAATATAAAAACTTTTGTAACATATATAGACACACACAGACAGACAGACATATAGACAAAGATTTTCCTTAGATTTGACTTAGGTGTTCTCATAGCAGACCACCGTGAAAAAACTTGTTTTCCCAGTTTTTTCCTCTTTCTTATCCTTTCTTTTGGTCTTAGCAATCTGGCTTGGGATCCCCCTTTGTTAAGCAATTGCAATCACAGCATGAAGCCAACTGGAGTCTGGAGGAAAGGCTGCAAATTCAGGAACTGATTTGGGCCATTTCAGAAGCTCGATTTCCCGCTTCTCTTTTAATATTGTTTTGTTATAAAGTCTGAACAACTTCTAAGCAAGCAGTTTGTTCAGACTTTATAAACACAATTCTTTCCAATTTAAAGCCAAATTAAAAATGTCAGCCTTCCCCATTCACTCCCAAGTTCCTCTAGGCTCCTCTGGCCTAGGAACTTCCCTCTAGGCTCCCTCTGGCCTAGCAAATTCCTCCTAGGTTCCTCTTACCTAGGGTACGTACCGGTACCCCTTAAAAACCTCTAGTCTTAAGACCTTATCCAGCTCATATAAACTCTTGGACCATCAACTTAAAGTAAGGAGGTCCGGGTTTCAGGAGAACTCACCAGGGCCACCTGAAGAATGCAGTGATCCAGGGGGCTCAATGGGCCGTTATTGGTACTGAATGCTGGTTCAGTGTAGATTCCAGGTGGCCTCCGGTGGGTTTCTCTGAAATCCTGCCGTGACTAAGCCAAGAACTGTCGACGAAAATAATCCATAATCAATCTATAAATGAAAATTTGGGTGAGTTTATTCTGAGCTTAAATCTGAGGATTATAACCCGGGGCCTTTCTTCCCGAAGGAAAAAAGGGCACCAAAGAAGTGGGGTGCACAGAGTGGTTAGGTACCCCCAGAGAGGATGTTTCACATAGGATTGAGATGTCCCTTTTACAATAGTGGCGAGACTGCTCTGTCGGCACAGCGATTGATGGAAACAGCAGGTAAGTCTTCCGTCTCAGTGAACACAGCAGGGTGGCAGTCTGTTGTCTCCAGCTGAGTGGTGACAGGTGAGCTGGGTGGTCAAAGGTGAGTGCAGCAATCTGTTCCTAGCCTAAGGAAAAATGCTTATCCCTAAGGAAATGCCACTGTGGGGGGAAGTTACACTTTTATCTCAAGGGCCTTTGTTCTGGCCATAGGAAATGTCTAAGCAGATATACAATGCCTGCTCAACAGCCACAGTCAGGCCCTTTTGGAAAAACAAAGTCAGGCCGAATTAGGTTTATACCAAATGGCTTCCTCATATACTCCAATATATCCTCTTGCTTGCCATTTTTATTTGTCAATGATGTATTCTGTCCCAGCTGGAGAGCAAAGATTTACAAATCTGAAAAGAAGACTGGCCTTAACAGCTATGGCAAACTGAGTTAGGTAATATCTCTGCTCTTTGCGTGAGACACCCTCTCATTATGTGAAGCACAAAGTTTGAAAAGTCACTTTTCAGCATGATCTTTACCAGCTGGAGGCAACAGATTTTCTACACAGAGGAGTCTGCTGCCATGATTGTAGAGATGTTCTGTGCTATGTGTAGAGAGTAGATTGAAAAAGGAAGACTGGCCTTAAGAGCTGTGGCAAACAACTTTTGATAATGGCTCCTTCCTGTCTCTGTGGAAGAGAACCTATCAGTATGCCCTGAACGGAAAAGACGTTTGAAAAGTCAATTTCAAAATGATATACACTGGCTGCAAACAAGAGATTTTGAACCCAGACGTTTCTCCTGCCTCAGATGGTGTAGATAGTCTGTCCTAGCTGTAGAGAAAAGATTGGAAAATTTGAAAGGAAGGCTTTCCTTAAGAACTTTAGCAAACTGCATTCAGTAAGGCCTCCTCTCATTCTAAGCTGGAGATATACTCTCAGTACGCCCTGACCTGCAACGTTTGTAATGTCACTTTTCAAAATATCCTTAGTAGCTGCAAGACCAGAGGTTCTCTCTGCAATGGATGATGTAGATATTCTGTCTTAGCTGGGGAGTAAAGATTTAAAAAATCAGAAAAAGAACACTGGCCTCAAGAGCTATGGCAAACTGGGTTAAGTAAGGCCTCCTTCTCATTCTTTGCCACAGATGCCCTGTCATTAGCCCTGAACTGCAAAGTTTGAAAAGTCAATTTTAAGATGATATACACCAGCTGCAAGCAAGGCACTTTCAACCCACGGCTCTCCTCCTATGGATTTTGTATATATTCTGTCCTGAAGTGACACTGAGCACAGATTTAAAAATCTGACAATAACTGGTTTTAACAGCTATGGCAAAACGTGTTCAGTAATTCCTCCTCTCTCTCCCTGTGAGAGGTCCCTCTTGGTGTGTGAACTGCAAAGTTGGAAAAGTCACTTTGATGCAGCGTGGGTGAGCCAAGGAGTCGAAAGAAAGATTTCTTAGACTCTTAAGATCTGGCAGTAGTGCTCTTTTATTTAGAGAATAGAATAGCATGGGGACAGGACCCATGGGCAGTCAGAGCTTCTGCTGCTGCCGCTTCTGCTGCCCCCGCTGGCATGGGGACAGAGCCCATGGGCAGGCAGAGCCTGCTGCTGCTGCCCCCGCTGGCATGGGGACAGGACCCATGGGCAGCCAGAGCTGGTGCGTGGGAACAGGACACGCGGACAGTCAGAGCTCCTGCTGCTGCTGCTGCTGCTGCAAAGTTGGGTGGAGAGTAAGGCTAAATTTAAGGCATAGGTATGTGAGTTATCTCTTTACAAGACAAAGAATATGTAAAAAAGTTAAAATGGTATCAGTGCCCATATGGTCTGGCCATTTGACGATCCCACAACTTTTAGATAAGAATCGAACCGGAGTGAGTAAATGGCAGAAGTCACCGCTTGAATTTTATCCTCGGCTAAAGACAAAGGAGGATTGGTGGGGGTGGGGGGGGGGAGCGGTGGGTTTCAGTTACATGAGGTTGCCAGACAGTAACCAACTTAAGTTCTTCCCTCTGGCATTGATTAAGAGCTTCTAGAAATAAGACCATCCCCCTTCTTCCTGGCACAGAGAGGGAGGCATCTTCACAGATAGAGGTTTCCCTTAGAAATGTAAATGTTTCCCAACAAAGGGGCAAACAAATTCCACTCCTTGGAGCCGAATCTCATCTGTAGTTTTAAAACTAACCAGCCTAAAAATCCTCATCACAAGCCATTTTAAAATTAAGCAGCCTAAAAATCCGCATCAAATTTCCTAGGTGATCCTAAGCTGCTTGAAGTAGGTGTTTTAGCTCCTGCTTCTTTCATGGACTAAATTTCATACACGCTTTCTCTGTTGTAAACTCCAGAAATGATTCAAGGAGGAAGTTCCTTACTAATGTGGATTAAGGCTGCCCCAGGTAGAGAAGCCCAAGGTGACCTGGCCTACATCCCAAACTATATGACCCGGTGGATTTTTATGGTATGAATTAGGGCTGCCCCAGGGAGAAAAGCCCAGGGTATCCTCACCTACATGCTGATCTATATGACCAGATTCGTATCTAAAGTTATATGACCGCACAATAACCAGACCCCATCTGCACTGGAATCATTTAATGACTTTTTACGTCTTTTCTTTTTCCAGTAAAAATAAGCTACATACCCCTGTCTTATAAGTTTAGCCCTAACCCTCAACTCGGGGCAGCAGTAGGAACTCTGACTGCCCACGGGTCCTGTCCCTATGCAGCAGCGGCAGCAGCTCTTCACTGCCCACGCGTCTGTCCCCATGCCTGCAGCTCTTCACTGCCCATGGGTCTGTCCCTGTCCCCATGCAGCAGCTCTTTACTGCCCATGGGTCCTGTCCCCATGTTATTCCATATTATTCTCTAAAAGAGCACTACTGCCAGACCTTGAGAGTCCAAGAAATCTTTCTTTCAACTCTCAGCCCACCATCCCCGCATCACTTACCACCTCATGCCAAACTGCATTCAGCAGGGGCATATTGCTTTCTATGCTAAAGAGACCCTGTCAGTAAACTGTGACCTGAAAAGTTTGAAAAGTTAGTTTTCCAGATGATCTTTACCAGCTGCAAGAAAGAGATTTTCCACAGAGAGCACTCTCTTGCCAGGAATGGTAGTACAGATTCTGTCCTAGCTGAAAGAAAAGATTTTAACATTTGAAAGGAAGTCTTTCCTTAACAGCTATGGCAAACTGCTTTCAGTAGTGCCTCATCTCTTCCTATGTGGGAGGGTCCCTGTCAGTATGACCTGAACTGCAAAGTTTGAAAAGTCATCTTTCTAGATGATCCTAAGGCAGCCGAAGCAAGAACTTAACCCTCTTCTTTCATGGACTGGATATCACAGATGTTCTGTCTCTGCTATAAAATGTAAAACTGAAACGAGGAGGATGTTTCTTACCACCTACTGTCAAATTGCATTCAGCAGGGACTTATTTCTTTCTATGACAGAGGGACTCTGTCAGTATGCCCTGAACTGCCAAGCTAGAAAAGTCCAATTCAAGAGATCCTTGGGAGCTTTAAGCAAGCTTTTAGGTCACACTCTTCTCTCATGCATTGGATGTCATAGATATTTTGGCCCTGTTGTTAAGTCTAAAAATGCTTCAAAGAAGTTCTTCCGTAGCTCCAAAGGTTAAGCCGGGTTTAACGAGACCTTTCTTTCTATGAGACAGAGTCTCTATCGGTAAGCTGTGAACTGCGATTTCGAAAAGGCAGTGTCAAAAAGATGATCTTTACCATCTGCAAGCAGGAGTTATTCTACACAGAGGTCTCTCCTGTCACGGATGGTACATACATCCTGTGCTAGCTAGAGAGGCAAGATTTGGAAATCTGAAAGGAAATCTTTCCTATTAGAGGCATGGCAATCTGTGTTCAGTAATGCCTTCTCTCTTTCTATGTGGGAGAGACCCTTTCAATGTGCCGTGAACTGCAAAGTTAGAAAAGTCACTTTTCTAGATGATCTTAAGCTGCTCAAAGGGAGAGTTTTAGTCCACCTTCTTCTTTCAAGGACTGGATGTCATAGATATCTTGTCACTGCTGTAAAGTCCAATGTCGCTGCATGGGAGATGTTCCTTCCCACCTAATGTGACGCTGCATTCAGTGAGGCCGCCTTTCTATGTGAAAGAGCCCCTGTCTGGACGAAGTGAACTGCAAAGTTTGGAAACTCACTTTTCAATATGGTCCTAAAGAGCTACAAGCAAGAGTTTTTGACTGCAGTGTTTTCTCATTGAATGGATGTTATAGATAGTCTGTCCTGGCTGTAGGGAAAAGGTTTTAAAACTCAAAAGGAAGATGTTCCTTTCCTGCGTTTGGCAAGCTGTGTTCAGCAAAGCCTTCTTTCTTTCTCTGTGAGTCAGAGACTGTCAGTTTGCCATGACCTGCAAAAATTGAAGTCACTTTTCAGGATGATCCTAAAATCTACCAACATCATATGTTCTCCACACTCTTCTTCCTTCCTTGAATAGATATCATGGCTATTCTGTCCCGGCTGGAGGGGAAAGTTTTAAAAGTCTGAACAGATGATGTTCCTTAACGGCCACCTGCACACTGAGTTCTGCCTGAGTGTTCCTTCTTTATAGATGTAAATAAAAGCCTCTATGATACTGATGTGGATGAAGGCTGCCCAGGCTAGAGAAGCTCAAGGTGACCTGACCCTACATGCCAAACTATATGACCCAGTGGACTTTTTTTTATGGTATGAATTAGGACTGCCCCAGGGAGAGAAGCCCAGGGCATCCTCACCTGGGCATGCCACCTATATGGCCAGATTCATATCTAAAGTTATATGACCGCACAATAACCAGACCCCATCTGCACTGAAATCATTTAATGACTTTTTACATCGTCTTTTCTTTTACCAATAAAAATAAGTCACGTACCCATGCCTTATAAAATTAGCCCTAACCCTCAACTCAGGGCAGCAGCAGGAGCTCTTCATTGCCCATGGGTCCTGTCCCCATGCCTGCAGCACTTCACTGCCCATGGGTCTTGTCCCCATGCAGCAGAAGCTCTGACTGCCCATAGGGCCTGTCCCCATGCTATTCAACACTATTCCCTAAATAAAAGAGCACTACTGCGAGATCTTGAGAGTCCAAGAAATCTTTCTTTCGACTTCTCAGCTACCGACCCCATCTAGAGATACCGAAAAGTTTTCTGGAGCCCCTTGACCTATGAAACAGGATAAAAAAATACTTAAGTGTTTCTTTCTGTATGTACCAGAATGCCCTGTTCCCCCTCTAGGAGGGACAGGCTATCTAAGTTAGGGGGCACAATAGCTGGGAAAAAGATAAAGTAGAGATCCAAGACCCAAAAAGTTGGGGAGTTGAGCTTATGGCCCTATTACAGGATACACCAGCACCTGAGAAGGAAAGAGATCCCCCTAATGTTTTAAGTTGAGCTAAGTCAGAATTATAGGCACAAGGACAGGTGGAGTGAGCAGCCAGTGCCATGTCAGTAAAGGTAAAACTGAAGCAGGTAGATTGCTGGCCCCGGGTAAAACAATACCCCTCGAAGCCAGAAGCCATAATAATGAATCTTTCTTATAATCAATACATTTTTAGAATTGGGGAATGCAGATTTGCTCAAGACTGTAGTGCTGTCAATGCTGTACAGTACTGGATTTATAACAGTAAATATCTTCATTTTGTTTCTGGCACAGAGATCCAAAAACTTTTGTAAATTTCCCATAGAAGAGCCATAGAGGCATATTTTGTCATGATAATTACTTTAGTCCTCAGTTCCTGAAATAACTCCAGAGCAATAAAGGGGAAAGAGGTGTTTTTTGTTATTCCTAACAAGACCCTTTCAACCACACCTGCATTTATGTTAATAAGGTGACATTTGGAAAGCCCCTAAGGGTGGGGGCTGGTGTGTGGAAAAGTAGGGAAACCTATTGTGTGATTCAGGGTCTGGAATTTTCAGCCCCATCTCCCTCTCCACACGTCCAGGGTGAGGAGAGGGGCTGAAGATTGAGTTCAATTGCCAAAGGCCAATGACGTAATCAACTGTGCCTATGTAGGGGGGTCTCCATTAAAACCCAAAGGGATGGGCTTCAGAGAGCTTCTGGGTTGGTAAACACCCAGGGAGATTTGGGGAGAGTGACATGCCCAGAGAGGGTCTGGGATCTCCACATCCTTGCCCCACGTATTTTACTCTATGCATCTCTTCCATCTGGCTGCTAAGTAAAATGTTTTCCTGAGTTCTGTGAGCCACTCTATCAAAATAATCAAACACAATGAGGGGGCTGTGGGAACATCTGCTCTGTGGCTGGTTGGTCAGAAGCACAGGTGACAACCTGAACTTACAATTGGCATCTAAAATGGAAGGCAAAGGGTAATCCTGTGGGACTGAACTCTTAACCTGTGGGATCTGATTCTATCCCCAGGTAGTGTCAAAATTGAGTAAAAAAGTTAAACTTCTTAGCCAGTAAGGGATATAAAGTGTCTAAAGGGAGGGCACAAATATCTAAAGAGACTGTAAAGTACTTGGGGTTCATCATTTCAAAGGGACAACAGGGCCTTCCCCTAGAGGGGAAAATGGTAATACGTGAACTTGATTCACCAAAAATTTGTAGGCAGCTCTGAGGATTCTTGGGGATGGCTGGCATTTGCAGCATTTAGCACCCCTAACTTTGAATTAATTGCTAAGCCTCTCTAGGATAAACTACCAGGGCCAGAAATAGACCCCTTTGTATGGGATAAGCTATGTCACCAAACTTTCAATAAGCTTAAAACTTGCTAATGGAAGCACCTACACTGGCCTTACCAGACCTGAACAAAACATTTACCTATGTGTCTGTGACAGACAGGGAGTAGCTACAGGAGTGCTAACCCAAATACTGAGAACCCCTAAAAGCGTGGTAGCCTATTATTGTGGCAAAATGATGACTCCCATGTTGAGAACTGTAGCTGCCACCTGCCTATTAATCAACAATGCAGAAAAAGTGATGATGGGGAACACTTTCGACTGATGTGGAACCCCCATCAAGTCTTTAGCCTACTAGTGTTGATGAAAATAATCCATAACCAATCTATAAATGAAAATTTGGGTGAGTTTATTCTGAGCTTAAATCTGAGGATTATAACCCAGGAGAGTCTTTCCACAAAGGAACAGAGCACGCCAAAGAAGTGGGGGTATAACAGGATGGTTATATACCCTCAAAATAGTACGTTTCACATATGATTGAAATGTCCTTTTTCAATAGTCACAAGATTGCTCTCTCAGCACAGCGACTGATGGAAGCAGCAGATAGGCCTGCTGTCTCAGTGAACCCCGCAGGGTGTCTGGTCCATTGCCTCGAGCTGGGCAGTCACAGATTAGCGCTGCAATCAGTTCCCAGCCTAAAAGAAAGATGCTTAATCTTTAAGGAGTTGCCAACATTGGGAGGGGGAGGGAAGATGCGCCTTTATCTCAAAATGTCTAAGCAGATATACAATGCATGCTCAATGGCCACAGTCAGGCCCCTTTGGAAAAACAAAGTCAGGCCGAACAAGGTTTATACCAAATGGCTTCCTCATATACTCCAGTATATCCTATTGTTGCCATTTTTATTTGTCAGTAGAGACTAAAGGACATCTCTGGCTATCCAAGAATAGAATACTACAATATCAAGCTATGCTGTTAGGTTCCCCTTGGATTTCTTAAAACCTTGTCATACCTTAAACCAAGCTACCCGGCTCCCTGATTCCAAGGGGCCTATTACCCATGCTTGCCCAGAAGTGATTGATCAGGTTTACTCTAACCACAGAGATCTCAAGGGTAAACCATCGCCAATACAGAGGTAGTAATCATTTGTAGATGGGAGCACCTTCATGAGTAGCAGATAAGGAAGAGCAGGTTATGCAGTAGTGTCTCTGCATGCAACCATAGAAGCCAAGGGGCTGACACCAGTCACCTGGTCCCAAAAGGCAGAAATAATTGCATGAATCAGAGCTTTGGAATTGGGACTAGAAAAACAAGAACAATATACACAGGCCCAAAATATGCTTTCTCTGTAATTCATGCTCATGGAGCCATTTGGAAAGAAAGAGGACTTTGTAATGGCAGAAGTAAAAGATATCAGACGTGAGCCAAGATCCTCTGGTGCACGGCCCCAAAGAAGTATCAGTAGCCATTGTAAAGGCCATCAAAGTGGGGAATCAGAGCACATAAAGGGGAGTGATTTGGCAGCTGCAGCTGCAAAAAGGGCTGCTATATCAGGAGAACTTTCCAATTATCATTAATTCCCACTCTACCAATCTATGAAGTTACACCAGTGTAAATTCCCCTACGAAAGTAAGGGAGACCACTACACAGGGTTACCTGTGGTCCCCAATAGTCAAGAGCTGGATGATGAACCCATGAGGGGAGATTTGGGTGCCCGAAGAGCTTGGGGGCTCCCTTAAGAGTGCTCATCGAGGGGCTGGCCCCGTGGCCGAGTGGTTAAGTTCGCGCCTCCCTGCAGGCGGCCAGTGTTTCGTCGGTTCGAATCCTGGGCGCGGACATGGCACTGCTCGTCAGACCACGCTGAGGCAGCGTCCCACATGCCACAACTAGAGGAACCCACAACGAAGAATACACAACTATGTACCGGGGAGCTTTGGGGAGAAAAAGGAAAAAATAAAATCTTTAAAAAAAAAAAAGAGTGCTCATGATTCTACCCATTATGGAAAAGAAACCTTATATACCTATGGCTGACAAAGGTCATAAACACCCCAGCCATAAAAGAGCTTATTGAAAACAACAACTGGACATGGTGCATTTATTGCCAGAAGAATAGTGCATAAACCAGACCTCCTGGACCTCCCCTGGCCAAAGCAATGCAAATTCGGGGAACTTTAGTGGGGGAAGACTGGCAAGTTGATTTTACTGTTATGTCCATGGCCCCCGGAGGGTACAAATTCCTCTGGGTGTTTGTGGATAAATTTACTGGGAGGATTGAGCCTCTTCCTTGAAGGTCAGAAAGTGTGAATGTGGTGGGGCTGGCCCGGTGGCCAGCTGGTTGAATTCGCGCGCTCTGCCGGCAGGCGGCCCAGTGTTTCGTTGGTTCGAATCCTGGGGTGAGGACATGGCACTACTCATCAAGCCACCGCTGAGGCAGCGTCCCACATGCCACAACTAGAAGGGACCAGAATGAAGAATATACAACTATGTACCAGGGGGCTTTGGGGAGAAAAAGGAAAAAAATAAAATCTTTTAAAAAAAAAGTGTGAATGTGGTAATAAAAGTGTTAAAAGAAATAATTGCCCATTTGGGGTCGCCTAGATCAATTCAGAGTGACAGCAGGCCAACTTTTATATCAAAAATAACCTCCAAAGTAGCCAGAGTTTTAAAAATTAAACGGAGGGCTACATGCTTCAAAGAGACCACAACTTCTGGAAAAACTGAGTGGGCCAATCAAACTTTAAAGAAAACATTAGCAAAACTGGGCCAAGAGATGCAGGAAAATAGGCTAAATTACTGCCGATAGCCCTCTCTACTCACATAAGGGCAGTTTCAAAAGGCAAACTGAAGCTTAGCTCCTTGGATATCACCTATGGGAGGCTGTTCCCTAAAGACTCAGATCCGCTACAAACCCAGACAAAGAGGTTTCCATGGCAATCGTCAAAACACATAACCAAACTGAAGCAGGTGGTAGAGTACTCAATAAATATGGAAACTTCTGACTTCCCTTGTCCATGGAGGTCAAACTCCACCCATATGAGCCAGGAGATTGGGTCTTCCTTAAAACAGTGGGTTCTCCCAAGATGAGCTAATCCTAATTGGGTAGAGTCTTGCTTGGTGTTACTAACCACACACTCTTCCCTAAACTAAGGAGTCGCCCCTTGGATCCACCACACAGGAGTTAAAAGGCGCCCATGCCTGAACACCGAGAGAGGTCATCACAGACACTTGATGACTCGGAGTCTTCCCTGGAAACCCCTCTTTGTTTTGAAACTCTCCTTTTGGTGACACTATACAGATTAGTAATGACTCCCTATTCACCCCAGGCTCTTCCCTGGATCCTAAGCAACCCCACACCAATTAGGGATGGTATGCTTCTAAGGAGGTGGCATGTTCCTGGGCAGCAAGACTAGGTCCGTCAAGAAGGATATACAACCCAGTAACCAGACTATAAAGAGCTGGTGGAATTGGGGGCAAGTATGCCCAGATACTAAATATATACTAAACACATTGAGGGTATAAAATTACAGATGGTTGTTATGAACAACTCCTGGTCCATACCTGTGGTGAGCCACAAACCGATTTGAGAGTAGCTGGAAATCAGCTCCTCTGTTGCTCCCTATGATAAGGCCCATGCTCAGCAGTCACAGAACATGGAGCTTCGACCTGTGCCCCTCAAAGAACAAGGTGCAGGATAAAACCAGAGGAGGGATTTGTGTCACCGACTAGTTACCCCGAGAAACTCAAGGGTGGGTATGGATATTTTAACTGTTTCTCCAAGTTGTTACTTTTCCTTATGTTAAGGAGATGCAATCACCAAGCTCTCTGAATCAGACCAAGCCTCATCACAAGAGAAATGCCTATGACCTTTGCCTTATTTTTAATGCTAAGATCTCTCCAGGAGGAGCTTGGCCACTACCATAACCTGCAGTGTATGTGGAAGCATGTTTTCAAGCTATCCTGTGCAAGGAAATACCCATCTCTCCCTTTCAACTATTCATTCCTTATCTGAAATAAATGTCCCTTCTTCCCTTTGTTCAGGGAGGCCATGACTTGGGAGATGATTCTTCATAGTCTCCTATTTGCTGGAAATGTACCTTACTTTGTGAGATAACTACCTCTGATGGAGAGCCTGATTTAACTCACCAGGAACAAACCCACATTGGTTTGGTAAAAAAGAGAATCCTGAGAATAAAATAACAAAGCTGGAGCTACCACACTCCCTGATTTCAAAATATACTACAGAGCTATAGTAATCAAAACAGCACTGTACTGGCACAAAAACAGACACACAGATCAATGGAACAGAATTGAGAGCAAGGTAAATAAACCCATATATCTATGGACAGCTACTTCTTACTAGGGAACAAAAGAACAGACAATGGACAAAGGAAAGCCTCTTCAATCAATGGTATGGGGAAAACTGGACAGCCACCTGCAAAAGGATGAAAGACCATTATCTTACATCATACACAAAAATTAACTCAAAATGGATTAAAGGACTTGAATGTAAGACCTGAAACCATAACACTTCCAGAGGAAAACATAGGCACTATCCTCTTCAACATCGATCTTAGCAGTGTATTTTCTAATACCATGTCTCCTGACCAGGCAAGGGAAACAAAAGAAAAAATAAACAAATGAGAGTACATCAAATGAAAAAGCTTCTGTACAGCAAAGGAAACCATCAACAAAATGAAAAGCTCAACCTGAGAATTGGGAGAAGATATTTTCAAACTCATGCTTATCACATATAAGGTATGAGCAGTTAATATCCAAAATATATAGAGAACTCATACATCTCAACAACAAATAAACTAAAAATCCAACGCTAAATGGGCAAAAGACATTTCTCCAATGAAGATATACAGATGGCCAACAAGCACAACAAAAGATGTTCACCATCACTAATTATCAGGGAAATGCAAATGATAACTATCATGAGATATCAATTTATGCCAATCAGAATGGCTATAATTAGCAAAAAAGGAAATAAGAAGTATTGGGGAGGATCTGGAGAAAGGGAACTCTCATATCCAGCTGGTGGGAGTGCAGCCACTATGGAAAACACTATAGAGATTCCTCAAAAAATTAAGTATAGTAGTTCAGTATGATCCAGCTAGTCCACTGCTGGGTATTTTTGCAAAGAACATGAATAAGTAAGACATATTCACCCTTATGTTCATAGTAGCTTCATTCAGAGTAGCCAAACTTGGAAGCATTTAGGTGCCCATTAAGAGATGAATGGGGGCCAGCAGTTAAGTTCACACATTCCGCTTTCATGGCCTGGGGTTCAGCAGTTAGGATCCCAGGTGCGGACATGGCACTGCTTGGCAAGCTATGCTGTGGTAAGCATCCCACATAGAAAGTAGAGGAGATGGGCATGGATGTTAGCTTAGGGCCAGTCTTCTCAGCAAAAGAAGGAAGATTGGTGGGAGATGTTAGCTCAGGGTTAATGTTCCTGAAACAAAAAAAGAGATGAATGGATAAAGAAGATGTGGTATATATACACAATGGAATACTACTCAGCCATGAAAGAGAATGAAATCTGGCAATTTGTGACAACATGGATGGAACTTGAGGGTATTATGCTAAGTGAAATAAGTCACAGTGAGAAAATCAAATACCGTATGATCTCATTCTTATATAGAAGACAAAAATAAAAATAAACACATAGAGACAGAGATTGGATTGGTGGTTACCGGAGGTTAGGAAGGAGGCAGGAGGGTAAATGGGGAGAATTACACACATGGGTATGGTGATTCATTGCAATTAGCCTTTGGGTGGTAAACATGATGTAACCTACACCAAAATCGAAGGATAATCATGTACACTTGAAATTTATATAATGTTATAAACCAATGTTACTGCAACAAATAAATAAATATATAAATAATAAAGGAATGAATATGATAAAGTTGCAGGGTACGAATCAACATGAAGACATATGTTGGGTTTCTATCCAATAACAAGGAATTTGCTGAAAGAGAAATTGCAAATGCAATCCCATTTACAATTGCAGCAAAAAGAATAAGCCACCTGGGAATAAACTTCTCCAATGAGGTGAAAGAACTTTGCACTCAAAAGGGTAAAACATTGTTGAAAGAAATGGAAGACGCAAAGAAATGGAATGATATTCCATGCTCTTGGATTGGAAGAATTAACGTAGTTAAAATGCCCATACGCCTCAAAGCAATCTACAGGTTCAATGCAGTCCCTACCAAAGTTCCAATGACATTTGTCACCGAAATAGAACAAAGAATCCTAAAATTTGTATGGCACAACAAGAGACCCCAAAGAGCCAAGGATCCTAAGGAAAAACAACAAACCTGGAGATATCACATTTCCTGATTACAAAATATACCTACAGAGCTATAGTAGGTCAAAACAGCACTGTACTGGCACAAAAACAGACACACAGATCAATGGAGCAGAATCACGAGGGCAGAAATAAACCCACGCATCTATGGACAGCTAGTTTTTGACAAGGGAGCAAAGAACATACAATTGACAAAGGAAAGCCTCTTCAATAAATGGTGTTGGGAAAACTGGACAGCCACATGCAAAAGAATGAAAGTAGACCATTGTCTCACACCGTACACAAAAATTAACTCAAAATGGATTATAGAGACTTGAATGTAAGACCTGAAATCATGAAAATTCTAGAAGAAAATAAAAGCAGTACCATCTTTGACATCAGTCTTAGCAGTATATTTTCAAGTATATGTCTGACCGGGGAAGAGAAACAGTAAAAAAAAATAAATAAAAACAGATGGGACTACATCAAAAATAAAAAGCTTCTGCACAGCAAGAGGAAACCACCAACAAAACAAAAAAGACCACCTAACAAAAATCCTGTAGACTATATTGGCAAGCCATATATCTGATAAGAGGTTAATATCCAAAATCTATAAAGAACTCATACATATCAACTGGAAAAAATTGAGAAGCCCAATAAAAAAATGGGCAAAGACATTTCTCCAAAGAAGATATACACATGGCCAACAGGCACATGAAAAGATGTTCAACGTGACTAATTATCAGGGAAATGCAAATGAAAACTACGATGAGCTATCACCTCATGCCCGTGATAATCGTGATACTTTACAACACAGGAAATAAGTGTTGGAGAA